>NC_142590.1:25537700-26960700 GCF_965207765.1 Zootoca vivipara
TCCTGTGGCACACTTGTGTATAATCTAAAAGCAAAATGGAAAGTATACTTCTGGCTTCAGAAATATTCACATCCAGATTGAACTCATGAATTGCTGTTTGCAGCCAATATTATCTACAATGAAGGGTTTTTTATTATGCTTTGTGATTTGAAGACTATCTCTGATGTATTTATTATTATTATTTTATTTTTTGTGATTTTCAGTTATGTACATTTCAATAGTCTTAAAGTCGTTTTGATATTTCAAAACTCAACTTCCTTCCTCCTCTTTCTGTAGTTCCTTAAATTTATATTTATCACTTGCTGCATATTCTAATTTAACTTACGGTAACTTATTCTTTTATTCACCTACTTTAAATTGTTCATTCTTATGAAACTGCAGGTTATTACAATAAACCTGCAAATTTACAATTTATTTGTACATATTCAATAAACCATTTCCATTCTTTTATATAAAAAAGTTTGTTGTCTTGATTTCTTATTTTTCCTTTTTTTAAAAAAACAACCATTTCCATTCTTTTATCTAAAAAAAGTTTGTTGTCTCGATTTCTTATTTTTCTGGTAAGTTTTGCCATTTCTGCATAATCCATGAGTTTTTGTATCCAATCTTCTTTCACTGGGCCTTCTTGTTGTTTCTGTTTGGGGGCAAATAACATTCTTGCCGCTGTAGTCGCATACATGAATAAACTTCTATACTGTTTAGGTACCGTGTTTCTCATATTATAAGACACGTCTTATATTTATTTTTTCCTCAAAAAAACACACTATGGCTTATTTTCAAGGGATGTCTTATTTTTTTCCTCCTCCTCCTGCCGCGGCCGGCATTGCTGCTGCGCCTATCACTATGTCTTATTTTCGGGGTATGGCTTATATTCCTTGAATGATTAAAAATCCTGCTATGGCTTATTTTATGGGTATGTCTTAAAATATGAGAAACAGGGTAGTTCTACCCCTGTAATTCCCAAAAAGAAAGCTTCTGGGTTTTTTAAAGAAATGTGATTTTAAGCATCTTTTTCAATTCATTATATATCGTTTCCCAATAAGCTTTAACCTTACTGCAAGACCACCACATATGATATAAAGTACCTTCTTTCTCTTTGCATTTTCAACACTTATTCGATTTTGATTTATACATAAATAAATAAAATGTATAAAATGTATATTTAAAAAATGTATCTCTGATGTATTTTTAAATACAGTACTGTCATGTCAAGATAGCTCAGTCGGTAGATCAGGAGACTCTTAATCTCTGGGTCGTGAGTTTGAGCCCCACATTGGGCAAAAGATCTGTGTGTTGCAAGGACTTGAACTAGATATCCCTTGTGGCCCCATCCAATGCTATGATTCTATGATTCACCACTTTGATGTGTGATATTACATGGTTTAAAACTTAAACAAACAAACAAACACAAATGTATTGATTTATCAAGTAAATCTTACAGGACCAATTATTTTGATTTTTCATTAATTGGGTTGTGGTCCTATTTAAGAGGTTTCTACTTTTGAAATAACAAATTCACAGCTGGCAGCCAGTATAATAGGATAAACATGGCAGGCTTGGGGGTGCATCTTAGGGACTTCGATCTGACCTACGCCACACATTATTCCAGCTACATGTAATCCAGTGTGTCGATATGCGTAAATGGAACCATCTATTCTACTGTGCTAAGGGATTTTGTAGAGATGGCAGAGATGACGTAGCCTCTGGCACCGATTGGTTGAGATGATTTGATGTCATGGAATACTCATGAAATTTCAATGCCTCGGAAAATGCAACTGACTACATAGAATGCTCTGTAATGGATGTGGGAGGCGGGTTTACCTACCAGGAAAAAAATCTCACACAGGCTCCGAGGATAGGAGAAGTTGGGGCAGACTGAGAACTAGAAAACTGAGTTAGTAAAGTGCATACCTAATAAGTTGCTGTGGGAGAAATAAGGGACCGGACCGGTAGTAGAAGACCGGAAGTAGCGCTGCCGCCATTTTGGAACTGGGCGGAGCATGCTCAGAAGCAACTTTTGATGCTGCTTTGCCCAGTTCCAAGATGGCCGCTGCGCCAGAATTCGCACTGTAGCCATTTTGGAACTGGGCAGAGCTGCATCAAAAGTCGCTTCTGAGCATGCTCCGCCCAGTTCCAAAATGGCCGCCACACCAGAATAAACCAGGAAAAAACAAAAAAAATCGTTTTTCCAGCTGAGAACAGCTAGAAAAACAGGAGTTTCCCAGAGAATACGGGAGACTTGGCAGCTATGAAAGTGTGGGAAATTGAATCACTAGGGGCCCTAAGTAGTAGTGGAGCTAAGTAGCAGGAAACCCCGAAACAAGATGGTTGAACAAAGAGAATCAGCCCATTGTGTACATGAGTAGGCTTTGTACAGACCTTCATCTGACTGTGTGAAGGCCAAAAACAGCACCATCACGATCCCACTCCTTCTTCCTCCACACATTCATTATACCTGATGGATTGCTTTAACAGGCCTAGAAAAAACAAGGAAATGAGGCAAATAGGATGTTGCTGGAAAATCTATGATTCATACCTGCTACTTATAGATTTGTTTTTAGAGTCTGCAGGGCAATCAGAGGTCAAGTCGAGAGCTTTGGTCTATGATTTCCTAGTCCACAGACTGGCCTTTTTTCTAAGACTGAGCACTCTGCACACTTCCAGGATTCCTGCACAGATATGCATGCGTTGTCATATGCATCCCTAACTGACGCAAGCTGGTGGTTTCATGAAGTTAGTGAGATTACATGTCATTGTTACATGTAGCTGAATCAAAACCTAGATTATCAAATTACCACTTGACGGAAATGTGCCAAATAATTCCATGGCCATCACTGGTGTGATTGTGCTGGTAGTTTATTGCAGTTTTACTGTCAGCCCGGATAGCTCAGTTGGTTAGAGCGTGGTGCTGATAATGCCAAGATTGCAAGTTTGATCCCTACATGGGACAGCTGCATATTTCTGCATTGCAAGGGGTTGGACCAGATGTTCCTTGGGTTCCCTTCCAACACTACTGGCCAATGGCTAGTACAATAAAGTTATTTGGATTGGATTGAACTCTGCAATTATTTGATTCAAAATCTGCCCCATTATCTGAAGAACATACTCAAATCGTAGTAATTTGAGTACTTCCTCCCATCTAATTTAGAATGACTTGGGACACAAAAATAAAGAATTCCTAAGTCTCTTTACTTACTTACTAATTGATTGGGTTTGATTTCTATCCTGTTCTTCTTCCCCAAAGAGCCTAAGATGGCTCGTATGGGAAACCTATGGCCCTCCTGATGTTATTGGACTAGAAATTCCATCATCCCTGACAGTTGACCATGCTGAGAGTTGGAGACCAACATCTGTAGGACCACAGGTTTTGCCATTCCTAATCTTCTAGACAGTCTACCCAGTTTCAGACTTTCAGTGCAATCTTTGGTATGCCAGCACAGGAATAGGTTGTGTTGACTTTAATGGGACTTACTGCCAGGTAAGCGTAAGCTAAGAGTCTGTGGCACAGCAGATGCTTTGCATTCAAATGGCCCCAGGTTCAATGGTCCCTGGCATCTCTAGGGAGGGAAAGGCTCTTAGAGTCTTTGGAGAGCGGTTTCCAATCAGCAAAGACAATGCTGAGTTGGACTGTTAACCTGACTCAGTCTAAGACAGCATCTTACATGTTTAGGGCTGCAGCTTCCGTTACAAAAATCCTAAGCAGCCCTTAAACTGAGAGAGCAATAATTTGAACATCTTGCTGAAATCACGAGAAACATTTTGTAAAATCTCAGCATGTAGGGCTTGACATCTTTACTGTGTTTTCTGCATAGATGCAGTAACTCATATGCGGTTGCTGAGAAATCATTGTAATACGGAGGGAAAGGAGCAGCATGAAACCTGATACAATTTCAGCCTTAGCTTCTCTCTGTGGTGGATTTAAATAGGGCCTCTGCAAGAAATTTAATGTACCCTTTGTATAGATTACTCTGATCTCTCGTCATAAAGTTCACCCGCCCAGATAAGTATATTCAAAATAGGCTTTCATTAGTCCAAAATAACATACAGCAAAGCAGGTCAAGGGGGATTAAAACGTATCCTAGCCCAAGATTTGTCTTTAAGACAATGAAAAGGAAAATGTGAAAAGATAATGCTGCGATTCCGTCTGTCTCGGGGAATAAAAGTTCCTCTGAAAATGTACGGGTGGCTTAAGCAAGCACATCAGAGCAGACGAGAGCATACTTGCAGTCCACGAGGAGCACATTACTCCGCAAGAAAGCCCCTGTTGAACTCCCATGGCAAGGAGGTACCGTACTTAGCATGAATAAAGGAGGCCGATTCGGGCTCAGAGTGAACACAGAGATATTCTGCGAAAGCACCTTATCAGCACTTAAATGTGGCTGATGAATATTTAGATTCTCAATGTCGAAAGGCAGTCCTGAAAGGGATGTTATTTCCCAGCTAAAGTATTGTCTCGTTTCATTGAAATCAAAAAGCATCCGAGATTTCAGGCTGAAGTTGTCCAGCCTGCGTATGGACAACCATCCCTCAGCCAGAGTTCTTGCACAGCCAATAGCAGCAGCAGCCTAGGCGGATGAGAGGTGTTGAAATGTCTCATTCTTCTTAGCCAGACGTAGGCTGGAAACGGCTAGCATTGTTTCACCTGGGAACCATGGACATTCCCGCCCCACCCCTGTTATTAATGCATTGTTTTGTCCTATAGGTACCACTTCACTGACTCCTTTTCTGTGTGTGTTTGTTACTCTGTTGTTATTTTTATTATTTATACAATTTACACACCGCCTTTTATCAGAAGATCCCAGGGCAGCATACAACATTAAAAACACATTACAGAACATCAGTGATAAAAACACAATAAGAAGCATACTGACAGACAGCCTAATAATAAAACAGTCATCCGATTTTATTCCCCCACACTTTCACAGGCCATCAATTATTTAATAGTCATAAAGAGGAAGGTTTTTGCCTAGGAATGATGGCACCAGGCAAGCCTCTCTAGGGAGAGCATTCCACAATCCACAATATGGCACTTTATGATCTGCATGGCATAGGCTCACCTGTCGGGGTGTGTGTGTGTGTTACCTGTTCAGAGAGCTCATGAGCCATTATGGCTAGATACAGCCTCTTCCACTCATTTCATTCTATGAATCTCCGAAACAGTTTCTTTTCCCATATGAGCTGCCACCATATTAAATCCTGAACCATACAAACTTTACGGAACACCTCTTCCCCCTCTCTCATTGTGGGGGCAGCCTATCATACATGTCACATCCAGAGCGCATAGAAATGCAACCTCATTGGTTATTCCACAATTCTGGAAATTCCTTCCACTTGAATTTCACCGGTCCATAAGACTAGGTTTCTTCCACATGCAATAATTTACTCCGGGTCAACATTTGGTGTTCTTATATAAGGTTTTTTTTGTTTTGTTTTTTAAATTTAGCAATATTTTTTAAAAAACTTGTGTTTTTCAGAAGCAAGTGTATTCTGGTGGCTATGAGCTGGCCTCCCCATTAACAGGCTGGGTCAGACTGATCAAAGTTTTGATGTCTCTCCCCCCCCCTTATATTTTTATATTGGCAGAGGGCCTTCTCAGTAGTGGCGCCCACCCTGTGCAATGCCCTTCCATCAGATATCAAGGAAATAAACAACTATCTGACTTTTAGAAGACATCTGAAGGCAGCCCTTTATCAGAAAATCTTTAATGTTTGATGCTTCACTGTATTTTTAATATTTTGCTGGGAGCCGCCCAGAGTGGCTGGGTAAACCCATCCAGATGGGTGGGGCATAAATAAATAAATAAATATTATTATTATTACTATTGCTATTATTATTATTATTATTATTATTATTATTATTATTATTATGTTTTTCTAGCAGTTTGTTAATCAGAGTACACATGATCAGGGCTGAGCCCAAACCTAAATAAATAAAATAATGCAAATAATACTATGACTTCTAATAATACTATGAAAACTGCAATCTGATTTCGGTGAGCCTGCTCTGAGTATGATGCTGTCGGATTTAATTTAATTTGCGCCTACTCAGGTACAAAGCTACAGGTTGCCTTTACCATGCATGCCTGGCAGAGTCATGTGGCCTCCTATCATGTTGATGGATTGCATTGCAATGTGTAGTTCAGTTACAGGATCTCCAATGCAGACCAGTGCACTTGCAAGAAGGAACTCTCAGCCACCATCATCATGATGGAAGGGCTGGTGCAGGGTCAACGTTGCCACAGGTAAGGACCAAAGTAGATAGGACAGTGGGAGATACGAAACCGAACCCCTGCTATGTTCCTTGTATGTCTTTGCCCTTTGAGGTCTAGAGCCACCCCTCTTCTCCAGCATGGCAGTCCCACTACGGACTGGAGGGTACTGGGTCACTGCCACCTTTCACTCGCCAATAATGTCACTGGGCAAGAATTGTTTTCTTTTGGTGCCTGGGTTTCTGCCCCTTCTCATGCATTCCTTTCGTGAGAATTTGCCAAGCCCCAATACGGGAGATTTCCATTTTGTAAATAAAGTTGAAAAACAACATCGCTTCTCCAACAAGAGTTGGCAAAAATTAATAGTAATGAGTTAATTACCATTGCCAGCTGCCTGCAAAAAGGGAGGAGAGAGATGGTGGGGGAGAACGAGGTCCTGTAGGCAAGAACCTTCTGCCTTTCTGCCTGCTGGAAAAAAAAATTAAAATCTACATTCTAGAAAACATAAAACAAAACTTTGTGGCTGTGCATTTTATTTAGACATATATTACATAGCACCTTTCGATGGCCCACAGCAAAGTCTCTCCCTGGCTTTTGAATTCTCTATATTCCAGCCAAATCTCTCTCTCCTTTCATATTTATAACACATTTTACTTGCTCTAAAAAGGTGAAAAACAATCACCCGGAGGAGTAGACAGTTGTCGAGTTGTACCACCCTCGCCGTGGAAAAAGGACCATCTGCAACTTTTAAATAATGTCTGAATCCTATTTAGAATTTCCAGCCCTTTGGATATCAAGTCTGTGTATGTCTGCCTGATTGATTCACTTTTTAATGAACTGGGAAAGCTTGAACAGTCAGAACCTGAAATCTGTACCTCCCCACCTCCCTCTTCATATCCCCCTGCAGTAGCTGACTGATTATATTTCAAGTCATTACAGGATTAATACATCTGGCCTAAAATATCTTTTCCCCAAACTTCATCAATAAAAAAAGTTGTATACCAGTCTTGCTCCTGCTATCTCAATTTCACACCAGATCTGCTCGCTTTTACCTGTAAAGCGTCGGTATCATATCACTTCTTCAGAACTGCCAACTCTGCTGATGTCTAAAACCTACTAATGTCAAGGCCTTGCATAAGCTTAGAGTATTTAAGAGCACATCTTGAGCTTCTGCTATGAACCACATCAGCATACTGAATTGGCAGCCTAGGCATGGCTTTATTGAAAGTAATGAAATAAGATAATCCACAAAAGCCACTTAAATGGAATGGAGCTGGGATGCCTTTCCTCTGAATTCACAGCGCAAGGTGTGTGTGTGTGTGTGTGTGCTATTAAACCATTAACAGCCTGATCTTAGGCATGTTTACTTAGAAGCAAGTTCTCCCAAGTAAGAGGCTGTGTGATCGCAGCTTAGGAAGAGAGAGAAAGATCCATTCATTCAGTTCACACTCCTTATCGTTTTAAAAGGATCCTTTAAAAAAAAGGACATTAGAAATTATTTACCCCCCCCCCCCCCGTGAAAGCTTACAATTGTTTACAAAAAACCATCTCCACACAAGCTACAAGCTGCCACCTTCACTATGTTGTGCAGGAAAGTTATGTGTTTGTTTATAACCGAGCATCAATTCTTCAATATATTTCGCTCTGGAACAAGATACATATAAAAATTCTTACTGAGCTTAATGTTGCAGCAAATAATGCAGATATAGTAAGCATGCAGGATTTATCGGTTGCCATAATGTCGTATCACATATTCTAAATATATACGCGCTGAGTGATATATACACATTCACGTGCAAACCAAATGAAAATATATTTAGTCGAAGAAGTGATGGATTGCGTTTGCTTTAATTATTCTACTCGGCAAGGAGGAGAATCTGAGATCAAGCACAGCCTGGATCGAGAGGGGCTTGATGGAAACAGGGCCAAAGAAACAATACACACCTCTAAACTGTGTGTGCTACCTTTTTCTTTGCTTTCTGTTCCTACAATTGGCTTTAAACACACACACACCAGTCTGTGTTTTTTCTCCTGCCCACTCATCAAGGTGACCAAGTGCCCTTTTGGACAGAGGATACTTCTCTATTTGAAGAGCTGCCCAGTCATAGAATCATAGGATTTTAGACTTGGAAGGGACCCTGAGGATCATCTAGTCCAATCCCCTGCAAAGCAGGAATATGCAGTTGTCCCTTATGGGGATTGAACCTGCAACCTAGGCATCATCAGCACCTCACTCTAACCAGCTGAGCTATCCAGCCAATTCAAAGAGAAAAAACCTTAAGGAAGGAAAGGAAGAGGGGCCTTGAAGTAGCCCATCCATAATTAGTATCTAGACAGCAGACTCAGCAGGCATGTAGGCCACCTGCTCCACTACAATGAAAGGCAGTGTATTTCCATTTACATTATACTATTTTAAAGCTATCTCCAAATTAGCATCTATGCGTATAAATTAGCATATGCACATCCATACCCTCTTTTGTTGCCTTGGTGAGACATTTCCTCTTTTTTACATGGCCAGCCTGATATTCTTCCACTCGAGCATTCCCTAGACTGAGGGACTCAACAATATCGGGTGCCATCAGAAAGACCACAATATGGTGCTCCTCGGGGCCCACTGGGCCAAGAGATGCTCCAAGCAGTACCAAATTTAGTACATGTTGCACAGCAAGAAGCTCTCATCTACTCTACAGCACTGACCTTTCCTGCCAGCATCCTGATGCCCCTACTTTTATTCTGGGTATCGCTGAAACAGCTCCATCAAGTCCTACCATTGCTGGCCAGAGGTTCAGCCCATTGGTGGTTGACCTTGGATCCCATTGAAATGAATGACGGAACTTCATTATGATTTTAAGTTTCCATTGAAATCAACGGGAATGCAACTAACTTAGTTTGGATTGAGGCATAATGCTCCTGACAGTTGTCCTACCAGGTTCATGTTGTTAGAATTGTGGGAGGAATTCAATGCCATTTCAGCTTGCCCAACAGATATGAGTTGATTGCAATCTGGCTTTAGGCTCAGATTTGGCACCAAAATGGCCTTGGTCACCCTGACT
Organism: Zootoca vivipara; assembly: GCF_965207765.1. Classification (NCBI taxonomy): domain Eukaryota; kingdom Metazoa; phylum Chordata; class Lepidosauria; order Squamata; family Lacertidae; genus Zootoca; species Zootoca vivipara. The sequence goes on from NC_142590.1 coordinate 25,546,962, forward strand.
GATTACTTCTGTTTGGAGATGGGCATGGGGAGTGTAACACTATATTGGTTCTCCTTGATTTCTCAAGATCTTTCAGTACCATTGACCATGGTATTCTCCTGCATTGGTTTTTTTTATGTTTTGGGAGTTAGAGGCACTGTATTACAATAGTTCTGCAAAGAACTGATCCCAGAGACTAGCAAATGGAGACTCCTGCTTTACCTGTTGACACTTACGCTGTTGGGTTCTACAAGAGACTGTCTTGTCCCCGATGCTTTTTAACATCCATATGAAGCTTTGGGAGCCGTCACCCAGACATATAGAGTATGATGCCATTAGTATGCAGATGGCATGCGACTCCATTCCTGTTCCATCTGAATCAGGAGAAGCCATTTAGGTCCTGGATAGATGCCTGGAGGCAGCAATGAACTGCATTAGGGCCAATAAACTGAAGGTGAATCCTGATAAGATCAAAGTACAGTTTGTGGAGCCAGGAGTTTGGTAGGCAGCCTGTTCTGGGTCGTGTTGCACTCTCTCCGAAGAAGCAGGTTCATAGCTTTGGGGGATGCTACTGGAGACGTCCTTATCTCTAGAAGCCTGGTGGCAGAGGTCGTATTAGGGTGGAACGGCTGGTGCAGCAGAACTGGGCACCACAACAATGCTGCAGAACGGAGCGCAAGAGGCAGATTTTGAGAGCCCAACGTCCACCACTGCTAATGGCTTCAGGAGCACCATCTCTGGTTGGTTTGCCAGCTATTTGCCATTTCTGGACCAATGAAAGCTTAGCTAGTGACCCCTCAACCTTTAGTCACCTCTCAGTTAGATGACTGCAATGCTCTCTATGCAGGTTTACCCTTGAATATGGTCCAGAAGATGCAGCTGTGCAGAATGACTGGCACTGCAATAAAAACTGGGCCAGCAATGCAGTCTTCCAGGCCAGATTGCCATGCAGAGTTTCCTTCCGCTAGCCTTAGAGAAGGCACACTCATTGTTTCTGAGAATTCAGTGCCGGGTGTAGTGGACAGAAAATTTCTAGAAGCCAGGCGCTAACCTCACCTGAGGCTCTACTACTCTCAAGCTCCCTTGCGCACACGCACACACACACTCCAAAGTGCTGGTCTCAAAAGAGCCCATCTCATTCCCTTCTCTTCTTGTCATTCTATTCTTCTACTCCCTGCACAGAGAACTCCCAAGAATCCCAAGAGATGCAACCTTGTGCACAACCTAAATAACATTTTAATAGAGAGAAAAGGTGATATCTGAAGGAGTAACATCCTCCCCTCCTTTTAAAGCCACCACCAAGTAGGTTTCAATAACTCCGCTACCAATTTTCAACACCTTTTTGAGCCGTAGCCATTAAACTGAAAATTGGGGGGGGCAGAGTCATCTCTGCTTTGATGTAATTAAAGGTATGATCTATTTCATTTAAACACCCCTGCGAACGCTCTCCTTAAAGCAACAAATATGAACAGTAGTCCATTTGCAAGGATTTTCTTCTTCTTCTTCCCAAGTCTTCAAAAGAGCCTTTTAGGGATGAAGCCAGAATTATAATTCTGAAGGGTGTCATGTACACTTCCGCAAATGCCTCGTTACCTATGCCTCGTTCAGAAAAGCTGTAGCTGGAGGATCAGAAAGTGATTTGAGATACACACACACACACACACACACACACACACACACACACACACACACACCCCTGAGTCAAGCAACTCACAATAACCCGAAGTCTTTTGGTATTCTGTAATAAAGCACCACACTTGTTTATGTAATCACAGAATTGGACAGTTCCATATTCAAGTATGATCGATGGCCCACTACCTGCTCGGAGTATTTGCTGCTGTGCAGGTTTTGCGTTCTTTCTACATTTACAGCAAGAAAGCTTCCCTCCCTTAATTCCTTGGGTGAAATCCAGACTTTATGCATAGAACGGTATTGGCCACAATGCAGCAATTGAATACCAAAAGCTCAGGCATGGCTTTCCCCACTTGTCAGCTACGGAACAGCTTGCTCTTTGCATTCCATCGGCGACAATGGGAACCAGCTGGGCACGTGGTTCTTTGGATCCCAGCCATTGCCAGCACTGGGCTTGCATTTTCTACCTAGATTCAGAGACGACGTGGCTTGTTGCCTCTCTGTCACACAAACGCACATACCCGCTACATCACAAGGTCAATGTGCAGGAGAGAGCATGAGTGAATGGCAAATGACCCGGTTTCCCTGCAGGTGCTAAGTTCACCTCTCCCTCTAAGCTGCCTGAAAGAGAGGCCACTTTTGAAACATATTAGCTTGGTGCCCAAATAGCTCTTTTGTTCACTGGGGGACTCCAGTCCAGCAAAGGCTACCACTGGCATAAGGGAAGGAACAGGCCCTCCAAGTGTCCCTATTTTCCAGGGGTGTCCCTGATTTAGAGAAGCCATCCCGGTTTCTGATTTGATCCTAGAATGTCCCACTTTTCCTTAGGATGTCTCCATTGTCATCAGAGAAATGTTGGAGGGTATGGAGTTATCTGACCCCCGAGCTGTATAGGGAAGTTTTTTTTTAAAAAAAAAATAATGTTTGATTATGTTTTTATATATGTTGGAAGCTACCCAGAGTGGCTGGGGCAACCCAATAAGATGTGTGGGTTATAAATCGTAAAATTATCATTATGGAATGGGACGTCCCTATTTTCATCGGAGAAAAGTTGGAGCGTATGAAGAGAGGAAATTTTCACCCATTCCCCCAACACCACCTCCCATGTTATTCTCCAATCTTCCAGAACAGATTTTCTGGGGGCACAGAGAACCGCAAGGGCGGAGGGGAAGTGAGCTTGGCGAAAATAGCCTCTCCACGCCACTACCAGTGAAAGTATTCCATTGGTGGAGTTCTTCTTATCCAAACTTGGGATTCAAGCCTATAAAGATGCTCTGAACCTACCTATTATTATATAATAATAGCAGCGTATTGCCAGTGTTAGCAACTCCTGTTTGTAGTAGTTACAAGGTGGAGCCCAGCTTAGAAAGAAGATAATACTTATCTATGTTCCATCACTCCACTCGGAACAAAAGCTAAGAAGTTCATGCAAGCACACAGTACCACACTCTGTCCTTACCTAGTTTAGGATGCCAGCTTAAATATTGCCTATTTGCTTTTCACATTCTAAGCAACTCATAGCAGCATACATTTGCCACTAAAACCCACGTTTAACCTGATATCAAAACTAAATGGTAGGTTAGCTTGAGAAACAGTTAGTGTATGGAACAGCAAGACACATGTCCAAGGAGAGGAAATATGTGGCTATACAGATGTTAAGATTCGAACTCTCATCAGCCCCAACAAGCATGGCCAATAAGCAGAGATGATGGGAGTTTATCAGCATCTGAACAGCCTCAGATTTCTACACCCATATTTTAGTTTCTAGCAGGGGCTTTGAGTTTCCTCTGCTGTACATTCATTAAGTTAACAGAGGCGCACATTTAATAATTCCCTATGTTCAATCAGCCCAATTAAACCGCTGTGGTAAAGACATAATATTTTTGCTCCTTTGATGCTTCTATTTATTCTATAAATATTTGGTCACCCTTCTGCGACTCTTTTTACTAAGCCGGTGCCCTGAAATTCATTAAAATTTTGCACAGCAAAATGATAACCTTAATTATAAAGACAACCTGCATGACCCAAATTACTTGATGCATTAAAGCAATCCTAGATGCCATCGGAGGTTGTTCACATATCTTTGCCCTCAAAGCTTGAGAGAAAGAGAGTGTGTCCATGCATGTACGAAAGGGAATAAAGAGTCTGAGGAAACATACCTCTTTCTCGACAGGTCCACAAATTCATGTTATGTCTTGCACTAAGTAGAAGGAATGGAGTGGGGTTGGTTTTTTTGTTTTGTGGGGACGGGATTCTTTGCACATTTTCTGTGTTGCTGCATCTGCCCATTCTGCTGTGGGCAGAAGGGTACCATGCAGACAATTGTGGTCCATTAATCGGTAAAATCCAGTCCAAACTGCATTCATTCCCAGACCAATCATATGTGCAGTGATGAGGCAAGCTAGTGAGACAAGCACAAATCGTTCGTTTCTCAGGACGAATTTGAGGGCAAAGTTTTAGCTGCAGAAAGTTTGAGAAGAAGCCGAGAGGGCACCATCACACACCAGAGAGAGACAGAGCCAAGTGCTGCTCACTCTCAGCCTACCTCACAGGGTTGTTAAGAGGATAAAACAGAGACAGAGAGACGCAGGCACACTGCCTTGAGAAATGTGGGATATAAACATACAAACAAATCAATGATCACTTCACTGTTCAAAGCACATTTTGAGTTTGTCCCAGGAATTTTCATTCATACTGTTTCACAGTCAAGTAAGGTTTCATTGGGAGATGTGGGGTGACGGTAGGCTTACGTTGACTGGGGTAAATGGGCTTCGGAACAATGATGTCTGTGCTTGATTTGGCCAATGTTTTTACTAAAAGTAAAAATACCTAAGGGAATCTATGGTGGAAGGAAGTGGCAGAGTAGAAGGCCAATCCTCACTGCCTCCTTCCCCCCACCCCCCAAAAAAGAGTTAAGCAAATTCACAGGCTATTTCGAAGCATTTTGCATCAAAGGAACTTAAGTCCTCTTCCCAGTGTGTGCTTAGGATCAAGGAGTGCCCAAGATTTTTGTTTGTTTTAATAGAAGAAGAAGAAGAAGAAGAAGAAGAAGAAGAAGAAGAAGAAGAAGAAGAAGAAGAAGAAGAAGAAGAAGAAGAAGAAGAAGAAGAAGAAGAAGTTGTTCTTAAATTTTAAGGAAAGCCTTGCAAGTTTTCATTATGTATGAGTGGCCATCTCGGAAACAATGCCTTCTGATCGGTTCTGTTCTAGCCTTTCATTTAATTGCAGTTAAAAGGAGAAAAAGACGCCTGCCTTTAAAACTCTTAACAAGTCAGAACCCGCTGCACATTACTGACATCAGAGTCCACAGCGTGCAGTCCGCTTTAACAGTCAGTCTGAAGTCAAAAGCACGCTCTCTCGAATGCATCCCCATCCCTGCGAAATTTCAGCAAAGCAATGCCATCTCTCCCCCCCCCCTTTCCCACAAGCCCCCACCTCCATCGCCCAAACATGGCAATAACTTTATGCACTGCAGGTTGAACTTGCAGAAATCAGCCCTGACTTGTCTTTGCTCTTGGTATGCTTGCGATGAGATCATTGTGCTCCCACCAAGAGCTCAAATTCTTTAACTTGACAAAAGACATAGGTGAATGTGTCACAGTTTTACTGTTATGCGGAGCTCCGATCCAGTAAAGATAACAAGAGCCCGTTCAGCGCTTCCCTATGCTCCGAATGTGTGTTAATCTAAAATGGCTGCCCGGTAATACTTTAATTGCAGTTTCATGGCAACAAATTGCCACTTAACCGTAATAAATTTTATTGCGGCTTAGCAGGGCTAACAAAGCAGGCATGCACCTGAAAGAAGATGAGGACAATGGAAATCGAGAACTTTATGTTCTGCACAGTATGTCACGGCAGAGGAGAGCAAGCCACAATGCCAAGGTAGCTCCACACCAAAAAGCATTTAGCATAAAAGGAGCTATGCGTGCCACAATCTCACTTCTCATCACTGAAATGCCTTTTCAAGACGCAGGTACTGCACATTCAGTACCAGCATGCTACAAACTTTTGAGATTTTCAATTAACCTAGATGACCAATAAATACAATCTCCTTTAGTAGCAGGTGGTTGGTTTCCCCCCCCCATTTTTTTAAAGAAAAACCTGAATACTAAATAACGTAGGTTGGTGGCTCATCCATACTGTCATTTAACGTAGATAGTAAACTTCTGTAGCTCCATTAGTTTTTTGTTGTCCTCTAAATTACTGCCTCCCCACACTTTCTCCTGTCTCAATCTGGGTTTTCTCATACTCTCTCCTTTTTGGAGTATTCTGGCATGAGAAAATGCAGATTGAGGGAGGGGAACATGTGGGAAGGCGGTGATATTCTAAATAGTGTGATGATTTCAGTTTATAGGTGTGTGTGTGTGTGTGTGTGTGTGTGTGTGTGTGTGTGTGTGTGTAGAGCTTCTGATACTACATAACCTGGCCAAATAAAACCATGAAGGACCAGAAAGACAGTATATTTTATGGCAAACAGAATTCGGTTTGGAAACTGTGCCCATGTGTCTGCTAGGATGGGTAGATATCATAACTAGAATTTCTGGCGAATGACAAAATAGGCCTACATCTTTACAGATACATATACGGTACATACGGTAGCATGGATTCTAGAAATCGACTGTAACAAGTGCAGGGAGAGAAGGGCAAGTATGATCAAGTATGGTTAATCCCCACTGCATTTTAAGGGGGAGGAGACACCCAAAACATTTGCTCACATAAGAGCAAATCCAAATATCCCAACACACAAACTCACACACAGCCTTCCACCATTAGAACCTGTTTTTTATTGTTTGATATGCCTCCAGTTTCGAGAGTACTTTACCCCAGGCAAGAATACTAGTTAAATATGTTCCATTGTATATTCATAGCTCCATCAGTCCCCCTCCAATTTAGCACATCAAAGCAAAGGCTTCATCACTTGCATGTGGATTATGCTAACATGAGTGACATTTGTAATCTTATAGGTCTCCAACTTAAGAAATGCTTTTAAGCCTGCTATTAAATAGGTAGCTGTGCTTTAAGAACCAGTCATATAATAGTTTATTTAAAGCCTTAATGAACTTCAGCCTCTTCGTTGCTAAATGCCACACTATATTACTTACAGAAAATTATTAGCCATCATCTTAGTACTTCTAGGTTATATTAAACAACTGTAAACCTGGCATGTACAGCTTTCACAGCAGCAGAATGAGCGCTTATAGGCGGAAAGAATGAATTTTAAAAGGATCTCTACAACAGCACTAATACGGGAGCTTTATACTCCTATGTCTCAGAAGATCTTCTCAAAAGAATTCAGACAGCATAATTCAAAGGACCCATTGGCTCAAACATTGTTAGGGTTCACCTCTGCGGCATAATCTAAAATTGCTTTGTATTTCATTGCTTGGTGTTCAGGTTTTCACCAAAACTGTTTTCAGTAAGTGACACAGAAATTCTTGTTTAGTAAAATGAGAGGGGGGGGAGACAGACAGACAGACAGACAGACAGACAGACAGACAGACAGACAGACAGACAGACAAGTCTTTCCTATGCATATTAAGACAGCAAACTACTTATGTGTTTGTTTCAGACCTGGTTGTTTGATGGAACGCAAAGGAGTCACAGGATCACAATCCCCCCCCCTGCAGTGGCCCAATTTCCAACTGAGAGGCAGATTGTAACATCTGAATGCGGCAAAAGAGGGTTGGAAGGCTGTGGATCTATGCAGCTACATTTTGTCAGAGAAGAAAGTTAGGCCTGCCCTTTAATGTAGGGGTCTACATTGAGGAGGACTAAAGTTCCAGAGACAACTCAGTTTCACAGTACAGTACATATACAGTATACATGTTGGTAAAGGTAAAGGTAAAGGGACCCCTGACCATTAGGTCCAGTCGTGACCAACTCTGGGGTTGCACGCTCATCTCGCATTATTGGCCGAGGGAGCCGGCGTATAGCTTCCAGGTCATGTGGCCAGCATGACAAAGCCGCTTCTGGCAAACCAGAGCAGCACATGGAAACACCGTTTACCTTCCCGCTGTAGCGGTTCCTATTTATCTACTTGCATTTTGATGTGCTTTCGAACTGCTAGGTTGGCAGGAGCTGGGACCAAGCAACGGGAGCTCACCCCGTCACAGGGATTCGAACCGCCGACCTTCTGATCAGCAAGCCCTAGGCTCAGTGGTTTAACCACAGCGCCACCTGGGTTAAACATGTTGAGGTTTGCTATAAAAATAGAAGTCAGCAAGAGCACAAAGGGTGGAAGGCAATCACATTTCATTCATGAACAAACAAGTGGTTTGATATTACAACTGAACCAGCCCAAAGCATCGACGGGCACTCCAGCAAATGAAACCATTACTTTCAAATGTGCAGCTTAATTTTGATATGTAATCTTCTCTGCCTTTGTATTTTTGCCCAGGACCTGAAGAATCTATACACACCAGTTTCCCAGCCAGCAGTAGAATGGATGGGCATTTCTCACTTCAAAGACTATCGATAGTGTGTTTAGGACATCCACATTAATTTCAGTGGCGTTCCTCAGCTTGCATGGATCAGGTTCACACAAAGCTCCCTTAAGCACACTAAGATAAGGCACAGCACCATCGTTCAAACTACTAGGCTGCAACTCACAGATGTATGCCTCCCACAGGGAAAGCCTGCTTATTCCTGCAGTTTGGAGGGTACATGTGTCAGTGGCATTTAGTCAAGATCCAAAACTGTGCATGCTGCATCTTCCATTCAGATTTCCAACTAATGCTCCAAACTATCTAATATTTTCGTAATAAAAGAGATCCTCCACATATGCTTAACCCTGTCATAGCGCAGAAATTCCCATGTGGAAGAATTGTCCAATGTTCCAGGAAATCAGCTGCTATATTATCAAACTGAATACTGTTCCGAGACTCCATCTTTTTATGAACAATTCAATTTACACCTTAGTCTCACTGGGTGGGTATACTCACCATGCCTCCTCTGAGTAAGTCCTTGCCTGCTAGAGGTGACTTTCCTGACCCCAGGTAAGCCAAACTAGTGACTTCTAGGGGAGACATTTACAAGGCTGCCAACAAGGACAACTTGAGGAAGGGACCGAATGTGCACCCCCCATTTACTAAAGCCTGGCATAACTTTGAACTTCCTTAGTTGTACATAATTCCATTACTTAAAGGATTTTCTATCTTCACGCCAATCTTACGGTGTAAACTATTTCCAATTTTTATGCCGTATGATATCATCATCATCATCATCATCATCATCTTATTTAAAAGCCTTATTGTCCAAAAGGGGAGTTTGTTCGTTTACATGCATAATCTCAATCACACAAGGTTTGTGTATTGCTTGCCATGAATATTGTATACCAGCCCGTGCTCTTGCAAACGTTGTGTAACGTGTCAGGTTAACTGGATACAATGCAAGGGGTCTGCATACCTCACCTTCCAGGGCAGACCATTTAATAAATAAATATTTATACCCCACCCATCTGGCTGAATCTCCCCAGCCACTCTGGGCGGCTGCCAATCAAATATTTAAACAATACAGCATTAAATATTAAAAGCTTCCCTAAACAGGGCTGCTTTCAGATGTCTTAAAATCAGGATAGCTGCTTATTTCCTTGACATCTGATGGAAGGGCATTCCACAGGGCGGGTGCTGCTACCGAGAAGGCCCTCTGTCTGGTTCCCTGTAACCTCACTTCTCGCAATGAGGGAACCGCAAGTAGGCCCTCGGCGCTGGATCTCAGTGTCCGGGCTGAATGGTGGGGGTGGAGGAACTCCTTCAGGTATACAGGACCGAGGCAGTTTAGGGCTTTAAAGGTCAACACAAATGCTTTGAATTGTGCTCGGAAACGTACTGGGAGCCAGTGTAGATTTCTCAGGACTGGGGTTATGTGGTCCTGGCAGCCACTCCCAGTAACCAGTCTAGCTTCCGCATTCTGGATTAGTTGCAGTTTCCGGGTCACCTTCAAAGGTAGCCCCACGTAAAGCGCATTGCAGTAATAAAATTTATCAGAAGGGTTGTACAGCACTTCACAACAGTACAATCCAAAGGCCTATAGCCAGAACAAAACTAATGGGCCACTCCCAAACACCAGTCATAATGATAGAGAAAGGTTTGAAGTGAAGTGAAAATTCTGCCTGAACATGTGCTGTGTCATTACCTAAGTTTTAATAGAGTCTTCAAAACACAAGGGAGTTTTTAGCTTGACAACCCACGTGACTGCACTGTATACAGAGTGACGCAATAGTGTTAGGAAATATACACTTCCTGTTGTTCACAAAGCCTAGATGACTTAGCTGAGAGCAAAAAATGAATCACAATACAGGTTTAATGTTGCCGTTATCTGCATATTTGAAACACTCAGCAATACTTTTGAGTTCTGTACCATTGCCAAAAGTCACCTATTCTGTGGAGTTAAATGCATTCCTTATTTTCATAAACCCATTAGAAAGCAGAAAAAAGATTCTAAAGTTAAAAGCTGCATAAGAATTCATTTCTGAATGGAAGCCAACTATGTTTATGTTGTTGTTGTTGTTGTTGTGCACTGAAGTCACACTCAATTACAAGTATTTTCATTTTAAGTTTTTATTATTTAAATACACCATACTAGAGCAAATGTCTCTGAAAGTATCACAAATAAAAGTTTTCTTCTTCTTCATTCAGCAAATTAGGAGTAGGTGAAAATTTCTACACAGTAGCTGCTATGAGCTTGATTTTTTTTCTTTTTTGTGTCATGGGAAGTAGCAACATTAGGACAAAAAAAAACACTTACATGCATACATACATTGTATTTTACAGAGATACAATAAAAGTGTTTGTGATAGAATATCACAAGAGCCCCATCTTTCCTTTATCTCATGTTTTGAGTTTTGAAACACATTTCCTTACAACAATTAAATATACAAAGAGCAAAGAGAATGTTGTTAAGGTAAAACACAGGGTACAAATTTTGACCAGTGCCCTGCTAATTGTTAATGAGGGTAGAAAGCAGACTCGAAAGCTTATCTTCATTAGCTTCATTAGTCATTTCCCCCACTCCCTCCCCACCCAAAGTTGTTCTCTTCTGGTGGACATTTTTCTCCATTTCCTCTACAGTCTCCCAATAGCCCAGATTCATGGAGTCCTTAATGTTCATTTTCAGTCATTTTAATACACCAATAAATGTGGGAAGGGCAACCAAGAGTAAAGAAGGTGCAATGGCATGGAGCTGGCATTGATGCTAGCTACAAAGGTGACTTGTCTACTGGAGACATGGGATCCATCTGTGATGAACAAAGTTTGAGATGAAGGCACGCATTCTGCAGTACTGACCTTTTAGCAGACCTGCAAGGAAATAAAAATGGGCATCTTAGCTAAAATGCTTGATTTGAGTCAAATTTGACTGGTTTCGCATTCTCCTTATTTGCTTATCTTATTAAATTACTTTCCAACTGCGATTCAATTAAAGGTTTTCTGCAATACTTATCCAAGTTCCTGAAGAGTTCAAACAGGGGGGAAACCAAAACAGACCACACTAAAAATATAATAATAATAATAATAATAATAATAATAATAATAATAATAATATCCTTTAAGTTTTGACAGCAGCAAGACACATTTTTCACAAAGGAAAGATAGAAGCTTCTGATGGGAAATCCTACAGTTACTCTTTTTTCTTTTATAAAAGATGCATTTCCCTTGGACAGGGATGAAATGACACGCCTTGCCTTTGAAGCACACAAAGTAAAGTGATCTTCTAAATTAGGAAAAATTCTGTCTAAAGCAAATAAGATACCCTCCCCTAGGCAACGCTAGTTAACATGCTGCATAGCACAAAAGCTAAATATAGACATTTTGGAATATTTTCCTCCCATTTAAGATTCCTCATCTGCTATGTTAGTTAACGTTACATAAACTCTGTAATATACGAAGTCAAACATGTGCCTCCACAGTGATGTGTTAATGAATTGTGATAATTAAAAATGCCTAGCTCGACAGAAATCTAACTTCCATGGATAAAGTAGAAACAATCGACAGTCTTCAAATGCAATCTGTTTGCAATTACCAAAATGAAATAATATATTAGATTTTTATGGTTTTTAAATGACATTTTGAGCTTCCTAGGAAGTTTTTTTTTACCCTTTCCCCAAGTTACTAAAAGCCTGAGGTCTATTAGTAACTGCAACCCCCCACTTTCAAGCTAATTAAAGTGGTGGAAGCTTGGAGGTTTAATTCCCCAGAGCTGATGCTCAGTGTGAGAAAGGTAATTTGTCTGTCCAGAACAAAGATTAGGGAGCAGCCAGCAAGCATATTTAATAAATGAGCATCAAGTGTCCTCTACTATGGACACAGACAATACCAATTATGTAAGTACAAGGGAATTGTTGAGCGGTATGTAAACTAGAAGATTCTCTGCAACAGACAGAATAGCAAAACGTAACCTAACTCATGCTTTATTTAAAAGTATAGGAGCTAGAGCCAAGCAAATGCTCTGATCATCAGCAATGAAAGGGAAACGTATACCTTGTGAAAAGGGTTTTAGGGGTAGGGAGTAGGAAAGAAACTCGAGCTTTTAGACAACATTCCTCAGCTACAAAGTGACAAAATCTGCACAGGACATCATAAATCTCCATCAAGCACACAGCTTTTTGGGGGGGGGGGGTATTTTACTGTCCATAGTTGGGGTGGTAGTACAATATTTTATGATAGTAAGGATATGGTTTAAGAAGTGATTCATGCTGGAGGCTACAGGCTTCCCATCCCTGCTATATGGAGTTGATGTCTTCTGGAATAAAGGAGGACTCTGGAACCAGCTTATTAGACCAACATCAACTCCTGGCCATCATGCAGAAATGATACTAACTAGGGCCAGAGCAAACAAATCACAATGCAATCAATCAAATTCCAGAGCTTGCTTGGCAGTCTTCAGGTTGTCCATCACCAATAAAATGCCAATGGGCAAAGCAGAGTATGGGCTACTATTTCTCTAGGTGGAATATATAGGGTGCTACATCAGGACTGTTTTCGGGTCCCCTTAATGTTTACTAAAGCAGCAAGGCTGTGCTGGGTACTGTAAGCAGCAGAGATCAGAAGCACTCATTGTCCAACAAGTTACAATTCAAATGATAGGGAAGCCAAAGGAAGAGGGTACTGGCTAAAAATGGAGTGTGGAAGAGGGGTGGAAGCAAGTAACACAGCACAATCACACACAACAGCTTCATTTGTGAAGGGCTTTCTGTGGCACTAGCAGAACAAGCTTTATTGGACTGAGAATTCTAACTTTTCCCTCCGAGTAATGCATAGATTAGTAACCCAAAAATATGCAGTGCCAAAAAAGCGCACAATCCGCTTTCTTCCCGGACTCTAGAATCCTATTAAACTTCAGCCATGAAAATTGGGCTTAACTTATAGTACACACCACCCTCACACAACCCCACTTGTGGAACTGATAAGCCACTCACTAGGCCATATTAGTGTCACCCGCTGAGAACATCACTTTGTCGTCAGTCCGTCCCTGCATTTTTCTCAACACCTCTTTGCCTGCCTCTTTAACATACTGTAGCTATGCAGTTAATAGCCACAGAATCCAGGCACTGTTCTTATTGAAGTCTTCCTGCACAAAGAGTTACATGCAGGATGAATACAGCTTTGCAGACCCTGCATCCCTGTTCCTATTCCACACTTATCTCTTCTCTGTAACTGCCAACATTATTTTACTTTTGCTGAAGCACAGCAAGAACAAAGGCACCATAAAGCATATTAAACTTTTACTGCATGCACAAAACAAACGGATACACAAAAGGCTGAACTAGATGCAAGAAGTATTCCCTATATTTTAAACAGTTATTTAGAAACAGGGACTTGAGGATAGCGCTTGGCATATAGGGGTTCCAAAAAAATATTTAAAGTAGGCAGTCCTCTTAAACTCACTTACACAGGAATAAGCCCTATTGAACTCAGTAGGACTTTTCTTGGAGTATAGAATGCATAGGAGTCCTTAACTACATCTAACATACAACACGCTTGGTCACTATTAAATTTAGGGCAGCTTTCTAGAACACATTTACTTATAGCAATGCACCCCTATTAAGGGGCAAGTTCATGTTCTTCTGAACATATTAAGCCTCTAAAGATTCCCTGATGCTGCAGACTTCATAAGTTGCCCAAGGGTTGCTTCGTTTATTCTTTTTTCTTTCTTTTTTATAAAAAAAGACTTTATCTTCAAAATTCCTACTAACAGATAAATGTTATTTTTGCTATCCTTGGAACAGACATTAATGAAGTCCCTATTGTAAATCCATAAAGAATTACCAAGTGAAGTGTGCACTTTGTTTCAGTGCAATAACTCAGTGCTGTGTGATTGCCTGGGTTAATGATGAAAAAGTCAAATATACTATCAGAGCTGATGGAAAAATCCATCACCAATCTGAAATTAAAATTCATCTGTGGTCAATAAGATTTAATATCCATGCAAGTGGCGCTGTAAAGAGTAAATGAATCAATGTCATCAATACATAATCAGTATGAAATATGATGTGAATAAAATTATGTGCAAGACTTGTGCATTCAGTGTTTTCTGGACCAGTGTGGAATGAACAGTCCCTTAACTGAAGGTTGACAGTAATTATTATAAATTAGGCATAGCAGTTATCAAAATGCACTCACTTGCATAGCTATGGGACTTATTAGGGAGATTAAAATAGATCTAAAAACTGTCCAGTTACAGCAGAGGTACAGAACAACTGTTGATTAAAACTGTTCCCTACTCTGCTAGCCATATTACACTTTAATACCAAAAACTAAAGAGACATAATGGGCATGAACAAAAGCCTTTTTATTGAAAATCAAGCCAACTAATATAACTATTTTTCTAATGCTACTGGAATGATTCTACAAACCTTTACTGTGCCATTAGCTTATCTGACTCTAGAATGCTACAATTAAGTACATGCACTTGTTAAGAGAGATCCAGATTGTATCCCACAAGTCTTCTTGACTGCCAGAATTGTTTTGGCAAATGCAAGCAAATTAAACTGGAGTCACTTCACAATTCAAGCACCTCAATGTTTGGAGCCTCACCCTGTTCACTACATTCCATCATGTAAAGCCATTTGAAAGATATTCAGCATTAGGCTGAAAAATGTATTAATCTTGTTTTAACTCTAATAAGGTCCATTAGCAATTGTTCAATATTCACCTTCTGGTCTGGCAGTAGTGGATTGCTCTGAAGTGAATTCAAATGACCATTGATGAGGGCTGTAGGTCTATCGTGTTCACAGAATAAACTGCCATTGATGTAGTGAAACCTGTCTCCAGGGACCAGGCGATTCCGGCAGGTTGAGCACGTAAAACACTGAAATGGGTGAACAAAAGGCAAAGTTAAAACTGGGGAGGGAGGGCATTAAAAACACCAAAAAAATATTATAATCTGAATTATGGCAAAGTTAAGGGATATATGGGACTTTGGCCAAATACAGGAAGCTGCACCTGTTGGTACCCAATAATAAGTGTGTTCAGACCTGCAGCACAACTAATCACTAGGACAACATACGCAACTTCAAAAGCCTTTCCATTTATGACTAAGCCCGTTTTACGAAGTTAGAGCAGACGCTGCTTTTATTCCAACATAGATCTGTGCACAGATGCTGCAATGTTTGGGGTGGAGGACGGAGACAGTGTCAGAAGGACAATTTTTTCCTACCTTCAGATGATAGACATTCCCTTGTGCTCTCATAACCAGCTCACTAGCAGGAATTGACTGCCCACAAGCACTGCAAGCGCCGCTATTTCCAAATAACCTGAAAACAAAAAGGTGATGCTTATTATTTTCTCCCTCCACCTGAGACTCTTGTGAATCAAGAAGCCAGTTCTGAAAGAGCCATTTCAACTAGTCAAAATCCACCCCTGAAGCTTGTTTACATACTTCGGGGCGTGATAACTTAAAGAGACGTAACACAAGCCAAATTGCCACAGGAGCACCCTAGACCTCTCAAGACATGGAAGCACAGGATCTAATAAAATATTAACTTGCATTCAGCAACACAAACCAATTCTGTACAACACTTTTTATCAGATTACTGGGTTTGTCATAAAAAAAAGGGACAGAATTCATGACTGGAGTTTAAATGCATTGTGTCCTTGAAATTATATGAAGAACTTTTTTGTACTTTAATCATATCTTGAGAGATGAGTCATCAAAAGGGTTAAGAGGATTTGATTGTATATCTAAGACGACATCATGCTCAGTGTATTGAAACTCCAGTAAACCTCCAGCAGGGCAGAGTTTCCATTAGAAACTCTCGGCTATCCAGGTTGATATATAATGTGTATGGGTTAACCTTTTCAATCATGGTGTCAACACTTTAGATTTGCCTCTGCTCATCTCTTTCATCCTAACCTTCTCTCTCTCTCTTGATAATGAAATGCTTGCTCCAACTTCCCTCTATCTGCTCCTGAGTCCACAATTTAGATTACTTCATCTCTGCTAGCAACAAACTGAATGAAATTTCGATTTGAGCAGAAAGTAATTTACCGGGATCTGGACCCATTTGTCATCATATCTCTCTGGGTGTTTGCTGTATCACTGCAGTTTTCCTATGCAATCAAATGAGACCACAACATCTGCCATGGGGGTGGGGGGGGGAGAGAGAAGAGGAAAAGCAGAGGAAGGAGGGGGGAAGGACTGAAGGAAAATATACACAATTCTTCTAATGCATTTAAAGGCACAACATACTGATTTGCGCTTTAATGAATATTGATCTCCCACTTTTACAGAATATGTATGCTAGAATTTTAAAAATGGCTTTTTTCTCTCGTTTGCTTTTCTGCAGTTTCTCACTGCATCCACAGCTATTACAATGATGGACCATCTCATAGAGAAGGAAGAATCTGAACTAGCTGGCAGGCTCCCCCTCCCATGGCATAAGATTTGGGTGCTGGGGGGGGGGAGAGTGCAAAAGCATCTATAAAATAAATGTACTGGTGTCATAATACTAATTATTTCCATTACCTTTTTTGCCCAATAGTAAAGTCATACATTTGTGCTTGTGTATCAGTCTAGAGGACGCATTACTACTGAAAATGCTGTGATCTGAATGTTTGCTGCGTGCCTCCGTATCAAGGAGGGGGGACGAAAATAATTGCTTTGAGTTTTCAAGAATCAGTGCTTGCAGAGGGAGGCTTGTCATGTTCAAACTACTAATTTGCTGTCGCCACTTTATTGAAAATAGCCTGTAAGTTGGTATTAAATGTATCGACTGAACGACAGGGAGAGTAGTAAAACTGCCCCTTAAGATGGCTTTTAATAGGAAGCCTGAGAAACAAATTTTGCAGCAGCATCGATTTGAAGAGTTCAATCAAAACTCCATTTCAAAACTAATTAGTCTGAGATCCGCAACACACCGACACTTTCTTGCGAGTCAGAATGGGTACAAAGGGAAAGCTGAACTAATATACTGCCAATACCTCCAAGCCTAAAAAGGGCTGGACCATCCAGAAAAAAAAGTAGATGGATGCTATTCTAGCATCTGCTGGATCAGGAGGACCACTTCAAAGTATTTACAAGGACAACTGATTTCACTGAGAGTTCACTATGTGTATTTTTTCCACCACTCCCCATTATCAGTGGCAACATTTTAGAAGGAAGTCATTTAAAGAGGCAGCGAGAAAGGAATATTTAGGTCCATCTGCAGAACTGTGACTAAACTGGCAGCAAAAATTACAATGGAAGCTTTTCTAGAATGGCAAAAGGAAGATCTCCTAGCTGTATGAATACTCTCCTCCCAGAAGTATACAGAGTCACACACACCCCTTTTAAAGGAGGCAAGACGGGGGGGGGGGCTCTTTCACAGCCTCCTGTGGAAGAGGCGAGGATTTCAAACACGCCACACAATTTAAAAATCATTTTTAAACATGCTGCTTTAACTGTGACACACTCTTTTCATAAAGTATGTGTGTATCATATAAACATTCCTGAGCAATGGTGGTTGTGCATCTAAATTAAATTTTAATAATTGCAAGTCAAAAATGTAATCCCAAAAGCTACTTGTACATCATTTTACACACACACACACACAGCCTCATTCTAGAAGAATTTGATTTTTTGGAAGTCACAGCCAAAACTAACTTAGGGCAGTCTACCTAATCTGCAGGGTTAGGCTACCACTGAAGCAAATGTCCAGAACTTTGCCCGTTACTTTTTTCAGATGCTTTCCTTTTCTTTCCTACTAATGAGAATACTCTTATTTTGCGGCACTTTATCAGAAGCTTCAGATAATTTTTGTTTCACCATGGAGGAAGACAATCATTGTTAACTACCCTCATCCTGAAAAGTTGTTTTTATATGGGTTCTGTACAAGAGGAGAGTTAATTAGCTAATCAGGGAGACTGTCCAGGACAGTATTTAATTTAAAAGGCTGGAGGCTTTAGGTGCTCAATTAAGAAACTATCGGTCTCAGACTGGACTTTAATGGGCTCTTTTCTCTTTAACTCCAGCAATGGGGGAGAGATACCCCAGGTCAGGCTAATTAAAGCCAGGGGACTCTTTAATTGCGATGACAGAAGTGGTTTCAGTTTCCTCTCTTTGGGTCTTGGGAGTCCAAAGAGGTTGTTAATATTTCAACATTTGGGCAACACAATCAATCACCAACACTGAGATGTTCCATATATGGATGAAAGGTCCTACATTTTGCAGCGTTATGTAATGCCACCTTAAATTAATCCCAACTCTCTTCCGCATTCAAAACCTTAAGAAGGGGACAGAGGTGATGAGATGGGAACAAGAAGATGGGGGGGGGGCTGGCTGAAAATTTCTATTTATTCATCTGGAACACTTTTAAAATAAACTACAGAAAAGTAAGGTGCAGTGTGGGGATTTTTACCATGCTGTGTAAACCAAACAGCTCTGCACCACAAAGAGTTTTGCATTGCCAGTCCCGCAGTTCAATTTTCCCCTTGCACCTGAAAGGGGTGGGGAAAGGAGAGAGGAGGAGAAAGGGAGGATGGTGATATCTCTGTACCCAGAAGCATCCAAACTTCCTAGCTGAAAGAAAAGCACATCCAAAGCTACTGATCCAGAAGCAATTGGTTTTCCATTAGATTTCCTATACCGGATCCAAATTCTGTGCCAGCTGTATCAGATGTAACGAAGGCTACACAAAAAATTATGCCTACAGCCAAGTCCATTAAAGGTACTTCAGCATAACTACAGCCCAAGCACCTTAAAAGCACCAGAAGCTATTGATACTTAAGGGGGAGGAAGGCGGCTGTGCAAGTGCTGCATTAGAGGGAGAGGGAGAGAGAAGGGGGGAAGAGAGAGGAAAAAATATCAGCCAAATTACGCTTGGTTAATTCAGAGTAACAGATCTGCCCCCAAGTGAATTGGAGGCCTTGAATTAATTCTGTTATGACAAATCAAGATAAACGTTCCCCCTAAATTGCATGCGATTTAATTAATTTTTGAGATCCTGGATTTTTTTTCCAAGCTAATAGTTCACATGCTCCTGTGCTGTCATTGTGCTTGAGTGGGCAGACTTCAAAGTGATATTAAATAACCAACTATTAGATTTACCTAGCACGTCCTATTGGAAAAATGCCATTTAATTACCTAGCCTGTTCAATTAAAGGGACAGCATTCCCTGAATATAGCAGCTTGCTGTTGATTACCAGAAAAAAATGAACTCGTTGCCTGGCTGCTCCCTCCTTTCCTCCCCTTCTCAAATGGCTCATACTGTGGACAGACAGCCCACGTGAATGGCAATGAGCAGCAAGGAAAACAGCGAACATCTTTTGCCTGTTGGAATGGGAATCAGGTGTTTGCCGCCAAGCATGTCAAGCATAGTGCCACGAACACTTTGGGGGGGGGGAGGTGACCATGCTCTCATGATCTAGGCAAGGCTACATGCTCCTCACCTGCCCCCCAACCCAAAAATATATTTCCACTGCCACATCAGTAGCAAACTCCAGGTGGGATATAAGAGATTATAATCATACTAAATAGACATTTGTACAGAAAGAGTTCTCAAGCAGCACTAGCCCTTTAAGAAAAGCCTAGTTTGTTTCTCCCTCCCCACCACCTCTTTCAACCACCCCCCCCCCAGCCTATTCTCTCTTGCTCTCTCCAAGGCCAATTTTGTTAATTAAATGTTTTGTTTGCGACACAGCTCTCATTCATTTTGGACACGTCATTCCAGGCAGATCTAAGCCAGGGACGAGATCTCATTAGATAAAACCTATCAGAACTAAGAGAAAATGGAGGAGACACTAATTAAAGCTCTTAATTGTGCAGATTCACTGCCACGCTGCTGCTTTATCTAGAATCTCATAGCTGGGAGGGCTGCCCATCACCCTTCTCCCTTCCAAATAAATCCTTCCTTTGCTTAGGGTACTATGGTTGTGAGTTAAGGGGTCAGAGAAGAGTCAATGTATTGCCATCCTTTTACTTACATGCACACCCCACAGTCCTCCACTGCCAATAAAATCTGTGGCAATCCTTAGATAAGGTAAGGCTGGTTTAGTAAAACCACTACCCAGATTTAGTTGTAGAGGTCCATAGTGGTGGTTTAAAAAAACCCAGTTGTCTTCTCCTATCAAGAGACTTCAAGCAGCCAGTCCCTATCATCTCAGAGGCTGAATGATCAATTTGTCTCTAAGCTTTACCACAAACATCTCATTGAAAGTACCATTAAGATCAACTTTGAAATTTCTGCACACAGTCAAAAGAACAAAATCATGACTTATTTCTATATATTTTCCTACATGATCCTCGATAAAAACCACACACACTGAAAAACACTGGTAAAATGGTAGCATCTTATTTGTTAGTAGATTAGGACATGCAGCTACTTATGTCTGAAAGTCATCAGGGTCACAGATGAAAATGCTGGAACTTTATGTACTTGGGTCAGTAGACCTTTATCCTATGGAACAAATAAGCTTCCAGAAGTGCACACTCAAGTATCTGTATTTTATTGGACAAGCTATTCAGTTCTAGTGAAGAGTCAGACTGATGGAACAAAATCAGTTCAAATTTACCATCTGATAAAGCACCCTATTTATAATAGCCTATATTAAAACTGTAATAAGTTTTGGCCACACAAAAACCTGAGGCAGAGATTCCAATAAGCTGGCCTGAACTTGCCTTAGGGGTACAGTAGACAACTTCTCTTTTTAATTAGTAGTGATCAGAAGAGGTTTGTTTGATGGTTTTAGTAGAGAGAGACGAAATCTGTACTGTTCATTGAATCTGAACAGTAGTGTCAATTTTTCCACTTCAAACAAACCTCTTTTTCTAACCGTTCTGCTCTATTTAATTAGAATTCTGTCTCGCTTATGCAGTTGCTTCGGACAGGGATCAAGAACGCATCGCTGTAAGCCTGCACACACTGATTTTCAAGCATTTACTTTAAAAATCCGCACACTTAGCAAAATGAATGCTGCAATCCCTTAAAACCTTTCTATTGCCATTTTGTTTTCTGTATTCTATTTAGCTGATTGAAGGTGCTAGCATAAAGAAGAGCCATTATCAGAACAAGAAAGGGTCTCCTTATTGGTGTCACCATTTCAAAATGCTGTTGCCTCCAGAATCAGAACAAGTAATGTTTAGTATGCAACTTACAGAGTTGTTACATAGTTAAATCTACAAATTCCAGAAGAAATTGGCTCAAAATATTTATAACGGAAGTATTTGAAAATAGACACAAAGATTATTTTAACCACTAAAGCTTGCTCACTCCTTCCAAGAACTGGGATACTTTTTCAAATCTATTCTAAAGTATGAAAATCAAGACTATCCAGAAAAAAACTCCATATGCCTTTACCTCACATTCTTTATATGCCAAAAAAAGGTGGGAGGGGGCTGTTTAATTACTGGTTGCTGAACTAGAACACCACCTCAAAGCATTCATGTGCATCAGTCTATCAAGTCATTTACTCAAATTAAATGTGTAATCCTTCAAAATGCCTCCTTTCAAAATGAGTTTAAAGGAGCTTGAGTTCACCTGAAAAGATTGAATGGGCACCTGGACCTCTTAAATTCTTTTTATTAATTGCTCTCAAACTAGGGGGTGGGGGTGGGGAGAAGAAACAAACACATTTTTGTTATGCAAAGTGGCGGAGATGCAGAATACTGGCTGCAATTAGAAATATTTTAAGCATTTATCAAACGATACACATGCTCGCTTTTATACTGAAAGATATGCTCCACAGCAGTAGGAAAGCATGTATTACCACTGGGTTGGGTATGCAGAGTTTGGCACAGGAGGCAGTCCCAGTCCCTCCAACAATTAATCAACTCTTTCACAATGAATACAGAGAATGAGTCATTCCATTTTCATTTAAAGGTGCTTATGCAAATAATAATATAATAAATCTGATAATGAAAGGGTAGCTCACTGTTTTAGCCTTTTTCTGCCACTGTTCTAGCAAACTATGCTTGCTCTCACCCCTTTAGGTTCCAAACAAGCATCCTTCTGCCCCACTACCATAGTAGCTTTTGGCAGCCAACTGTTTTAAACCAGTACTTCTCTCTTAAAAGTTTAGGATCACTTTAGGAGTTTTATTCTACCACACCTCTCCTCGGGCCATCTACCCAGCTTTCCTACTGTAATCCAGGAAAAGGATTGTTTCATTAAATCAGGCTTCTAGTTTTGAACTACCCCTTGCAACCAAAGGTATTTCTGGCCTGCAGTTCCTTCTGCTTCATAGGAAAAGTATGGAGTCGTGTATTCAAGAAACCACCAAACCAGCCTACCTTCCCCTGTGTCTCTCTCACCTGATGTAGTCGTTTCTGCACAGGATCATGCCGCTCTTAGTGTAGCAGGACGTACCAATTTCCCCCAGCTGGGCTTGGCAGCAGGAGCACTTCAGGCACCGGCTGTGCCAATAGCTATCCATAGCATAGAGCAAGAAGCGATCAGCAATCTTCCCCCCGCAGCCTGCACATCTTTTCCATGAGAGGGAGCCACTGGTGACCGGGGGAGGCTGCGAGCTGCTGCCTGGGTTCACCATGGTCTGGATAAGGGAATAAGAAAGAAAAATGAGATGAAGGGGTTGATTCTCAGGCAAAGAGCTCTTGCAACCTGTCCCTCCCAGCCCAAGAAAGATGGGGAATAGCAGCAACTTGTTTACTTTTCAGAGCCTTTGTTCTGGGTTAATTAGCTGCCTCCCCTTCCAAGTTGGCTGGTGGTGCTCAATGACAGTTTTAGCTTGCAATACTGCTGTCAAACTTAGAGTGACCCCCGCTTTGTTTGCTCCCAGGAAAGTACACACACCTGGAGTCACACAGTCTACATGGTCCTCCCAGATATAAATTGCTGGGCCCCACAGTCCTAAAATGAGAATGGAATTAAAAGAAACAGCCGAGATGAGGCCACAATCCCTGGCCACAACTCTTGGGGAGCGCAGCTGTAGCTCACAAGCTGGGAATGGTTCTGGGGATTGTTTGGTTCTATTTTACAGGAGAGGCAAGTATAAGCTCTGGAGAAAACTGTGAGAAAGTTGTGAAACTAGTTTTTCAAGGTCTCCTTTTCCATGCTATTGTTATCTGCAAGGGCTCAGCCAGGATCCTCCCTATTTACTTATTTATTTCTTCAAAAGATCAAATGAAAGTGGGGTCCCCCTCCCAAAGGACGCTTTACTGGATAATAATAGATCACTTAACTTTCAGAAGCCTGTTAACTTCCTATACAAACACATCTACTTTTGTCTCACTAATCTGCCCTTGATCAGCAATTTAAATGCTAAGCGCTTTGTTGCCCTAAAAAAAAAAAGTTTTTCCGTAAAAGCAGAGAGGCAGAACAATCAAGCATGCACCACTCAGGAAACAGCTAGCAGGGCTGGCTGTAAAAGTGCTGCTTGGGGAGGGGTGGAGGTAGAAATAGACACACATGCAAACCCACAAGTGTGTTTCTCACTTTCTAATAAATGCTTTGTACAAGCAGGGCAACAGGGAGATTAATAATGGAACCAATTCATAAAGCTTATTCCAAACTGATTAATTTGCTCTGCCTCAAATCCAGTAGTCGAACAGGCTACTGTTCAGTCATTTGCACTATAAAAAGATCAAGTTATTTACTGCCAATTAAGCAGTGTGTTTTCCCTTTGTCCTTTGTAAACTGTCCATGCTCAAGCTAAAGCATCTGGCTGTTCCCTAAGACATACTGTATACCTCTGAAGCAAAAGAGTGAGGAGGAGAGGGCAAACTTTTCCTGCTACTTAGTTGCCCAACTTAGTTACAACAGAAGCTTCAGGGTCCTTAAAATAGGCCACTTAAAAAAAATTAAAGGACCAAACAAAACAGGATTTCCTTCAAAATAACTCCTGATCATATGTTCAGTTGACCACACAATAAACCAGACTGCGAACTGCACCAATTAAGACTGTAACTAAAAACCCCGAGACTTGGGAAAGAGAACCACTCTAAAAGCCATTAGCATTGCATTTCTCTGAATGCATCATATACCTTTATGTAAATTGATTTCTGATGCATTTAACTCACGAAATGGCCTTTTGTTACCATTTCCAGCAATATGAATCTGCATTTCTTACTTCTGATTAAAAGCAAAAAGGATTCCTAAAGTATGTTAAACCTACTTCCCATCTTTCCAAGACCAAAAAAACCCCACACAAGCCCCACTGCCTTGCTCCCACCCACCCAGTCTTTGTTGAAAGGTAAATATTATATATAAAAGGAAACGCTACACTGACAGAAGCATCCAGTAACCCCATTAAGCTAAAGCTCTTAAGGACAAGCAATACCTTAATGCTGATTAAATCTAAAAGAGATGAATCAAGAGGACTGACCAGAAAGTGACTCCCTTGATAACTAAGGACGGGCCCTCATCAAGTTTCATTTGGAGTTGGGGGGGTGGGGGCAGAGAAAGAGAAGGAAAGCTTTTAACTTAAATAGGCTTACTCTGGTAATTACACAGCCAAGCAATTTAGGTCCTGGAACAGAGGCAATGAAACAGAAAGGAGAGCTGGCAGCTAGAGGCAAAACACACACCCCCTCCCTCCTTTTAACAACGTCTCTGGTGATTTTAATGGAGACCAAGGGAGGGACAAGCGTAGAACTTGCAATTTGTAGTACAAAAAAAAAAATATGGATGCTTAATTCACGGCTTGGTTTTAATTAGGTTGATTCATCAGATTTCCCCTGAACAAAAAGGAGGAGAAAAGGAGGGGAGCGAGAGAAGAGAGAAAGGAGAATGAGAGAAGAGAGGAAATACCTCACTTAAGATTATTCATTCTCCCTTTCCTCCAAACCTGCCACTGTTTCAAAATAAGTATTTTTTCACTACAAAGAAAGTGGGCGACCGTTCTTCCTACCTCCTCCGCGACTCCCAGGCAGAACCGGGCGGGAGGGGGGGGGCTTGAGAGAACAGCAGCGCGGGGCAAAGCAGGCAGCCTTTTGTACCGCTACGCCGGGCTGCGGGCGGCCCCGCTGCCGCTTGGCTCCCGGGAGGTGCAACCAGCTCCCCCCCCCCCGATCTGATTCCAGGCGATGGCGGGGGTGGCCGTGTTTACTTCCCACTCCGGACCGCAACGAAGTGGGGCGGGGGAGAGGAAAGGAGAAACAGCTACAATCATCCAGAAGAAAAAAACGCACCGCCAAGCAGCTCTCTCTTTCTCCACTCCCGCCCCGCGCCCACGTCTTACCTGTTTCCCCTCTATGGTGCAAGAGGCCGTGGACAACGTGGCTGTAGCTTCGGGAGAGCTCTCGCAGGAGGAGACCGGCGGGTGGTGCTGGTGGGCTGGCCCGGCTCGATACCGATTGACGGTGGGCAAATTCGGAGCAGCGGGTGCTCAGCACCAAACCCAGCGCGCTCGCCGGGCTACGCGGAGCAGCAGCCCTCAGTCCGGGTCAGGGAACTGCAAGCAGCCCCGGGCTGGGAGGGGGGAAGGAGGTGGTGTTTGAAATGTCCGGGAAGCGTTTGCTCCAGCCCTCCTTTCTTTCTTTCTTTCCTTCCTTGCTTGCTGCTTCGTCCTACTCTCGCTGCTTCCCCTCGAGGGGAGATGCAGAGCTGGGTTGCTGCTTGCTGCTGCAAAAGGCGAACACGGGCGGCGGCGCCGACGCCGCTCTCGCTGCTGCCGCTGCAATAGCTGGGTTAAGTTTTGGCAGATGTGGCCGCACTTCCGAGCTCGCTCGCGCTTCCCCCCCACCCCTTTCCCGCCGCCACCTCCCTGTAGCGGGGCTCAGGCGGCTTCCAAAGCCTCTCGCCACCAACGGCCAACGCAGGGGGAAAGTCCCGAGAGTGGGGCAGCGAAGGAGCCGGAGCGCGCGGCTGTTGCTGTTGCTGCTTCTGTTAAGACGACTGAGGAGGCGGAGGCTTCTTCTGCTTCTCCTTCCTCTTCTCACGACCCTCCACGGCTCCCCGAGCGGCGCTGCCTCGTCTCCGGACGCGCGCAGAAGAGGCCTCCGTCTCCCGCTGGCGCCTTCCTCGCTGCCTCTCTCCGCTGCTCTTGCCCATGTGTTACTGACAGAGCAGAACCCCAACTACTCCGCGGCTCGGCCCCTCGCGTCACAGCCGCGCCGGCCAATCCGCCCGCGGCTTGTTGAGGCGGAATAATAAAACCTGCCAATCGCGAGCGGGAGGACAAAGGAACGGGGCTGGGAGGAGGGAGTCGAGTCAGGTGGGGAGCCGAGCGAGGCGGCAGAAGCTCGAGCGAGCGAGGAGGGGGCAGGACGTTGTTGTCGTCGTCCGCTTCACTCAGCTCCTCGTTCGGCAGACCGTCTCCTCCTTGGCCGCCGTGCTTACCAGTCCTTCGTGCCATTAAAGGCCCCAGTCCTTCTGCGCGCCCTTCCTCGGGACCAGAAGAAGCACTTCTTAACACTTGCTTAAAACTCGAACGCAAAACCCCCCAAGCACAAACTATGCGTAGGATCGCAGGCCGCGAGCGCCGAAACTTAAAATTACCTGAGGGAGCCGAGGTGGGGGGGGGGAGACGTGATAGGATGATGCTAGGTTGTGCTGTCGCCTCCTGCGCGCGCCTTTGGGAGCGGAGTCCGTTAAATTCCGTTGGGAGTTTAAACTTCTGGGCAGAACGCGCAGGGGCGTCAAGGCAACGGGGGGTCGCGAGAACAAAATTTTCTTTTTTCGCCCAAAATTAACAGGCGCGGGGCTGTGTAATCCCCTCATGAGGGCGTCTCCTTTGCTGGGAACGACCCCCGACGAAACTGAAATATTAGGGTGGCGAGATGCTCACTTTTTATCAGGGCGCTCGCTTGTCAAGTGTCCAGCACCTTCATGCAGAGTGTTGCTTTGCAGGTTTCAAAAAGCTCATTCATTTGCAAATACACCCCACCCCACCCTGCGAGTAGATCTAGATAATCTTTATTCTGGCAAAATACAGAACATTTTGCAGTTTTATATTCCGATTTTGTTCCGTGAACCGCCCTGAGACCTCCGGGTATAGGGCGGTATATAAATTCAATCAATCAGGATGGGGTGGTTAGTGGACGATTTTTTTTTAATTAAAAATAATGGTCCTGAAGTGACTTCCAAGCAATCCATTACAATCTGTTGCAGCCTAACAGGATGGCCCTAACTTGGGAGAGAGAGAGTGAAATACCTGAAATAAAGAACAAAACTCTTATCAATACAGGACATGGGCATGGGGGGGGGCACAAAAGATCCACAAAAAATACTGTACTGAAAAGCATTGAAAGTACTCAATTAATTGAGGTTCTGCTCTCCCCACCTCCAGCAGATGCCTGTCCCCAGCGAAAGCTTGCTGCCTTTTAATGTCCCCTTTTGGGGGGCTGAGGTGTATTTTTACCCATGATTTTTTAAAAAAAGCTCAAGAACTTTGGTGGGCAATCTTCGGGAAAAAAGCTCTGTCTCCCCCTAACAAGAATCTTGGCTACGCCCATGATACAGAATGTAGCTTTTTACATGGAAATACAGTACAGGACAATCCTGTATTATACAGGACAGGTGGCAACCCTGCTGTATTTACTCAGGTCTAATGTGCCATCGAATCTAATGTGCACCTCAATTTTCAGAACCTTGAAACCCCAAAAAGTATTTGCTGGCACATGTAAATGTGACATCAAATCTAATGTGCACCTTAACTTTCACAGCGTAATTTGCCCAGAAAAGGTGAGCATTAGATTCAAGTAAATACAGTGTTTGCATTTATTTGACCAGAGCTTCCCCAGAGCAGAGCAAACCGGTGAACCCCAGTCCAAATTCAGTGTCCTGCAATGCAGTAAAACTGAGGACTACTACCGGTATAATGCCTCAAAAGCCTCACTTTTACCACCTTTTTGCCCTGCTAGCCTTCCCCAATCTTTCCTCTTTGTGGCACCACATAGAAGAGTTCAAATGGAGGGGTTTGGAGCAGGGACATTGGCTCAACAGGTTTTGCAAGTTGGTGCTAGTGCTAAGCTCTAAGGCAGATCCAAAGAGGATTAGTGCCGATAGCCAACATTAAACGATGCTGTAACTATTTTCCATAACTCCTTTTCCGATACTCCTCCTTCCACCTTCCTGCTGAGTGCTGAAGCAGAGAACTTGACTCTGGAGTGGGAAGTTCAGTTTTGAAAAGGGCTTTTGCTTTCCTTTAAGTCCTCTAGATGTTTACTTAGAAGTGAGTTTGAGGAGATTTGCTGCTCCCAAGCAAGTGGGCATCGGTTCACAGCCTTGGTTTCTGTGCTTGTATAAGAGCTGTATAAACGAAACTCTTCTCTTGCCCTACAAAAAAGAGAGAGAGGAAAAATAGACTCTCATTTTCAGTGTCTCTTTTCCTGCATTTACCGTAGCTTGCAGGCAAGCCTCTCCTTTCATTTTTATCTTTCTACACTGGACTGCAGTCATTCTGATAAAATTATAGTGCCACCTATGTATTCTTTACAGTGCCTGTGATAGTGTTGGTTTTAAACAGCTATTAAAACAGATTTTATATACATTCTACTTTATAAGGGCCATATCAGCACCTCCTACAATTCTGAAAATCACAACCAGTTTAGGGTTCTTCACATGTGCCTTTTTGTGAGACATGCTATGCTTCTCAGCATGGGCATGTAGAAAGCTCTACCTACCAAAGGGGAAAAGTGACTGTCGTAATTCTCGGGCAGAAACATTTCCTAGTATTTCAGATAAACCGAGAAAAATGACTGCCCACATACTCCATGATAGCTATTTGTGACATAAGAGAAACAACTTTTGAAATGCTTTCATGTCTGCTTACCTGGATACAGTTCTTATCATAGGCAGTCAGGTAAATGGATTTTGCCAGTTTTCCTTGACTGAGAAGCCAAGCGCCTCATGCATGCAAAGATTTAGATCCATCACCTAACTACCAAACTTTCTTATATTAACTCTGAATGTCCACCTCTCTCCACCCCCGTTATCGGAGTTTGGTTAATTTGTATTTAGAGCTGCTTCTCTAAGCCACTTTATTGATAATGAACAAGTATAACTCTTCCTGTTGAAGGAGAGAGTGAAGAGGGCGCAGATCATCAAGGCAGCAATCCTCAAACCACTTACTCCAGGGCACACTGGCTGAGGTCAATGGAATGGGACTCCTCCAAAGTGCAGCTGGAGGTATTAGCACTGATTATGTTGATATTGAAGGAATATAGGGTCAGGCCTCCTAGGCTGTTTTTTTCTCAGAAATTTCAGAGAGCACTTTGGACTCAGTCCTACACTCACACACTTAACACTTTACCAGCTCTTCATGTGGTGTACTACTTAGGACAAAGTTTGATCCTTTGATTAGAAAAGTGAAAAAGAAAAAGTTAGCCATGTCACTCTCATCAAAGCAGTGGCCATTGATTCTTAAGTACTCCTTGTTGAAATCAATGGGGAGTTCAAGCTTAAAAATTAATGCTACTGTAACTCAGTGTTATTAATACCCCATAAAATTTTAAAAGAGGAATATGTTTTACGTCTGGCTGGCAGTTAACAGCGCATTGTGCCATTTAAAAAGGCAATACCATCGTTCTTTAAAACAAACAACTGAGCCGACTTGAAGAGAGCGAGGACCCAGTTAAAGGAATTAAATATCCAGTTGTGTAAAATTCTAATAGAAAAATGAAATATTAATTCCATGCAAAGGACAGTTGTTGAAGCCCATACTTAACCAAAGCCAGAAGCAAACAGCCCCTGAAGAAGAAATATTGGTAAGGGGGATGTAGGTATATTCAATGCTATGTTTCTTTATCACAGGCAACAGGATCCTATATCTAATTATCTGCTCAGAGTGACATATCATAAATGCAATAAAATGCATAACCCTGGGAGGAGAACATTTTGAGAAGTTTCTTAGACGCTTCAGCTCATAGCCTGTGGGTCAAATTACAGGGAATGGTGGTAGACGTTGGATCATAGGGAGCTGCCTTAGACAGAGTCAAACTATTGGTTTATCTAGATCAATGTTGTCTACGCTGACTGGCAGTAGCTCTCCAGGGTTTCAGACCTACTTGGAAATGGTGGGGACTGAAGCTGGGACTTTGTGAATGCAAGAGAGATGCCCAACCACTTAGCTACTATCCTTCCCAAAGGATCTTCCTATGCTTTAAACACTAATCTGCTTCACCCGTGTGCAAAGCAGAGATGGAGGAGAAATTGAGGGCATAACATGAGGTGTGGAACCTCTCTCCTGCACACACACACCATGCTTAGGGTTGCCAACTTTTTAATTGGTTCATTGCCCCTTTAACATACGTTTTAGCTATAGCATTTAGCAGATGCCATTTGAACACTGAGAGCTAAACTAGAAGTGGGGGCTGCAGTTCTGCATGCCAGGTCATCACTTGGCTCTACAAAGACTTTAGTGGAGCAGGATATATTTTATACTTGTACTAAAGGTAAAGGTAAAGGACCCTTGGATGGTTAAGCCCCAACTATAGGGTTGGGGTGCTCATTTTGTCTGGGTGCTGGCCTTTGTCTGCAGACAGCTTTGCGGGTCATGTGGCCAGCATGACTAAACCGCTTCTGGTGCAACAGGACACCATGACGGAAACCAGAGTGCACATTTACCTTCGCCACAGCGGTACCTATTTAATCACACTGGTGTGCTTTCAAACTGCTAGGTCAGCAGACGCTGGGACAGAGCAATGTGGAGTCGAACCGCCGACCTTCCGATTGGCGAGCCCAAGAGGCTGAGTGGTCCAGACCGCAACACCACCCACGTCCCTTTGCTATAGCAATAGGACAGTGAGGTGCCTACTATGTCACCCAAGGTTGGCTTATTAAGCTTATGTTAACATTTGGAAAAGCTGTGTGGAAAAAGTTCCAGAAAAAAACTTTAAAAAAATAAATAAGGAGGGGTGAGAGAGTGGAGAGCTTTAGAAGAGGCAGAGGTGCTTACCTGATATCCTGGAAGTGGTGAGGAGGAAGGGATGGTGCAAAGTGCTGTCTCCCCTCCCTCCCCAAAAAGAAGCAGAGACTCACCTGTCAGGAGATCAGGTAGGTGCTACCCCTCCCCAATCTCCTACTGTTTGGTGGGTGATAGTTTTACAATGTTCAAAATGGCTTACAGGCTTCTTTGAAGTGTGAAGTGTTATGCAGATTAAAGGGGACCCCTGACCGTTAGGTCCAGTCGCAGACGACTCTGGGGTTGCAGCGCTCATCTCGCTTTACTGACCGAGGGAGCCGGCGTACAGCTTCCGGGTCATGTGGCTAGCATGACTAAGCAGTGCACGGAAACACCGTTTACCTTCCCACTGTAGTGGTACCTATTTATCTACTTGCACTTTGATGTGCTTTCGAACTGCTACCGGTAGGTTGGCAGGAGCAGGGACCGAGCAATGGGCGCTCACCCCGTCGTGGGGATTCGAACCGCCGACCTTCTGATCGGCAAGCCCTAGGCTCAGTGGTTTAGACCACAGCGCCACCCGCATCCCAGTTATGTAGATTACCTTACTAAATAATACAATGTGTCATCTGGGTAGGTGGAAGCACCAAACCCTTCCTAAAATAAATAATTACCTACCATTAGGCAGAGTGTGGCAGCTTCCTCAGGTGGCAAACAATGGAGTGGGCAGGAGGAAGGGAGTGACATTGAAGGCTTGGAGGACAGAATTGTGTGTGCCACAAAGCCATTCCTGTACTCCTCCCCAAGCTATGCTAATTCCCTTTGGTATGAGGAAGAATGCTGCCCTACCAGCCAGTACATGGAATGGGAAGTTGCCATCTTGTCCTTCAGCCCGCGAAGCTACTTTTTAAAACTTCCTCTCTCTTCGGTAGTGGTCTGGAACTGGAAGCATTGCATGATAATAATATTTGTATACTGTCCTCGCATAAATATTCCCAGTGTGTTTACGTAAAGGGAAAACATTTACTTTACTGAAAATAAGTTAAGGCTGATTTCCTGAGCAAATGCCCATTCAAAGTAGCTTACAATCAAAACAGAATATAAAAAAACAATATAAAATGCAAACATGGTACAAAATGCAAAACTTTATAAACGTATGTGATGGCAGCAACCCCAGGTATTTAAATGCAGGTCTTCCCCAACTGTGTCCAAAGTGGTGGGGGGTGGGATTTAAAGGGTATTTGGGCACCAGCCCTCACCCTGCCTGTCTGTCCTGCAAACTAGCTCCTCCAAGGTAATTTTTCTCCCAGCTGGGCTCTTCAAGGTGGCCTTTGACAGGACTTAACCATCCAGGGGTCCTTTACCTTTACCTTTAGTACAAGTATAAAAATATATCCAGCTCCACTAAATCTTTGTAGAGCCAAGGGATGACTTGACATGCAGAACTGCAGCACCCACTTCTAGTTTAGCTCTCAGTGTTCAAATGAGGATGGGGAGTGTCCAAGACCCTTTTTGTCTTGTGGGCTTAACTTGGCCAGGAAAAAACACCTGAGAGAGGTACCTTGTAAGCTGCATCTGTGGAATGAGGGGCTGTGCTGAGGGTCCAATGGGACTCTTAACTGAGCCCCTGGCCTATCCTTAATATAGAAAAAACAAGGTCTTGCTTTGACAGGCAAGAAGTACTTTCATATGCCAGTAAATCAAAGCAACACGGTGCTGCTTTTCTCTGAGCCACTTTTGTGACAATTGAAAACAGTTGGCCCTTTGCGCAAGACAGGGGAATTGCATTATCTGCATTCAAGTGATTATAGTAGAGTTTTGGTTTGGTTTCTGTTGTTGAGGGAGGGGTTGGAGCAATGCACACGGGAAAGCCCGCAATTGCCCTGGCATGATCAAAGAACAACTGTTTCCCCATGTCCTACAATTGCCCAAAACAGCCCCACTGACAAGAGTAAAGCGACACGTGAAAGTAATCAGTGATCACAATGCATTGGCAAGTACCTAAGGCAGTAAAGTACCCTGAAACTTGCAAAGTTAATGTGTTAACATATGTTAGCAGGAAGATTTTAGCCAGAGATACTTCTTTACAGATGATGGTGGTGATGATGCAAAGACTAACATTATCCCTTTTGAAAATGCGAGAAAATGAATGGTTATAATTCAGTCTAATAAATATATATACATACAGTATATAGGTGTACTTGAACCACAGCGCCACCTTTGGGTGTCCTTTATTTCTGCAATTGGGGCCTCAGCAGGACCAAAAGAGTAGCTCGATGCAATATAATATTTTGGGGGATATATGATTAAAAAAGTATGTGTCTGAAAAAGCATGAGGAAAAGCAAAAGTACTTCTCCATGTTTTTGACAGCACCACTAAAATGTTTCGTTAAACAAGTGTGTTTCAAATGAGAGAATGCAGTTGATACTTTTTTTCTATTTATGTGTCTTTTTTATTTAGATTCATGGGAGTGCCTTTAAGAGGCTCTTCGTAGGCAGATGGTCAAGAGATGGAGCTTTCTCCATCGCTCTGCATCTTTGTAAGACCATCCGTCCTTTGGGCAGGGGACAGGTGGAAGTGATAGGCACTTCAGCAGCGTTGCTACTGTTTTACCCCCTCCCCTCCCCCGTTAATACTGACCCTTTTCTTATGCTTTTAACTGGAAACCAGAAATGCAGAAAATATGCAGGCTATCCTTTCCCATCACTTTCTATCCATACCAAGGAACATAGGATGCATCCCTGCACCGAGCCGGGCCCATTGCTCCACCTATCTCAGTGTCACCATACTGACCGCAATAGTTCTCCAGGGCATTCCCAGACCTACCTAAAGAGGCTGGTTTCTTCCAGAGATCCTCTGCATGTAAGGCAAATGCCCTACCACTGAGCTATGGCCCTTCCCTATCAGCTTCAGCAGCGATGGTGCAAATAGTCAAACATGTTGCATCCTGCACCAATGACCTGCTCTTCTCATAGTAACTTGCTCTGCAGAGTTCACTAGGTGAAGCTTTCCTGGCATAGAAACATGCCCTGCAGACTTGCAAAATAAAGGCATGGAAGAATGAGGACTGTGTCAGGACCTAATAAATAGCTGCCCTGTGTGATAAGCCGATGAAGCAGAGGGGACAGCCCCTCAGTAAAGGAGTTTCAAGCACTGGACTGATTCCTTTCATTCAGGATAACCATTGGTTCCTTCTGGACAGAAGGAAGTATGAGGGTTTCCTTTTCCAGTTGAACCTTGTTTGAACAATACATTTTTCCCTGGGGACTGATGCGTCCTTGGTTGCTTCTAATTTTGATTAACATTGAAAGTTGTCAACTAACCACAGTTCCCCAAATACATAAAACTGGATTGTTTTAACTATAATTAGTTAACAAATTAGAATATCAAACCATGGTTTGATCCTGGTTTGTTTGAATCAACCAGAATTGGGGACGGACGGACGGACGGACGACAACACACAGTTTCCTGCGTTTTGATGTCAGATGGAACTGTGGTTAGCTTAGAGGCAAAAGTACGAACTTCATCTTTAATCATATGTGAGGGAATTCAGGAACAGCACATGAGCCCGAGGCTTGTATACACCAAATCTCCATGGTTTTCCATTATGCTTGAACCAAGAGAGTGAGTCTGTGTTATTAGCCATGTGAGAAGCAAACACCAATACAGATACATCACTTTTCAAAACTTTCTCCCTGCCAAGGAAAGTGTTCTTATGTCTTTTTAAATGTGGAGCTGAATTATGTGTTAAGTGGGAGATGGGGTGATATGGGGCACATAAATGTCATGTGGGTAAGAGATGTTGAACCCTCCCACCTGCTACTGCTCTGCTTATAGTTCCCTCTTCTGCCCCACCACTTTTCTTTCATCCAGTTTCACTCCTGATACTGGAGTCAGGCTTTCGGTAGAAATTACCTGAAGGAAAAGTAGGAGGTGATGGGGATTTCAATACCCCTTCACCCATATATCTGTAAATTGCAATTCCACCTACAGCTATATATGGGATTCGGGGGAAGCAATGATTAAAAGCAGGGCTGGCCCAAGACATTTTGCTGCCCGAGGCAAAGGACAAGATGGCACCTCCCTCATTGCAACTGGACTGGCAGCTAAATCTTACTTCAACAGTGGCATTAGCAGTGCCCTCAGCTATTCCAAAGGGCAGGCTCCACAACACACATAGCTTTGTCTTGTTGCCACTTGTCCCCCAAAATCTACCACCTGAAGTCTTCACCTCACCCCTATGCTTAACAGTAGGGGTGGCACTCTTTCAAAGACAGACGTATGCTACTTTTTACAAAGTGGTTTGGCCACAGGGTGGGGGGATGGGGGGAAATCAGCTGATGTATTTTAGATGTTGATTAATTGAATGGACACATATGTGCATTTCGTTGTTTTTGTTCTTATTTGTTGTTGTTTGTTTTTGTTTTTGTTTTTTTCTTTCATCTTTTTTTTCTTTTTGTAAATTTGTAGGTTTTATGTAATGATTTGTAATAACCAATAAAGTTCTTTTAAAAAAAAGGAAGAAAAGTTCAGTGCTGCTTACAACCTACAATGTTGAACAACTATCTTTAATTACATTCTAATAGAAATACCTCTCAGGTAAGCTTAGGTTATCTGTGTTATTAAAAATCGCTGTTGGCGTTGCACATCATTTATATGATTATTCAGAAATCTGTTATCTATAGATAGGAAAGTAGCCTTAGGATACACACACACACACACACACACACACACACACACACACACACCTCCCCTCCAAAATATTTTGAGAGTTACAAACTTCTCCGTGTCCAGACAGGGACACTGACTTAAGTATCCACACACACACACAATCTATAGGAAAATCTAGAAAAGGAGCATTATCCAGTCAAAGTTAGGAGTCTTAAGTTCTTATTGGGAGGGATTTGGAGTATGCTCAGCTCTCTCACTAAAATCAATGAGACAACAGTGTTGAATGCTGGCTTGCTTATCCTGGCCAAATGGCTAAATTCTGGTATACAGCATGATCCTGTGCATATCTACTCACAAGTAAGCCCTGTTAAATTCATTGGGAGTTACTCTCATGTCAGTGTGCATAGAGTTACATACTCTGATCACTTTTTTCACCATTTAGTTCAATATAGTGCAGTTCAGTTTGCAAGTTACTGCAAGCATAATTACACAGGAGTAAGCCCAAGAGACTGTATGCACTTTTGAGCAAATATGCATTGGATCAGGCTAACCCCCCCCCCCAAAAAAAATCAATAATAATTCAGGAGCAGAAGTCAGAGCCATCCAAACCAATGGGCTTGTTTAGGATGGGCAGGAATATATGGTGTCTTCCCCATGTTTCCAGACCACATCACAGAATCATTGAATTTAAGAGTTGGAAGGAACCCCAAGGATCATCTAATTCAACTCCCTGCAATGCAGGAATCTCAGCTAAAGCATCCATGACAGATGGCCATCCAACCTCTGTTTAAAACCCTCCAAGGAAGGGTTTTACCACCTCTCTTATAACTTTGCTAACTACGGCTGCACACACCCCATACATTTAAAGCACATTTGTCAAGGGTGCTGGAGATTGCAGCTCTGTAATGGGTAAACTACAAATCTCAGAGCTGTTTGGGGGTGGGGGTGCCATGTGCTTTAAATGTAGGGCGCATACACAGCCTTTAAAAAATATGCAGCAAAAGTTCCGGCAAATTTTCCAAAAAATATATTAAAACTGAGTGAAGAAATATCCCCTTGCCTCATTCATAAGGATGTGAAAGTGGGGAGTTGGAGGCAGAGAGAGAATTCAGGCGATTTGAGGGGGAGCCAAAATTGTGGGGTAGGGTGCAAAATTCACCACTGCAAATTCACTGAAGTCCCTCTAGTCATTTGGTAGCTGCCATAAAAAGGGAAAAGGGACCCCTGACCATTAGGTCCAGTCGTGACCGACTCTGGGGTTGCGCGCTCATCTCGCATTATTGGCCGAGGGAGCCGGCGTATAGCTTCCAGGTCATGTGGCCAGCATGACAAAGCCGCTTCTGGCAAACCAGAGCAGCACATGGAAACGCCGTTTACCTTCCCGCTGTAGCGGTTCCTATTTATCTACTTGCATTTTGACGTGCTTTCGAACTGCTAGGTTGGCAGGAGCTGGGACCAAGCAACGGGAGCTCACCCCGTCACAGGGATTCGAACCGCCGACCTTCTGATCAGCAAGCCCTAGGCTCAGTGGTTTAACCACAGCGCCACCTGGGTCCAAATTCACTGAAGTCCCTCTAGTCATTTGGTAGCTGCCATACTTTTCACTCAAAAGTTGCCAGAGTGTGAGGGCATCATGTCGCTCTTATGGGTGTGTTTGGAAAAGGACAGTTGGGCCCCATTTACACTATAAGTTTAAACTCTATTATACCAATTTAAACCATCATGGCTCCCCCCCCCAAGCATTATGGGGACGGTAGTTTGTTAAGGATGCTGAGCAGTGCTATTTTTCTAGAAAAAGAGGTACAGGAACTCACCACGAACACCTCCCTTGTTCTCTTATAAGGGCAATGGCGCCCACCTGAGAGGTGCCAGAATTGAGTTCTGGTGATTTCTGCCTGGAAAAAAGCCCCGATGCTGAGAGTTATTAGCTACAGTTCTCATAATGATTTAGCAAGCAATCCTCCTTCCCAGAGAACTCTGGGAATTGTAGCTATGTGAGGGGGATATTGGGTAGATAGGGCTCAGCACGAAAACATTTTGTTAAGGTCTGAGACTGACAATAACAACAATAATTTCAATAAAATCTAAGAGCAGGCTTTTGGATTTTGCCATCCTCCTGTCCCCAGCCCAGCTCACTTTGAAATCTTGTAGCTCATCTTTCTCCTGCTACATACCCTTGACAAGGTGCTGCAAAACAAAATTTCACATAATATTTTCAGTGAGCAAGTTAAGAGAACAAATAAAACATGGATTTTAAAATGAATAAGTAAGTAAATTTGGCTAATTCAGTTGATCCAACTGGTTTTGGGTTTCGTTAACACAATATATGTGTCACAAAGACATGATTCATCCTTTTTGGCACCATAACTAAACTGTTTTGGATCAATCACTACTGTTTCTTTAAGAATATTCCAGCAGTAAAATCTAATATGTAATGTTAGTCATTTCATTGCAAAGAACAGGAAATACCGTAATTGTTTTGAATATTTTCAGAATGCAAAGTGACCATGGATTTCACTAGTTAAGTTTTTTTTTAAAGTTATTATTAGGTTTGTTGGAGGAAAGACCCTAGTCCCTGGGTTTTATATTTTCACTCACTCTTTTCCTACAGTCTGGAATGAGCTCCGAAAATATGCTTAGAGAGTAGCTAATAAAGAACAATATCCAGGAATAATTTGTTCCACAGGAAGAATAAAAAGTTAAGCAACTTTAGCTTTCTTTTCTAAATGTTTCTGCCAAGCGAGTTTTAAAAATTCAGAGAGGATATTAGCATTGTACCCAAATGACTGCATACCCATCGACTGGTTCATTTTGATTGTTTCACTTCCTTTCTGACCAGATAAATATTTAGGGCAGCATTCAAATTCCTTCTTACAACTAGTGTCTCATAGTAAGTTCTAGCATATTTCCCTGTTATCAGCCCAGAATGGGAATGAATTATTTACTACCACATTGCCAACGACTATATATTGTGAAGTTTTGATAATTTCAAAACAATATAAACAGTATTTACAATTGATGTATCATTTTTGCCTGCTAGGAAGCAAGAAAGGCAGCAAGCTTAATGGTAAAGTGGTACCAGGATCAATCCCAAGGATCTTCAGGTAGGGCTGGGAATGAAACCCTGGACAATACTGTGTGGAGAATAATGAACTAGCTGGATGAACCACCTGTCTGCCTGTGTTTAACGCAGCTTCATATGTTACAAAATAATAATAATAATAATAATAATAATAATAATAATAATAATAATAATTTATTTATACCCCGCCCATCTGGCCGGTTCACCCGCCACTCTGGGCGGCTTCCAACACACATTAAAATGCATTAAAATATCACAGATTAAAAACTTCCCTAAACAGGGCTGCCTTTAGGTATTTTCTAAATGTCAGGTAGTTGTTAATAATAATAATAGTAATAATAATAATTTATTATTTATACCCTGCCCATCTGGCTGGGTTTCCCCAGCCACTCTGGGCGGCTTCCAAGAGAAAAATGAAATAAAATAATCTATTAAACATTAAAAGCCTCCCTAAACAGGGCTGCCTTCAGATGTCTTCTAAAAATCTGGTAGCTGTTTTTTCTCTTTGACATCTGATGGGAGGGCGTTCCACAGGGCAGGCACCACTACCGAGAAAGCCCTCTGCCTGGTTCCCTGTAGCTTTGCTTCTCGCAGTGAGGGAACCGCCAGAAGGCCCTTGGTGCTGGATCTCAGTGTCCGGGCTGAACGATGGGGGTGGAGACGCTCCTTCAGGTATACAGGACTGAGGCTGTTTAGGGCTTTAAGGTAGGTCCATTGCGGTAGTTGAGCACCTTCCCTATTGGCCATCGTGCCTCTCTACTTTTCCTGGGTGTCTTCCAGCTGCTTCCCACTTCCTTCCAAAACATTGCATGGAGACCTCAATACAGCATCTCATTTGAGACAGACGACTGTTCTCAGGCGTGTGGTTTACATGCCCAAAAACGCACTCCACTTTTAACCCTTTTCAGGGTCTTTTGAAGATGGCCATAGATGGTTCAGTTGCTGGCTTCTCAAGTCAATAGAATCTTCTATGGATCAGAAAGACACCCGGAATCCTCTTTGACATCCTGAATTCTGGGGAAGGATTGTAGCAATTGGTTTGCATGAAGAAAGTCCAAGGTTGAGGCCCTGGCATTTCCAGGTACGTCTGGGAAGAGGAGGAGGAGTTTGGATTTGATATCCTGCTTTATCACTACCCGAAGGAGTCTCAAAGCAGCTACCATTCTCTTTTCCCTTCCTCCCCCACAACAAACACTCTGTGAGGTGAGTGGGGCTGAGAGACTTCAGAGAAGTGTGACTAGCCCAAGGTCACCCAGCAGCTGCATGTGGAGGAGCGGGGACGCGAACCCGGTTCACCAGATTACGAGTCTACCGCTCTTAACCACTACACCACACCGGCACCCTGCCTGTAACACTTGCAAAGCCACAGCCAGTTAGTACCGAGCTAGAGTGACCTAGGGCCTGGATTTGTTGGACGCAGCCAGAATGGTGGGAGGAACCAGCTGGGGATACTCCAAGGGATGAAGGCTCAGAGCCCAGGGATTGGTGGTGGGACAATGATGAGTGGTCAGAAGGAGAAGAGGGAGGAGACTGGGAGGAGAAGCTGAAGAGGCTACAGGGCTTCGTGAGCGGAGGGAGTCTACGGCAGAGAGAGTCCAGAATCAGAGGCAGCAGCTGAAGCAGGAAAGGAGGGAGGCCAAGAAACAAAGATGAGTCTGGCTGGTGCAGAGGTGCTGGAGTCTCTCCCTCCTGTTGTGACAAGCTCCCCTCCGCACAGGTCT
Source organism: Zootoca vivipara (assembly GCF_965207765.1). NCBI lineage: Eukaryota > Metazoa > Chordata > Lepidosauria > Squamata > Lacertidae > Zootoca > Zootoca vivipara. Next base: position 25,587,258 of record NC_142590.1, read on the forward strand.
CCCAGAACCAGGTGAGGCATGAAAAGAGCAGAGAAGTTAACTTCACGCAGGCACAGTTCCAGATTGCTTAGGAAAAACCCTGGAGAGGAGGGGATTTAGCCAGCTGTGGGGAGGCAGGGACCTTCAATTTCTGCAAAACTGGTCGGAGATGAGTTGCTGCCTCATTAGGCTTGACACTCCTGTGCAGATCCTGCTTTTGCTAATAGTTAAGTCCAACTTGCTCTGTGCGATTTACTACTGGATTTCTCCTGTCAATAAGGCAACTCCCTATGTCCCCAAGTTGCATATTGGTTTCCTGCTTGAGCTACACGAAGACTTACGGGGTGGCACACACTGTTTCAACAACATTTTAATATGAATCAGCTCCACAAGATGTGTCACTTCTAAAACAATCTTTCAGTTTTGCATGTTATGTTCATCCCCCCCACCCCCTCCATTTCATTAGAGGAGTCTCTAATTGGAATCTGAAAATACGTCATAACCTAAGTGACCCTCCTTAAATCAAGCAGAAAGATGGTTGCGTAATCTGAGGTGTTGAGGCATGCTGATTTTTTCCTTAATCAATCGTCTGCTCTTGCAAACTAGATTTTTAAAGTTGAGAACTTATGTTAAAAAATAAAAAATAAAAATCCAGAGTTTTCTAACACCATCTGATCTCTTCGAAGTAGCTAGAATGCCGGAATAAATTACTATCTCAAAGAACTCCAGTATTTATACTGAGATCAGTCTGGGAAAATGGATCCAAAAAATTACGAGAGGGACAAATCCAGGGCAGATGATGGTGCTTTCAAATCAAGGGGGAAACTATTCTAAAGAAAACCAGAGTTTTCATGGTATCTAAAAGTAAAAGGGAAGCAGTATTCTTAAACTAGCAAAAAGCATAAGAAGTTTCTTCTGTAGAAATAGACCTTTATACCAGCTCTACAATTCTGATTCCAGAGCTGTGTTCTCGCCCCAGCTCTCTTTGACATATTATTCTATATTCTTCTCTCTGTTGCTCCCACATGCCTATTCAACCTGCCATGTCTCCATGCCAAGATGTGAGGGCGATCTGGCTGCGACATCTGTCACCCCATTGATCGCCAGGGTTGATTCGGCTGATCTGGCTGGCTAGGCGGGTGTCCCCTTCCTCCCTCACCGCTCCATGTGCGTCCCTCCCGAAGCTGCGCGCTCGGTGGAAGAGGACGACCTTCCCAGATAGAAGGAGTGTACCGTTCTTCGGTCAAAGGTATACGATAGCTGCGCTCCCCTGCTAGAACCTCCAAACAAGCTCAAGCTCCATGCCAAGACAAAAGTGTGGTGGGTTATTATCTGAGAGTGACTGCAGACATTCAGGTTATGTATCCACAGCAGTGACTGAAGGAGGAATGACCACTGTGAGGAAAACACCATGGTGCATCTACAGCAGCACAACCAGGTGCCTTCATCTGTCCCAGCTGCAACAAAACATGTCTCTCCCGTATCAGTCCCTACAGCCACAGCAAGCGCTGTAACTTTCCAATGGTTTGACTTCACCTCCAAAGGCACAAACTCTTCCACTGTGTCCCAAGATGCCAACCAACCAATGATCCTAGATGTCATGGCCAGCATGCAAATCATAGACTGAAAGTACATTTAATAATGATGATGATGATGATGATGATGATGATGATTTATTTGTGCCCCGCCCATCTGGCTCAGTCTCCCCAGCCACTCTGGGCGACTCCCAATCAAGTGTTAAAACAATACAGCATTAAATATTAAAAACTTCCCTAAACAGGGCTGCCTTCAGATGTCTTTTAAAAATAGGATAGCTGCTTATTTCCTTGACATCTGATGGAAGGGCGTTCCACAAGGCGGGTGCCACTACTAAGAAGGCCCTGTTTCAGCGCATTTCCCCTCAAAGAATCCCGGGGGACTTCAGTTTGCATCTCACAAAGTTACAATTATCAGCACCCCTAAACTAGAGTTCCCAGGATTATGTGCTTTTAATTAATGACATGTGTGCAGTCTTGCCCGATATCCAAATATTCTTTGGTTCAAAATGAAGGCAGACCCAAGTTGCCTCAGAATCAAGAAGCAGGATGATTACCCCATTGAAAGGAAGTTCCAGCTTGAATCTCTCTCCTTATCCACCAAGAAACTCCTACTTGAATCTCTCATGTCTATTCCCTGGTTTTGAAAACATTTGGTTACAGTCATCAGGAAGAGCCATGTAGCCAAAGAGAGAAAGGGTAGACAAACCAGCTAATCACAGACAACTAGGCAAATGAGGTTTTCCAATCCCATGCAAATGTAGGGAGAATGACTTCATATTTTCTCCATGGCTGTGAACCCACATTCTACCCACGCCCCTTGTGTAAGATGGGCTTCCTACACAGGAAACTGAACTTACTCATATAACATCTGGAGGTTTGCTCACAGTGGTAGGGGGGAAGGGTTGAGGCTTAAGAAAAGATGGAGCTGGTCTAATTAAGCTGGCCAAACTGAAGAAATCCAGCCAATTTCCATTAAAGGCGTCTTAAATTATGTCATCACCAATTTAGAGCGTCTAAAATTAAGATAAGTGAATGCATGTGACAATAGGTCACCAGTGATTCAATAACTCTTCTGCTGCCTGCCTGGGACTGCGAAAAGAGGCACACCAGTCATATTGTTGTGGAAGCCTATCCAATAGGCCAATCCAATGGAAGTTGTACCATGCAATGCCCCAGGAAGGGAATAATGCTTGAATGAGACCTAACTGCAGCAGACTGCACACACTTGCCACTTTGCGATTGCAAAGTCTTGCGACAATCTCGCAATTAAAAGCTACTCTTAATGGAAAAGAATGCCGTCGGATAATGGCTTCCTGCCGTTAAATAGATATCGTGGCAAAGTTGTGGTATTTATAGAAAGTCAACACGAAGACAAAGCCAGGAGATTTATTTTCAGAGTCAGTATCTGGATCCTGAGATTCTCTTGCAATTGCTTTGCATATTTCTATTTTACTACATGACTGATGAAAATGGAATTATTTTTGCCTTGATGTATGTTGGTGCAGCAAAGTGACAGTTGCTCATCTTACCGTTACTGAATAGCTGCACTCTGCTTGGCTGAAGGAAAGAGATTTATGTTGTGGTTCATCCAATCAGAAAGCAGCTAATCCATTTAAGCATGGCCTGTATATTTTATTCACCATAATAGTATTTCTGTTAAGGAAGGAAGGCCTGATGTTTCTGGTTTCTAGGTAGAAGTTTATAAACTCGTAAGTAAAAGAGGAGAAACTCTATATCCACCATACTTGCCACATTCCACTTGGACATCTCCAGAAACAATTTAACAATTTAACATTGTGCTTTTGACTGATAAAACCCTTAGGGTGGAAAGGGTGAAATGGCTGCTGAGCGATACTGATGACTTTGTAACTTATAAAGTAGCACTCTCTGCGTTGGCAGGAGGAAAGAACTAGATAAAATAGCGGTCAACTGCAAAGGAGATTTGGATATTTAATTTGGCACATTTTACTAGATAATCTTCTGCTATTCTATTTTATGCAACAAAAAATCTTAGTAGTTGTGACCGTGGTTTATATTGCATGTGTGGTGCCTGGTGATTTTTATGGTTATTGCTGTTTTTCCTTTTGTTATTTTTCCGAGTGATGCCATGGCCTATGGCTAGCGCTATAAAAGTCTATGATGATGATGATGATGATGATGATGATGATGATGATGATGATGATAAAACCCTAAGGATGGAATCCTATGTTTGCTTATTGGGGAGCGGGGTTCGTTGAAAAAGACTGGGTTGCGTCCAGAGTGCAAGGACAAATGTGCAAAGGGAATTTCCTCATCCCTTCCTCTCCAGTGCAGAGTGCTGTACCCCAAAAACCTTCCTGGGAGTCAGGGGGGGGCTTCTCCTGGGCAGTGGGAGTGCTGGCGGCAGTGGGGAGAGGAGAAGCAGGGCAAACAGGGCAGAGTCAGGCTAAGAAGCCAATAAAAGCATTGCCCGATGATTTCTGCAGATCAAGCCGGCACTAGAGGCTCAAGAGGGAGGCCAGCTGGTGAGGAATCAAAGGACCAGGCTTCCAAAGGGTTAGGCCCAAAGTACATACCTAAGACACACTGAAGAGCACACTTTTAATGTCATGTACAAAATGCCATTTTCGGTGGCTAGCCCACAATTACGGAACTTAGCAATGCATCAAAATGGACTGATGCTGTTATGTGAAGGTAGCTTAGGACAGTGTCGGGCTGCTGCAAAGTATAGCACCCGATCATCATGCGATCTGTCATCTGGCTTAGAAAGTTTCCACAAAAGGCCATCTGCTACCAGGAACAGATTTATCTCTTTTAGCTGGGAGATGAGTATATATTAATCTCCCATTTTAGTTCCAAGGCCAAGTCCCACCATAACGGAGGCAGGTTGCAGGGCTCAAACCCGGTTCGCATGTCACCCTGGTTCAGAGCCAAGCAGCCTAGAAATTAGTGGATCATTACATGATAAAAATGCACGCTGGATCTGCTGAGACCGTTGCAGATAAAGAAGAGTCCCCGGTTGAAGGATTCTGTGCTTTCTCTTATCACTCCTCCCAATAGTGAACACATCTTAGAGAAGCAGCCCAAACAGGGAACTGAGACGCAAGAGGGAAGTAACAGCATGATCAAGGGAGCCCCAAGGTCTGCAGAAGTAGAGGGGATTTAGGAGAGGGGGAAAATCTTAAGGTGCATCTTAGGGAATCTTACACTCAATAAGAACTGAGTGTGCTCCACGGGCTCTAAGGGGAAGAGGAATATTCTAGGAAGGAGCATTAAAGGGCATCATCATCATCAATTAAATTTCTATACCGCTCTTCTACCAAGCATCGCAGGGCGGCTTAAAATATAAAGGCACAAAAATGCATAGCAGAGCAACAAGCAAAAACAACTATCTCTCTCTCTCTCCCCCCCCCCATTTAAAAGGCCCTAGATCATGACCTTAGTTTATTCCACGTTTGTCAGATGGACCTTAATTAATGAGAGTAAAAGTAGCTTGCTGTACCGTTGTTAAGAAGTTGCATGTGATTGCTTTAAAAAGGCTTGTGCCATGTGCCTCAGCTAATCACAAAGCAGCTTACTTTAGAAATGTGTTCTTTTTAAAATAAAATAATAATAAAAGAGTTCTGAGCTTTTGAAAGCAAACTAGCTTTGGATTGGTTCGAGTTCTGCTTTAACTTTAATCAGTAATTAAGGGTCAGCCATCCAGTAAACTCATTAGTTTACACCAATTACGTTGGGTATAGTAACTAATGATTCCTAGGATCATGCCACTTATTTCCAAGCTTTCAAAGTATAATTATGGTGTAAATCAGATAGAGCGTAAATCTTTTCCATACGTTTTGGTTGGTAATTGAGGGATAAAATGGTTTCCAAATGTATTCTCCCCCCCCCACACACACACCCAACTTTTCGTTTTTTTTGTTCTGCAATAGATTTCTCTTGGGACTCTTTAAAGCATACGGAAAAGGTGATGTCAACAGCACTATATGCTGGGCAAATGGAGACGGGACTAATTAATAGAGATACAAAAGAAAATATTTCCCCTTTCAAATTTTTGGTTCAGACATTAAACACAGGCGTTGCCCCGCAGTCCTGAGATGAAGGAAAGCAGGTCAGTGAACGCCTAAGTTCCATCCCTCCCTCCCACCAAAAAAATAGATTGATAGGTGAATTTAAAAATCTGTTATTTGTAATGCATAACTCCTAATGCCACTGCTCCTGCTTTTAAAATGATTTAGTCTCTGGAGCCCTTCCCTTTGAAGTTTAATATGTAGTTCCATGTCTGCACAACATTTTCAATGCATTAAACAAATTAGTCTCTGGTTACAAAAGTTTTTCGACGTTTTCAAGTTGCCACTTAACTAAATCCATTATGTGTCAATGAAGCCGATCATTTAAAAGAGCGAACTTTTTGGGGGGGAATGATTAATAAATAAAACAGCTTCTCTCAACCTAAGTGTTTACTTGAAAGCAATCCACTTTAGAAAGACATTAATATCCCTCGAATTATTATGAGAATAATTGCTTTTTTACTCGCCTCAGAACGACACACTTTCCCCTCCTCGTTTCCCTTCAGCTCAGACAGCTTTTCACTCAGATGGAAACTTCCTATTATTTGTCCCCCAACCCACCCCCGCCCAGCAAAATGAAGAATAGGAATTATACACTTTTCACTAAGGAATAATTAATATGTCTCAAGTATTAGAAGAGAGAATTGCAGTGTGACTTTGAATGGTAGCCTCTGAGGAATAGCATTGTTTGTTCTCTCTGGTCTTTAATGAGCTTTAGTAAATGGCCAGGAAAAATTACCTTCTTTCTGTAATATGAGAGAAGTGAAGAATGAAGGGAAGCTATAGAATCCCTAAGAGAGAAGCAGGCAGAGCTTGGCAAACATACACACCCGATTTTACGGCTGTGCTTCTCTCTCTACCGTGGGTTTTTTCTTTTTGGGCTGTGGTCCCCAGATACATTTCCCACTCCTACTGCAATTAAAACATAAAGAATTATTTTTTAACGTTTGTACATCACCAAATGAGGCAGAATCCCACCCACCCCCCACCCCATGGCTTTCCTCAATATGATGACAGGATCTGGCTTGTGTTGGGGGACAATTACATTTGGCTGAGTGCTCGGGAGTCTTTCTTTCTGTCTTTTTTTCTTGTAAAAGTCTGTAAAAGTTTCTGTTTCCTTCCTTATTTTCATATTCGGAACCTGTAAGCTGCCACGTTTTTGAAATCAAACAGGCCGGTCTCCTTAGCCTCGCAGTTGCGCCCCCCCCCCAAAAAAAGGTAAAGTGATTTGGACGTTTCGCAAGTGGAACCTGAAATAAAATGTCCCACACAGAGCAGGGAAGTCAGAGAATTTCAACAGAAACAGAAGTGGAAATGGCTTATTTATCCCATGTCCAGCACAGAAATCAATCCAGAAATAATAATAATAATAGTTGCGTGTTCAGACCTTTAAACCTCCCCTTTAAATAAATTCACACAAGACTCAAATTTTGGTTTGGTTTTTGGCAGAGTTTAGGCCACAACTTTATTGATTACAGCAAGTGAGTGGTTGCATAGGCTCTGGTTCAACTAGCTCCCTGCACCCTTGCAGGTAGCACTGACCAGCATAGGTCAGCCTAGGGTGAATACCCAGATAGGCGGAAAGCCAGGAACAGGCTATGTCCACCACCCAGATGTCCCCCTGGACTCAGGCACAGGCACAACGCCCCTCACAGGGTTGACCAAACCATTGAGTCCCTGGATTCCTTTAACGGAATACCCTTCACATAGGGATGGCGAGAGCGTCTCCCCATCCCTATCACCTGAACCAGAGCCTATCCGCAACCTTACAAGTTGTGATGATTTGCTATGCAGCAGGCGAAACCCAAATGGCAACAGCCAATCAGCCAAGTGAGGGAAATTCCTGCCGTGCCCCAGTCCCAATGACAGATGACACATGACGGCATAGCAAGGTCAAGCACAGAAGCCCTAAAAGTAGGGAGAGGTGGGGGGGTGTTCCGATGCTCGCACCAAAAGAGGAAGCTCTGGGTCACATGCATAGGTATTTATAGGTCCCTCAATCCATTTAGTCTGCATCCCATTGGCCTGATTGAACCCTGCATCGAGAGACCTACCAATTGGATGCTCTGGCTATCCAATCATACCCACCCACAACACAGGGTTTGGTTGCCAGGTCTCACCACAACACGTGCCCTCTTTAAGGGAGGACAAGGTTAATGTTGTTAAAGCTTATTAGTTGCTTTTTCTGCCATGGAAACTCAGATGTAATAACTATGTAATTTGCATAATTCATTAAGTAAATTGCATGTTATGTAATTTGCCACAGTGGACAGGCACTAATAAAATTCAAATCCTTAAGCAGTTTACACTAGAAAAATACAATGAAAATGCGAACAGCATTTGATAAAATCACCTTTAACAAGTTCATTAAGGGGAAGCAGCCATAGGAGCCAACTCCTAGGGCATCTTTGTTCCTCAATAAAATATTTGAGGAGGCTGCCCCCCTCAAAAAGTTGATGGGCGTTGCCATTCAAATGGTGTGTGTGCAATGCATCATGTGATCAACTATGTGGGGCGGTGCTTACCTCCCCCATCCCAATATCTTGTTCAAGTTGGCACCCCTGGAAGCAGCCACACAGGCTGATTATCTTTGCATCTTGAGGCATCATTAAACACATGATCAGAAGAACATGCAAAGATATATAGGAAAAGGCAATCTCTTATGAGTATGAGGCCCAAGTCTCGGATCCCATAGGAAGTTCCCTTATACTGAGCCAGACCACTGGTCCATAGCTGCCAAGTCTCCCGTATTCCCCGGGAAACCCCCGTTTTTCCAGCCGTTTCCCACTGGCAGCCTGGATTTCAACACCCCCTATAAATCCCCCGGATTCTTACCGGCCCGGGGAGGCTCCTTCTGCACATGTCTGGAGTCTCTGGACATGCGCAGAAGTGATTTCTGGCGCTGCGGCCATTTTGGAAATGGGCAAAGCATGCGTAGAAGCAACTTCCGGTGCCACTCTGTCCAGTTCCAAAATGGCTGCACCGCGACTTCCAGTGCGCAACGCTGCCGATCCCGGATTTTTCAATCTGGGAGTTGGCACGTACGCACTGGTCCCCTCTTGCTCAGTATTGTCGCTGACGGGCAGTCGATCTCCAGGGTTTCAGGCAGGGTTCTCTCCTAGGCTTACCTGAAGATGCCAGGGATTGAACAGGGAACCTTCCGCCATAGCTGCCAAGTACCCCGTTTTCCCCGGGAAACCCCCGTTTTTACTTACCTTTTCCCGGTGGTCCCCCGTATCACTTCGTCTCCCGTTTTTCTCCGTTATTTTCTCCTGCCTGCGGCCATTTTTTCCTTTCTGATTTGCCCTTCTATGGGCACCATAAATGGCCGCCGCCGGCTTCAAAAGTTGCATCTACGCATGCCCGGAAGTGCATAGACGCGACTTCCGGTGTCGGCCATTTTTTGTGCCCATAGATGGGCAGAGCGACACCGGAAGTTGCATCGATGCACTTCCTGACATGCGTAGAAGCGACTTTCCTCCTCCTCCTCCCCCTCCCCCTCCTCCTCCTCCCCCCACAAGGGGTGGGTTGAGCAGGAACTGGGAGGAACCAAATTCCCTTACCTTTTAAAAATGAATTATATGTTGTTTCCCCCCTCTGGGGCAGCTGGAACAGCTATACACCCAATGCTGGAGCCATAACTCCACCTATATCTGTAATCAATAAAATTGTGGCCATTTCTAACCCAGAACATTACCTGCTTGAGTTTATTAATCTCATTCTACATTGAGCCACTGCCGGGGAGGAGGTGGTAACACCGCGACTGGGCCTGCAATAAAGAAACAAACTTTGTGGTGAGTTCCCCCACCTTTCTTCACTTATTGAAATATGGCAATCCCATATAACACTCATGCAAAAGCACCGGATCCTGCTCTAGCTCACCGGTTAGTGAGACCTTACTTCAAAAGCTAACTGCAATAAAAGAAACACTTGCTAACTATCTAAAGATGGAGTCCAGTGGCTCTGGAGCAGGACTTTCCAAGGTCTTGGCATCGCCACCAAGAAAGCTCTGTCTCTTGTAGCTTCCTGCCTCATTTAATGGCTGGACAATGCAGAGAGCAGGGCCTACGAGGCCATTCACAGAGGCCGGGCTAGTTCATACGGGAAGATGCAGTCTCCAAGATAAAGGAAAGGTGTGTGGGCTGCAATCAACAAATGAGTTGCAAATGTGCCATTTTGGGTGCCAGAAACTAATTAGTCAGAAAGATCCTCAGATGCAACACAGCTTCGCTTTCCAGAACTGCAAAATAACAAGCATGTTTCAGACCAGAAGACACACACACAGGAACTCTTTCTTCCTCCTGTGACTTTCCAAGTTATATCTCCCCGGTTGCCTGTGAACATCCATAGTGTTATTATTTGAGATTGTTATACTATCAGCTTTAAAATTTTATAAGCCATGCAATAGCACAGGTGTCAGCCTGAAAACTTAAACAGGGTTAATAAAGAAATCCTAGATAAAATGTGAGGCAAGGTGGGGCAGGAGGGTGGGCATTGTTGAGTTTGTTTGTTTTTTAAAGAAATAGACACAGGCAGATGAAAACCAGAAGCCTATCTCAAAGCTGCTGAAAGGATTATGCTACGGTTCCTATGAATCCTCCTACATCTTTGCATTTGTGCTCCGAACTAGGCACCCTGAGGTGGCGCTGTGGGTTAAACCACTGAGCCTAGGGCTTGCTGATCAGAAGGTCGTGGTTCGAATCCCCGCGATGGGGTGAGCTCCCGTTGCTTGGTCCCAGCTCCTGCCAACCTAGCAGTTCGAAAGCACGTCAAAGTGCAAATAGATAAATAGGTACCGCTACAGCGGGAAGGTAAACGGCGTTTCCATGCACTGCTCTGGTTTGCCAGAAGCAGCTCTGTCACGCCGGCTCCCTCGGCCAATAATGCGAGATGAGCGCCGCAACCCCAGAGTCGGTCACGACTGGACCTAATGGTCAGGGGTCCCTTTACCTTATATATATATATATATTTTAAAACTCTCTAAATTGGTTGCCCAAAGCAAAGCAACAAACAAAATGAAAAAGTAAAAGTCAGAGTCCAGGAAATCTTGGGTGAGCCTATAACTTGTGTCGCCAAATGTTGCTGGACTACAGCTCCCATCATCCCTAGCTACGAGCACCAGCAGTCACTTTAGTCTTTATGTGTTTATTCAGGTGCTGTAGGCTTGGCTACTTAATAGGCTAGTTTTTGCCTTTTAGTTTATGTAATCCAGAGTGCTTTAAGGCAGACGGAATTCTCAATAATATTTCCCCCCTTTTTTTCCTCCTTAAAACAATGATCGCACAAACAATCTTGTAAAAGGTAAAAAACAAAAACAAAACAATTTACTTGCTCAAAGTTGCGAAATAACAGATACAGCAGCTTTGTTCAGGCAGGCTCAAAATGGTAATTCAGTTTCAAAGACATGCTTAAGATAAGAGCCTGAGCCGTAACACAGACTTAGTTGTTCTCACATTTCTGGCTTGGTGATGAGATGAAGACGGAAGAGAGGGAAAAGAGGATGTACCCATGCAGGTAAGGGGAATATATATGACTGTGTAGGAGGGGCTCTCAGAGTCCTCTCTAGCAAACTTACAGGAAAACTCTGTGAGCTACAGCTCCTATCATGTGCCTATCTTGCAAACATGCAGGGTTGGTTTGACTGCATTGCATATATCCCACACCGCCAACTCATAATGTCTCTGTCTCCCCAAGATACTGGTTCTTATCCACCCCACCGCTGTGCCCAGACAACAGTCCGGATCATGCCCAGCCTCTCCTGACTCTGGTGTTACAGAGAAGGAGAACTGCATGCCATCAACATATGGCTGGCACTTTTTTCCTTTGGCTATCTATATGATTCGGAGAAATCAGGAATCACAATTCAGAAACAGCAATGGGAAAGGTTTGGGGGTGTTGGTTGGTTTGGTTTTTAAAAAATAAATAAATAAATAAAATGGAACTGCAAATGGCAGATCGCAGAGATCTGAGAATGACACAAGAAAGGAGTTTCCAGAAATGTCAATAGAATAAGACTTCATGACTGATGGAGAAAGCCCAGGCAGTATGCTGAAGTATGTTGCCTGTCCACCTTGAACACAGAGGATTATGATTTACGTGGCACTTAACCCCCACTATGCAGAGCAGAGAATTAATTTGCTAAGAGGAGGCCATCAATGGGCTGTGCCCCCACACAGCGCTTTTATGTCTCTCTTTCATCAAACACTCTGCAACTTCTTTTGAAAGTTTAATGCATAGTGCGGCTTGATTTTAATCTCCTGAAATGAAGATGTGTTCCCACTAAGACATAGCTGCCAAGTTATCCCTTTTTTTAAGGGATTTTCCCTTATGCTGAATAGGCTTCCTCGCAAGAAAAGGGAAAACTTGGCAGCTATGCACTAAGAGCCTCCTGAAACATCCCTGCATAGCACAGAAAGGCAAGGTTTTTAACGTCATGCCATGCATTTTCCCCAACCCTAATCTTGTCCTTATAAGACACCCTCATGCTTGAGCAGGCCACCTTCCTCTCTCCTCCTGCCTTCTGTTTCTCCCCATTTTTCCATTCAGCTTGCATCCTTCCTACCCAGGGATCAGCCATAGGCTAAATTGAGCAACTCACACAGTCTGCCAGATCACAATTTCCTTTTAGACAGGAAAATTAACTGTGAACCCCAACATTTGCGAGCCTCTCCAAACTGGTGCCAAAGTCCTGCAGGTTTGTTGTTGGTTTTTTGCAGTGTTTTGCACCACTTCCAAGGTGGAAATCAGAGTTACCCATAGAATTATTATACATTATAGAATTTTAGCACTGCTAAACAAAAGAACAAACAAACAGGAGAGGCAAAGACTCCCGGCTCCTCTCTTTGGTATTCCATGTTATCATGTGCAAGAACCACAAGTTGAGTTACTCCAATATCTCTTTATCTCTCTGCCTTCAATCCTGGAACCTGGTAGATATTTCCTGGGCCATCTTGGGTGTTATTTTTATTTATTTTAAAAATGTTTTTAACTTAGTGTGATATAAACTTCTGCATATTGACAGAATCCCCAACAAATATAGAAACCATTCCTTTAATTTAGGGTGGCCCCATTTGAGTTCCTTTACTCCCACCTCCAGTAAAGTTTTATTAACACTTTTCACATTACAATAAAAGACAAACTAATTACAGGTTAGTTTGGGTTAAGAACTTAATTCGTTCTGGGGGTCCGTTCTTAACCTGAAACTGTTCTTAACCTAAGGTACCACTTTAGCTAATGGGGCCTCCCGCTGCTGCTGTGCCGCCACCACCACACAATTTCTGTTCTCATCCTGAAGCAAAGTTCTTAACCCAAGGTACTATTTCTGGGTTCTGGGTCTGTAACCTGAAGCGTCTGTAACCTGAAGCGCCTATAACCTGAAGCGTCTGTAACCCGAGGTAACACTGTACACAAAAAAGATTAGAAGAACGGAGAAAAGAAGAACAGGGAAAAGATAGAATCCTGCCTCACAGGTGTATCTTAACCAGGGGTCAGCAAACTTTTTCAGCAGGGGGCCAGTCCACTGTCCCTCAGACCTTGTGGGAGGCCAGGCTATATTTTGGAAAAAAATATGAACGAATTCCAATGCCCCACAAATAACCCAGAGATGCATTTTAAATAAAAGCACACATTCTACTCATGTAAAAACACCAGGCAGGCTCCACAAATAACCCAGAGATGCATTTTAAATAAAAGGACACATTCTTCTCATTTAAAAACATGCTGATTCCTGGACCGTCCGTGGGCCGGATTTAGAAGGTGATTGGGCCGCATCCGGCCCGGGGCCTTAGTTTGGGAATCCCCTGATCTTAACTTTTGTCCCATACAGAAAAGCAGCTCACACCCAATCTCTCACCCTGAGAGATTTCCCCTTCCCTGTCTCTCACACAGGTCCTTCATCTGTAGCCCCACAGACTTCCAAGCAGGTAGACATTTGACCAAAGGAATTGCCTTCTTTCAGGTGAGACTGTTTGCCCATCTAGTCCAAAAAAGTCTCTCTGACTAGCAGTGGCAGAGCAGGGTCCAAGACAGAGGTCCTTCCCATCACCTGCTGCCTGTTCCTTTTAACGCTAAGGATTGGCCCTTCTGCATTCAGAGCATGTCCTTTAGCACCGAGCCTTGATCGAGGGAAGTAACCAGTACACTGCGTCATTCAATCCTCTTCATTCAAGGAAGTCGGCAAAGTATCACCTTTGAAATGCCACAGCGGCTATGCCAGAGATAAGAAGATACAGAGAGATCACTCAGCAAACATCCCGAGCCGTTCCCCTGGAGGCCGCAGGTTAATATCCAGCCAGGTAAATTGTAATTAAACACAGCCATTTTATAGTAACGTATGGGAAACACGTTGTTCGTCTCTGTTCGCTTCCCAATTGGCAGATATCTGCTTCATTACTCTGTGGCTGCCAGCACAGCTTACAAAGCATCAGCCTGGCTTGGACAATGACCTTTGTCTGTCAACCTTAGAAAGGGTCTCTCCAAATTAGGGATGATTAACACTCTAGGGAAGTTTGTTCTGTAAAGACACTGTAGAATCTCTCCAGGCTTGGGAGCCACAGTTTCCATCTGGCAAGTTAGCCACACATTAAAACACTATTGATTTTTATTTTATTTTTTTGCCTTTGGAAAAAAAGAAAACAAAAGTTCTGGGGAGGGAGGGGGGGGGACGACCATCAGGACTGGCCTGTTTCTGTTCTGTTTGTTTTTCAGACAGGCTACTTACCTAATTACTGCATCTTAAAAAGAACACTGAACAGCAATTCACATTGGGCCTATCGGACACACACTGTGGGCATGCCATAAAAGTTGAAAGAGTGGAAGGAGGCGCATGGCAGAAAATCAAAAGTGGAAAAAGTTAGCATTTGCTCCAAGGCGAGTATTTATAACTTAACAACTATGGTTTTGGAAGAAGATTGGGGCATAGGGACCAAATGTAATGGTTCCTACCCCAACGCAGAGTTAAAGGTGCTTAAGGCTTTTGAAATCAACATCTTTGCTGCGGCCAAAAAAAAAAAAATGTTTCCTTGATGTAAAAATGACTAACATAGGACCTTCTGTAGCCAGAATACAATAACTTTAACCACTTCCCCCTTTACTTCCTGAACCTTAAAAAAAAACCCAACCTTGTGTAATTGCAGACAATGTATTGTACCTCACCAACACAGTGGGACAGGGGTAGCCAGCATGGTGACTGGGGAGTTGCGGGCCTACCATAGTTCCCACTGTCCCTGACTATTGTCATGGACTGGTTGGATACAAAGGAATGGTGGGAAGAACCAGCAAGGGAAGAAGGCTCAGAGCCCAGGGAGCAGTGGTGGGACTGGCAGGAGGTGTCATCGCAAGCTGAAGAGGTAACAGAGTTTAGTGAGCAGGGAGAGTCTGTGGCAGAGAGAAGTCCAGAAGCTGAAGCAAGAGAGGAGGGAGACCAAGAAGCAGAGATGGGTGAGGCTTGTGAAGAGGTGTTGCTCTCTCCTACTGCGTCCAGCTCCCCTCTCCCAGAATCAGGAGGGGCATGAAATGGGAGGAGCAAAGGCAGGCGCAGTCTCTGATTGCTTGGGGGAAAACACGGAGAAGAGAAGAGAAGAGAAGAGAAGAGAAGAGAAGAGAAGAGAAGAGAAGAGAAGAGAAGAGAAGGGGAGAGCAGTCTTGGCAACTGCTTCACAGGCGCAAGACCTGACGGAGATTAGTTGCTCTGCTTGTTGGGCCTGACACTCCCGTGTAGATCCTGTTTTGCTATAATAAAGAGTTAACGCCAACTCACTCGGTGTGAATTACTGCTGCTCGCTCCTGTCATCTATTGACTGCTCTGGCAGAGGCTGGCTGGGAGCTGGAGTCCAACAACACATAGAGGTCATCCTGTTAGCTAACCTAGGACCACCATGCGGCCACCACCAAGATGGCCGCTAGGCATGCGTAGAAGCGACTTCCGTAGTAGCAACTCTACCCTATTTCCGGTGCCCACACATGGTCAGAGCAGCACCCAAAATGGAGGCTCCCTGGCAGGTAGGAAATACAGGGGATTTCTGGGATTTTTCTCCATTCGGGAGAACAGCGGGAAACAGATTAAAATCCGGGGGTTTCCCCGCGAAAAACAGGATACTAGGCAGCTAAGCCCCTTTTGCATGATGACATGTGCTCTTCCACTAAGCTGTGGTCCCAAACCCCTCCTTTAGCTTGCTGCTACAGGATGATTATGATGTATTAGATTGATATACCACCCTTCTTCAGGGCGGTTCACAAGAAAAAAGCACAAATGAATACCGTAGTTAAAACAGAAACAACAAAACAACACCTCCCACCTCCCTGAAAGGTGAGCTTCATGGTCTCACAGGTCTTAGCCTAGCACTCTAATCCCTCGCATGCTGGTTAGATTTTTGCGAGACATTTCCTTTCTAGCATAGAGAGCCACTAGCAGAGCTTTTTCAGAAGAGTAGACTATAGGACCATGTAGGAGCACCAGAAGCTACCTTAGACTCAGAGGACTATAGTGTTGTAAAGTTGGAAGGGATCCAAAGAGTTGTCTAGTTCAGACCCTTACAATTCAGGAATCACGGTCTTAATCTAAGTCAGAATATCCGTCCCTCTAAGTCAGCACTGTCTACATGGCTTGGCGGCAGCTCTCCAGCATTGCAGACAGGTCTCTCCTAGCCCTACCTGGAGGTGCCAGGGATTGAACCTGGCACCTTTTGCATGCAAACCACTCTGAGCTGTGTGGCCTGTATGTGCCCTGATGACTGAGAACATCTCCTGTTCTAGCCACGCACATGCAACCTCGAGAACTTGTTTTTGAGCTCCGCAGACGGTTGGCGGATTTGAAGAGGTGATGCAGTCACTTCAAAGAACTCAAGCTGCAACAACGGGGTTTTAATCCACTGTGTCCCAACTAACAGCACAATCCAAACCCAAGAGACGCTGGTGGGGGGAGAGTTCGGTTTCTGCAGATCTTGGGCTTTCCCAGCTCAGCCAGTGAAACTTACACCAGTATAAGTCCCCCCCCCCCAAAAGGGTCGTTCCAGCAGTGTGATGGGGACAGGACAAGGGTGGGATGGTGTAAGGAGAACCTTGCACCTATTCCAAACCCCTTTTGGGGTCAGTCACATGACCTAGCAACCTGGCGGAACTTAGCCGGGGAAAAGGTGGTGTAAGTAAAATTCCTCCTCAATGGTATAACTGGAGCTGAAATAATTGATGCCAATGTAGATAGGTAAAGGTAAAGGTAAAGGACCCCTGGCAGTTAAGTCCAGTCAAAGGCGACTATGGGGTGTGGCGCTCATCTTGCTTTCAGGCTGAGGGAGCCAGTGTTTGTCCACAGACAGCTTTCCGGGTCATGTGGCCAGCATGACTAAACCGCTTCTGGCACAACAGAACACCATGACAGAAACCATAGCTCACGGAAATGCCATTTACCTTCCTGCCACAGCGGTACCTATTTATCTACTTGCACTGGTGTGCTTTTGAACTGCTAGGCTGGCATAAACTGGGACAGAGCAACAGGAGCTCACCCCGTCACGCAGATTCGAACTGCCGACCTTCTGATCGGCAAGCCCAGAGACTCAGTGGTTTAGACCACAGCGCCACCCGAGTCCCGCTGATGCCAATGTAATTTACGCCAGCTTTCTATAGTTAGGATTGCTCTGCAAGTCAACAAGGCTAGTTTAAAGCCCAGGATCGGTCCATTTATTGATTAGCACAATAGTTGTCTCAATCCTCATATATCTTCTCACTATGTGCAGCCCTGTATTAATGTTGCTCTCTAGCAACTTTGCTTAGGACTACAGTCTAAACACAAGGATGCGGGTGGCGCTGTAGGTTAAACCACAGAGCCTAGGGCTTGCCGATCAGAAGGTCGGAGGTTCGAATCCCCGCGACGGGGTGAGCTCCCGTTGCTCGGTCCCTGCTCCTGCCAACCTAGCAGTTCGAAAGCATGTCAAAGTGCAAGTAGATAAATAGGTACCACTATGGCGGGAAGGTAAACGGCGTTTCCGTGTGCTGCTCTGGTTCACCAGAAGTGGCTTAGTCATGCTGGCCACATGACCCGGAAGCTGTATACCGGCTCCCTCGGCCAATAACGCAAGATGAGCGCCGCAACCCCAGAGTCGTCCGCGACTGGACCTAATGGTCAGGGGTCCCTTTACCTTTACCTTACAGCCTAAACAAGGCTGCGTCGCTTGTCGAGCAACTTGGGGCAGCGAAAGGATGGGAAGTAAGTGCCAGAGATGAAGTGCCTCCATTATTAGCATAATTGATAAATGTGACAATTAACGTCAGAAATTGTGACAAATCCTCCCTCGCTCGCTGAGACTTCCTGACAGCTGGGGTAACTGAATGTCCTTACATTGCCAACCTCCTAAAAACATGAGTCATCCCAACCTTCTCCCCTCTGCCTCAAAATAACAAAAAAGTGGATCTGAATTTATGAGATTCTTAAAACAGAATGGATTTTACATTGTTTCCTAATGGCATCAGATTATACTGTGGGAAGCCCGTCAATGCTGTTGCTATTCAGTCACAAAGAAAAAGAGGGGGCCTATGTGGGAATGGAGTTTGATGTAAATCAGATGGGCCCCTATCACACATCTGGTCTCTGCACATCTGGACCTGTGCAGATCCTTTCCTGGTTTCTGCATGCACATTCGACAGGTGAGACAAGAACGCAAGGCAGTTGCACCTGCAAGGGTCACTTGCATGGCACCTGCTGAAATTCTCTTTATTAAAAGTGCAAGGAGGAGTCTTGTCCTCTTTCCCAACTGACTGGACTAACAATCCTCTGGAAAGTTGAACTCCAAACATATTGCAACAAAAGCACAACACAGGCCAAAGTTCTCAGGAAGGTAAGCTCTATCACATACTGAAAGCCTCCCAGAATCACCCCTTAGGGAAAATTCCTCACACCCACCCTTTATTTTTCATTCTTTTTTGGGTGGGGTGGAAGGGCTACTGTCTTCTGTATGCAGTTCACTAACTTTGGGGTAAAACCGTAGAAAAAGCTCAACAATTTCAATCCTAAGAAAAGCTCAACAACTTTGGGGTTAAATCCTTAAAAAAAGCTCAACAGCTTTGGTCGGCCCTCACACATGTTTACTTCACCAAATTTGGCCCTCTTTGAAAAAGGTTTGGACACCCGACTAAGACAGAAAAACGAGCCCCATGCCATCTGAAAAAAGCCATCTCCAGCTTCAAATTCCTATGCATCACTTCAAATTTAAATAGACAAGGGGTAATTAATATTAAGACACTGAGACTCATATTGGCCATGACCCAACCAAAGTTGTATCATTTCAGACCTTGAACATTTCAGCCACAGTGCACCTTAAATTGTATGTAAATTCAAAGTATTATTTATGAATTTGAAGCTTGGGGTGTGTCTTTTCAGATGGGCCTAGAATCAGGGCATTTTTTTTCAGCCAGAAATCGCCAGAACTCAGTTCTGGCACCTCGCAGATGGGCGCCATTGCCATTACAATGGGACCTCGTGTTACATACCCCCTCCCTGCAAATGCTTCGGCTTACGAGCTCCGCTAACCCGGAAGTAGATGCTCCCAGTTGCAAACTTTGCCCTGGGATGTGAGCAGAAGTCGCGCGCCGGCATCAGCGGGAGGCACCATTACCAAAAGTGTGCCTCATGTTATGAGTGGTTTCGGCTTAAGAACGGACCTCTGGAACTAATTAAGTTTGTAACCGAAGGTAAAGGGACCCCTGACCATTAGGTCCAGTCGTGACCGACTCTGGGGTTGCGCGCTCATCTCGCTTTAGTGGCCGAGGGAGTTGGCGTACAGCTTCCAGGTCATGTGGCCAGCATGACAAAGCTGCTTCTGGCGAACCAGAGCAGCGCATGGAAACGCCGTTTACCTTCCTGCTGTAGCGGTCCCTATTTATCTACTTGCACTTTGACGTGCTTTCGAACTGCTAGGTTGGCAAAGGTACTACTGTATAAAAGAACAAGGCGTTCATGGTGAGTTCCGACACCTCTCTTTCTAGAAAAATAGCATCGCTTCAAATCATTTTCCCATCTTTCTTCAGGAGAAAAATGTTGCAAAAGGTTGAGGTTAAGTACACTTTTGAGCCAGATTGACTAGTATAAGCCCAGTGTGGTCTATCTATTCTCTATAGCAGGAGTGTCACCTTCCATTCAGATTATGGAATTATAGGATTGGAAGGGGTGACCCGCAACAAGTGTTTCGGTCAAGGGACCACAAGACGAATGGGCTGAGCCACAAGCTGCTTACACCTGTGTCGGTAGATCCTGAGACAATTGATCTCAGGGTTGTGGGTTCGATCCCCACCTTGGGCAAATGATTCCTGCATTGCAGGAGATTGGATTTAGGTGACCCGCATGGTCCCTTCCAACTCTATGCTTCTACCAAAGTAGAAAATCCATTTAGAAATGGAAATGGAGGAGAAGGGCTCGGACCCTGGGAAGACTCAAACAAGGCCTGTCAAGAGATTCCGGGACTTGACTTAACGCCAAACTTCTCAGAAGGAGAAATGGCTTGCATTCTTAGGTACTCAACACTGATTTGTGCTGGGGAACCAGGGAGAAAACGGGGGGGGGGGGGACAAACTGTCAAATGAAGGCAGCTTGGGTGGGGATTGAGCAACGGGATCTTTCAAAGTCCTCCAGTCTTAACTTTCTTTTCAAAAACCCAATAATAATAAGTCCTATCCTCCCGTTTCCTCTTCCAAAATGTGACGAAAGGTACCCTGGTGGGCGGATTAAAAGAGAGCAGTTGCTGCAATAAATATTTCTTTCCAGAACGTACTTGCCGTGGCAGATTTCAGTGTCTCCTAATGAAACACAGGTGTCTTCCCCATGCTGTGACCTCCCTTCCCTCCGTCTTACGCCCTCGTGAATGGGATCTCATCAGCTGGAAGGCAAACTGGGCCCTCTTAGGCGCCTCCTAATTGTTTTAGGCTTAGGACTGCGCCCAAGACAAAAGAAAGCATTCCTCAGCTGAACCTGAGCAATACTTAATGAGTCCTTGTATCTTGTGATAAATTTCATAATTATTCAGCCCCTACTACTAACGCCGAAATTCATCAGTCAAAGCAAATTAGCCGAGATTCATTAGAATAAGACATCGAGGAGCCACATGTACTTTATTAGCCTCTTACACCAATAGTTTTAATTGGGTACATATTTCACAGCTTTGGAGCTACTCAAGTGAAGGGCTCCTTTTATCTCTTTTATTTACAGTAACAAGCTATCAGACAAACAGCGCCATAATTAAACTTGCATGCAGCAAAAAAATAAAAAAATAAAAAATAGTGTGTGTGTTTTTCTCCGTTAACATCAAGACTATTGAAATCTTGAGGATTTTGTAAGCCTTATTCATTAAACGCACAAAGGACAGGAAGCAATTGTGCACACCTTCAGCAAATGACTTTTTTGTAGTCTCTTTTCCCCCTGCTTAGTAGTTTCCCTCTATTTCACCTTCAAGCTGGGGGAAGGTTGGCTGGATAGATCTCTCCATTAGATATTTTAGTGATGAGAAAAGTGATTAAAATCCTGAAGATTTTTAATTATTAATACGGAATGTAAATGATGTTATAAAAAGGGAAATGCGGGAGAAATTTTACACATTCATGGGATTTTTTTCGCTCATGCATAATAATAAGTTGAAAACACTTTGGTTATAATACTTTCTAAATTAAAAGGGAGAAAATAGCTGTTTCACGAGTGTCAATAAATGATAAATGGCGCCATCTGCTGGCTAACGTGGGAAACGCGGTGCCCCCGTTAAATCGATGCTTGAAAACTTGCTCTTTGTCTGCCGGAACATTTTGTATATCTCCAGAGATGCATATGCCAAGAACTGAACTCATTCTAAGCAGTTCCCTAATGAAGATAATGAAAGGGCAAGTTATCTGAGATCCTAAGACACAGCCGTAGTGCAAACGGTTGAAAGGGCAGCACAAGTAGAAGGCTGTGTATCGGGTATCATGTTTAATTACACGTCTTCCCTGTCTCCTCGGTTGCAGGGAGCGCGGTGCCAGCATCCTTCTCTGAGCGTGGGCCTGTGGAGGAGGGAGAGTTAATGAGCTCTTGTCTCTGCTCCTCTGGCACACAAACCACGGCCCTTGCGAGGCGTCTCCTGCGATAATCCCATTGCTTTAACACATCGCTATGCAACCCCCCATGTCCAAACATGGAGAGGCTCGAAGGGGCTCCAGCACATTCCTCCGAACGAAGGTCACTGGAGGCTGAGGGTGCGTCTGTGTCGAAAGGCAGAGCAGGAGATGCCAGGTTCAGAGCAAGGCCCAGGAGTTTCGCCGATCCTCCATGTGTCCCTGTTTTCCGGGGGCGTCCCTGATTTGGAGAAGCCATCCCAGTTTCTGATTTGATTCCGGAAGGTCCCGCTTTTCCTTAGGACGTCCCTATTTTCACGGGCGAAATGTTGGAGAGTATGGAGTTATCCGACTCCCTGAGCTGTCTGAAGGCAATCCTGTACAGTTGTACCTTGGTTCTCAAATTGAATCCCTATCAGAAGTCCGTTCAACTTCTGAAAATGTTCGAAAACCAAGGTGCAGCTTCTGATTGGCTGCAGGAGCTTCCTGCACTCAACCGGAAGCCGCAGAAGCAGCGCCAGATGTTTGAATTCCAAATAACATTCACAAGCCAGAACACTCACTTCCGGTGAGCCAAAACGTTCGAGTTGCAAGGCATTTGACAACCAAGGTACGACTGTATAGGGGAAAATGTTTAATGTTTCATTATGTTTTTATATATGTTGGAAGCTTACCAGAGTGGCTGGGGCAAACCAGTCAGATGTGTGGGGTATTAATAGTAAAATTATCATTATGGAATGGGATGTTCCTATTTTCATCAGAGAAATGTTGGAGGGTATGGTTTCAGGCCCAAGAACCTGAACCTTCAGGCCTCACCATCTGCTTCTTCAGACTCTTGGTAGGCCACACACCCATCTCAGGACACTCCTTGTCCCCACACTGCTCTCCTCGCCGACTCTGTTCCATACGTCCTTGGGCGTTGTGGCCTAGCTGATATCTGTCTTACAGCCTTAATCATGTCCTCTTGCTTGGCTGGATGGAGGATGAAGAGAGCTGGGCACTGGGTGTGGATGTAAAAGCCTTGTGCACGACTGGGATGTAGCCTACTATACAAAGATAGGGCTCACATCCATCGCTTGGCCAACTTTTGCCTCTGGCTCGGACTGCCGGTGGACCAACATTTTGGCAATGCTGTTTTTCTAGAGAAAGAGGTGCCGGACCTCACCATGAACAACCCCCTTGTTCTCTTAGAATGGCACTTCACCCACCTGAGAAGTGCCCGAACTGAGTTCCAGCAAGTTCTGGCTGGGAAAAAAGCTCTGCATTTTGGGTGCCCTGAAGCTTGAACTGTCATGGGAGGCCCTTCGCGACGAGGTTTAGGTAACTCCTGTTAAAACCTTTCATGGGGTTGTTCCGCAACCGATCTCCAAACCTTTGCCACATCTGTCAAACCTTGGTATTGTGGAAATAGAGATGACCAAAAAAAATTGAATCCATTTGGCTCAATTCCATGCAACTCCATTTGGGTCTACTAGACCCCCCCCCCCAAAAAAAAAATAAGCAAGGTGGACTCAGGTTGCTTCTGGCACTCCTCTGGGATCAGGGCCCCTGAAGCTGAAGCTTCATGAGTTTCAAAGTAGATCCGCCACTGGCATGTGACCCTTGGAGGTTTGCTGGCATCTGTCTATCTCGGGAGACAATGGAGGAGTACGCCTATTTGGGGTCAAACTGCTAGCAGGTTGCAGCACAGAGCTACAGTTGCTGTGGCTGTGGAGACAGGAGAGACATGTTTTGTTGCAGCTGGGGCAGATGAAGGTGTCGAGTTGTGCTGCTGCAGTGCTCCACTGTGTTCCTTCTCTCTGTGCTCCTCCCTGCGGTCATTCCTCCTCTGGTCGCTGCTGTGGCTGTCTGTCTCCAGGAGTTGTGGTCTTCCACAAGGGATTGCCACACAGCGGGGTTAATGTTGCCAGCCTCCATGTCACATTTGCAACATATTTAACGAACCACGGTTACCAGTATTCGGAACTGTATGGTGTGTGTGTGCAGCCAGAGAGATTTGCCAAAACAAACTTGTGCTCCTGCGCATTTGAAAAATAAAAATAAATTGGTGCACTGTTGCCATCTTACATTAGGGAGACAAAAGCCCCAAATGTTTTCTCTCTCTTTCCTTTATTCCTGCACCCTTTGCCAAACCACCTGCCTCTGTTTCAACCTCACCCTGCTCTTCAGATGCTAATTGAATAATTTTTTAAGAAAACGGTATTCCGAACAGCAATTATGCAATTATAGCACCTTCTTCTTGAATAGCTTTGCTCCAGGTGTGTGTTCTGGAATAGGCCTATTAGTTTTTGTTGCTGGGAGGCGGGGGGGGGGGGATTACAGGATTTTCTTCCAGACTTGCAAAACTCATATAAATGTGTAGCAAACACTGGAGGTTCTTTCTTGGTTTCTGAATCGCAGGCAACAATCTCAAGAACCTTCGGTAAGCACAAAATGGGAGAAAGGCTGGCATTGTAAAAGGAAGTAGGAATCCTATCATTACCTTCCTCTTCTTCTTACTGCAATACAGCTACATATCAGGTACAAGATGGTTTCAAGAGTATAATATACTTAATATAATTCAAGAGTATAATAACACCCTCCTATCGTTACCTATGGCCACTCAGTTGACATTTCAGATGGGCCAACACCTCTCCACAGGAAAAATTGTTCCCTACCTCTTTCCCAGCCGGTCTGAAGTCCAACAATCTAGAGGACACGACAATGGCTCACCCTGTAGTAGACTCCTTCCATTCACTTAATTTGCCATCACTGGTGTTTAAAAATCACCAAGCATAATACATTACTCCTCAAGGGGAAGATCACAGAACCAATTGTGTTGTGGTGACGGTCTAAGGATTGCTGTTTTTCGATTCTCATACTCTTTCAAAAAGCGCAAATTTGATCAGATTTGGCCATAAATGTGAGCTGAATAAAATTTATCCTCCACCCCTGACACTTTTGTCAAGGAAAAATCAGACCCTCCAAGTGTCCCTATTTTCCAGGGACAGTCCTGGATTTACAGAAGCCACCCTGCTTTCTGATTTGATCCTGGACTATCCCGCTTTCCCTTAAGAAGTCCCTATTTTCATTGGAGAAATGTTGGAGGGCACGAAAGATTTCTCTACCCCTGTACTACGGCAGTGCAGCAAACCACTCCTTTCTGAGGGGCAGGTGAGTAATGGGAGATGGCACAAGGAAGCACAGGAGCCAACTCCTAGGGGCCAAGGGGTCTTTACCCCCCAAAAAATATATTTGAGGGCGCCAAGCCCCTCAAAGTTGATGGACATTGCCATTCAAATGGTGTGTGTGCACCACATCATGTGTTCGGTTATGCAAGATCTGACTTACCTGGGTCCCCAATATTTTTTTCACGTTGGCACCCCTGCAAGCAAGCAAACCAGGATCCCATGCATAAAATGATGATGATGATGATGATGATGATGATGGATGATTGGTATGGCACAGAGCTCAAGTTGGTATATACCAGGGGTGGCCAACTCCAAAGAGACTGCGATCTACTCACAGAGTTAAAAATTGGCAGTGATCTGGGGGGTTCAGGTCAAAGTTGTTAAGCTTTTTAGGGAGGAGGAAAGCCCCATTTTTAGGGGTTCAGCTCAAAGTTGTTGAGATTTTTTTTTAGGAAGGTGAAGTCCCATTTTTAGGGGTTCAGGTAAGAGTTGTTTAGGGGAGCCAAAGTTGTTGAGCTTCTTTGGGGGGAGCCAGTGATCTATCAGTGATCTACCACAGATGTCCAGTGATCTACCGGTAGATCAAGATCTACCTGTTGGACGTGCCTGGTATATACCGTATTGGCCTAAATTTGAGCTGCACTCGAATACAAGCTGCACCTTTAAAATTGGAGGGGGGAATACCCAAATATAAGCCACTCCATTCCTTGCTGCTCCTGGCTGTATACCGGGGGGGGGGGCACGCTGTGTTGCCGGTGGCCTTTCCCCTTCCTTGCAGGGGGGGACTACTTGCGGGGTGGGTGCCGCTTTGCCGCTCTCCTGGCGCTGTTTGCCCTGTGCTCCTGGCTGCATGCCGTAAGGTCACGAATATAAGCCACACTTTAATTTGTCACGGTCGGAATTTGGGGGGAGAGGTGAGGCTTATATTCAGGCCAATATGGTATGAACGTGAGTTACCCCACTCACAACCGCCCTGTGAAGTAGGCAGGAGAGGCCAACTAGCGCAAGATTACCCAGCGAGTGTGAAGGATGAGTAGGGATTTGAAGCCTGAGCTCTCTGGCCAAAGTCCAATACTCTGGTCACTATACTACACCGAAGGATCGTGCTTCATCTGCCGTGGTACATGACGCTACTTGAACCACTGTCAATTACGCTGCTCTGCAGGATCCCGTTACCAGGCCTCCTAAAGTCAGCGTTAAACGTTTCAGCTTGATTGGTTTCCAGGCTAGAGTGAGTTATACTTACAAAATTGTCTTTCCATTCATTTCCTGAGATCTGTCATTTGGCTGATGGGGCGTAACACTAAACTTTGTTGATCTGCACAGGCCTGACCCGGAATGGCCGTTTCTTGCGTTCCTTAGGTTACGTACAGAAGTAGCTTTTAGACTGAAAAGAAAAGATAAAGGAAAAAGAAAGGAGTGGAGCTACGGTATATCCATAACGTATGTCTCAGAGCACACTTAACAAACTACAATTCTCAGCATTCTCTTGGAGAAGTCATTTGCTTTGAATGTATGGTGTGTACACACTACACAGCCACAGTCTGTTTTTCCTCGAAGGAGCGCAAGCCAATGTACATGGTTCTCCCTACCGCCACCATTATATTCTCCCAACAACCCTGCGAGGTAGGTTAGGCTGACAAAGTGACTGATTGGGGAATTTGAACCCCACTCTTTCCAGTTTCAGCCTGACAGTTTACCCACTATACTGGGGTATATTGTTGGCTCTTGCTGTGTGGGCTCAACAGATCAATCAATTAAAACTCATGCAATTAATTTATTAAATGTCTTCAATTGGGTGACAGCCCATTTTTAAAAATAATAATAATAATAATAACATTTCCATTATCTTACAAGAGCAATCAAAATGACCAAGGGTCTGGAAGCCAAGCCTTATGATGAGCAGTTGAAGGAGCTGGGTATGTTTAGCTTGGAAAAGAGGGGGCTGAGAGGAGATATGATCGCCATCTTCAAATATCTCAAGGGCTCTCACATGGAAGAGGGAACAAGCTTGTTTTCTTCTGCTCTGGAAGGTAGGACTCGAACCAATGGCTTCATGTTACAAGAAAGGAGATTCCGTCTAAACACCAGGAATAACTTTTTGACAGTATGAGCTGTTCGACAGTGGAACAGATTCCCTCGGGAGGTTGGTGGACTCTCCTTCCTTGGAGTTTTTAAGCAGAGCTTGGATGGCCACCTGTTATGGATGCTTTAGCTGAGATTCCTCCATTGCAGGGGGTTGGACTAGATGACCCTCGGGATCCCTTCCTAGTCTACAGTTCGATGATTCGATGATTCTAATAAATCCATTTTAAGGCACACACAGCACGGGTAGGAAGTTTGTCCCAGGGTCATCTTCCCCCCACGTAGCAGGAAGGAAACACACTTCCTGGCAATTTTCCTATTTTGTTCACCTTTCCCCCTTCCACCGGCTGGTCTGGCAAAATAAATAAAGCGCTCGTGAGATTTCCCAGGCTTTATTGTGCAGTCATTGCAGAGTCACCCAGAGCAAGTGCTTATATTTCTATTGTGCATTTCGCTGAACCGAACAAGGTGTTCAACAGAACATTTTAATTATAATCCCATTTCTAACAGTGTGCGCAAAGGTGTTGAAGAAGCACAATCAAGCATGAAACAGAACGGTAAACATGCCATTTCAATTACGCTATTATGCCTATGTACATCACTGCAAAACATAACCTTCATATCTTCCCTGAATTGACAGGGGGGCAGGGGGGGAGAAAATGTTCCAGCAGAAGAAATACCTTTTGCCTTACATGACGCATCACCTCACCTAAGGGAAGGAACAGGACAAAAATTTGGTTTGGTTCACCAGTTCAGTGGAATCCTACCTAGTTCACACTTCCCAACACAATACATGACTGAAAAGAAGAGGAGGAGGAGGAGGAGGAGGAGGAGGAGGAGGAGGAGGAGGAGGAGGAGGAGGAGTAGTAGTTTGGATTTGATATCCCGCTTTATCACTACCCTAAGGAGTCTCAAAGCAGCTAACATTCTCCTTTCCCTTCCTTCCCCACAACAAACACTCTGTGAGGTGAGTGGGGCTGAGAGACTTCAGAGAAGTGTGACTAGCCCAAGGTCACCCAGCAGCTGCATGTGGAGGAGCGGAGACGCGAACCCGGTTCACCAGATTATGAGTCTAGCACTACACCACACACAGTGATCCTTCGCAATTCACGCTTCTCCAAATTTTGCAATGCTCTTCGCCAGCCAAAAAAGCTAATAATTAATAATTAAAATGGAAAGAAGCAGAAGTCCCAGCAATTATTATTTATTTATTTATTTATTTATTTATTTATTTATACCCCACCCATCTGGCTGGGTTTCCCCAGCCACTCTGGGCGGCTTCCAACAGAAAAATAAAACACAGTAATCTATTAAACATTAAAAGCCTCCCTGAACAGGGCTGCCTTCAGATGTCTTCTAAAAGTCTGGTACTGTAGTTGTTTTCCTCTTTGACATCTGTTGGGAGGGCGTTCCACAGGGCAGGCGCCACCACAGAGAAGGCCCTCTGCCTAGTTCCCTGCCCTCGGTGCTGGACCTCAGTGTCCGGGCAGAATGATGGAAGAGTGGGTACAAAAACTTATGGAATATGCAGAAATGGCAAAACTTACTGGAAGAATAACTATATATATATATATATATATATATATATATATATATATATACACACACACACAAACGGAAATGGTTTATTGAATATTTACAGATAAATTGCAAACAGATCAAAACATTGGCAGGATTACTGTAATAACCTGCAGTTTCATAAGAGTATATATTTAAAGTACATAACTACATGAGTAAATTAAATGAATTTGGATATGCAGAAGGTATTAAAAAATAAATTTAAGGGACCGCAGAAAGAGGGGGAAGGAAGTCAAGCTTTGAAATGATAAAATGCTTGTAAAATTAATGAAATGTATAGACTTGAAAAGTATGAATAAAAACTTTTATGGGAATGTGTAGATGAAAATAGAACACATTAGTAAAAGAAAATGTGCAGTATTAGGGGGAATTGCTTGAAAAAAATAGTTACAATGCATATGAAACTTGTGTACGCTGGGAGAGATGTGCACTGGAATGCTAATGAACCTTTTGTGGGTTAAAAATGCTGATATGGAAACATGGTGAGCGGAAATTAAGATTGGGCAAAATGTGTAAATGGGAGGAACCAAAATACTCCATCCCTACCAGAAAGTTTGTCTTGGAGTCTGGATAACATCTTTCTGAGGTTGTCATCTTCAAATACGTTTGAGTAAGGAACCGGCAAGCACGTAGAAAGATTTGTGAACGGCTAAAAAACATTGCCCTAGATAAATGGTCAGCAACTACCGGCCTCCTAGGCTAAATCTGTCTTGCTAATAGATGCTGTCTGCTCTGCCAGCCCAGCGAAGCACATCTCTGTCATCTGTTGCCTCACAGCCATGAAGCCTATTCAGACGCCAGCTATTCAGGACGGATCCCTGGGCTGAGTCCTGGAGAGCCCACGCTTGACTCCAGATTTCTACTAGTTGCCAAGAATCGAATTGTAAATGAAGGGACAGGGAGAGAATATAGCTCAGCAGCAGAGCCCAAGAAGGTCTCCGGTTCAATCCCTGGCACCCCCAGTTAGAAGGATCGTGCTGGAGGCGATGGGAAAGACCGCTGCCTCAGACTCGAGAAACCCACCGCTGGTCAGAATTGAAGAGTCAGGAGGGACCACGAGGGTCATCTAGTTCAAGCCCCTGCAAGCCAGGAATCTTTTGCCCACCGTGGGGCTCAAACCCACGACTCTGAGATTAAGCATCTCATCATGTGCTACCAACTGAGTTTATCTCAGCAGAAGAGGCACTAATGGCCTCGATGGGAAAACAGCACAACGTGGTCTAAGGCAGCTTCACTCCTACAAGGTGAATGATGGGATCTTTTTATTTTCTGTTTCATGTGCAAAAGTGGGCCATGTGGTTCTCTACTCCTCATTCGCCAAACTGGCGCTTTCAAATATCTAACAACTGTTTGCCTTTTTGGTGGTGTAGCTTTATCAATGGATGGTATGAATAGCATCAGGCCCCAGAAACACAAAACAAAATGGTTTTGTTTTGGACCATTTGTTTACTGCTTTTCATAATACATATCCCAGGGCTATATGATACACATTATAAAACACAGCATTCCAATAACTGCCTTCTATGTTGGCATGTGAAAAGTCTCTCATTGGGTGGCATCTGACTAACTTTGTACTCAGAGTAGACCCACTGAAATCAATGGACTCAAATGAGGCTGCAGTCCCAACCCCATTTACCTGACAGTAAGCCCCATGCAATCGAATGGGGCATACTACAGAGTAGACATGATTAGGATTGTAGCCTTAACTTACTTACTTACTTACTTCTTATTATTTCACTGAGTTGACTCTGAGCATGACTTAGTCCAGGCATAGGCAACCTTGGCTCTCCAGATGTTTTGGAACTACAACTCCCATGATCCCCAGCTAACAGAGCCAGTGGTCAGGGAACATGGGAGTTGTAGTTCCAAAACATCTGGAGAGCCAAGGTTGCCTATGCCTGACTTAGTCGGACACCACCTTATGATCAGGGCTTCCTTTGAGATGGGACTTATTTCTTTATTTATGTCAGGGCCCGGCTTTGTAAGGTGTGACATGATAAAGAAGAGAGTGTCTCTGAGCAGGAGTTTCCACACTGGTGAAGAAGCACAACCCATTTTGGACTAGAGAGCAGGATTACTAAACCAAAGAAGAGTGTGGCTTCCAGGTAATCTTGAACCATAACACCTTATTTTTCAGCTATATATATTTAATTAACCGGTGTGTTGATTGATCTCGTTTTGAGGCTATATCTGAGGCCCTTCTCTGTGTCCCCCATCCCAGAGAGGTTTGGGGGGGGCGACAAGAGAACGGGCTATTTCTGTGGTGGCTCCCCAATTGTGGAATGCTCTCCCCAGAGAGACTTGCCTGGCACCATCATTGCATGTCAATAGGCTTCAGGCAAAAACATTCCTCTTTACCCAGGCCTATGGCTATCAAACCATCTATGGCCTGTGAAAGTGTGGGGAAGAGGACTGTTATTAGGGTGACTATTTTATTATTAGGTTGTCTGTCAGTATGCTTTTTTATTATGTATTTATCATTGATGTTCTGTAATGTGTTTTTAATATTGTGCACTGCCCTGGGATCTTTTGATAAAGGGCGGTATATAAATTGAATCAATGGTATAACAATAGTAATAAACAATAACAATAATAATACTTTTCAAATCACAAATAGCAGGGAGCTGCTTTAGATAATTGTGATCTCCACCTGCAAACAAATATACGCAACTTTTTTTGCCTTCTAATTTGCGTTTGACAGCGTATCTCAACAACTTGCATAACAGTCTTTTTTAATATGTTTGTGCGCGTTTGCCTTGCAAATGGAGAGATGTGTACCCGTGGTCTGCAGAGCTGCAAACCTTGTCATATATGTCCACTCAGCTTACAGTCTTTCACACTGTTTTGACTATATTAAATACGCTAATATCCCCTGGCGATTTAAGTCAGATCCATCTTCAGCTCCATGGCCCTTAATGGAATGGTTCAGGTGCTCTTTTCCTGAGATAGCGGTTACTGCTTTAGGGGGGGCATTAGTGCCCTTTTGTCACGAAAGATTTCAGTGCACTGATCATCGCATATCTGACAGATCCTTTGTCATCGTCAAGTGCCTTTTGTGGCTAATCCCAGCAAAGCTAAAAAACAAAAGGTCTCATAGATATTAGATCTATGGTGACATTACTGAATACACTTGAAGGCAGTAATTTTTTGTCAGGCTTGTGATAAGAAAAATGGACCCAAACAAAAAGATGATGCAAGATTGCCTTCTTAGCTGTTTTATATATCATCTGCTATGATTGACATGTGGCCAAGCACACCCCTGCATCTAAGGATGCTGATGGCATTAAGCGGCTCAGAAAATAGCAACCAGGAAAACACAGTGGAAGAGAAAGGGAGAAGGTGTTTATTTATTCTGCTTTTAAGGTCTTTAGCTTCAAACGAACAGTAACATGGGGAAGACATAGCTTTTCTCCCCACCACCGTCCATAAATTAATTTGAACTCACTTGGTTTTCTGGGTTCTTTCCTTCCTTCTGTCCTTCATTCCATCGTACCTTCTGTCCATCCATCATAACAGCAGGATCTGAAGCTAGTGAAGACTGACAAGGAAAATAAAGACACCCATACCTAACTGCCACAAAAGGTCCACGTCTTAAACAGTTGTCAAGGCTGTATTTTGCAAGACCCACCCCCACCCCCACGGAAACATTTGCACGACAGACATCTCCACATCAAATAGCAGGGCCAGCAAGTCAGTTTGGTACTTTGGCTTTTCATGTGCACAATATCTAGTTCCCATCTGTGTGGGGAAAGCGCGCTAGGAAAGGCCGGTGGCCACACTTCCTGCTCTGCTGCCATTACGTGACTCTAGGAATTAAGAAAGAGGCTATTACAGTCCTGGGACTCAGCTACATTAGTAAAGAAAAAGCGTTTTATGTGCGTTATAACACTGTGGCACCAGGTGGTGCTATGGAGCCACGTCTTTTGCCCATGATTTCCCATTACAGTGGTACCTTGGTTTAAGAACAGCCGTGTTTACAAATGATTCAGTTTACAAACTCCGCAAAACCGGAAGTAGTGTCCCAGTTTGCGAACTTTACCTCGGTCTAAGAATGCAATTCAAACAGTGGCAGGGCACTGGCGGCGGGAGGCCTCATTAGGGAAAGCGCGCCTCGGTTTAAGAACGGTTTCGGTTTAAGAACGGACTTCTGGAATGGATTAAGTTCGTAAACTGAGGTACCGCTGTATAAAGTTTACAA
Organism: Zootoca vivipara; assembly: GCF_965207765.1. Classification (NCBI taxonomy): domain Eukaryota; kingdom Metazoa; phylum Chordata; class Lepidosauria; order Squamata; family Lacertidae; genus Zootoca; species Zootoca vivipara. The sequence continues at coordinate 25,619,917 of NC_142590.1, forward strand.
CTCGGGGAAAGTGGAGGACAACAAGAGAACAACCCACAGGTCCTATGCTTAACGTAGTGCTCGGTTGTGGAGACCTAATCATACTGATGAATTAGTCTCAAGTCCACACTTCTAACAACACTTCGGTAACACTGTCCCAAATGAACCAGTAACAAGTGAGGCTACATTTGAACCTACCTTTAGAAACGCCAGTGGCGCTTACTCCTGTTAAATTTGATGCCCGTTATATCATGTTAACTTAATCAGTAATTTCACCGTGGCAGGGAACCAACCTCCCTATATATATATACACAACTTCTGTTTCATAGGGCCAAACACTTTTTGTTTCCTGGAAGAGGGCATCTCTTCCAGATCTTTATCTCCTCCCACCCTCCCTGGGGGCTAATTTAACAGGTGCACCCAGCTGCCAATCATTTGACAACTCTAGGATCCTGTGTCAGGTAGGCTTGCCATACGTCAGGAAAATTCATGACATGTCCTGGTTTCCGGGTGTAGAAATGGCATTGGGGGGATTTTGCTGAATCGTCTGGTAATCAAAAACCCAGATGTGTGTCAATGTGATGGAAAAAGCAGCAAAAACAGCCCCAAAAGCTTCCTGGTGCAACTGGACTTCTCTGCGACCCTTCCCCTCTGCAGGGAGGTGAGACCGATTCGGATGGTCTGCCCCCGCCACTTAATGGATCCAAATGGTTTCCAGAGAATGGTAGAGGATGCTTTATTCCATGTTGATGGCCTTTCAGCTGATTCCCTGGTGGCCCGCTGGAATGTGAAGTTAACCATTGACTATTGACTATCTGGCTCCGAAGCGCCCTCTCCGATTGCATGGAGCTCAGACAGCCGCATGGTTTTCCACGAATCTGAGGGCAATGAAACAATCGCTGAGACAGCTAGAGTGCCGGTGGTGGATAACTCATTCTGAAGCTGACCGGACACGGGTTAGCGCTCAGTGTCGAGCCTACCAAGTGGCGGTAGCGAAGGCGAAGAAGACTTTCTTTGCCGCCTCTATTGCATCTGCAGAAAACAGCAGCAGGAGACTCTTTCAGGTGGTTCGCAATTTAGCGGAACCACCTGCTCCATCGGGGCCCAGCACGGGCCACATGATCTCCTGCAATGATTTTGCAAAGTTTTTTGCAGATAAATTTGCTCAGATTCGGGAAAAGGTAGACTCCACCGTGGGAGCAGGGCCGGGGCGAGAGAGTGCTAGAGTCCTGTCTAGTCAAATTGTGTGGGATCAGTTTCAATCTGTTACCTCTGAGGATGTGGACAGGCTGCTTGGACGAGTGAAACCAACAACCTGTCTCCTTGATCCTTGCCCATCCTGGCCAGTGCAAGTAGATAAATAGGTACTGCTACAGTGGGACGGTAAACGGAGTTTCTGGTTCACCAGAAGCAGCTTTGTCATGCTGGCCACATGACCTGGAAGCTGTATGCCGGCTCCCTCAGCCAGTAAAGCGAGATGAGTGCCGCAACCCCAGAGTCATCCTCGACTGGACCTAATGGTTTACCTCGACTGGACCTTACCTTTACATTTTACGGTATCTCCTTGGAACACAGCCACAGCTGTTTTTTAATGATATTTATTCGTTTTAATCAAAGGAATCAAACAAAAATACAAAATACACAGTTATTATGGAAGATCCAGTTTCACCCAGTGTGCAAGAAAGTTAGAAATATTCCAGGTCACTCCGTCCCATGTTTTCTGGGCCACAATGTTGCATTTTTAGAGTGGATGCCCCTTTTTTAGTGTTTTACCTGATTTGTTTTTTTCTAGTTCCTCGCATAACTTCAGGGAAGCTGGTACTTTAATTCATCGAACTTGCTGGAGCTAAAAATGCCCATTTTAAAAAAATAAGTTCCCTTTCAATATTAAACACTGCCAAACAGTCGCTTCTTGCAGCGCACACTTAACTCCCATTAGCATTAATAACAGTTATGCTCACATACTGAGTGCAGAATCTATATTTCTTTGTCTCTTTGTACTGCACTGCAAGGAAAACTTTGAAGAAATTGAGAAAGGCAGGAAGACGCAGTATATTAATTTGAAGCAGATGAAAGCAGAACATGACATTCCTAAATTTCATGGAACATACACCGCCAGTAACAAAGATGAGTAGAAATTTTCTGAATAATTTTGAACAACATTAAAATCAGTCTCCCCTGATTTTCTGTTTTCTTATTCATTTCAAAGCACATACATTAAACTCATTTTATGCTTATAATGTACATAATGATTCTGGACAACATGAGAAGGATGCTATGATTTTCTCCCTCGCACCCATCCCTTCCTATTTCAATGTATAAACCAGTGAGCCAATTTATGCAGCTTAATCCATAGCTAAAGAAGATGCATCCAAAATTGTCTGTGATCATTACAAATAATAGCATAAAATGTTTGAACAGAAGCGGTTTTCTTATCATATTTTCATTAAAACATCTTTTCACCTGCTTTGCTTTTCCCCCCATGTCTGTTCCGTAACCTGCATCGTAATCAGTCTTATTAACTGAGAACATAAATATGATTTATTATGGCCTGATAATGGAAGCTGCGTGGTCCAAGAGAAGGGATATATTGTCCTTTGATAAAATGGCTCTTTTCTCTCCAATAGAGCCCTATCATGAGAGCTTGCAGGATGTTGTGAGTGATTATTTCCTAAGGGTGAGTGATGGCAAAACCCTACAGAAAATTCTTCTTGTTGGCCACGACATCCTCCGAGTGTCCCCAAATCTCACTGAGTTTGACAACCTGCAGACACTTTTGATGAACTGTATTCTTCAGTCAGAGACAGCCTGTCTGGGTGGAGAAAAGGGAACCTTTATCGTCTGATCTGCTGTTATTGTCTTGATCTTTTTATAAGCAATCTCTAATGCATACGAATATAATATCCTTTCGCACAAGTGCCAAGCATAATAGAAACGTAGTTAAAGGACCCCTTTTCTCCCCGTTATGTAAATGTCCTAATGCCATAATTAGAAAAGATGGGTTGTGAATGATAGGAGCAAGAAAGGGTAATCAAAATGTTATAACATTATCTTTCTTTTTTTTAAAAAAAGACACCCAAATCCGTGCATTTACAGCAAGAGACCCAGCTGAGACTGAAGCCTTTGCCTAAAAGAAAATAGCTTTCAGTAGGACGCAGGCGTTGTATTTTCATAAAGCAAGCAAATGGCAGCTGGCCTTAAGCCAAAAATGATTACTTCACTGATAGAACTTGGAAGAAAACGAGTATCCCGCTCAAAAATTCCCTGTATGACTGTTAACGGTGAGAACAAAAGGCTATTAATAAAGTACAGCACTTGGACAAATGACTCCTCAAACCCAAATAAAGTTCTCCAATAAATCTCTCTTTTATCTACTCCCCAAAGAGCAAACATAACAAAGCCCTTTTCAATTAAAAGATGCATCCCCAAGCATAACACCCACATTTCTCAGCCAGCTTATTTGTCTGACAACAGTGAAAGATACAGTACACAAGCAGCTTCCAAGTTGTCCCGTAAAACAAGTCACCCCACCTCTCCTAAGTACCTGGAAGTGGCATGTTCCAACATTAAATGAATTTCTGTTTTGGACAAGACGAAACAGCGCCAAAGTAGAACCTCGTTGCCTTTCTCCTGTAGCAACTGCTTAGCATGCAGAAGGTCGCAAGCTCCATTGGCCAAGGCTCCCATTTGAAAACATGGACAGCCATCGACACCGCCAGTCCTGAACTGAGCGGGTTAAAGGCAGCTTCCTATATCCCAAGTCATGTTTGGATGACAGTGTGGTTTAGACATTTTCAAAATAAAGAGAGAAAAACCCTGGAACCACTCAGTTGATTTGCATCTAACAAGGTGTCATGTAAAGGTCTGTGGCACGTCTCCAAGACCTGAAGGCCACAATTAAATGCAGCTTTAAGTGTGCTCAAGCCAGTTGAGATCTACTGCAAGCTTTATCAAGCATAGCTCTTTGTTGGATCTTGGCCACGGCATTTAATTTGCCACAAGTGGCTGGTGATTTCAAACGTCTTCATAATACGACGCAGCGCCGTCCAACTCTGCATTGCCGAGATCCTCTGTGAAACCGGAGCAACTAAGCCAATGGCAATCAGAGGGTTCTACATCGCCTCTGCCTCCAGAGCAGCCTCGAAGCATCAGTCACAGACATAATCAAGCTGGTGCGATTCCTGCGAAGTGGGTCTTGCATCTTCTCTAGAGGCAAAGCTGAAAACGGCTTGCAATCAGGCAACTTCAGTCTTTAATATTAATGTGAAACGGTTACCATTCAAGGTAAGTCAGGACAAACGCAATGTTAGTCCTGAAAATGCAAGCAAGCAAGGAAGGAAGCCCGCTCCCCGAATTTGCACAGGTGACACTCCATTTCGCAGGGGTTACAATCCAGGGATAGCACATGAAGCCAAACCTGCACATAGTCAAAACACATTGGGTTCAATGGCAAGTGGAATTGCTAAAGTCTCTCCCCTCCCCCTTTTTATTTTTTAACTTTTTTGACCAAGCTCATAAAACTGAATGTGCACAAGCTGCAAGTTACCTGTATTCTGTAGAATGGGTCACACCAGTATGACCCATCAGGTGCAATCCTAACACCTAGGGCAGGGGGGGGGGGGAGAGAGATCTGTCCATAGGCGTCAACTTCCGGATAGGGGAAAAAAGGGATCAGCAGCAGCGCAACTTCTGGTGCCGGCTCTGCCCGATTTCCGGTGCCCAGACATGGGCAAAGCGGCACCGGAAATTGGTTCTGCGCATGTCCAGACATGTGCAGTGTCCAGACATGCGCAGTGGTGACTTCCGGTGCTGGGCTGCCCGTGTCTGCATGTCTGGGCACCAGAAATCGCTTCTGCACATGCTCGGGCATGCGCAGAGGCGATTTCCAAAGCCAAGTGAGCGAGCAGCCAGCCGGGAGCCAGGATATGGCCGCCGGCACCAGCAGGAGCTGCAAATCTGGGGGATTTACGGGATCTTTTTCAATTCGGGAGACCAGCAGGAAACGGATTTAAATCCGGGGGTTTTCCGCGAAAAACGGGAGACTTGACAGCTATGGATCTGTCTCAGGGGTCACAGGATTTGGTGGATCTCTTTCCATAGGCAAAGATGGAGATCCACAAGCAGAAGAACCCATAGGCACTCTCCTGACTGCTGCCATAGAAAGCTAGGCATCTGTCCTGCAGTGGCAGCACAAAAAGGAGGCATTCAATCGGAGCGCCCTTTAGATTCCAACTTCCACACTGAAATGTGTTTTTGTCAAATGTGGAGTTTTATCCTTTTAAAGTAAGTACCACCTTTAGTTGGTGTTTGGGGTTTCCATATGGCTGGCAATGATCAAGGCACTCAAAAGCAAAACTGCTGACTTCTCCTAAACTGTCTTTATTTTTTTTAAAAAAAATATGTAAGTCATTGCTGTTCCGAAATAAAGTTGCATTGCGTCAGACACAGAGCATACATAATTAATCCAGACATCTTAAGCGCCACAAATCAAAAGTATATCAATCAAATCACAAAAAACCCTTCTAAAATATAATTTCAAATTAAGCTGCAAAATTGTACGAAAGATAGCGATCAACAAACGAGACAGAGAAGAGCAAAACAATCCCTGTACAGATGAGGAAAGTTCACTGTTGAGTTCGGAGAAGTAGGGGTTGTAAAAGTTTTGAGGCTAGGCAAGTTCTGGCTTGTGTGGCAGAGCAGTTTTCTTTATTGCCATGTGTCTTCATCATTCTCGTTCTTTTTTCTGAAGGATCTGAGGCCTGGAGCGTTCATTTTGCAATTAGATCCACATATGTCAACAACCTTTTTAAATGCAAAGTACTCTCGGGCGTATTTCACACATAGGCACCATACCATACGAATGAGGCACCGTGCACACAGAATCGCTTCTATATTTGTGCTGGTTTCCAGAAAAAATGAGGCAGCAGCTTTCCGCAGTGACCCTAACCAGTATATATGGAGAGTGTTTCTAGCATTCACCGCTTTCCTTGTCACAGCTGCATTTATGGATCCAGCACTGTTGAATGCGGATAGAAGCCAGGACCATGTGCAGTGGCAAATCTACCTGTGACATTCATGGGAAAGAATCATAGAACCATAGAACTGTAGAGCTGGCAGTGACCCCCAAAGGTCATCTTTACCTGCTGAGGTCCTACCTGCCTGTGCACTGTGTTGCCAAAGTGATACATGATCTGGTTATCTCCAGATTGGACTACTTCAATGCGCTCTACATGGGGCTGCCTTTGAAGGTGACTCAGGAACCAGAACTAATCCAGAATGTAGCAACTAGAATGGTGACTGGGAATGGCCACTGGGAGCATTTAACACCCATTCTAAAGGCTCCCAGTATGTTTCCAAGCACAATTCAAAGTGTTGGTGTTGACCTTTAAAGCCCTAAATGCCCTTGGCCCAGTATACTTGAAGGAGCGTCTCCACCCCCATCGTTCAGCCCAGACTCTGAAGTTCAGCTCCAAGGGCCTTCTGGCAGTTCCCTCATTGCGAGAAGTGAACCAAGCAGAGGGCCTTCTTGGTAGTGGCGCCCTCCCTGTGGAATGTCCTCCTATCAGATGTCATGGAGATAAACAATGATATACAACTTTTAGAAGACATCTGAAGGCAGCCCTGTATAGGAAGTTTTTAATGTTTGATGTTTTACTGTATTCTTTTATATAATTTGTTGGAAGCCACCCAGAGTGACTAGGGTAATCCAGTCAGCTGGCCAGGACACAAATAACAAAATTATTATCATTATCTAGTCCAACCCTGAGCAAAGCAGCAATCTCAACACGTGGTTCCCCATCCCATTTGAAACCATACTGGACCCTGCTTAGCTTTGCAAACATGCTAGCAGTTTGATTACTACACTACTAGGCTGCATCAGAGGACAAGATGGTTGGACAGTGTTCTCGAAGCTCCCAACATGAGTTTGGCCAAACTGTGGGAGTCAGTGGAAGACAGGAGTGCCTGGCGTGCTCTGGTCCATGGGGTCACGAAGAGTCAGACACGACTAAACGACTAAACAACAACAACAACTAGGCAGCATATATAGATTCTTGTTTCACCAGCAGTCCTGCCCATTGCCATATGCCAAACTGTGGATCTGCATCAAGATTGGAACTTACTGTCCGATCCTGTAAACTGTTGTGTTCATTCATTGGTTTACCACACTGGAATATCATCTTGCTTATAAAGTGGCAGTACAAAGCATATCCTTACCTGATCTGGGCAATACATTAAAGAACGTCATAAACAATAGTAGGATGAAAGGAAACTTCGTCAGCATAAAAAAAAGGCAACCTGTAGTATCTAAAGCCGAAGCTGTTGTCCATTAATTGCTAGAGAAAGACTGGAATTGCAGTAGGCCTTTTTAATTGCTATTTAGGGATTTAATAAGAGAAGAGCTGGTTGGGGTTTTCTTTCTAAAAGAAAGGAAGAAGAATAGTAGGCCTGTAATCAGTCTTACATGCCAATATGGGCTATCATATAAATGACTCGGACACTTTTGCAAATGCATTATTTACTCAATACCGTGTAATGGGTTCAATGCTCCTTTTACATGCTATTATGGAAGTTCATAATTGCATACTTTTCAAATGGGTTATTTCTTTTAGGCAATAGCCTATAATGGTTCTTTCAAAGCTCTTGGGCTTTTATCACATGAAATCCTAAGTAGAAAATGTTTAGTTCGCTGCTCATTGACTAATATAGGGCAACAGTACTTCAAAGCTGTTATTGTCTACCAGTTCACCACAGACAGCTTGCAAGACTTCTTCATTTTTGAGAGCAAAAAACCTCAGGTAAGATGAGCTGGGTGTCCTGCTCATTTTGGATACACCATGCCTCATCACTGTTTACAAGATGCAATTCCATAAAAAATTAAATAAAATAAAAATGACACAATAACATTTCCGTAAGCAAATCGTCCTATTTTGCCCATGGGTTGAAAAGCAGGTGGTGGTGGTTTTGAACTGGGAAATGGGTGGAAGGAAATCTCCCTGGAGACTTTCATTCTGAATACATGAAGATCGAGGAAGTAGAAGCAGAAATGATGAGGATGAGGCTGCCCCCACAAATGCACAGGGATGTTGAGAGCAGAGCTAGCAGTCCCGACTACGGTCTCCTCCCCTCCACTTCTCTTAATCGCAGCTAGCCCCCTCTGCATCCTCCGTAATTCAAACACTAGAGAGGATGGTCACTGCTCTGGAACAGTAGCACTGTATAAAAGCTTGCAACACAGTGCTGTTTTTCTAGAAAAAGATGTGCTGGAACTCACCATGAACGCCTCCCTTGTTCTCTTATAATGGCAATGGCACCCACCTGAGAGGTGCCGGAACTGAGTTCCAGTGAGTTCCTGCTGGGGGGAAAACCCTGCTTTGACAACAGTGTATATATGCACAATTCTTAGGGCAAACCTTCTCCAGACTTAAAATGGTACTCAAGCCAACTTCCCAGGAAATCCCAGGAAATGTACTTCGACTGGGTAGGGTGTTAGAATCCTCAGTGCCTTGATGGGTAATCTAATGGGAAACCAATCCAAGTTTACAACACGGATGTGCCCATCATGTGCTCCGTACTCGGGGCTGAACAAAACCCGATGTTGATTGGTCCTTATGTATTTGTCTTTTCTTTACTAAAGGTAAAGGTAAAGGGGCCCCTGACCATCAGGCCCAGTCGTGTCCGACTCTGGGGTTGCGGCGCTCATCTCGCTCTATAGGCCGAGGGAGCTGGCGTTTGTCCGCAGACAGCTTCCGGGTCATGTGGCCAGCATGACAAAGCTGCTTCTGGCGAACCAGAGCAGCACACGGAAACGCCGTTTACCTTCCCGCCGGAACGGTCCCTATTGATCTACTTGCACTTTGATGTGCTTTCGAACTGCTAGGTGGGCAGGAGCAGGGACCAAGCAACGGGAGCTCACCCTGTTGCAGGGATTCGAACCGCTGACCTTCTGATCAGCAAGCCCTAGACTCTGTGGTTTAACCCACAGCGCCACCTGGGCCCAAATCAGATTGGAAAGATGGAGTGAAGCAAGGTAACCATTTGGCCTCCATCCAAACTGGCCAATCCAAAGATTTTTCCTGCTGGGGCAAAGAGATCTGAATCATGACCATGACAGGGCAAAGAGTTTAAAGTCCCCCTCTTCCAACAACATGGCATTGATCCTGATAATTTCCCATGGCTGCTTCTGCGTAGCAAAGAAACAAACCTGCAAGGACCAAATATGTGCTTAAGGTTACATCTAGTTTGGCTATGTTGCGTTCGCCAAAATGAGTAAATGATATATATATATATATATATATATATATATATATATATATATATATATATATGGGGGGGGGAGGAAATTTATGCCCATGACATTTATAAAATGCAACTTTAACCAAGCTTGGCCAATTTTTTGTGCCTTTGGGTTCCCCCCTCTAATTCGGCAAGGTTGTGATATGGCTGTGCTGCTAGATAAAACCGGAATGGCTTATGCACGTAGCATTTAACTTTAAGGATTCTTCATGGAAACTTACATGGCAGATCATTTGCATATTCAATACCAGTGACAATTTACTTCTCCCATCTGAGCAGGGCTTTCAACTGTGCCACTTGAACTAAATTAATAAACAGTAATTACAGAATGTTGTGCGAGCTAGCTGTTGATGTTGAGCAGATTCTAATCAACACCTTCTTTTAAGGGCCAATTAAAGCTGAATGTATGCAATATAAACATCTTCTTGTATTTAGACATGAACTACAGAACAAGTTAGGGAGGGGGGATTTAAAAAATGCAATTACAGCAAGTTGATGATCGAATGGAAAGAAGCAGAGTCTTGCCCTCACACTCCATGAGCGAATTAAACCGAATTCATATCTCGCTGCTCGGCCCCCCACTTACTTTTTGCAATTCATTGCCACAAGATGTGAATATTCAATAACGTTGAAGCTAGATCAGAGTCACTCTCCATAAGAGATGAGAAAGTCTCTACCTCGGACTTAAGATGGTTTAATAACTGCCGTATCCCAGGGATCACTGGGAAATGTAGTTCTGGGCACATGAAGAGCAGAAGACAAGAGACTACAATTTAGAGGAGTCTTTCAGGGGAGCCATGGCAGTGAAAGTGGTATACAATATAAATCTGTTGCGTAGATATGCTCTAAAAAGTGGAGAAGAATTTTATGGACTATCTCCAAAGCACAAAAGTTAATACGATTTGCTTCTCGAGGAAAATATTTGGATTCATAGCACAGTGCCAAATATTTTTCCTGCATCTCCCACCCTTCAACTATTTTCCATCCATTAATAAGAAAAGAAATTGCACTCAAAAATTATCAAACGGAAGAGAACAAATCAGTGAGATACTTATGGATGAGATGCAAAGGGATTTTTTTTTGTCATGCTTACCGCTTTTTTTGTGGGTTCTTGCTTTCATTCTAGAACAATCTTACCAGTGGTCTGCACTCTGCAGCCTTTTCAGGGGCCCATGCTTCTATTAAGGCCCAAGAGGAGAAATCATCCCATGGGGCTTTTTCAGATCAGGAGGTCCAGGCACCCAGGGAGGCTGCAAAGTGCTAGATAAGTGCTCACTTGAAAGAGTGACCACTTATCTCACTTACCAATCACCTCACTAGAGCAATCAGAACAGATGGCAGCGAATCCTGTACAACATCGACAAAAGCATTAAAAATTGCTATCCTTTTACCCACACAGCCATAAGCATCACATCCAGAATTTGAGAAGCTAGCACGTTTTGCCTCCCTCATCTAATCATTTCAACCCACGACTCAAATGGCAGAGCCAGCCATTAGGCAAAGTGAGGTAGCCACCTCAGGCAGATGTTTTTGGGGTGTCATGAAGGGGCAAGACATTGTCCATTTAATATGTTTATTGTACTTTCACAGCCTGGGAGAGGGGCTAGTGGGGTTTTTCTGACTCTGGTACCAAAACAACTTGAGGGACAACACTTGGATATGGAAATGGAATGCCTCTTGTGAAAACCCCAAGAACCCCTTGCATATGTGAATGGGTTAACTCATGTCCCCGAGGTTTTCAAATATGTGCCTCTGCTGCTGAGCTGCTGTTTCTTTCCCAGGCCCAAACGGGATGTTTGCTTAATTACGTGGCATCCAGCTATGCATCTTGTTTTCTCTCCAACCATTTCAGGCACAAGGGAGCCCAGTTCTTACAGGGAACACAGCAAGCGGGGAGGAGAGGCTTATCTCTCCATTCCTCTGCCACAAGCAGAATGGAAAACCGCTGCCCCTCTGGGCACAGCTAGGAGCCTGGGGAGGGGGACGTTTCCAATGGGATACCATGCAGAGGGCCTGGTCTCCATGCTGGTCATATGGGGGAAAGAGATTAGTCTTCAGTCCCTGAGGACTGACTTCCCGGCAAGAATCAGGCTCTCCAGTGCCTGTAATTATTTAAAGAAAAGAAGTTATGTAGTTGCATAACTGCAGGCGCACACCCTGGAGAACAGCCACCAGTCAGTGTGGATGAAAGTGAGGTGGAATCTAGACACATATTAAAAACGCTGTGAAAATTCTTTTTTTTTATTATTATTTTTAAAAAGTATTTAAAAATATACAGTGGCACCGCGGGTTAAGAACTTAATTCATTCTGGAGGTCCGTTCTTAACCTGAAACTGTTCTTAACCTGAGGTACCACTTTAGCTAATGGGGCCTCCCGCTGTCGCTGCGTGATTTCTGTTCTCATCCTGAGGTAAAGTTCTTAACCCGAGGTACTATTTCTGGGTTAGCGGAGTCTGTAACCTGAAGCGTCTGTGGCCCAAGGTACCACTGTATTGAATTTGCCATTAAGCTCACGATCGTCATCTAGTGTCACTTTTGTATAACGCACTTAAAACTCTATATTTGCAGCTGTATAGCTGAGTCCTGAGTTGGAGAGACCAGGGGTCCGATTCTGCATAAATGAGTTTCCTGTTTTTCCTTGTCCAGAAGAGTGAAAGGAAACTCATCTGTCACTTTAAACTGAGGCAGAGGAGAAGGGCGGACCTTCCAACTTTCCCCCATGCAAAACCGGGATGCGCGTCTTCCGGGATACGCTCGCGGTCGAGTCACATGACCCGCGCCTTGCTCTGGGCCCCCCCAAAAGTGCTGTTTGGGGGGACAAGATCTCACGCGGTGCCAAAAAATGTGTGTGAGTACCACACAAGATGGCAGTCCCGAGAAAAGTGCTTTTTCAGGGTGAGAGCAAGGCATGAGATCTCAGCACCCAAAATGGCCGCCGAGATCGCACGTGGAAAAAAGGGGATGAGCAGGGAAAGGGTCCTGGTTGCTTATGTGATGAGGTAAAAGTATGTAAGCATTGGCTGGCTTGTTCCCCAACATGGGGTGGGGGGTGGCAAGAAAGAAAACCACCGTCTTCGTCTTCTGCCTCATGAATACACCTTGCCTAGCTCTGAGGGGGAGGAGAGTGTTGGGTAGGGATGCCATATGTCTGGATTTTCCCAGACATTACGTCTGGGGGGGATTTCCGAAATGTGGCGCTGGCTTTAACTTTTTGAAATATGTCAACCCTAGTGTTGGGGCACTATGTAGGATATCCTCCCATGAAGAATGCAACCCCTCAGAATTAAGGAAAAGGGGAGAAAAGGGGAAAGATTGCCTTTTCTAGTCTTTGGTGTTTGATGAGCTCAGCTACATGCCCCAACAAAAACCAACAGGGCATAGCCATTCTGGGAAGCTGGGTAGGGCCTACCCTTGGTATCCTAGCAACCTGATGCTTCCTATTGCAACACAGTGGTGCTATCCTGCATGTTATGACTGCCTCCCACTGGCACAATAGGAAAACGCTGCGTCCCCACCCTCCAAGACCAGTCTAGCTACAGCTAGTGATACACTCTGCTCTCTACCGCCTACTCATCTTCCCTCTTGCTCACAGAATTATTCTTGAATTCTGATCTGTGGAGAGGGTGCAGTATTTTGCCTCATCATGTAGCGGTGAACTTGATTGCTGTAGTCTAGCCTATGGCGGAAGGGAGATTGCTAACGTGTTTAGGTGACTGTAAAGGCAGAGTCAGGAGATATACATGACAAAGTCTAGCAACGCAATCGTCCGAGGGTGTTCAAAAAGCCCCTGTCCCCATATCAGATCTTGAGACACGGTTTAGAGTAGGAACAAGGCATGGGAAGGAGAAAATCTTTTTCTCCTTTGCAGTTGGATAGTTGCCACTTGCTGCATATAGGTGGGGACAGAATCATAGAATTGTAGAGCTGGAAGGGACCCCTGAGGGTCATTTAGTCCAACCTCTGCAACCCAGAAGTGCACAGCCATCCCTGGGTGGGTTTGAACCACCAACCTTCTGGTTAACCCACTGGCTCCTTTGCAGTGACAATAAACGTTGAGACCCTTCCTTCCTTTTTTAAAATGTTTATAGAACTCCAACTCATTAAAAAATCAAGACACTGTATAATATAATTATTAAAACTTCACAAAGCCATTAAATTATAAAAGCATAAATTACAGATGCTCAACACATTGCTATACCGACCGGTAAGCATTGTTTGCCTGGCCTGCCCATCTACTTGTTCAACTAGTCTGGTCTAATTTAACATAATCTGTTTTGTTTTCTCACATTCCGCTCTGCTCCTTTTGTTAATAAATTAAATCCAGTCCCTTGGGCACTTTCAAACCTAGAATATTGGTTTTCCGTTTTGGACAAGTGTGTTGTGTTGTGTTGTGTGTGTGTGTGTGTGTGTGTACATATATAACAAAAACTCAAGACTGGTTAGTTTTACCATCTCTGACATCACAAAGCAAGCCCGGGTCTCAACACTTTTCTGTGTACGCCCCAAATTCCATGCATAACTCTAACGGGTGATTAGTCCAATTAAATGGACAGCAATTTCAATGGCTTATGCAAGAGTAGATGGCACACAATATGCAATTTCAACTCTCTCTCTCCTCTCTCTCTCTATAGTCAGGGTTTTCAATCCTGCCGCGAACTAAATCATTTTATCAGCTCCTTCTTCCGTCTTTTTAAACTTGTCCCATTAAACCACAGACCTGGAACATATTCATGAATAAGTTTCTTTCGGCTTTAACTCTAGTAGTTCCTGACATAACAAAAAAAACTGGTAATTAACTGGCTCGAAGACTTTTACAATAGCCTCTTTAAATAAGTTCCAGTGTGTGGCCTTTGCAGCTTGGACTCTGCACTGCTGATGCTGCTGCAATGCACCCTCTATTAAACAAGCTGTATTGCTCTGAATCATCTATATCTAATAGCTCGGGGGGGGGGGGGTTGTTTTGTTTTGTTTTGGTTTTTTGTTCTGCAGCTTTATCTTCATCTGAGAAATACTGAGAAGTCCTCTCCTCTTTTCAGTATGTTCCAGACCTTTTGTGGGAGGTTGGAGGATATAATGCTCATGCGTTTGTGCTAGCCATGTGATCCAACATTCTTTGCAACCCCCATGGGCAGCGTATAAATATATTATTATTATTATTATTATTATTATTATTATTATTATTATTATTATTAGCTGGAAGAAGACAGGGGCAAGCCTTGCTTCCTGGGGATAGATATATTGGGTGCACAATGTTGATTACTAAGATACCCAAATCACTTATTTCATTCCCTTGCAACCTAACAATGCAAAGTTGGAAGCAAATCCTATCATGTCCTTTGAGCGGAATAATAATAATAATAATAATAATAATAATAATAATAATAATAATAATAATAATTTATTATTTATACCCCGCCCATCTGGCTGGGTTTCCCCAGCCACTCTGGGCGGCTTCCAACAGAAAAATAAAACACAGTAATCTATTAAACATTAAAAAGCCTCCCTGAACAGGGCTGCCTTCAGATGTCTTCTGAAAGTCTGGTAGTTGTTTTCCTCTTTGACATCTGTCGGGAGGGCGTTCCACAGGACAGGCGCCACCACCGAGAAGGCCCTCATAGCATCATAGAGTTGGAAGGGACCACAAGGGTCCTCTAGTCCAACCCCCTGTGATGCAGGAATCTTTTGCCAAACGTGGGGCTCAAACCCCCGTCTGTTGACATAAGTGCTATATGGATGGCACAGATTCAAAGGCCCGTGCTTAGGTATATTTAAAATTATATTGTAAAGAAACTAAAGCAGTGTCTTGTAACAGCACTGTGTGTGCACGGGATGGGAGAAATGACTGTTATTCATTATTACTGGAAAGCTGTCAATTGCATTCAATAGAAATTAATATCCAGATTAACCCTAAGGAAGAACCAAGACACAACATGCAGCAGACGTCTATTCAAATAAATGGTTCATGAGTAATTGAGGAGGTACTTGCTTCATATATTTCCTCTGTTTGTTATTTTTATTGTTTATTTATTTTTTTAAAGAGCTGTAAGAAATCCACTCCAGTTTGATCTTCTCACAATTGTGATATGATTTGCAAAACAATCCTATTTTACAGATCAAAGCTGTTTTCTTTCCTTATTCTTCAGCATTGTCTCCTTCACCTGAAATGTCATAATAAAAAAGTGTTTTATACTACAAACCTCATACCAGTGATGTAACTTTTTCCAAACCGTATACAGTGCAGCCAACTCAAAACGGAACTCTAAAATAATCTCAGACATAGTAATTGTGGGTTCCAAATTGCTGAAGGTATCAGCAGACCGAATTGCACTATTGTTCATGGAATACGTATGTGCTTAAACAGCTGTTAGAATGAATAGTTTTAATATATTAATCATGAACTGTTTTTTCCAAGCAGCAAGCCAAAATAGGACCACCCACACAACAAAGGGAAGTGTCCTCTTCTGGTCTGGTGAAGAAGCCCATTGGGCAAGGTAGGTCAGGTGTTGCCACCCCATGGAGAGTCCCAAGTACAACTTCCTCCAAGAAAGACTAGAGGTCAATGGTCACCTTTTGAGTCTACACCAGGCATCCCCAAACTGCGGCCCTCCAGATGTTTTGGCCTACAACTCCCATGATCCCTAGCTAAGAGGACCAGTGGTCAGGGATGATGAGAATTGTAGTCCAAAACATCTGGAGGGCCGATGTTTGGGGATGCCTGGTCTACACCTCCAGCCCACCTCGCCTAGGCTCCACCTTGTTTCTAAGAATGGCGATCCCTTAAAGGGCCAACTCTTTGCAGAAATTTGCAATAAAATTCTGGTGAATTTTGGGGAGGGGCTTCTTTTAAACGGATGTTGAAATGTGGAGAGGTGAACCTAAGATTGAAAAACAACCACCACCACCGAGAAACTCAGAGAAACTGAACTTGCTAGATTTGCCCATTCTCTAGTTAGGTGTCAGCTTTGGTGAGCCATTTCTTACACTTCCATTTATCCACATTATGTCTGACTATGGATGGTATACAGTGGGTGATACGTGGAACTAAGTGACAGTGTGCGAAAAAAAGCTCTGTATTCAAGAGTGAAGTAGGAAAGAGGCCTAAGTCATACTGACCTCCATATATGGATCTTCTCAGTTCTCTTTTCCCAAGCCTTCAACCAGACACTAGTCACAGGTTTCCCTACTTGACGGGCTAGAAAGCTGAACATACAGTTTCTTGGTGTCATCTTTAGTGCTTGCATAGTGAGCCCACAAAGGTGCAATTTAGACCGTTGTGACTCCCAGCTACCCCTTATTATTTAAATTTTGATATGGGTTTTCAGACATTCATAGGAAGATATACTCTGGCTCCAGATCTTTACATAAGCAGACCTTTACAAGAGGATGCTGATTAAGTATTTTTAGAAATCTAATGAATGTGTGTGCACACTTGAATACAGAGAGATAAATAGCTGATCACCTGGCAACCAGGAAGCCCAAGCCGCCAAATTCTAGCTACTAATACAGTGGTATCTCAAGTTACAAACGCCTCAGGTTACAAACGCTTCAGGTTACAAACTCCGCTAACCTGGAAGAGTTACCTCGAGTTGTGAACTTTGCCCCAGGATGAGAACGGAAATCGTGTGCCGGCGGCAGCAAGAGGCCCCATTAGCGGAAACACACCTCTAGTTAAGAACAGTTTCAGGTTAAGAACGGACCTCCGGAACGAATTAAGTTGGTAACTAGAGGTACCACTGTACAAGGAAAGAATTTGTAGGGGAGGGACTAGGGAGAAGCATCACCTACCTGGACATCACCTAGCTCCAATGAAAATAGGGACGTCCTAAGGAAAAGAGAGGGACGCGGGTGGCGCTGTGGTCTAAACTACAGAGCCGAGGGCTTGCCGATCAGAAGGTCGGCGGTTCAAATCCCCACAACGGGGTGAGCTCCCATTGCTCAGTCCCTGATCCTGCCAACCTAGCAGTTCGGAAGCACATCAAAGTGCAAGTAGATAAATAGGTACCGCTCCGGTGGGAAGGTAAATGGTGTTTCCGTGTGTTGCTCTGGTTCGCCAGAAGCGGCTTAGTCATGCTGGCCACATGACCCGGAAGATGAGCGCCGCAACCCCAGAGTCATCCACGACTGGACCTAATGGGCAGGGGTCCCTTTACCTTTACCTAAGGAAAAGAGGGACATTCCAGGATCAAATCAGAAACCAGGACGGCTTCTGTAAATCCGGGACTGTCCCCGGAAAATAGGGACACTTGGAGCGTCTGCATGTGTGTTCCTAATGCAGAGGGCTCCCCACAAAGTGTCCCCGTTTCAGCTTGGTGACCATTACTGCAGCTGTATCTGTAGGAGCTGCTGAGATCCCCTTCTTAAACACACAGAGAGGTCAGTTGTGAGTCATGGCATGGTATTTTTATCTCAGTTCCTCCTGCTCCATTTCAATCCCTTGCTCATCTTGTACATTCAGGACCTACCTTTTAAATATTTTCAGGAGGGTTTGGGGGTTGTTGTTTTTTTGGCTGAGGCTTTTCCCTCCTTCAGATTATATTTCCTCTCTTCCTGTGCAGGTTCATTGGAAACCTTTGTTAGCTGCTAGATGAGATCTGTTTAGCTTGTTTGGGCATAGTATCAAAGGAAGCTTGACTCCGAGAAGGGAATGATTACATCAAGGCCTATAAAAGACCCCAAAGCTATTGCTACCCCAGTTTTTATTCCTATGCACATGGGGACTCATTAGCTTCTACAGGTAATTCTGTCGGTGCTGAAAGATCCCATATCACTAAATCTACCATTCATGTATGGGATCCTTTGCATGGCTTCTCCTTCTCATTTCATCCCTCTGCAGAAAAGGCACGTTTGAGCCATCAAGAATGATGAATTCAGTCTAGGGCTGTTTCTTCTCCCTCACAGCAGTTATTTCCTCTTGATTATTTTAAATCTATTGTATTTTAACTTATTTTCAGTCTGAAGCCCAAGGAAAGCCTTGAAGTAGCTAGCACAGTGTGATAAAAGTCTGCAAAATGTTTTTCCCCCCCTCCAAATTTCATTCATTCTAACAGGTAGCAAAATTTCAAAGCACTCCGCTGGGATACTAAAATGGAGAGGGCTTACATTGGCAAGGAGGAATAGAGCTTGGCTCCGCAGCTAAGAATGTCTTCCGTTTCTTTAATTTTTAGCACTTTCAGAAAGGTAAGCTGTGCTTTTGCCCGTTCAGTGTTCTATGTGTGAAAAATCAATTTCTTATTGGGTTAAGTGTGCATATTTCGCTATCAAGATTTCCATTAACAATTTCTGGGCCTTTAAAAAACTCCACCTATTTTATCTGGGGACCTGCTTTCTTCCTAAAATCTGGCCACTGTGAAATTAACAAAAGCAGATTCACAACGTAATGTCAAAGGCTTCTCCTGTTTCTCAGAGTTCAACTGGACTACAGGCCGATGCAGGTAATTTTGACATTTTTCTCAATGAAAAGCAGAAGGCTGGGCGAGGGAGGTGGCTTAAGCTTTCACCATGGGCAATTTTCCATTCAAAAACCACACATTCCCACCTGTTTCCCCCCACCCCACCCCACCCCCACCCCTTGGAAGAAAAAAGAGCTTGGGCTTGAATATTTGAGTTGAAAAAAGCCCAGTAGAGAAAGAGCTAAGCATTCTCTCTCTCTGCCACTCCTCCAATAAAAAATGAAGGCAGAAAAAACTGATTGAAGTGAGTGATTTTTTAGTATGTTGAGGGATTTAAACCCCAGCCTGCCCGCCTGCCCTTGCCTTGCTAACCTTGTCCTCCTTCCTAGGGTGAGGGAGCTTCCTTGCCAGCTTAGTGGCAGGCAGGGCTGAGCATGGCTTGCATTCCGCTTTTGCACCTATAAGTGGCAGACAGAGAAAAATATATGAAAGAAAAGGCTGGTGAGCCCTGTTGGATAGGAGCAAAGGTTCATTTAGCACAGCGTCCTATTTCCCAATCGGCTAGCCAGATGCTTCTGGGATATCTACAAGTAGGAATTGTCCTCTTGCACCAGGAGCTGATATGCAGAGGTTTCCAGACTGCAGTGGAACCTTGGTTCTCAAATGCCTTGGCAGTCAAACATTTCGGTTCCCGGACGCCAAAAACCCGGAAATAAGTGCTCCGGTTTTTGGAACCCAAATGGTTCGTCTCAAGGATATCTGGCGCCCTGGTGCCGTGGTTCAAAAATCCCTCCAGAACCCCCCCACACATTCCAAGATCCCTCCAGCGCACACGCACACACACACACACACACACACACACACACACACACACACACCGTTCCACCTTTTTATAGCGGGGAAGAGGCAGAGGCTCCAGGGCTCGCCCTCAGCGACCGGCCGCCTCCTGGCAGTCCTCACGTGCTGCAAGGGTTTGGCAAAGCGTGTGCACGTAGTGGTGGACCTTGGCGCTTCAGCAGCTCCCGCCGCCATGCCCTGAGGGCCCCTCCGGGTAGGCAGCACTCCGATGGGACGGAGGCTCCGGGCGCAGCTCGGTATGGCG
Source organism: Zootoca vivipara (assembly GCF_965207765.1). Classification (NCBI taxonomy): domain Eukaryota; kingdom Metazoa; phylum Chordata; class Lepidosauria; order Squamata; family Lacertidae; genus Zootoca; species Zootoca vivipara. The sequence continues at coordinate 25,639,681 of NC_142590.1, forward strand.
GAGGCGGGCGAGGGCAGCAAGCTGATGCGGGGAGGTGCCACTGCAGGCGCAGCGTGGCGCCCCCTGGCGGCCCGGTGCCCTGGCGCATTGCACCACCCAGCCTTGCCTTAGGGCTGGCCCTGTGTCCAGTGCGGTTGTCAGCTATTGTTTCTAGGGCACCTGCACCAATCGGAAGCCGCGCCTTGGTTTTCAAACGTTTCGGAAGTCGAACGGATTTTTGCAGCGGATTACGTTTGAGAACCAATGTTCCAGTGTACTTTGTTTTGTCTGCCCTGCATCTACTTCCAATCAATTCCATTCGGTGACTTTAAATTCTAGAGTTATGGAGGAAAGGGAGAAGGAACATTCCCTCTGTCCTCTTTATCTACACCAGGGATTCCCAACCTTGCTCCACATGTAGATCTTCACTCGCCTCTCCTTCCCATTTTGTAGTTCGCCTCAGGTGACTAAATGTCTTGGGCCAGCCCTGCTTCTTCGGTTTACGGTTGTAGCCTAAAATTAATGAAAAAAGCAGAACATAAAGCATCTTTTGGAAAAACTCTTCTGCTGATTCCTGGTCAAAGAATGCTAGCTCAAAGCTGGGAAAGTATTGTGTTTCTTCTAGAAGATAACAGAGAGGTTCTTCTGAGGGAAGACACCGGTGGGAACAAGTTACCAGGAAAACACTGGGATTTTTAAAAACCCTGGAACAAGGAGAGGAGGAAGTTTGACTAGGGAAAAGTGGATGAGGAAGAGGTGGATACATAAAGTGCTCCAAAATCCCTCTGGGCCAGGGCTTTTTTTCCAGCAGGAACTCAGTTCTGGCACCTCTCAGGTGGGCACCGTTGCCATTCTAAGAGAACGAGGGAGGTGTTCATGGTGAGTTCCGGCACCTCTTTCTCTAGAAAAAGAGCACTGCTCTGGACCACAAAAACATGTCCGTAACAGTGGACAACTGGGGGAAAAAACAAGGTAACTTCACACGCCAGCCATGCAGGCAGCCTAGGGAAGCAGTGTGAGCGCTCTCTCCCCCTCCAATTATGAGACGGTGCTAGCTGCAGAGTTGTTAAAGCAAAGCATCAAACAGCCTTTGGATAAAGAATGACTACTATGTTCCGCATTAAAGGTGAAAATGAAGTGCAAATTTATAGGAAGGCACAGTAAGTTTTCTTTAATTGTGTTTCATCCCTCCTAATAATTTTTAAAATTGTGCCGTTTTAAATCTCAAAGTGCGCTGAGCCACTGATTTCAGGATACCATTAGCAGCCATTTGGAAACGTTTCCAATAGGAGTCCACACCGAAATGTTTCTTGCTAAGTAGTTCTGGAATATTTGCGCCTGATAGGTTTCCCCATCTTCTCTGTTTTGTCTTTGATATAATTTTCAACGCCTCTTATTTCTCTTGATCCCTTTGGCTAGCATGAACTTTGCGGGACCTTCGTACTTTACAGCATCACAGTACTTCCCAAGATTCCCCCCCCAATAGACATTAATTAATTGCCCTGCTCTGCCAAAAAAAGGGTGTAAATATAATCAGTTGAAGTTGTGTTTTACAGATGGGGAAGTAGAGCAAGGGGGTGCAGAATCTGCCGAAGGCCACAAAATCTGTCTCTCTTCCTCCCTCTCCCCCCACCCTCTCTCAAAATAACTCATATATATATATATATATATATATATATATATATATATATATATACTTGGACCACTAGAGGATTCTATTTTCGTTTCCCCCCCTCCCCCCCTCTTTAGAATTCTCTTTTAAAGAAACAGGAAACAAATAATCTGTTAAGGGCAGCAAACTCTCTCATCTCATTTTCTACATCAATTAGAAGGCTGCACACTTTTATTGCTGACTTTAGATCTTCAGTTTATGTGTCCCTGTACCTCAGGGAGAAACTCCCCTGTTAGCATCTTGAGGAGATCTAAATATGGGCTTTTTAGGTGCCTGTAATGGCCCACAGAGCTGAAAACAAGGTGAGCCATTTGCCTTTAGGATGTGATTTTCAGATCTCGCCTCAAGTGACACCAGCACAATGTCCATTCGTTACTTTGCATAGGTGAGGCTTAGAGAGAGAGACATGGCCTTCGGGGGACAATTCTGTACATCATGCAACTGCCAAACATTTCAGGTCTCCGTCTACACTAGCGCAAACCTCGCAAGGCGGAGATATGCCAGGTAGCTGACTCCATGATCTGCAGTACAGCAAGATTGTCCCAAGAAGTGCTATCGCTTCTTGAAGAGTTCAGTCATGTTCATTCCTCTAATTTTCAGGAGCCTGTCAAGTGTGTCTAGCCTAAAAGCCAACTGATGTTTCCATTTAGCCAACTAAGAACCTCTTCCCCAAGCATAGGCAAACTCGGCCCGCCAGATGTTTTGGTACTACAACTCCCATCATCCCTAGCTAACAGGAACAGTGGTCAGGGATGATGGGAATTGTAGTCCCAAAACATCTGGAGGGCTGAGTTCGTCTGTGCCTGCTCTTCCCCATGTTGCAGCCTTCCAGGTGTCCCTATTTTCCAGGTACTGTATGTCCCTGATTTAGAGAAGCCGTCCCGGTGCCTGATTTGATCCCGGAATCTCCCGCTTTTCCTTTCCAAGCTGTGTGTCATGACACGCTACCGTGTCGGCTGCAGTGTGTAGTTGTGTCCTGGGAAATGTAGTCCCCCCCCACACACACAGCTATAGTTCCCAGCACTCTTAACAAACTACCAGGATTCTTGGGTAGTGTGTGTGTGCTTCAAATGTATGGGGGTATACATAGCCTTGGACTCTTGGTTATCATTCAAGCAGCAACTGTAGTGGAATCTACATGCATATAAAATGCTGTGGAAATACTTTTTAAAAATGTTTAGAAAAATACATTGAATTTGCCATAGCTCACTTTCGCCATCTGGTATCACATTTGTATATCTCACTTTACAACACATTTTTAAACCAAATTGGAGCTGTATAGCTGAGTCCATAGGATGGTGAACCTTATAGAAAATTAAATGTATTTTTAAAACACTTTTTTAAAAAAGCCCTTTCATAACTTTTTAATGTGTGTGTAGATTCCACCCTTCTTAGCTTGTCAAACAGCTTCTCAGAGCTGTTGTGTCCAAATCAGAATATAGCTCTTCAAATGAAGATTTAGCAATGCTGATTGAAGAGGTACTTTCCAAATCATGGTTTATTTTTTTTGCTATATACTTGTATATCATCATATACTTGTGCTTTTGGTGAGATGTTACATTTGACTTTACTGGGTTTCCTATTGCTGCATGCTTGATTCTGCTATTTGCTCAGCTATCCAGTTTACTAAGTTCATGTTTAATTTTAGCCTGTTGTCTCAAGCATCCTTCCCCAAACTGATGCTGTGTCCAGATATTTTGGGCCACAGCTTCCATCGTCCCTGACTATCAGCTATGCTATAGAACAGGCATCCCCAAACTTCGGCCCTCCAGGTGTTTTAGACTACAATTCCCACATTCCCTGACCAGGGGTCCTGCTACCTAGGGATCATGGGAGTTGTAGGCCAAAACATCTGGAGGGCGGCAGTTTGGGGATGCCTGCTATAGAAGTTGTCATTCAACGTATCTGAACAGAAGCAGGTTGGGGAAGGCTGGACCTTAGCACACCTCTCCTCTATATTTATTTAGAGAGAGTTATCTAATGCTAGGGTTGCCATATTCCCAAAAGTTAAAAGTTGAGCTTTTGTCAAAGTTGAGCTTTTGGGGGGAGCATCTCCCCAAAATTTAACTGTTTTTGTTTTATATTTAAAAACTTTTTGTTTGTTTACAAAAAAAACCCTTCTTGCCATATGTCCAGGTTTTCCCAGGAAGACCCAGACGTATGGCAGCCCAATCTAACACTGTCTCTTTTTCAGTGTTCATGGAATTGCAGCAATTGCAGTCAAGTCACTCTCGCACAAAACAAAATGGAGAATGTAATAAGATACCTCCCATGTGACCAGCATGAACCAATCACACAAGAGTTGCTGGGGAACATTCCAGAATTAGACACACAGTAATGCATTTAAGCACCTCACCCATTTCAGTAAATTAAATCACTATACCATACCCTCCAGCATTTCTCTGATGAAAAATGGGACATCCCATTCCATAATGATAATTTTATTGTTTGTACCCCACACATCTTACTGGGTTGCCCCAGCCACTCTGGGCTGCTTCCAACATATATAAAAACATAATAAAACATTAAACGTTTTAAAAACTTCCCTATACATGACCGCCTTCAGACGGCTTGGGAGTCAAAATAACTCCAAACCCTCCAACATTTCTCCAATGAAAATAGGGACGTCCTAAGAAAAAGCAAGACATTCCAGGATCAAATCGGAAACCGGGACAGCTTCTGGAAATCCAGGACTGTCCCTGGAAATCAGGGACACTTGGAGGGTCTGGTTTTTCTGCCCAGGTAGATGAGGTTTCTCCTAAAAATGTTGCGCTTCCTTGGAAGACGGCATTCAGAACATTACAAAAGCAAGAGATCCTGGGACTTCAGAGTCTTTGCAAAGCAGCCACTTCAGATATGTATAATAAGGCTTCTTTTCCTGAGCTCTCAAAAGATATCTGTGGGCTTCTGCGGGAAGCTCTTTTCTATTCGCTGAGATAAGGGGAGAGAGACTTGTAAAGTTTAGAATCATCCAAATGGCCCTGTTATCTGTCTAAAACCATAGCCAAATGACTCCTCCTTGGCGCTCATCCGTTCTATACCTTTTTACACAAATGACCTAAACCGGTCAGGTTCACATGTCCCCCGAGATGATCACATTTCAGTGCTTCAAAAGAGCTTTGGTCTGCACAGCCCTGTAGCAGCAAATTTACACTTCAAAAAGCAGACAGCTTTCCCCCACATCTTATTCACTTAATGGGTGAGAATGTAAAATTAGTTCCGTTGCTGATGAGGACCTTGAGCCAAATGAAAAGTGTTCATTTGTCAGCACAGACGTACCGCCTGCATCATGATTATATAGCTAATCCAATAATGGCTCTTGATGCCGAGCATTTATTTATACACAGCATATATTGTTATCTGTTGATCATCGGGAGTCTACAATTTTAGCCTTATTTTCCAAGTGCGTCGTTAGATACAGCAACCTCTCCCTGATATTATATGTGCTTAACGGGACTGCAAATGCTCGCGAACAAAACCTCAGGAACAGATTGCTGTATTTTGCTCTGCTTTTGAAAGAATCAATGTTGAATTTTAGCTTATGGAGCTTGAAATATTAACGACGAATCAAGCATTTTAAGATGAGAGCCTCCGCATATTATTTAACGTGGCACCAGATTAATTTTTTACACCCAAATGTTGCTGTTTCAGTATATGTTTTTATGAACTGATTTCGATTCTTCTTCTTTTTTATTCCCCTTGAGTGTTTATGTTTAATGATCTATGCCATATATATACTTTAAGAGAGAGAGAAACTTCTTAACTTCAGATCATCTTATAATATTTGACTAACTGCACCACTAATTCTCATGATTTACTCTTAAGAGTGTTAACATGTAAGATACATACAAATTGTACATTGTACACAGGATTGTATCTGGTTGATTGAAAGAAAACGTTGTAGGCAAAAAATACTTTGCAAGTAAGTGATATGAATAATATTTAGAATATGCATAATCAACAGCTGTACAATGCTGCCTTGGTTTTGAATAACTGTACATTTCTTTGAAGTTTAGCAACAAGTAACATGGCAGGTATATTTGTGTGTTTAGACCTTTAAACCTCACCCTATAAATAAATTCAGACAATACTCAAATTTTGGTTTGGTTTTTGGCAGAATTTAGGCCACAACTTTATTGATTACATCAGGTGAGTTGTTGCATAGGCTCTGGTTCGACTAGCTCCCTGCACCCTTGCAGGTAGCGCTGACCCAAGGCACCAGTATAGGTCAGCCTAGGGTGAACACCTGGAATGACAGAAAGCCGAGGACATGCTTTGTCCACCACCCAGATGTCCCCCTGGACTCAGGCACAGGCACAACCCCTCTCAGGATTGAAAAAACCATTGAGTCCCTGGATTCCTTTAATGGAATACCCTTCACATAGGGATGGTGAGAGCGTTCCCCCATCCCTATCACCTGAACCAGAGCCTATCCGCAACCTTATAAGTTGTGACGATTTGCTACGCGGCAGGCAAAACCCAAATGGCACCAGCCAATCAGCCAAGTGGGGGACATTCCTGCCATGCCCCAGTCCCAACAACAGACAACACACGGCGGCATAACAAGGTCAAGCGCACAAGCCCTAAAAATAGGGAGAGGTGGGCGGGTCTGAGGAAGCTCTGAGTCATGTGCATGGGCATATATAGGTCCCTTGATCGGTTTGGCTAGCGTCCCATTGGCCTGATTGAACCCTGTACCGCAACATGCGCCCTCTTTGAGGGAGGACATGATATAAATATTTAAGGGCAACATCCAGGGATAGCTCAGGTAGTAGAGCATGATATTCTTTGTCTCAGGGTCATGACTTCAAGCCCAACGTTGGGCCAAAGATTTCTGCATTGCAGGGGGTTGAACTAAATGACCCTTGTGCTCCCTTCCAACTTGGCAATTCATCCATTGATGTTTGCATCAATGGAAATCTGCATGCACAGCAGGATTTCTGGTTTCTCTTCTCCCCATCTCACCCACACCAGTCCTGAAAGACCTACACTGGCTCCCAGTACGTTTCCGAGCACAATTCAAAGTGTTGGTGCTGACCTTTAAAACCCTAAACGGCCTCAGTCCAGTATACCTGAAGGATCGTCTCCACCTCCATCATTCAGCCCAGACACTGAGGTCCAGCTCCGAGGGCCTTCTGGCGGTTCCCTCACTGCAAGAAGTGAAGTTGCAGGGAACCAGGCAGAGCGCCTTCTCAGTAGTGGTGCGCACTATGTGGAACGCCCTCCCATCAGATGTCAAGGAAATAAACAACTTTCTGACTTTTAGAAGACATCTGAAGGCAGCCCTGTTTAGGGAGGTTTTTAATGTTTGATGTTTTATTGTGCTTTTAACTCAGCCAGATGGGCAGGGTATAAATAATAAATTACTACTACTACTACTACTACAAACAGAAATCCCAGCGCCTTTTCCCCATTAAGTTGAAATTATTAATGCTACCATATCATACATTGTGCTGAATCATGTTCCAGATACAATACAGCATATGTAAAATAAATTTGCTGTGGTATTTAAATGATAATTTCAGATATGCAAAATACTGAGAAAACTCCTGATGTGCTTTTTATTTTATTTTATTTTTTAAAAAACCCATGGAGTTAATCTGGGGTTCATTTCCAAAAGACTCTACACACTTATTTGAGGAGATTATTAACTTTCTTTGAAATGCTCCCGGGAGAACTAGATCAGAAAAGATATAACAGAAACATCAAAGACATACAAAAGAGAACTCTGTCCACAGAAACATGCAGGACTTCTGATCCCAAACAGCATCATACACACGGAAGTGCTATTGTTGTTGGGGTTTGTTTTTTCGGAGGTTGTGGGTTAGAATTTGAAAGTGTGTGCATGCACGTAAGAATAGGCCAGTATAAACAATCTGCATTCAAAAGAAGAGACCTCAATATGAAGCGGCAACTTACAAGGTAGCAGCACAATCAAGGGGGTTAGTGCTCACACCTGATTCACAAGATCATCTATTCAATACTATTACAATCCCAGACTAGGTATCTAGACCATGGATTAGAAACCTGTGACTCCCAGGGAGTTGTTGCATTCCATTTGGCACTTGGCCCATGCACGGTGGCCAATGGTAAGTGATATGGGAGTCGTAGTCCAATAATGGGGTAAATGGGGTCTGAGGGGAGGGGTAGTACCTCCAGTGGGGGACACATCGTGTTCTTTCTGGGGTAGTTGGTCCACCTTTGGTCCCCACCCTGCACTCAGCTCTCACCTGTGGCTCCTAGAAGCTGTCGGCATGTGACAGTAGCCACATCCTGGGAAATGGCTTTGACTGGCCGGCTAGACCAGGTGAGGGTAGCCGATGGGTCTCAGACCCTTGGTGTGTTGGGGGCTTCCCCTGCATGTGAAGACAGGCTCCGGTGGATTGAGTGGGCGAGATCAATAGTGGGTCCAGCAGTCAAGAAGGCGGTTTCAGCATGTGCTGTCGAGGGAAGTGAGGGGCAGATGGGAAAACTCTGATCCTGAACCTCCATTGCCTTGTGGGAGAAGTAAAGGATAAGGAGAAAACTCTACACAAGGGTCCAGAGCAGAGACCCTGATGGTGGGATGGGGCCTTGTATGCCTCCTTCTGGCAACTCCTGCAATCAAGCTGGTGCCAAACATATTGCGGTGCTTTCCTTTGGACCACATCAGCGAGGCTGAGAACGGGGTCTTGTACTCTGGGCAGATCAGGACCTCCATACATGCTGCCCAGGCTTGCACCCCGGGCAGGGGCAGACGAAGGCGCTCTGGCACCCAGGGCAGCACCGTGGGTGTGCACCCGGGGGAGGGGCACCACCACGCAGCATGCATGTGCGGCGTTGCCACGCACGATGCATGCGCCTTACGCAGCGGCTCTGCACATGTGCGCTACGCAGCGGAGCCGCCAGCAAACCACCCGAGCGCCAAACGGGGATGTCGCCACCTGAGATCCTCCGCTCGCAGAGGATCCTGGCGCTAGAGCGACGCCACGAGCAAGCCGCGGAGCAAGGTTTTTTAAAAAGCCTCGCTTTGCTTCTTCCTGCTGGGGCGGAGGCAAGGGGTGGGCCAGGAAGGGGCATCAGCGGCCACCACTGACGCCCCTCTCTGGCCCGCCCCTTGCCTCTGCCCCAGCAGGAAGAAGCAAAGCACGCCGGCCGAGCAAGTGAGCGAGCAGCCAGCCGCCGAGCGAGGCTTTTTACTGGGTGGCGGCTGGCTGCTTGCTCGCAGGGGGCGCCGAGTGTCACCCCCCCCCAGAGTGGAACCTGGGGTGCCCCACCCCCTAGGCCCCCCTTGCTACGCCCCTGGCCCCACGGAGGTCACTACGGTGCTGCTAAAGCAGCAGTTTGACTTCACCCCCAGAGGCACACTCCATTGTCTCTTGGGACAGACAGATGCCAACAGCAAGCCCAACTGTGTCTGGAGGGTCACAGCTTCCTTATCCCTTATCTAGGGAAAATGCATTTACACAGTCCACCTCTGAGAAAAAGGAACACACACCTTCTTCAACTCAGCTGAAGACCTGTGGCAACTGAGCGAAAGGTGCATGTCTCAGAGTCAGAAGCTGTGTTACAGGCCAAAGCCTCTGACTGAGATTAGGCAGACACCCCATTTGCTGAACATTTGGGCGCATGACCCAAATGTCCTTATTCCAGCAGGCATTTTAAGGTCGTGTTCAGTTTTAGGATGACTATATATTGTTTTATTTCATGTGCACCGCTTAGAATGGCTTAATGATTTAAGTCGCAGTAAAGGCCTTTAAATAAACGAACAAATTCCTGCGCATGATCCGGCCAAACGGTAAATGTGGATAATGAACAAAATGGTATTCAAGTAACAAACGGGGGGGGGGGGATTTTGCCGCAGCTCATAACAATTTTAGTTCTGCCTCTGGTTATTAAAAATGTGGTTAAGAGGGGAATGGCCATATTTCCCTCATCCTTTGGCACATTATGCCGATGGCTGGCTGAGATGGTAGCATCCACCATGCATGGGAAGTTGGCTTGATCAATGGGCCTTCCAAAATGAATAGCTTTGGAATCCTTTTGCTTGCAATAGAAGAGTTGGGCATGTTATCAACAGTGCAATCCTACAGGAGGGTACTTTTTATCATATGTGGTGGGAATGTAGAGAAGTTGAAAAATATTGGGAGATGATATATAATGAATTGAAAAAAATATTTAAAAGAACATTTGTTTAAAAAAACCAGAAGCATTTCTGTTTGGGATTTAAGGTCAAGACCTGTCAAAGAAAACAAGGAACCTATTTATGTATGCTACAACAGCGGGAGAGTCTTGTGGGCACAAGTATGGAAGACTGAAGAAGTCCCAATGAAAGAACAATGGCAAGAAAAAGTGATGAATTATGCGGAACTGGCAAAGTTAACTTATAAATTGAGAGAGAAGGACAACCGTGATTTCAAAGAAGAATGGGAACTTTTTACAAACTACTTAAAAAGTAGAACATAGAGTAGACAAAGTAAAGATATGTACAATTTGATAACATGCAGAGGAAAACTTATGCTGATAAAACAGAGGGGGAAGTTGAGGGAAGTCCTGGGACGGGGAGGGGGGAATAAAAAGGGGGAAAATTGTAATTGATAATATGATAGGAAATGTATTGTGTTAAATATGTTTAATAAAAAATTATTTAAAAAACACAGTGCAATCCTACAATTATTTAGGCAGCTATAAGTCCTGTTGTGTAAGTGGGTATAGGATTGCAGCCCCAAAAATTCCCACTGGTATCTAAAGCAGCTTATCTTTTGTTGCATTGATGCTTTTCCTTTCATAAACTGGTTTGGGAAGGAACTGAGGATTGATAGATGTCAGCATGACTTTATTGGGTAGGTCTAGTCTCATCCCAACGCTGGCATTTGTTTCTCCTGCGCTCCACACTCCAGCGAGTTGTTCCAGTCTCTTCGCCTGAAACACGCCCCGACAGAAATACTCCTGTGTTGCTGCAGCATGATGTTTTTATTAGGTTTGCTTTACCTCACTAAAAACAACATTCTAGTCCTGGCCAAGCCTGTGGTTTTGCCTACAATTCATTTGCGCATGGAAATGCATTGGGAATGATGCAAAGCAAGATAACAAAGCAGATTAAGAAACAGCTGCATTATGTACATTTTACAATCCGTAGTGTGATTGCAAATACATTTTTCGTGGCTGCTGTTTGGCTTCTCTCTCACCCTTCTATGTGTTCCTTTTAAGTTAGGCAACTCAGTAGGTATTCGCACGGGTCCAGGATAAATGAAGACAACATACATTGCGTTGCCACTCTGGCTGCTGAAACAGATCTTCCTTGTAGCAACCAGTGTAATCTCCAGAGTTTTCCTTCTCGAAAGCACCTCAAGGGGAGAAAAATGCACCTTGGGAAGATTTACACTTTATAACTCTAATGATTCTACAAACATAGCCACGGTGTGATGAAAGGCAAAGCAGACCCGATCTGATTGAGAGCTAATAAAAATCAGTACTGAAAACTGAAAATAGCGCCCTTATCATCTTTCTTTCATTTAGACCTGATTACTAGGGGATTATAATGCAATCACAGCTATGTGTGAGAGGTAGCTATGGGAACCAGTTTTAACTGTTTATCTAGCCAAAGATCTTAATTTAAGTTTGAACACTCAGATTCATTTATATGTAAGACACCAAGGAGACAAAATGCAGAAGAAACAGATGCCTTCTTGTTCTTCCTCATTTCGCTTCGTAAGCTACCAGCCAATTTGTCTTTCAGGGGCAAAATTAATTTCCGATGACAATGTGAGCAAGTCATAAAGTAGAAGTTCCTGTCCTGGGAAACTGGGTAGGGTTGAGCAAATGTTCTGGGGTTATTTAGGAATGGGGTGGGGAGAGGCATGGAACAACCCCCCCTTCCCCCATACACAATTTGCTCATAGCTGAAACAAGGACATCTGCAACAGACACCTCTTTGTCTTCGCGCTGTTGCTCATTTTCAGCGGAATGGAGGTTGTGGCACATTTTTCCAGGAGAAAAAGAAGAAAATTCAGAAGGAAGCATATTGCCCGTCATGTTTTTCTTTCCCCCCTGTGGACTGTTTCCAAAGTTCTTTGTTCTCCTTTTGATCTGATGCCTAAATCAAGCCAACTCCCGCCTGCCTGCTTTCTCCCCTTCGTTTAAGAATGCCTCCCACACCCTGGTGCCCTGCAGATGTTCTGGCTGAAACTCCCATCAGCCCCAGTCAGCAGGACCAAAAGTCAGGGGGATGATGGGAGTTGTGGTCCAGCAACACCTAGAAGGCATCAGGCCCATTTAGAAAGACATTGGTTAACATTAATAAGAGACACACACAGAGAGAGAAAACCCCCAAAGCAAATGCAGTACATGTGCCGGCTGTTGTCACTCAAGGTTTTTATAAGAATGTACAGTCATACCTCGTGTTACGTTTGCTTCACATTGTGGCTTTTCAGGTTATGAATGCGGCAAACCCAGAAGTGTCTACTTCCGGGTTCGCCCCGCATGCATGCACAGAAGCGATCTGCATGCTTGGCGCATGGGCAGAAACGCTCTGTCGTGCTGCGCGCAGTAGTGGCACTCTACTTATGGACTTTTCGGGGTGCGAACGGCACCTCGAAACAGATCGCGTTCATAAGTAGAGGTACCATTGTACCATGAATAGCTTTCATGGCCTGCACATCATCCTTTGTCCCCTCTGGGGTAGTGATCAACTTCTACCTTGGTTTGGGGCTTTCCAGGGCACACTGGTCTATCAGCACAGGCAGGGAATCTGAAGGGAATTACCTGAGAGGAGTAGCAGTGCTTGAAGTCTGCTTCTTTAAGGCCTTCCAAAACTCCTTGAGGATGGTGTGGCACCTGGAAGTATAAAAGCCTTCCATCCAATAACAAATTGGGGCTGGATCTACACTGATCTGTTTAATGTTATTTTCCCCTATTAGAACGATATTAGATATGTCAATCTAAAACGTCACAGGGCATCCTTGTTAATTAAGACGTTTTTTAACCTTGGGTTTTGTTTTGTTTTTAATGGTCAAATGTTAGTAAAACCCGGCCATACCATTTTCCAAAACGATGTTTCTTTCCCTGCTGGTGGTCACTGCCTTCTGGAGTCCTATTTTAATTCTTCCTCCCTGAACGTTGCCCCTTGAAAATCATTGGAGGGGGCGGGTCAGAGTTTGAATGCAGTAAAAAAGAAAGAGGTAAAACTCTGCATAGGGACATATGAGCAGTGGTTCACCGACATAGCAGCACAAAACGATTAAAAAATAAATGATAAAAAAGACAAGGTCTGCATTATGAACGTAAAAAGTAGGACGTCGTGTGACCATCTATGTTATCAAAACCCTTCCTCGTCCTTTCCTGAATGTTAAAAACCATAAGTGTAGATCCACCCTCGTTTGGAGGAAGTTGCTCACTTGGAGAACGCCACAGAGTTTACTTGACCCATCATGCCATGTGAGCTTCTTGTCAAGGTCAGGAGAGATAGGCCCTCTATGGGCCTCCGGACCCTGACCCAGATGATCTCTGTGATTGCACCTCAAGATCTAAAAGAAAACAAAACAATATAGATAAGAGAGAGAGAGAGAGATGCAACACAGGTTACATACTGAAAAATGTGGTCTCTGAAGACAAATAGACACCAGGAACATATAGCATGCCACCTGCAGGACCGGCCCACCTATGAGGCAAGGTGAGGTGACCGCCTTGGGTGGCAGGATCCACAGGGGCAGCAGACCCCAATTTATTCCCCTCTTGTTCTTGATGTAGATCTTCACTTACCCCTTCTTCCCTGTTCAGGAGGGCAGCACCATTTTTTTGGTTTGCTTCAGGTGACAAAATGTCTTGGGTCGGCCCAGGCTAAAATGGAATCTTTGTACACCTTTGGTTTGGGGATGGAGCATGAGGAGCCATCAAAGTATGTGGGTTAACCATGATAATCCAATATCATCAAGTAGAACCAGAGAGAGAGTGGATCAAGTAATATGAAAGAGAGAGAGAGAGAGAGAGAGAGAGAGAGAGAGAGAGAGAGAGAGAGAGAGAGAGAGAGAGAGAGAGAGTTTCATTATTGCACCCACAAATAAGAAGAGACAAACTGAAGATATTTCTGTGTGCTGGTTATTTAACTGATACATTTACAGTCTTTTTTTTAAAAAAAAAATTTTTTAACCCTAGCAGGCATTGTCTCTCCTTTTTACTGTGTACTCCTTGAATACAATACTTCACTCTTGTAATCCTTTTATACATCTTGGCTTGACTATACATACTCAAAAGCTCTGTATCTCCTCCTTCCCACCCCCACCCCTCCACCTTGCTCTCTCCGTCTCCCCTTCCCTTCCCTTATGTAACTTCATACAATACAATATCTATCCATTAGTGTTTCTAAAAAACCTCTGCTATCTGCTGTGCTTAGCGTTCTTTTATAGTGGGATTTTTTTAATAATAAAAAAAGCCTTCCTATTAATGTTTCTTTTTTTTTATCCCTCCTTTTGAAGAAAGTTTAAAGTGAAGTTTCAAAGTGTTTTAATTTTTATTTGTACAGGAGAAATGAATTTAGGAGTAAGGAGAGAGAGCCCATGAAGAGCCTGGAGGTTTAGCGCTTTCAAATTTTCAACACAATCCAAAACACTTTTCTTGGAACACATCTATCGCGGAAAGCTATACAGCACCTGCATTTAAGCAGCAAAGCGTTCCCTTCCTCCTTCATAATGTCTTACGCTAATAGTGCCTTTAATCTAGTAAAATCCCAAAGCACTTTCCGTATAGATACGGTAATCTCTCCCATTTGCTGCTGAAATGCAGCTGTCTCTGGTATGGAACTTGGCAACGGCTAAACGGCGCAACAGTTTACCGAAAGAAATTATTAAAACATTATCCAACAGAAACAGTAGGATCAGGAAATCTGGGACACTTTCACACCAATTCACCTGGGGGCTATATATTGTGGGCAAGATCCCCCATGTACACCCCTCATTGAATGGAGATTCACAGGTGCAGATGAATGCTTATATAGACACAGTTCCTCAAACCACGGATTTATGCATGCGGCATGTCGATTAATAAATACATAATGATCTCGACTCCTCTCCTTCTAAAGAGAATTCAGGCTTCATTTACTACTTTTACATGAGCTCTGCATGGAAATTGCTTCTTTGTAGAATGAAAGTCCTCTATAAAGTGTGGGTATCTGATTTATTTCCCTGCACCTAGGCCTGGTCTGCAAAGTGATTCCCCCAAATCATGAACATGCACACAGAAATCCATGCAGGCAAATTAAGGTTGGGGAGATCAGTCTACTTATGGTTCTTGTCACTTTTACATTTGCTCGCCCATAAGCTTGTTCCATCACCTTTAAATTTTCGAATTATGCTTTCTAAAAATATGCATCTCTACACAAATTTTCTCTCAAAATATGTATTATTATAGATATTCCTAAATATATTTCGACCTGCTTTTTTCAAGCCAAGAACCACGTCAGAACATTTGGGAAATGGGGGGGGGGGAAAGTGCTAGATAATGCAAGTTATGATCCACATATGTGCCCTGGAGGTCAATTCCTCGGCAGCTGAGGGTTTGGGCCTCTTCTAGTCTGTATCACAGTTGCAGGAGTTGAGGTGTCATGTCAACCTGCCCTCCTACCTGTTGAAGCTGCTGGGATCATCAGAGCAGTCCACAATAAGGCCGACTTCATCCATGTTTTGGTTGTGGGTGAGGTGGCTGACCTGGTGTGATGTGCTGAGTTCCCCTGGGTACCACCAGAATCGGTTGCAGGCAAAGGAGCAGGAATAGTGAATGACAGTTTCATTCTCCCCCATATCTCCCACTCTTTCTTAACCTCTTTCCATAATTTAATATAATTATTTTCAAATAGTTTAGGATTTCTTACTGTTAGCCAAATTCCCAAACACCTAACATTTTTACTTATTTTCAGACGATACATCCTTTCTAAAAAATAATAATTCAACTACGCATCCATGTTTTTAACCAATGTTTTAGTTTTTTCTGAATTTGCTTTAAAACCCGCCACTCCTCCAAACCTTTTAGTTTCTTCTAATGCTTTGGGAATGCTCTCCAAAGGTTGTTCTAGTGTCAGCGCCACCTCATCAGCAAATGTCCCTAATTTATAAATGCTGCGTCCCACCTCAATACCTTTAATTTCCCCATTTCTCCTTATATTCTGAAGCAATATTTCTAATGTCATAACAAACAACGGTGGAGACAGGGGGCAACCTTGTCTCATTCCTTTTTCTATTTGGCATTTGTCTGAAAGAATATTATTTATTAATATATTTGCGGATTGATCAGTATAGATTGCTGCTAGGAAAGAGTTACCTATTTCCATTTTCTCTAAAATCTTGATCATGAATGACCATGAAATGTTATCAAAGGCTTTCTCCGCATCTAGAAAGATTAACACAGCCTGTTTTTCATTACTTACTTCCAAATACTCTATTAAATTAATTACATTTCTTATATTGTCTTTCATTTGTCGGTGGGGTAAAAACTCCAGCTAGCATCTCAATAGAAACATTAAATGCAAAATAAATAAATAAATCCCAGAACCACAACACCAAGGAAAACAAGTATACCAAGCACCTACACAGGGTGTTCTTACAAACCAGTAACCATAAGTAGCTCAAATGGAACTTCCAGGAGTGACAGCAAAATGCTAATATTTTTCTAATAAAGACTAGAGTAAATGGAGGTCTTATTTCTCCCGCACAGTCACTCAATAACTTTCCTGAGCGTTAAACTGACATAAAAATAATTGATAGGAAAGAAAATGCATTCTACTTGCAGCTCTGATGTTCCTCCATTATTTAAGATGAATCTGATCTGCTGCTTCCTGCTGTGGAGATTACATCTTGAATACTTAATACCAATTTGGTTACTTTTTAGGGGAAAGAAAAACAAACTTAAATACCACACACACAATTTATCTAATTGCATAGCACTAATGCAAAGCATGATTGTAAATGCAAGCAAGGAAGTGGAGGGCGAGAGAGAACATCCAGTAGGAACCTCCCAATGTCACGCCGAGCTGCTAATAATTCCCAGGACAGCTGCTTTTTTAAAAATAAAGTTTGATCAGCAAGGGGGGGAAACTATATTAAAAGTTAAACCTATCATTAAAAAATAATTACAGTAGAATTATTCACTCTGGCATTTCATTTCAAAATCTGGTCTCAATCAACATGCTTTAATGAGATAAACGTTGGCTTTCAGAGCTTTTATTCTTCCTATGCTGAATATATAAAATGGCTCCGAATGTGCTCAGCAGTGAAGCATGAGGGGAAAAGACAAGCAGCTTGTGCCATGTCTCACCTAAGCTCTTTTCTCTTCTGCTGGGTCTTCACCATAACCTGGCAGTGCCAGGTCTGTGGCAAATTCAAGTGCTAAAGAAAATTGCCCCTGCATGGTAGCAATCAGAGATCAAGGAGGTAAAGGCATCTGAGGTGTAGTATAAGGGGATTCTGGACTCTTCCCTGAATCTATCCAACCCACCATGAACACAGACCCTCCAAGTGTCCCTGTTTTCCTGGACAGTCCCAGATTTACAGAAGCCGTCCCGGTTTCAGATTTGATCCTGGAATGTTCCAGGTTTCCTTTGGACGTCCCCATTGTTGTAGTTGTTTTTTCTGTAAAAAATGTTTAGGGGTATTCTCAGAAGCCAGACTATCTTCCACCAGGGCCAGGGCTTTTTCAGTGATGGCTCTGACCTGGTGGGATGCTCTGTCCCACAAGACTAGGGCCCTGCGGGACTTGATCTCCTTCCATAGGGCCTGTAAGACAGAGCTATTCTGCCTGCCTTCAATTTGAATTAGCCTGATCCTCTATTCTCTATTTCCTTTTCCCTTTCCTTTTCTATGAAGAAACCCTTTTGGGACCCCACATTTAAACTCTTCCCTGGTCTCCTTGCTGGCCCTAGTAGGACCAACTTGGCCAGTTAGCCCTGGTGATCATTTGATGTTTACTGACTGGTTTTTTGTTTTGTTTCCCCCCAAAATGACCCCTGAATTTTTGAATTTTATTGACCTTGATTTATTGACCATTTATGTTGTATTTTATGCTGTTTTTAAGTTGCATTTTAATCAATGTTTTATATTTGCTGTTAGCCACCCTGAGCCCAGTTTTTAAACTGGGAAGGGCAGGGTATAAATAAAATATTATTATTATTATTATTATTATTATTATTATTATTATTATTATTATTATTATATTTTGACTCAAGAAAAACCACCATTTTATAGTTCAAACCAGGAAAAACAAATACAGTAAATGGAAAAAGTACAAAGATTAACAAAATGTTTAGGGCTATGCGTACTACATTTCTCATCAGAGGAATGTTGGGAGGTATGGTAGGATGTCCAGAAGAAATGCTGGAGGGTGTGGAGTTATGCGACCAAGAAGATAAGCAACTATGCAACCTGAAGGCAGCCCTGTATAGGGAAGTTTTTTTATATACATTTAATGTTTTTTTTGCATTTTTATATCTGCTGAAAGCTGCCCACAGTGGCTGGGGCAACCCAGTCAGATGGGTGGGGTATTATTATTATTATTATTATTATTATTATTATTATTATTATTGAATAGGACATCCCTATTGAGCATGAGACTCTCAATCTCAGGGTCGTGGGTTCTAGCACCACGTTGGGCAAAAAGCTTCCCTTTCAATTGTACAATTCTATGATTCTATTTTCTTTGGAGGAATGTTGGAAGGTATATGAACATACGTAGCTTTTCAACTGATAAACACAAATGTTGATTGTGAGGGACGCTGTAGTAGCAAATGCGGCTCCCTCCAGATCTTGCTGAGCTACAATTCCTATCAGCCCCAGAGCAGCATGGTCAATGGTCAGGAATGGTGGTACAGTTATTGTCCAACAACTACATTGACTACCCTTGTTATAAACTATCTCAGTATCTCCATATGTTCTCAAACATCATAGCAGATGCCACAATGCCATGCTTTTCTTTCTTCTTAGCAGTCCTGTGTGGCTGTAAGGATTTCACAATGCAACAGAAAAAGTATCGGGGTGTGGGGTCGGGAATGGTTGTGAAAAAGAAAGCAATCTGTTAAATAGTGAGATACGCATCTGGAGAGAATTCTCCCTTCTCTCATAAAATAAAGAGGAATTAAGAAGGCCAAGCTTATGAGAGATTTAAAATGGTCAGCTATCTGAAAACAAAAGACATATGTCACTCTACAGTAAGAGTAGAGCATGAAAAATGGTTGCCCTGTCAATAGTCCAGGAACCCAAGAAGAAATAAGAAAAAAATTACAACTTAGCAGCTGGATAGAAAGATAAACATGTGGATAGGAGTATGGACCTCCCTGCTTACAAGAGATAACAGAATTAAAAGAAAGGGGGAAAGTCAAAAAAGTATTTGTTTTTTCTTAGGTCATTGTGGTCTATGCAGTTTGTTATCATGATCAAACTGAACTTTAGTGGGGGTGGGGATTTTTTAAAAAAAAAATAATACTGATAAAATCAACACAGAGATGTCTCTGACTTCCACTGTCTTGTCTCCTGATGGTGCAAAATCTAAGTTACTGGTGCATGATGGAAGCTGATCTGATATACCTTGTGGCCTGGGGGTTTTGCCTAAAGAGAGCAATTGCAACAGATAGAATAACTGACGGAGGAGAAAATGGAGACTGGGTTTGTTGGTTGTTGGCTTTTAAGAGAGTGAAAATAGTCTGAGTGAGATTCACTTCCCGTGGAAAACTTGTAGCCCTTCAGAAATTAGACTCCAATTTCCATCAACCCCACCTAGCATGGCCAATGGTCAGGGCTGATGGGAATCATAGTCCATGAATTTCTGGAGGGCCACAAGTTCCCCCACCCCTGGCTTTCAGGTGCATTTCATGTGTCGCAATGTAGCCTGCGATTCAACAGGTTGAGCAGGTGTTTTGAAAGAATTCAGAAACCTGCAACATCTGATTACCAGAGGCAAAAATGAGGAGTGAAGACAACATGAATATCTGAGATCTTGGCGGAGGGATTAAGTGTCCCAAAGGCTGCAAGAGGCAATAGCAGAAGCCCAGCAAGGAAGGTCAGGCATGTGACTTAACAGCCGCCTGCTTCAGAAGCACGTCAGGAGATTCAGCTGCGGGGTGGCATTTGACAGAACACCAGAGAACCAGGGGAAGAATTTACATGCACATTTGACCTACCCCCAAAACTATTTTACTTAAGGACTCTTATAAATCCAGATGGTTCCAACTCTTACATAGCAAAATCAGATCTATTGCTATTGAGTGCTCACTGGAAGGACAGATCGTGAAGCTGAGGCTCCAATACTTTGGCCACTTCATGAGAAGAGAAGACTCCCTGGAAAAGACCCTGATGTTGGGAAAGATTGAGGGCACAAGGAGAAGGGGACGACAGAGGATGAGATGGTTGGGCAGTGTTCTCGAAGCTACGAACATGAGTTTGACCAAGGCAGTGCAGGACAGGAGTGCCTGGCGTGCTATGGTCCATGGGGTCACGAAGAGTCGGACAGGACTAAACGACTAAACAACAACATTGCTATTGACTTGGAACTCTTGTATAATTCAAGTGAGCAATATATTTATCGCAATATTCAAATCAGATTGAGGGAAGTTGCAAAACAAAACATCGAGTCAGCTGCAAACAAAATTCGCTCCCCCAAGTTTTATAGTTTAAATACAACAAATAGCAGGGTCACTTATATTTCAAAATTAATAATTCCAGTCCTGCGCATGTTAGCCCGCCTGAACGTTTTCCACTCAGCTTTTGTCAAGGGCAGATATTTAAACATCTCCAGAAATGATAGACATTGCGGATGTTTTTTGAATGTGCTGGACACAGAAGAACATCTTCTTTTCTACGGTCCATTGCACAACCAGCTATGCAAATGCATGCTATCCCCTTTTCTGGGCAGTCTAACAACACGGCACAATGAAAATATCAGATTCTAACTATCTGACATTAACCTGGAAGTAACAGCAAATGGTGGCTGAGTTTTTATCAGTAGTATCTCTTAGAGTGGTAAATGGCACTATTTAGTAGAAAGAAACTCCAAAGAAAATCTTCGTTTTACATGGCTGTTTATTTGTATATATTATAAAATGTTATATAATGGATGTTTTATGATAGCCTATATTTGAAATGCCTAACAAAGGTTTGGCGAAGTAAGAATTTTAAATATACCGGTATTTTTAGCTGCCTCGAGAACGTCAGTTAGTAGAGATTGTGTTCAACAGAGCACTAAGCAGGACTTATTTTCAGCCGGAACTCTCCAGAACTCAGTTCTGGCACCTCCTAGGCAGGCGCTGTTGCCATTATAAGAGAACAAGAGAGGCGTTGGTTAGTTCTTTTTCTAGAAAAATAGCACTGTGTTCAACGTAGCGCTAAGTAAATAGTTCTGTCGGCAAAGGATTTTGGTTTGTGTAGCTGAACTTTCCCCCTTCCACACGCCCCCTAGGTTTGTTCTAGCAGTTTCTCCAACCCCCCAGAGCAGATTGGAGAGGGGTGCATGTGGTAGGGGGGGGCGGAGTCCCATTGCACATGTTGTAACCCTTGCTCAGACGGGGCAGTTCAGTCGAATGGCACCCATGGTTGGGTATAAATACTTAAAGTATACGACAAACATGTTTGAACTGTCTTCAAACATATGTTTGCACAATGTTCTATACATACTAAGTTTTGGGAGAAAGCGCTGGATTTTGTAAGTATGACTGCACAGAAAAAGTTGAAACTTTCAGCAGAGAACGTTATTTTGAATTATATGCCTACCGTATGGAAGTTAACAGCAGGATGACAGAACTGGATTTGATGTGCCCCAATGGTGGCCAAGAGATTGATACGGATGACTTGGAAGAATAAAGATACGGCCCCTTTTATTCAATGGATTGACAGTATGGCAACACTCACAACTTATGAACGGACTGCTTATAGACGTAGACTTTGCTTGGATAAAAGGGACAACATTTGGAAGGAGTTTGTACAGAATGCAATAGGCTATTAAAGAAAAAAGGGGGGAGGGAGAGGTTGAGAACTTGGAAATGAGAACAATTAAGCGCCATATTAAATCAAGCATTAAATACTTTTCTTTTCTTTAAGAAACTAGTATTCTTCTTTTGAATGTCATTATTACCCACCCACCCCTTTGTATTCCTGCCTCTGTAACATTTGTGGTCATTCAGAATATTTTTGACATTGATCAGCATCATCTTTTTTTACTTTAGCATCTTGAAGAGTTCCTCCCTCTGCTGAAGAGCGAAAGGCTCCCTCATTAAAAGGCCCCGACTGTCCTCCAGCAAGCTCTTAAGAATTTCACCCCATTACAGTCCTACCTTTTTCCTTGCAGAGGTCAATAAATGGGCAGCATCCACCTCATCATCCTTATAAATGCATCATTTGAAGCATTTCAATTAAAGTTTCAGATCAGACCACTGTACTGAGACCGCTTTAACGAGGGAAAGTAATGACCTTGCATGGCAGGTTGTTCCTGGCTCGCCATCAGTTTTAATTCTTCTTGATCTTAACTGTAACCCTTTGATACCTTTGGATCAAGAGTTGTCTCGAAATGCTCCAAGCATATTGTTGGACTTCCAGGGACTGTTGTGGGGTGGTTCCGTCACTTCTTGTCTTAGCAAAACCATTCTGTCACCTATGAATCCTCCTTGCACATTCAAATTACCCAAGATTAAAAGATTGATGGGGGGAGAGGGGGGAACCCTTCCCCCCTTTTTTAAAAAAGGTGTAGAACAGTGGATACCTTCTTATTCCCCCGCAGCAAATGAACCTAAGGAAAATTCCACAGTAAGATGAAGGTAACTTCTTTGATCTTTGGTACCGAACTGGAATGATATCATGATTAAAAGGGGCAAGGGGAAGAAAAGAACATAGGAGAAACATATCTAATATGACAGTTGGAAAGAGAAAGCTGAACTTCACAACTAGTCTGGATGGTAACGTTGATACCAGACTGAAGCCCGTCATCTGTGCGAAAGCTGTAGCAGTATTTTGGGTCTTGGAATAATCACTGGTCATGAGCAATGTTGACCAAAACTCTCCACATCTTTGCAGCCTGACGAAGAGCTTCCAGATACTAGAAGACACAAAGTCATGAAGCTCTGCCTGTTTACTTAAAAGTAAGCCCCAATAAGTTCCACGGGAGACCCACTCCCCATACAATTTTGTTTTGTTGTTATACCAACCACGTTGGACAGTGGAACAGTCTCCCTCTGGAGGTTGTGAGCTCTCCTTCCTTGGAGGTTTTTAAGCAGAGGTTGGATGGCCATCGGTCATGGATGCTTTAGCTGAGATTCCTGCATTGCAGGGGGTTGGACTAAACAAACCTTGGGGTCCCTTCCAACTCTACAGTTCTATGATTCTATGTGAAAGAGGCTTCACAGAAGAGGAGGAGGAGGAGGAGGAGGAGGAGGAGGAGGAGGAGGAGGAGGAGGAGAAGAAGAAGAAGAAGAAGAAGAAGAAGAAGAAGAAGAAGAAGAAGAAGAAGAAGAAGAAGAAGAAGAAGAAGAAGAAGAAGAAGGACAATGACACTGAGAAGCTCACAATCTAAAGTTCTATACAGTGGAACCTCGGTTTATGAACGCCTCGGTTTATGAATTTTCGGTTTACGAACACCGTGGACCCATCTGGTCCCATCTGATTAATTCACTTTCCATTACTTTCAATGGGAAAATTCGCTTCAGCTTAAGTACGCTTCAGGTTAAGTACAGACTTCCAGAACCTATTACACTCATACTTCGGGTTAAGTACGCTTCAGGTTGAGTACTCCGCGGACCCGCCTGGAACGGATTGATCCACTTTCCATTACTTTCAATGGGAAAGTTCACTTCAGTTTATGAACGCTTCAATTTAAGTACTCCGCGGACCGTCTGGAACAGATTAATCCACTTTCCATTACTTTCAATGGGAAAGTTCGCTTCAGTTTATGAACGCTTCAGTTTATGAACAGACTTCAGGAACCAATTGTGTTCATAAACCAAGGTACCACTGTACAGGGAGAAGGAGGCAATAAACAAAGAAATTAATGCATACAAACATAGGTACAGCTGCAACAGAGAAGTCTGGAATGTCAGAAAGGACAGTGGGGTTTCATTAGTGGTATGTGGAACACAGGAAGTTACTCTGTACTGAGCCAGACCATTGGTCTGTCAAGCTTGGCATTGCCTACACCAGATGTAGCCAATGTGGTGTTCTCTGCTGCTATTGGACTCCAATTCCTATCAGTCCTAGTCAATATGGCCACAGGTCAAGGAAGAGGGGAGTTCTAGTGCAACAACAGCTGGAGGGCACCATATTGAGTAATTCTGGTGTGCACTGACCAATTGTCAATAGCACACAAGGGTCTCAAACAGGGGTCTTTCCCATTCTTACCTAGAGATGCTGCAGTCTAAACTGATGACCTTCTGTTAAAAAAGCATGCAAAGCATATGGCGCTCTAGCCCTTTCCCCAAGAACCCTTTCAAACAGGTGGAGCTGCAATGGGGCTCTAGGGTTAAACCTACCTTCTGATGCCCACATTCAAATGCCAGCACCATGTAGACATACAGGTCAGAACGGCAAGTCCTAGATGGAGCATGCCATTTCGACCCTGGCCCTCTTCTTACCTTCAACCCTCGTCCAGTGTTGCCAAAAACATGAGATGGAGCAGCATTGCTCCTTCCCATGTTGCTCAGTGACACCTGAAGATCTAACTATGTAGCCATTTTCCACAGCTCCTTCCCAATCAACGTGGCGCCAGTTTCTGGGAGGTACAAAAACTGGGAGGTGAAGCACCTCCGATGCAATCTCATGATACTGCTGAGCAGCAAAAGTGGTCCTCGGGCCACCAAAGGTAGCCATTTGGAAACGAAAACCCATGTCCTTTGAGCCACAATAGGACACATTGGGGCGAGGAGATGATTTCTCTCTCATTCCTGGAATTCTCACACAAAAACTTTCTTCATTCATAGTGAAGGCATCTGATGCTGTGACCAAACATGGTGGGGAATTGCTCAGATTGTCCAGCTTGGGTTCAGATTTGGAGGAAAAGCACCAGTGTTTGGGTGTGCAAATTCCCCTCTCTGAACCTGTGTGTGGCTAAGGCATTGAGACATAATAATTTCTGGCATCATTTATTCTTCAAGCTCCTCATTGCAATCCAAGGAGGGCTTATCTGGAAGGATATCTGAAGACGGCACTAGAAGAGAATTGAAAAAGCCTCCGTAGTTGCTATCAGTCATTTGACATATGCAGGCAGCAGGCAGCAGTGATATGACTGCCGTCGCATTCTGAAATGGTTTGTCTTTCATCCTGCCCTTTAGTGGAGGGCATTATTGCACTCTCTGCTCATAACAGGCATAGTTTTGTTTATGGACAGTTGGCGATGGCGGACAAAAACCAATTTCCCAAATGAAATATAGTCCAGCATGGAACATGAAAACGTGCTCCTAGCTGACAAGGAGGATTGGCTAGAGACATTTCTGTAATGCTGTTATGTGGCAGGGGTTTCTTAACCCGAGTAGTGCAGTGGTACCTTGGTTCCCGAATGGCTTAGTTGCCGAACAAATCGACTCCCGAACGCCGCGAACCTGGAAGTAAGTGTTCCGGTTTGCAAACGTTTTTCGGAAGCCCAACGTCCAATGTGGCTTCCGGTTGAGTGCAGGAAGCCCCTGCAGCCAATCAGAAGCTGTGTCTTGGTTTTCAAACGGTTTTGGGAGTCCCAGAATGGATTAAGTTTGAGAATCAAGGTACCACTGTAATGGGATGGGTCAGTTAAAAGGAAACTTGACCAGCTCCCTCATATGTATTTAGAGGCTTCTTTGCATATTTTACCAGACCTTTAGAAGGCATCTCATTTTAGACTCACAGCTGTCCATGGAGGCACAGGTCAACTCGGTGTCCAAGGCAGCTGTCTATCAGCTCCATCTGGTACGCAGGCTGAGTCCCTACCTGCCCACTGACTGTCTCTCCAGAGTGGTGCATGCTCTAGTTATCTCCCGCTTGGACTACTGCAATGCGCTCTACGTGGGGCTACCTTTGAAGGTGACCCGGAAACTACAACTAATCCAGAATGCGGCAGCTAGACTGGTGACTGGGAGCGGCCGCCGAGACCACATAACACCGGTCCTGAAAGACCTACATTGGCTCCCAGTACGTTTCCGAGCACAATTCAAAGTGTTGGTGTTGACCTTTAAAGCCCTAAACGGCCTCGGTCCGGTATACCTGAAGGAGCGTCTCCACCCCCATCGTTCTGCCCGGACACTGAGGTCCAGCTCCGGGGGCCTTCTGGCGGTTCCCTCACTACGAGAAGCCAAGTTACAGGGAACCAGGCAGAGGGCCTTCTCGGTAGTGGCTCCCACCCTGTGGAATGCCCTCCCACTAGAGGTCAAAGAGAACAACAACTACCAGACCTTTAGAAGGCATCTCAAGGCAGCCCTGTTTAGGGAAGCTTTTAATGTTTGATGGATCTCTGTATTTTAATGTTTGATGGATTTCTGTGTTTTAGAATTTCTGTTTTGTTGGAAGCCGCCCAGAGCGGCTGGGGGAACCCGGCCAGATGGGCGGGGTATAAATAATAAATTATTATTATTATTATTATTATTATTATTATTATTATTATTATTATTGTTAGCACGCAAATTGGGAGTGCAGGAAGAACCCACTGGCAAAATAAGATAGTTTGGCATGGGGCACCCTGCCCTGCATGAGGGGTGCAGAGCCTTTGCTTCTCCAACATTGTTGAACTTCCAGGTCCCATCATCCCCAGAGAGCAGAGCTAATAGCCAGGGCTGGTGAGAGTCGCAGCCCAGCAACATCTCTGCCCTTTGTGTGTTCGGCTGTTTGAGTCTTCATAAGATCATGGCCACTGGTCCCATCACCTCCTGGCAAATAGAAGGGGAAGAAATGGAGGCAGTGAGAGATTTTACTTTCTTGGGCTCCTTGATCACTGCAGATGGTGACAGCAGTCACGAAATTAAAAGACGCCTGCTTCTTGGGAGAAAAGCGATGACAAACCTAGACAGCATCTTAAAAAGCAGAGACATCACCTTGCCAACAAAGGTCCGTATAGTTAAAGCTATGGTTTTCCCAGTAGTGATGTATGGAAGTGAGAGCTGGACCATAAAGAAGGCTGATCGCCGAAGAATTGATGCTTTTGAATTATGGTGCTGGAGGAGACTCTTGAGAGTCCCATGGACTGCAAGAAGATCAAACCTATCCATTCTTAAGGAAATCAGCCCTGAGTGCTCCCTGGAAGGACAGATCGTGAAGCTGAGGCTCCAATACTTTGGCCACCTCATGAGAAGAGAGGAATCCTTGGAAAAGACCCTGATGTTGGGAAAGATGGAGGGCACTAGGAGAAGGGGACGACAGAGGAAAAGATGGTTGGACAGTGTTCTCGAAGCTACGAACATGAGTTTGACCAAACTGCGGGAGGCAGTGCAAGACAGGAGTGCCTGGCGTGCTATGGTCCATGGGGTCACGAAGAGTCGGACACGACTAAACGACTAAACAACAACAACAAAGCCAGCATTAGTGTGCACCAAAAGTGTACCTGGAAAGCATTAGACGATCATAAAACCATAAAAATATATATAACCCACTGACAAACAACGAACAGAATTGCTTCTCTGAAAATGCACAGCGATGCGAAAATGTTTGCAACAGATGGCAAAACATCACAATGGTAGGTGCTCCTCCAATTCCAGCATGAAGAGCGTTCCAAAGTACAGCTGCCATTACCCTGAAAAGCTTGGTTTGAGTGGAAACTAAATGGTGTCAGGAAGGCTTCTCCAGATGATCACAGTGATCTATCTAGCTGCTGTATAATGGACAGGGGGCAGTTGTTCAGGTAACCTGGTCCAAGGGCTTTTAACGCTAATAGCAATACCTTGAAACTAGTTCAGTAAAATACTGGCAGCCAGTGCAGAGCTTTCAGCACTGGTTTAATACCCTGTACTTGCCCAAAGCTGGGCTTCAGCATTCCGCACTAGCTGAAATTCCCAAACCAACCTCTAAGGGTTGTATTGCAGGTTACCAATGCATGCACCACTGTGGCCAGGCTATCCTCGTCCAGTAACAGACGTAGCAGTTGAAGCTGGAAGAAAACACTGACCACAGAGGACACTCTTGTGGATCTCAAAGTACTTCCAAGCCGCTCCTTTGGGGAGAGTGCAATCCCACCAAGAACAAACAACTGGTTTGTTTCTCAGGTTTAGGAACCGTTCACCCACAGGGCTTCCATCTGGCTAGGTTTCAGCTCCATTTATCAGCCCTCATCCAGTCCATCATTGATGCCAGGCCCAGATTCGGGACATGCATAGCCTCACCTGATTGGCACAGGTGATACCTTGCTCCAAAGAAAAACAGGCAAGCCTACTAGATTGGGCCAAAGGCCCATCTAGTCAAACAACCTGTTCTCACAGTGGCAGTCAGATGCCTGTGGGAAGCTGTTGGCTCACCTCTCAAAATTTAGGCCATGAGAATCTGTCATAATTCATTGTCCTGTCACCAACCCATGATATCAACAATGTCAAAGGGCATTCAGATAGCGTGATACTGTATTTGCCATCCTGAGAATATTTTATACTAAAGGTGAAGAATATACTGTACTGTAAATACCACAAACAAACAAATATATTTCTACCATTTACTACATTTTAATATGAAATCGAAGTCATGGCAGGTTACTTCTACTAGGTCCCCTAATGTACATTCCTATCAGCTGCAAAATGCCTCACAGGTCAAGCTATTCACAACACTGAAACTAGGATAAAGAATGCAAACATTAGAAATGCTTGTACAATAGAGCGGTTTTGCCCACTAAAATCCACCATTTAGTTTACCATTTCCAGGCAGAGTTTTAGGACTATATACTTCTCTCTCTCTCTTTGGTAGCTGGTTCCTGAAAGACATAATTCAACCATTTTCTCCATAAATACAGAGAAGCGAATCAAGAATGAAGTTTAACTGTGGTCCGTCTTCCAATATCATTTCAAGTGCTCTTCAAAGATAAGGAATGGAAGATGGAAGCAAAAAGTTACAACAGATTGAAAACGTGAATGTATCGCTCTTGCATGTAAAAGCGGGAAAGATTTGTAGCCTTTGCAGCTAACAAGAAGATCAAGGCAGTCAAAAGGGAGATGCCTTGCGGAAGAGCAAGAAGCAATTTCTCTCTTGAATTTCTGAGACTAAAATTTGACAGCTTAATTCATGCCAGATAAACTTTGTATGTGTGTCAGCAATGTTTGTTTATAATTATTTGAGCTGATTCCAGTGTGTAAACCATCATCATTTCCTTTTTCTTATACCCCAACATTCCTCTCGCAAGAGCCCAAGGAAACTTAAATATAGGCATGTTGCAGAGGAAATAGTTCGTAGAATTTGTGCTTCTAAATGGGAACGCAACCGTGGCCCTTCCTTTGTCCTAATAGTTTCAAGGAGTTGATCTTACACTTTAACAACTGCATTTTGGAGATTTAACATCATGTCCTCTCTCTCATGTTTCTACCGTAGGAGTTGGTTTGCCACCTTTAAAAACGGCAGTCATGACCAAGGAGAGGAATATACGCTAATAATCTCAGCACCTATGAGGCAAATTTTAAATTTCTAAAATGACTTTAAATGAGTATTGCAACAATGACCGTTCCCCACATAAAAGGGGAGGCGCATTTTGAGCGGTCGCGCGCAGCCCCCTGGGATCCCTAGGGCAGCCCTGGAAGTTCGGAGGCCGGCACTGCCTTCCCGGGCTGGATACTGGTGATCTCCGCCCATGCAGTTACCTGTCCAATCCAGCTCAGGGAGGCGTTGCCAGGGGGATTAGCCAGGTAGGAGGAGGTAACCTTACCTTGAACATGGCTGAAGCAGAGTCATTCCTGGGAAGCAGTCAATGGCTCCAGAAGCTTTCCCACCCTCCACTCCCAAAAATAAAAAAATAATTAATGATTGCATTACAGGTTATTTTCTTCCATAGGCGTCGTACATGCATGCAGGCGCTGCTACAACAAGGCTGCTGTTGAAGGACCGGAAAGGAATTTTCCCTGCATTGGCAGGTTTCGCCTTTCCTGTAGCAATTCGTCACAACTTTGGCGGATGCAGGCCTTGGGCGGAATCCTTTAGTCATCTACATAAATAGGGGGGCATGGGGCGGTGACCCCCTGCCCCCATTGCGGCGGCAATAACAGGGTTCCTGTAAATGGGGCTAAGGGGCAGGCATTGACCATACGCTATAGGCTGTCATTGCCCTCCCTCTCCAGCGGCTGCGATCGAAGGGGGGCAGGCTATCTGCTTGAACATATGTTCTCCAGAGCTAGCCCAACCCCCACACATGTTGGATAACCCTGATATTACCTAGATCCCCGGCTGGGGGCTGGGAAGGATATACGCCCAATGCCTGAGCCAAGGTCTCCCTACATCTGAATTCTTAATAAAGTTGTGGCCAATTTTAATCCCATAGAACGTGGTCTTGTGTCATCATTCCGCTCGGGAGCTGCCTGGGGACTTTGGGGGACTCCGCCTGACCGTGCAATAAGTTACAAACCCTTGGTTTGTCTTTTGATGAGCCCATTGTTTGGCCGCTCTTAAGGCTTAAAATGCAAACACCGCCACTGTGTTGCCAATATATTAAGGGAACATGCTTCAAGTGGAAAGTTCTATCATTTATTTCAGCAAAGTCAACCTTAATAGTATTAACTAAAGTACAAATTATTCCGGGACACATTTTATCAAAAGAACCGGCTTCAGCTATCATAGTCAGGTCTGTGATGTGCTGAATATTTTTAATCTAGGTAGTATTTTTCTGTATCACTGTCATCTTCAGATGATTCTAATCAGAAGCTTTAATCGGTTCGTGAACGGGCATTATAATTGGTTAGAGACAATATTCTTCCATCTGGCTGCCTACTCCCATTATGTGTCAGAGAAGTCCCAGCACATCCACCCAAAATGTGCTGGATCCCGGTGCTATGAATTTTCTCAGTTCACGGATTCCCAAGTGTGTCTGTAGGCAATGCTCCTTGGAGGAGTCCTGCGCTTGAAGAGATCATGGAGGTGCTGCACGTAGTACATAATTGCTGTGGAACTCATACAGATTTCAGCAAAATTTTGGTATCTTAACAGGCCATTAGGTGGGAAGGCCATGCAGTGGAATCTTGTGCTTAGACTACTAAAAAAAGAATTAACTTAGACACAGCCTAGATCCTTTTGCATGATTTGCAGTGAAACCACTGATCTGCCAGGGGGGAAACGGTTCTGTAATGTGCCCCATTGTTTTGTGCCCGATACTATATTTGTGCATGCCTGTGTGTTCTGGGGTTGCTGCCGCTGTTAATGTTGGCAATTTCCCCACCTGGGTAGGGATTCGAACCTGGATCTCCCCGCACTTAAGCCCCTCACTGTAGCAACTGCTCAGTATTCCTAGACTGTCTCCTGTCCAAGAACTGAGAGCATAGGAGATGAAGCAGACCCTTCAAGTGCTCAGGGACAGTCCCAGATTTACAGCAGCTTTCCTGGTTTCTGATTTTATCCCAAAATGTCCTGCTTTCCCCTATTTTCATGTTGGAGGGTATGGATGAAGTACTACACACAAGCCACCCACTGGCGAGAAATGTTCTTCACAAAGAGTGGGGGACATGATCTCCCAGGCGTTCTAGCTCCCATAAGCCCTCAAGCTGCAACAGAAGGAATTGTGGGTAACACATCACTCACACAAGCAGCTGGGAGAGTGCGGGTGTAGCCCTGAATTCACCCATGGAAACCAGGGGAGAAAAATAAGCACTGAAAAGTCTGTTAAGTTTTGTGCTTATACGTAGAGCTGGAGTCAAGAAGAGAAACTTCCCAATGCTCATAATGTCTTTATTTCCAATTGGCCTATTTATCCCCTCCATTAAGCCATCTTTAAGCCCGTGTAATGCCATTGATTTAGAACCTCATTACAGAGTGGATAATGAGGCCCAGTCCTGAAACATTGTGCTTTTCTATTTCCACTCATTTAGCAGGGTTCTCTCCCCCCACACCAAAATTAGATCTTTTTAAAAAATCAATCAGAACCATAAATTGCATTCTCCAAAGCAATATATCTCTCTGTGTGTGTAAGGTGAGATGCAAACACAGAATATTTTATAATGAATACTGATGTTAATATTTCCTCCTCCTCCTCCTCCTCTTCTTCTTCTTCTTCTTCTTCTTCTTCTTCTTCTTCTTCTTCTTCTTCTTCTTCTTCTCCTCCTCCTCCTCCTCCTCCTCCTCCTCCTCCTCCTCCTCCTCCTCCTCCTCCTCCTTCTCCTTCTTCTAATGAAGCAAACTATGAATGCAGAAAGAGTTCCTATTCCTGCAAAGTTCAGTTCAGAGACACACAAAGTGCAATTCATGAAACCTGGCTTTAATGGTATGCATATATATATATATATATATATATATATATATATATATGCACACATATATAATTAATGCGGCATTGAAAAACATGTTTAAAATGTTTTATTTCTTGATCAGCTAATTGGACCGTTGAAACAAAGATGCCTTTCTTCTTCCCGTTTGCCATGAGTTAAATTACTGTAGTAAAGGTTCCCCCCCTCTAGTTCTTTGGCCTTCATTCATGTATTCACTACTGCCAATTAGCTTCGAAAGTCACTGGTTTTACAAAATGCTACTCTTCCCTTCCACCTTCCTGCTCGTCCTCCTCTTTTACATGTGCGCGCACACACACACACACACACAGAGAGAGAGAGAGAGAGAGAGAGAGAGAGAGATCACAGAACTGGCATTCAGACATGGGTTGTTAGACTGTCTTTCCTCATCTTTTTTCACGTTGACGTGTTTCAGCTTGGGAAGGAGGGGAAAAAAAACCCTTCCAACTTGGAAACTTGAGACGCGGCTGTCTCTGTTGCAGTGTTTTCTCCACATCCTGTTGAGTATTAAGTAGTTATTTAAAAACGGAGCTGTTATACTCAGTGACTGACTTAAAGAGCTCGATATAGTTTACAAGACGATTAATTAAATGAGAGCACTGCATGGGTTGCCCATGTGTTTCCATAATCATTCACGTTGGCCTATGGTTGCCCTTTAATTTTCATACTAATTAAAGTAACACACATTGAGTTGCAAATTGTTGATGGCTGCATTTCTCAGTAGATGTTAACACTGATGTAAGCTGAATGGTGATTTCTTTTTCTAAAAGGAGGAGAAGCATTAAACATAGCTGAGTTCTTGTTCTTTCTTTCTTTAGTCCGGTCTCCTTGCACCAGGCCTGCAAAATTGTGACCCACAAGTGTCCTATGCCAGCCGTATACTGTGGCCTGTAACTGCTCACGTCCCCACACCTTGTTTTTGATAGTCCCTGGTGGACCTGGAAAATAACAGGTTCATGAAATCACTGTGGGGAAGAGCCCTGATATCATTGATGATATGTATTGGATCGGTGGGTGTCAGGAGCTGGAGTCAGGAGCAGGTCAGTAAGAAAACACCTAATGCCAGCGAGGTTAAACTCTTTACTTAAAGAAACTAAAACAGTGCAGGCCTAGTGATCACGGCAACTCTTCCCAGTAGGTCCTGCCCCAGTGAGGCAGTTGCAAGGACTGAAGGTCCCCACCTTCCCACCGATCCCCAAGGCTCCTCCCTCTGCTCATTCCCCAGCAGCCTAAGGCTCTGTCATCTTGTCTCTCATCGCTGCACCCTCTTCATTACTCTGTGTGTTCTTGGAGATCAGCGGGGAGGGGAGCTGGTCGCAGCAGGAGGGGAAGACTCTCTGGATTCTTCAGCAGCCTGACTCATCGCTGCCTCTTCGTGCCCCTCCTCACCAGCCTCCTCTCCTGACTCTGGTTCTGCACTGCTCTCTGCCACAGCCTCTTCCTGCTCACTAAACCCTCTTGCCTCTTCAGCTTCCGACACCTCCTCCTTCCAGTCTTCTCCCTCTGATCATGCATCGCCGTACCACCACCAATCCCCTGGCTCTAAACCTTCTTCCCTTGGGGGTTACCCAGTAAGTGCTCTTCCACCACTCCTCTGCATTCACCATGACATCGGGTCACTGTTGTGACGTGGGGTTTGTGATTTCAGCTCTCTTGACATAATATGCTGGACGCAGTTCTCTAGTAACAGTTCTTTATTTAAGTGAACAAGACTGACTCTGAGGGCAGGAAGGCTACATTTATAGGGACAGGGAACTAGCTAGAAAGGGATACATTTTGGAGGGAACAATATCAAGCAATCACAGTGCTGCCTTTTGGAGGAAACCAATAAGACAGAGGATCCAAATAAAGCAGCTTAAATGAACCAATAGTAGCTGTACTCTCTGGAACCAAAAGGCAGTTACTTTATCCTAATGCACATACAGACAATAATAATACACAACAGTCACCATCATAGCTGCCAAGTCTCCCGTATTCCCCGGGAAACCCCCGTTTTTCCAGCCGTTCCCAGCTGAAAAAACGGATTTTTTTGTTTTTCCCCAGTTCACTTACCGGCCAGGGGAGGCTCCTTCTGCGCATGTCTGGAGTCTCTGGACATGCGCAGAAACGATTTCTGGCGTGGTGGCCATTTTGGAACTGGGCAGAGCAGCATCAAAAGTCGCTTCTGAGCATGCTCCGCCCAGTTCCAAAATGGCGGCAGCGCTACTTCCGGTCTGTGATCCCTTATTTTTCCAGCAGGAACTTGGCAGGTACGGTCACCATTTGTGCAGGCCTGCCCTATTGGTCACCTTCAGAGCAATCCTTCATTGGTTGAAATTAAGTGGGGAACCATGGACCCCTGGTTGTTATAGGTGGTTACCTTCCTGTAACTACACCCCTGGGTCAGGGTCATTTTGTTGATGAGTTGGCCTTTCGTTTTACTTTCCTAAAGCGATTTTCAGCCATAGTTTTTCTTCTCCTCTCCTCTCCCCCCCCCCAACTGCAATTTCTTTGTGCCAAAGCACCAGCCCACCAGAGAAACCAAACAACACAGGGGTGCTTTGTGCATTTTTGCACAGTTGGAGATGGTGGTGAGGAAGACTCCGGTGGAGGGAACTGAAATGGAGAGATTCAGCAGAAGGCAGGAGAACTGGGAAGCAGAGGGTTCAAACGTAACCTGGCACAACTACACTTGCACTTAATTCCCCCCCCCTGTTATGGCTCTTTGTTTGCTTTTCCATTTTAAAACAATTCAGCACTTTAGCAACGTTTTCTAAATAGTCCTGGGAGTGGGATTTGACACCCCATAGGTAGAAGAAACCTGCCCTTAGATGGGGAGATGTTCATTCCCATATCACCATGGACCATTCATCTCCCTGTTCCAATGTACAGCATTTTCAGCTCAGGCTACATTATGGAGCGCTTTTGCCACGACTTAGGAAAGAGAATAAACAGATACAGACAATTATCCTGCGGCTCCTCCTGCTGCTATTGGCATCTGCACTTGGCAGAGGTCCTGACAGGAACCACTCCATCTCTTTCAAATGGTCTACGTGGATGTAATGAGCATATGGTACTGGCTACTCAGTGAGAAATATAACCTTGACCTTGAGCGTACGGTACCCCTCCTCCTCCTCTTCCTCCGCCCTCGAAAAGGAAAGTTTGTCAAAAGCAACAGCAGTATCGAAAATTAAAATGTCCCACTTCTCGGTCAAAAGAAAGCATGTGATTTATTTATTTTTTGAGGGGGGGGGGTGAACCAAACATTTCTCCTCTCCAAGCTTAATAATAATAATAATAATTTTTTTTTATACCCCACCCATCTGTGGGTGGCTTCCAACAGAACATACAAAAACACAACAGAATGTCACACATTAAAAGGTTTCCGATACAGGGCTGCCTTCAGATGCCTAGGTAAAGGTAAAGGGACCCCTGACCATTAGGTCCAGCCGTGACCTACTCTGGGGTTGCGCGCTCATCTCGCATTATTGGCCGAGGGAAGCATCGTATAGCTTCCAGGTCATGTGGCCAGCATGACAAAGCCGCTTCTGGCAAACCAGAGCAGCACATGGAAATGCCGTTTACCTTCCCGCTGTAGCGGTTCCTATTTATCTACTTGCATTTTGACATGCTTTCGAACTGCTAGGTTGGCAGGAGCTGGGACCCCGTCACAGGGATTCGAACCGCCGACCTTCTGATCAGCAAGCCCTAGGCTCAGTGGTTTAACGACAGCGCCACCTGGGTCCCCTACACTAGGTCAAATAATCATTTATCTCTTTGAAATCTGGGGGGGGGGCATTCCACAGGGTGGATGCCAATTCGGGGAAGGCCCTCTGCCTGCTTCCCTGTAACCTCACTTCTTGCCATGAGGGAACCACCAGAAGGCTCTCGGAGCTAGGACCTCAGTGTCCCCAGGCTCACAATATCCCTGGATATAATTAGTGTTGATAGATTGCCCTTGGGTGTTAAGATGGGGTCATTGTTCTCCTAACAATTCTCCTACCAATTATATGAGCCGTGCCATATAAATGTAAAAAAATAACAATAAATTCATTGGAATCTCATCAAGGAGACCTCTAGCAGCAGATGGAGAAGGAGGCCCACAAAAATACAATGACCTCTCAGCTGCTAAGGATGGCTCCCTAAAATAAAGTAAAGGGGATGCAGTTTCAATGAGCTTGGAGGGAGGGCTGCGTTTGTGAATGGGGTGAGCAGCATCGATACATGGTGTTTGGAGATAAATGTGGCTTTTGTAAGAAAACCAGCGACAGACTCAACTATGGGAGAAGAGCTCCTGCTGAGCCTCCCCATCCATAATTGATTAATTAACATAATGGCCCTAAATGAGATTTTCCTCCAGAATTTAATTAATTACAATCGCAACCCTTCTAAAGGTTACGCAATATATTTGCCAGCAGTTAACTGATTAACCAAATATCTAATAATAATAATAAAAAGTGTTCTATATACAGACACACCCCTGATCACTCAGGAAGAACCAATATTTTTTTCTGTGTGCGAATTAAGTGCAAACATGAAAGGCTGCACACGCAGTACACACACACACAAAAAAGAGACCAGGAAGCTTTGGCGTGAGGTATTTGCTTCAGGCTGGTAACCGAATAGCTTAGTTGTGGGTTTACCCTCAGCATTAGCCTAATTAATCGCGGGCTGCTTTATTAAAAACCAGTTATAAAGAAAACATTCCTGGACGAGAAAGCCCTCCGGGGCTTCAAACTCCTTGTACGACAGATGAACCTAATGCCTCACAAAGTCCAGTCACTTTCAAGTTTCCACATGAAAACATCTCTTCCCACTCTTCTCTTCACTGCTTGCACTCCCCATTTGCTGCCCATGGACCAAACCTGAAGGGCTGGCTTTCTCTTCCCTGAAACTACAACTCCCATGATCCCTGACCCCCACAATGCTGCCTGGACTACAACTCCCATGATCCCTGGCCCCCACAGTGTTATAAAACGAAGACTTTAATTAGCGTTTTTGAGGATTTCCTCCTCCCTGAGATCAGCTTTCACTGCCTTCAACCAAGTGAATTGCAATGGGCAGCTATTAGGGAAAGGGACTTTTCGGTGGTGGCACCCTGGTTATGAAACACACTAACAGCAGATAAGGTTACCTAGTCTGTTCTTTGTTGGCTTTTCAGTGCCAGAAGATGACCTTTTCTTTAGACAAGAATGCTTCGAGTTTTTAAAATTTGAACTTCTGAAACCATCCAATTTTATCCCTATTGCACACCTTTAGCAAGGTGTTTCTCTAGGCTGTTACTCTCTGTTGCTGACATTTTTATGCTAAATTTCGATCCTGAGGTATGTTTCCTGTTTTTTACTGTTCCCTGCTCAGTGTGGTAGTTTAATGTTTTTTTGCTGGTAAGCTGCCCAGAGAACACGGAGATGGGGAGCATATAAACCTTGCTGAGACCCTACCTGCCTGCAGACTGTCTCGCCAGAGTGGTGCATGCTCTGGTTATCTCCCGCTTGGACTACTGCAATGCGCTCTACGTGGGGCTACCTTTGAAGGTGACCCGGAAACTGCAATTAATCCAGAATGCGGCAGCTAGACTAGTGACTGGGAGTGGCCGCCGGGACCACATAACACCGGTCCTGAGAGATCTACACTGGCTCCCAGTACGTTTCCGAGCACAATTCAAAGTGTTGGTACTGACCTTTAAAGCCCTAAACGGCCTCGGTCCAGTATACTTGAAGGAGCGTCTCCACCCCCATCATTCAGCCCAGACACTGAGATCTAGCACCGAGGGCCTTCTGGCGGTTCCCTCATTGCGAGAAGTGAGGTTACAGGGAACCAGAGAGAGGGCCTTCTTGGCAGTGGCACCCGCCCTGTGGAACGCCCTCCCAGCAGATGTCAAGGCAATAAGCAGCTATTTTACTTTTAAAAGACAACTGAAGGTGGCCCTGTTTAGGGAAGTTTTTAATGTTTGATGCTATATTGTTTTTAATATTCGGTTGGAAGCCGCCCAGAGTGGCTGGGGAAACCCAGCCAGATGGGCGGGGTATAAATATATTATTATTATTATTATTATTATTATTATTATTATTATTATTATTATTGCTCCACATATCATGCCATCACTAGTTGGAGGGTTCTATACAAAATTCTGGAAGGCCAACACAAAAGCCAAGCAGAATGTATCATGTTTTCATGTTTAAGTCTCTCAGTATATGAGGAAATGCAAAGCATCAATAAATCTGCTTAGGGGGTTTCTCAGCAGCTCTGGGCCCACAGGGGTGGGAAGGACGGGCAAGTTTAACTCTCCCTCCATGCCACTGAGGTTTCAACCCAGGGCCGGCTCTAGGTAGACCCCCGGTGGCGCGGTGCGACCTGCTCGAGACTGCCCTGTTTCAACCTCTTGGAACAGTCCGG
The DNA here is from genome assembly GCF_965207765.1 of Zootoca vivipara. Taxonomy (NCBI): domain Eukaryota; kingdom Metazoa; phylum Chordata; class Lepidosauria; order Squamata; family Lacertidae; genus Zootoca; species Zootoca vivipara. The sequence continues at coordinate 25,678,053 of NC_142590.1, forward strand.
CTCCCAGTGGTGGGTGCAAATTGCCACCACTCCCCGCTCATCCTATCAATCATTTGCTGATTGTGGAGGGAGCAATACCTGCCCAACTCAGATGATATGCATGGATCAGCCTAAGTGGAAACTGTTCTGTATACAGTGGTGCCTCGCTAGATGAATTTAATTCGTTCCACGGGTCTTTTCTTATAATGGAAAATTCGTCTAGCGAATCCCATAAGAATGCATTGATAATTTTTGGGGGGATTCAGTTCTGACCATGCCCACCACTGGCATGCAGCTTCCAGCAGATTGGCCAAAGGTTAGACACTCCTTGCTTTGCGTCTATGGTTGCGTGATCTTCGTACTTCTGCATATCACAAGCCACACAGTGCAGACTTCGCAGCTGAGTAGGAGAACCATGGGATCAGCTATTACAGTGGTACCTCGGCTTATGAACTTAATCCGTTCCTAAAGTCTGTTCTTAAACCAAAACCGTTCTTAAACCGAGGTGTGCTTTCCCTAATGAGGCTTCCCGCCACCGGTGCCCTTCCGCCATTCAGATTCCATTCTTAGACCGAGGTAAAGTTCTCAAACCGGGACACTGTTTCCGGTTTTGTGGAGTTCATAAACTGAATCGTTCTTAAACAGGGCTGTTCTTAAACTGAGGTATCGCTGTATTACTTTTTTGGCTGTGTGGGTGCTTCTGAAGCTGCCTGGTTTGCTTTGACTCAACATCAAGAGCCTCCAGACTGAAGGTTCTACAGTATTGTGGAACTGTAGGTGGTTGCAGCTTTCCCCAGTCAAAGCGTGTCATAGTCTCATGACTTAAAACTCACCCTTTCGGGGAAGGATGGGCCCACACACCCTACCTTGGGCTTTGGCATCCATGCCCAGCATCCCAGTGCTGAGGTGATGGTGATGTCCTAGTGTGCCATGCTTCAGTCCACTGCTCCAGTCCATCGGCCGTGCCCTTTCCGGGGCTACTCCATTCCGTTCCCAACTGGAGGAGGAGGAAGGAAGGAAGGAATTATATGAGAATCCGTCCTTAAACAGCAAAAGCCAGTGATGTTAACAAACCATGAGCACTGTGAAATTCCCCGGCATTTCATCAGGTGGCAAGAAGTTCATGTTACACTTGATCGCCGGATAAGTTGCCTATAAAAACTTTGCAGATATTGTTTCCTTATTTAAAGCCAACCACTGGAGTTTTCTGTTGGTCCTGTTTCCTTTCTCTCCATAACCACAGCAACAAGCTGCTGCTAGAGAGGGATTATTAGTATATCTCTTCTCTAAAAAGCTGCAGAAGGATTATGCTCGGAGAGTGTACCTGACAGCTTTGTGCCTCAGACTCAGCCAAAAGAGCCAAACAAACTCCCCTAAGATCCCAAATTACTTTGTGCAGTTTTTATGCCGGGATCTTGCAGAGAGGTAAATATCGCCAAGTTGCTCTTTAATGCTTTCGTGTGTGTGTGTGTGTGTGTGTGTGTGTGTGTGTGTGTGTGTGTGGTGTGTCTCTACAGCTTGGTTCACCATTGCCTATAATAGTTCCAAGGCTCTGGGTTTCTTTCCCAGAAACGCACTCTCACCATGCAAAAACCCAAAGCACACTGGAGAGTTATCTTAAAGCCGATTTTAAATAATTGAAATTTTAACGTTCTCAAACCGCTCACCGTTCCGAAATTTATTCCTTTAATAACGGCCACATTGGAACGAGGCCTTCATTTCTTTCCAATGTTGAGGGGCTGTCCCGCTTTGCAGGGTTATTTGTTAAATATTCAGGAGGAAATGTTGGGTGCTTGCGAAAGACTGCGGCGTTAGAAATTCATTGCGCAGGATGCAGCTGCGAGAAAGTTCTGGAAGACCGTGCCAGTGGCATCCTCGAGGACAATCCGTGGTTGGTTGGGTTAGCCTAATCCCGCCATTTGGCCCCTTTAGGGGGTACAATTCTGGTCTCTTAAGTATTTCCTAGATGAAGACTGTCAACAGGGCTCAATCAGTGCCAGATAATCAGCAGGGGTTTAATGCCTCTGAGAGACACTTCCGCTTGAGACCCTGCAAAGGAATAATAGACTCCCCAACCCCCCAGACAAAATGGACTCCAGCTATTCCTGCAGAGGTTAAAGGTTGCCGCTGCATTAGTTGAACCAGGCAGCCCGGCCGATAATGTGCTATATTAAATTCGGTGCGCAGAGCTGTTCAACTAACAGGTGTTACATTGTCAAGCGATAGCTTGGTGCTAGTTCCTATTCACGCAAACCATTTTTACAAACAAGCGAGCTTCTTATACGAGTCTTCATCACCTCCAGGCATTCCGATTCTTTCTTAAGTACAGAAACATTAATTAGATTTTGACCACAGACCCCGGATTTGACTTGCTCTTGACAGGGTTTCCATTAGCGTAATCTGTAGGGGAATTCGCTGTTTTAACATCTGTGCGCCTCAGGCCTGTCTCACATTTACTGCCATAGCCTGAAAAGCCTCCCTTGTACGGCTGTATGTTTCTTCATGCTCCCAATTTCACAGAAGTCATTTCAGCACCAAACAGCAATTAGCAAAGGGATGGGCCCCGGCTGACATGAATGCAATTTATTGTTTTCCGAAAAGGCCCTGAACCAGGCAAACAAAGAACGCAGTCTTGCTGTCTGGCATCTTATTAACTTGTATTATTACTATTACTATTATTTTGTGTGCACCTCACTGAAGGGGGATCTTCCAGCAAAGGCGGTCGCTAGTATGCAGTTGCATGCATGCTTCTGAAGAATATTAATTTCAGTTCAATTAGGCACATTTTTGTGGGCCCTCAGCCTCTAATATAGGATAGGCGCTTTCGTAATTATCTCTGGTATTAACTTTATCATCGCCAGGCTTTTGCATAAATGCAACCTTTCATCTTTAAAATGCCAACGCTTCTTCAATTTTTGGCAACCATGCAGCATTACTAATTATTTGCTCATTATGTGTGGTTAACTGATGAATCATTAATAAATGAATAGATGGATAATATATTTTTATGGTAATTGGAGATATAACTGATTGCAGATTTCCAGAGCTTTTTCAAGCTGTGCTGAAGGAGGCAGTAGCTGCATAATTGTTTACAGGCAAGATGTGGGCCTCTGACAAGTCCCCCCCCCCTTTTCTCCCCTTCTTTCCCCTTACAGTTGTGGTTTATCACTAGGGAAGAAATTATCCTATCAGGATGTCTTCTACTCCAATAAAGCACTAATGGCATATGAATGACAACTCTTGTTTCACCACACATTTATTTCCAGAATTCGTGCCTTGAAGCAAAAAAAAGCGACGCCACCTTTTGGCGTCTTATTCCTGTTTATGTAAGCACATTCAACGTACATATGATGCTCTACAGCAGAAGCAAAAAAAAGGGCAAGTCCCTAATTAAAAGTGTAGATCCGTTAACATTTATTTGTATGTACAGAATTCTGCTTGTAGTTTTAAAACAGAAAAATACTGAAATTGTTAATAAGCATGGGCAGGTTCCCTTTAATTCATTTCGTTTGTACTCATCCTGCCCCCAGTCAATGGTTATCTTTGCTTTCATCATGCGTTAGCTAATCACGTTCCATAAAAGCATCAAGTAGCCACAGCGATGAGGTACACACGCCTCTGTTGACACCTTCCACGAGTTGAACGATGATCTTCCAAAGTGGGAGACTTCCTGTACATGCGCAGCTTCCTTCACATGCGGCTGGATAGCTTAGTCGGTAGAGCATGAGACTCTTAATCCCAGGGTTGTGGGTTCGAGCCCCACGTTAAGCAAAAGATTGCTGCATTGGAGGGGATTGGATTAGATGGCCCTTGAGCATACCCTCTGACATTTCTCCGATGAAAATTGGGGCGTCCCCCATTCCATAATGATCATTTCACTATTTACATCCTCCACATCGTATTGGGTTGCCCCAGCCACTCTGGGCGGCTTCCAACATATATGAAAACATAACAAAGCATTAAACATTTTTTTTTAAAAAAAAAACCACTTCCCTATACAGGATTGCCCTATACAGGAAGGCTCGGGGGTCAGATAACTCCATACCCTCCAACATTTCTCCAATGAAAATAGAGACATCCTAAGGACAGGTGGGACATTATGGGATCAAATCAGAAACCAGGACGGCTTCTCTAAATCAGGGACGTCCCTGGAAAATAGGGACACTTGGTGGGTCTGGTATTTGTGGGCAGTTGCATGCTAAGGCTTTATTGGGGTAAGCGAACAGAAAGAGTGAAGCAAGAGCTTCTCTGGTTTTCTTCATCTTCCAGCGCTTGCATCCAGGAGTCTCCAAACCAGAATAGATGCTTGTTAACTAGCCAATACTTTGGCCACCTCATGAGAAGACTTCCTGGAAAAGACCCTGATGCTGGGAAGGATTGAGGGCACAAGGAGAAGGGGATGACAGAAGACGAGATGGTCGGACAGTGTTCTCGAAGCTACCAACCTGAGTTTGACCAAATTGCGGGAGGCAGTGGAAGACAGGCGTGCCTGACGTGCTCTGGTCCATGGGGTCACGAAGAGTCGGACACAACTAAACGACAACAAATAGCCAATGCCATCTAATCTCCCTCCATATACATCAGAATGAATGCTCAATGAACAGGTTGTCTGGAAGCACCCAAAGTCGTACCCAGTGTAGACCCATGGAAATCAAAGTCCTTTTTTCCAATAGGTGACTTGGGTAGGGGAAACAAAGTTGCCGACTTATAGATCAACAGCAAAGATATTGCTTCAAAAACAAGGCATTGAAACAAATCCACCTTAAGCAACAACAACAGCAGCAGCAGCAAAAATGGGGGCAGGCACACATAGCTGAGAAACACGGCTTTCCTTGTTTGATGCTTAGGAAACTCAACAGTGGAAAAACCAGTGACAAATGCAAGAGAGATTTCCAAATCTGAACTGTAATTATTTAACCAGGTGGGCCGTCTTTTCCTAATGATCCTTTCCATGAAAGCCGAATAACTAATGAGGGTCCTAAAGAAACCTTTGTCTTTCCATGTACTAATGATCACATTTATAAATATGCAGAGAGGGCCCCCCCCCATGCATGTTGCTAATGATAAGTAATTAAGCACTAGGCATGAAAAGCTACAGAGGAAGGGTCATGTTAATGCAGGAGAAATTAAGAATGCAATAAAATAAGTTGTCTTGCAAAGATTAAACTTTTGGCCTCTGCCATTTTTGGTATGAAAAAACATCTTTCTTCGCAGTTAAAAAAAAATATCTGGGTCTGGCGCTCTGGTAAACAGAGTGCTCATTTTCTTTTCAGTTAATTTTATGTGCTTCTTTGCTCACTTAAAACAAAAAAAACAAGCAATACACTATCCACAGAAACCAACGATCATCTCCCAGCCAAATTGCAGTGTCTTTAGAAAGAGAGTGAGAGAGAGTGAGAGAGCCAAATTTGCCATTAGTTATAATCTTCCCTCTCCAGAAGTGGTTTCTAACTTTTCTTGGCAGTGGAAAACAGGGACATACTCAGATTAGAATCTTAAAATGTATCCCCAATGATGATCGTACACACAGGAGCCTTGCCCCAAGAAGGTTTTCTCAGTCGGAGGAACCACCGTGAGAGTAAAATGTTTAATATAGCTTCACTTATTGGACTCAAAGGATCTGTGACCTTCACAGGACAATCCTAGGTATGTGATTGCAAAAGTAAATTCCAGCAAGTTAAAAGTAGGGTGAGCAACATGCCCTCTTTTTTCCAGAGGACAGTCTTCTGCTTAAAGGGCTGCCTGTCCAGGTTAAAAATAAAAACAAAACCTTTAAAGATGTTAGGAGCCTTGAAGCTGCTGACCAGTAGTTTGCAGCTTGAGAGCAGGGGGAGGAGGCCCACTGTGGTGAGATGTATTGTGTTTCAATTACAGTATATCATGAGTGGCACTCAAAATGGAGCTGACTTCCCCAGAGCATAGGGGTGCCATATTTCAAATCCAGACAGAAAAGGTGTTGAGCTTTTTTTGAGCAAAATCACAATTGTTAATAATAATAATAATGCAGTTTTTGAGCTATTTGAATGGAAAAGCGGCAAAAGTGGAACTGCCGACATGGGCTATCGTACGTCCAGATTTTCCCATACATTTTCACACCCGGATACTGCTGCCGACGGCTGTATTCCAGATATGTCCTGACATATGGCAACCCTACCAGAGCAGGGAGCCTGTGACCCTTCAGCGCTTGTTGGACAGCAGCATGGCCAACAGTGAGGCATCATGGGAGTTGTAGTCCAACAACATCTAGAGAGCCGCACTTTCCTTGCTCTAGTACTGTGTTTCTGAATCACAGCCTAAAGCACCTCAAAACATTTCAGAACAGCTGCATATGCTCACACAGCTAATGATTTCAAGGTTGCCAGGAACAATATCACACCCTCCAACATTTGAGAATAGGGATGTCCTAAATATTATAATAATAATAATAATAATAATAATAATAATAATAATAAATAATGATGATGATGATGTCCCAGCCACTCTGGGTGGCTTCCACCATATATAAAAGCATAATAAAATACTGAATTTTTTATTTAAAAAAATATCTATACAGGGCTGCCTTTGTTGTGGTTTAATCGTTTAGTCGTGTCCGACTCTTCGTGACCCCATGGACCAGAGCACGCCAGGCACTCCTGTCTTCCACTGCCTCCCGCAGTTTGGTCAAACTCATGTTCGTAGCTTCGAGAACACTGTCCAACCATCTCGTCCTCTGTCGTCCCCTTCTCCTAGTGCCCTCCATCTTTCCCAACATCAAGGTCTTTTCCAAGGATTCTTCTCTTCTCATGAGGTGGCCAAAGTATTGGAGCCTCAGCTTCACGATCTGTCCTTCCAGGGAGCACTCAGGGCTGATTTCCTTCAGAATGGATAGGTTTGATCTTCTTGCAGTCCATGGGACTCTCAAGAGTCTCCTCCAGCACCATAATTCAAAAGCATCAATTCTTTGGCGATCAGCCTTCTTTATGGTCCAGCTCTCACTTCCATACATCACTACTGGGAAAACCATAGCTATAACTATACGGACCTTTGTAGGCAAGGTGATGTCTCTGCTTTTTAAGATGCTGTCTAGGTTTGTCATTGCTTTTCTCCCAAGAAGCAGGCGTCTTTTAATTTCGTGACTGCTGTCACCATCTGCAGTGATCAAGGAGCCCAAGAAAGTAAAATCTCTCACTGCCTCCATTTCTTCCCCTTCTATTTGCTAGGAGGTGATGGGACCAGTGGCCATGATCTTGGTTTTTTTGATGTTGAGCTTCAGACCATATTTTGCGCTCTCCTCTTTCACCCTCATTAAAAGGTTCTTTAATTCCTCCTCACTTTCTGCCATCAAGGTTGTGTCATCTGCATATCTGAGGTTATTGATATTTCTTCCGGCAATCTTAATTCCTGCTTGGGATTCATCTAGTCCAGCCTTTCGCATGATGAATTCTGCATACGGTATAAGTTAAATAAGCAGGGAGACAATATACAACCTTGTCGTACTCCTTTCCCAATTTTGAACCAATCAGTTGTTCCATATCCAGTTCTAACTGTAGCTTCTTGTCCCACATAGAGATTTCTCAGGAGACAGGGCTGCCTTTAGATGTCTTCTAAAGATATAGTTATCTGCTTCGGTTTGGGGGGGGGGTGTCCACATAACTCCATGCCCTCCCACATTTCTCCAATGAAAACAGAGATTGTTGAGAGTTCGCAACAACAACAAAACACCAAAAAAACTCAACAACTTATTTGTCCAGATTTTCACTTTTTGAAATATGGCAACCCTACTTTAAATGCTGGCATCAAGCTATTTCTATATTGGGAGTAGGAAACCTGGTGACTCCAGATGTTGCTGGGCTCGAAAACATCTGTCGGCTTGGCCAATGCTCAGGGATGGGGATGGTAATGTCTCAGGGGCCACAGATTCCCTTCCCCGTACAAAAAGTTGTTTCTTGACTGAAATGCAAATGGACGGGTTTTGATTGATGTGCAAAAATTCACCTAGCGCCTAACTGTCTCGAATCCACTGGGTGTGCCCAGACCTGGAGCTACTGCTGAACATAACTCTGCTTCATGTGCATTAAATATGAAAATACACAGGGATGGGCTGGTGCTATCCCTGGACCTGGTGGGTAAGTGGGGACAAGACCAAGGAGGTCTTCAATGGGATAATAACATTGAGGGTCATACACAAATGTGCAAGATTGCCACAAAGGACCGTCATGGCAATTACCACACAGAATTTATTTCTGTCTGGTCTGCATAGGAATTTTGTCATGTGCAAAGTGCTCCTCGGAGTCCAGGAAAGCTTTTAGGAAGACTCAAGCACAAAGAAGGGACTTTGTGGGTGTTTTCCTCTCTACGTGTTGTTTGTAATTCCCAGCAAAGTACACTCAGACTATTAGGGCCGTTCCAAACTGCATTTTTCCTGATATTAAAACCAAGACAGCCGCTGTATATGAAGAGCCAGAACAAACATTTCTAATTTTTTTATATATATGAAGGGAAAGCAGTTATTTATATATTAAAAAAAAATATTAAGGTGAAACCCATAAACCCAGGCCTTTGAAGATTTCCTTTAACACATTCCTATTAAATTTCCAAACTGACCTTTAATTACTTTGCAGACCGTTTCTGACACCCACCCACCCCCCCTCCGGATTGCTTCCCTGACTCCAGAATGAAGCCCCATAAATAGAAAAGCTGTGTTGTCCTTCCACAGGCAAGTGTAGCGCACATACGACAACCCGCCAAGTTGGTTTTAACTTTTATGGGCTGTGCTGCTCGGCCTCCCTGCTAAAGCTGTTTCATTTTGACTGAAGGGGTGGGGGTGGGGGAATCAAATAACCTGAAATAAACCCCTGCCAAAAAGGCCTGACCTGCAGCGTGCAAGCCAAGGCAGTTGGGCTTGGAGAAGATCAATGGCTGTCATTGAGACAAGCGCCTCTCCCATCTTCCCACCCTTAGCGAGGCTGACAGATGTTCTTTCTTTTACTGCAGCATTAAGTCTAGTGGATCAGAAGAGCCAGGCAAAGTCTCTTCCCCCCCCCCCACTTCCTGTGATTGGCAGGACTCCCCTTCCTCAAATAGCCGCGACTGAAACTGGAGTGATTGCTTGGGGATTGTCTGTGTGAAAGAACTACAGAAATTATTTCAAAAAGGCCCTAGTAGCGTGGAACGAGACGTGACAAGGGCAGGCCTGTGTCTTCCAATGCAGTTAATAATAATAATAATAATAATAATAATAATAATAATAATAATAATAATACCCGCCCATCTAAATGGGTTGCCCCAGCCCCTCTGGACCACTTTCAGCACATATAAAAGCATAATAAAATGTTAAACATTGAAAAGGATCAGGGGAGCAACGGAGTAGAAAGTAAGGTGCGGGAAGAGACTGCAGAATCCCTCCTTCTTCTCCAATCTAGGCTTGGGAATTAGCCCAGTTATGGAAGGAAAACATCCCGGATGAGGAGAGAAGAGACCGCAGGGCATTTAAAGGGGCTTTGAAATGGAAAACAGAAATAAAGCTCTGGTCACAACAGAATCGATACAAAGTCCAAAAAAACCCAGACACAGAATTGAAAGCGCTATTCTGAAAAGAACGACGCCAATAAAAAAGCATTCAATGAACCAAAAATGCTGTCGGTGTCACAGAACCATATCATTGTGGAGCTGGGAGACCACCTAATCCAACCCTCCGCAGTACAGGAATGATCAATAAGTGAGCTGTGATGAGGCCAGGTTTGATGCCTGCGATGGTCACAGCAGCGTCTCTCTCCATATGAACTGAACCAGACCCTGCAATCATCACCTGAAGCCCTCCTTTGTGTGCCCCCTCCAGAAGAGGACTAGAGGGCCGCAGCAGAAGAACGAGCCTTGTCTGCAGTGGCTCCCCATTTTATGGGATGCTCTCCCCAGGGAAACTCGCCTCGCACCTTCACTACATTCCTTTAGGCTCTCCTCCTCAGCCTTTGGCGAATTAAGCAGTTTGCGGCCTTTTAAATGTGTTTGTGGGAGAGGGGCTATTGGCTCGTTTTTCTTTTTCTTTTTATTATGCATTTATTTTGTATTTTTATCTTGTCAACCGTTCTGCGGCCTTCGGGTGAAGGGCGGTATGCAGATTTGAATAATACTTTTGCAAATTCCGTGCAAAGAAATTCTAAGTGCAGAGAACATATAGCCATAGGCAGGGATGACCTAATATGTTAGTTCTGGGTTTGTTTTTTCTCAGTTACTCATTTTCCAACTGTCAGTTGCAAGTTGGCCCCATCGCTACACAGATCTGCCTTAGAAAAAGAAGCCTGCATAGAAATCCATACACATTTCTGTTCTAACATACAAATAATTTTGTGTACATATTTGCATTTCCTCCTATTAGAAAACATTCTTGTACATTATGTCCACTAATAAAAGTCGTACAGTACCTTGGATCTCAAATGCCTTGGCTCCTGAACAAATCAGCTCCCCAATGATTGAAGCCCAGAATTGAGTGTTCCGGTTTTCAAACAATTTTTGGAAGCCGAACGTCCAGCGCAGCTTTCGATTGACTGCAGAAGCTTCCTGCAGCCAATCAGAAGCCACGCTTTGGTTTCTGAACATTTTGGAAGTCGAGCAGACATCCGGAACGGATTCCATTCGACTTCCGAGGTATGACTGTATAAACATTATAATTAATTTTTTGCACCAGTCACCAGCAGGTGCATTTTTGCACACGTTGTTTTGTCAGAGCGCCACATCGCAGAGTTTGGAGAAGTGCCAATTTTGAAAGAGAGCGAGGTTTCATTTGCAGGTTACCTTGGGGAAGTGAGGATCTGCGAGCTGTCCGTGAAAACCCCTAGCTGCAGGCAAAGGCCATCACTACCATGTGGTAAAAGGAGGTTGTGTGCCAAAGGGTGTGACAGCAACAAGGAAAAGTGACCCATGCCCAGAGACACTGCCTATGCTATGCTACTAAAATAATGGCATCCGCATCTTTTTGCCCCAAACAGGCAAATCTGATGTTGGAAATCTGTAGAAGACAACTTCGGCTCTCCTTCTAGAAGTCTGTTAGCTGATATCCAACGGACAGGACTGCCACATCTGGTGCGTGGGCTTTGCATTGCCACTCTGGGTCTATAAATAATTGCTGGGAAATTGACTGAGTTTGGGGAGGAGGGGAAATGTTGTTTCTCGTTCCCCTTTCCTTGCGCAGAGGAAAGTTCACAGAAGCTCTACAGGGTAATTTTTCTTCAGAGCAAAGTGCGAAAGACTTTGGCTGCAAGCCAAAACACAATTGCGAGGGAGCAAGTCCTATTGAACTCGATGCGACTTCCTTCTGAGTAAACACATTTCTGTCAGCATTAGATTATCACAGCAAAGAATTTTATTATTATTTTAAAAAGTACCTGTATAGGCCAAGCAACCATATATGGTTTTCTTATGCTGCTGTTCCTTGCTCTGGGTACTTTTAGCAGAAGATCATGGTATAAATAAATGATCTGGGCATTTATTTATTTTTCTTGATACCCCTGCCTTCCTTCCAAAGGGGGAATGCAGCAGCTTGCAAGAAAACGACCAATAACTGTCTTTAAATCCATAAAACAAGCTTGCAATAATACTTTAAGTCCAGGCCTTTGAGATGTAGTAGATGTTGGTTTTTGCTGCTGTTTAAATTAATTTGTCAAAGTATTGTGTTCTTAAGTTGTGCCTAAACTCTCTCTCTCCCCCCCCTCTCTCAGGAGAGAGTTCCCTAGATGGGGGGGCACCACTGAAAAGGCCCTGTCCTGTTGTCCCCCACCCCACAAGCAATGCTTTATGTATTTATTGCTATTATTATCTAAATCAGGCACCCCCAAACTGCAGCCCTCCAGATGTTTTGGCCTACAACTCCCATGATCCCTAGCTAACAGGACCAGTGCTCAGGGAAGATGGGAACTGTAGTCCAAAACATCTGGAGGGCCGAAGTTTGGGGATGCCTGATCTAAATCATGCTCTTGAAGAACTAGGTGGCTCAGTGCAGTTCTTCTATGGGGAAGGTGCTTGTGAAGAGCAGTCTGTTGTATCGAAACTTCTGCTCAACAGCTGGGTTTGATCCTGTGGCGTGCTGCTTGGGGGGGCAGAACTTTGGGCAGGATGGAGAGGTCAAGGGCCTTTCACAAAGAAGACCACCCCACCCCACCATCTCCCAGGAAAATGCAGGTGATTTGGTAGGTCGCTCCACTCTCCTTCTAAGCCTTTCTGTAGCTTCTCCTTCTTCCCTGCCTGCTGCTTCCAAACCCCACTCTCTCACAGCCCCAGATCACTCTGGGTGGAACCAACCCACAGTGGTCCAGCCCTGACTCCACCCAACTTGGGCAAAGCCAGGCTCTCCCCCAAATCAACCTGAATTAGGTCGGGTTTTGATCTTTGGTCAAATCTGGTGCACAGCCCTACTGGTATTCATATTTTCACAAACCAGCTTTCCCAAGGACGTAGCGCACTTCATGTGCTATTTTCACTAATATGCACACCCTGACTTGTGCATTTTTGTATACGTTCCTTGGATGGAGAGCTTAATAGCAAAATTCAGAGGAGTGTGACTTTCCAAAGATGGCTGCATTCGCACATTTCGGAAAGTGCAAATTAGGCACTTTAAATGTGAACTGAATCAAACTTTCCCCCCATCCCTAAGAGGCTCACGCAGGCAGTTTGAAAGCTTTTGCCTACAAAAACTCATGCCACCATAAATTTCCTAGTGCCACCGGGTTCTGTTCCTATTTCTCAGACTGAGGATGGGCCAGACAGCCATTGGCCCAGGACATCCAGTATTTCAAGTGCATACATGGAAGATGTCACTGGATCCAAAGTCTGAATATTTCACTGAGGACTCCAGTCCACAGATGTTTGTGGCTTGTGGGGTGGGGTGGGGTGTGGAGAGACAAATGCAACAAAAACAGCTTGGGTCAAAACCTGACCTCCGGCAAGTTTATTGTGGTTACATTTTATGGAAGGTCAGCATTGAGCCCCATGCAAAGCGAGTGCAGCTCTGCCCGGCAATTTTTATAGCTGCGTTTCTGAGTCCGTGTTTGCTCTAAGCAGATGGCGGAGAGAAAGCCAAAGAGAGAGAGAGAGAGAGAGAGAGGAAAAAACCCAGGGACCATTATTTAGAGAGAAACAATGTCTTTCATTGCAGCTGGTATTTAAAAGGACAGAAGCATAATTTCATTGCACGGCTGTTTGTGTTGCAGCGTCTAAATTAAGTGTGGGAGGGAGGTCAGGGGAACGCAAAGTTTTGAATTACAGTTAGCTCCAATTAAGAAATGTTTTTGTCCTTGCGAATGCAGATCTGTTACAGACAGGCTCCCCCCCCCAAAAAAAAACCCACCACTCCAACCTTGTCAGTAAAAACCGAATGTTAAGCGGAAAATATTTGCCAAGATTTAAAATTAGACCCGCACATTACTTACAGATGTTTTCAACAAGGGGTAAGGAGGGGAACCAAAAAAAATAAAAAAACAACATTTGCAATCCAACCACACTAAATAATAAAGCCAACATTGGTGTGTGCTTTCTTTACTCGCCCCACCCCCCCACACTTTAATACTCCAAGTTAATTTTTATTATACAAGTAGCCATATGAAGAAGCCGTTGCATACTGCTTAAATTAAATGCGGAGGAATGAAATCAGCAGTATCCTTTTACAGCATATGGTCCCGCAAATCAAATTACAAAGCTTTCCACATCTCATTAACTGCAATGAGTACGGTGAGTTTTATAAGTCACTTCCCTCCACCCCTGCCCCTCTCCCACGTGAGCTGGGAACGTCGACTTGTCATAGCTGTATTCTCACAGGATGACCCTTGCGCTGGGATTAAGAACTAATCTAAAAAGGGAAGGGGTCATTTGGTCAAATCTGAGCATAACATTTCCGCCTTATTGTTTCCCTTGGCATCGCAACCTATGCTTTTTCCTGCAGACCTGGCCGGGATAGATTGGGGAGGGGAGGGGGTGGGAGGTTCAGGGGAAAGCCTCCAGTCATTTCACCAACGACAAGTAACCCGCCTGTTGCCATTTAATGAGCTTGGGCAGGCTTAGCTAACAATCGAGAAAACCAAAATGTTTGTAGAGGAGGAGGAGGGGGGGGTTTCCCTTCCGCAGCCAACTTTCGCAAGGCTAATTTATTATTTCCATCAACTAATGGGATATTGCTACGAATGAGAAGAAGAAATCTGAAATCCTAAACGTACCGTTATCCTGGCTGTGCAACAACTGAGGCACGCCCCACTAATTTGGCCCGGGTTGATCAGAGGGGCGCCATATTTCTACATAGATTTCTTCAGAAACCGACCCCAAAGGAGCCCACCCTTCCATGGCTGGCTCTTAGACCTAGTGGCACCCCGGCAAGGAACATCATCTCTGGCGCACCCCTTCAGTTGCTCGGCTGTTGCATGATTTCTATGATATTTCCAAATGTGATTTCTCCCTGCCCTGTAAGATGCTGCATCTGCACACATTAATCTGATTGCCGCTTTCCATATGAACTTACCCGGACCCTGAGATCATCTTCTGCGGCCCTTCTTCATGTGCCTCTTCTATGAGAGGTCTGGAAGGTGGCAACATAAGAATGGGCCTTTTCTGCAGTGGCTCCCCATTTGTGGAACGCTCTCCTCAAGGAGGCCCATCGGGTGCCTTTATTGTACCTCAGGCAAAAACCTTCCTCTTCAACCAGGCCTTGGGCTGATTAACATTCTATATCCTTTTTAATGTGGGAGGGTGTGTGTTCTTGTTCTTGTTTTTGTTATGTATTTTGTGTTTTTATATTGTGTTTTTATGTTGCAACTGCTCTAAGTCCTGCAGGTATAGGGTGGTATAAAATAAGAATGAGAATGAGAATGAGAATGAGAATGAGAATGAGAATGAGAATGAGAATGAGAATGAGAATGAGAATGAGAATGAGAATGAGAATGAGAATAATAGTCCAGAGTGGCTGGGGCAACTCAGTCAGAAGGGCAGGGTATAAATAATAGAATTATTATTGTTGTTATTATAATTGCCATGACACACAGGGCACCATTTGTCAGAAGGAGCCCCAACCAGGGCAAGGCTGGGTGGTGCAATGCGCCAGGGCGCCAAGCCACCAGGGGGGAACCGTGTGGCTGTGCCTGCGGCAGCCGCACTGCACGGTGCGCCCGCCAGACAGCCATACTGGGATATGGGGGGGCACCGGAGGGATCTTTGCACCATGGCACCAGGGCGCCAGATACGCTTAAGATGGCCCTGGCCCCAACGTAGATTTCCCCATGGGAAAATCTGCGGGTACAGGGTGGTATATAAATCCAGTAAAATAATAGCAGCAGCAGCAGCATGCTGTCCGTGCACATCAGAGCCAAACAACTTGACAGGCAGAGAAGTGCTGTAGCTCCATGGTTCAATCCCTAGGACCCCCAAGTAGACATGGGAAAGACTCTGGAGTGTTGCTGCCATTTTGCAAAGGGAAAGCATGGAGAACCTCTTGCCCTTCAGATGTTGTGGGTCTCCATCTACCATCAGACCCAGCCAACATGGCCAACAGTCAGGGGTGATGGGAGTCATGGTCCAACAACATCTGGAGAGTCACAGCTTCCCCGCCCCACCCCATAATTCCTGACCATTGGCCATGCAGGCCGGGGCAATATTTAGCTCAGCATCGTCTCTGATAAACATCTCCAAGCAGTCTTGGGGAAGACCCCTGTCTGAAACTGCTACCCTTCAGGCCAGACCAGGGAAGGCAAACCAACCCCGTTGGCCCTCCAGATATTGCAAACGTCCTTTGTAGAACATTTGCAGAGCACCCAGTCAACTCAGAGCTGATCTGAGATGCACCATGGTTTTAACATGCATAACTTCCACAAATCCTGAGAGCTGCAGTTTTTCCCCTCACAGAGCTTGAATTCTCAGCACCCTTAACAAACTACAGTTGTACCTTGGATCCCAAACGCCTTGGTACTCGGACATTTTGGCTCCCGCGCACCGCAAACCCAGAAGTGAGTGTTCCGGTTTGCAAACATTCCTTGGAACCCAAATGTCGGACGGGGCTTCCGCGGCATCTGATTGGCTGCAGGAGATTTGGTTTCCGAACGTTTTGGAAGTCGAACAGACTTGGATTCCGTTTGACTTCCAAGGTACGACTGTACACTTCCCAAAACTATTTGGGGGGAAGTGATGTGCTTTATCTGTGCATTGAATGAGCTCAAATGTTTTGTATGGACCTTCCCTTTACAGCCCTCTAGTTCCTATATTCTAGCTCTAATCTGGGAGCTTGAATTTGACTTGGGATAAAAAAGGAATAAAAATTTTCCCCAAGTGTGGATCTTTCCTACTTCTCCTGCAAAGAGATGGTCTCCGGTTGGGAATCACGTGACCTTCATTTTAAGTGGATTCCTAATTTTACATCAGAATTAGTGGCTTCCTGCTCCTATTCTCAGTCATTAAAAGGAATACAATTCCTCTCTTTCGCCCACAGACTTAAAACTGTCTCTTGTCGGACATGTTGGTCATAAATAACAAACCTGAGAAAACATTAGGATTTCAAGATAGGGGATTTTATTTTACACACACACACACACACACGGTGGGGAGAAGCAGCCACACAGCCTGGCCAGCTTTAAAAAGCATGGGAGGAAAGAAAAGTCAACCAACTGTTTTCAGACAATTACGATGTTGTTGGCCGATCTGATGTAGCCAGGCAGGAAATTCCGCAGCTTTTGGAAACCATTTGAGAAAGGAAGAAAAAAAAACAGGGTCTGGCACTTGCTGTCCTCCAATTTATACTTCAAGAAGAGTTAATGTACTGTAGCTTAACTGGGAAGGCCAAGACGAACAGAGGGAAGGCAGAGGCGGACCGAGAAGGCAGCGGCGGGAAAAAGACTCGCGATAAAGAAAAATGCACTGTAAGAAAAAGTCGCAGCAGCTTCCCCTTCCTGCAAGATTACAGCTGGTGAACAATAGCAGATTATTTAAAAGGAGCTCTGGATGGCTTGTGAATAAGCTTAAGGCAAGCAAAACATGGACCACAATACACACACTGTGTCTCTTCACATGTAAAATATGGCACCCGATGGAGAGCCCAGTCTGAGATAGTGTCAAACTAGGACCTGGAAGACCAGGGTTCAAATCCTTGCTTGGTTGTGAAGCTCACTCAGTGACCTTGAGCCAGTCGGGGATTAAATGAGGACCATGTATTTCACCTTGAGCTCCCTGGAGGGAAAGTGGAACGGCCTCCCATCAGATGTCAAAGAAATAAACAACTCTATGACATTTAGAAGACATCTGAAGGCAGCCCTGTTTAGCGAAGTTTTTAATACTGATGTTTTAATGTATTTTTAACCTTCTGTTGGAAGCCCAGATAGGCAGGGTAGAAATATATTATTATTATTATTATTATTATTATTATTATTATTATTATTATTAATGCAACACATAACCCATTCCATTTGGGTAAGTCCCTAAACCAGGCATCCCCAAACTTCGGCCCTCCAGATGTTTTGGACTACAATTCCCATCTTCCCCGACCACTGGTCCTGTTAGCTAGGGATCATGGGAGTTGTAGGCCAAAACATCTGGAGGGCCGCAGTTTGGGGATGCCTGCCCTAAGCTATTAGCCTGCCATTGAATCCCTATGTACCTTCAGGCCTGGTCCTCAACTAGCCTTGTCAAAGCACCGCTTTGAGAATGAGATGGGGGGTTGGAGGGACAAAGCAGCCCACAGGCAAGACCCCCTAGACTCATTTCCTTTTCATTTCCGGGTTACCAGCTTCATGCGGCAAGGCTGGACCAAGGGGTCTTGGCCAATGCTCAACATTAACCAACCTCTGGTGCCTGCTCTGAGGAGGAGTCAAGCAACCCTTGGATAGGTAGGGGTGGGAGACTTAATAGAAGAATGCTTCCTTGGGTTACAGGAAACAGAAAACAAAGTAGGGGAAAGTACATTTTTCTCGTCTATACTTCGCCTCTTTTGAATCTGTTGATGTTGCAATCCAAAATCTGTTTCAAGGTTTCCACCCCTTGTCCAGGAAACACTAGTAGATGGACAACGTCTGTATGTGAAAAGAGCAATACGTGACCACAGCCTGATAGCCTATTTCTTCCAAAGTTTCATTTTTTAAAAAAAGGAAAATTATTTGTCCCTCTCTAGCTAAGTATCTCTGATCAACTTGATTAAGGAAAATTGTAGGGCATGTGCCTTAATAGCCTAGAGCTCAAGAGTCGTGATTTTTAGGCTCATCAGCCACATTAATGAGCAAAGGGGGGGGAGACCCTCTCTTCTTTCCAGCGCTCGCCTTGCAAATGTTTCTGTAAAAGGAATCCCACCCTCTCACAACCTTCCAAACAAGAAAAAGCAACCTATGCAAAATAAACATGCGTTCTGAATGTGCCTGTGTGCATTACAAAGTATAATGCGAACATGAAATCCAGACATGGACCGCAAACTATCAGCAGCGTGCTGTTCCTTAAGGAAAAACTGTGCCCAAGTCGGCCTGGTGACTCAATAATGCACCACAAACCACATGTATCTATTCCCCCATTAGCTGCCGTTGAGTCACCTTTTGACTTAGTTCCTGGTTGGCTCGTGATATTTCTCCAGATGAAGATTAGTCAGTTGGTTCCTGTTATCCTCACAGCCATACAAGACGTGCTCTCTGTTTTCTCCTCTCTCTCCTTGGAAAATATGTAGGCTCATGATTCCTTTGAAAGGGATCAACCTCAACCCAGAGAAATTTAGTTGCAATGGGGCTTCAGTTAATCAAAACTAGTGTTTAACATTGATTTCGGTGGGAATTGTGGGGATGTAACATCACTGTTGCAGTCAAATGCACCATTTCCTGTTTGCCCAGAGTGGACACACAGGGGAATGTTGCTCCAGCCAGGAGGACTTCCTGTCACACCTGGTCTGGAGCATCCTCCCCCTGTGTGTGACCAGGTAGATGGGCGTGACCCTGGCAGACCCTACAAAAGGGCCAATCACACAGCCATCTTCCTCTATTGCTTCTCTCTTTTGCTACTGCTCTTTTGGCTGCCTGCTGGCTCTCAGCCAGCAGCACATGGGCTCATCCCTCACAATGGATGAACCCGCACTTTTCTCTGTAACTGTAACTACAAGCTAAAGCCTGCCTTCAGGACCATACTGTGAACTGAATGTAAGTAAACATTATCATTACTCTTAAAAGAAGACTGTTTGTGTCATAATTGTTTTTAAGAGGGAACTAAAGGGGATTTACCAGGAACATTCCAATCAGGACACGCCAGACTGGATTGCTTAACTCAAATGGTTCTAATGAATCCATCAACTAGCTTCCCACAATGTACAAGGGAATGTGCTCTGCTACTAGCTCACTAGCATGAGTGAGGAAGGATAATATTTAATCAATACATCCTCTCCTACTATCCTCAACATTCCCACAGGAATGAGCAGGACCAATGGAACCTGGTCTTCACATAAGTTCAATACTCAGGTGAGTAATAGCAGGAGCACAGAACCTATGATCCTTAAGATTTTTTGCTGGACTACAGTTCCCAGTATCCCTGACCATTGGCCATAATGGCAGGGGTTGATGGGAGCTGGAGTCCAAAAGCATCTGGAGGTAAGGGGTGTTGGAATCCAGCAACAATCTGCCTAGCAAAAGGTATACTTGCCAAATTTGGACCATTAGGATCTCCCTTTACAGATTTTTCTGGCCCTCTTGCCCGTATCCTGTCCAAATGCCTCCTCTTACAACTATGTTGCCCTGGCTGCTTTGGTACAAAGTCAGTTAATCAAACTTATCCAAGTATTTCAGGGCTATGGGTTATCTGGGCTCTCCGGTGCAATGGCTGACTGCTCAATGGCCCAACATGAGACTTACAAAACAGCGAGAAATCTCACTGCCAGAATCAAACTATGGTCTAACATTCTGACTCATTTTGGCTAACCATAGTTAGAGCAAACCACAGGAACTGCGGCTGGTTCCATGGTGGAAGCTTTGGGTCTCCTTATGCAGGAGGAGGAGAGAGGAAGCAGAAAAGCCTAAGGCCTTGCAGACTTATCCCCATCATGCTAAACCATGACTTAGCATTATGTCTGAACTGGGTACAGCTCCAGGGGATATTTCTCTGCTTTCCCTGTAAGTAACCTTTGCTTCAGCCCTGCATTGCAACTTGTATTTTGAAAGTTTCCTCTGCCAGGAGATACAGACGCACGGGTGGCAGCGCCCGCAAGTATGATTCAGTATTGTCTGCTCAACTTTTGCATAACAATTCGGCAAGCGTGCCTTTTAAGCATTCAATTCTACTTCTGCAGCTTCTTAAAATTCCCTGCAATATAATTATCCTGATGGGAATGCGGGGAGATAATTGCTTTTAGAGGAAAGTTCTCTTTTGTTTCATGTTCATCTGGCTCCCACAAATGGAACAAGAGACCTTGAGCAGCATAAATACGTCTCTAGTTATTTATTTACAAAGATAGACCTTGACAAATGTAATTTGTTCAGTACAATTAAGAGGACGCACGATAATTCATTTAGACAAAAAAGGCTTAAAAAGGAATGTCGGAGCCGGCAACTCGCACTGCATCACGGAACACAATCAGCTGACTTTGAAGCAGCAGCAGGTGTTCCCGCTTATGGAATGCAGGCCTGAAATAATATTTGAAAGGGGCGGGAGGGAGGGAGTTAAGAACCCGAGCCGTTCTCTATGCAAGCAATAATTATACAAATTAGATCTGTGAAAGCTGAGGGATGGCTATACCTTGAACCCTGTCTTGCACACAATGGGAGAATGGGAAAATTAATAATTAAATCCGTTACCTCCATTTGCGGCTCCCACTCCAAAGATACCCGGCTAGTTCAAAGGCTTTGGCACTTGCGCTTCAATCAATGCTTTCATGCGCTTCCCGCACTACGGATGCACGCGTTGTCTTCTAAATGGAACGGCTTTTTTTGTTGTTGTTGTTGCTGCCTTTATATTCTGAATTAGCAAGGTCATCCCTTAACGCCGCCCGTGCGGAACGTTTGCCAACTTCACCTTCACCCTAAACAGTGAAACAAAGCACCCATCCCCAAGCTCAGGTGGACTTATCGAGGGGGTCAGCAGACCCTCCAAGTGTCCCTATTTTCCAGGGACAGTCCCGGATTTGTAGAAGACGTCCCAGTTTCGGAATGTCCTTAGGACGCCCCTATTTCTGTTGGAGAAATGTTAGAGGGTATGGAGTTATGTGACCCCCCCCCCCCGAGCCAAGGAGATAAGTAACACCTGAAGACACCTGGAGGCAGCCCTATTTAGGGACGTGTGTTAATGCTTAATGTTATGTTATGTTTTTATATATGTTGGAAACCAACCAGAGTGGCTGGGGCAACCCAGTCAGATCTGCATGGGTATAAATGTTACTATGATGATGATGATGATTGAATAGGAGGTCCCTATTTTCATCGGAGAAATCTTGGAGGGGATGGACCCACCCCTCGCTTTCTCTCCCCTCCCTGCTCCTACAAAAACTGGTGCGGTTGGAGGTGAGGGAAGAGAACAGCCACTTCCCCCCTGCCAAAAAACCACCCCCAAACCTTTGTGCAGGTTGAAAGAGTAAGAAAAGCTCTTGGGAACTTCATGATGTTGTCTGAAGGCCCATGCAGGCTTGATAACTCTTCTCTCTCTTTTATTTGCTGTGTCTTCTTCAGCCTCAGGAAAGGAAAGGCTGTTCGCTTCCAACTACCCATCTTTGCCTTGGGTTGCCTTGAATGGTTGTTCTTGGGGAGATTTGCAGTCTCATCATTAAAAATGTTAACAAATATTGATATAAAGTTAAATGGCAAAAGGCTGGTGATTTTGGATGACAACGTTTTTAGCATTGTACACTTTTCTTTGCTTCTCCTGAATGACTCCTACCGGTATCCTTCTAAACAACAATGACACAGCCGGAAAGGTTCTGACCTTTAAAGCCCTAAACGGCCTCAGCCCAGCATACCTGAATGAGCGTCTCCACCCCCATCATTCAGCCCGGACACTGAGGTCCAGCGCCGAGGGCCTTCTGGCGGTTCCCTCACTGCAAGAAGCAAAATTACAGGGAACCAGGCAGAGGGCCTTCTCGGTAGTGGCGCCCGCCTTGTGGAACGCCCTCCTATCATATGTCAAAGAAATAAACAACTATCCAACTTTTAGAAGACATCTGAAGGCAGCCCTGTTTAGGGAAGTTTTTAATGTTTGATGTTTTATTGTATTTTTAATATTTTGTTGGAAGCTGCCCAGAGTGGCTGGGGAAACCCAGCCAGATGGACGGGGTATAAATAAATAAATTATTGACATTGCCAATTGTGTGTCTGAGAAGGATCCAATCCACCTTCACTGTTCCCTCTTCCATTGAACAGGTGGAGCATCTGCTAAGCACAGGTGTGTCCCAGCAATATGGCCATTGGACATTGGGCATTTAACTTGCCTTACAATCCTCTATTGGAAAGGCTCATCACTTGCTCCCTGGTCAGGAGAGACCAATTGTTAAGATAGCAGAAGTTGCTATTAAGGATGGAGGAGAAATGAATGTTGCGTTCACATTTAAATGAGGATCCACCTAATTTGCACTTTCTGAAACATTATGCAGACCAGAGCACAGCCATCTTTCAAAATGTGCATTTCTTCTAATTTTGCAATTCGGCTCCCCAGCCAATTAATATGTACAGAAATGCATATACTAGGGCAAAGCGTGCATAAAATTGCATATATTCATGAAAATAACCTATATAAAGATTTTCTATTATGGAAAAAATGTTTTACAAACATGTGCCTATTTGAAGTGTAAGAAGAACACAATCGCATACAAGAATATGTATATTAGGAAAATCACAAAAAAATGCTGATATGGACTTTCTTTAAAAACAAAAAAACCTGTGACATGGAGAAGTTAAGATTGGAAAAAATGAGAACTGAAGAAAAACTGATTCACCCATCCCTAGTTGCTATAGAACAGCCCTGTGACCTTTGTCCTCTCGTTTTTCTCTTCTACAGAAGGACAATATTTTCAGCCGGAACTTGATTCTGGCACCTCACAGGTGGGCACCATTGCCATTATAAGAGACCAAGGGAGGCGTTCAATGGTGAGTTCAGGCACCTCTGTTTCTACAAAAATAGCACTGTGTGTATCAATGTGTGTGGAACCAAGAAAGAGAAATTTTAAAAAGTATGCAGGAAGAATAACTCGGTGACACAGAGGAAAGGCTACTCAACTGAGAGAACCACTACCAGAGAGGAATAAATAGGCACAATTGATGACCCACACAAAAATAGTTGTCATATACCTGAGTGGTTTTCCTTAGCAACAGCTCTTGGAAGCCATGTGGGAAAATGCACCCTATGTGCCACGAACAAGCCACAATGAGAAGCTGTAATAAGAGCAATTGACCCTCATAATATCCTTGTGCCTAGGGTTTACCTAAAGAAGATTTGAAACCGTTCTGTGAGGTGCAGAAAGAGGAAACACAAAAGAAATTCCATGCCCACTTAAACAGCAACAGGGATATTCCAAGTCTCCTTGAATCAGATTCAACTTCTCTCCATCAGCCGCAAAGTGTATTACATTTGGCACCGGGGCATTCCTTTCCCTGGCGCCTCTGCTGAATAGAGATGTTATTCCGTCGTGCTTATTTAAGCAGAAAGGGCATTATGATTCCTCCGTACTGTAGCAGCGGCTCGCCCAAGGTGTAATAGGGTTTCAAGCGATATGCCAGAAAGGTTTGGGGAAATAAGTAATGAGCGGGTTGCCCTGCTAAATACCATCATGACAAATTTGCTAAGTGTTCGGCGAGATAAAACACAGCACTTTAAATGCCCAGCAAATCAATACTAAGCACCTACTGGGCTATTCATTTTATAAAGGAGGGCAAACCTTTGAAGGCTTATTCTTCTGGCACGGAGTCCGTGCCTGAGTCCTTTCAGAATCTGAGCAATTTATAGATATATGTATGTACACAAGGTTAATGTGAATAGTTGAGCCCTTTGCAATCTTTATAACAAGTTCCATGTGGCCATTGCTTTGTTCCTTACATCAGCTGGACAGGTCATAGAAAACTTGCTTTAAGACAATATTCAACTCTCTTATGAATAGGACAGCAAAAATAGGTTCCAGGCACTCCTCTCGGGGTGACCCAAGGTGGCTAGGAGGGCCTTTTACCAGCTTCAGCTGGCAAGACAACTATGGCTGCTTCTAGACTGGAATAGCCTGAACACTATCACCCTTGCGCTGGTAACCTCTGGGGTGGATTGCTGCAATGTACTCTCTGTGGGTCCACCCTTGAGGATGGCTCAAAAGTGGCAGCTGGCGCAAAACGCAGCAGCTGAAATGCTGACTGGGGCAGGATATTGCCAACGTATTATCCTGCTGTTGACAGATTTCATTAGCTACCATTAGCTAAGTTGAAGGTACTGGTTTTGGTGTCAAAAGCCCTATACAGAGTTTGGCACCAGGATAACTGAAATTTTGTTTGCTTATTAAATTTCTAGACTGCCCTTCATCTGAAGACCACAGGGCGGTTTACAATATAAAAACAGAAAAATATATAGTCTCACCCTTTTCATACCCAACTGATCACTGTGCTCCGCAGGTAGGGCTGGCAAATGGCATCCGGGCAGAATTTTGCTGAATCAGCAAAATGTCCTGGAAAACCTGAACGATTTTTTTTTAATGCTTTAAAAATCCCCCCGAATGTTGGAGACATTCCCCTCAACATCTTTGATCAAAAAAGAAAAAATACAGTCGTACCTCGGAAGTCAAATGGAATCCATTCTGGAAGTCCGTTCGACTTCCAAAACGTTAGGAAACCAGGAAGCATCTGCAGCCAATCGGAAGCCGCGGAAGCCCCGTCAGACGTTTGGGTTCCAAAGAACATTCACAAACCGGAACACTCACTTCCGGGTTTGCGGCATTCAGGAGCCAAAACGTTCGACTCACAAGGTGTTCGACTTCCGAGGTACGACTGTAGAATATAATAAAAGCTCAACAACTTTGTCCGGATTTTCATTTTTGGGAATATGGCAACCCTATCCGCAGGTCTCTGGCAGATGCCATCTTATCAGGATGTCCATTCCACACAATATAGGAATCGGGATTTTGTCGCAACAGGAGGGAGAAACACCCATGTTTCTTCACAAGCCTCACCCATCTCTGTGTCTTGGCCCTCCTCCTCTCCTGCTGCAGTTTCTGCCTCTGGTTCTGGACTTCTCTCTGCCACAGACTCTCCCTGCTCACTAAGCCCTGTTCCCTCTTCCGTTTCTGGCACCTCCTCCTCCTCCCAGTCTCCTCCCTCTGACCACTTTTCATCATTCCACCACCAATCCTCAGACTCTGAGCCTTCATCCCTTGGGGATTCCCCTAGCTCAGGGGTAGGCAACCTAAGGCCCATGGGCCGGATGCGGCCCAATCGCCTTCTCAATCCTGCCCACGGATGGTCCGGGAATCAGCGTGTTTTTACATGAGTAGAATGTGTGCTTTTATTTAAAATGCATCTCTGGGTTATTTGTGGGGCCTGCCTGGTGTTTTCACATGAGTCTGGGTTATTTGTGGGGCAAAGGTTGCTGACCCCTGCCCTAGCTGGTTACTTCCACCCTTCCTCTGCATCTGCAACCAGTCCGTGACAACATACATTAAACCCCAAGGTGGCCTATCTCCCAGAAAGAGCTGTGATACTTTCCCCTTTGGACTAGCATTCCACTGGCAGGATGAGTTCCAATTGTACTTTGGGCTAGTTGTGTGTACGCGCGCATGCGCGCACACTTTCACATTTTCACCCATTGTTACCTGCCATGAGTTACTGGGAAGGCGTGGGAGAGAAATGGAAACAAATATTTCCAAATATTAAAGGTTTTGGAACCTCATATGCATATTAATTGTTATATGCTTGTGCAGGTGGTACGTCAGCTTGTCAGATCTGGCACCCGCGCAAAGGAGCTGTCAATCTGCAAGCCTAATTTGGAGATAGGCATCAGCATATGAGGCACAGGTCTGGGGCAGGCCCAGCAACTAATAGGCTGGATCCATGCAAAAGTGAGTCACATTGAATTCCCATGGAACTCCAGTCAGTGACAACCTGTTTTGTGGGGCAGATCCAGTCACATACTGGAAATGTGAGTGTGTGCAATTGAAGTGGGTTGATGCACTTTCAAAGCCGCTCTTTCAAAACAGACTTGCTGCAGTTAGGAAAGTGACAAAGGAGTGTCAGATAACGACTGACCGGGAGATGGCTAATTCCCCCCCCAAAACAAAGCAGTCTGGCCGCTCAGAGAGGAGCCCTTAGCCTTAACTTTGGGCTTGCCTTAACTTTTAACTTTGATTTCGGTGGGGCAGCAGTACCAGGTTGGTCGCCTTTCGAGCAAAGTTCCCTCCTCTGCCACAGAAAAGGGCCTTACACTATAAGCCTGCCTGAAATGAACGCAGGCCCTTTCAAGTCCTGCGAACTTGATTTCGGGATTAAACGCGAGCAGAGAGACTCTT
The DNA here is from genome assembly GCF_965207765.1 of Zootoca vivipara. Taxonomy (NCBI): domain Eukaryota; kingdom Metazoa; phylum Chordata; class Lepidosauria; order Squamata; family Lacertidae; genus Zootoca; species Zootoca vivipara. Next base: position 25,704,451 of record NC_142590.1, read on the forward strand.
CTTTGCCCTCTGTGCAGAAAGGAAGACAGTTGACAGTGAAACCAAGCGTATCTCCACTGAAGCTGCAAAATGGGGAGCTGAATGAGGCCATCTGAAGGGCTTCTACGTACTTTCCGCGGCATACGGTGCGAATTCCTCTTGCACCACCTAGTGGCGAAAATACAAAATGAGTTTTGTTTTTAATTCGTGGTCCGGATGAATTTTGTCCTCTCTTTCTCCTCTGCCACCAGCCTCCCCCCCCCCACAAAGCAGGAAATGTATCAATCTCACGTTTTCTCTAACCATGAAAACAGCCACCATTGCCAGATGCACAAAGCCTTTTCAGCAGCTGCACAGACATATTAAAACAACGGAGAGGGGAAGGAATATTGCTGTGTGTGTGTTTTAAAAGAAGAATGCCTTAAAAAATAAAATCAAAAGTTCTACGGGAAGGTGAGGCAGAGAAGAAACAGCGAGAGCTGTATGTTTGTCGCTACTTATCTTTCATGGTCACTGGGCTTGCAGTTAGATAATTGCCTCTTGATAATTGCTCAACGCTAGATAAGAGCTGAAGTAAGGCAGTTGGTTTTATCGGCCTTAACATAAGATCCGTCAAGCAGAAGATTAAAGGGGAGGCCCATTGGCAATGGAACCCATGGTAAAGTACACAAATTGCCTATTGCTAATTAGTCCCCACTTTGCATCATGGCTGCAGCTCTACTTGAATCAGAAAGGCGGGGGGCAGGATACCACAGAACTGCAGATCTGTTTGCACAAATCAGCAGAATCTAGCTGCAACGCTTTTCCTAGACTGTTCTTCTCCCAATTGTTTTTTTTTGGGGGGGAGAGATTTGTTGGAAATACTTCTCACTATGCATGCTCGTACCTTCACATAGGAAAAGTAGCTCATCAGGGACGTCTAGGCTGACCCGTGGTCTGCTTTGGTAAGAGCAGGGAGTTCATTAGCTAAGGAAGCAGTCAAAAAGATTTCTCAAAGTGGAAACGCTTCTGGAAACGCTTTGCCTCCTGTTGCGAGTATAGAAGTTGGCCTTGCCCTGTGGCTGCAGGTTGGATGCAGAGGAGTGGGGGGGGCACCAGCTGGGGAACCCCCAGGGGAAGAAGGCTCAGAGTCCAGGGGATTGGTGGTGGGACGGCAATGCATGGTCACAGGGAGAAGAGAGAGCAGACCGGGAACAGGAGGGGTCGGAAGCAGAAAAGGCAACAGGGTTTGGTGAGCAGGAAGAGGCTGTGGCAGAGAGCAGTCCAGACATCGAGGCAGAAGCGGAGGCTGGAGGGGAGTGGGGCCAGGAGACAGAGGCAGGTTGCTGAAGAAGCCAGGGAGTCTCCCTTTCCTACTGCAACCAGCTTCCTTCCCACCGGTCTCCTAAGAACAGACAGAGAGATGAAAAGGACAGAGCAGAGGAAGATTGCGCATTTGCGACTGCTTGGGAAAGACTCTGGAGAGGAGGGAAGACACATCACAACTGCCTTGTTGGAGCAAGGCCTACTGAAGAGCTGCTAGGATCGCCAGTTTTGGTTTCTTGAACAAAGAGTTAACTTCACCGACACCGTGCTTTGCTTTGATTGCTGGCCTATGCTTGACTCCAGCTCCTGGCACTGTGGCTCCACTCAAAGGCCAAGCGCATGACTTCTTGCCAGGTTGCCATTTCAGCCTTAGCTCTGCACATTCCATGGCCACAGTAGTGGATTACAGAAATGTAAGAAGCGGACTTATGTGGCCAGACCCCTGGGCCTCTACGTTCAGGGATGTCTACTCTAGGTGGTCTAACTATGACTCACCATGGTCTCAACACAGAGGGTGTTGCTATTCTCAGCTGGGATTCCATCGCATGCCTGCTTATTATAGTCAGTCGGGAAGCTTCATGCAACAGACCCACTTTCTCAAAAGAGCAAACTTATTGCTGTAAGGGAAGTGATGGGGAAAACACACTGGAAAGTGTGCAGGGACGCTTGCTTTGATGCAGCAGCATCTAACCTCCCTGCAATGGATCAGAATGAACGCTCATTAAATAGCCAACATCAACTAATCTCCCTGCAAGCGGATAAGGGTGGATGCTCAATCAATAGCCAATGACAACTAAATCTCACTGCAAACAAATCAGGGTCTTCTCCAGCTCCACCTACAGATGCTGAAGGTAGACCTGTTCCATGCAAGGCACTTGGCTCCCTGCACTGAGTTATAGCCCTTCCCTTAAAAGCCGATGAGCACAGAAATTCATGTGAACTATCTTTGTTTCTATTTAGTGACCTTAGCTTTACATCTGTGCCAGAATCAGGAAGTTCCCTTCTTTGTGGATTCAAGGAGTGAGCAAGTCAGATGGCTAAAATTAAAAATTACAGTAAAACTCCATGACCAGATTCCTTAGCCTTCAAATAGCAGGATGAACAAGCAGAAACTCAGCATGTGAAACGTTACCCATCGGCATGCCAGGGGCAAAAGAACAACACCTTTCACAGTAGGGTGTTCAGTCTCATTGAACTCAGTAGGGCTTGCTTCTGAGAAAACATGCACAAGATCACTTATTATGCTACAGGGTTGTTGTGCTGTTTCCAGATTCCGTTTTCAAATCTGCCTACGGATAGCCTGTTGGGTCACTCAAAACAGATCTGCTACGTATGTATGTATAATCGTGGGATTAGCTTTCAGCTTTAGCAATATGGTTGTGGTCCTGTTATTAAGCTCACTTGGTTGGGAAAAAGTTTCGCCGAACTAAATGGGATTTAATTTTGAACATACATGCGCAAGGTTTAAATGTTGCGGTGCTGAGCATATTTGGGCCGCAATCCTCAGCCTGGGAATTTCAATTGCATTCGGCGGGCCTCACTTTTGAGTTAATGTGGGGTGCATTTGCCTCCACTGTATTCTCTTCAGACCTGGCAGTTTAAAAAAAGTAGCACGACAGGTTATTAAAGTTCTGTTTACCTATTGTATAAAAGGTATAGTATCCATAAAGGATTTTAAAAGGAAACATTTGGTTTATTCCCTTGCACTTGAGTCATTTATGATACGTAGCCAAAGAGACTCGAGTTTATTGACCTAGTTCATTAAGTACTCAGACAGAAATAATAATAAACTCAAAACTCCAGCACGAACTAGACAAGGCATGCTTGGGACATGTTTCAAGTGAGGCCTGGAGAACAATAGTCATAAGCCAAATGATGTACCCCTTTCTCAAAAAAGGTACCACTTCACTGGGTTAGCGTGGACCTTTTGACAGGGAGATTAAACAGATAACTAAAAATAAGAGAGACGGTTTCTGTAAAACTGAAGAGACAGGACAAAAGGGCGGGGGGAATCCGCAGACAGTTGCTATGCGTACAAGCAGGGAAACACTTGTGTGACAGTTGGCCCAAGTGTATCAGATGGAAGACACCATGCCCAGGAAGGTCACTGTACTCCATACATAAAGTGGGGCTGAGAGAAAAACCTTCTTAAAGGGGGTGGAGGGGGGGAAAGGGAGACACCAGGGTTCAAACAAAGTTTTATGAGGACAGCTAAAGTGCACACAGCTTGTAAAAGGCCTAAAAATGACAACAAGCTGTAGTTTGATACGGAGTCATCTCCTAAAAGTATACTATAAGGATATACTGTAGATTTTATGAGATGGTTAACATTGCCAACAGGTGACTGAATAGCTTTTCATAGGACCATCAGAGGAGAAAACTTTCCCTACAGATCAGAATGGAGAGAAGTAAAGCGCTTAGACCTCTTCCTGTCTTCCGGCAAACACCATCCCCTGGTAGAATGTCTCATGGCAGGGTCAAAGAATAAAAAGTAGAGGGGAAGATACGGGAAGTGCCCTTTAAAACCTTCCATTTGAACAAATTGTTCCACCCACATGGACATATCACATGGAGGATTTGCAAGAGGGTCAGCTTTGGCAAATTAAAACAGGAGCAAGATCTGCCCTGGCTGAACTTTGCGATCTGCTGTTGCATCATGTCCAATCTCAGTTATCAACCATGTTTCCAGGTGTGTGTTTTGGCCCCCAGTGGTGGTGCACTCATCTCCCCAGTTTTGCTGCATTTTAATATTCGTTTGTAAAAAAACCGAACCCTCTTTCTAGCAGGATAATCTTAAAGAGCGCAAAGCAGCATTGAGTGCTACACCAGGGCCCTTAAATGGTTTATTTCCATCAGAACGCTTTACACTAAACCAAACTCCCAACACGTTTGCCACAAATACAGAGGTGGCAGAAGAAGTTGCACTGTGGTATATTTAGGCAGCATGAAGCAAAGACTGATGCTGTCGCAGAAAAACAAAATGAAGAGATCTGGGAAGAGAGATGTTCTGCTCCCATGGTTGGAAGCAGCGTGTATCTTCACGTTGGCATCTGCTTGGCCACTATGAGAATAGGATGCTGGATGAGGTGGGCCTTTGTTTTGATGCAGCAAGGGTCTTCTTACGCTCTAACGACAAGCCAGGAAATGAATGGCCTGAATGTAATCCTGAATTTTAATCTGCTAAGCAAGAGCAGCAGATTGAAACCGAACTTACTTTTGTTTAGAGCAGCCAACAGCTGGATGACTGTTTGAGAAGACAGTCTTTTTATTCCCCCATATCCTAGTGGCCATTGGCAAGTGGTGTAAACTAGCCACAAGAGAATTCATGACTAATATAAGATGGGAGTCAAGGATTTGCCAGCTCGTTCTCTTTAAAAAAAGAGGAAAAAAAGTGCTGCACTGGTCTCTCAAATACCTGCTCACAATGTTAAGAGTTTCTTTTTCAGGAATGCCACATAGATTTGGGTTTATTGTTTTCTAGAATGGCAAGATCTGCTTTCATTGTTTTAAGAGATTTTTGTGGATGATTCAATTGCTTTTAGAAATAGGGTTTTGTGTTTTATCCTATTTTTTAAATTTTGTATACTGTACAACTTTGATGGTCTCTAGCCACAAAGCAGCTTATAAATCTGGTAAATATAATAACTTAAAAGATATTCTGGGCAGAAGCACAGGGGTCCTAGGCCTGTGATTCTGACATCCCATTACTGCGTATGAAACTGTGTTACACACACCAGTGTTTAGAATCTGAACCAGAGTCAGAATGAAACACCCCAGAAACTTAGGAACAGAGCAGTTGAGTGCATGTGAGTAAACACAAGCCATAACCTTTGCAATACTTTATTCTGAAGTGTAAGAAAACAGGCTGGCGAAACCATTGCACAAAACAGCGTTCACCCGATTTAGAAGTGTGCACATCTGCTCTGAGCCCTGACCGAAGGGAGGGTCAAATGTGCTAGTTCCGTTCTTCTTCTTCTTCTTCTTCTTCTTCTTCTTCTTCTTCTTCTTCTTCTTCTTCTTCTTCTTCTTCTTCTTCTTCTTCTTCTTCTTCTTCTTCTTCTTCCTCTTCTTCCTCTTCTTCCTCTTCTTCTTCCTCTCCTTCTCCTTCTCCTTCTCCTTCTCCTTTTCTTTTTTGCTGCTCATGGCATTTTCCTTCCTAGACTAATTGGAGGGTTTTATATCTATATATATATATATATAATTAAGCCCCAAAACTCAGAGGAGCACTATTCTAGCCAGCTTGGATTCTACCACGCTATAAAAACCTACTGAAAGCTAGGGGATTATTCCTCAGCAAACACAGCTCTTTACAAAAAACCTTCTTCAAACTGTTAGGGCCCTCCAGATAAGCTTGCAAAGGGTTTTATGGAGGTCTCTTTATAGTTTTCACTGTAGCATTACAGGCTGGGTAGTACACAGTAGGGAACTGCTAAACTAAGCCACACCATTGGTCCACCCGGTTCAGTATCACCGACACTGGCTGGCAGCAGCTCTCCAGGCAGTTTCAGACAAGGCTCTCTCCCTGCCCTACCTGCAGATACTGGGGACTGAACCCAAGACACTTTGCAGGGTACCTTCAGGAGAAGAAAAGGCTAAGGAGTAAAACCTACACAGATCTGGAGTCCCCTGGAGCCTTATATGCCTCCTTCTTGCAACCCCTGCAGCCCAGCTGGTGTGAAATATCTTGGTCTGCTTTCCCTTGGACCACATCAGCGATGTGGGGTCCTGTTGTCTGGGCAGACCAGGACCTCCATCCACACTGCTCAGGCTTGCGCCCCAGGAAGGTTCCTTTGGTGCTAACTGTAGAGGGTAGTTGTAAAAAGTAATCTGAACAGTTGAAAGCACACCATGCAAGCAGCAGTACCGCCACCTAAAAAGTAGCCTTTCATAGGGCCTGCAAGGGAAACTCTATACGCTGCTATCATTTCTTAAGTCTTACCTTTATTTGCATCAGGGAAAATTGTAGTCATCCATTCATTTTGTATTCTGGCAGGTTTATCTGGAATGCCAGAAAGACAATTTATGATGATCTCATCAGTATCCGGCACTATGAAAAAAATGCCACTGAGTCCAGCCATCAAGACTCTGCTATTATTGCTTTGCATAAGACTAGGGCAAGATCGGAAACAGACTAAACAGTATTGCTTTGTATCCAGAAGAAACCCTTCCCTAACCAACAAGCATCTTCTCAGTGCAATAGTACTAATTTGTATTCAGACTTCCGCTTAAGAATGTGGTCCCTGGCCTTATGCTTGTCCCCCTCAAAGGTCTGCCCATTTCCCAGGTCTGTCTACTGCCTTCTCCAAATCGGTTTTCCTGTGTTTGCCTGAGTGAAGTCCTGTAGAGTGTAAAGGTAAAGGTAAAGGGACCCCTGACCATTAGGTCCAGTCGTGACTGACTCTGGAGTTGCGGCACTCATCTCGCATTATTGGCAGAGGGAGCCGGCGTACAGCTTCCAAGTCATGTGGCCAGCATGACAAAGCCGCTTCTGGCGAACCAGAGCAGCACACGGAAACGCCGTTTACCTTCCCGCTGTAGCGGTACCTATTTATCTACTTGCACTTTGACGTGCTTTCAAACTGCTAGGTTGGCAGGAGCTGGGACCAAGCAACGGGAGCTCACCCCGTCGCAGGGATTCGAACCGTCGACCTTCTGATTGGCAAGCTCTAGGCTCTGTGGTTTAAACCACAGCACCACCTGCATCCCATCCTGTAGAGTGTAGATAACATAAAACATCCATGTTGTACCAGGAAGTGTTGTCTGAACATCTTAGCAAGGTCTTCTCAAAGCAGCCAAGCTTCCGGTGGGTCATGCATACTTGAAGCAGTACATCTTGTGTGTCATATCCCTGTTTTAGTAGAAAATCCAAATTGCACTTGCTTTGAGGATCCAATTAAAAGTATGTGAATTATCTTGCAATCACATTCATTTTAAACAGCTTAATGCTCAAAGCGGGGAGACAACTTGAAAGGGCACCATCTAAAACAAGTGTGTTTATGGGGGGGGGACTGGCAAACTCTTGCCTGGCCCCTTTAATTTTGATGGGGTTACCCTGGGTTATTATCAGAAGTTGAAAGGTCCCGAAGCTTTTGTTTTGAACCCACAGGTGTTCTTTGTAGGGCCTATTTTTTAATAAAGAGTCTTATTTGTTTTTTTAAATTAGCTCATATTGTGAGTTACCACATCTGTGCTATGTGGTAATGAAACCCAGGGGGAGGTCACAGCAGGAGGGGGGCTTTAGCAGGCAGAAAACATCTGGATATCGCTTTCGAGATTCACTTGCAGCTTCTTGCATTTTATTAAGCAAAGAAACTTACACTGTGCTCAACTGTGGCACCCAGGAAAAATTTATTTCTATAAAAATACACAAGCACTCTCTCTGCTCAGTAAGATTGGGGATATCTAGCAGGCCATCGGCAAGACAGTATCCACCTTTAAAGAAATTTGCACAACTTATATGACATCATTAAAAATGTGCCTGTTTTATTTCACAGCATGCTGCCCTTGAAAACTGTGATATTGTCATGCTCCTTAGTAACCGAATGGCTCCATGTTTCAAGTTGGGGGGAAAGTGACCTAGTTTTACAGGCCATGCAACTGCCCATTTCTAGAGCATAAAGCTGTATTGGACTGCACCTGTAGCAAAGTTGTACATAGGGCCAGGGCAGTCTCGAGCAGGTCGCGTGCCCTGGCGCTGAGGGGTGGAGATCGCTCCGGCGCCCCCGCCCTCGCAGGGCGCAGCAACCGCGCCACCGGGGGTCTACCTAGAGCCAGCCCTGCATAGGGCAGGTTCTACATTCAAGTTTAGAACTACAACAGACCACTCTCCTTTCATCTGCTTCCCAAGCTAACAGTAGATTTAACCTTCAGGAGCCTCCTTGTCTGGATGTGCAGGTCATCCTAAAAAAGGGCTGAAACTCCAGACAACAGTTGCTTCGGCGCGTAAAATGCTGATGACTAAATATTTAGGAACTATCCCATTAAGAGATCAAAGCAAGCACTTAAAAGCGGAGTCAGCTGACCGTCCCTCAGCTAAAAGGACAGCTGCGGCAGAGAACTGCTAAGAGCTCAGAATTTCCATAAAGGTTGCATTGATGCATTACAGCTTTGGGGTAACAAATGGGCAGCAGGAGGGGGTTGTACCGCCTCAATCGCATACTGAAACATTCCTCTCTGGAGATAGCTCACTTTTTACAGAAATCAGAACATTTCAAGAGGGCAGTTTAACATGTGTGTGGGTAAGCCTCAAAACAAAAGCTTCCCTGTTTTTCAAAACTAGGGGAGCTTTCCGAGTCCCAGTGGCATGGCAGCAACTGCCACCACCTGGAAGTCATCTTCAAGCCTGTGCTGGTAATTAGAGCTGCACTACCATTTCCTCGGGGAGGAAAGTCAGGCTTGGGTAGGCCAAGGTTATATGTACTGCTGGTCGGGGTGGTGGCTGGCTCAGGCTTCAGCTATCCTACTTCCAAATTAGTTGCTTTCCGGAGCCCTAACCCCAATGCTGTGTGTCTGAGCCTTTGCGTTCCTCCTATTCACAATTTCATTAAGGCCTAGGGGTGATGCCCAAGAGTTTGGTTTCAAAGGCAGACGCTCTTACTGCGTTGCCTACCTTAGCAAATCGGGAATCTGTTCCAATTGGAACCTCTTAAAAATGTGGACACTCAATACTTAGCTAGGCCTTGCCACCATTTACTCAATCACCCATTCAATTTCATAACACAAGGCTTCTAGCCGTCCTACCTCTGTGTACATGACTAATGAAGGCTTTCACCGCTGCTTCCTATCTGAGACTGGTTTGACTGCAGAAATGGGACGACGATAAAGAGAAACCACCCCTGTGATATTTATACTTTTAAACCCAATTGTGTGCATTTTCTTACTTACTCCCCGCCCCCCCCCCTCGGCCATTTGAATATCAGAGACTTTCTTTTCTGGAGGAGAAAAAAGACACTAGACTCTCCTCCCCCTTTCCCATTGGGCATTTTATTTTATATATCATTTGCATTAGGTAATCAACTGAAACACTTCAACAACAGAAAGCTCTCAGCAAAGTACAGGGGGGGGGAGGAATGAAGCAATTATCTCAAACAGATGTGACAAAACGGTTTTAGATTTGGGAGTATTGCACAACTGAAATCAGCACGTGAAGAGGAAGGAAAACAAGAGAGAGGAGCGAGCATCTTCCAACATGGATTGTGAGGGGGGAAAGGCACCATTTAGCTGTGTGTATTAAAAAAATAATGAGGCACAATCCAAGTTCTCAATATTACATTCGACACTGCTTCTGAAATACTTGAACTAACACAGAAGCTACGGCTTCCATTTTCTAAAATTTCGGTACGAGGGGAAAAACAAGCATCCAAACAGATTTTTTGAAAGCAAACCTGCTATTAAAAAAAAAATCTTTACAAGGGTTTCGGTTTATAAATAGGTGCCACAAAAGTTTACATAGCTACATGGTCTTAAAATAGGATATATTCTGGCAGCTGATCGTAGATTACACGCTTTTTTTCTCAAAATCTCTTTCTGGTCTGATCTCTAGGACTCACAAAATGATCCACCTTTTAAGAGCTAAATTGGCAGTGTGTGAGGCAGGCTTTTCAGCATGCTTTCTCTGCAGCATAGTTTAGGCACCATATTTTCTTTTATACAAAACACTTCTAATGCCACATGATGTATTCCCCCTCCCCTTCTGCTTAAAAAGCCACAACTTGATCTGCTGTTCTGGCTGCAATCCTATGCATACTTATTTGGAAGCAAATCTCACGGAAATCAGTAAGGCTTTGTTGCCAAGGGCATGGATGCAGGACCAGAGGGTTTTAAACACAGGCAAACGTTTAGGATGAGAATGACGTGGCAGCTGCCTGTATTCAGAAATGTAAAGTGTCTCGGCAGCAATAAAGATTCATAAAGAGAGTGCTTTTTCAGAAACCATTGCTCAAGCCTCTAAGAATATAGTGTTTGAACAAGTCCATGAATGAACACATTTGTATATTTTGAAGCACTTGCTCACAAAAATATTCTATGTATAAAGCTTTGCTTCAGACCACATGGCTCTGCACGTTAAGGGTTTCCAAAAAGGTACCAATAATTAGAACCTGCTACAAATACTGTTCAGCTCTTCAATTTGCATGCTTTCGTAAGTGAATTTGCGGGTTGCGGATTCTAGAAGAACGAAATTCAGTGAATTCAGGAGGGAGGGAGGGAGCATCTTTCATTTGTAAGGAAGAAATATAGGCTATTCGTCAGATTTCTAATCCACCTTCCAGAGCCTAGCTGTTCATAATTTTTAAACAAAAACAAAGGGCCCCAAACAATCCTCTAATGAGCAGTAACAAATAAAATGAACCAGCGCATCAAGCACACATGGATTGAAATAAAGCCTTACAAGTTATTTTAAAAGCCAGTATCAATGTGGCCATGCATATTTCCCTGGAGAGGGCATACTGAAGCCAAGAGTCACCACTAACAAGGCCATGTCTCTGGTACCTGCAATTTAATAATTGTATTGGTGAGCCAGACAGCAGAGCCTGTGAAGCTGATCTTAACACCTTGTCAGGCTCATATGGGTGCAAGCGGTCATTCAGATATACTACTGGGGTCCATTTTAAGGGCTGCAAAGGTTAAAAGCAGCACATTAAACTGGACCCAGAAATGAATGGGATATACCTAGGGTGCTTGACCTGCCAAACCATGACTAAAACAGTTTCACTTGCAGAGTAGACAAACACTCATAGACCAATGCCACAATGCAATGTCTCCATACTTGCGTCCCAATTCCAGAGTGCTTGCATGTGTAGATCTCCCATATAAATTCAACACAGCAAGGCAAGCATACAATGATCCGAGTCTCCCATCCACGTGAATAATACTGTCCTTCCCTGTACGGATGTGGACTCTCATACAATAATTTGTAATAATCCAATAGCTCAAGGAAATACTATCATTATCAGGAATGCTATGGCAGATATAGAAACCCACCTAGAATTCCAGGTTTTACCAAATATGTATAAACTAGCAAAGAGAAACACAGTCCCTCGCTAACTAGCGATTTGTAAATGAATTCCATAAGACTTATTCCAATGTTCCTAACTGTACTTTTCAATGCATGCATCAAAATATTTCAGTGAACTTAAATCTACAGGCAACTGTCACCAGGGATTGTGGGCTACAATTTGAAAGAATGTATTTTATTCAATATCCAATACAAGTTTATTTCTGGCTGACAATTAAACTGGGAAAACACGGTTTCAAACTGGTTTGCAAACCTTGCCTGCAGAACAATGTTCCAACAAGCCATCATGGCTTGTCAGCAACACAAAATCACTGTCTGGGTTGGGATGAGGTTTCACACTCTACACCAGACATCCCCAAACTGCGGCCCTCCAGATGTTTTAGCTTACAACTCCCATGATCCATAGCTAAGAGGACCAGTGGTCAGGGATGATGGGAATTGTAGTCCAAAACATCTGGAGGGCCGAAGTTTGGGGGTGCCTGCTCTACACCATGGTTTGGGAGGTTATCCAGGGATTTGCAGGGGAAAAAGGGGAAGAGAAACCATGGCTTGCCTGTATGTCTGAAGGACCTGTATTGTGTGAGCAGAGCAGCCACTCATACTTGATTATGTCCCAGGCAATTTTCTAAGCACTGCCAATGAGAACACAATCTGTATAACCATGCTAGTTGTAAGGGTTAGCTTTGAAACCTTGAAAAACAAGGTTTCGAAGTATTTGGAATTGTCAGAAAAATGGGGTGGGAAGAAACGGTTTAAGGAACAGCAGAAAAGTAAACCGTGATAGCAAAGTCCAGAGTATTTTAGTGCTGAGTGAACAAGACCCCAGAGACCTAAGCTCTGAACTTCCTCCCTCTTACCCCTGAAATTCAGATAATGAACCCCCAAAGCTTCTCCTTGCAGCTGTTATGAACCAGAAATTGGGTTTTAGTTTTTGCACTTGCAAAGCAGATCTTATACATGCAGAACATAAAAACAGCCACAGGTAAACCATTCCTTTCTAAACTTTTAAATACTGTCCATATGAGCAGACGGTACGAGTCACATTTTCAGTCTCTTTGCAAAGGGAGTTTTAAGTGTTTAGATGCCTGTGTTTCACTTGGTAAGCACCTTTATTTGGTGCTCTTCTTAAAAGTAGTTTGCCACAGCTACATGAATAAAGTATATATTATGGAAGAGAGCGCAGGGAGGATGCCCATTATAAATTTCTGTCAATATCTTTCAAAATTGCCTGCCTCTCAGTTCTGCAACATCTTACACAAGAACCAATAGTCGTGAGAAATGTTTTATTCCCCAACTAGAGTGGGGCATGGCGACGTTGTCTACCGAAGCCAAACGCAACTCAAGAAATTTCATTCATGACTTAGGTCTTTATGACTTAAGCCGTCCACAATCACTCAAGCTTAAGATGAGCACATGGGAAACCAACACTTTCTACTTTTATTATCTACCCGCCAACTATTTTTCGCTTACTGTGCTGCCAGTGTGGTCTTAGACTTGGTTATTCAGAAGCCCCGCCAGGTTCATTAGCGTTTTATCCTCCGATTACTGTACACTGGACAGACGAAATATCTAAAATAAACCTTAACTACCAAAGCCGTTTGTACAGGCTGCCTAAATATCTTAACACCTAATTAATATACATGCACCTCTTGTTTTGAGGACATGTCAACACAGTGGCTATAGTATTGGGAATTGTAACCAGCCTACCTCGTGAAGTCTGTACCGAGGCTCTGAGTTAAAAGGGTCCAAATGGCAGCTTTGCTAATTGTTTGCACAATCATACTTTCAGCCAACTTGCTACAGAAACCCTTGGTTTCTGAGGCACTCAGACTCTCTTCCTAACACGTAAGAATGGAATCAACAGGCCCACTAACATATCAATCAGCCTGGACAATTGTGATTCTAGTTGTGCTCCGAGCATCAGCACCTGACGTTGAACACATTGCTGCAAGTAGCCAATTGGTCTAATGATAGTTTGTTTTGTTTTTATTTTTTCTGCGTCTCGTTCAGTTGAACCAACACAGCTACGAAAACACTCTGGCTCATGGTCATACATTGGAAAAAAATTAACGAAGAACACTACGAATGACTGCTAACTGAAAAGAAGAAACTGCCTAGGAAGCCGGCGCTATTTTTATATCTTTAAGAGCAAGGCAAAAGAAAGAAGAGGAGCAGCAAATTAAAAGCTTTCCTTAATAGTCTCATTACCCCTTTGTAACAGGATCCTGTTTTTGGCATCAAAACATTTCAGTTTACAGACAGCTAACAACTTTGTGTTCGTATAGCGGACAAATTTGGTAACGTTCTTCTATCAATACATCTATGCTGCACTTTGACATCTTATAGAATATGACGCTCAAAGGCTGGATTTAAATGAACTAAAAAAAACCCTGCAAACTTTAGTAATTTAAAAAACAAACAAAACATAAACCTTCCAGTAAAAACATATGCAACTAGGGAATTTGCCATTTTTCTAGAATTTTGTTAAAATGTAGCTTCCCAATATACAACCAACTGCTAAACAACCTCGTGTATAGAAGTTACTATAAGGTGCTAATCAAGGCAAAAATGCACATTTACTGAAGTAACATAAAGCAGTGCCCTGAACACATTGACGTCACTTTCTTTGTATCTCTTTTGGCCAGGCAACAGGCATCCGTTTCCCTTTCCCTTTTAAGCGTGATAAAAGGATGCAGATTAAGGAGAGTGTTTCTTTCTCTTCTTTGCAAAGGGGGATCCTGGACAGACCCACTGTGTATTTAAAGTTGTTGAGGTCATTGAAGTTCATTTCAGCGATGTCCAAGAGTTAACTCAAAACTGGAATTTGAATGGCAGGTGGGATGCTTCTACTTCACATACGGCAAAACTGGTGCAAAAATGTGTTAAACTAGTTGTCCGTAACCTTTTGGTCCAAATACATAAAATATGCATTATTTACAGCATTTTATTCCTTCTTTTTTTTCAAATGCAATGCTTTAAAACACATTATAAAGCACCTTAGTAAAAATATTCTACAGGTAAAAGTATCTAAATAGGAAACCCCTAACCATACCACAGCTCACTAGTTGAGTCATAATATGGATTCACCAGTAGTTCTTTAAAGTACAAAGAATCTATGGAACAAGGATACAGAATTCACTATTTGTTTTATATTGATGTGCAGGCAAAAGCCAGCTTCTGAAGAGGTGTTTTCCCAACATTAGTTGGAAGTGCAGAGGATATTAAAGAAACACTGCCTTCGTTTTCGGCGTTCTGACAAGATCACTATGGAATTTGAATTTTCAAACACACTGATGATCAATTTAGCTCTTTAAAATGAAAACCCCACACTGATAAAATATGGGCAAGTCCAGCTGCAGCATTTCTCAGCAGAACATGATTGAACATGATTCATGTGATATGAATTCACAAGAACAAAGCACAGATGTCAGCCGGTTATTAACATTATTCATAAACGTATACAACCCAAATCTCCATGTTGAAGCTAGGGAACCAACAGCTTCCTCTTCCCAGGAGGTTAACTAAAATAAGCTGTTCTATGAATCAAAAAGAGCGTAAAGGGAAGCCTTTCATCTTTATCACTTCAGCAACGTAATTGGTAAGTGGTTAGTTTCTGTAAATGTGTATGTAGGCTTCTGCAGGAGTCGAAGAGCAGCCTTCTTTGAGATTAGACTGAAGTTTATACTTTGGATTACCAACATATCTGGTCAGCAGCCATCCTCTTTGAGGAACCCACAATTCATTTTACTGAGCTCCAGGACTGAGGTGCCTCGGTTGGTGCATCAGCAATCTACAAGTGGGGGCAGAAAATAAGAATGTGGCCCAAAGGTTTAGTCCCTAGCCTAAAAAGATGCACCGTCCTTAGTTCGATTTAGGGTAAATCTTTTCATAAAAAAAGTTTTGTGCCAGAATGTACAACTCTCCATCTTTTTCCCGGACGGCGTGTGCTCTGACAAACTGAAACTGCTCCAGTGCAAATTCATAGAACTCATTCTCCATTTTCCATATTTCAGACTGCTGCAGCTTTGCAATGGTTTCCTTTGTGGGGAGTTTCTTTTCTGTTGTCTTCCTAAGATGAGACTTCTTGCCTAAAAGCAAAAGGTACAAAGTCATAACTTCACTTTGACTCATAGCTTGAATGCTCCCAGAGGAGCAGAAATGTAGACCGGGAAAAGTTTGTGTGTCTCTGTGCAGAGTATTCTTTCATCAGCAGGTTGCTAAATGGGTACATAAAGTGACAGAACTTGGGCCAAGATTTATTAAGCCTCCGGGACTGAGAAACTGGAAGCTTTGACATTAAACATGAATGCATTTGCATTAGTGTGCTCTCTCAGTGCACATTCCTCCCGCTGTTTAAAGAGCTTAATTATTAAAACCATAAAGAGGAAGTGTTTGTATTGGGAACTGCATTTCCTCACATCACATCCATTTAAGATATCTGTTTCAATTATGATTAATGCTTCTTTGGAAATTCAGTACGATCGACAATAAAGTGAGTAATAATAATAATAATAATACTTCACAACAACCGGGCAGACCATTTGTTTCACCAAATTCACAGCAACCTCCCACATGATGCCATCAATAATTTTCATTTAAAGGCAAGGTGGTACGTGAGTCATCCTGAATATTTGTTGTGGGAATATGCTATTTGCATTCTATGCTGCAATGTGTTATATGCATTCCAACAAACGGGGACAGTCAATGTATATGGTGGGACTACAAGTTTCACCACCCCTGCCTGACTACGCTGTCTGGGGACGATGGAACTGCAGTCCAATAACACCTGCACATGGGCTACCCTTGAACTAAAGCATAACCAAGAAACAGAATCCAGAAATAGAGGTGCGAGTACAGGAGCAGGCTTCGTTCTCAATGTCACTTAATCCTTTGGGAGGTGGGATAGAAAACAGTTCCATTCCTATTCTTCCTTTGCATTAGATGGCGGCCCCAAGAGTCTGCATGCCTATACCAAGTCAAGCTGCAAACCACAATGAGCTTACCAAAGCAGGCTGGTCAGCAGGTTATGCGACGTGAACAAGCGTAGAGTCTTATCGCTAATCATTCAAATTTTACTTGAATCAATCCGGTCTGATCCCACGTTCTTTGTGGACTTTGCCTACACTGCTCAGCTTCCTTATGTCAGCCTGGCAGCCCTCTTCCTTCTTTCCAGCAACTCGCACAACTATTCTCGCACTGAATAACTACAGACATTAGGAAGAACCTCCTAACTACAGACTAACTACAGACCTCCTGACAGCAAGAGCTTTTTTGACTGGAAGGTGGTGGACCTTGGAGGTTCTGAAACCGAAGTTTTAATTCCTGCATTGCAGGTGGTTGGGCTAGCCAGATGAGCCTTGTGGTCCCTTCCAACTGTACCATTTATGATTCTATGACCCTGTGACATTGGCTGGTATTTAAAGCCCCATAAGGACCTGGGAATGCATGTAGCTTCTCACCCACAGGCAGAGAGGAGCCTAGTGGGCAATACACCCAGGTACTTGATGCAGAGGATCCAAAAGAGGAAACTGGAAACGACACTGGAATTGCACATGTACCAGCACGGGTAAGCCACAGCCAACATGAGCTTCCTTCCCTCCAAACCGCTACTACTGCAAGCAGCTGGGTCTATCCCTTCCAGCTTCTCCTCCGACCACACCCTCCAGCCCCTTCCCACTCGGCTGCCCATCAATCCCATTGCTTTAGCAGGCGCACGGGCCGCCAGGGAGGGGTGTGTGTGTGTGTCCGCTGGGAACGGACCACCAGTTCGGCAGCGGCCTCCGTGGTGGTGACCGCAACCCCCCTTCCCCGCCTGGCTTCTCCTTCTGCACACATGCTCCTCCTCCTCCTCCTCGGTTGATAGGTGAAGCAGGTCCAAAGGGGGAGAGACCAGCCCATGGACCAGCCGGGCCTGGAGCCGAGCCCAGAGGAGCTGCCACCAAGGAAAGCCTGTGGAAATGCAGGCGTAGCACGAAGGCCCAGCGGTGTCGCCAGCACCGCAGCCGGGCCAGGGGCACTGGGTCTCCAGGCCCAGAGCCTGAGGCCATGCCTCTTTCCTTTCCTTCCTCTTACTCTGTCACCCTTCTCTCTCTCTCTCTCTCTCTCTCTCTCTCTCTCTCTCTCTCTCTCTCTCTCTCTCTCGTATCCTCCCCACTGAAATACTTACAAGTTTATGCTGATTAAAACCGTTCTTCATTTTAAATATTGTATTGTTTTTCCTGGTTTTTGTGCAGTGTACATAGGAATTCGTTCATTTTTTATTTTTCAAACTATAGTCTGGCCCCCAACAGTGTCTCAGGGACAGTGAACTGGCCCCCTGTTTGAAAAGTTTGAAGACCCCTGTCCTAAAGGGTGTGTGAAAGAGAAGTTTTTGGGGGAAAGGAGGAAGATGAAAATGGCCTAGTGGGTGGCTATTTAAATACCTGTGCGATATAGTTCTGTAGCACCCCTGAAGAAGCGGGGCAAAGCTGCCTCCAGCAACATAATAAAGTCTTCAAGCTCTTCAGTAACTCCCACTAGGAAATATTCATTAATCAAGTTGTATTTGGCTTGTTCCAAAGCCCATCTGCTTCCCACATTCCTAAAACGATAAAAAGTAATTACAGGAAGGTTTTGATGTCTGCCAAGAATTTTGGTTCCCTTCATTTAGATATTCTCACACCAGGCTAAAAGAATGGCTTAGCTGTTATCTTTGCACAGGCAAGAAAACAAAGTTTCAGCCACACACATTTTTAATTTCCTTTGCTCCCCCCCTCCCCATTTTCTCTCTCTCTCTCTCTCTTCATGGCCTAGGTTAGATGTCAAAAGATTTATGGCTCTGATTTCTAACTTTTTGATAACACTAATGCCTTTTTTCCAAGTATGTTGCATGGTGTTCAGTATGGAAAATTTTGCTGTTATATCAAAGAGTTCCGAAGTATCAATTATGACGTGGCATAAAAGCAGAAACAGAAAGGCATGTTGGAACTTTGCACCAGTCTTCCACAACCGATTGCAGTCATCTGCATTTTAGCAAGATTGCTCTATAAGAGGATAAACAAAGAGAGGTTTGCAGAATGGTTGAGAATTCGTATATCTGATACTTTGAAAGCACTTGCTCAAGCCTTGGTCCAAATAATCTGAAGCGACCATATATGCATTTCTCTCCTACACAGAAATACAGTGTAGGAGATTTGTCATATGCCTTCTGACACAGCATATTAAGGATATTATCTCAATTAAAACTAAATAGATCAGAGCTGCTATTTTTTTCTCCTACTGTTAAGCAAACCGTGTAACAAGGCTTTACCCTAGTTATTGTAATATGACAAATCAACTTCTAAACTTCATTTCATGAACACCTTCAGACATTCAAAGTGGAATTGAGCACTCAAATTAATCCATGTTTACATTATAACATTATAGCAGCCACAAAGTTTGTTTCTGCCAGCTAAGAACAATTGGGTTTGAGACCTAAAGGTTGAGCATTTATACTGGGTTAGAAACTGATCTTGCTGTTACCAGTGAGCACATTTCCCTGAGCAGAACTTTGCTCAGATGCTGCTGTGGTCATTTAAAGGGAGAGGGAAGAGACTTAGGAGACCATCCACAACAGCAGAGGAATGACAGGGTGAGGAGCAAATCACTGCCACTTCTGCCAGTGGGATTGAAAGCTTTCTGTGGATGAAAGAACCCTTCTATCCACAGAGGGCTAAGTTTAGATCCAAGCCATGACATTTTGAACCGGAGCGGGGAGGGGGAGAGAATCCCATAGTTACGTGGTTTTTAATCAACATATCCAAACACTGACACTGGTGTTTAGAAAGGGGATACATAGTTCATTTTGAAAATGGTTGACCATTTTCTGTATCATTCGTGTAAACTTAATCAATAATAATGGGGGTATTGTTTTTGTTTGTTACTATGTTATGTATCTTTGTGTTTTTATTTTGTAAACCACTATGTGATCCTCAGATGATGGGTAGTATAGAAATTTAATAAATAATAATTCAACCATTTTTCAGTTTGATACTTTGAGGGAGATAACCACAAAGTACACTTGTTAATCAAATGTGTTCTTTCTCAAAATCTTAACCTCTGCTACACATTCTGATTTAATAAAATACACTTCACATGGATAATTTATTTAATCTGCAATTTAAAGCAATTCCATCGTCTTACCAGCACTCAGAGCTGTGGCCACAGAAGAACGGAATTTGAAGCCAGAGTTTCTCAGGGGCACAATCTGAGCCTCCAGCTGCTACACATTCATCAAACGTCTGGAACAAAGACAAAAACTCAAGAGTGAGCTATAAATTTCCATCTTAAATATCAAACTTCTTAGTGTAGTTATTTTTCTACATGAACTTGGGCTGCGTTACTTCACAATAGCTTACTAAGAGGCCTGTCAGTTTGTCCATCAGTACATGCTGACTCCCAGCTGTGGGCACCGCACAATGAGATAGTGTGGGTTGGCTGGCACACACAGAATTCAGTGTAGTGTGGCTTTTGGTATGCAGCTGCTAGTGTCCCCAAAGCGACAACTGCACTGGTGTGCAGAGCCACAAACCATTTTGTGGGCACTGTCAAGATTCATAATTGCTTCAACACACGGTAACCACAGCAAGAACTGAACGGTGACTCAAAATAGCCCACGATGTGTCATTAATGTGTCTGACTTCAGAAGTTCTTGGATTCCGTTTTATTAACAGCAACCAATTTAAATTCTACTTGTATTTGTTCTGCAAAAGCCAGTGTGTCAGAAAACAAGTCATATTGCTGCTACCAAGGGAAATCAAATGCTAGTGTTGAAAAGTCATTCTGTAGACCTATAGACAAATGCTGGCCTAGGGAACAGCATTGGGTGGGGAAATTTATCTAACAAGGAGGTACACCACCCTGTCCTCTGTGCCTTCTTATTTGCTCTTTAAAAATAGAAGGCCGGAGAGCTGCATGTATGCGCATGTGCCATTGGTCTACGACAGTGATGGCCAAACTTGGCCCCCCAGCTGTTTTGGGACTACAACTCCCATCATCCCTAGCTAACAGGACCAGTGGTCAGGGATGATGGGAATTGTAGTCCCAAAACAGCTGGAGGGCCAAGTTTGGCCATCACTGGTCTAAGACAATGTGGAGCTCTTCGTTCAACATTAAAGCATATTTCCATAGCTCCCTTTGTCCAGAGTTAATGCACAATTCATTGCAATCCCATCTTTACACAATAGATATTGCGTCAAACGCAACTCTCTCATGAGTGGCACTTCACTCATGGAATAAGTGCTTCTGGGACCTTCTAACAGGTACGAAGACGGAGACGGTCTTTGATGAGCCCTCCCAAGACCCCTAATAATCTGCTCCAGAGAGTTGAGAGACCATCAAGAATGGTGTAGAAGGTGGTGCAGGAAGGATTAGATTAAAAAAAAATATTAATAACAACACACACACACACACACACACACACACACACACACAAGCAGATGCCTCCATTGGACCAAAAGTTCTTGCATTCATGGAAGATTCCTGTGAGTGGGAACTGTATTTTAAGATTGAGCCTATTGTTCTGGACTAAATTTGCTTTTCAAAATTGCTACGTTTTGATTTCAGTTATTATCTCCATAATTAAAACCATGAACAAAGCTGCAAAAATGTACTTTTACTTTTTTATCCCCTTGCTTTCGTCTTCGGAGTCCAGGCCTGTAATCATCGCCAAAGCGCAGGAAGTAATAATAGGAAACCAGCCGCTCTATAGGATCTCTTATGACATTGATGTATATTGGTTTCTTTTTAACACCAAATCTGAAACAGAAGAGATAAATCCGATTGACAAATCAAAGAGTTTCCTGCATGATGTAAAAGTGGATTTGGGGTCAAGTTTGTTCCAGACCATTCTATTTTGCCATATTAAGGCAAGTCGGGAGGAGTGCTGAGAAACTGACAATACTAATTTTTCCTGTTTCAAAGGTATTAAAGGGTATAAATGCTTTAGAAAACTTTCCAAGAAATCTTATCCCAACAGCATCCCATTGAGGTAAATTTTAAACATACACATTTAATATTTACATATATTCATTCAGTTTATTGTGTCTAACAAGTATTATCAGCAAAAGTCCTGTCTGGTACTTCTCCCTCCAACAGATGCAGCCTCTTAAAACTATGCTTTGTAACAAAGAAGATAATGCAGCTGGTGTGACCACAATGACCAGATGGGGGAAAGGTAGGAGGACAAGAGAGATACTCAGAAATTGCCCTTGGTTTTCTAAAGTGCTGCTGCACGAAAATGATCATGCTTCATATGGAATAGTAGATGAAAAAGCAGTTAACTTTTAGCTCAGTGCAACAGATCTGAAATATTCTAGCACTGGCTAGAACTTAGCACTTTGGCATTTAGCATGCTTGCCATATTTAAGGCATATTTTCCATGGCTATTTTATGAAAACGCAAGCACAATTCTTAATTATGCCAATGACATCATAATCATCTGTATTATTATTATTATTATTATTATTATTATTACCACCAATATGCACCCAACACACAGTTTTAGAAGGGACGCGGGTGGCGCTGTGGTCTAAACCGCTGAGCCTCTTGGGCTTGCCGATCGCAAGGTCGGCAGTTCAAATTCCTACCATGGGGTGAGCTCCCATTGCTCTGTCCCAGCTCCTGCCAACCTAGCAGTTCAAAAACACACCAGTGTGAGTAGATAAATAGGTACTGCTGCGGTGGGAAGGTAAATGACATTTCTGTGTGCTCTGGCTTCTGTCATGGTGTTCCGTTGCACCAGAAGCGGTTTAGTCATGCTGGCCACATGACCTGGAAAAGCTGTCTGCGGACAAACGCCAGCTCCCTTTGCCTGAAGAACGGTAAGCGCCACACCCCATAGTCGCCTTTGACTGGACTTAACCATCCAGGGCTCCTTTACCTTTACCTTTAGAAGGAACCCAAAGATAATGTGTTCTATTTATCTGCAGCTCACATTGTGCTTTGACACAGAGCATGCCTCCATGCTAGGCAGGGCAACCTTCGTACACTAATTAGCACTATGTGGCTTGCAGGCAAAATAAGCATGGCCTGTCGGTTGAACGTACTCCGCACTTCGTACTGAATACTGCTGATTTAGCAGAATGCAGTTAATCTACTGTATGGTAAGAACTACAAAGATGCTTTTAAACAGCTTTGATGTATACTAGACCAACTGACTTCCAACATGCAAAAATAAATCTGTTTAAAGAAATATGAAAATCAATTACATGCCAGGAACAACCATCAAAGCTAGCCTATAAACCTGGACATTCAAAAATAGGGCTGTAAATACAGTTTCGGTGCTTTATTGCTTTAAGGACCAAAAAAGGTGCTTTTAAACTCTTCCCCATCCATTAACAGAGTTACAACAATGTTAGCAAGGCAATGGACAGAACAAAGGTATCAACTGCAACTGCTTGGATCTGCCAGCCTTGCTTGTTTTGAGGATGCCAAACCCTTCCCAATCCGGCTCATTAGGGCCAGCCAAGTCCACTGACCAAATAGTAAAATTGGGAAAACATTGGGAAAGGAGGTTCTGTCTTTTGTTGGAGCAGTCTCCACCCACGCCTGAAAAGGCAGTCTTCAGACAGGGATGTGAAGACAAGATTTAGAAGGGCAACCCAGTCAGATGGGTGGGGTATAAAAAAGAGAATAGAATAGATCTTTCCTTTTTAGAAAAGGTCACCGAGCACATGATGGCACAGCAACTGCAGGCATGGCCAGATGGAACATCTTTCCTCACTCCACTTGGAAGCAGGTTTCCAACCATGTTATGGCCCTGAGTTGCTGCCGTTCTTGATTCTGTATGCTGACTGCCATTACTTTTATCATTATTGTCTCTTTACTGGAATCCAACTCAAGACTTGGAGAGGGCAAGACACCATGTCTTTAGTTTTTCCAAAGGGAGATGAGGCCAGGCCTCTGCTGAGCCCACTCCTGCCCTTTCCTCAAGCAGAGGCAAGCGAGATGCATCTGGAAAGGCAGAGCTGATGTCACCATGATGAGAGGAGGCAAAGCTTACTGCCACCACCATCAGTCATGTCGCTTATGATTTAGGCCTGGTGAGGATTTAAGGTCCCCACCCCTAATTTACCGGTTGCCGTCTGATTAGATTTCACTTTGATTCTTATTTGATTTTAGGATGTATTTTAACTGATTGCTTGATTTTATGGTAATATGTTATATATTTGATATTAGCCACTCTGAGCCCGGTTTTAAAGCAAGTTGTTCCTTCAGATTTTTTTACTCAAACATTTAGCATAAAGTTACAGGTTGGTAGCCGTGTTGGTCTGACGTAGTCGAAACAAAAAATAAATAAAAAATGTTTCCAGTAGCACCTTAGAGACCAACTAAGTTTGTCAAACTTGGTTGGTCTCTAAGGGGCTACTGGAAGCAATTTGTTTTTTTTTAAGCATAAAGAGGGACCCAAAATCCGGTCAGGGCCCCTTGGCATTTTGAGATAACACTTGGAATCCCTGTATGCATTCATCCGCTCATTTGACAGATGATGGTTCCAAGTACCCAGAGCAATGAATAAACGAATTAAAAGGAATGAAGAATGAGGCAGAATCAGTTTTTTTAAAATAAAAATGGTGCATGAGTTTTTGTCCTCTACCACTTAGGTGAAATTTCTAGACAGCTCCACCACCACTGTCATAAAAGTTTTGAACTTCAGTGTAATTTTATGAGCGTATATACTGAATCAAAGCATTATGCCAGAGTTTTTTTAAAGGAGGATGGATCTTTGCAGAAAATTTTTACACTTCTCTAATGCAATAACGCAACATCACAACTTACTCTCACCTATTGCCAAGAGCAAGCACAGCACTCAATTTGTTATTTTAATAATCGAAACCACAAATAGAAGAAAGAAAGCTGTTGCAGGGGGGAAAATAAATCATTTAGGTGAAAGGGTAACAAACAAAAAAAGCCACAAGGATAATGCAACCCTGGAGGAAAATATGCATATGAATGAAATTTGTGAAATTGCTTAGCTGCCTTTCTTGAGGCAAAATGTTTTTTAGACTGAAGTTACAGTACCTACAAAATGTTTTAAGTTTTATTCTATGAATAATGTAGAGGATAGAGTAACACTTACCTAGCTGTTCACAAGGTTTTTATTTCATTAGGTATTCAACGCAAGAGGTTTATTAATATAGCATATTGCACTTTTGGATTTGGAGGAAGCGATGCAATTTTATGCTCAGGGATTCTTTTTTGAGACTGAAGTTTGGCAACCATTTCTTTACATGTACATTTCAGCTGCTGTTGTAACCTTCGGCACTCTCCATCTGATATTACGTCGCATGCATGAAATATACGGAATGTAAAACTTCTGGTGCCCCCCATTGTTTTCCACATTTGTCACAGCAAATAAATTAAGATGGATTCCAGATAAAATGAACAGCTGAAGTCCATTTTGCAGACCTTTCCCTTCATCTTGGTTAAGCAATAGTGCAGCCTTCACCAGCCTGGTGCATGTTGTTGTTGTTTAGTCGTGTCCGACTCTTCATGACCCCATGGACCAGAGCACGCCAGGCACTCCTATCTTCCACTGCCTCCCTCAGTTTGGTCAAACTCATGTTCGTAGCTTCGAGAACACTGTCCAACCATCTCATCCTCTGTCGTCCCCTTCTCCTTGTGCCCCCAATCTTTCCCAACATCAGGGTCTTTTCCAGGGAGTCTTCTCATGAGGTGGCCAATGTATTGGAGCCTCAGCTTCACGATCTGTCCTTCGAGTGAGCACTCAGGGCTGATTTCCTTCAGAATGGATAATCAATCAATCAATCAAGCTTTATTACGGTCATATACCAGCTATTAAAAATAAAAATGCTTTACAAGGCTATGGGAGTTGTCATTCGGGGTGGAAATAAGAGTCTATGAGTTTGAAGGGGCTATGTTTCCAGAGGGAGGGTCCAGCTGGCCTTTCCCCTGGTGCTGCTCAATGTTCTCAGTTCAATACCTGAGCGGAGGAACCACTTCCCACAGTCCAATACCGGGTTTGCTATTCCAATGGCTGTCTTGTTCTGGGGGGGAAGACAGGTCCTGCAGATCTGTGTGCAGAATCTTGCTACCGTCCGAGTTAACTTTGGAGCATTCTTTGGCACTGCCCTTCTTTGGGATTAGGATGTAGACTGATCTTCTCCAATCCTCTGGCCATTGCTGAGTTTTCCAAACTTGCTGGCATATTGGGTGTAGCACCTTAACAGCATCATCTTTTAAAATTTTAAATAGTTCAGCTGGAATATCATCACTTCCACTGGCCTTGTTATTAGCAGTAGCAGTGCTTTCTAAGGCCCATTTGACTTCACTCTCCAGGATGTCTGGCTCAAGGTCAGCAACCACACTACCTGGGGTGTACGAGACCTCCATATCTTTCTGGTATAATTCCTCTGTGTATTCTTGCCACCTCTTCTTGATGTCTTCTGCTTCTGTAAGGTCCTTACCACTTTTGTCCTTTATTATGGTAATCTTTGTACGAAATGTTCGTTTCATGTCTCCAATTTTCTTGAACAGATTTCTGGTATTCCCCATTCTATTGTTTCCCTCTATTTCTTTGCATTGCTCGTTTAAGGAGGCCCTCTTGTCTCTCCTTGCTGTTTGTTGGAAATCTGCATTCAGTTTCCTGTATCTTTCACTATCTCCCTCGCATTTTGCTTGCCTCCTCTCCCCCGCTATTTGTAAGGCCTCGTTGGACAGCCATTTTGCTTTCTTGCATTTCCTTTTCCTTGGGATGGTTTTCGTTGCTGCCTCCTGGTGCATATAAATCCATATATCTTGGGCTCCAACTCCCATCAGCCCTAAGCCAGTTTTGCCCATGGTCAGGGATGATGAGAATTGTAACCGCAGGCATCGGTAGGGTACCAGCCTGGAAAAGGCTGTAATAGAGAATTGGCCAGTAAAAAGGGGGCATACATGTCAAAAGGGTGGGAATGGAAGGGGGGGGGGTAGAATCATTTTTGACCTCCGCTTGTGACATTCTCGTAACGAGTTCCCATGATAAGAGCACATCCAGTTTCACAACCTAGATAATGTGCAAGAGATGCAGGCAGATTTGTTGCTGAGGTCAAACAGATGGGCAGAACAGAATGCAAACAATGAAGTGTACATCTGGGTGGTAGCAATCGTGATGAGCAGCTGTCATGCAGTTCGGTGTGCCTGCTTCTGGGCTCGAGAAGCTAGTATAGGACTCTGTGCTAGTTTAGGACTCTGTGTCAAAGTGGACATCAAGGAAGCTCCTGTTCAAGTATGGTTTAAAAGGGGGTGAAAGAAATGCACTTCTTTCAGAGAAAGCCTAATCTCTCCCCACCGGAACACACTGCTCAATACAACTCCTGCCATCACATGTAAGTAGGCAATTATGGAGCGATTTTCTACTAGTCAGATTGGCTACAGCAGGCAATACGAGGCCATAAAACATGATGTTTCTCAAGAGGCAGCTAGCCCGATAACACTGAATCCAAACTACCACAGTCTGTTGTTAGGGTTGCCATATTCCCAAAAGTGAAAATCTGGACAAAGCTGTTGGGCTTTTAAAAGAAATTTTCTTTAAAAAAAATCACCCTAGTTGCCATACACCCTGACGTCATTTTTGCAGCCCGATTTTCCAACGTGTCCAGGGAAAACCCAGACGTACGGCAACCCTACTGTTATGAAGTAGGCCTGAAGAGATACTGACTGAAACCTAAACAGAGAGTTTGTTTCCATGTGTTCTGGCACTACCATCAAGTACTCTGTGCTACTGAAACACTGCACTGCTGAAGGCAGTAAGTTGATTTGTTATTCTAAAGGAAGGCTGAAAGCACTGAGCGGAGTCGTTAACAGCTCAATCAAATATTAAAAATAAATAATTGCTTCTTTCATTTGCATGGCAGACAAAATTACCAGATAGTTGTTGTCAAGCGCATATATCCATTTTTGGCTAGTGTTTCAAATTTGTAGTGGGGATTAAGATGACAGGATGATAGTCCAGCTTCTTGTGGTTCTCTTGTATGATACAGTAGAGTCAGCCCAGGGAATAGCAGGCTTTTTTAAAAAAAATTTTTTTACAAAGCAACTTCTAATATGAAAGGCTTTATGGGAGAGCAGGTGGTCACTAGTAAGTTTTGGGAAAGGGGTGGCACCAACAGAATAGTAGCAATTAGAAGACAAAATAAAATGTGGAGAATCTTAACTACTTAAAGGACTAAAAATCACCAAGCGGGAACTGGTTAATTCCTTGATTTGCTGCTCAGCAAGACTGTTCTGAGGTTTATCCTCACACCCTTCTCTGCTCCAGTTATATATTTCTGCTTTCAGACAGCACACAGATTTTTTTGAAAATTAGGAAAGTATGTATTCCAAGAGCTTAGTCACCAAAGCACATCAATAGGAAAGGATGGTGCATGTCCAGGAGAAAAAGACTGAAATCAATCTGAATGAGAAGTCAGTGGGGAAGAAAAAAAGCTTTACTAAAAGTAATAGCGGGGAAGAAAAAAGCGTGTTCAGAATGTCATGGTGCAATTTCTGTTCAAGACCATTAGAGGGCAGTAAACTCTTAAGTGAATCAGTGCAGTGTTTGAACAATAAAAATAAGCTGACAAGGACTGAAAATGCTGCAAACAGAATTGTATGTTATGTGGCTTACTTTGCAAAATCCAGGAAGGATATATGTCCATGGTAAAACCCTGGTTTCATTTCTTTCCAGGAAGTTACATTCTTCACAAATCGTACCTGGGAGGGAAGAAGAAAAGTTTCTTTAATGCGTAGAAGAAAAAGAATTTACGATCAATGAAATAGGCTAGTATTAAGAGATGCAACTCAGCTAATAGCAAGTGATAACAGTAAATGCTCCACTCGAAAGCATTCTTAACATAGCCATAATGATACTTCATATTGATACAGCATTTTCCAAAAGGGCTCAAAGTGCCTCTCAGAGATCCTCTTAGCAATCCTTAAAAGCTGCCATTTTGCTGGGCAGCATGATCTTCCGTCTATTACTGGTGAGAGGCTGAGAAAGCAGTGGCATGTCCTTGTCCTAGGCTACCAAGAAACCCATAGGTGACCTGGGTTATGAACTAGGGGCCTCACAGCATAAAACACACACTATTAAGATTAAAGTGCAATAATTAATGGAACAGCTCAAAGGGACCCACATATAAAATTCTGTAAATCTGTTTGCTTTCTCCTGAGTGATTTGTTTTAAAAATAAGAGTGCTGAAGTCCTCCTCTCCTAATGTCTGTATTCCAGGACAACTGCACCATAACCTGAGCTTAGTTTATGGGCCTGTTAACTGCAAACCCCAAAATGGCTCAGCTTGCCAAGTAGAGTCTGAAATTTGCAAACATATAAATAGGTGTGAGTCGAGGGAGAGTTATCTATTGGCTCATTTCACATAAAAACTCCTATTGATTCTGCACCCTGAGATTGCTACTGGAAAAGATATCCAGCAATGCATTTCTGGCACTTCCAGCAAAAAGGTTACTTGCTTCCCAAGTAGGTCTACCACCTTCCCTTCCTTTCAGCTTTTGAACATATCCCACGATCCCTTTCACTCATGCCAGTGCCATAATTTGTGTGAAGGCAGACAGATGCACACGTGAATGTGGACACACATAACGTTGGGACATTATTCAACTGGGCTTTCTTAAAGCTGGTGCCCTCCAGATGCGGTTGGACTATAACCCCCATCAGCCCTTGCCAGCGTCACCAAAAAACAAGGAAAGATGAAGGCCAAATAGACACAGGTAAAGCTTATGGAAGCAGACATAACAAGTGGGACCTGCAACAAAATGTGTTTCAGATGTCAATTCACTGTATTCCTGCTCCCCCAAACTCAGGTGGGGGCAAGCAGTAGCATACAGCAAAGGATGCAAAACCAAAAAATAGGATTTGAAATTCAACCTGCCAAAATAGTGACATGACCACTTTTAGTAAATACCGTTGTTGTTGTTGTTGTTGTTGTTTTGGGGGGGGGTTATTGGGGAAATAAGATGGCTCTCTGCTACCATGCTTGTTGTAAACTACCCTGTGATGTTTGGATAGAGGGTGGTATGCAAATTCTAATTCTAATTCTAATAATAATAATAACAATGTTTCTCTGTCATCCTGATCAAGCCATTCCATTTTATATACCTTGCCCAGGATTTCCCCCTCTTGATTTCTCAGCTTCATGGGGCTGTTCGGGAGTGCCCACTTTTTTTTTTTTCTTTCCCTGCAGACTTCACCTTGGGTCATGTCTGCTGGTAATTCTCTCTTCTGTGTAGGTGGATGTGGTTTTGGCTACATAAACATGAGTACAGGAAGATTTGAACTGGTGCTAAGAGAAGGAATTATGACATTCTGAAGGTAGCAAAGTGACTCAAAAGGTCCAAACCAGATGCCATTTTTGGGTCGTTTAACCAAGTGGAGCAGCCACTTGGTTGTTCGTTTGGCTTTAGAAAAAGAGTGGATAAATCTGAATACCACCATCTGTTCGGTTCTTAATAGTGCAATTTCAGAAACTGATATACTAAGGCACACGCAAAATGAACACACCAGGAAGTATCTCTTTACCGTAACAGATAAAGGCATATGGTCTTAACAATTAAAGCAGAGATGTCCGACTGTACTGATCTCATAACTGATCAAGGAGCCCTATATTCATGGTAACATATAACAGTGCTTTCACATTATAATGAATGCATGGGGTATGTGTAGATACATAAATATATGCATAGAGAGATCATAAATGACAAACACAGAGAAATATATGTCTGTAATGTTTTCTATCTAACTGTGGAATGTAATCTGAAGTTAAGCTCTGATGTGCTGCTATTTCCTCTAGCACTCAACCAGATAGCTTTAGCTACTTGCGCAAAAAGAAAGAAAGAAAATGACCGAGTACTCGACATAAGCTGAATTTTGCTTTCCCTGGCATTGTCTGTATTGATGTTTACTTGAGGCAGCAAGATGGTTTAAAATGGAGAGTACTTCCAACTGCAGGATGCTGATATCTCTCCCTCAAATAGCAAACGCAAGTGATGACAGCCAGCAGCCACATGTCGAAATGAGGAGCAGCTATCGGTCTACTAAGGTGGAACTTGAGGTTTAGAGAAGTCCAAATACACACATATACATGAACCTAAGAGAGAGTGAAAAGCCCCACAGAAGTAAGCAGGCTCACTAACCACTATCAAAAGAGAAATGGCATGGCAAGGGGATGGAAGGGCAAATAGCTGGCCGGCATGAGCACTGCTGATAGGTGATTAAAAGCTGCAATATTTTTATAGCATGTCTCATATGTGGTTTTCTGATGAGGCCAACACTTGCTAGTTATTTAAGTGAGGAGCATATTGGCTTGTGTTAGAATAATGTTCAGTTCACTGTGCTATGTTGCGGGATGGGAACATGGGATATAGTAAACCGTTAATGTATTTCCTTTAATTGTCAAATACAATGATCTAACACTAAGAAAGAACCTCCAGAGGGACAGCTGCAACAAAACAGAGCCCAATCCCGCTCTGAGTTAATTCAAATAAACTTCATAGATAGGAGAGAGAGAGAGAGAGAGAGAGAGAGAGAGATGATAGATAGATAGATAGATAGATAGATAGATAGATGATAGATAGATAGATAGATAGATAGATAGATAGATGAAAATAAAATAAGCATAAGCATTTTATGGTTTATTAAATTTGTATATTGCCCTTCATCCAAGGATCACAGGGCAGTTTACAACATACAAACACAAAAATACATGCCATGGAAACAAACAAAAACAATATCCCCCCCCCCCACCAAGTTTAAAAGGCGATAGATTATTTAATTAGCCAAAGCAAAGGCCTGGGAGAAGAGGAATGATTTCACTTGGTGCCTAAACATATGTATTGAAGGTTCCACATGGCCAAAGAGCACTGCACCCTCCTTGAAATGAGCATGAAAGTAGGACTGGAACCACCGCAAAGTAGTGCCATATGTACTCCCAAGCTCAGGCAGCTGCTCTAGAAGGATGCCATGGTTGATGGTTATCAAAAGCTGTTGAAAGGTCAAGGAGAATTAACAGGGACAGATTTCCTCTTTCTTTCTCCCAGCAGAGGTCTTCATACAGGGTGCGCTCAAACTGGGCCTAAACCCTGATCAAAATGGATCTAGAAAATCAGTTTCCCCCAATAGCGCCAAGTCTGTCATAAGCAGGGTCACTGCAGTGCTCCAGGGGCTCATCTTCAATACCAACAGACTCTCAAATTGATCTGCAGGTCTTAATACTTAGCAGAGTTATGAGGAATCAAATGGTGCCCTAATTCTGAATGAAATAAAAAGGACTGGAACAGTCTTACTGGATAAAAGTTGGTGAAAAATTGTATATACATGGTATAATGTGGTATAATGAAGCAAGTATTATTAGGATGACCCAGAAGCACTCCCAACGATAATAGCCTAGTTGGCTAGGAAATATGAAACCTCTGAAATCAAGTCCCTAGTTTCCATAAGTCACAGATCCTGCCAATTTTGTTGATATTATCTGGATTGACATATGACCAATCCCCAAATGCAGTAAGAATGGATACTGCAAATAGGGTGAGTTGTCTTAATCCCCAATCTCCACCCAATTCTGCTCTCCTAGAGTCTTCATTAATGCTGGATAAGGGGTCCCAGTGAGGTGAACTGGAATGCAGAAGGCATAATTGTCCATTGCCAAATTCTTGACTATCCTACAATCTATTCTAGGGGAAATTGAGTTTTCACATTTTCTGTGGCCATCAGAATAGCATATTAGTCCAAAATGTTTTAGTTGTGGGAACCATCTGCTCTCTTTGATATCAATATTTTGTCTGTCATCTCACATCCAGACTTATCAATTAAAACTTAATTTGTGTTGATATTGCTGCATTTGGTGGCCAAAGCTTTTCATGGAACAGGTCAACAGTAAGCTAACAGAATACCCACTAGTGACCAATATATTAAAACTATTCAGGTTCAAATATAGTCTTATGGGTATTTTTGCCATTATTTAGGAATTCCACTTTACATATAGTATAGAAAATTGGGGCAATTACTTAGTATTTTAAATTCAAGATGATCTTTGGAATTTAACCAACAAAGACCAAAATATGTGAACAAGTTTCTACAGATGTATTTTCTCCCTGGCTCTTTTAGAAAAATAACTGAAAAGCTATTTTTGAACTTCTGGTATGTTTAAGCTGTTTATGTTTTAAGCTCAGATGAGCTTCACAGAATTGAAAGAGAGATCAAATGTACTCTGATGGAGAACAAGAAATCCTGCAAGGAAAAAAAGTAGAAAATGAATGGTATAAAGATTTCAGTTTTCTTGGCAGATGGGAACGTCAACAATTCTCTAAGGGTCAAAGAAAACAAGCCAGACAAGCCACTATGGGCTCAGCAAAACCTGGGAGAAATGCATGCTTTATAGCTACAGAATAAAATGGCTTATCAGTTAGAGAGTTCTCTGCCAATATGGTACAGGGCACAGTATAGGTTTGTATTTAATAAAGCTTTGTTTTGTTAAATCTCTAGGCCTTGGACCACTAAAGGTTTGCCAGCTAAGTACCCTCTGGATAACTGGTGGACACTAACTTGGCTGGCCTGGAAACTCTTGGGAGTTGAAGGGTGCTGGATATTAGTTTATTAAATGAAATTAATGAATGATGTTGTCCAGATACACAATGCCAGAGTGGTGTCTCCTCTTGACCTACAGTGGTTCTGCCATACAGCAAAATAAGCTTCTTTACTACTAAAGTGTGCCAGGCACTGTACAAAGTATGCCCTCTGTAGAAACACACATTTAAATGATTCTGACAAAACAGGGGGGGGGGGAGAAGCAGAGACACGGCTTATGAAAACTTCAAGTGATTAATTTTGACAGCTGGAAATAAGTGGAAGGGCTGAAGGATGGCAACAGAAGGCCAGAGAGTGGAAAGTTGCCGTTCTCAAGTAGGGAGACGGCTTGAGCGTCAACGAGGCAATTGCCAAGGTATTTTCACAATGCTGATGAAGGAAAGAACATTGTGATAAGCTGAGTATAAATGGCAAAAGAGAGGCAGAGAAAACCAGTGATTTGGATCCTATCAACAGCAGGGAGGGAGGCATTATCAAATCATACAAAAATTAACTAAGGAAAGAGGGGCTTTGGAGGAAAACACTGGAAATTTTGCCTTAATGTGTTAAGAAATCACTCAAGCTTACCAAGTGACAATATCTATATTATATTATTATTATTATTATTTTATCGAGTTCAATTAAAATACAAATATGGTATCAGCACCTCCTGCTCTGCCAGGTTCTAAGTCAGGGATAGTTAACATGGTGCCATTCAGATGTTGTTTTTATGTACACGTATTATACCTTTTATTTGGCAACATTTTTAAACCGCTTACTCAACAAAAGACCTCTAAGTGATTTACCATGCACCTAAGTGATTACAAAGAACCATTTGTTGGACCCCCATCAGCCCCAGTCATTACATCCAATGGTGAGAGATGATGGGAAGTGTAATCCAAAACATCTGAATTGCTTATTTTTGCTCTAAGGTAACAATTTTACTAAAACCTGTATGTTGTTGCTCTCTACTGGGTGTTACTCTCAAATGTTTCTTCATACTTGATACTTTACTTCAGCTGTACCAAAATAACTGACGTAAAAATAAAACAATTAAGGAAATGAAAGCTTATATTTTAACCAATGCAACCTACTTGATCTTGCAGAGACATCACAGGATTGTTCTTGGTTGTGTTGATATGCAGAACATGGTACTTGTTCCGTGCACAAAGATCATATGCAATGTTTGTAAAGGACGTGCTTGCAGTTTTAGGTACTCGATTATAAATGATCACCACATCATCATCTTCATCCAGAACAACATCTGACCGAAAGCCATCTATTGTGTGACGCTGCTCAATTTCTCGGACTTCGTGTTTTGCAATAGCCCTCTCTGTAAAAAGAAACAGAGTGCACAAACCATTTTATGAGTAAAATTTTCATTCATTCATTTGTCCAAATTTCAATTTAAACCTTTTTAAAATGTGGTGTTATGATACAATGCCTGGGAACTTTAATACTGAAACCTCCATTAAGGGTTAACAAGAGTAAGGGAAGAAATATATCTACGAGAAGACTTTTTCCACAATAATTCCCCCCCCCCACCAGCCAATCTAAAAATAATTGCTACAAAACATCTAGCATTTTGCAATGATAGATGAAATGATACTGCACATAATATGAATTTTACAGAACATTAGCTACTGACCATTCAGGGTTTAGTCAATTAATTGCAAAGAGGAACTGAAATTTAGATAAAATGGATGTTGTGCTTATTTTAATTAAGCCCACTCCCCTGTGTATGATATAACAATGAATGGCTTTGCAAAATCCAATTAGATATATTAATTGCAAGTCTGATAAGAATAGAAGTGGAAGCAGCTTATGACACGATCATCATAAAAAAAAAGGTGCAGAATGCCAATCTTGAATACAAAAACGTAGCAAAACAGAAGAGAACAAAGCAGGAGAGGCAACTGCAATCCTTGAATTGAACAGCAGATAAAACTGGGACAGCACACACTTCAGCTCAAGTCCACAACATCTTTCCATGTAATTGCTAACTGACCTTAGCCCACAGCATAGCCAGTAGTTGAATTAAGTGCCCTTTTTAAATGTATGCTGGGCTGGTCCCTTCTGTCTGGCCTGAAAGCAGACTTTCTTGCCTTAATACTACTAATACTTGTTGCTGTCCAGCCATGCAGCTCAAACTCAACATAGCCAAACTGATCAATGCTCTCTCTCTCAGTTGCCTTCATTTCACGGCCACCATGCTTATAATAATAATCCCTCTATTTCACAATCATTTAGCAAGCAAGGTGTACACGGCAACTCTACTTTTCTATGTATGAGTGCTTTGTTTTAAGCTTAGCAGCAGAACAACAGTGAAATGGAATGATTGAGGTATTAGGGACATGCCCATGGCTAGTTTGCAAGTAGGAAAAAGAGGAAGCATTGCCTTTCTGTATTCATTTCCTCTTTAGGTGCCCTGTCACATATTCAATTATGTATTTTTACTACGTGCACATAACCCTGGCCTCTTATGGAAGGGCTGAATGAAAACATGCGGCGCTAACAGACAAAGCATATGGGTTTTGCAAACTAAAAGGTAGGACTAGGCAACAGAGGCCTTTCTTGAAGATGGGGGGGGCTGCAACAGGCACAACTAAACATATGCAGCTGAATGCTCGATTACCTGATATGTTCAACGTTCAAAATGTTGGAAGACACAAAGTAAATCAACACACAAAAATGTCCATCATCATAATCCAACGGGGTCCACAATATAAAATTAAATTCCAAAGGTTGAATTGTGGGCATTTTTTATGACTACCAGATGCTCAGACGACCAGCTGTCTTTCTTTGTCCTGCTCTTCCTGCCAGGTTTGCTCAACTCTTCATGCAGCATTATATGCAAATTATTTAATTAGCTAACTGGCATAGTTGTCAAGAATATGCATAGGTTCATTCTTGATGTTAATTCAGCGCTACTGAATGATGTCAGACTCTCAAATCCTTGCATCTCAAAGCCTGTAAAGAAACACTCAGACGAGCCAGAGCAGACTCCAACCACACTGTCTCAATATTCAACTTGGCTCTATTCCATTTACAGATTCTAAGCATATGAGATTAAAATATTCTTCTTCCAAAATTAAGGAGAAAAGTGTTAGACCAGACAATAAGAACTTGAGATATCCTAATTAATAGCTACCTGTACAACTTCATATCTGTTCCCTTAGGGATATAAATTATGATAGGGTCTAATTACATGTGGGCCTTTTCTCTCTGTTACAGGATTTATCAGCATTTCAAACTAGGATATTCAGATTAACAGAAAAGGCTTTTCACTCAAGCTAAAAAGATGTAATTGATATAAGCATGGGGAAGTAAAACACACTCTCTGTAAATCAGAAACCCTGGTACTTGATTTTTTTATTTAGCCGAATCTTTTGTCTTCCTGTCCTGTGCACACATGTTCATCTCCCTCCTTGGTCTCATACCTGGATGTTTATCCAAGATTTTACAGGTGAGTCAGGGCTGTCAGGACCTCAACATCTCCTAGATTTGAGTTAATAAATTCCACTTTGGCTTGTCCCAAAACTTCTTACCTCATGATTCCAGCCCTTTCCAACATCACGACATCTAATGTTCAAAATCATACACAGTTTTGTGGAATGCAAAAATCACAAGACCAGGCACACACTACTTGGTCCATTCACCTAAACCAGGCACGTCCAACAGGTAGATCGTGATCTACCGGTAGATCACTGGACGTCTGTGGTAGATCACTGGCTCCCCCCCAAAGATGCTCAACAACCTTGGCTCCCCTAAAAAATGCTCAACATTTTAGCCCTTCACCCCCCCCCCCAAAAAGAGGGCTTTCCTCCCACCTCAGAAAAGCTCAACAGCTCTGACATGAACCCTAAAAATGGGCCTTCCTCCTTCCTAAAAAATCTCAACAACTTTGACATGAACCCCTAAAAACGGGGCTACCCCAAAAGGGGGTAGATCACTGCCAGTTTTTAACTCTGTGAGTAGATCGCAGTCTCTTTGGAGTTGGCCACCCCTGACCTAAACAATGATTTGTGGGATCAATCAGGGAGGCAGGTCTAGTGTCATCTAGTTTAACATGCGGTCTCCAACAGCCATCATTCATATTCCTTTGGAAACTCATAAGCAAGATATTAACTTATATGATTATGATGATTTCCCATATTCAGCATCTTGCCACCAGAGCAGTATAGGCTCTAAACCCACTGAAAGACTTAGTCTTTGTAAATCTGCCCATTCTTTAAGCCAGTTATACTTACGGCTATCACATATGACATTTCTCAATGAAATTCAAGGTTTTCAAAAATGCTGAGCAAAAAAGCCCCTTCCCTCCTGGGTATGAATGTATTTTATTGGAGACAACCACACAACTATGCATAGATCTTGTGCTATTGAATGGGATTAAAGCAAAAGGAGAAGGGGGGGGAGGCTGGTGTTACTGAATATGGCTGTCAAGTAGGCACAACTTGAAAATTTCCCTATGGCAAGCCAGAGGGACATGAAATTGCTTTTAGAACTATTGGTGGGGGTTTTTCAGTTTTGACTATAGAAGCTCTGGTCGTACATTTAATCAAGCTGGTATATCTGGGCACTTGGGTGTTGGAAGGCTGACAGAATACGCTATCTTCTCTCCCTACCCTCCAAGTTCTAAAGAGGAGGAAGCAGCTTTGGCACTCCCTTCCAGAAACTGCTAATGAGACCCGCTCCAGCTGTAGACCAAGGACAGGAAGGAATAATACACATCCTACAGCTGTCAGAAAGCTCCTCTATTTCAGGGACAGCTTCACCGGGGAGTCAGTATGCAAGGTAAATTGGATTTGTTATCATTATTTGTATTCCACCTATCAGAATGCAAACCCTTCCAAGGTGGATTGCAAATAAAATCAAAACATATTAATAAAATCACAATAAGACAGTATTAAAATGTAAGAAGTCCTTAAAATCTACCCCATGGAGCTGTTGGTATCAGTCCGCCCAGGTGCTGAGGGGTGACAATCCAGCTGCAGCAGGTCCTGAGGTGTTGGGCAAAGCTTTATAGCAATAACAGCAGCTCATAGGGCTGAGTGAGGTCCGGTTTTTAACATCATGATATATCACCAGCTAAACATCATGATATACCAATATATCACAATGTCTGAAATGAGGATGGAACTATGCAGAGGCAAACAGGGTAATGTCCTGGCAACTGCTACTACTTAGGGATCTAAAACTGATACATTTTTACTAACATATTGTTACAGCTGTTATTTTATAGTACACAGCAACAGGGGAAGCAGGAATCATGAGAGAAGTGATTACCTGCTTCACGGTTTTCCCCATATCACAATTTTTTTACACAGCACGTGCACACACACATTGTGATTCACAATATATCACCATGCCAAATATTATGAAACCATTATCACGATGTGGACTTCAAATCGATTTTGGACGATATATTGATACATTGCCAGCCCTAGCAGCTAACCCCAACTGCTCTCTCCTTGTCTGTGGTGGGCATCCCTTAAGCAGGTGAGGCAGGGGATGGCTTGCTAAGTTAATGATTAAAGAAACCAAGCACTTTTAATGGTATTTTAAGCAAATCAACAACAAAAACCTCTGTCAAGGAAGAAAGTTCTGATGCTTATGTAACAACAATATTTCCTTCAGAAAGTGGAATGACTTTTAATTCACAGACAAATAATTTGTAGAACCATGCTGCGTTTTGGATGAAAAAATGCTGGACTGGCTGATAGGTAATGAGAAGAAACCCTTGGCATTATCA
Source organism: Zootoca vivipara (assembly GCF_965207765.1). Taxonomy (NCBI): domain Eukaryota; kingdom Metazoa; phylum Chordata; class Lepidosauria; order Squamata; family Lacertidae; genus Zootoca; species Zootoca vivipara. The sequence goes on from NC_142590.1 coordinate 25,743,079, forward strand.
GCTCTAGTGATAATGTTGGTGCCTACTTCATTCTGCCTATGGATTCAAATTATTACACACAGCAATCACAGCTGGGTTAACTTTCAAACAATCCCTGCCAAAGGATCACAATTTAAGATATTGTCTACAAAGAACAAGAGGGGAGGAGCAGGATAACAGTTCTGAATCTAAAGATGATAAGAAAAAAAATCTTGAGAGTTATGCATTTCCAATAATATGTATGTGAAGGAGATATTTATTCCTAAATCATAAAAAATCATGTGCCAGATACAAGTGGGCAGTAGATCCTAGAAGAATTCCATCAAGCACTAGGCAATGATATATGAAAATATGTGAATGAACTACCAAAGGAAGATTTAAATAATCTCTATTTGTTTTCTAAAAGAAAAGAAGAAGAAAAGAAAAGAAAAAAGACAGCAGAAGATGAACAGGATGAGAATCCATGAAAAGGAGGAAGCTAAGAAAAATTGGAAAACATAATACGTAGTTCAAACGACGTGAAATGGACAGTGTGAAACAAAGATCACCAACGAAACAAAACTTAAGAGGCACAAAGCAGCTCAAAATGAAGAGACTGAAATGTAAATTCCTCAAGCTGAATGTGAGAAGATAATTTAAACCACCAAAGGACAGAACAGTGAAGAATGTAGTTGAGACAATAAGCGAAAAAGAACACACAGACACACATAGTTAATTGTAGGAAGTGAGGTGAGAAACAAGTGGTTTAATTGTTCTCAATGTTGCTATAAACTTTAAGGGATGGGGGACTTCATAAAGTCTCTTAAAGAAAAAGGACTAAATGATCAACTCAAAGTCATAGCCAAAGATTGTGAGCAGGAACAATCAACACTGAAGCAGCAGTCTCTAAAATAATGCTGGCAAAGGAGCAGTGTTTGAAACTCCCATTGTTCGAGGTGCATTTCGCGACAGGGAATTTCAACAGCACAATAGGGAATTTCAACAGCGCGAGCCGTTTCTGAGCTCTGGGCGTAGTACTGCGCCTAAGATTTCAGGAGGACCTTTTTCTGCCTCCCCACTTCCAGCTACTCTCCAAAGACTGGAGAAGGGACATAAGAATATTAGGGGAGCAGGAAGGGGAAGGACTAGACCCTGTGAAAATGAACATAAGATTTTAGCTGCAGTTCATTCATTTCCAGCACTGTACTCTTGATATAAAAAAGTGTGCCTGGACAGTCCGTTGTTGCGTCCATAACCTCCGTTTAAGGTGCCATTTGGCTCCTAGCTTTCATATACAGTATCAGTTTCTAACATAAGTAGAAAATAAGCTGAGTACCAAATGTCTTGAAGTGACAGCAAAACTTTTGAATGGTATCCCCATGAAATAGGTGATATAGGTGAGCAAAGTCCAGTTTATGTCAAAGTAGTCAAGGTTTGTGAATAAGAACAATGAACATTCCCAAATGCCCCATTCCCGATAGTGTAACTAGTTGGAAGAAAGCTACCCAGACTTCACACTTCTTGGCAGCCTAGGCAGCCCTCTCAGGAGAAGACTCCCTTTCAGGAAAGCCACTCAGCTTGCAGCACAGAACAGCTGACACAGCAGCTTTCAGCTTCAGCAACCTCCTTCTCTCAGCTACAGCAATGTGCACAGTGTACAAGCGGCAAGTGATGATTTTCCTATGTAGGAAATTAATCTGTTCAATGTGTGCAGGTGCTCCCTGAGTTTGAGACATTTCTAACTATGTCACAGTTTCCCTAATTCTTCTGCAAGCCTGTGAGATGTCCCACTAAGCTATCTTCAAGACCACGGAGCAGGGTTCAAAATTATCAGGCGCATTTTGCGCCTAAGATTATCGATTTGCGAGCACCTCCAAAAGTCTGCCATTTTTTGTGCCTGGCTGACACTCAAGGATTACTGAAATGTACGTGCTTTGAAGCCTTGAAGTATATGTTAAGGATAGACAATATGTTAAGGAGTTTAACAATAAAGAGTAGAGCGTTTTGAAAACTGAAGTATGATACCAGTATTTTTTCTTGTAAACACCAAATTAAACATGCATTAATGATTTCTGCTAAAAATGTGACATTAACATTAAATGTGACATGTCGCTTACATGAATTGCGTATTAGTTCATGCTTATCAAAATAATAAATAAAAAGTGTTGCAAACCCCCCCTCCCCCATGGCAATTAGGCATTCTGCTTTGGCACCCACAACCCAGGTCCCAGGAGCCATTTGCCTCCTAGCTTTTCTACCCCAGTTTCTAACACTGCTACAGAGTACGGAACCTTTTTGCACCACAAAGAGGGAAAGGATTGAATTATCAAGTGCAAAAATACAGATTTATATTATCAGCTTTCACTGTGCACTTCACTTAAGTCCCCACCCCAGTTGCAGGCTACATTCCCACTGGAGTGATATGATGAAGGCCACATAATGATGGGGTCAAAGCCAGTTGTAACTGGGGTCAAATCAAAATACCCTTGGTATTTTTTCCCTCTTCCTTTCTTGGGCATCCCCTTTAACCTCACTTCCCCCTTCTTGGCAGCTGTGTAAAATTCCGTTGAGTACCCTAGGTAGCCCTGGGGCCAGAGGTTGCCTAATATTATGTGAACTATTAGTTATTTAAGGACAGAATAACCTTTTGAAGTTGGATGGTGAAATTTTCCAGATTTTAAAGGTGCTGAGTACTACAGGACTAATATTTTGCTCACTACTTCTGATGAGGTGCATTAAGTTGGTGAATGGAATTTAAAATATTCCAGAATACATTGGAATATTTTACTTGTATTACAGTGGTACCTTGGTTTAAGGACACAATTGGTTCCAGAAGTCTGTACTTAACCTGAAGCGTACTTAACCTGAAGCAACCTTCCCATTGAAAGTAATGGAAAGTGGATTAATCCGTTCCAGACGGTCCGCTGAGTACTTAAACTGAAGCATACTTAACCTGAAGCGAACTTTCCCATTGAAAGTAATGGAAAGTGGATTAATCCATTCCAGACGGGTCCGCGGAGTACTCAACTTGAAGCGTACTTAACCCGAAGTATGAGTGTAATTGGTTCTGGAAGTCTGTACTTAACCTGAAGCGTACTTAAGCTGAAGCGAATTTTCCCACTGAAATTAATGGAAAGTGGATTAATCCATTCCAGACGGGTCCGCGGAGTACTTAAACTGAAAGTACTCAAACCGAAGCGTACTTAAACTGAGGTATGATGTATTCAGAAACATCCATCAAATTGGAAGTTATTTAGCAGGTCAGGGTTCTTTTAAAATTGTCACGATAAAAATTTTCAACTCAAGGATATGTTTTTAAAGTGAGATGCAACTAGAGAGGAAACACACATTCAAAGGGCACATGATAATCCCTGGAATCAATCATTAGACCTTCAGTCAGCCCAAGTGACTCCTAAAACTGTTGGAAGAGCCATATTAAATAAAAAGCTTGCAAAAACCCAGCACTGTTAATACATCTGGCCTGTGACGCGGCTAGTGCTATAAAAGTATAGTTTTGTCTGCAGAGCACGTAACAAACTTAAGCGCTTATATCTTTCTACATGAATTAGAAACGATTCCATTAGGACCAAAATCCAGCCAATGCATTAATCAGAGTGCAATGGACATTTGGTAGGATGAAAAACGCCCTTGTTTCAAATTCTCCATACTTCATCTGGGTGTGTTAGTATGTGGCATAACCCAAATAAAATCAGTATTTTGCTTCACTTAAAAAAGCACTGCTCCTTTCAAAGACCTATTTACAAAAAAATCTTATAAGGATATAATCTGCAGCTCAGAGTAGAGATGGATTTATGATAAAGATGATGAGATTACAGCTATTTCCAGGTCTATGAGCTGGATGCAATTTAGGCTAAAGGATCACATTTGCTACACCGGTCTGCAACCCTCAAAATAAACACATTTTTTTAAAAAAAAAATACATGAAATTGGAACAACAAAAAAACCTCAGAAAGCCATTCAGATGTAATCCAAGTTTCAATGCAAAAAAATAATGATTATGTGGCAAGTTAATTTTTTTCCCTTTTGCAGTCATTAGGATTTGGTTTTTAATGGATCTGATTTTTAATTTCTATTTCACTGCATGATTTCCATACATTGACCTCATTCAGCTCTGTGCTAGCTTAATTTGAATCTGAAAAACAGTGGATTGCATAAGAGACATGTACAGACCTCTCTCATTCTTTACAATGGCCTCTTGGGTGTTGCATCTACCTTGGTGGCAGAAGGAAGAGTTGAGTGCATAAAACAACACTGTATTAAGACAAATGGGACCGACTTTGCATATAGGCACTAAGCTCATCCCTGACAGGACTGAAGCAATGCCATTTAAAATTATATCTGCTCTTCCGCACTGTGTATGTCTAAAATGCACTTAGATTTCTGCACATTTCGGCAGTAATTTAGTATTTTTTAGTCTATTTTGTCCACAAAGGGACCATTTTGTAGTTTGTAGTAATGTCCTAGAAATGTGATGTGCTTGTTTCTGCTGCTGTTATGAGATTTCAGTTAGAGTTCAATTTCTTGGGTACAAAAGCTGCAACGTATAGACTAGAAAGAAGATTAGAACACACAACCGCATGGGTTCAAATTCACATAGATTATAATGTGGACCTTCCCTAAAAGTCCTAGTGGCTATAACTGGATTATCAACAAAACTAGCTCTAGCCCACCTGAATTATTTTGTATTCTTTATTTCATTAAGGCCAGCTAGGACATACCCAGAATACCGCAGTTGGTAGCAGTGTTTAAGCAGAAATCGTCTAAGTGTCTGGGAAAATCCAGCCGTATGGTGATTTCCCCTAAAAACGTCCATGTTTGAAATATGGCAACCCTAGGGGAGGCAGGAGAAGCACATGCAACAGCAATACTGGCACTTTAAAAACAGCACAATGCCATAGCAGATGTATAAGCTGCTGCAAGTCCACTGCCAATCTTTTGCTGGTGACAGCCACAATGGGACGGAAAATGGTTGGCAAGGCTGACTTCTCCGAAGAATTATTTGCACGAATGCCGTAAATAATTGGTTTGAATATGCCCTCTGCTCATGGAAAAGCTATTTTATATTGTGAACTGGAGTACTGTGCAAGAAAGGTGAAGCTAAAGTGTGTTCATCCACTTACAGAAAAGCACAGGCAGATTTTTCTATGGAGCCTCTTAGCATTGAGCCACCTTTTACGCTACCACTTGTACAAGTGTCTGTGAGCAGCTATTTCCCTTCTGTTCATGATTCGTTGGATACAACCCCATGTAATTAAGCACTATCAAGAAACAAAACTGCCCTGGATCACATTAACAGCCAAACCCACTAGCAGCTAGTCTTCTACACTTAATTCTAGTATGCCCCTCTACCGAAGACATTAATGACTATTGTAGACACTTTGCTATAAATAGCATTAGACTAATGAACCAGTATTTACCAACAATGTCCAAAGTGTTTATTTTCTCCAACAGCGAGTTAAAAACATCTTTAGCGAGAGAGCAAATAGCATTGCTGATTATAGCCTATGCACAACAGAATTATTTCCACAGTCCAGCAAACACACCTGGTGCTCTGTTCGACTGGTAAGCAAAGTCAGCTAAGACAACTCCAGCTGGGCCTCGATATCATTAAATACAATCTAATGCAGCAGCTGTCTGAAAATTAGAGCTACTGATGCTGAAAACCTGCTAGGGTTTCATTAGCATCACATAATCCTTTTCAGGAATTCTACAATTTCTAAGATTGAATAAGCGTACTACACCCTTCGGAATACACACACTGTAAATTGGAAACCTCAAAAGGTTCAGCTTGCCGTACTAAAATAAGACCGTTATGCAATGCTGAAGTCTGCTATGCTTAGTGATGTATGGCACTGCAAGACGCATGGAGTTCCAGATTACATGGGGGTGAGCTAAGGGGGTTGCAGACTCCTGTGAAGCAGTGTTTGCCAAACTTGGGTCTCCAGCTGTTTTTGGACCACAACTCCCATCATCCTTAGCAAGCAGGACCAGTGGTCAGAAATGATGGGAATTGTAGTCCAAAACCTAGTTTGGGAAGCACACTGCTGTAAAGGTTCATTCAATAGTCATCCATACATCCCATGTGTGTGAATGCGAAGAGGCATGGAACCTTTTTCAGTTCTAGGCTTGGGTGGGGAGCCCAAATATAGGCCTACTAAGGTATACTATAAAAAAGGTAAAGGACCCCTGGACCATTAAGTCCAGTCAAAGGCAACTATGGGATGCGTGCTCATCTCGCTTCAGGGCAATGGAGCCCGCAATTGTTCACAGACAGCTTTTCCATGTCATGTGGCCAGCATGACTAAACCACTTCTGGCACAACGGGACACCGTGACGGAAGCCAGAGTGCACGGAAACGATATCTACATTTACACTGCAGTGGTATGTATTAATCTACCTGCACTGGTGTGCTTTCAAACTGCTAGGTTGGCAGAAGCTAGGGCAGAGCAATGAGAGCTCACCCCGTCACACATATTCGAACCACTACCCTTCCGATCAGCAAGTCCAAGGGGCTCAGGGGTTTAGACCACAGGAACACCCACATCCCTTTATAGGCCTGCTATACTCTTATCACCCCCTATGGCTAACTATGCTGGCTGGGCTGATGCAGGTAGAGTCCAGCAATATCTGGAAGGCCACAAATCCTCTACCCTTGCTCTAGGAGGAAGGTATATCCACCCGCCCCTTCAGGTCTTCCTGCTCAGTTATTTTCCTCACTGCTGTGCAATCAGAAAGACAATGCTGTGATATTACAGAAAAAGCAACTAATAATTCCGCATTTGACAGTTTCATTTACAGTACATACATTATATGGTCACTACCACCATGCAATCTAATACATAACTCCCAAACTACTTATTTACTGAGGGCTTCTGACAAGGGCATTAACATTTAACAACATATAGTGTCTATGGTGAGGGTTTTATGCCATGTGGGAGTGTGTATGTTAATGACTGGGGGAAGCTGCTTTCCATTCTTGCTGATGTATATGTCTCACAGCAGGAAGGTTGACTCTTGGGAAGGGCAACTGAAAGCACTAAGCATGGTCACTGGATTAAAGACTGCAATGCTAAACCAAGAGCGGCTACTTGGTGAACCTTTCCTGACAATTGTGCAATGGATGTGCGGAAGCAATGTTCCTTTCAGCAGCACACTGTATGTTTGCATTGAAGACATGCTAGAAATTGCAAGTGGGGCTTTAGAGCAGGCATCCGCAAACTCGGCCCTCCAGATGTTTTGGGACTACAACTCCCATCATCCCTAGCTAACAGGACCAGTGGTCAGGGATGATGGGAACTGTAGACCCAAAACATCTGGAGGGCCAAGTTTGGGGGTGCCTGCTTTAGAGTTAGTAAGTCTTCAGCCCAAAGAGCATATGAGCCAGCTGCATGCAGAGGATCATTGCATAGAGAAAACTTGGCTGGGAGAGCATTACTCACCACAGGCAACCAGGCCAGCTGCTAAATCAGAAGCCAGGATTTGTAACATTTTACATTAGGAAGGGAGGTGTTGTGTGTGTTAATTGTTTTTAGCAATGATAATATAATGTTAACCATATGCAAACAGGTTATCCTCCTTCCCAATTCCAGAAATAAAAAGCAAGCTATAAAGGTTTATTTCTTTTCATTTTAAATAATTTTACTGATATGTTAACAAGCACAAACGCAAGAAAGAAAACAAGAATAAAAAATGCTACAAAGATTTCTAAATTATTCACTGTTTCCTTATTAGCAAATGATGCTTTTTGATCTGCAAGACACATTTTTGCTCAACTTAGGAAATGCCATTTCTTTGAAAGAAAGGCACATATTTCATACTGGAAAATTCTATAGACATGAAACTGTACCATTCTTTCCCTATGGCTTTTTAGAAGCATAGTAACAGCCTATCACAAACTCATTTATACACTTCTTGTTCTTTTCTTCTCCTCCTGTCATTACTGCTTCTTTATTTTTTTCCCGTTCAAAGTGACTGCAATGGCTGTTTGCTACAAAGCTGCTGGATTCTCTCAGCTCAGCCAGAATCAAGCCAATACTATATTTTCTAACAGAAATGCCATCATACCCAGAATCTCAGATGAACCTGATCAAAAGAATAATTAGCGGTGAGGAAGAAGCTCTCAAAAAACGTTACTGTATCTCACACTGACAAGATGTAAAGTCTCACAGGACGAGAGATTGTTTTTTGACAAACGGACAGTGCCCAGAGAGGGAAAGGATTTAAAGAGCAATACTCTAGGTATGCAGATGAAATGCATTTGCAAAGGAATGTACTCCAGCTGGTAACAGTGAGTGGATGCTCATAAGAGCTTCTGGGAGTTAATCTAGTTCAGTGCCAGATTAAGCTTCTAATTAAAACAGTCTTCCCTGTCTGCATAAGATAATACTTTTGGCTGAAAACCAGTTCCCTTCTCTCTCTCTCTCTCTCTCTCTCTGTCTCTCTCTCTCTCTCTCTCTCTCTCTCTCTCTCTCTCACACACACACACACACACACTTGAATACAGCTTGATCAACCAAAGTATCAACATTAAATGCTTCAGCTGTATTTTGGCAGGGGTTGGCAGTATGTTCTATGCCCACGTATGCAGAATTAAACAGATTGAATACCAGCAGAAAGAAAAGTCCTACTGTAAAGACAACCAAACACTGCTAGAGTGCATATTCATGTGTGAACGTGAGGACCTGCAGTACTTTACTGCTTCTGTCACAACCTCAAGCTATGGGCCAGTGGAGTTATTCAGGATGGTCTGTAGGCTCCTGATGCCTGTATCAGCAGATCAGAGACCCTATCTGAGGACAATTTTTTGCCACTGTAGTGAGAGCTAGATGCCATGGCTGATTCAGCTCTGAGTGAGCGTTCCAATTCTCCTCTGAAATCACCATGCAGATTCTGTGTCCTGTCTCTGGCTACAACCAGTTTGAGTGTTTTAGTCCTGATAGACAAGGTGTTCCCAAACTTCATTCAGGTGGTCCTCAGCATGTTCCCATCAAATAGTCATGTGGATTTCAATTATCTTTTTATTCCTTCTTTTCTTATGTTTTATTTCACTGTGTTACATTACAATTACATTGCAATTTGCTACAACGTGCAGAAAAATCAATAAGTGGTCCACCAAAACACTCAGCAGTTTTCAAGTCACTGGGTGTGTGTGTGTGTGTGTGTGTGTGTGTGTGTGTATGTATGTATGTCAGGAAACGACTGTGTTAAGACCATTGGCATGACCAAGCAAGCCAATCTTCATGTGCTTCTAAGTGTTCGGTTCATTTAAGATTAGACACAATGAATGTTAACTGAATCAACCAAATAAAAAAAAATTAAAAAAATCCTTCCAGTGGCACCTTAGAGACCAACTAAGTTTGTCACTGGTATGAGCTTTTGTGTGCATGCACACTTCTTCAGATACCAATACACCAATGACAAACTTAGTTGGTCTCTAAGATGCTACTGGAAGGAATTTTTTTTATTTTGTTTCGCTTACGTCAGACCAACACGGCTACCTACCTGTAACTAGAACCAAATCAAAAGGTAGCCTTACATACTGCTAAATGAAGGTAGCCGTGTTGGTCTGAGTTTTCGTGTGCATGCACACTTCTCAGTGTATCTGATGAAGTGTGCATGCACACGAAAGCTCATACCAAAATAAAAACTTAGTTGGTCTTTAAGGTGCTACTGAAGGAATTTTTTTATTTTTTTATTTTGCTAAATGAAGGATTATGCACAGCAGAAAGAGTGACAGTAAATATGCAAATTTAAACAGTGAGACGATGTCAAGATGCCATTCCTATGATATTCTCATACTATGATATTCTTAAACAAGAGAGAAAGGAGAATAGCCTAAATGCCTCGTCACTGCATAATGATCTGCTCCTATTTAGACTTTTTAAATTTAAGGTTTTATTTTATGCAACCGAATTAATCTCTTTCCCACAGCAGCCAAGACAATGAACTCTCACATTAACACATTTCTAATACAGCTGAGAATCCCCTGCTTTCTACAAGGAAATAATACGTATGCTACTTATATAAACAAGTGGTTCACATCAGTAATATTGAGTCATTTAGAAATACTTTCCATAATTTGATTTCACTTCATGGATATGTTGTGGAGAAATGGAAGTGGCAGAATGGGAACAGAACCAAGGTTCATCAAGGTTCATACTCTGAAGGTTAAATCAGGGTGAGGGTGGGGATAAGCTATTTCACATCTCACAATTATAGCAATGTTTTCAGCACAGGCACTTTTTTCGAAGCGGACCTTGCTTCTGAGCAAAAGGCTTGCCGACCAACATTATTATGACAATTTTGTCGTGATTACCCTTCAATCAATACACAATCTCAAATCACAGTCAGAGAAAACCAAAATTTCAGAAGCTTGTTGTGATGACACCTCAACTCCAAGCTGACATGCTGTCATATCAACTGCAGGCAGAGCAACATTGAAAGAAAGGCACAGGGATTGGATGAACTCTGCAGAACACACTCAGGAACGGTGCCACAAATGACCACTAAATTCTGCCATGACATGACCTGCTACAAACAGGACCACAAAAATGGCCCCCTTTATCATCATGCAAATACTATCTTCCCAAATCCAGCTCTTCCAGATAAAATATGCCCCCTCCATTCCCTCTCCCCTTCTCTGAAGCACTGCCTGCAGTCTTCACCAGATAGCATAACTGTGTTGTCCCCCAGCACTGGTTGATATCACAACAGGCAATGAAATTTTGTCTTGGTGAGAGATGACAGAAAATGTTACAGTAAAGGTGACCTTGGGTACAATCTGAAATTGCAAAGATTTTGAGGAGGTGAGAATGACAACTCCTTTCCTCCCTTTCCAGCTGTGTGTCTTAGAAGCATGCAAATGATTCTGCAGCGCTAAAACAACACTAACGTGTTGGATGTATTTCCTAGAAAGGCAAAGAGGTTACCCAAAGTGTATACATCCTGCACAGCTAGGAATGTAAAATAAAAAAAATTCCTTCAGTAGCACCTTAAAGACCAACTAAGTTTTTATTTTGGTATGAGCTTTCGTGTGCATGCACACTTCTTCAGATACCTGAAGTGTGCATGCACACGAAAGCTCATACCAAAATAAAAACTTAGTTGGTCTTTAAGGTGCTACTGAAGGAATTTTTTTTATTTTACTTCGATCCAGACCAACACGGCTACCTACCTGTAACCAGAGCTAGGAATGTGTGAGACCAGTTTTTCAGTGGGTATTCTGGCTGTGTAAACAGTAACATAGTACTGTATCTGAAGAAGTGTGCATGCACACGAAAGCTCATACCAAAATAAAAACTTAGTTGGTCTTTAAGGTGCTACTGAAGGAATTTTTTTTATTTTACTTCGATCCAGACCAACACGGCTACCTACCTGTAACCAGAGCTAGGAATGTGTGAGACCAGTTTTTCAGTGGGTATTCTGGCTGTGTAAACAGTAACATAGTACTGTATCTGAAGAAGTGTGCATGCACACGAAAGCTCATACCAAAATAAAAACTTAGTTGGTCTTTAAGGTGCTACTGAAGGAATTTTTTTATTTTGCTTCGACTCAGACCAACACGGCTACCTACCTGTAACTAGTAACATATTACGTAACTGAAAGAATCCGAAAAGCATTTCAGATTTCAAAAGAAAATGACATACAAGCATTTGTCACTTTTCCACCTCAAAAGACTAGAACAGTGCTTTAATTTCAATCTAAGGATCTCAAAAAATATATATAGCGTCTGCAGTGAACCTTGCAAACTAATGATTTAGTTATGGGCCAAAATTTTGACAAGCAATCTACATATACATCTGGTCCAAGTTACAAACATTATTCCAACTGAAAAACACACAGAGAACCTTCTGTGTTTATTAAGCATTCTATTTATTTATTTATTTTATTTCTATACTGTCCTTCATCTGAGGATCACAGGGTGGTTTGCGATATAAAAACACAAAAATACATTAGCATTGAAACAAAAACAAACCAAAATAACCCCACATATTTATTTATTAAATAGATTTTATTCCACAAATGCAACATGAACAAATCATCAGTATCTATTTTTCCCATTGATTGAACAGGATGGTGGAGCTCAGAACACACACCAATTAGACCACCAAAATCTACCTATCAGCTTGCTAAATGAAATTCTAAATATTGTTATAATATTGATAAATCAACTAACGAACACTTCAATTTCTGCAACATACAGACTACAACGTATACTTCTTTCTAATGCTAGTTTTTTGTTTTGTTTTTTGAAGCGGCAACAGCACCGGTTTTATAAACAGTTTTTGAACCTGGAAGCAAACAGCACAGATAGAGCTGAGATTATGGAGATGTAAAAGCGTATCAAACTCTACTTCGGTCTTAAATATTTGAACTGACGGCATTAAGGCTCTTCCACTTATTTTAGAAATAATTTCATTTATTTTCTCTTTCTTCATAACTGCAAGTTTCACCTGCTTATTCCACCTCATTTAAAAAGAGTCCAGAATATCTTAATGCATACCAACATACTTTGTTGGAATCTACACACATATAAAAATGCTGTGAAAATGCCTTTTTAAAAAAAAGTTTTGAAAAATACATTGAATTTGGCATAATTCACTGTCACCATCTAGTGTCACATTTGTATATTGTGCTTTACAACACATTTAAAACGTTTTATTTGCAACTCTATTGCTGAGTCCTTTGTTGGTTCACCAAGATTCTTGAGGCTATTTGCAGATGGAGGAATTATAAAACCATGTGTTTGTTTGTTTTTAAAATTGCTTGTGATCATGTGGTAAATTGGGTGGCAGGAATATCGCTCTCCCATGTAGTGAAGCCCCAAACTGCAGATGCCAGGCTTCTTAGGGAAGAACCTCCCAAAATGACTTTGACCATCTGGCTGACCGCTGAGTCTTTCTGAGCCACTGATACTCGCATGAGCAATAAGGTCGTCCAGAGCTCTGGTGTGTTCCTCTATTTTGGCTTGTCCTCAGCTCTTTAGTTCCGACTCCTGATTTGTTCATGGCTCTTGCCTCGAGGTTTATTCTTCTGCCTTGCTCACTGGTTCCAGCCACTGGGCTTGTCTCACAGTTCCTGGTTCCCAACTCATTTCAGACTGCAGACATAATCCTTTAAAGATTAATTTCTTGGGTGATGTTTCCTCTCACAATATCAGGTTAATTCTCCTAAGCTGGTAACTGAAATTCCATTTGTCACATTCTCAGAAGAATGCGAGTTTGTAAATAGTATACTGTAGCTGGATCCTGATACAGCCCCCACCCCCACCTACCCGGCAACACAGTTATCACTTCATCAAGTATAGATGAGATTCATATTCGTAACTGCATCAATATTTAACTCTTAAAAAACTGAACTGGCTTTCCAACCACATCAGTTGATATTTTGGTTTACAAGGGACTTCAAATAAAGCCATTGTTTATGATTATGTAATGCCTTTGTTTGGAAGGGGAAAATCCATTCTAATGCATGCTTTAAACCAGGCATAGGGAAACTCAGCCCTCCAGATGTTTGTGGACTACAACTCCCATCATCCCTAGCTAACAGGACCAGTGGTCAGGAATGATGGGAATTGTAGTCTCAAAACATCTGGAGGGCCGAGTTTGCCTATGCCTGCTTTAAACATTGTTCGTGGCATTTCATTCAATATTTTCTAGGGTGGAGTAAAATAGGAATCAGAGAAAAAATGCATCTCCTTCCTTAAAAGAAAATATGTACTACAAATCAGTGCTTTATTAACATTATTATGTATTAAATTTTGATACCACCCTTCATCTGAGGATCACGGGGCGCTTCACAATATAAAAACACAAAATACATTTGTGAGGAATACATGGTAAGGAAGAGCACAATCAAAAGAAATGCAATGCCGCTGTCTAGCCCTTACAGAGCTCATGAACTCAGACTAGCCATCTTTCAAAATCTGTCAGAGGCAAGCATTTGAAAATCTTTATTTCCCATCTAGATTCTAATTTGTTAGATATCTTTGTAGTAGAAATGTATGAAGCTAGCCGATAATCAGCACTCAGTTCTATTTTTTAAGCCTGTTTTTTTTAAAAAATTCAGAACTGATAGTCTTTGACCCTTGAATAAAGTACCAGATCTAGAAACAAGAAAGGATTATTAGATATAAATCTTATGGGAGGCATTTGCATATAGATTATTGTAACCAGATCACCACTAGAGGGAGTGTAAGATCATGCTTCCCTGTGATACTTTTGAGGTCTAACCAGGCAAAAATAGTTTTAGTTTTTAATCATTGTTGAACAGAATTCCTCTATGGACTGATAATTCAGAACATCATTTTCAAAATATTTTCCACCTCAAAAAAAGCCATCAATGTTAACTTCCGTACAGAACAATCCTTTCTACAAGACAAATTAAGAGGGTTTTTTTGTTTGTTTTTGCTGTCAGGCAAATAAGGGGGTCTTGCAGGGTAGCCCGACAGCAAAAGACACTACCCTACAAAACACCTGGTTGACTTGGCAACATGGCAGCAAAGAAGAATATTTTTTGGAGGGTGGATGCTGGGCGAATCAGGGGTCTGCAGAGTAGCATGGCAGCAAAAGAAAAGGTTCAATGCCCGTATGGGGCAGCTGCATATTCCTGCACTGCAGTGGGTGGGACCAGATGATTCTCAGGGTCCCATCCAACTCTACAGTTCTATAATTGCAGCCTAAAACTAGCTGTGGTTCCTGGGAAGTGAAAACACTGTGCAAAATGAAAAAATAGGCTCCGTATTCTGTGTGGTTGACCTATGCCTCTTAAAGAGTCTGGGAGGTAGGAGGAGCTGGAAGGTAGCAGTGCTGCAATCTGAATGACAGTGGCTAGGAACAGAAGGCAAGACTTGAGAAACTGAAGTCTTAGCGAACATCTGTCTTGGCTTGTATGTGCTCTCTGGTAATGCCATAGAAGAACACTGCAGAGTAAGATGTGGAAAAGTGGGAGCTTTGCTGAGGAAACATGGTAAAATGAGCCCAACAGAGCTAAGGACAACTTACAGGAGCTGTGGGCGAGTACGGTTTTGTAGTAGCTCATGTTGGAAGAAAACAAGTAATTGTCTTTTTTTAAAAAAAATATCTATTTGTATATTTTTAAAAATATGACAAAATATGACAAAATACAATCAGATAAGCAGAAAAAAGTTAACATACAGAAAAAATTAAATACAGAATAATAACAAAAACAAAGACATATAGGACATAAAATTCCAATCCAGTACCCTTAGCAAAAAAAAAGGAAAGGGAAAAAAACCAAAGGCAATAAGACAAAACATACCAAAGAAAAACAAATTGACTCCCTAAAGTTTGTACACCGCTTCCCTTTGTCTAACTTTCCCTTATCTTGCTTTATCTAAGTTATTATTTACATAGATTCTCTATATTACCCTACTTATCTTTCAATTCAAGCAAATCACCAATTCAATATTCATATCCTCTTTGATCAAATAGTCCTCAACATGCTTCCATTCAGCTTTACACTTTTGTTTGGGAATATTCCTAATTGCAGCAGTCATTTTGGCGAGATTCATAAACTCTACCAGCTTTTCTTGCCATTCAAGAATTGTTGGAATTTTTTCACCCTTCCAGTTCTGGGCAATGAGAAGCCTAGCTGCTGCGCAGGCGTACAAGAGTATATTTTTCCTATCTTCTGGAAAATTATCTGGCACCATACTCAATAAGAATAATTCCGGTTTCTTTGCAAATGTTATTTTTAGCATTTTTTTAAAAAAATTCATATATTTTATTCCAGAATTCATAAATGTTAACACATTGCTACCAGCAATGGTAATAGCTTCCAATTTTTTCCTGACATTTCCAGCACTTGTTCGAATTATTCTTATATATTTTAGCGATTTTTTTCTGGTAATTGTCTAGAGACATGACCCAAAACTGCCCTCCTTCCACATCCTGTGAATTGCTCCTCCCTCATGGACAACTATGAGGTTTCTCCCTGATTCTGTTCTTCCCACCACCCTTGGCTCTGAAAACCACAACCTCTCCTGTGTCCGAGAGATTTCCTCACCCTTCAAACTGACTATCACCTTCCATGTCAGCAGCTACACTGCTTTCCCAGGATCAGATATTAACACGTTCTGTGCAGATTTCAATATCCCAGGACTGAATCTGAACTAACACAATAATTTCCAGATATCTGCACTATCAGTGACAGGACTCAAGTTGAGGGTGTGGGGTGGCACTGGCAGATGCAGGAGTTTTAGCCCATTATGACATATGATCGTCAAAAGCAGAGAGCCATCTGACAGGATGATTACAATACTTTTGTGACTTCAGTAACTTGCACCAAAAATAAAGGAAGCTGTTGTTCAATACAGCTGAATTCTCTTGGAAAGAATGGAGAAAATGGAACACTTATAGCTCTATGTAAAAACAGAGAGCCGGGGAAAGGTTTTTAGAGTTGAATAAGCTCAGTAAGACGGCAGAGACCTGAAAATGCCATCTCTTGCCCATCGGCGTTATGCAATCACTTGTCTCCGCCTTTTTCCTGTAGCTATTGTCACAGAACAAGCACAAATGCTTTCACTGAGAAGCCTAGGGAATTTTGGAGGAATGGCCAGGCTTTACATGTACAACGAATTAGACTAGAAAAATCTTTCCGTCTGGGGTACTTCAGGGTAACAACATTAGTGTTTCCTTAATGGATTGTATTTTAATCATTACTGTAAGAGAGAGGGCTTGCAGAGAGCAGCCCACTCTGCTTACTTCCATCAGATGAGAGAGCAGCAGCAAGTCTGGGAGTTCAAATCAGGAACAGGAAGGGTTAAGACGGGTCCAGGGCTCTGCAGAGTCCTGGTGGCTCAGCTCCAGGTTGGTAGCAGGGAAGCAGGGGAGGAGCTAGCTTCAGCAGGGGCTGGAAAGGAGGGAGGAGAGAGAACGGCACCTCAGGAGCCTGGTTTGGGACCACGGAGGACCCATAGAGCAAGGAGGAGGGGCGTTTGGAGTCTTAAAAGGGGGGTCAGAGCCCACGAGACGCCATTGTGGGCTTCTGCCCCATGCAGAGCAGACATGATTTGAGACATCTCACCACTGTATATAGCATGCACAATAAAACTATGAAAATCCAGAGGATGTGTGGAGTGCTTACTCGGGAGTAGCCAACACCCCATCTGTGACAATTACCAATCTGTGCATCCAGAACAACGGCATGCAATTTGAAAGCCTGGAAGTAATAAGGCAGCATTTCAGCACTAAGTACTGCTCCAAATCCTAACCTCCAGATTTTGGGGAGGTGATGCTCACTGTGGGCATTTAAAGATGCTGCATAAGGCAGCACAAGAATGTAGGAATTTTCACTGGTCTTCCTTGGGCAGCCAGTCATAAGCACGAGTAGATGAGAAGTTTCAAGTTAGGAGTATCTGACACAACTCAAAGCCCACAAAGTTGTAACAAACTATATGAGGGGGAAGCTGCCAAACTGACACCATCTCACTCAAGGTGCATCACAAAAAATATTCAACCCATCAAGTAAGGCAGGCAAACTTTGTCCTGCCAGGCCATTTTGGGGGAGCCACACAAATCCACCCTATACCTGATGCCAGGTCTGGGGTGGTCAGGGATGCGGGTTCAAAGCAACAAGGAGCTTCAAGTGTACTCCTGGTTGTCCTTTCACAGGAGCAAGCTGCAGTCCTACACATCTACCAGCTGGTGGCAGTAGGGGTGCACCTTGTTTAAAGAAGGGGAATTGGCTCCCACTTAAAGCACCCCCAGATGTCAACACACTGCTAAAAAGGAAGGGACAATCATCTTTCACACAATATTTGGTTCATATTAACTAATATTGGTTGACACAAGTTGGCCACGCTCACGATTTGAAGCCTACTGGTTTCAAGCACACCTTTAACCAGCTTGTCGGCTTCCAACATTGCAACCTAGCTCATTTGGTTAGTGTGGTGCTGATGATGCCAAGGTTGCAGGTTTGAATCCCATGTGGGACAGTTGTCTATTCCTGCATTGCAGGAGGGGGTTGGACTAGATGATCCTCAGGGTCCCTTCCCACTCTACAACTCAATGATTATATGATTCTAACCTGTAGTTAATCACAAATGGATGTGACATCTCTCCAGCTCCTCTTGGCTTTGTCAGAAGGAAGGAGTGCATGGGCTCAAGCCTTGCTGAGGTTCATTTGCATGTCAAAAGAACATGGTATGTCCTGGTGTCCAAGCCGGATTAGTGTCAAAAGTGAATAGATACATCTACTTTGGAAAAAGATTCCAATACTGGGGGAAAAGAGGGCAGGACAGCTAATGGAATGTGAAACAATGTGATGTGTGATATTTAAACATTAGTGCCACTGCTCTGTGGGTTCAGCCCGTAACATTAATGTTGCATTTTAAGAGCCCCACTCTTTGGACAAACAACATAAAATATTTGCATAAATCTGGTAAGCTCCAGGCTTGTGTGCGTATACAGTATTTGCATTTTAGACTGCATTAACTACCTCCAGTAGCACATTAAGGGACTGCCCCTAGGCAGCAGGAGAGCTTGAGGCAAGCAAAGAGGGCAGAACTGAGACAAAAAAACACAAACAGGAGTACAGTAAGATAGCTGAAGAAAATTGTTTTAAAAGGTATTGTTAACAGAAGCCAACCTTCAAATTAAATTAGCTATTTGCTCTGAAAGTGAAAGCCAGTAAGCAAGACTACAGAAAAACTTGAGAACAGACTAGAAGTTCCATTCTGGACATGATGCGTCTGAGGAGTTGGCAAGTAATGGATGAAGTCATAAATAAGAAAAGAGGAGGAAAGGGTCAGGGTAGAATAGCAGGGCTATGTCAGACTACCACACATGAATTTACGAGGATGAATCATTAGGATGTTAATAGCTCCTCAGTCCTGCTCCATAGAACTGATCTGTAATAGAGCATTCTTCTGGTTAAGATCACGGTCATTAATTTCACATAGTTTAAATATAGCATGACTAGTCAGTTTGTTTCTTCGGAGGACAAGCTACACTCTGTAGACAAAATCTTCTTGTGTGTTCCTCAGGAATACAGGAAACTTACGAAACCCAGAAATATTATAGTTCTTGACTTCTACAGTGCAGATTGTGTTGCACCAAAGGTGAAATGTTGCAGTTCAGAACACAGATCAACTGTTGTTGATTTTTAATCCAGAAAAACACTCTTGGAATTAATCTTGAAGATCCTAATGTCATTGGTCTATAAATGAAGAGCATAGGGCTTCTTCAAGGTCTGTCAATATAAATAGTTTAGTTGTTGTTGTTTAGTCGTTTAGTCGTGTCCGACTCTTCGTGACCCCATGGACCATAGCACGCCAGGCACTCCTGTCTTGCACTGCCTCCCGCAGTTTGGTCAAACTCATGTTCGTAGCTTCAAGAACACTGTCCAACCATCTCGTCCTCTGTCGTCCCCTTCTGCTAGTGCCCTCCATCTTTCCCAACATCAAGGTCTTTTCCAAGGATTCTTCTCTTCTCATGAGGTGGCCAAAGTATTGGAGCCTCAGCTTCACGATCTGTCCTTCCAGGGAGCACTCAGGGCTGATTTCCTTAAGAATGGATAGGTTTGATCTTTCTGCAGTCCATGGGACTCTCAAGAGTCTCCTCCAGCACCATAATTCAAAAGCATCAATTCTTCGGCAATCAGCCTTCTTTATAGTCCAGCTCTCACTTCCATACATCACTACTGGGAAAACCATAGCTTTAACTATACAGACCTTTGTAGGCAAGGTGATGTCTCTGCTTTTTAAGATGCTGTCTAGGTTTGTCATTGCTTTTCTCCCAAGAAGCAGGCGCAGTACCTAAAGCATGTTTTAATTTTTTAAAAAAATATCTAAATGAATTTCTTTAATTGATACATTTCCTGGACAAGCATATGTAGTAATTGGCTGCTATAACAATTGTTCTTGTTACTGTAACATAAACGTTTTAAATGAATAGTCTATATATAACATAAAAGCATAATTCAAACCTTTACACACCACATATGCTTGAAGCCATAGAAGAGTTTCCCTGTCTGCTCTTTCCTGCTGTAGCCACTTGCGCCCCACCCCCCAGGCTGCTTCTGAAGGTAAGGGAGCTTCTAGGAAAGTGGTATATAGATGAGAGATTGCAGCTATAGTGCTTATACACCTCTCTTGCAGACAGTGGAACTACCCATCACTCTGTACCCATGCAATGGTCCACAAACCTTTTGCACTATCCAACGGCACTATTAGCTCGTGTTAATATTTTGAATTGTAAACCATCCTAGGTGCCTTGACAGCAGTGTTAGAAACTGAGATACAGAAGCTAGGAGCTAAATGGCACCTTAAACCGAGGTTACAGGTGCAACAATGGAATGTCTAGGTGCACTTTTTTATAACAAGAATACAGAGCTGAAAATGAATGAACTGTGGCTAAAATATTATGTTCATTTCACACACACAGTCCTTCCTCTGCCCACCCCCTAATATTCTTAAGAGGGTCTCTTCTTCAGTCTTTAGAGAGTGGCTGGAAGTGGGGAGGCAAAAAAAGTCCTCCTTTCCTTTCATGCTGCAGTTTTAATGGGAAACCTTAGGCACAGTACTGCGTCCAGAGCTCATAAATGGCTCTCACGAATGAAATTCATTGTCGCAAAATGCACCTAGGACAATGGGAGTTTCGAAAACTGCTTGACAGAGAGGTGGGATATCACTATATTCAACAAATAATAAATCTAAAGACAAGGTGAGATTAAAAACCCTGCTTGGCTCACTGTACACGTCACCGAGCAACATCACCCAAGGACTAAACACCAATAATGTTCCAGAAACAGTTGTTTGTAATTAATACCCAGGACTCCATGGAAGGGAAAGGGCACAACCCATCTCAACTCCCATTGATTATATGGACGTGGAGGCCTAACACTCTGCTTTTGAAATATATGAGACTTAAATTGCTTAGTCTGTTGTCATGAAGTACCTACACTATCTGGCCAACTGCCATATTCGTAATGACCAATTGTGTCATGTTGCTTGAACTCAGAAGTCAGGGTGGTCTCCTGTTTCTTTTATATAGCTGGTTTCAGCTCACTTTATTTGCTAGAACAGGTGCTGAAAAGCATTTTGGAGCCAGTGAGAACATTGGGATATTTGAGGAAGTGTCAGTCACAAAATCGCTGTGAAGCGTAACAAAGTGGCTACCTGAAGAACCGAGCAGGTTCTTATCTGCTAATAGAGAGACAAAGTTAAATATGAAAAGTTGACTAATTTGAAGCGATGTTTTGTACTTTGTTAATTATTGCTAAAGATGGCCAACTATTAGCAAATAGTAAATTATTGTTGATTTATTGTTATTGTCAAATCTTAGATGATAATAATAATAGTACCGGTAGTAGTAATAAAAGAACCGAGCAGGAAGGACAAATAGCCTCTCATGTATTGTGAATTTGAGAGGAGTTATTTGCCAAGGCCTTTTGTGGACACCACATGGGGCACTCATGGTGGTGACTCCTAGTATTAAAAATTGAATCATGACCTTCTAAAGGATACCAAGTAAACAAATTACTTTGGTTTAAAATGTTTGTTCCCAGCAAAGTCAGCTTGTACTTTTAAAGACAGCATTGATTAAAAGTGAATTATATATATATATCTGAATCAAAATAGGATATATAGTCTACCATCTTAAGAAAATGTTGAAAAAGGAATATTGGAAAATGTTGAAAGATTCAGGGCAGGGGCCTGGGAGGGAAGAGTAAGTTCCATTGCACAATCCGAAGTCCTTGCACAGGCTTCTGTGGGTGGGAATCACTCACTGAATCCTGATGTTCTGGTCTTCAGCAGCATAATTGCGTATCCCCTTTTAAGAAGGCTTCCTCAACTTTACCTGCTATTACTCATATTCATTTTAAGCAATAGTAATGAACTACATCTTACAAGTTAGAAAAGAATTCTCTATACCCTTTCCCAATTGCTAGGAACAAGAGCTTGATTAATTTTATGTAAATACATTCCCATTTTGATCATGACCAAGCAGGAAATGTTAATTAAGATGCAAGCGAAGCATTCCAACTTCTCTGCAAGTTATTTATTAGGACTTGAATATAACATGACTATGGCAGTAGTAAGAAGTACAAAAGTTTTAAAGTGACCTCTAAACACACTGCAACGCAAAAGGTTGCTAACTAGCACTGGCATGCTGTGAAGTTTTCTTAAACAGGCTAATACTTCAGACTTCTTCTAGGTTACAAGAAACATGAGGCTAAGAGGGAAGTATTGCGTTACGAAACTGTTAACTGTTAACAAGTGGGTACCACCCTTCCTTTTCTCCTCCTCCCAATGCCTGTTTGTCCTTGCACCCTCAATCACCCTGCTTGTCCAGTTTACATTTTCAACAGATCCTCCATCTTGAACAAAAGCTACATGGCTTCATGGCAGCGCAGAGGTGAATAGAATTGCTAGTACCGGTAAATGCAAATTAGCAATTGCTCTAGCACAGCAAGTACTCAGAAATTATCTGCAAGTTGGATCTAGTCAAGCCACAATATCAGAGCAAGTGGATAAGGTAATGCCCTACAGTAGACCCTGTTCTTCAATAGGACTGCAAACAGCATAAAGATTAGTTGTGTTAGTTACTACCGTACTTCAGTATGCCCTATGCAGCCAGCACATATCTTGCTGATCAATCATTATACTCATCTTCTCTTAAAGAGTCTTGGCTGCTTCCTTCTCTTATTCGCGCTAAGCACCGCATTTATTCCTTATGAAATCATGTAGAAATATGATATCCCCATTATGCAATCTAAATAGGTTTTTTTTTGGGGGGGGGGGTGCAGAATTGTTTAATCAATATAGAAGTGATACAAGAATTTACCTTTCCAAGATAGCAAAGAGGCCTCTTTTACCATAAATCTTAATGCAATCCTAGAAATATTATGACAAGCTTTTTAGTGTATCAATAGAGCTGCTGCAATATGCTTGCTATTTTCCTTGGAAGAGATTCCATTACCTTAAAGCATACTGTGAACTAGTCACAATAACTTTCTCCCCTGGGAGCCACAGCGAATTAAAGGCTGTGTTTTAGCATTGATGTTACCAGCTCAGCTGAATTCTGCTGCCAAAATATTCAAGTAAGAGTTGCAGCAATGTTTAGAGGCATTATCAGTTGCTTGCTAGCTTGCTATTCTACATTGCAAACATAGACATGCAGGGAATCCTTAGTAAAAGGCATTATAGTAAATAATGCAGGCAGAGCATTTAATAGTCAGCAGGGGCTGATTTTCATAGACTTAGATGGGCTGTCACCTGATTGATGATATCCATTACCCAAGGTTGTAGTTTTTAAGACAACAAATCAGTAATTACGTGCATAGTCAAATGATTAATAGGTTTTTGTTGGTTTGAAGAGTTAGGTATAGATGGAAATTCTCAATGGGGTGAATTTTAGTTCTTGATCTCATTGATCAGTCCACTTTAAGACTATTGATTACTACCTGGAAATGTGTGCTGTCAGTGTTGTAGGGAAAATTGGTTTTTTCCTGGCAAAGAAAAGGAAAGCTAAAAAATTCTGTTGAACCTATTTACTTGATCCAAAACCTTTTGAACATTAGAATTACACTTCAAAATATAAAAAATAATGTTTTTAATTGATGAGGAAAAGAAAAAAATTATCCCATTTTTAAAGAAATAAATGGAAACTGAAGAAAACTGAAATAGCTGCATCATTTATTTTATTTTTAGTTCTAAACTTAACTCTACTACTTTAAGAACATGAAATGTATAACTTAATCCATAAAGTTCTTGTTTCCCATGTGGCTGATTGACAGAGTCCTAAAGTCTACTCCAACATGCTCACTCCCTCTGCATAAGATCTGTACTGTTTGATAGATTTAGTAACTTTATTAACACCTTCCTTTAATTCAAACAATAATTTCCAATTTTATCCAGTGTTAGAAATGAAGCAGCAAAAGCCTGTATTTTAAAGTATTAAACGTAAACTAATTTTTCTTTGCCAACTGGTGAAATGGGCAAGGGGAGATTTATAACAGTGCATAGAATTCAGTGCAACTGCCTCCCTATGAAGTCAGCCTCCTAGTGAATTTACCACACTTCTGTTTGTTTCAACTAGTTTTATACTGCAGTGCAAAAAAGGCAGTACATAAATCTATAAAATGAAATGTATTACCATTTATACAGCAGGTTCCATGGTATATTTCATTCTATGATAAGAAATTTAGACACTGAAGAAACTGGCATATTTCTCCCCAGCATTAGTGGATAGGAATAAAGTGGAAAAGAGCTTCACATTCCTGGTAAACCCTTTAACTACGCTTTACAATTACTTTTGAAGTGGTTAGAGTCCCTCAGCTTTGACTGGTACTTAAGTCTATCTACAAAGGCAGCAGCACTGGGCTTTAAGGCCACAATCCTGGTACATGCATATCACAGTACAAATGAGGTCACAGTAAACCAAGGCATGATTGTATGAGCACAGAATCCATTTCTGCACTAACTCCTACAAATTTTTAAAAAACCTGCACAATGCAATCTTTAAAATAAGAGTTTCTCCGAGAAATGGTCTTTTATCAATACTAGGAGAAATGAAAGCCATCGCAGTTGGCTTTCTCTTCCTTTCCATCGAAGACTAACCTATACCTTTTCTGTAATTACTCTGGTCTGTTTGTTTTCCTCCATGACACTGGCCACATTTTTGTTCTGACAACATTTGAGGACTTGGGCATTTTTCAAAAGGTATTATATCACTTCTGTGTTATTAGGTTTTATTTGATTCACATTTTAACTGGCTTTTAAGATTTTATTTGTTTTATATTTTATACTGGAAACTACCTTGACAGCCTATAAGCATCGCAAATAAAACAAAGCTGTAGTGAAAGGCAAACAACACGGTCCTTATGACCCACATCCTTTCAAGGCACCCAGTTAATTGTGTCTCTTGCGGCAGTTCATTGATACAACAGCTCTCCTGATCAAATTAGGGGGAAGCTAGTATGGCAGCATTAAGTCTTAAATGGATAAACTACGCTTTTAAATACAGCTATCCCCTTGGATGACTAGTTCTAAGGCATGATAATATTTTAAATATAGCCACATACAGCTGTTACTGAAGCCAACAGAATTCGTAAAGAAATAATATAACCTTTGCCTGTTCTTATTCTGTTTGCACATCCAAAAGCAAAGTATTCTGAGGTCAGAGCCAAGTCTAACAATAAGCAAAGCAAGAGTCTCAACAAAAGTGCCAATACCATTTGCTGCTGGTTTCTTAAAACATTCTTTGTTGCCTTTAAGCTAGACCTTGAGGTTCAGTTCTTTGTTAGTTGTTCAACTTGTTTGCATTTGGAATAATATAACAATTCTAAGTGCTGAAGAAAACCAGAGTTCTTTCAATGCAGGATGCGCATTAGAACATCCTCAGGATCACTACTACGATTAACAAATGACCCAATATATTAGCTATCCAAGAACATGCAGCACTCAGCAACACACTTTTACGGGTCAATGGGTTTTGTATAGAGCGATAGCCGAGAACTAAACTGAAAGTACCTTCTCAAGTACGCCTGTCTAAGTCAATATGTTCATTGTAAAAAATATGCTGCTGGGCATTAAAATAAAGCAGACTATTAGGCAGGCTATTTATTTTCCCGGGCACCGTACATAGTTTAGTTCCTTTCGTGCTATTTCAAAATGAAGAAAACACTATAGCTAAGGTCATTTCGGTTAAAGTTAAGTAATGAAACACACCAACTATGCAGTTTCCCTCTGCACAAATGAACTTTGTCTAAATGGCATCACAGTATTCGTCAGGGCAACTGCTGCCCAATAATAATAAACCTCTGCCAAACAAAATTATAGCTTTCTAAGGTTTTACATGGAAGCTGTAATAAAGTGCACAACTGCAAAGTGTTTTCTGCCTTTTGTTGTATCCCCTCAAGTGTAGGAATAAGGTTGTGACACAGTACCAAACTGTCCCAGGGCCTTGAATACCAGACAGAGAAAGAAGTAGGGTATCCAGCCAGTCTCTTCCCCACATCCACCAATAATACGATGGTTCCACCCCCTGGTAATAGTCCAATGGGGTCCTGGCCAATCTCCCAATCAGGAGGGGCATATTAACATACAAGCGTTGTTGGATCTGACCAAAGGTCCATCTAGTCCACCATTCTGTTTCCACAATGGGAATCTTGAAGTCTATGGGAAACAAAACATGCAGGACATGATCAGAAAGCACCCTCCCACTCTCAGACTAAGTTCTGGTTACTAGCCACCAAATTTGTAGACCCATGCAAATGTTCATGACTATCGTTCAATTTGAACTAGTTACCACAGCATTTTAAAACATGGCTTTGTGCATGGGCACAAACCTTGGGCAGTCGTCCTCCCTTCCCTCACACAGCCGAGGAGGACTACTTCAAGCAGCATTTCATTTTTGCTTTCCGTTAAAAGCCAGCTTGTTGCAGTGGTTGAGGTTTATAACAAATTCTGATTAGTTGAACAAGTCAGCTTCAGAAACCATGGTTTGAAGTTTATTCATTCAAATAAAGTGCAGTGTGGGGAATCTGCCAGAGCCATCCTTCCAGGAGGAGGAGAGAGGGAGTACAAGACCCAAACAGCTCCTTCCTGCTCATGCGTGCCTTGCTAAACATCTTACCATGATATGCAAATTTGAGGTTAATGTTAATTGAGAACCATTTCAGAAAATGCATGCACTGTTATGATCAAAACATGCAAGACATTTAAAGGGTTGATATTATATTATTGTGTAGTCAATTGGATGCCAACTACAAAGTTTTGTGGCTACCAACCACAATCCTGCCACAACTCTTCAGACTCTACTTCTACCCGGAAAACCTTGTTGCATTTTACAAACATTCCACACAACCAGGAAAACCATCAAGACACTGTGATATAGAAGTATAAGCTAAATTTTCTGTCACCCAGTTATTTATTTGAAGGATTTTTACCCCACTCCTCGGGGGGGGGGGACAATACTTCCAGAATGGTGTACTAAAGACCAATAAGAACTGACAGTCCTTGCTCTTGAGCAGGCGCCCCCAAACTAAGGCCCAGGGGTCGGATGCAGCCCAATCACCTTCTAAATCCGACCCGTGGTCAGCCCGGGAATCAGCATGTTTTTATATGAGTAGAATGTGTCCTTTTATTTAAAATGCATCTCAAGGTTATTTGTGGGGCATAGGAATTTGTTCATCTTTTTTTCCAAAATATAGTCCGGCCCCCCATAAGGTCTGAGGGACAGTGGACCGGCCCCCTGCTGAAAAAGTTTGCTGACCCCTGCGCTTGAGAGTACAATCTACAAAGATAGGAAACAAAAGGAAAAGCAGTTGGAAGGGGGGAAAGTAAACTAGTTTACAATCCTAACCTCACTTAAGAGAGTATAAGTCCCATTGAATTCAATAGGGCATACTTCCATATAAACATTTTGTGCTGTCAGACACTAGTTCTTAGTTAGAGAAAGATCACCTCTACTGGCCAATAACTGTGTTACATACCGTAGAGAATGCTGAGGAGCAACCCTTGTAAGGAGACAATATAAATAGCCATTGTAAATCATTGCATAATACACAGTCTATTATACATTTCAACCATCACATGTCATGCTGGCAGAGTCTATCAAACATTAACATTCTCCCAATACATGTATCCAAGATAGCTAATGGGAACACATTTAATTGTGCTATAATAAACATTCTTTGATATTTGGGAATTGTTAAATTACAGAAAGTAGCTGCAAGAAACTTTCACTCACTAAGTGGCACCAGAATAATAATGGAACAGGGGGGGGGGACTGTTGGTGAGAGTATTCAGGAAAAGATCAACCATTTGCAATCTTGGGTTGTACCCCAATTTAAATTTATCAGCTTAATTTATAACTTTTGTAGCATAACAACTGCATTTATCTTCTTGTTTCACATTAGTAGAACAAAAACAGGTGTTAGCTTCCAAAAACTCTTATATTCTTTCCAATCATTCTGATATACTGACTATTACACAATAACTTTTAAAATCTATGCTTTTGTTCTTCCCACAACAGACCTGCTACAAAGCCAACTATTCCAGTAAATTTACATTGAAAATGCTGAATAATGGAATTGCAGTAGTGGAGATGCTTTATGTAAAGAAAATCAATCCCACGTTATTTCCAGTTTCAAAGCGTTTTCCAGTTGTCCCACTTTTAAGCTATGACAAATGGAGACTTCTTCTCAACAAAATAGCTATTAAGCCAAAATGTACGAGGCACACACTTAATTCTCATTCTTCGAAAATCTCTGCAAACTGCATACATTAAGTGAAGAACATTTACACATACTCCATTTACTAAATTACATCAAGAGAAAATATAATCACAGTGAATTGATTATAAATTATGAAATGATTATGTTGCATTTTGCCTCAGTATAATTTTGTAAATGTAACTTTATGTAAATATAAAGCAATGTTCCACAGGTAATGTAATTTACACTTAATTTTCTCTGCCTTTAGAAGAAAGCACACAAAGAAACAGTACGCCTTTAATGTAATGCAAAACACATATAATTTATAAGCTTTAAAACATTGTCAAAGGCAAAGTTCTTCAAAACTGATGTTCCCACCTTGAAATTAACTGACTGCTCTGAAGTGAAACATGGAAGTTTCAGACTATTGCTAAAACAGTGTGCTAAAATAGGCTTGCCATACGTCCAGAATTTCCTGGACATATCTGGAATACTGCAGCCACAAGCGGTGTCTAGACAGAAATCGGTGGAATGTTTGGGAAAATCTGGACATATGGCAGCCTATGTTGGCAGTGTCAATTTTCCTCAGAAATAGCTCAAAAATGTCCCCCCTTTTTTGCAATTTTGCAAAAACAGCTCAACAATTTTTCTGTCCAGATTTTCACTTTTTGAAATATGGCAACCCTAAAATGAAAGACGGACAATTCTACACACTGAAAGCAGTACAAAGCATATTACATAGAGTCTGAATTTGTGCCTTGCTAACCCTCTTGAAGAAAAAGCTGAGGTTTTTTAAATGCTCATCTGGCAGCATTCAATCTCATCCTTAGCAACACTTGCCAATCATTAAAGTAGGGATGGAAGAGGAATCTGTTTTGGGTTTTTTTAAATCAATTTTTATTAAATTTTCACTTACAAACCAATCAGATCATATCAATTGTTCCAAATTATACAAAGGAAGAGGAATCTGTTTTAAAACAAATTTATACAAGGAATTTGGAGGTTTCAACTCTGTCAAGTTTTGCTCACACCAGACTGCCTTTTGTGTTCAGCACCCACTTATGTCAGAGACACCCATGTATTATAGAGTTAAGTATGCAAGTCTACATTCAGAAAGTATGTATAGAAGAGTCACACCCCATACAGTACCATATTTCTGCAGCATTTTAAAATACATATATAAATTATGGTTACTCTAAGAAACCGGGAGTGTATCAGCAAGGGATACATACAATTATACATGTAAGATTTTTTTGATTTTTTTTTAGTAGAACTGTGGGAGGACGAAACACTTGCTTCCTTTGCGAAGTTAGGCAGGATCCTGTTTCCAATTGGTTGGGGAGGTGGCATGTGTTGAGATTCCTGCATTGGGGGGGGGGTTTGGACTAGATGATCCTCAGGGTTCCTTCCAACTCAACAATTCTATGAAGATTGAGATGGGAATATGAGGGTGCAGAGAATCTGAGTAAATAAGCTCAATATGAAGATTTTTTAAAAAATAAAAAATCCCAAGCAGGGAGACGAATCACTTAGAACCACAGCACAATTGCTAGAGGTAGAAGACCCACAGTAATTAATCATATGATAAAGCAGTGTATTTTACACGAGAAATCTACATCAATTTGTCATAGGGAAATGTGGCCATCTATTCATATATTAATGAAGCACACTGGCCTCCTCACAATCTGATTGCACGTTAGTCATTGGAAGCAAAAGTAACATATTCACTGTCCCAAAGTTCTTCAAGATACCTTCATATTCTGTAGACTAAATAACATTTACATTTAATATGGAAATATCTAATCTATAGTGATCAGTATCAGGATTCATGTACCTTCAACACAATGCAGCTGGTCAGCATTGTTTAGTGTTAGATTCTAAAATACTTTAAAACAAGTTAGCCAACACATTTGTTGCTAGGCTACAACTCTGATTAGCAAAAGTCAGCAGAGTTGATAGTAGTGTTAGAAATTCATATATATATGGTAGGCACCAAATGGCTCCTTAACCCAGGGTTACAGACGACAAAACAGAATGCCTAGTTGCCATTTTTGAGCCAGGCGGCTCAAAAGTCATATTTTTCAATATGACTTTTTGGTTCCTGAAATTCATTCTGATTGTGCAGATAAAATATAATGGAGAGAATCCTACAGGATGTGTTGCTAGTGTGTGAAAACACTCAAATCCAGGGATCCCTAGGAATGCACCTCCTGGCTCCTGGGCATCTACACTTAGTCGCAAGAGGCCAATAGCCAGGTGCAAAATGCACCTGGCATCTGGCGAATTTCAAACCCTGATGGTTAGGAATGGTGGAAGTTTGTGCCTCCTAGATGTTGCTAGACTATATGTTGACTACTAGACTACATGTTTCAAAGGCTAACTTTGCCAATTTGTTTAATTTCTACTTTCCTATGAGCGAGTGAAACTTTGGTGAAAAGTTTGCCTAGTAGGATTTCAATATTTTCCTCTGTTGTAAGAGTTTCAGGATTTTATAGAAATCTGATGTCTGGGACTTTCTTTCAACTTTGTAGCTAGCACTGGGTTATCTTAACACCTCTACATGGTTTGTGTGGATTTCTTTGTCCTTTCTTTTTCTGCAGATACAATTTAAAATTCTGTTCAATACATTGGATACCAATATCCAATTAATTTATCAACAAAAATTAGCTGTCTTTATTCTGGAATGAGGCATCAAATGGTTGGCTAAGCAGACCTAGTTAGTAGGGTAAGGCTAACAACATGCAGACTTTACCGCCATCAAATGCATTGCTGCTTACCACTCAGCTAAATTAGCCTATGGAAATAGATTGTCTCTTTCCAGATTAGAAGTTTAATTGCATGTACTCTGCTTTCTGAACAACTTTCCTCAGACAGATTACAACAAAAGGCAGACAGAAGACAATATCCTAACCATCAGTGTTGCGTCTACCCTCAGTAAAAGACCTGTAATTCATTCTAGCTTCAGATAACTACAGGTACATCTGATACTGTTAAGCTCTGGGGGTTTTCAGTACCAGTCTTTCAGCTAAGTTTAACCAGCAACTGTGCAAACTGCACAGTGTTTTCAAGCACAACAGGGAAAGTAAATCTACGCTTATTAAAAAGAGATAAAGCTGCCCTCGTGGATTGAGAGAAGCAAGAGCTCAAGATGTTGGACAATGCACCTAATCTATTTGCCATCTCTTTGCTCTTTCATAGAAACACAGGAAAGTATGTATTTTTTCTGAGGTTTCTTAAGCCTTTGTGCAATCTTCACTTGAAGCAACCAATTTCCTCTGTATAATTCTCATTTTGCAATTCAAAGTGCACACCTATTTTATTCTCTGATGCCATGCTAGAACTTGCAATAAACATTTTAAAAAAAACTTGAACTGGGACTCAGCAATTGCTGCTGATTCCCCCAGCAATAAGAGTATAATAAGGTTTTCACACACCACCCCAAAACTTTTCATGGTGACAATTGCTTTACATACAGGTTATATAGTATGCTACCATACCTGGATTTGTCCCTGATCACAATACCCAACTAGTGATTCTATACATGGTACAAACACTAAAATGTCACAGGAGAGACATGGATGCTATTAGAAGTTAATTTTAATACAAAACATGCAAGATCACACTGAGTTCCCTATCTAACCACAGCATATTTATTTATTCTCAACTGCCTGCACAGCTAGTACTTCTCCCTTTTATTTCCCAACCATTACCAGCATGCAAGATACTATCCACTTCACCACATACTTCTGCTGAGAAATAGAATATGACAGGCTTTATGCAGACTTGTTTCTAACATACTGTGAATGCCGAAAACAGTGTTACAAATTCTGCATAGCTAAACACCCACAGTTGATCTTTAATATCTGATAGCTATCTGAGAGACTACTAACTTTCAATTTGTTACTGAATACAGTATGTGGATTGTTTCAGTATCTGAGTCATAACTACTCCCTTGTACCGTATTCCTACAGTCTGCTCTCTATGACAAGGAGACAAATCAAATGTTCTTGAAGGTCCCGATTGTGAGAAGTCTGGTTTTCATACAGCTTGTGCTACTGCACAGCAGTGTTGGAAACTCCCACTGTTCTAGGCTCATTTTGCGACAGGGAATTTCACCAGTTTCTGAGCTCTGCAGTTTCACCAGTTTCTGAGCAAGCAGTTTCTGAGCTCTGGGCGCAGTACTGTGCCTAAGATTTCAGCTTAAAACTGCAGCGTGGAAGGAAAGGGGGACCTTTTTTCTGCCTCCCCACTTCCAACCACTCTCTGAAGATTGGAGAAGAGACCCTCTTAAGAATATTAGGGGGGTGGGAAAGACTAGGCCATGTGAAAAATGAACATAGTATTTTAGCCACAGTTCATTCATTTTCAGCACTGTATTCTTGCTATAAAAAAGTGTGTCTAGACATCCGTTCTTGCACCCATAACCTCAGTTTAAGGTGCCATTTCATATCTCAGTTTCTAATACTGCTGCATGGTGAACACTGTCACCGGGCCTTCAAGCACATTTCCAACACTGTCCACTGTTAAATTAGTCTCTGGGAAAGGTCTTACCTGACTGTAAAATTTGTTCTTTCAGTTGGCAGCCTGAATAGCTCAGTTGGTTAGAGCGTGGTTCTGGTAACTCCAAGGTTGCAAGTTTGATCCCCATATGGGACAGCTGCATAGTCCTGCATTGCAGGAGGTTGGACTAGATGATCCTCAGGGTCCCTTTCCAACTTTATGATTCTACGATAAAGTCCTCATCTCCAGCCTCAAAGAAAAACTGGTAAAGGCATGGATCCTTTTTTTTTCTTCAAAGGACCTGAGCAGTGGAAAGGAATCCATTTGAGAAGGTACCTGCTCAAGCCAAGCCTCAGGAAGCAACAAACTGCTATCAGGCAACTGGACTGGCAAGTGTGGCCGTTGATTCTTGTTTGTATGACTGGCAGTTGACAGAGACAAACCATTAATCTGGTTAGTCAATAAAGAGAACACTTGCTTGCTATGAGAGAGCATGAAACACTCACTTCATTTCAACTCCTAATTTTCCCGTTATGTTACATGGGGAAGTCATTTTGCACCTAAAGATTCTCCATTTGCGAGCACCTCCAAAAGTCTGTGTGCTTTGAAGCCTCAAAGTATATGTTAAGAATAAACAATATGTTTAGCTCTCCTACTCCCTCCCTTCTTCTACTCAGAGTAGTCAGTGAACTCTCTAGAACAAGAGTTCAATAAAGCATGGCAGGTGTGAGCAAAATCATATAATAAAGAGATGTGCCTTCACTTGTACCAGGCCTTATTTCTCAAAAAGGAAGGTTCATGATCCATGATATACTATTCCAAATGCAAATTACCATTCATGTCATGTTTGCCCCTATTTTTAGTCATATATGCCCTGGGTCAACATAAGCATGGAAGGCGCCAGGTCGTGGATTATTCATCTCATGTGATCTATGTTTTCCAGTATTTGCACCACGGGTGAATTTGAATTGCAGGAAAAAGCCACAAAGTGTCAGAAGACAACCTCCTTCCCAGTGTATTTAAACCTAAATTTCAAAATAAGGTAAAAGCAACCTCCAAGCTGAATAAAAATGATGTTTACATATTCACCCTCTTCTTATGATATAAATATGGCACTACTTCTTCACTAAACACATGTGTTGTGCCAGAAATGTTTCATGCATATGTTCCTGCATGTTCAGAGTATTCCCCCCCCCTTTTTAAAGCACTCTAATTAAATCTACAGGAAGTTCAGAGAAGTAGGGATGGGAAGTGTTTGAACTTACATGACATTAAGCATTCACCTGAGTAAAAGCTTTGCAAATTCAAATGTTCATGCTGCTCATGACTGGGAATAGATGTCCAGTAGACTGCCTCACTGGGAGATGATAAAGTGACAAAGGCAGTGAGCTGCTTTACCCTAGTAACATCATTTAAAATTCAACACAGATAACTTTTTCCTATTTAAATATAAATGCAGAGCAAAGCAGCTGCTTCAGTGATTGACACACATCCAATGTGAAACTATTACCACGAGGATTTGCAACTTAGAATGTGACTCAGTCACTTACGACAGAGAAATCAACTTCAGAAGCATTACTAAAGATGTGTTTTGCTTAGAAATGATCAAGTCAAAATTCTTGCGTAGAAAATTAGTTTCCTAAGAGTGTCAAGAACTAAATTGTCCTGACCCTCACTGATGGATGTAGTACTCAGACTCCGAACAGTTTTTGCCAAAGGCTTTAATGTCAGTAGGATACATAAGTCAGCCCACAAAGCATTCAGTTTACAAGTGTCTCAGTGGTCTTCACAGCTAGGCATAAGCTAACACACTGTCCCAACACCAGTGTTAGAAACTGGGATAAAAAAGCTGGGAACCAAATGGCATCTGGGACTGGGTTGTGGGCGCCAAAACAGAATGTCTAGTCTGCCCAACACTTGACACATCCCTGATACAGTTAATTCAGTTCCCTGTACCTATCCCATTCTTCCTCACTCTCTGACCAGTCACACCAATATGTATTCACACAATTCATTACAATGATCTATAACCCAGTTAGTTAATGTAGTTCACAACACACATACCACTCCTTACGAGGTACAGTGCTATCTAATTCTGTCTGTTATTTCACATAATTCTAACTGGAATTTCAAACCTCTATATCAATCAAGGAAAACAGTTTATCCAGTCAGCTCTCACTCAAAGACCCAAGTGTGAATCAGAGCTATCTTGGATCAACTCATAAGACAGTGTAACATTCACATGCATCCTAAAACAGTATTCTGCTTAAAATCCTGGTAATTCCCACTCCCCATTTGTATCTCATAGTAGTATCTCCTCCTCCCCATTTTCTTCCCAGAACAATCCTGTAATGTAGGTTGAGCTAAGATTGAGAAAGACTGGTCCAAGGTCACTCAGTAAGCTTCCTAGGTGAGTGGGGATTTGAACCCTGCTCTCTCAGGTCCTAGTCCAGCACTCTAACCACTGCACTACCCTGAGCTGAGGACTTCTAACACACACAAAGCAGCATTAAAAATAACCAAAGAACCACAGAGGCCATTTAATAATCCTCCACAAAGCCACTAGGAAAAACGCATTTGCAAAAGAGGAACTAACACCAACATCTTATTTTCCAATTAACACACTTATATCCTGCCCCTATAAAGGAGTTAAAATGAGCAGTCATGCCTGCTACTTTGATCTGCATAATCACTCTGTTAATGTAACTTGGGCAGAAAGGCAGTGTGGTCTGAAGCATTCCAGCAGCAAGCTTCACTGAGCAAAAATTTGAATCTCCATTGCTCTTGCTACTAGATTAGGATTGAAATAAATTTTGCTTTGCATTTTAAAAGGATACATATCAGCAAGACAAAATCAAAGATGCACTCTGGACAAGCTTTCGCCATCTTCACAGTTGGAAGCTTTCTGGAAGTTCATTCTCACCATGCATAGCATTATATAGATGTTGTCCATCTCTCCCTCTTTCTGCACTATATGCAGTGTAAATCATGAAAATACAACTCATCATTGAGATACTAATGCCTTAATTTTGCTCTAAACTGTCTGCTACTTCAACATATCAGGTTGGTGTACCATGTCAGGTATACAGGTTTTTGAGTATCATGATATTTCTCAAGAAACTTATAGGAGACATTTCATGTCTGCTATCATTTCTTGCTAGGCAGGAAAGTGATTTTCTTGCCATAAAGTAAATTTCTATCAATATGAAGTAATGAGCCACACTAGACACCGAGAGGCAAATGCAGCAGCAAGCTGCATCACAACCTAGAGTAACCTATGATTTGATGGTGCTTCAAATTACCAGCCTATGTAGAAATATGCCCATAAGATTCAAGCTGGTCACAGCCATTCTCTTTACAAACCTAGTAAATACAAATAATTTTTCAGACAGTAGTGAATTCATCTCTTTCCCTTTATGTTCTGTCATCCCTAATTAGTGTATATACTTCTAAATGCCAGCTGGAGAGAGAGAAGGCATTTGGCATGCTAAGTGTATTTGCATAGCAAATTGGAGTTCAATCCTTGAATGCAGTTGCAATTTACACTGAAAATTACATACTTGTGTATTCACCACCTATTCAAATTCCATCATAGCTCCAAGTCTGCATCTAATAAGAAATGCCTGAACAGAACCTAGCATAGACCTCATTATATATGCACTTAACACATTAGAAGCAATTTTTAACTGCTTCCACTGATGCAAAATTATCGTTAGATTGATTCAAGTACATCACTGAATTGCCCTCTAAGGTCTCATATTGCATAACATATACCATTGTTCTAACTGGTCCATCACTGGTATTTTATAGTAAAGTAAGCACACCAGTGGTACCTGTTAAAATTACTATAATTCCAGTAACAATTACAATCAGACCAGAAATTTACATGCATGTTGTCCTGCCTTGATTTATTTATTTATTTATTTATTTGGAATGTGTTTTGACAGAAGAGGCCTTCATGATTGATGGGGTTGAAGCGTTGAAGCGTCATGAAGGAGGAGGAGGAGGAATTTGGATTTGATATCCCGCTTTATCACTACCCGAAGGAGTCTCAAAGTGGCTAATATTCTCCTTTCCCTTCCTCCCCCACAACAAACACTCTGTAAGGTGAGTGGGGCTGAGAGACTTCAGAGAGAAGTGTGACTACCCCAAGGTCACCCAGCAGCTGCATGTGGAGGATCCGAGATGCAAACCCGGTTCCCCAAATTACAAGTCTACCACTCTTAACCACTACACCACACTGGCTCTCACCACACATTGCTGATAGGGTGAGGCAGGGTGCTGCAAAGCAGGGATTCTAGAAAGCAACACAGAAGGAAAAGGGATGTGATCTCTCTGGTGAAGGGTCAGATTCTTGCAGAACTCCAATTGACTCCATTATTCTACCAACCTCGACCATAACAAAATGGGAGAAACTGCTTATTCATTCAGCATGTAAACATGGAGTAGCTCATTTACAACCACATCAGGAAAAAGGCCGTGAGATTGACTAGATTTTCCAAATGGGAGAGAAAACACTATAAAGCACTTTCCCTGTTAAGAAGGGTTATAGGCAGTCATCATTACAAGAGGAAAGATTCTGAAATGTGACCAATTTCAGCTCTGTGGTTTCAGATCAATAGTGTGTCTTCGAGGAAGGAATGTGACTATTTGAAAGCCAATGCGTCAACTCTGTAGACAGGAAAAACTGAATCAATAATGGAGGGTGCTTTTTCTAGAATGTTTTGTAATCTTAATATTTTACAAGTGATTCTACATGCCTTTCCTTTCACCAGCAGCTGGTGGTGTAAAATTCTGTCACTCAGGACCTGTGCAGCATTTGTCAAAATGAATTAATTTGTGTTCAGACTGCTCTAGAGGCATTTGTCCGGACA
This sequence comes from Zootoca vivipara, assembly GCF_965207765.1. Lineage (NCBI taxonomy): Eukaryota > Metazoa > Chordata > Lepidosauria > Squamata > Lacertidae > Zootoca > Zootoca vivipara. The sequence continues at coordinate 25,780,614 of NC_142590.1, forward strand.
CTATTGGGAAGGAATACTGTCATTATTTGTGCATTGCTGTACATTACCTTGTTTCATTAGATCACCACCCAAATTTCTATACTTGGAGGGGAAAACAATGAGCTGCTTCTGTAGATCACATCAAATTATCCCAGTGGTTTAACCCCCATTTTAATTGGTCCATTCAAATCATAGCATATGAAATATAAGCCTCTCTTTTTCTCTTGATGCCAAATATTTCTGGTATCTGCTAAAGTTCAACACTCCAAGTTTTGAAAAGTTCTCTGCAATTTTTCTCAGTCTCGATGTGCCTATAAGGATAAATGCATTCATGAGAATGAGAAATTAAGTCTAAATTGGGGGAGGGAGATGATGAAATGACTGGAAGATAAAATGTGCCCCCAAAGTGATACCATTAATTGGACATGTTGCATGGGTTTAGCACAGTTTATTTTCCCCTCTCTCCCACCTACCCTCCCCCCCCCATATGTACACCAGTAAAGGATATTCAAATAGGGCTGTGGCTATATCTGGTATAAAGCCATATCATAAAATTAATTATATCCATCATAAATTTGGCCCAAGGACAACTTCTCTCATTGGGAAAGATGTCAAAAAGCATTTAAAATAAACCTGAAAGGAAATATTATTGAATTCATATACTCTGGTCTCCCAGGCAAAGTTTGGACAAGTTATAAGAATTTATAATGGCATTCAAAGGTGCAGATCATCATTTTCAATCTAAAGACGTGTGTAGCTAATCTACAACTATTCTAAGCCTGTTAAAATAATATTAAAGAGGGAAGGCACATTGCTAGACCTGGCTACTTTTTAACATGGAAGTTCCATGAGTGTGAAGGGATTTTTAAAAGTCCAGTGGGTGTGCTAAAGACTTAGGACAGGCCTGCACAATCTGTGATCCACCATACTGAATATAGCCCACCTGTCATATGCAGTAAAAGTTCCATAAACGGGGCTGCCTTGGATGTCTTCTAAAAGTCACATACCGTGTTTCCCCCTTTTTAATACGTAGCCATAAAGTAAGCCATGGCAGCGTTTTTTAGGAGTTTCTATATCTAAGACACCTCCCGAAAATAAGACATACCTCTCATACCGTGTACAGCGAGACCGCCGAGCGCCCCAGCCAGCCAGCGGAACCCAGCCAGCCAGCGGGGCCTGGAACCAGCTGCTGCAGCGGCAAGCCACCTGCCGGAACAGGCGGCTGCAGAGTGGAGCGCTCCGCAGCACCGAGCACTCAGAGCGCACAGCAGCGCCGGGCAGAGCGCCCAGCCACCCGCTTGGCCTCTTCCTGGCCCAGCCGAGGAGGCCTGCCGCCCCGCCGCCGGAACAGGCGGCTGCAGAGTGGAGCGCTCCGCAGCGGCGAGCGCTCAGAGCGCCCAGCAGTGCCGGGCGGAGCGCCCAGCCACCCGCCTGGCCTCTTCCTGGCCCAGCCGAGGAGGCCTGCCGCCCCGCCGCCGGAACAGGCGGCTGCAGAGTGGAGCGCTCCGCAGCGGCGAGCGCTCAGAGCGCCCAGCAGTGCCGGGCGGAGCGCCCAGCCACCCGCCTGGCCTCTTCCTGGCCCAGCCGAGGAGGCCTGCCACCCCGCCGCCAGAACAGGCGGCTGCAGAGTGGAGCGCTCTTCCACCCATCCAGGGTGGGGTTCATAGTGTCATCTGACTCAGATTTTTCTTTCCTCTGCAGAACACTGGAGTTAGCCTGTTTCTGGAAAAATCTGAAAGAAGGTGAGCCCCACACCTTGGGGACAGTGAACTCCCTTGTCCCTTGTTTGCCCAAGGTCTTCCTGCTGGGAATCCTGCAGGACCTGCTCCCTGCCTGGCAGGCCTTTCCCACCTGGCCTTGGAGGGCAGCGCCCAGACTGACTCCAGCTACAAAAAGCGGAGAGGACTGAACATATTTTTTCCTCTCTTTTTCATTCTCTTCCATCCAGATGACCTCATCATCGAAGATATATGATTTTCCTCCCAGAAGGAATTGCTGTCTCTATTTGGACGTCCCTATTGGCCAAAGACTGGCAGAAGAAGAGGTGCTGAGAATCAGGAGGGGGGACAGATGATTTAACCAGCCATGAAATATGGACTGAGATTGGGTAGAACAAGAAAGAAAGAAGGAAGGAAGGAAGGAAGGAAGGAAGGAAGGAAGGAAGGAAGGAAGGAAGGAAGGAAGGAAGGAAGGAATCCATGACATATGGTCATCTAATCTCTGCTTTAAAACCTGCAAGGAGGGAGAGTCCTTCACCTTCCAGGGGAGTCCATTCCTCTGATGAACAATGTTTAGTCAGAATATCCTTTGTTGTATCCTGAAGCCATTAGTTCGAGTCCTACCGTCCAGAGCAGGAGAAAAAAAGCTTGCTGCATCTTCCATGTGACAGCCCTTGAGTTATTTGAAAATGGCTCTCTCTGGTGTCACTGAATCAAGCTGATCGATTTCCTTGCATTACTTAAACTTAATAGTTTGTAATGGATTTTGAATAAATGTGCAATAATTTGTTACTATTTTAAATTTCCTTGTGTTATTGTCTTATCTGGACACTTTTCTGTTGTTGCAGCCTAAAACAGCATTAGCATTTTTTGCTGCTGCATCACTCTCAGGTTGACTCATGTTAAGTTTGTAGTCCACTAAGACCCCTAGAAAAGGAAGCAGCCAGGCAGTGTCACTGCAGACTGACCTCTTGAGACAGTCAGTGGTATCTTTCCAGACAAATTAATATAGCTGCTTCTGAAAAACGAGTTCTGGATAAAATATACCACCAATAGATATGAACCTTAAAAATATTTGGCAATATTAAATGGAAGAAATTATATTTAAATATGTTATCACCATCACTCATAATCACTCACACATACAAGGAAGTTAGAATGGAACCCATAATTTGAAGGTTTATAAGCATGTTTTCTCCTGTGTAACTACGTTCCACAGAATTAACTCAACCCTGTAATTTACCATTCCTCAACATGCATTCTCTTCCCCACCCCCATGAGTCAAATTAGCAGTTCTACATTTAGTTCTCACCCGTCTTCAACAGGCTAGTAGTCCCTTCAGGAAAAAAGTGGAAAAGCAATGCAATGGTGCACAAACTAGCTGATCAGGAAATGCCCATTTCCTTAATTATTTCTAAGAATGAGACATTTCAGAGTAGACACTATCTTATGAACTCCTCCTTGCTTAGTTATCAGTGCAGCACACTGTCCAAATAAAAACATAGATCTAGAGTCAATTTAGGGTTTGATTTACAAAGTCTAAGGTCTGGATTCACATGAACTTAAGTCCTTCAAAGAAGTTCAAATCCTACATCAGATTCTAACACTGCTACTCCCTAAGGTTTAATACTACACATACTATAATTAATGTCCAGCGTATCCTGAAAACCAGTGTTACCTTCTATTACCTAGATCTGCACAACTACTTCTTCCCAATGGATTTTATGCTTATGCAAGTTAATATATGCCTATGTACAAACATTCTGCAAGCTGGGAGAAACATGTATTGAAAGCAGAGGCTGTTTTCAATACTGCTCTGTGTAAAGAATTCACAGATCAAGCAAGGTTCTGGGGTGAAACTGTGGGGGTGAATAGACAAAAACATATACAGGATAATTCTACAAAACAAAAACCTAAAAGTTGTCCGGAGGACCCATGTCAATTTTAAATTCATCATATGAAATAATGGTTAATTTATTAATTGTTAAATGCACAGACCATAACCTTCAGAAACATCATCAAACAGATATTCCAGTAACCTAATCACTTAAAATCCACTTCACACTTCACCATGTTAATCTTTACAAAGCTGGCTCAGATTTCTCCCTCTAGACAGCTAGACACATTCCTCATCTAGCGATACTGGACACTTCAGGCTTGCTACAAGAAATCCCTTGCTTAGACAAGTAGAAGCAAAAAAAAAAATGGGTGTGTGACCATTTAACAAATATTCAAGTAAGAAGCAGAGACAAAGCAGTCTTTTGGCTACAGAGAAACATAAAGAATTTGTAATGGTTCTACTATCTCTTAAATATGTACAAGTCAGAAAGGTCCACTAGAAGATCAGGACATTCCCATACAAATGCATTCATCCCACTTTCCAGGAAATTTTCACAGAAATTGATTAATTTCTTACAGCTTAATATATTTAAAATATCTGTAAGTGTTGCATGAAAAACTGAAGCAACAAAAGAAATCTTAAACCAAATGTTACAAAAATAAACTGTTACATATAAAAATGCTACATTAATGCCAAGTTACTAATACCTGTATATAAAAATCATTATCCATTCATTTTCCTTCTGACATATCCTCCCCTCTAGACCTCTGGGTTCTCACCCAGGGTCCAAACAAACTCTCAGCTCACCCACAAAAGTCTCACAACAAGAAAAGTTCTTGGAAACAATGGAAATCACCCTTGTCTCTCACTCTAGATTTGCTAGTGTTATGAAAAATGATTTTATAACACTAGTTAACAGGATAGTTAACTAGATTTGCTAGTTAACAGGATATCGCCTGTTAAGTATGTGTACATCTCCCTAATTTTAAAGTTCTAGCCTAGGCTAAGTTCAGGGAGCTTTATTGTTTATGGAAAGGGTCTGAAGACAACTAACAGAATTAACAGACACTGTAGGGGCCAACCATTCCCTCTCTAGCTGCTGTCTCCAGGAAATTCAACCTCCATTAAACTTGAAAAAAGGCAATCCCACCTTTTCCCAATGCAAATAGCTGGGGGGTGGGAGAAGCTTGAGTGTGTGCATGTGCCCATAATGATTGCTCAGGTTTCCAAATTTAACTATGGGCACACAAAAACTGAAGCCAACCTTTCCCAAACTTGGGTCCCCTTATATCACTAGGTTATATTGGCCCCAGTCAGCGGTCAGGGGTGATGGGAGTTGTAATCCAACAATTAAGGACCCAAGGTTGAAAAAAGCTGGTCTAAACAATACATACTAGCTGCACTCTGATGATCTTTCCTGGTTTCACGTGTCAGGCTTGCAAACTCTTCTTTTGACCCCTTCCACTCACATGGAAGCCTCGGAGCTTTATTCTGCTTTGCAGTAAACCAGAATTTGTTATGTCTGAAACAGGGAATTTTTGATTTAGTCCACCCAGGAATGTAGCACAGAAACAAGATTGTTCCAATGCAGCCACATTTAAGAATGAATCATAGTGAAAGGGTCAATGTGCATCTCTCTACAGAAGTCATGCAATTTTAAAGATTATCTAATAGTTCCAACATTTGCCATAAATAAGTTTATCTACTTTAATGGGAAAAGTCTGTCCTAACCCCCCCCCCCCGGAAGTCCAGAAAATACCTATATATTTCAGTTTCAAACTGGAAGGAGAGAAGCAGTAAGTTAAGCTGATTAACTAGTAACTAATAATAGTTTTCTTCTTTCTATAGCTTGCTGTGATTAATATGGAAATGGCACAAGGTTTAGGTTAAAATAGAACTCTGACTAAATGGAGAGAACTCTGAGACTATCATGCTGGCTGCAAAATGAAGCACATTCCCAAGGAAGTCATTGTCCTTGAACGTAAAAGAGAGTAAGGTGTGTTTTATTATTAGATTGGTCTTTCTTCCTATAAAATACATAGGAGAGTTCAAACCAAGTTTAAATGCAAGACAAAAGTTTGTTGACTGGGATGTCTGACATTCCAAATCAAATGCTTCATCAATCAAATGCTGAAGCCTTTGCCAGTATCATTTATTCATTTAAAATATTTATATTCTATCGTTCTATAATAGTATTCAGTACTATTGACATATTGTTTGAGGTTTGGCTAAAGCAGAAAGATGTACATTTGCAGAGTTCTCAAAATGGGAGCAGATCAGACTTTAAAATTAAAACATAAAACACAAAACGGGAGCGGTATAAGCAATGTTTTCTATTTTTATGTCTCTGAAGCTCTGAGTACATAATACCCATCTCAAACCATTTGTATACCCCAGGGGTCTGCAACCTTTAAGACAAAAAGAGCCACTTGGACCCGTTTCCGAAGAAAAAAAATAAACTGGGAGCCGCAAAACAGGGACGTAATTAGAAATCAGAGGGCCCCATAGCAAAATTTGCTATGCCCAATAATCAATGCCCCAAAATGCCATAGAAAATTAATCAGGGCCCCAGTGTACCATAAATCATAATCAGTGCCTGATGTAAATAATAATTAATAATGAGGGCTCAATGTCATCCTCGTCATTATAAAAATAACTTTGAGTTTGGGCTGCCTTGATTACTGGGAATGGGCACCAGCAACCACTGCCTTATGAGTTTGGGCTGCCTTGATTACTGGGAATGGGCAAAACTCTGACTCCCTTATTAGGACACCTGTATTGTTTCATGTATGTTGCTCCCATCAAGTGAACTTATAAAATTTCCTCATATTGAATCAACCCATTGATTAATACATCTACCTCAATCTCCTGACCAGGCCGGCAGGAGGCCACAGGCAGGCCGCAGGCAGGAGCAGCAGCAGCAAACACGCGCTCCGAGCCCACAAGCCTTTTCTGCTGCTGGGCGGGAAGAAGCGCGCCCGTTTTAAAAAATAAATAACTCCGCCCCCGCCCCCCGTGAGCCTATTGGCTGCAGAAATGCGGCGGGGAGGGGCTGATGCAGGGAGGGGGCCGACCACGCTCCCCCGGGCTGCTAACGTCACCTTGCGTCCTTTTTGCACAGCGCACGCGCACAGCGGAGTTGTGGACTCCGGCGGGCGCTGTGCGGGGCACAGGCGCACAGCGCGCGCCGCAGCTGTGTGCTCCGGCGGCAGTGGGCACCGCACGAGTGTCTGGCGGGCGTGGCGGGCACCGCCGCATGGCTCAGGCGGCGCATGACTCGGACGCCTCCTCCCCTCATATCCGCTCCGGAGCTGCAGCAAAGGTGTAAAAGAGCCACATGCGGCTCCGGAGCCGCAGGTTGCAGACCCCTGGTATACCCCATCGATCTGATTCAACTAACTAGTCTTGCTAGCAGAAGCCCCAGCAAGGCCTTTCCTAGCTAGCAGAAGCCCCAGCAAGGACTTCCCTAGCCCAATGGGCTTTCCCCCGTCTCCACCCCATTCCCCAAAATTGGCTGGAGGGGCCAGAAGAACCTCCAGAATCACACAAGGGGAGGGGAGAGGAGATCATTTCACCAGGCAAGCAGAATGCTTGTGCTGATGGAACATCTCCTTCAACTAGGTAAGATTCAACTGTGAATCACATTTAAACAACAAACAACCCTCCACAGTCCAACATGCTGAAGCATTTTGGGGTTTAAAATTTGTTACATATTAAATTTTTCTTTCCTAAATCAGCAGTTCAACTGAGGAATGCTGAGCTGTCATACGCTATAAAAGGCCATGGTTCTGTATTAAGCTATATCAATAGCATGGGCCCCAACAATGATATACCAAGTTTGCATCACATTAATCACCTCCACTCACTTTGGTAGCAAGAAACTGTGTTGTTGGGAATGTGTGAGTGTGTGTGTGTGTGTGTGTGTGTGTGTGTGTGTGAGAGAGAGAGAGAGAGAGAGAGAGAGAGAGAGAGAGAGAGAGAGAGATGGGGGGGGAGGGAGAAGAGAAAGAGCATGTTTTAATATCTGGTCACTTACAAGCTATTTTATTTGCCTTTTAATGTTTTGCAAGTTAAAATACTGATCAAAAATATAAAATGCATCACTTAGCAGCAATTATAAGAATGCACCAAAATCATCTCATAAAGCAGGAAGCAACATTCATTATGTATTTCAAGCATTTTATCCAATGACTTTACACTATCATAATACTCCATGTGTCATGGAGAAACATCTGTTTTTTAAGCAAATATTGAGTGTGTAAATGTGGAGCACTGTGATTAACACTGTGCAATCATCAAACAGGGCCAAACACACATTTCCACATATTGTATGGACACACCATGTTCACACATGGTATACATGTTACATAACCACTAGTTTGGCAATATAGTAGGCCCACAACGTATGTAGGAATTACGTTCTGGGGACTGCGTCTAAAGCCAAAATTGTGCATAGTGAAAACCCATTGAGTTCAGTGGCAGGTGGGATTGCCAAAGTCAGATTTTCCCGGAACCCCATCCCTTTCCGATTTTTAATTTTTGCCATACACAAAAAGCTGAATGCACACACACACACACACACACACACACACACACACACACACACAAAGGCATACTGTATGTGAGGATGGTAACCATGCTAAAAATCAAAGTCTCCATGAGGGACTTATTTTTTTGTTCCTCATGGAACTTATATCCTACATTCTTGGTGTTAGGCAATCTGGAGGCCTGGGAAATATTTGAATATGAAATAAAACTTGCACAATTAGTCCACACATCAACATTTCCTCTTATAAGATAGAAAATCTAATGAAGACTTTGATACATACACAATTTTCATTGGGGGGGGGGGGTAAGCTCCAAATTAAAACTCAGAATTGAGCCATTTAGGCTGTCCATCTATGGGGAATCCTAAGAGTTGAGTTTATTTTTATTGTCATTCTAATTCACTTTTCATTTTGAAAATTCTTTGTTGGCGGAATCACTTAAAGCCCTCTTCACCTACCATGGCACTTCCTAATCAATAACAAACAACCAAGTTAAGACAATCAATGGCAAGTCATTCCAATGTGTTTTGAGAATTAAAGGCCAAACGAATCCTATTCAACACTTAGAACGTAGAAAGTATTGATTTTATATTTGTCAGAGTATTAACTACTGATGAAAGAGTTGGCCTGTGAGAGCTACAAGCTTAACAATTCTGTTTGCCAAAGACCCAGCTTCCACAAACAAGAAAATTGCTTCATCAGTTTCGTACAACAGGTGGAAACTGCATTTTGAGATGGGAATATCTAAAGCTGGCACAGTAATAAGGCATGAGCTATACTAATACAAATCTTATTTCTTATTCATAAAGCTGTGTTACATTTTATCAGCCAGTCCTAAGTGTAGTCTTGCTTGGGCAAGACAGTTTTATTTACAAGCTAGACTTAAGTCTATAGTTCTGAATAGGTTGAGTAATTGCAGAACTCTTCATGAGTGACAGAGAACACAATTTTAATAATGTAAGAATGCAATTCTAAGCCCGTTGTTTAGAATAGGGCCATAACATTACCCAGTTAGGTTGTATATTACAACCTTTATTCTGGAGTAGTTTCCAAAATGTCAGTAGCTAGAGTAACTGGTTTGCAGATTGCTGGAGGAACCCAAGAGCTACCATGGGATTTTCAATCGGACCATTCAAAAGTAAAGTGATTTGAGGACTGCAAAGAATAGCCTGGTGTCTAATGGAGTTTGCACTTCAGAGTCTAGATGGAGTCCACACTGCAACATAACTGTGAAAATAGTCCCATTCTAAACACACAGTAAATAAAATGGTATTGGCCTAGAAGGTACCATTGTGGCACATAGCTGCCAAATCACCTATGCCTTTGCAATAAAAATTGCAACCCTCACAGTAATATGTTCAGACTTATTTCCCAAGAGATAAATCATCTTCTACTCAACAGGGTATCCTGAATTCCTATCCCGAAGCATCGGAAACAAGGAATCCAGAATGGCTATATACAAACGCAACAGAAAAGAAAATGAGAAGCACATCCTATAGGACCTGACCTATATAAACACAGCAGTTTCTCAAATGTAGCCCTATTATATCACTTGCTGTCAAAGCTTGCGGATTGCATTGACCACAAACTGCCAATGCCATAAGGCAACTGGGATAACACTCCCCCCCCCAAAAAAAATCGAAGTCAGAGGCTGCCAGCTCCCTGCCTTATGTACTGCCGGGGGGGGGTGTGTCAAGATTCTCCTTAAGGTTCTCTACTTTGCTTTTGGCATAATCAAGGTGATTCTTCCAAGATTTAGTTCGTGAAAAAGGGACCACCCAAATATTTCAAAACCAGTATCTGCAGCAAAGATTGATTGTTCAGATGCCACACACCAACAACAGTGTAAATCCTTAAGTGGACACAACCCAAAAATCTAAATATAAAAACCACATCTTAAGGGTAAAACACTTTTCTACATGTCCCAAAATGTCTGTGAGAAACCCAGTACTATGCGGAGAACTTAAAAGCTGTACTTTAGTCTACTATTCTGAACTTGTTCTGTTTTCAGCGAATTAACACACCAATGACTTTGGTGCCCAAACCTAGAAACTAGTTTTCAAAACAAGAGGAGAATATTAGCTTATTATGTTATAAATTATGGCTACTTGAAAATACACATCCAAAAGTGCAAGACAGTACACAACCTTAATGTTTACTCCAATCTGCTAACACAAACACAAGTAACCAACAGAGGAAAGACATCATAAACCAGATTGAACGGTGGGTGGTTCAGAGAGCAGGTACAGCTGCAACACAACTCTAGGGTTGCCATATTTCAAAATTGAGCTTCCCCCACCCCCAACCAACACGCCCAGAAAACGTGACTTCACATGCCTAAGATCCAGGACAAAGCACTGCCTTTCAGAAATTTTCCCTGGACATCATTTCCACCTTTGAAATCCTGGTAATGTCTGGGAGAATTTGAATGTATGGTAGACAGTCCTACACAACTCAGTCTGAGGCACCCTCATTCCTGAGGATCAATCACAACTTGCCATGCTTCTCAACCAGTAAGCATTTAGAAAAGGAAAACTACACATGCCTGAGGTGCCCATTTAGAAGAGATGCCACTGGTGCACAATGATGTACAGGCGGGTCCCTCTTCTGTTCCCAAATTTATAAACACTTCTTTATCCCTCCTCATCCATGACAATAAGCCATGCTCTATTTCATTGCTCATCTTCTCTTCATGGAAAGAAACTATTCCCTAACTTCAGGAACTATGTCCTCAGCAATTATTAATTTCATTAAAAATTTAATCAGGCAGAAGTGGCATGCCTGTGTTACCCTTTCATACAGCCTTGAAAGTAAGCCCACAAAAGCAACCAACAAAAAAATCTTACTAGCTGGCAGGGGACTTACAGAGAATGATAGAGCGCTGCAATTTTATTCCACACACGAAGAAGACGACTTCCCCCCTCCAGCAGTCTATTTGCTTTCTACGCGAGGTACTGAGACCCAGTGTTCGAAACTCTCACTGTACTAGTTGCATTTTGCGACAGGGAATTTTATTAGCGCAAGCCGTTTCTGAGCTCTGGGTGCAGTAGTGAGCCAATATTTCCCATTAAAACTGCAGAGTGGAAGGAAAGGTGGACCTTGTTCTGCCTCCCCACTTCCAGCCCCTCTCTGAAGACCGGAGAAGAGACCTTCTTAAGAAAATTAGGGGGGTAGGCAGGGGAAGGACTAGACCACATGGAAAATGAATGTGATATTTTAGCTGCAGTTCATTCGTTTCCAACTTTGTATTCTTGTTTCAAAAAAAATACACATGCCTGGACATTGTTGTTGCGCCTGTAACCTCGGTTTAAGGTGCCATTTAGCTCCTCGCTTTCATATCTCAGTTTCTAACACTGCTGAGAGCAATCCATCCCCTTGCTTCATCAGCCTGCTCACTTGGCTACATGTAATTCCTGGTTACCTATGGCTAAACAGCCCAGTGCTTAAATACAAAACTAATTTATATGTGAACTTGGCATGGTAGTGGATTAAACCTGCTAAATAAGATTACTGAGAGAAGTACTTTCTTCTTACTCTATCAGTAGAAAAAGTACAGCCTATGATTTACACCTTCTGTCTGCCAAGCAGCAGCTGAGTATATAGTCCAAATTTATTCTAGAAGATTAACTCTTGTAATCAGACCTGAGCCAATGTTTGATAGATTTAATTTCAGAACCCAATTCAGTATTTCAAGGGGAGAGAAAGTCCTGTAAGTTTACCCCTCTACGTTTGTCAGTAAAAAAAAAAAATTGCTTCATCTGCAGTCAGAAGATGCTTTTTAATGATTTTTAAAAAAACACCTAAGCACAATCCTCAAAAGTATAAAGACAGGATTATGTATATTATATATGCTGTGGAAATGAAGGAAAAAAATACAAAACAATGCTGTAATTAGATTTTCAACACCAAGAATGTAAGAATATGACAGCACATTCAGGAACTTAAACAGTGTCCTTTCAGTAATTGGCGTTGGCAACTGAAACAATCTTCTTTGTACTGTTAAACTGTCATTGTAGCACATGCCAAATATTTCAAATCCCTATACAAATCAGCATCAGAATTTAGGCGCCTGCATCAAACTTTGCAATTTTTATATTTTAATGTTTAACAAAATAATGACATTTGTATCCCACACTGCCAAACCAACTATTCCCTCCTCTCTTCTGAAGCCCCTCAGACACCTCAAAATCTTCTCCAGGGAATTGAGCAGATTTTGGAGTACCGTAGATTCTGGGGCAGAAAGGAGGCAGAAAGGAAGAGCAAGTCCCATTGCGTAAGTGGCATTCTGCTTATGCAGCCTTGGATATGACCCTGACTAGACTTAATGGCATCAAAATAGTAAACTATTCAAGAAAGAAAAACCAGGGACTAACTTTCTATTCTTTCATGATGCATCAGAGAGCTATAAATACCACTGATCAAGTTTGTTTTGCTGGGCTGCGCACAATTAAGATCCAACATGACATTTCAAATGTAATTTGTGTCAAGGTATTTATTCACAAGAAGGCAGGAAACAAACATGAATTAAGGATATGGAACAGATTGGTTTTGAACTAATTAAGCAGGAATATATGGAAGATGAGACTGAGAATCAGAAGCATGCATAATTTTCTAAGGACCTGTCACACAAGATGTTCAATGCAGGCAGAACAAACCATGCCACAGTTGCTCCAAAACCCAGTTGTACTGCCTTTTTCAATAATCAGAGACATCAAGAATTTGTGGTAAATAAATACCACCCAACTTCAAACATGAGGATTTCTTTAAATGGAGAATGCTTAAAGCATTTTATTATAGAAATGTAAGGGGAGATTTACAGCAACCAAAAAATAGCATATTACAGGTTTTATCTACAGCTTAAACTAGATTTTTTGAAGCAATACACTTAACTTAGAGGAACAATGATATACGTGGAGCACCTTACACAGCTAAGTTTCTAAGAGACATATATACTGTATACTGGCTACACATTTAGAAGCTTTCCATAAACTCCACATTTAAGAGGAGGTAATTCTTCAGTGGGACCGGGTGGAAGCTAACAAAAGTAGTGCATTAATGTAGCTGAATTAAATATAAATGTATTAACATTCTCTCTGGCTAGATTTCAATAGTGGTAACAAGCTTCTGCAATACGTCTGGGGAAAATGTGTCCTGTTATTTCTAGTTTAGAATGTTAATATAAAAGCTGCAATATCCTCTCAGAATGAAAAAGGAAAAGAAAAGAAACAACCTACCATACCTTTGAGAATTCTCACCTTGTTCTCAACTTTGAGGTTTGCATACATATTCACACCCTGGAAAGCCAGAAGTGGCTATGTCTTCCCAGTGCATACATACCACAATCCAAGGGTTTCCCCTTTACTCTTACACTGAAAATTACAATAAGAAATTTTCCACATTTGTAGGAGCTTTCAGTTCTTCCCAAAATAATCAATTTGCCCAAGAAAAAAAACCCTTTTTACAACTTCGCTAATGCTACACCTAGTTCAGGGGCTGGAAGAATAATCTGCAGGGTCTTCCCCACACCTCTCTACCACCATCAGGCTTGAAATAAGTCTTCTGTTTCAGTCAATGGACTAGGTAATGTTATATGTTTGGGGGAGGCGGTGGTACAAGAAGTCATACAGTTTTCTAAAGCACTCACAGGCCCAAAAAGCTTGTCCTAGACTGAAGCCATGATCTTATTCTAAGTATCTGCTATTAAGCAAGATAGCCAGAGTGCATCCAAATTCAAACTAAGTTTATTTTGCTGGAAACAACAACAACAACAATAATAATAATTTATTATTTATACCCCGCCCATCTGGCTGGGTTTCTTGGGTGGCTTCCAACAGAACATTAAAATACAATAATCTATTAAACATTATATTGCTTGGAGGAGGGGTTCAAATATAACCTCTCTACTTGCTCCACTTCAAATAAATGGAGCAAACAAACATCAGCACTTAAAGCTGCCCTACCCAAAGTCCAAGGCTGAACCAAAGTCCCTGCCAGCAGAATATCTGGGAGCAAACCGGCAAGGATATGAGCTCCACAAACCAACTTATCTCAAGTTGCCTCTTTTGTGGTTATCACTGCAATGGTAATCAGATTGTCAATTTTGTTGTTTCTGATGCAAGGAGCAAACTTCATGGCCCCTGTCACAAGAGCCAGTTCATTGGTCCGTCCAGCCTAGCATTGTCTACCAAGCACCTTTCTAGCAACAAGTGGCTTTGCCACTTTCACTGGACATGCCAGAGATATAACTTGTAGTCTTCTGAGGACAAAGCCATATGCTTTGCAATTGACTGGTGGGTCCCACTGGCCCAAATAAAAACATCATCTTTTAAATGCAATTAAGATATTAAGAGTAGCTTACAAGGTACGATTTAGGACTGTCTTTCCCAACCTGGTGCCTTCCATATGTTTCTCACAAAAACTTCCTTTAGCCCTAGTCAGAAAATCAAGTTTTGAAATAGTATGCAAACATTTGCTTATACTGCCAAAGAAGTTGAAAGATGGAGTACCTACAAGGCCAATGCAAGATAGGAGAAGCCCAGATCAATTTTCTTGAATGCTTGTATATCCTAAATTATTAAAGCAAAAGGTTCAGAAAGCAAATATAACCACACTCTGAACTCTACAATAAATGGGCGTCTTTTACAAAGCAATAATTTTGCAATTATAACATCATTATTTCATTCAAGATATTAGAATATATCTATCTACTTTAATAGAGAAGTTGTATTTTTGTGATATATGTACATAATTCTGTCATCTATGTATCTTGCAGAACACTAAAAGACTCAAATCAATTTCACCATTGTATTTCATCTATTTGCCAAATATTTTCTAGCTATGAAGTCAAGTCATTGTTCAGCAACTAACAAATACTGTCAAGTTCTATTATGCCTCGTAACTATTCAAGTTCTTAAAATTGCATTAGCATTTGCATATCCCAAAAATGAAAAACAATGTAATTTCATTGTGAATTCACTGTGAAACATTATAACATTTCCCCTCCGTTTCCTAATGAGGACACAACCATACCAGATTCCATTTTATTTCCCCCCAGTCACCTTTTTCAACTGATCTTCATATTTAACCGATGGCTGTCAACAGCACAGCTTCTTTATCTATTTGAATTAGCAAATATGAAATATGTTGCTGCATCTCTTGGAACCTATTCTGAAGATACCATGAAGCTTTTATCGTGAATTTAAATTATCTAATCCTTTCTCCAGTTTACCCACAAATTGAGGCTGCAACTCTATGCTCATTTAACTCCTAAATTCAGTTCAAGGGAACTTACTTCTGAGTAGACATGCAGAGGATTGCACTGCAATCACCTTAAGCAAACAAAGATAGCTGCATGTGTGCTGGGGTAAGGAAGGGTCAAATGAAAATGCAAAAGTTCTGAAGGAATATGAACACTTCTTGATAGTTTCAGTGGATTCATTTCTTCAGATCAATCATTAATCTTTAACTTTGGACTTGCTCACTTGCCCAAATCACCAGAATTGATATGGGCTGTTGCTATATTTTTAAGATGTACATGTGAAACACTTTATGAGAACATCCTAAAAAACCTGTAACTGACATGTGACTAGTAAGAACTGGAAGTGGTGGCAGCTCAATGTTCACCAGCAAATGAAGCTGCTGTTGGATAGCAGGAACATCTTAGCTGCTGCTGCTCATAAAGTGCTGCAAATCTGGAGGATGCATACAATTCAGTACCTGAAAAATCCTGCACCGCTAGGCCACTGATGTGGCTCATAGTGGCATTATTGCTTTTAGGAATGGGGACAAAGCACATTGGTACAATCAAAAAAGTGTTTATCAGGTGTACTATTGCTCTAGGCAGGGACCAACATGTTGCTTCTAAGTATTAATGATGCGGATCATATATGTTGGATCATATACTCAGCAGTTCATGATCAGTTAATTACTAGGCAAAACACCGTGTTTCCCACAACATTTAAACTGTTGTCTTCCACTCTGCAGTGCTCCTTTGATATTTCTGTTCACACAATCAGATAAGATGCTTCAAATGAGTTCTCCAAAAAGTTACCGATTTCAATAGGATAATTTAGGTTCTTATTCATTCCCATTTCACAACTCGGACACAATCACCCATATTGCATATAAACCGATGCAAAACTATGGTGCAGTTCATCTTCATCCTCAAACAGCATGTGAACTGTGACATATTAGCACCCACTATAACTAGCATCTTCATAATATATGCTAACACTGATATTAGTTTTCTGAGTGCCAACATTTATGGACCAGCACTAGCCATGTCCAAGAGGGGGGAAATTAGCAGACCAAGGGAAATACCAAGGGTT
Organism: Zootoca vivipara; assembly: GCF_965207765.1. Classification (NCBI taxonomy): domain Eukaryota; kingdom Metazoa; phylum Chordata; class Lepidosauria; order Squamata; family Lacertidae; genus Zootoca; species Zootoca vivipara. The sequence continues at coordinate 25,797,025 of NC_142590.1, forward strand.
TCATAAACACAAATATGTTTAGGAGGAAAGCAGTGTTAGAAACTGGGATAGAAAAGCTAAGAACCAATGGCTTTGGAACCTGGGTTGTGGGCACGGGGGCAGTCAGCAACACTTTTTTATTTATTATTCTGATAAGCATGAACTAATATGCAATTCACATAAGTGACACATGGTTAATGTCACATTGTTAGCAGAAATTGTTTAATTTGTTTAATTTGTTTAATTTGTTTAATTTGTTTAATTAACATGTTTAATTTGGTGTTTACAAGAAAAATATTGGTACCATACTTCAGTTTTCAAAACAATATTCTCTTTATTGTTAAACTCCTTAACTTTTTGTTCATCCTTAGCATATACTTCAAGGCTTCAAAGCACATACATTTCAGTAATCCTTGAGTGTCAGCCAGATGCAAAAAATGGCACCCAAACTTATGGAGGTGCTCACAAATAGAGAATCTTTAGGCGCTGGCGCCCTGCTAATATTAAACCCGGGAGGAAACCCCAAACATTTGAATTAAGACTGAGCATGCTCAGTTGGTATAGAATGCTGACTGACTGTTTGGGGTGGAAGGAATGACCCAGTAGGTCAGGGGAAAGCAGTGGTTGGAATTACGAAAAAGAGACACCTCACACTAACATTTTGTTGGAAGCCCCACTTGTACTAATCTTCAGCAGGGATACAAGGCAGCTGAAAGTACATGCAACACATACTGAATAACAACAGAGGAAATACCATAAAGTGAAGATACCAGGGAAGATACAACAGAAAACTACAAGGAATCCTCATGTTGTGAGGAACTGTGTAGGTGCAGGTAAAGTGTAGATTTTGTCCAAGTGCACACAAAACAGAATGTACACAGTTAAATACACATAGCAATGACATTCACGTATCACATTAAGACAGGATTTCCAGCTTACTATGAACAAGCAGGATGCAATTTGCTTCTCCAGACAGTAGGTAAATCAAACCAGGAAGTCAAAACTAAGCTTGGCTTCTTATGATGTGCAAACCTGGCAACCTACCGGTAATTTGTTGCTTCCAGAACAAGCAGAGTTTGAAACTTGCTTACAAACCTTGCTTATTTCAGAGCAACAAACCAGGATGCTTGATTTGCACATCATAGAAAGCCTGGTTTAATTGTGCTTTTCTGGTTTCCTTTACCTGCTCACATGAAGGGGCGGAGGGAGTGAACAGGCTATATGAACCAGCATAGTGCTTATTCATAGTATGCCAAGAATCTTGTCTAGTCTTTCATATTGAACAAACAAGGTTTGCAGACTCTAGTCATTTAATTGAATTTTCAAACACCTCCATTATCAAAATATGCACACAGCACATATCTTTGCATTGTTGTGCTTTTTAGCATAGGAATGCTCGCAACAGAATACTAACTAAATTCTAACACATACTAAATTGGGAATGTGGAGGAAGGTACCCTGTGAAAACAATTTCCGTTTATACCAACATAGGAATAGGGGATTTAAGATGAACTGCATTATATATATGTGAAACAGAATGTCGTCTCCGAGGAGGAGAAAGAATACAACATCTCATCATATAGCCAGTTATTTTGTGTTATTCATGTCAGAATGAGAAGCCCATTTTAAGTATAAACCACACTTGCCAGAGTAAGAGAATGCTGTTTCATCAGAAAGTATCCAGAAAAATTGTTCTACAAGCAGTTTTTTTTCCAAGCCTCCAAGATATATTTTCTGCTGTCATCGTTGAAGTCATACAGCTTTGTTTGTCACAGCAGAAATGAAGCAGGCATTCAAATTTCAAATGAAGAGGCAAAAATAGCAATCTGATTTATCATGCTAAATTTTACATATAATACCATGGACTTGTTCTTAGTTCTTTTAATGAAACAGCAGTTACTGTAGTCAAACTATAGACTTTCAAAGAACAAAAGCACTTTATAGAACTAGAATGATTCAACTGCTGAAAGGAATATAACAGCATGAACACAACATAATTTAACTTTTATTGGCTGCCAGTTCACAACTGACGTTATGTGGATAATTTCTTCCTGTTAACAGATACATAGATAGCACCAGATAACTTTTATTGCTAATTTTGCGGTGCTGCTTCTGTACAGATGTTAAAAGTAACTAATATTCTTTACTCGACATTTTTCATTTTATTTTTGTGTATTATGTAACAAATTAGCACTTCTTTTAACAAGCTAAAGGCAGCAGCCCAAAGGAGGGTGGGCAAAATTAATGGTGCTTGTATTGAGAATTTTAAAAAATAATTTAGAATTTGGCATCTTAGAATTTAACTATAATGACTGTACCTAAATATATTATGCTAAAAGCTGTAGCTCTCTTAAACTTAACCCATGGCTCTCTACCACACATACCGTGTTTCTCACAAAATAAGACACCGTCTTATATTTATTTTTCCTCCAAAAAACACACCACGGCTTATTTTCAGGGGATGTCTTTTTTTTTTGTTAAGCTTTTTTATTTTTTATTAAGCTTTCAGAGAGTTTTGCTGGGTCGGGGCTCCGTGTGGTGCGCGCTGCTGCCCTTGCCGGCTCCCGCTGGGTCGGGGCGCGGCGCACGCTGCTGCCCTTGCCAGCTCCCGCTGGGTCGGGGCGCGGCGCACGCTGCTGCCATTGCCGGGTCCCGCTCAGTCGGGGCTCGGCGTAGCGCGCGCTGTGCCGAGCCCCAACTGAGCGGGACCCAGCAAGGGCAGCAGCACCGACTGCTTCATAGCATGTTTGTCCACAAAATGCAAATTACAAGTCAAATTATTTCCTTTCAATTGTGATTTAAATAATGATTTCATAGAATCACAGACCTGTAGATTTGGAAGGGACCAGGATAGTGCAGCTCCCTGCAATGCAAGACTCTTTCAACTGACATGAGGCCCGAACCTAAGAGTCTCATGGTCTAACGACTTAGCTATCCCGACTATTTAAACCAGTCCATCCTGTTTTGAATATACACAACAATAAAAAGAGAAAATCCATTTTTACTCAAAAAACTGCACTGTGTTAACTCCCTTATACTGGGGATTTACACTCTCCTAATAAAGACAATCTAAAACTGTTGGTGTCAACTTCTCAATGGACAAACTGAAAAACTTTCCTTGTTACCACTTGTAACAAATACCTCTCAGAACAAGACCTTCGTCACACGCATATGGCATGCCACACACTTAAGGGCTAGATTCACCTAAGGAGTTCCATTAGCGCAATGGGGTTTTCCCCACCTCCCCTATGCCCCCATTGCCTATAGGATAACCCACAGAACAGTGCACAGGGGGAGGAGAGGAAAATCCTTCCCTCTGGCAGACTGAAATGCTTGCGCTGATGGAATGAGCGCCAAAGCACTAGGAAGAATTGCTCCTCCCTTTCAATCCAGCAGATCAAGTTCAATGTCAGTTATTTCTGTAGGGGTAACTCAGGATAAGGTCTTCAACATGTCCTCACATATCAGATATAACAGTTATTTTGCCTGCTTATTTTGTTAGTAAAGGAATAATAAAGGCCTGTGGAAATGACCTTATTTTTCCTGGCTTTGTGTGGATACAGGCAGATAGACACAACCTGGGTAAAAAAGCAGGTTCCATCTGAACACGTTCATAGAAAGGAATATAGGAGCCAATAACATTCACTTTTAATATGTTAAACTAAAGTACTGTAACTTTTCATGAGCATGGCCCAAGAACCTGTACATCATAAAAAAACTTGATGAACAGTACTATAGAATAATCTTCTGAACCTATCATATCATAGCACACCTAACAGTGGGAAAAAACTATGTTTACGGAAACACATGGGCTTTACATATGTACTTACACACACATGCGCACATAGACAAATTATACATATCGAAGCTTTCTTAATTGTACAACTATTTCAGGGAGGGAATGGGACTTGTTCTGGCACACCCTCTTTCTACAATCGCCAACTCGCCTATCTAACGAGTCAACCCACTTCCACAAAGTTCAAACCTTAAACAAAATGTGGCCATTTCACAGGTTTCCAACAGCGGAATGATAAAACGATGATATCTATAGACTGCCTCTAAACATCATTGCTATTTCACAGCACTAACTGCGGGCCACACTGGTTTCCTTGAAATCCTCTTCTTCCAGAGCAACAACCAACCCCCCCCCCCAGAAGGTACGGTAGGTAAACTCCAATGGCTTTCAGCAATTTTGATACTGGTGGGGAGAGGCGCACATACAGATTGGCTCCAAACTCAATGCATGCTGCCGCCGGCCCAGTTATCATAGAATCGTAGAGTTGGAAGGGACCCCAGGATCATCTAGTCCAACCCCCTGCAACGCATGGACCTCAGCTAAAGCATCCGTGACAGGTGGCCATCTAAGCTCTGCTTAAAACCCTCCAAGGAAGGAGAGCCCACCACCTCTAATAGAAGTCTGTTCCACTGCCGAACAGCCCTTACTGCCAGAAAGATCCCCCCCCCAATGTTTAGTCAGTATCTCCTTTCTTGCAACTTGAAACTGGTTCGAGTCCTACCCTCCGGAGCAAGAGAAAACAACCATGCTCCCTCCTCCATGTGACAACCCTTCAGATACAGTATTTGAAAGTGGCTATCCTATCTCCTCTCAGTCTCAGCTAAACATACCCAGCTCCTGCCAACGCTTGTCATAAGGCTTAAGTTTCCAGACCCTCGATCATCACCGTCGCCCTCCTCTGCACGCGTTGGCAGCCCTCCTTCTTGCGGAGTTCTCCTCCCAAACCGATTCCCATCGTTTGGAGACACGCGCGGGAACCGACGGCGATTTTTGCTCTCCCACAGCAATCTCTGACATGCTCCCCGCCGCTGCCCCCCCCAAAAAAACCCACCCTCGATGTCCCCATCTTTACCCCCTTCCCCTTCTAGTTCCGCATTACGAGGGGGCGCCGCCGCCGCCCCCCTCAGGAGGAAGGTAACCTCATTTCCACCACGCCACCGATTCATCCAGACCTGGCCGCCCCCCACCCCGCCAGCCACCTTCTCCAAGCCCGCCCTTCGCTCACCAAGCTTCCCTCGGGATTCCTCCAGCTTCTGGATCTGGTTCTCCAGGAAAAGGACGGACACGCCGAACGCCAGCACGGCCAGCAGCTGCAACTTGGGCGGCAGCATAATCCGGAGCAGCCCCATCGGCAGCAGCAGCCGCAGCAGCCGCCCAGCAGCAGCCGCCGCCGCCGCCCGCCTGGTCGCACGTCCGCCGAGGGATCACGACATCACGCGAGGCCCGGGCAGGGAGGCCGGAGGGAGCTTCGGCTCGGCGATGAGGGGAGGGCGACGGGCAAACACACACACACACACCGCGGGCGAGGGAGGCGGCGGCGGCGGCTCACATCCCTCGGGAGACGTCGCGGCTGCACCTCAGCGACGGTCCCTTCGGCCACCGACACGTCCGAAGAAAACACCTCAGCGGCTCCGTCGGCGACTCCCGCTCGCAGGCACGAGCTCAGCCTGCGCGCACTGCTCAGCAACCGAACGCCCGGGCGTCCTCACGCCCCCCGACGTCGAACCAGCCAGGACGCGGGTTCCGCCCCGGCGCTCGCTTCTCATTGGCCGCCGTTCACCGCCCTCCCGGCGCCTATTGGCCGTGCGCCTCGCCGGACCCGCCTGCCGGCGCTACGAAGCCAAGCCCGGCCCAGGGACGTTTGGAGCTCCGATTGGGCGGCTTTTCGTCCCGAAAGCCCGGACGCTTCCACCCCACCTCCCAACCCCGCTCCGAAGGGATTGGATGGTGCGAAAGAGCCGTTCGTCGCGGTCTCATTGGCCGAGCTCCTTTGCTTATTTTCCCGTGTTCGGTAGCGCAAGAGGCCCCCGCTCAGGTGTTTCTGGAACTGCCTGACGAGAAGCCCCCCAGAAAATAAAAGGTTTTGAAGCGCACCACCACCACCACAAAGACAACGCAACTTTTCCCCTTCTTACTCTTCTTAGAAGTCATCTTGATAATTATGGGAGCGTCTGAGCGGGACTTTGCTGTTTCCTTCTGATCAGGCGGGGCTATAGACGCCTTGTCGGTGGGGGGGGGCTATCAAGGCATTTCCGTTGGTGCCGTCGTCGGTTGGGGCGCCAACATGGCGGTGGGGAAAGGAAAAATGGGTTTCGGTCGCTGCTGGGTGTGGCTGCTGGCGGCGTGGCAGGCGGTAAGGGGAGTCTTAAAACTGGGGGGTCGGGAGCGACGGAGCTCCGAGTGATGGAGTGGACCGAACCGTGACCAGGCCTGCCTGCTTGTCGTGGCACCTGGGACCATGGCTGTAGCCGGGATTTTTGTTGGGGGGGGGCAGGCCTTTTGTTGGGGGGGGGAGAACCTCATAATTAGCTATGTATTTTTTTAATGATTTTTATTGATTATTAGGGCAGCTGCCCCTCCTTGCCCCCACCCCACCCCTTGGCTACGCCCATGCTTGGGACATCTGTTTCTGAATAAACAGCCACAGGTTCAAACTGCGGATTTGTTCCCCTTAGTTTTTTCACCTTTCACTGTGCGGGAGCGTTAAAGAAAACAATTTTGTGTGTACATATAGGCATGGGTGCAGCCGGGGGTGGGTGGGAGACCCTCAAAAATTATTTAACTGTGGTTCTGCCCCCCCCCCCAATAAAGTAGAATCCAACAGGCGATTTAGGCGATCTCCCCCCCAAAACGCAACAATTTATTCAGCCTCCCCCCCCCCTAAAAACCTACGCCCATGTATATATAGATATCTCCCTGATTTAACTGGCCGTCCTTTTCTCTCCCCCTTGAAATGTTAACCTCGCTGCAGATCGTGCATTAGAAAGCCTATGCCGTGTTTGATATGCGAGTGTGTGAATCTGTGTGAACCTAGAAACACGCCTTGCGGAAGGAAACTGCTCAAGCCAGGAGGTGTTACTAATGTAACACTTAATGGCTGAGATTCAAGTCTACGTGTTACCAGTGTTACAAACAGATATGAAAGCAATGAGCTTAATGGCAACTTAAACCGAGGTTGTGGGCGCAACAACGGAATGTCTGGGTGCCCTTTTTTATAACTAGAATACAAAGCTGGAAATGAATGAACTGCAGCTAAAATACTATGTTCATTTTCCATGTGCTCTAGTCCTTCCCCTGTCCACCCCCCTAATATTCTTAAGGGGGCTCTTCTCCAGTCTTCAGAAAGCAGCTGGAAGCAGGGAAGCAGAAAAAAGTCCTCCTTTTCTTCCACTCTGCAGTTTTAATCTGAAATCTTAGACGCGGTACTGCTCCTGGAGCTCAGAAACGGCTCGTGCTAATGAAATTTCTGGTAGCAAAATGCACCTACAACAATGGGAGTTTCGAACACTGCGTGTTACGTTCTAAGAGACTTGGGTTCGAAGCCCTTCTTAGCCATAAAGCTCACTCAGCATAGCCTGCTTTGCAGTGGAGGGTGTTTTGTTTTGTTTTTTAAAGTAAGTTTATTGGTTAAAAAACGAATGCATGCCAATTCTGAATATGACATTGAGCAAAGTTGAAATATTTGGACATTTTGTGTTTTTAAAATAGACCTTTCTCTCTCCCCGCTCCGCTCTCGTCATCAGCTGTCATGATACAATGACACTTGTGAAGATTGTAAGGCATTAGTGCCTGTTTTTGAAAGGAGAAAAAAATAAGAACAAAGTATCAATTTAGTTTAGCAACTTGGAGTAGCTGTTAAATTACCTGTCTTTCTTTTGCTCTCCTCTTTTGCTCTCCTCTAGCTCTATGTTGAGTTACCACAAATTTGTAATAAGTGTTTACTGTTTAATATTATGTTAATCCATAATAAGGGGATTGTCAAAAGCCTGTTTTCTTGATTGTCTTCAACTTGTAACACCATGCACTCATTCCCCTCTTTTAATAATTTACAGCACCTTTAATGCACTTTTTCTTGGAAGTAATTCACATTGTGTCCAGTGGGGCTAAATTTAACTTGTATTTAGCATTGTCACTTTAATACATTATATTTCTATTTGTGTTTATGGCTAGCATTTAGGTATGCACTTTGTGCTGTTTTGTTTTACAGATTGTGATATTACTTTGTATATATCTTCAGCTAAGTGCCATTGCGTAGATTTTTCAGTGATGAAGTGAGCTCAACTCCTTAAAGAAAAAGCTGTGTTAGGAAGTGATGGTTGGTTATACTTTGGAATGGTATGGTTGTAGATTCTGATTTAAAAGTGAATTGTACAAATCTTAATTGCTTTTAGGCATCAGTATATGGAGCAGAATTATCATCAGAGGCCTGCAGAGAGCTGGGCTTCTCCAGTAACTTGCTGTGCAGTTCTTGTGACCTTCTTAGCCAGTTTGGCTTAAGTCAGCTAGATCCATTCTGCAGAAAGTGCTGCCAAGAAGAAGCCCAGTCTGAAACCAGAAAGGTAGGTTGAATAATTAGATTTGAAGACCTAGACTATTATTGAAAGTGTGTTAACATGAATGAATTCCAGACCTAAAGCTAATTGTTTTACTGTATTTTTTAGCAGCCATTTTAATACAGGTTTTTGACATGGTTCTTTGTTAATGTTATCTGTGATTGAGTTCCTTAATTCATGAATGTCACAACCCTCTCTTATCTTCTGTCTGCTTTCTGCATCTTGAAAAATTGAGGTATATTACAGGCTTGAACAGAAGGGAAATGCACAATTAGTGAAGGGAAGGGTGGGCAGTTTCACAGATGCAGAAAGGTTAATGTTATATTACTGACTTTTGGTAAAGGAAAGGGGTTTGGTAAAAGGGCTTGTTTTAGTATTATAATTACGTATTTGTCAATTTATATACTGCCTTACTGCCAAGATGGGTGGGGGAACTTGGAAAAGCTCCAGCTCCCTGATCATTTTCCTTCCCACCCCTTGTGTGGTGTGTATGTGTGTAGTTTGTTGTCTCTACAATATTCTTTCTGAGCTGTCGTGATCAGAACCGGACACAGTGAATCCAAGTCTGGTCACACCATAGATTTATATAAAGGCATTGGGATACTGGCAGTTTTATGCCTTGCACAAAAAGTGAAGAGTTCTTGTTGTCTTTGTACCGTTTTGTTGGAAAAAAACCACCACCCAAAACTCTATGTGGGGCCAAGTGAGGCTCCATTTTCAACTCATAATGCTATACTTATTAGTTCCAATGTAGATACATAATAACATTCAGCAATACACAGACACCATGATATAATAACTATCATCCACTTTGCAATGTGGAGGAAATTGACGTTTCTATTCTCATGGTATAGTTAAAGAAGACTCCATCAGTAGCCCTGCATCCAAATACGGATTACAATCAATCTGCACATGGGGTTCCAAATTGAGTAATGGAATCTTTGCACAGAAGCAACCTTCCTGTACATACATCTTGTGCTGGATTGACCAAGCAATATTTGCAATAGATGTAGTGTCTGAAAGGATTGTGTTGCTCAGTTTAATATCTGCAAAATAAACCTCCACAAAGTTAATGAGTCCAATGGGTCTGATTTATATTTTGGGAAATCTATTCTTATTTTGAAATTTCCAAATGTTTGGAGAACAGTTTTACAAAAAGCAATCCAACTTTGAGAGCATCAGAAATACCTTGGATAAGCATTAAAAAAAAAGCCATGCTGTTATATGAGCAAGGACTAGAGGTTGAAACCATCAGGCTGTTAAGACTTAATGAAGCCACTGGTTCTAGAACACCAACTGACTGGATTTTTTTGTTACAGTACATGACATTTTGTGCTTTTGAAGGAATTTTGGGAAATCTACATATGTTTTATGAAAATTCTACTGCTTGCAGAATCTACAGGATGCTATCATGGAATTACAGAAATCTCGGGAATATATATGTATTATTTGCCTGAAATTGGTACTGCACAAATATTCAAATTGCACACGGCATATAATCTAAGAAGAAAGACCTGCACATTAAGAAAGGGAAGAGGATTCTAGTCTTGCAGCTCAAACAATCTGGGGAGATATTTTTCCCAAAAGGATTCGGGATGCTATAGGTAATTGTAAATAATGATTTCAAATATGGAATCTGAAATAGCTTCCTGTGCTAGAAAGTATATAGGATATTCATTCATTCTCACTTCTATGGAAGTAGCTGCTCAGAAAAGTAATTGAATCAAATTGAATCAAGGTGCTCATTGGGTATGTTTTTAAAAACCCTTTTAAATCCTTGATGTTAAAACACCGATACTATTAAATTAAAATATTCATGTGCTAGAATTCATTTTGCATAAAGTGAACAGGAAGCAAATCGGGAGAGGCAAAGGAGGGTTTGGGCCCAGAAAACACATGTCCTCTGATGCCAACTTCTGTCACCAACCCCAGGATCACTTCAACAGCAAACTGGGGCTGCCCCTTCACAAACCAGAAGTAGCATGTGAAATGGACTTGCAAGATGCATGTCCTCTGACTCCAATTCTCCACCCTGCTATCAGTGATGGCCAAGTACAGCTGCTCTTCTGCTAACATAGAAAAGATGACAGCATGCAAGTTAATGGGGAAATGAGCTAATCTGAAGAATTTTTCCATTTTAAATTGCCACAGTAATTTCATTTCCTGTGGATTTTCACGCGTGCTCTCTCCTCTTCTACTTGTATACATCGTCATTTAAGCAGCAATCACTTCGCTAGGGTGTGTGTGTCCCAATTTATTCCCACTGAGAATCAACAACATCGCTTTGTACAAGAATAACCTGCTAATTTTAGTAGATGAGTTCTCCATATCCATTATACTGAGAGTATGCTGTGGGTATTCCTGTTGATTCAGGGAAGGTCTTCAATCAAGTGCCCTTCAATTGTATGCTCAGTGTTTCAGAAATCCTCTGCTCCAGGGAGCAACATTTGTCATGAAGAACTTATTTATAGAGACTTCAGAGCTGCATTACTTACAAATGGAAGCTTCTCTGAATATTTTATCTTGAAAAGAGGCATGAGACTAGACTTATCTGCCATCTTCATTATTTTCAAGAATTGAATCCTGACAGTTTTTATCAAACACATGTCCTGTGAGCAACAGAAGGAAACATTGGCCTTTGCAGATAATCCATTGTTGCTTTATATCCAAGTGCCTTCATTTAATTCAGATGTGGGGATCTTAGCTAGAATTGTTGGGTGCACCTTCAACTCGTTCAGTTTCAGAATGAGTTCTTTTAATTAAAAAGAAGAATTAAGTTTGAGCAAACAGTTATCCATACTTATTCATCCCTTTTTACCAGGGGCATACCAATTCATCTGCCATACTTGGCATGGCAAGCATCCCCCTCTCCTCTGTTGAGGACTCTGCGGAATCCAGTGCACAGAGCTTCCGAGCTTCCTATTCCTCTTGTGGTTTACTTATATAATAATAATAATTAATTTATACCCTGCCCATCTGGCAGGGTTTCCCCAGCCACTCTGGGCAGCTTACAACAGAATATTAAAATACAATAATCTATTAAACATTAAAAAGCCTCCCTAAACGGGGCTGCCTTCAAATGTCTTCTAAAAGTCTGGTAGTTGTTTTTCTCTTCTGTTTTTACTTCTGTTTCTTTTGGTCATTTTCTTTTTTCTCTCTCCCTACCAACCCCTGAGGGCCACCAGTCTTTCATGCCAAAGGTCTGAACTGATGGCTCACAGTGGGATGTTTTTCTCCCCGCTGGCTCCTCCCACCTGCATTTCTCATCTTTATTCTTGAACAAAATCAGTGGATACAGAGACTGCTATGCATGCACACACCCCTCTGACCAACCAGATATCTGCATAAGTGCTCCTATGTTGCACATTGGGGGCAATTTTGGGACTGGAAATTGCCACCAGATAGTTTTGCTCTGACTATTTCCAGGAGCGCTTTAGGAAATTTTGAAAGAACAAGCATGTTGTGGTTGCAGTAACGACAACAGTGAGACTTTGTTCCAGAGAACAGCATGCTTTACAAATGGTGAACAGTCAAGACTTTAAGGTTAATCAAAACGGATGACTTAGAGCATGCAAGTGCATTTCTGCTGACCTTTCACACTCCCTGACTCCCATCCTTCTGGGTTGGTCCTCCATTCTGCTCTGTGAGCTGTATTGTTTTAAGAATGTTTTAAAACAAATCACGTTTGACTTGAAAGAGGCCTTGCTAAGTGCTAATTCAATAAAGTTGATGATATGAGGTCAGGCTGGTCAGAGCGAGCATCAAGAGAGTAACAAGCATAATTAACCCTCTTACAAATTGAGTAAGAGAGGATATTTCTTACAAGAGTCCATTGTTTCATGACAGCTACGGTTGCTGAAGTGGCTTCATACATGGGCTTGCTGTAATTTATCGAATACTCAAACAGAGCACCCTAATGTGCCCGACTGGGGATTGGCATGACCCTTGTGGTCCCTTACAGTTCTACAGTTCTATGATTCTGTGACTTGGAGATGAGGCGAAGGAGAGAAGGAGGAATTGGAGAAGAAAAATGCTTTATTGGTCTCATCATGAGAATCATCCTTCTCCTACTTCTGCTGCCTGAAGATTAACTGCAGCTCCAGTCACCACGAAAAGAAGGATGAGTTCAGGTTACAGAAGCAAAATATGGCAAAGGGAGCTGAGCTGTTCTGGTCATATATGATCACTCTCAGAGAACCAGGAAGTGCTTTTTAGGGACACAGAAGACAAGTTTTTCAGGGACTACAGTAAGAGCAGCCGCAGAGGCTCCTGGTTACCAGTCAAGGCTACTGATTTGCTTTGGTGCACAGTGGATCTTGGGGTCTGGTCATAGGGGAGTTCAAAAAGGTGTGGCTGGGGAGGATGCTGTGAGGACACATAGAAAAGCCTGCCAGACTGAATTAGTTCTGTGGATCATTGCCATAATCTCTATCTCTTTTTTAAAAAAAAGTTAGAAATTTATAAATAATAATGGTAAAACTATTGGGTAAATCTTAGCTGCCCTAAATATGTTTATTTGAAAGTAATTTCTGCTGAGTTGAGTAGAACTTTCTTCCTGGTGAGTGTGCTTAGCTTGCCTCCTATGCTAAGGCTTAAATTGTCAGAGGGGATGTTCACCTAGGCCTGGTTCACATGGCCTTGGCTTACTGAGAACATGGAGTTCATAGTATTTTGGCCCTCTCATGGCCTTTTTGCTGCCACACTAAGCCATAGTTTAGCTTAGCATGTCATCTGAACCAGGCTTTTGGTTAAGTGCTCTTCTTTGACTACAGCTTGTGGTAAGTCAAGAGTTAACCATTAGACCCAGTTTGGACAACACATGATGTGATAAACCTTGGCTTGACTTAGCACAGCAGCACAAAGCTCATGGAGGCTTTCAGCTGCAAAACTTTTTCATAAATGAAATCCTCCAGCACACTTTTGAGAAATAATTGACAATACTAATATTTGAAGAAATTATTCTTCCATGGAAAGAAATAATGGGTTGTGTTCAGCGTAGCACTAAGTAAATCCTTATTCTAGAAGAAAGATTTCCACTTGCCCACTAGGACTTCTGCACCCTCCTTCACCCTCTCAAATTTGTTCTGGGGGTTACCTGAGCCCTTTGGATTAGATCTGAGAGAGTACACATGATGGGGGAGGAGAGGGAGCGAAGCCTTGCTGTGTTAGCAGAAGTTGCATTTGCACAAGGATTTAATTGAATACGGTCCTAAGGTTTTTAAATGAAAAAGTGTTTATTTCAAATACTTGTTTGACTACCCTTCATCACTAAGCAGTCCCAGAGTGAACCATATGGAAACAATTAAAGACCAATAAAAGCAATTCACGGAGATAAGAGTTCATCAAAAAGTAGATTTAAAGTAAACTATTACAGTCGTACCTTGGAAGTCGAACGGAATCCGTTCCAGAAGTCCGTTTGACTTCCAAAATGTTCAGAAACCAAAGTGTGGCTTCTGATTGGCTGCAGGAAGCTCCTGCAGCCAGTCAGAAGCCCCGTCAAAGTTTCGGCTTCCAAAAATATTTCACAAACCAGAGCAGTCGCTTCCGGGTTTGCAGCATTCGGGAGCCAAAATGTTTGAGCACTAAGCTGATCAGAAACCAAGGTATGATTGTATTTGATTACATTTGTAAGGCTATCAAGAAAATATAAGCCTTCCAAACAAAAAGCAAGGTGCAGTTAAATCCATACTTGCCACTATGAATTAATTGGATGACTGCCGGTTCAAGGCCTATCTGCCCTGTACTTCATTTCATTTGGACCAAATATGCCCCATTCCAGTGATCTGAGCAGGCTTCCTCACACTGCTTTGTGAAGAACTGTGGGCATAAATCACATGAACTGTGGGCATAAATCACATACATACTTTAGTGTCTCCATATTCTTGTACAACTAATTGCACTTAATGCCACATGGGACTGCAGCTGGATTGAGGTGTTGACTCTGGTAAGTAATAGCAATTTTCCATTGATTTTAGTGAAGGCAAGGATTTATCCTCTTATACAGTGGTACCTCTGGTTAAGAACTTAATTCGTTCCGGAGGTCCATTCTTAACCTGAAACTGTTCTTAACCTGAAGCACCACTTTAGCTAATGGGGCCTCCTGCTGCCACCGCACTGCCAGAGCACAATTTCTGTTCTCATCCTGAAGCAAGGTTCTTAACCTGAGGTACTATTTCTGGGTTAGCGGAGTTTGTAACCTGAAGCGTTTGTAACCCAAGGTACCACTGTACTGAAATGCCCTTTGCTCCTTGCAAAGAAGAAAATATTGCAGTAGCAATAAACAGCTACAAAGTATTGTCCTAACACTGGCAAATTTGCTCCAAACAATGCACTGACAACTTTCAGCATCCGGAAATCCTGTATCCAATTTCAGACTAATTCAGAAACTTGCTTTAGCAGCATTACTTTAGACAGCTGCACATTGTAAGCCTCACTTTCACCAGTGCAGAATGATGCTGGTTTCTGAAACACTGAAAGATGAAATGGAGGTGAAGGTAACTGTGCATGAAATTGTAGTAGTAGAAGAAATTGCCAACATTTTGCAGTTGCTGAAAATAGCTGCACTTAGGAGTGTCTGTTACCCTATATCATCTGATTGAATCAAAGAAGCTTGTGTCCTTAATTGCAGGTAAATATGATTGTTAGGAGAAGCCGGGCGCTCTTATGTTTTGGTTATGAATTGTACTAAAGTTGCATATAAAAAATGCATAGTGCTCCTAAATCTGTAGAACACACTGAAGCAATTTTAGCAACGCTATTACATACCATTGTCAGTAACATTTCTTATTTACTAAATTATTACTTTGTGTTTTCGTAAAAACGGGAATATTTTCACCGAAAGAGCAGCAATCTAAAGATATTCCAAGTCAGCTTTTACAAATAGTGTTTTTTCTTTAAAATAAGTGGTGTCTTTGTGCAGGTAGCTGGTGTCATCTCCTCATTCATGGATGGCAAACAAGAACTTAAGGGGCTTGCTTGAGTTTTTGGGATTGACAGCCCTAGCAGATTTATATGAGGAAGAGTTGTAGCTCAGCTAATGGTCATTGGCTGCATTTGGACATCACAACAAATCACTTTTGTGGTGCGTGGTTCCCATTCTGACTCCAATGCTTTCCTCCCCTCCCCAAATCTCCCCCAGCACAGCTGGTTTGGTTGAAATATGCCAAGTTCAAACCATGGTTTATAAAACAGACCTGTTTCAACAAACCATAGTTATGGTACACTACAGTATAGTGTATAGTGTAGTGGACCTTGGACGCGGGTGGCACTGGTCTCAACCACTGAGACTCTTGGGCTTGCCGATCAGAAGGTTGGTGGTTCAAATCCGTTCCTCGGTCCCAGCTCCTGCCAACCTAGCAGTTCAAAAGCACTCCAAAAGTGCAAGTAGATAAATAGGTACTGCTCCAGCGGGAAGGTAAACGGCCTTTCTGTGCGCTAATCTGGGTTCGGTGTTCCATTCCGCCAGAAGCGACTTAGTCATGCCGGCTCCCTCAGCCTGTAAAGCGAGATGAGCGCCACAACCGCAGAGTCGTCTGCGACTGGACTTAACTCTCAGGGGTCCTTTACCTTTACCTTCTTACAGTATATAGGGTATTATTATCATCATTATCATTTGTACCCTGCCAATCTGACTGAGTTGCCCCAGCCACCCTGGGCGGCTTCCAGCATATATAAAAACATAATAAAACATTAAACCTTAAAAAGCTTCCCTATACAGGGCTGCCTCCAGATGTCTCCTAAATGTTATATAATTACTCATCTCCTTGACAACTGAAGGGAGGGCATTCCACAGGGTGGGCGCCACTACCGAAAAGGCCCTCTTCCTAGTTCCCTGTAGCTTTACGTCTTGTAATGTGGAACCGCCAAAAGGCCCTCGGTGCTGGATCTCAGTGTCCGGGCTGAACAATGGGGGTGGAGATACTCCTTCAGATATGCTGGGCTGAGGCCATTTAGGGCTTTAAAGGTCAGCACCAACTTTGAATTGTGCTCAGAAACGTACTGGGAGCCAATGTAGGTCTTTCAAGACCAGTGTTATGTGGTCTTGGCGGCCGCTCCCAGTTTAGCTGCCGCATTCTGGATTAATTGTAGTTTCTTAGTCACCTTCAAAGGTAGCCCCACTTGAAGCGCATTGCAGTAGTCCAAGCGGGAGATAACCAGATAAATATGGTTATGTCCCTGGCTAATTGGGAATCAGAAGGGAATACTTCTTGTCTTGACTCTTTGTCACAGTTGCACTGGTGGTCAAGGCAGGAACATGGAACAGCAGAGAGAGGCTAGTCTTGGTCCCATCATGATAAATCATTGTTTATTGTAATGTATTGATATCTGAATTACATACTGAGAGCAATCAGATGGGGTTGATGCATATGTGAGCTGGGCCTTGGAGCAACCTGGAGTTGATCTAGGTGATCCAACATGCTTTTCATAAGGGCCCAGTCTTGAGTGTGACTTAACACTTGATGAACTAGCTCACAGTGGCTGTCATTTTTCTGTTGCAAATTTATATCCAAGTGGTGGTGAACTAATGAGCAATTTATCTGGCTTCTGAATTGAATGGTGATCCTTAAACCCATAAAGGGGATAGCAGTGCTCGCAGAACTTAGCATGAGCTTGTCCCCACAGATATGTAGGTCTTACACATAAGTAGCATGCCTGAGCAGGGCTGTGTACGCCACAGAAACTTAATAGAAGATACATGCACCTCCTTCCTTTTTGGCACAGCGTTCATCTCCTTAAGAACTATCTTTTAAGTAGCATCACACCAAGCAATAAGGATTTTTTTGGCAGGCGCGAATGCTCTGAATAACCCATGGCAAAACAAGTAATCTTAAAGAGAAGTCTAATTTTGGAAAACAGAACATAAATTCGGTGGGGCGGGGGGGCTACAATACTAGTAGTCCTGACTTAAATGGATGTTGGTTAAGTTGGAGGGAGTTTCTTAATATGAGGGTTCTTTTTAGAAAATTGCCATTCTGTGACCAAAAGAAGAAGAAAAAAGCACCCTTTTTAATAGAAGGAAGCATAATTTTATAAGGTACAAGATATTGACATTTATTGGGAGGATGATGCTCATCATTGTTTTAACTTTTGATAAGTGTATTTAGGGGGTTGCCTGTACTACAGTAGAGCCAGAAAAATATGAAACAATGCTAACAGAAGATGGTCAGGCCTGGTGGACTGAACCCCTAACATCGGTATTATTTATTTAGTTATTGAATTTCCTTCCTTTCAAAGGAGACTAGGGTAGCAATTTTTCTATTCCTATGGCTTCAGGTACTACTGGCTCTTAGGCCAACAGGAATGTTACAGTCATTGGTCAGAATCCCAGTGGTTGTGGTCTGATCCTGCACATGGAGCTTTCAGCTACCTCTTCAGTAGAAGTCTTCCTCCCCAAAGATTGGACAGCATTATGGGGTGGCACCCCATGAGGTACAACAGCCTGCTGCCATAATGAAATATAATCGCTGCTGGTATCTTGTGTGCACACATAAGCACTTTTTGCTCATGCACAGAGAGAAAGCAGAGGTGGGGAGGACGGTTTGATCACAGCTATATAGAATAGATATAGAATACAACCTATGTCCTGTGTCTGCAGCATCTGGATTTTAAGTTACTTTGTATTTTAGTTACCTAGTGTATTCAGATACAGTTGTCTACATTGTAGCAGTATATCCATCAGGAAGCTTGGTTTAAGGATGTCCTTAGCCACTTGCATATGGAATATATAGGGAGAAAAGCATCTTACCTCTTTCACCCCTTTCAATTCTATGCTTCTCGGTGCACTCAATGAATGTTGCATAGTTGTGGCGCTTTTTTGTTTTGTCTGCACCTGCTTTTCAGCAACGTATTTTGAGTATCCATATAATTTACATGCATATGAAGAAAACGATATATTTTCCCTCTCTCCCCTCCCCAATCTTAATCATTCATGATTTAGGAAGATAGTTCTGATGTTGATGTAACAATTCTTTAACATGTTGGCTTTGAAATATTTTTCCTTTTATGCAATACTCAGCAATCAGATTAGTGTGATGTCCTCCTTGAGCTTGCTTTCCAGTGAGATTTGTGCTGCAGGGTATGCCTGAAGGTATCTTGCTTGCTGCGCTTGGAACTGTGACATTTGGTCGGTTGTTCAGCTCTGTGAACCAAGGCTCTCCAGATAATTGCAGAAAAGCTCAAGGAAACCAGAACGCCACTAAAAAGGAATCCCTCTACACTTTCATATATATATATATATATATATATATATATATATATATATATAGGCAGCCTTCAGTTTCTTGCCAGTTTCATTTCACTGGAAATAGAGCAAGCAATGAAGATGTAAAATGTTCAGTATTAGGGTTGCCATACGTTCGGAATTTCCCAGACGTAGCCGGAATACAGCTATGTCTGGGTGGAAATCGCTTAAATGTCCGGGAAAATCCAGACATATGGCAACCCGTGTCTGCAGTGTCGTTTTTGGCAATTTCCCATAAAAATAGCTCAAATTTTGCCAAAACGTTTGTGTCCAGATTTCTCCTTTTTGAAATATGGGAATCCAACTCAGTATAGACATAAAGTGGCCAAATCCCAAGAGAACGAGGAGGACATGCTTCTTCCTCTTCCCCACACAGATTCCTCTTACAGCTTTTGCTCTAAGAGTTCTGCAACCACAAGACAGCTGGCTTTTCAAGCTGAATGGCAGCCTCTCTCTTTGGTAGCGGAAAGAGCAGCAGGGAAATGGAAAGTAAAGTTCTGGCTCTGAGTGTGTTCTCTTATATGCATATGTATACTCCTTTAAACATTATACATAATGCTGCTTGTCTCGGGCAGTTAACTAAGCTTTCAGACTTGTTCCCCTGTCAGACATCTTCACATCCTTGCGACTTTTTTAAAAAAATGTGGGGGGGGGGGTGTTGCCCATTTGCTTGAACCCCATTCAGTGCTTTCAGGTCCTCCTATATGCACACACTTATCAGAAAAGGGCAGAGGGAGCCAGAATGGACGGTTGCATTGTGCTTTTTCCATAATGCAGTGAAACTGCCCTTTTATCTATTAAATAGCCTGCAGAGGAAAAGAACACACTGGGGCCACTTTCAAAAGCAGTGCTAGGAAGACCCTTCTGTTCGCCCATTCAAAATAGCACTATTGTGAACACCAGGGCGGGATCTGTGGGTGTTTCTTGTAATGGTGGGAAGTTGGCAATTTTGGGGTGGGGAGCACCCTGGAATGGGAGCATAGCAGCAGACCGCAGAGTGCCAGAAAAGCATATGGTGGGGTTGGTTGGGGTGTGGAAAATGCGGGATTTAAGCAATGCATGTAAACAGAAATATTGCTCCCCATCCTACCAAGGCTAATATGCCAGTATATGAAAAGCCTTTTTACAATAACTTGATAAATCCATTTTTCCAGTAACTATTCACTTTCAAAAACCTATTTTGTGTAGCAAAGAGATAAAAGAGGTAGAAATATTTGAACAGCGCGGATCTTTGAGAATAACTTTATCTGGGTTGCCATGCAGTTCAGAGGAATTGATAATAGAATGCATTTAGTGCTTTGGGCTGATTTTACTTTGAGTGACCTGATTTCACTTCATTTTAAAGTCTGTTTCATTCTGTTACACTAATTAAAATGCAGCTGTCAGCTTTAAGGATTTTGACTTTTATTTTTAGTTCCACGCAGCCTTTATGTCTCTGGGCTACTGCCAGAGGCTCTATCAAAGTAGTGGTAATTGTTCATTGGGCCAGATTATCATCTTGCTCATGACAGTATCAATCGATAATGATCCTTTCCCCCCCCCCCCAGTTTTCCCTAGTTGTCATATCATTATTACAAATGAAACTTTGAAATTTTCTTCAGTATTTGCCTAGTGTGACCATTGCAGCTGGGAGTAAAACATAGATTTTGAGCATTCATATAGCTTGGAATGAGTCTGTGTATGCAGCTTTTATATGGGCGGTAGGCTGTCCTTGTCTTTGGCCGATACAAAGAATTATCGGACAGAAATGGAAAAAGGCACTTCATTTCAGATTACGGTATTTTCCTCTTCTCCGCACTTTTCCAGATGTATTCATTTTTATTGATTACAAATGGGGATTTCAGCTTATACTACTCGCCATTGATTCCCTCCCCCGCCACTGCAGAGCATAGGACAATTGTTCTCCACTCGAAATGGGGCTTCCTAGAGATCTGTAGATAGTTACCTTGGAAGCTCTGGATTCCTTCTTGAGCTGGTGTTGTCTCTTGGATGCTTTTGTGAGGAAGTTCCAACAGGAGCAATTAGATTGTGGATATTCAATCACTTATGTTGCTTATCAGTGCTAGGCTATCCTTCTGTTCTGAATAATGTTTTGGGTGGTGGTTGTTTTTTAGAATTGTTTTTTTTTTTTAGAATTGTTGTTTTTTAGAATTGTTGTTTTTTAGAAAACCATTTTTTAGAATGGTTTCTCCCAGAGAAATTTTAAACAGGGTTGAGGAACCTCGGACCCCCCAGAGACCCGATGAGTTTTTGCCTGTCTGGAATGTGTCCTTGAATACTGATGATGCATCTTCCTTCTCTGGATGTAGGGTTTGGAGGGCTGTGTGAGTGTATGTAGAAAACACTCTGCTTAGATCATATTTGTATTGGTTGTTCAACCCAACTTTGCCTTTGGGTCCATCCACCACTGATATCTGGCCCCCCTGAAAGTTGCGCAGAAGGAAATGCAGCCTTTGAGCTGAAATAGGTGCCCCAGCTTTGGTCTCATCATCATCGTTGCTGTTATATATTTATTTATACCCCACCTTTATCCAGCTTACGGATAAAATGAAGAACACCTAAAAACATAGAAAAAATAATAAGTCAAAAATTATACAACTCCTCACATTTGTCTCTGTTTGCTTGCTCTTTGCCAGAAACCAAAATAGTGGCTCCTTTGGTAATGGCTTGTCTTTTATTTTACATACTAGCCAGATATTTACCAGAGTTTTAGTCGGTAGATTTCCATGCTAATCGAAACCAATGAAAGTTGGAGTCCAGCAACATATGGAAGGCTAAAGTTCTTTAATTGATGTGTAAATTCTCAAATGTGTGCATATATTTACTTGTACATTTGTTTTGTGGATTACTTCAGATAAATGTGTGTACTTTCAGTTTCTGAGTGATAAATGTTGCTTTCCAGTGCTACCTGTTACATGGCTTACATGCTACTTATTCCTCTGCTAGTACCGGTATTTTCTGCTTTGCTATTTGGAATTTGAATAAGAAATTTGATTTTTTTTTTGCTAATTACATGGATTCAAGTGGTTTAGAATTATCACTTGGCCTTGACTCTTTGCAAGTATCAATAAAAACCTCAAGCTGTCATATGTCAGTGTGAAATACTATTGCAGTTGAAGTCTTGGTTTTTATAAAATAGCTGTCAAATGTTTTGTTAATAGTCCAGCATACAGATATTACTTGGAGAATGTTTGACATGATAATTAGCAGAGAAGAATTTTCAGTAGCAAAATTGTTGCCAGTCATCCTGAGAAAAGCCAGCTAGAAAATTCCCAGCCCTAATATTTGTAGACGATACAAATACAAAGGGCATAGAAAGCATTTAGACTCACTCTGGGTCAAACTTGACAGTTTGCTTGTAAATCCAGATGGTGAAATATACCCAAAGAAAGGTTAATTGTTGCTTGTACACTAAGGAGTACTTAGAAATGTCAGAGTATGCGACAAGCTGAAATAAACATAGAAACCTTAAGTATGACATTGCTTAATCACATGCACAGGAAGATTAAATTCCGTTTACTAAATTAATTCTAACTAGACTCTTGCAGTGAAACAGCTTCAAATAAAACCTGGAGATAGTTTTATGAAAATTTCTCAGATATATTTGTATAACTGAAGGAACATAATTATTTTCTCTTGAAGTGGAAGTCCATGCTTTCTGATGGTTCACAGAGTTTACTTATTCACAGTGAACAGTCTTGTGAATGTCAGTTTTTCTTTTCTTTATTCCACCCTTTTTCATTCCTCTTCTGGAAAGAAGAATTGACTAATGCAGGTCACACAACAAGTGCTTCTTCGCCCCAGTCATTAGTCACAATCCACACAATTTTCAATGTCAAAATGAAGGTCAAAATTCAAATCTGACTTGAAACTTGGTTTTAACAAAGTTGGCAGAGCTTCAATTTAGGTAAATACCAAGGCATCAAATACGTAAATGAACAGACTTACTGAGATTGCTTGCTTTTGCGGAAAAACTCTTAACTATCGGAATGATCATGCTCAAAAGGAGTAGATGGCGTGGGAATTCTGTCTTAATAATTATGAAAAAGTATTGTGTGGGGCAAACTTTGGTTAATGGCAACGACCATTGTTGCTATTGAATATCAACCCCAATCTAGAATAAGTTAAGTCGCTCTGCTTGCCCGGAGGTCCCCACTCCACCTCTCAAAAGTGTGGATGAGCGAAAGAATTTCTGCGCTTCGTGGAACTGTAGGATTGTAGAGAATTGTAGAAACAGGGACCCCAAGGGTCCTCTATTCCAACCCCTTACAATGTAGGAATCACAACACAGGGAAGCCCTGTTGTGGTGAGCGGCTGAGCCACACTGGGATTCACTGGATTACAGCAAGCCTTATTGCTAAGCCTTATAGCTCACAGCAGACTTTTGCCTGCCCACACCTTCTGCTGTGAGAAACGCCAACCCTGCCTGTTGCTGGTTTGGATTGCTCTGTCAGTTGCGGGAGAGGGGGATATTGGTTTCAATAGTATGTCAGTGCAACTGACTTTCACTGGATGTGCACCCTCACATTTGTGAAGATGTAACTCATCTTGCTCCATGAAGTTGCACATCTTTTGGTTCATCCAATCTTATAGGTGACTTTGCTTGGCCTGCAGAATGTATCCGTGGTCTGTGAAATGGAAAGTTAACACATAAGTTGTATTCTGGTGGTATTGTGGTCCTGCCCTTCGAACAACAACTGACTTAGCAATGCATTTGCTCTTGGAACGTTTTTAGGCTATCAACGCTGAGTCCTAGATGAATTCGTATTTAGTGAGTTACTATTCTGAACAGTGATACCACAGAAGCCACCTTCTCAGGTTGGAAGATTGGCAATTCTTCTAAATTTCCTTACTTCTCTTCCTAATTTCACTGAAGCCGATAGATGCTGTATCCAGAATAGATTGGACAGGTCATCATTCTTTCATTAGACTTTGAGTTTTGAATAGTAGCGATAATTTTGCAACCTAATAGGAATAAAGGGGTTCCTCAAGTCACACATTATAACCCTCTTATATCTACATCAGTTGTGTTTAATTTGTTCAGTTGATTTACTATTTTCTTCCCTAAATATATTTTTTCTGTTCTTTTGCAGCTCTATGCAGGGGCAATTCTTGAAGTGTGTGGATGAAAATTGGGGAGGTTCCCTCAAGTCCAGGGTAAGTGAATTTGTAATTTGTCCTTTTAGTTATTTAAGAAGGATCACCGAAAGGAAGACCTCATTGCACCTGAATTTTTTGCATGGATCCTGAAGCAAAACACTGTCCTATTGTGAATATACATAGATATGGCAACTTACTTTTATGTGAAACATATGAACTCCAGGAAAGGGCAGTGGAAAACACATGTCAGATTTTTTTTCTAGGTGAAGTGAAAATTGAGCTGCTAATTTTTTTTTAAGTAGTTCTCTGAAGGTAACTTTTCTCTATCATTTTCATTAGCCTTGTTTTTGAGCAAGTACATTTTTAACAGACAAGTCATGAGAATGCAAAATGTCAGATTCACGTCCTACATTTGGGACTTCATTAACCTTTTTGAACTGAATAAAGCCAGTCATTTTATGACTCTTCTGACTGGCAGACGTCTTTTTTTCCTGATGGAAAAAGTGGGTGAGATCTTGCTCATCATACTTGGAGGATAGAAACAGAAGCAGAGGAAGGATTGAGGGTGGCAGTCCAAGGCCACCGGATTTCCCCCTTTGTCATGAGTTTTTTCTGTGTGTGCATTATTCATAATGCTTTAAAATACCCACATGTGCATAGCCATGCTTGAAAAGAGAATCTTGATTAGAGCAGCTTTAAGTTCTATTCTGCCATCTGACCCATCATCTGTGATTGATAGGTAGTGGCTTTCCTTTTTT
The DNA here is from genome assembly GCF_965207765.1 of Zootoca vivipara. Lineage (NCBI taxonomy): Eukaryota > Metazoa > Chordata > Lepidosauria > Squamata > Lacertidae > Zootoca > Zootoca vivipara. The sequence continues at coordinate 25,821,451 of NC_142590.1, forward strand.
ATTTATCAAGTATTTATTTAAAGCAGTGTTTCCCAAACTTGGATTTCCATGGGTTTTTTTGGAATACATTTCCCATCACCCCTGACCACTGGTCCTGCTGGCTAGGGATGATGGGATTCGTAGTCCAAAAAGTTTCGGAAACACTGATTTAAAGCATCTTTATTCTTCTCTTTGTGGCTTAAAAAATCAGTAGTAAGATCATGACCAAGCTCATGCTCTAAAAGGCATAATGCACAAGGGAAAATAGGAGGGGGGGAAGCAATCTTTTGTGCAACTACTTAAAGTTACAGTTATAACTGTCATTCCTCTCTTCCCCCACAGCTTTATTATCGAAGGCAGGGTGATGCTTCTGGAGGTTGCAGCCAGAGAGGGAGGAGTTCCTCGCTGCACTCTCCAGGAAGGTCAGCCTTGCCCCATAGCAGCTAGGCTTGAAAAGAGCCTAACTGCGGGGGGGGGGGGCAGAGACACCTGTGGTGGTGGCACTGCCTTATTAGCCCACCCCCCCAAAAAATAATGCCTGCTCTAAAAGCAGCCTCTTGGTGAAGAGGAGGTGCTGGTGTCTCCCCCCACCCTTGTTCCTGATGTAGACCTTCTTTCCTGGTGGGTACGTTGGTGCCGGTTTGTAGCTCACGGGTGCCAATATGTCTGGGGTCAGCCCTGGGCCCACCCTGCTGGCGGTTCCCACCCCACCATATGGTCTTGGGCATGCCTCCTTTGAACTCAAAATAACATGGGCTGAACCTGGGACCTTCTGTGCGCAAAGAACATGTTCTGCTGACCTACGGCCCTTCCCCAGATGGCTCTAGTAGGTCTGCATGAAATACAGGTGAGGCCCCTTTGCTCCTTAAACGAAGCCTCGTTTAGCCCTTTCTTTGCATGAAGTGGCTCATAAGACCTGTCTTCTCCCTTAAGGGTTCTTTGACTTTTTTGTGGAACGAACCTCCACTTTTTCTTTATATGGGGATTTAGACCATTCCTGCATTCTGCACACCTGAACCAAAATCTTATTGGATCTCAACTCTTCCTGTTTCTATAATTTAAGCCATGTTTGTAGCTTGTAGGGGGACCAGGCAGCTGTGTTTGCCCTATCCTCCCATAGCCAGGTTGCCAGGACTTTGAGATTACACAGTGGAAAGGCTGCTTGTCGAGCTATAGCTGCACATTGCAGTTGGTTTTAACCAGTGCTATTTTTCCTTAAAAAATGTTTAGGGGTACTCTCATTTTCCTGCCCCTCAATGAGGCCACACTCAGGTTCACAAAATGTTTAGGGCTATGCATACCCCTGCTTCCCCCCAGAAAAATGCACTGGTTTTGACTGATGGTGGAAGGTGGATAATAATTATGTTATTATTTATGGAATTTCTTATTTTAATGCTGATTCTTTTCTGAGGTGGTTTGCTTGCTCTAGTTTCATATGCACACACTTTCGGGGCTAACAAATAGAACTTCAGTGGGTAGGTTTTCATCTTGCATCAGTTTTTTGTCTAAGCTTTTGAAGCTCACTCATCCTCAGAAAGCTTCCCATGTTGAGAATATCTCATCAGAAAATGAAACTCTAGCAGGTTGTCTGCAGGGTGTTTTTTTAACCAGAAGATGTCTCAATTCATTTTTCACTAGATTTAGAAAGCTGCCAGTGCTACAATATGTCTGATAGTTTAAGTTGACATCAAACATAGCAAAGCTGGTGTTAGATTTTTTCCCTCCCTACCCTCCTGCTTCATTTTGTTCTCCGCATAGTGTGATCTGTTCTGTCTAACATCATTGTACCACTGAAATAGAAATGTGTCGACAAAGAGGTGTGCACAACTGCTAGAAACACTAGGTGCTTTTAGGTCGTCATTCAACCAAGCAACTTGTAGCTCACCTGGACAACTTAACAGTGGTCCTCAGGCGAGCAACTGAGGGACGTGTTCATCCGGCAGCTGCCATAGTGCAGAGCTTTGTAGCTACTGCATAGGATCTATTGTCATACAAGATAAATATAGGAAGAAAGAGCAAATATGCAGTGTCCGAAACGCCCATTGTTCTGGGTGCATTTCGCATCAGGGAATTTCATGAGTATGAGCCGTTTCTGAGCTCTGGGCGTAGTACTGCACTGAAGATTTCTGATTAAAACTGATTAGTTTTAATTTCTGATTAAAAAGTGGAAGGAAAGGAGGACCTTTTTCTGCCTCTCCACTTCCAGCTACTCTCTGAAGACTGAAGAAGAGACCCTCTTAAGAATATTAGGGGGGTGGGCAGGAGAAGGACTAAACCGTGTGAAAAATGAACATATTTTAGCTGCAGTTCATTCATTTTCAGCTTTGTATTCTTCTTATGAAAATAGTGTGCCTAGACATTCCGTTGTTGCACCCATAAGGTGCCATTTAGCTCCTAGCTTTCATTTCTCCGTTTCTAACAGTACACACATGCAATGATAGGGGAGGGCAAATTAAACAGGAATGTGGGACTCTGTTTTTCCATCATACCCTTTTTTAAAAAAATATATATGAAAGCCTAACCATTAGTCCAGATTGTAGTATTACTGTTTCCAATCTTTCACCCCAGGGTGGGTCACAACAGTTCAAAGCACAACATTAAAAACAGTTATATATAAAATAAGGTTTGTCTTTGAAGTATACATCTCAGATATAACTGTAATTATTTATTTGAAATGCTGGTTGTTTCTGCCTAATTGCATCTGACATGTACCTTCTTCAGGTGAGTGAAATAATTCTGGTGGGGGCAAGGGGACACAGAATGGGAAGCAGAATGTGCACATTTGACAACATTTCCAACACGATAGAACAAGTATTCATTAGAGCTTGGACCACTCGCTGCAGTTTAGCTTCGGTGAGCTGTGTATATTAAACGTCTACCAGCCCATCTGGGGTGCCACAAAATAAACCCGGGAGAAGGGTTGTTCAACAAGTGTCTGGTTCTTGTTCCTGCAAATGCTATCTATATGTGACACAGGTATGTATTGCAAGTCTGGCCCTACCATAGGCTACAAGAAGGCAGCTGCCTTGGGCAATGGCTGTGAAGGGGCTTGGAGTTGTGCCAAAGTTGTGCCATTGTGTCCTTTGACTAAAGCAGCAAAATGTCTTGAGTCAGCCCTCTGTATTGCCGTGACTTGTTCCTATCAGACAAGAGCAAAAGACATAAACAGGCACTACAATTCTGTTCTGCAATATGGTAGATTTTAGACTACAATTATACATATTTCTGTGTTTCATCTCCACTTTGAATCTTGTTTGAGGCATGAGAAGAAATATTCATTCTGTTTAGAATAATGCTTTTTCTTTGCTGCCACATTCTAGCTTTCGTCAGGAGTGACAAGCCCAAACTGTTCAGGGGACTGCAGATCAAGGTTAGTACTAGTTTCTGTTTTTTACTATTAATTTAAAACCTTTCAAATGTTACCTTAGTATTGGATAAAGATGTGAATTGTGCATCTGATGGGTGGAAATTTTCAGTGGAAGGGAGTTGGCAGAGCAGGAGACGCTTAATCTCAAAGTTGTGGGTTCAAGTCGCATGTTGGGCGAAAAGATTCCTGCATTGCAGGGGTTTGGACTAGATCAGGCATCCCCAAACTGCGGCCCTCCAGATGTTTTGGCCTACAACTCCCATGATCCCAAGCTAACAGGACCAGTGGTTGGGGAAGATGGGAATTGTAGTCCAAAACATGTGGAGGGCCGAAGTTTGGGGATGCCTGGACTAGATGATCCTCGCAGTCCCTTCCTATGCTACAATTTTGTGATCTGTAAATAACTGATTTAGCTTAGTATGGGGAGCACAACAATACTGAGTTTGTACATCAGTCCTGAGTGCATTTTGTCTTTTAAAATAATAGCTATGCTGGTGGCAATTCATTCTGTCTGGAATCAAAGTCTTGCGTAGAGTAGTCATTGTTTCAGAAAATCACCCTACATTCAGAATGTATATCCGACCACAGCAGTTAATTCAACCTGGAACTTATACTTGAACAACAGCGATAATTCTAAGTTACTTTTGGAAGCAAGGAAGTGAAGGTTGAGCTTGCCAGATGTGTTGAATCCAGGCAGACAGTAACATTTGATTTCTTTCCTGTGCAGTACGTACGTGGTTCTGACCCTGTACTGAAGCTCTTGGATGACGGTGGGAACATTGCCGAAGAACTTAGTATTCTCAAATGGAATACAGACAGCGTAGAAGAATTCTTAAATGAAAAGCTAGAGCGCCTCTAAAAAAAAATATCTTGATTATTATGTTTTGGGTTTTTTAAAGTTTTTATTTCTTGCATCATTTTTCATCATGGTAATCTTCTCAGACAAAGTGTGATAAACCCCGGAAATCATTCCAGCTTCTGCATTAATTTCAGAGCCATCCCATACTGTGTGGTGCTCAACATCTTTTAATTAGGAGCTGAAAGCTTCAAGCACAGCACATTTGACAAATTGGCAGGCTGAACAAATGGCCTGTCCTGGTACATTTCAGCTCATCTTAGTGGATGGATACCATTAATGAAATGCTTTGAGACAAATGTAATGCAAATACTGAAATTTGTAATAATTGGGCCATTTATTTTTACGGGCAAAGCCTTATTTGTCAGCTCCCAATAATTGAGATGATTACTCTGCTTTTTTTTTTATTTTTAATACGCTGCCACTCTTTGTACAGCCATGGGAAGTTGGAGCCAAATAATATGTTCTCTGCCTCCCAAAGAGACGTCGGTTAGCATCTTTGCATTTTGTATTTCCCAGCTGTCCTTTTTATAGAACCGTTATTTGCAATACTCATAATGAATGCCTGCTGTGGAAGAAGAAGAAGAAGAAGAAAAAAAAATCATTTGTAGCCTTGCTCTGACAGTGGAACTTGTGATCTGCAGTGACTGAAGAATGCTAGGGGAATGCGCTTTAATGATGACTACATCTAAAACCTCTAACAAAAGGCATGTGTAGGTCTGAGATCAGGTGCACTTTCTTGGCACAGTTTAACCTTCATTCAACAGACATGAGTTCCCTGGAGGGGAAAAGGTTGGAGAGGGCAATAAAATCTGTATCACAAAATCTGTATTGAATGCCTCAATTCTTCAAAACATTTTGCCTGAATGCACTTAAAGGTAACTGTTTTGCTATAGGCCAGTTTATCCAATCAGTTTTATCTTGCAGAACTGGGAGATCTGTCAAAACGGAATGATAGCTTAAGTATAGAATCGGTTTTTAGCCGGTGATTGTACAGATTCAACGTCTTGTTGGCACTGTGCAGTCGGGGTTGCTGGGCTGCAAGTGTTTTAAATTCTACTGTTTCAAGTCTCTTAAATATTGTACCCAGTGTTAGAAATGGAGATATGAAAGCGAGAAGATAAATGGCACCTTAAACCGAGGTTGTGGACACAACAACGGAATGTCCAGGCATGCTTTTTTATAACAAAAATAGAAGGCTGAAAATGAATGAACAGTGGCTAAAATATTATGTTCATTTTTCACATAGTCTAGTCTTTCCCTTGCCCACCCCCCTAATATTCTTCAGAGGGTCTCTTCTCCAGTCTTCAGAGAGTAGCTGGAAGTGGAGAGGCAGGAAAAGGTCCTCCTTTCCTTCCACTCTGCAGTTTTAATCAGAAATCTTTGGTGCAGTATTGCACCCAGAGCTCAGAAGAAACGGCTCACGCTAATGAAATTCCTTGTCACAAAATGCTCCCAGAACAATGGGAGTTTCGAACACTGGTTGTTCCTGAAAAAAACAGGCAACAAACACAGACTCCACAGTACCCAAAGGAGACTCCATTGCAAAATTGCTTCTCAAACATTGGTTTGATGTGCTTTCAGTTGCTCAAATGGCAAAAATATGCCAGCAGCTCTTTCATACATTTTCTTTAAGAGCGTAAGGTGGCTGTCTTGTTGTTGTTGTTTAAAAAATACGTAAAAGGTGTGAATGCAATAAACATACATCATACATTTGGCAGCCAAGAGTGGCTAGATCTCTGTGCAGAACTGCTGTGTGCCTAAATAGGTGCAGGGAGAGGGCAGGAGTGAGTGCAATGAGTGGGGACCCTGCATTTGTACCATAAATATGTTGGAGGGGTGTTTAAAGCCCAAACCAGGAAAACTGGATGGTCAGCACAAAAGATTTCCACTTGAACAATCAACACACCAACCCCTAAATCTGTCCTATGTGTTCACTCAACCCTCCAGAGAAGATTTTGGGGAGGGGGTGGAGCACAAACCCAATAGAGGAGAGGGAAGTTCTATTGTGCCATCTTTGCATAGTTGGATTCCACCCTTGGACTATAGAATTATAGGAAGCTGCAGGCCTTGCCCAGAAGCAAGAGAGGTTGCCTATAGGAAATCCACAATCAGAGCATGAAGACAATAGCTGTTCATCAATCACTGGTTTTCAGCAGCATGCTCTGTCCTGCTTTATCCCATGGGCTCAGAAGAGCTTTTATCCTATTTTCCAAAGGTTCTATCCTCAAGGGTCACACAATGTAAGGCTATTAGAATAGTTCAGAACAGCAAGACCCATGAGAGTGGGATTTAAGGGGAACAAATTGCCTGTCATGGGAAGACACTTGAGAACGTCCCACGGTGTTGGGCTCAGAAATCCTTTTCTGCAGTACATGGAACTTTGGGGTTGCTCCAACACATGACGGCCGGGGACAAAGTACCATATTTACTCTGAGTCTAATGCACCATCAAATCTATAACGTGCACCTAAATTTTCAGAACCTTGAAACAAGTACTTGCTGGCAAATAATCCAATGCGCACCTTGATTTTCGCAACGTGATTTGGCCAAAAAAGCTGAGCATTAGATTCAAGTAAATATGGTATGTGTCCATGCTTACCCTCCAGAGGTTGAGAACAGTCTAAAGCAGGCATGGCCCAACTTGGCGCTCCAGCTGTTTTGGGACTACAGTTCCCATCATCCCTGACCATTGGTCCTGTTAGCTAAGCATGATGGGAGTTGTAGTCCCAAAACAGATGGAGGGCCAAGTTTGGCCATGCCTGGACTCTAAAGGATAGCCTTTCAATGTCAAATAAAGTAGTTCTGCCAGTAAGATATGTTTGGGCCAAGGAGAAATTATAAATTGAGCATTTTGATTATCAATGAATTATTGTTCTGGTCTAGACTTCTCGCATATCCAATTAATGCTCACAGTGTTAATTGGAGGTTTAGCAGTCTGCATCACATTACCGAAGCAATAGAGATGCTGCTAAAAGGCTATCCCAGTGCTTTCCCCCTCCCTTTAATGAAAACTTTGCAAAACTAAACTTTCCTGGAAATGGCCAATGTCTGAACGAGTGTTTAATACTGCTGGTAACACCCGTTGGCACTTAACCGCATTTGCATGGAAATATGTAAAGATGGCCAGTATTTTTCTGTCAGTCCCCAAATACATACTTTTTAAAATAACAAAGAGTTAAATTTTTGTTTATTATAAGAATAAACTTCTACCTTTCAATTCCAATTACATCATTTGCTCATGCGTATCTTCAATTACTAGGCCTGCCGACTGCAATGCACACATTTCAAAGGAAGAAAAGAAAAAGAATAGTGTGAAATATTTAAGATTTAGGAAAAGGAACTGATAGTAAAGTAAAACAAGCAACAACAAACTACAGCATTAATTTGTGAAAACTATACACAGTTTTGTTCAAAGCCTGAGTGGCACAATATTATTACTATCGCATCCAATTTAAACCACACATTTCCCTTTGGATCTATGTGTCCTGCTCAACACATTTGTTAGTTCTAAGCAGTGTGTGAAAATTGTGGCTATTTAGCTGCAGAATTAAGCTGCTCATGGTTTCTCTGAAAACCCATCATCCGAATCGCGCCCAAGCAGTGCCAAACACCAGCAAAAGGCCCCCTGCAATGTTTGGTGGCAGAAACCCCATGTTTCACTGTGGCCCAAAACATGAGCCTTTGGGACCTGAAAATTTTCATCTTGGGATCTGAATAGGTTCACCTTTTTAAAAAATATTTTAAAATGGGTCTTTTCATATACCTTTTAACTGAAGAACTTTCTAAGGAAATGGCTGGAATAACTGATATTACAATTTGAGGTCTTGTTTATTCCGTTATATTTTACTTCAAAACCCATTTATCCTAAATACAACCCAATAAGGCAGACATGTATGTACAAAACATTTTTAAAGAATGTGATCCCATTGAGATCCCATGATTAAATTTTGCAGGTAGTTCTTAGAAATATTAAATGAATACATTTTGGGGGATTTTTAAATCGCATTAATTTTTTTAACCACTTTAAAATTTTCCATTTTGTAACTTAAATTTAAAATATAAAGTAAGTCCATCATGTGACATATCATAATAAAACCCATGAAGTTCTGAAGAGATTGGTGGTTTTCGTTTTGGTGTATCTCAAATCTTGGCTGAGCTTTTAAGGTTTATGTGTAGTCCGGCAAGGCCAAAATTGTCATTTTAAAAAAAAAATTCAAACCCTCATAACTCACAGATGACATGAGATTTAAAAAATTAACATTTCAGATTTAAGTGTACAAAATATTTTTAAAAATTGGATGACATGAGGTAAAAAAAGTTGGATCACTTGATTTGGAATAACCCAATGGAGGGGCACAAGCTGGATGCAACTCTTAACAGACTGTATCATAAGTCTATGTAAAAATGCATCTGTTTTGTCTGTAAGGTACCACATGGCTCTATATTGCTTTGGACTGTTTATAACAATCCAAATGCAAAAAGCTACCAAAAAAAACCAGCGCAATGCAAAAAGCTACTTAGGCTCATGTCTCCACTTATCATGGTGTCAGTCATTGTTTTCATTCAGGAAATTTGCTCAATTTCAGCAATGAAGCACCAAATAATTGCTGTTTTGTTTCTGCTCCTAGCTGAACAGGGAAGTCGCCTTTGAGGTACTGGGTATGGGGATTTGCCTCCAAAGTTAAAAAAAATAATCATTGAGGGCATTAAACAAAGCCACACACCCAGAAATGTACGTCCGCCATTACTAACCAGGTGTCCAAGCCCGACACTCAAGTATCTGCACTTGCGCTGCCTCCCTGAGAGACGCTTTCGAACTTAGCGCGCAAAGTCTCGCTAATGCTCTCATTACACGAACTGCATTAGTCACAGAGCGTCAGGTTTTATGGCTCTTCATTCCCCAAAATCCTTGGCCCCTGTTTGTGTTCTCACAAGTTGGTCCTTCCACCTGATACTCTCAACACGCTGCTAATGCTTAACCGTTTTTCATGGGGGGAATTACCTTAATGGTGTGCGAGGCTCTCGGCTGCGCAGCTGCGTCTGTCATAAATGCCAGGGAGCCCCCTTTGTTGTTACCGAGAAGCCCTTAAAAGATTTTAGGCTTTTCATCTCTGCTAGGAATTAATTGCTCAGACAGAGGTTCCCAGGAGTCAGAAAAAACTTATTTATCTACGCAACAATGGCAGCTCGGATTTTGTTAGCTCAAAAATGGAAAGTGAGAGAGGTCTCTAGGAAGGAAGATTGGCAACTTAAGATGACAGAATATAGGGCTGCCATGTTTTAAAGAGCAGAAAAGAGGATGCGGTGATTTTAAATACCCCTACTATATGTAGGCTATAGAAACTGTGATATGTTGCTAAGGGGGGCAGGAAAAGAGGAAAGCAAGACGTCAGCCGCCAGTTATGTCTGTGTCTCATCCAGAAAGTATAGCCAGAGACATTTTGGCAAATTTAAAAAATCCACCCAGACAGAAATTTTACCCCTGAAAAAGAGGATGTGTCCTGGAAAAAGAGGACACATGGCAACCCGATTAAAAATATGAATCAGTAGGTCTAACAAGTAGAATAAGAGGACAAGAAGAAGTAGTATTTAATAAGGAATGAATTTTTTTGACAAGTATATTGAAAATAATTGTGTACAGTTAAAGTAATTCAACAGTATAAAATATTTTGAACTGATGTAAGATAGGAAAATTAAATGAGATGGATATATTAAAATATGCAGGAATGGTGGGTAAGTCAAATGAACCTTGGGAGGGAAGGGAGGGAAGTCAATGAATGTATGGTATAATAAAAGATGTTTAATTTGAAGTGTAAAATTTGAAAATTTAACAAAAAATATTATTAAAAATAAATAAAAGATTTTAGGTTGGCTCCCAGTACATTTCCGAGCACAATTCAAAGTGTTGGTGCTGACCTTTAAAGCCCTAAACGGCCTCGGTCCAGTATACCTGAAGGAGCGTCTCCACCCCCATCGTTCTGCCGTCGAGTCGTTCTGCGAGGAACGCCTTTTCTGAATCCATCAGCCTGAACCACGGCGGCCCCCCGGCCCCCCAGCAGACATAACAAGCGTAAAGCTATAGCTTTGGACACGGTGTGCTAAAATCTCAAAGAAACTGTAAATCAAGCCATGACTTTTGTTTCTTAATCCTCCTTTCGGTGCAAAGTGGTGGGATTTCCTGTAGAGAAAAACAGCAGCTGCTAGCGGCATTCGAACAGGCTACCCGGTGCCAAGGAGCAAAGCTGTTCTCCAGTTGCTGCTCGTTTCTCGGACAAAGGATCGATCCTGCCATCGGAGCCACAGTAAATGTTCCCATTAACTCCGGAATGTTAAGCTACCCATTTCACTCAAGCCAAGTTAGGGCCCTCACAACTCCCATGTCAATCACAATGTGTGTGTGCATGGATGCTGTACGACGACAATATGGCTAGAGACGAACCAGTTGTCAAGTGTCAAAATGGCTTGGACTCGGTTCTAAAACGTAGGGCTTGCCAAACGTCCAGATTTTGCCGGACGGACACGACCAGGCCGGGATTTGGACAGCAGGAAGGCGTCCAGGCAGCTATTTACCGAATCGGCAAAACATCCAGGGGAAACCCAGATGTATGGCATGGGGAAGGGGAATTTTTTTATTTAAAAATCCATTGAAATGACAAAAAGAGCCCCCAAACTTAATATTTTTTTGGAGTGAATAAATGTTTTGTTTGTTTGTTTGTTTGTTTTGCTCACAACTGTGAGCAAAGAAGAAGAAGGAAAGCTCAACAACTTTTCCATTTGGATTTTCACTGTTTGAAATATGGCAACCCTAGACAATTGAAAAAAATATATTCTAGAAATTCAATGCTTTTTGTGTGTGAATTGGGAAAAGACCACTATTACTCGATTCCATTGACAGAACACCTTGATGGTCCAGCTCTCAGAACTCCAATATTCCATGGGAGCATACTTTGGGAAGCACTGGTCTCTACTGAGTGGCAGTCACTTCCCTGGGTTTCAGGCAGGGTTCTCTTCCAGCCCTCCTTGGAGATGCTATGGATGAAACCTGGGACCTTCTGCATTAAACCAAGCTATTCTGCTTCTACAATGTGAGCATCTTCTTTAGATCCCCAGGAGAATTCGGGAGTCAAGCCCAATATTTTTGGATGCTGTGGGAAGGGTTTCAGAAGGCCAAGGCATCCCTTATGAAGTGTGGCTCAGCACAATAGTCACCTCTTGGATATCACTGCCTGCAGACTGTCTCACCAGAGTGGTACATGCTCTAGTTATCTCCCGCTTGGACTACTGCAATGCGCTCTACGTGGGGCTACCTTTGAAGGTGACCCGGAAACTACAACTAATCCAGAATGCGGCCGCTAGACTGGTGACTGGGAGCGGCCGGCGAGACCACATAACCTCGGTCTTGAAAGATCTACATTGGCTCCCAGTACGTTTCTGAGCACAGTTCAAAGTGTTGGTACTGACCTTTAAAGCCCTAAATGGCCTCGGTCCAGTATACCTGAAGGAGCGTCTCCACCCCCATCGTTCTGCCCGGAGACTGAGGTCCAGCTCCAAGGGCCTTCTGGCGGTTCCCTCATTGCGAGAAGCCAAGTTGCAGGGAACCAGGCAGAGGGCCTTCTTGGTGGTGGCGCCCGCCCTGTGGAACGCCCTCCCATCAGATGTCAAAGAGAAAAACAGCTACCAGGTTTTTAGAAGACATCTGAAGGCAGCCCTGTTTAGGGAGGCTTTTAATGTTTAATAGATTATTTTATTTCATTTTTCTGTTGGAAGCCGCCCAGAGTTGCTGGGGAAACCCAGCCAAATGGGCGGGGTATAAATAATAAATTATTAATTATTATTATTATTATTATTATTATTATTATTATTATTATTATTACATGGCTAAGTCTGCAGGATCAGATTCAGGTTAGGTTGTGAAGTTGCTTTAGTGGGGAGGTTGCCTTGAGAATGAACAAATAAAGAGACTTCTTACGAGTTGTTTGCCAGTTCTCCTTAGTGAAGGGCCAGAACACTTTAGAATTTGATCCTTCATAGGCTGGATTTTTATTACCGCTCTTGTTACACTCAGTCCTTGGCCTGACCTTCTCTAAGTCTGCCACTGCCCAAACCTCCTCTTCCCACCTTTTCTTCATTGCTATTGTATCCTTTTTACATACTCCAAATACTCAAGGCACCTTTAAGGTCACCTCTGTGCAGCATTGATCTTCTTTCGGCTCGTGCTGTAGGACAGCCAGTTCCTGAAGTCCACGCGGCAAGCTGCATTGTTGCTTGCCTTTTCCAGGGACGCCTCTCTCATTTTCTCATTTCCAAGTACTGTATATGTAATACAGCATCCACATAGGTGGCACAGAGCCACCTTGAGCACCATTTGGTGGAAAGCAGTTTGGCCACATGCATTGCCATTAAGAAGAAATTCACACACACACACACACACACACACACACACACACCCAAAAAAGAGGACAAAAGGGCCATGTAAAATGGGCAAACCCTAATTTACATGTGTAGATGCAAATCACAGAATGTAGAAATAATTACTCTAATTTAAATAGAAATAAAGCACATCTCATCATCATAGGGAAGACTGTGATCAAGTGAGCCCTGTGTCTTGCTAACAGTTGGTGGGCAAGTATCTGCACAAAGGCGCAAACAAGCTCTGAACTTGGCAAGGCATAATGCAAAATGCTTAATTAAAAAATAACACAAGTTCACTGATCAAACTTGTTACAAACTATGATTGATTGATTCATGATAGAGTCAATCAAGTTGCAAAAGGTAAAGGGCCCCTGGATGGTTGAGTTCAGTCAAAGGCAACTACAGGGTTACAGTGCTCATCTCGCTTTCAGGCCAAGAGAGCCAGCGTTTGTCCACAGGCAGCTTTCTGGGTCATGTGGCCAGCATGACTAAACCACTTCTGGTACAACGGGACACTGTGATGGAAACCAGAGCTCACGGAAACACTGTTTACCTTCCTGCCACAGTGGTACCTATTTATCTACTTGCACTGGGGTGCTTTCGAACTGCCAGGTTGGCAGGAGCTGGGACAGAGCAACGGGAGTTCACCCCAACATGGGGATTTGAACCGCCAACCTTCCGATCAGCAAGCCCAAGAGGCTCAGTGGTTTAGACCACAGTGCCACCGAGTAGTGCTTGCAACTCACATGTTGCAAAACGACACAGCCAGCCCATCAATGTCTCAGTGTGCCTATCAGTCCCCTGTTGCTTGCAGCCAGCACAGCACACACCCTTAGCCACAATTCAACACAGCAATATTAGGAACAGTTGAACACACGGCAAGCATATGGTAAAAAATGAGTTGTGAGCATTGTAGTTCATGTAGAACATCCCTCATGCATAGAACATACGTTTGGACCCTTTTCCTCCATTTGTGACCTTTAGGAATGCAATGCACCCAAGCAACTCCTGTTTTCTTTTTCTTTTCTTTAAATATTTTTATTAAAGATTTCTTGAATTACAAAGGTGTGTGCAGTGTCTCTCATATTTTAACATGTATCATTTTAGCAAATCAGTTTCATTTGTTAAGACACTAAGAAGAAAGAGGGAAAACGAGGTAGATAGGGGATGGGAGGGTGGATGGGGGTGAGAGTAGGTGACGATGTTTCTGTTTTGCTTAATATATGTAGGGCTTGATGTCAGCTTTGTTTGTGTTGGTACTCCTTTATCCGCTTGTGTTCTTTTGATGCTGAGAGAGATTGGGGTTGGCCAAGGGTGTGGTTGTTCATTTCTGATTGGCTATGATGGTCTTTGTGTTCATGTGTGAGTGGGGTGGGTGGGTATTTTTGGGTCAGGTGAGCCATACTGATTTGTATGCTGGCGGTAAATTTTTGTCATTATCTTGTTGGGCTGTGTGTGTGATAAAGGAACCATACCGGGGTGAAGGCATCATCTTCTATTTGTCCCCGTGCCAGTTTCAGCTTGTTGGTTAGTTTTTCTAGTAAGGCTGTTTCCCATACTACTTGGTACCATTGGTCCATGCCTACTCCTGACAGGTCTCTCCAATGTCTGGTTATGACATTTCTGGTTGCTGAAAGTAGGTGGGTTATGAGGTCTTTGTGGCAACTCCTGTTTTCTTATGGGAATAAATAGTGCCATCTGCTGGCCAAATGATGCCATTTGGAGGAGAATACCGACATCGCTCATCTCAATGATCAGAGAGCCGCAAAATTATGGCAGATGGGTTTATGCTTGCAGAAGGAGGTTTGTATGTTGCAAGGTTCTCATGGGAGCGGGGAGTTCAGTGTGTCATTGCACCTCCTGAGCATTTGCCCAGGGCTGCACACAAAAGCAAGGCTGAAAGATACTGGTACGTCTGTCGAAGAGCAAGTAGTCTAGGAAAACATTTGCCATGCGCATGCCAGGCGCCTGGCACCAGTTTGAAAGCTGTTTTCCATTTTGTTTTGCTTTTTTGCAGAGAGAAAGAAGGAAAGATGACTAAACCCAAATCTCACCTCTTACAGACTCTTACAGACTCTTTTACTTTCTTGGGCTCCTTGATCACTGCAGATGGTGACAGCAGTCACGAAATTAAAAGATGCCTGCTTCTTGGGAGGAAAGCAATGATAAACCTAGACAGCATCTTAAAAAGCAGAGACATCACCTTGCCGACAAAGGTCCGTATAGTTAAAGCTATGGTTTTCCCAGTAGTGATGTATGGAAGTGAGAGCTGAACCATCAAGAAGGCTGCTCGCTGAAGAATTGATGCTTTTGAATTATGGTGCTGGAGGAGACTCTTGAGAGTCCCATGGACTGCTATAAGATCAAACCTATCAATTCTTAAGGAAATCAGCCCTGAGTGCTCCCTGGAAGGACGGATCGTGAAGCTGAGGCTCCAATACTTTGGTCACCTCATGAGAAGAGAAGACTCCCTGGAAAAGACCCTGATGTTGGGAAAGATGGAGGGCACTAGGAGAAGGGGACGGCAGAGGACGAGATGGTTGGACAGTGTTCTCGAAGCTACGAACATGAGTTTGACCAAACTGCAGGAGGCAGTGGAAGACAGGAGTGCCTGGCGTGCTCTGGTCCATGGGGTCACGAAGAGTTGGACACGACTAAATGACTAAACAACAACACAGACTCTTGAAGCAACAGCACTGAGTGGGAACTTATTCCCAGACAGTTCCAAGCATGTGCAGTGTCCACTGCTTTCCTAATCAGTTTAGAATGCTCCTTCCCTAGAAATGTACAGAAAGCATGTGCCCACAAACACATTGGAGAATTTTCCCTTACTACTGCACAAGCAGAAGACAGTTGTTGATCTGGTGCCTGGAGGCGAACACAGAAAAAAATTGCCCCAAGCTGAGCAGTGTCCCTCCAGAGTCTCATCTCCTTTGTGATCCTTTTTAACTGGAGGTGGCAGGGATCAAAGCTGGGACCATCTCCATTGCAAGGTTGGTGCTCCATTATGGAAATATAGTTCCTTCCCAAAAGGAAGGAGGTTGTGCAAGGTTGATGTAGTGGCAGCAGACAGAGGGCAAGGCTCTCTGTGGGTCTTCTAGCAAACATGGTTGCTGAGGCAGCCCATCATTACAGATGTGCTTGGGGTCAGGAACCCTGAGACCTGCCTCTCCAGGGAGTCTAACCAGCTGAACACCATCTGTCATCAGGCGTTAAGACAAAGCAAAGAACGTAATATGGGGGTCCCCATTGAATAGCTAAGTGGTATGATGAACCACGGGACGCAGGTGGCGCTGTGGCTTAAACCACAGAGCCTAGGGCTTGCTGATCAGAAGGTCAGCGGTTTGAATCCCTGCAATGGGTTGAGCTCCCGTTGCTTGGTCCCAGCTCCTGCCAACCTAGCAATTCGAAAGCACATCAAAGTGCAAGTAGATAAATAGGTACCGCTATAGCGGGAAGGTAAACGGTGTTTCCGTGTGCTGCTCTGGTTCGCCAGAAGCGGCTTTGTCATGCTGGTCACATGACCTGGAAGCTGTACGCCAGCTCCCTCAGCCAATAACGCGAGATGAGCGCCGCAACCCCAGAGTCGGTCACGACTGGACCTAATGGCCAGGGGTCCCTTTACCTTTACCTATGATGAACCACAGGCTGTCTTTGCAGCTTAAATAGCATGCATAGATGAAAGAAATATGTAGCCAGATTTCAAAAAGTAAAAAATACAGGACACCCCAAAAGTTGTTGACCTTTTTAGGAAGACCCTAAGATCCTGCCAACCTAGCAGTTCGAAAGCACATTGAAGTGCAAGTAGATAAATAGGTACCACTACAGCGGGAAGGTAAACAGCATTTCCGTGTGCTGCTCTGGTTCACCAGAAGCGGCTTTGTCATGCTGGCCACATGACCTGGAAGCTGTATGCCGGCTCCCTCAGCCAATAACGCGAGATGAGCGCCGCAACCCCAGAGTCGGTCACGACTGGACCTAATGGTCAGGGATCCCTTTACCTTTACCTTTAAGATCCAGGACAAAACGCCAACTGTACAGAGGATAAAGGGACCCTCCTGAATAATATAGGATGGAGTGTGTGGGGCTGCTCTGGGAGAAGGGAATCATCCTAAACCTGCCCAGTTTAAAAGGGTTCCCCATTATTTAGGAGGGGGCCCCATGTGGCTTCAGGGGATGTAAGTAAAATGAAATGCTTTTCCTGTCAACTTCCTTCACTTATTTTAAGATCCAAGCCTTCAGTGAATCCTACAATAGCTAGAGAACAGCAAGGCTAACAAAATGGCTGAGAAAAAACTTAAATCAGGCCGTTCAGTAGCTTTCAACATAGCTACATTTTCATAGGCAAGCAGAATGAGTGCATTCTTTGCGGGGTGCATTCTACTGCGTTTTGGAAGTGCAACAGCAAAGATCGTTCAGTTTGCAACATAAAGGTTGATTTTATTACATCAGTAAGTCAGCCAGCCAAGGAGATGGGTGGGTGTGTTGCTTAGCAATCAGGCAGTGGCATGATGTTAGCTGAGGTAGCACATGCTCTGATGGCTGTATAGTTCGGAGGGACTTTTTCTTCCGTATGTGTGGTTGAATGTCTCCCTGCTATGTACAAGGCCTGAAAGGGGGGGGGGGGACCCTCTGTTCCAACTTCTCCTCAGACTATACACTGCTTTTGACAGCTTCTTCAGTGAAGTGTTATCAGGATTCAATTTCTTTCAGGGGTCCTTCTGCATAATTAAAGTGATGTTGATAACACAGTTTAGGTGCTCAATTGCTGCATCTGAGTGAAGGATTGGAGAGGGCAGGGGTCAGCAAACTTTTTCAGTAGGGGGCCAGTCCACTGTCCCTCAGACCTTGTGGGGGGGCTGGGCTATATTTTTTTGGGGGGGGGGTGAATGAATTCATGCATTTTAAATAAAAGGACACATTTTACACATGCAAAAACACGCTGATTCCGGAACCATCTGCGAACCGGATTTAGGTGATTGGGCCAGATCTGGCCCCCGGGCCTTAGTTTGCCTACCCATGGAATAGGATGTAAATCCTAGGACAGCCTTTCTCAACCTTGGGTCCCCAGCCCCCACTGGCCATGCTGGCTAGGAATGATGGGAGTTGTAGTCCAACAACATCCAGGGATCCAAGGTTGAGGAAGCCTGCCCTAGGACATAAAGCCTCCTTTTGCAGCTCTTAAGAAATTTAGATACATATGGAAGGTGCCTTTCTTTATGCAAGAACCAGACTTCCTAGATCAATGGCAAGCAGGGGACTTGAGTGGAGTGTGTTGGGCAATGGAAGAGTGAGGAATTTAAAATTATAGGGGTCCATCTCTACTCACACCAGTGCATGGTACTATCATCTGGCAGATGGGAACTGAGGCAGGTTTGTTGCTTCCCTAATAGTGCTTGGAGCAGAATGATATAATTTACTAAGAGGAGGAAGGAACAATGATGGGGAACCTTGGCCTTCCAGATGTTGTTGGATTCCAACTCTCATCAGCTCCAGCCAGCATGGCCAGTGGTCAAGGATGATAGAAGCTCTAGTCTAGCAACATCTGGAAGGTCACAGGTTCCTCAACCCTGAACTACAGAAAGTGACAAGCTATATAGGCTAATGGGCATCGCTTTCCCCACGGTCCAAAATCTCTCTCCAGGAATCTACCCCACCCTGCATGTTTGCCAGACTAGAGCTTGATTTCTGAATTAGTCCCTTGAATAGTTGCATTCAGAGAACCTGCACTGAAAAGAAAAAGAAAACCCTTTATTTCCAGAAATGTAGTTTACATGCAGATTCTCCTTTAGAAGCAGCAATTTCCCAGCTAATTATTCCAATTCTAGTCGTTGCGCTTCTGCCCACAACTGTGCAAAGACATTTGAAAACTTTAATTCCATTTTTGCAATTCTAACGAGATTCCCTTAATTGCTCATGTCAGACACTCATTTCACATTTCCAAATATATCTATCTATCTAAGGCAATTCTGATCCGTAGGGGAGGGTGGAGGGGCTCCTTAGCATTTGCTTTATTAACTGGCTGCATGATCTGGGTACCGATGCATTTCCAAACAGTGAGTTTTGTCAGCAAACTATAAAAGATTTAATATTCACAAAGTAATTCTGCATTTCTGTTTACCAGACATCTACCACACCATGCCAAAAAGTTGAGGCGTAGCATCCATTCAACTGGCCCCATTATTCAGGGTTTTTTCTGCCTCCAACCAGCTGGCATCACCTCCACATCATTAAACAGCAGAAAGAGGCAATGATCAGAAACGGGTGATCAGAGAGGATGAGGGTTGTGACATGCCTGTACCATGAATCTGCTGAGCTCAGATGAAAGCCAGAGTCAGTGTATGTGGCAGCAATGTGATTTCTTCCAAAAAGGGGGCGAGGAATTCCATGGGGAAAATGGAGGGGGGACTTGTGCATGAGATCACCACACATTGTTTTTTTGGTTTGGCCCAAAATATCCCAGCTGCAAAATAGCAATGACTGCAGTGGCGGAAACAGTGGCGGAAGAAGGTACATGTACAGGCCAACTGTAAGCTTCCTGTTCTCTATGAACATAAAACCTTGTGTATAGTGCACAATCCTGCCAATTGCTGGGTTTAGTTACTGTTTACAACTGAAGTCAAAGAAACACCTTCAATGTAGTACTGACTAGCAAAATAACAGGTTAACTGTTGACATCACTCTTGAACAGTTTGGCTTCACTGCTTGAAATGTGCTAGGTCCTTAAGATGCACAACAGTGGTGCAATCTGACACTATCTCTTATCATGCCACCCTCCCATTCTTGTGGAATATGCCATGCAGAAAGCAGGGCACAGCCTTGACAAAGTTCTCTAGGAACAATGGGCCGCCTATAATTGTTTCCTTTAGTCACAATCAAGTTTGAACAAAAGCAGAAGCTATTAACACAGCCCAAGATGCTAAGCAAGAGTGGCAAGACTTTTATTGCACCCTATGGCATGCAAAGTAGTTAGACCATGAGCAGTCATTTCAGAAGGTTCTTTTTAAATCCTTCTAAAAAATACTTCTGGATTCATTAACTACAGGAAAGCTAAATTATTCAAGTTCAGGTATGGGTATGGGATCAAAGAACTGCAGAGGCATTTCCATATAAACTTGGGCACAGAGTATTCCACAACACGCCTCCCCACCGAAAGATTGGGGAACTTTCAGTGTAATATTCCATTTAGTGCAAAACTACTGCCATGAATGAAAATGGGGAGTATGGTGTTCATGCCATTGCATGCCAAGAGAATGCTTTCGATCCCAGCGATGTACTGTGTGGATACAGCTCATAATTTTCCCTTCTCGTGCAACAGAGCTAGAAGAGGTTGAACAGGTGGCAGGTCCTAGAATTCTTTTGGCAAGACCTCCTATGAGACACAATATATTTGAGGTCCCCTCTTTGGTACATCCCTTCCCCATTCTTCCTCTTTTTCAATTTCTTGTGAGTATAGGTCCTTCTTCATTTTGAATTCTTCTGAATGGCAAATTATGTATTAGTATCTCTTCCTGAATGCATAAGACTACATTTAACTTTTCAATATACAGTTCTGTAGGAACATATAGCTCTTTCCATGGCTTAATGTATTACTGTATGTCTAAAATCACCTATCTGTTCAACATATTAAGTGTAAAGATATTAAGTGCATACATGTGTGTGATCTTGGTCCCAGAAGTCCAGCCACTTGGTTAGATACAATGGAGAATATGTCCTGCAGATGAGGCATACACAGAGTCTTCCCTTTATATAGTTGTCCCAAAAGCTCCAATACTGGTTTCATAGCTCTGCTGGGTGTGGCACCACATATTCAAGATACATGTGTCATTGAGAGCCTCAGTTCACAATTCAGACAATTTATTTTAAGTTGCCAAGGAGAACATCAATATCCAGTTTGATATAAGCAGGTAATCATTCAGGGCTTACCAGCTCGCCCTTCCCAGCCCTTGTACAGCACACCTGGATCACAAGTAGACAATCAAGAAAAGTATTTTAAACTTTTCCATAAGCGTTTGGTGAGAATTCATTAAAAGTTTTCTGCTGCCTTGAAGTGTGTTGTGAGGTTGCCAAACAATCTGACAAATAGCTAGAGGAAAGCAAGGGCATCACAGCCCTGAACAGTGTTATCTCACTGACAGCAAAAGCTGCAAATGCAATTGTGTCATAGACCCTGGAAAAAGATTTTGCTGCACTTGCAACTGTACCCATATTGCCCCTAATAAATTGGCTATATTTATTCCCAAAAACAAATGTAAACAAAGAACAGCTGGGAACACTGTCATTAGTTGCTGAGCTTTCAGTATACAGTAATCCTGCACCTTACATAGGGGCTTGGTTCTAAGGGCTCCATGTAACACACACAAAATTCCATATACTCAAAACCATTTTAGCCACTCCATGGCTAGTGGGTGAGGGAGTGTGTGTGTGTGTGTGCGCGCGCGCACCCCCAGTTCAGGTGCTACAAACTGGGATTCCCTTCTTACTGTCCAAACTCTCTCCCAACACACTAGTCATAGGCTGTGTTTTTTTGCCTCACATAGGAAAGTTTGTGGGGGGTTTTACCAAAATGGCACAAAAATTGGCATTCCAAGGACAGATTATGTACAGAGCTGTACTAGGTATTAAAAAATATTATCAAAATTCTGCATTAAGAAGAGCTGGATTCTGAATAATCTATACAGGTTGCAGGTCAGGCACAGTTTCATGTTTTAGTTTATTCTGCTTCTGCTAATCGTGGAGAAATGCAGACTACAGAATATTCTCCTTGAACTACTGAAAGGATAACTCAGCCAGCTTTCTGACCACTGTTGTTCTTCATTTTCTGACTCCTGCATGCCTCCTGTGGAAATGCTCAGTAGTGTATAGCAGCATGTGAAAATTCAATTTCTGATTTCCCTCAATGTACTGAACTTACTTGAATATTCAGAATCTTTTCTCAGGTTCTTACCTTTTTTTAGGAAAAAAAATTTATGCTTTGAACTACAGCTGAAATGTGCAACGGCTGCTCCTCTCCCACTGCTCCTCTCCCTCTGCCCCAATTACTGCAATATATAGGCAGGTCTCTCCATTCTGCGATCAGTATTTAGTTCCTTCCATCACCAATGGCAAATTCACACATGGAAGTAATTCATCAGTCAATAAGCCAAGCAATTAGTTTCCCTCCCTATATACTAAGCTCAAGACTATCTCTCACACTCATCAGTCAGTGGATTGCTTTTCAGAAGGCTTAGCTAAGAAGCGTTTATCTTGCAGTCCCAGATAACACGGAACTCTCACCTCTAATCATACAAGGTTTCCATTCAACTCTTCTCAAAGTAGACCCATTGAAATTAATGAACCTAAGTCAGTTATGTCCATCAATTTCCATGGGGCTACTCTGAGTAGGACCAACACTGGATTCAGCTGATGACATCACATGTTTTGATTGCCAACTGTATTAGCCGATGTCCTTCAAATGTTGGAAGCCTTCTTTCCAAATCATGGTATTCAATAAAACTTAATATTCACTATCCCTCTCCAAACTACTCATGACTGTTGTATGCTGTTGCTCTTTAACACGACTGAACACAATACATTTTGCGAATAAAATCAATAACTATTTCCAAATCAAAAGTTTTTTAAAATAAATAAATGATAAATAAATGATGAGTTGTGGTATTTACACCATTTGTGTTCTGATGGGGATCACCATAGTTTTATTATATATTATTTGGAATAATGCCACCTGGACAAATTTGGAATTCTCGATTTTTAAAGTACATTTTAAAATGGAGCTAAGTTTTGTGCTACCTCCAAAACTGGGAGGCAAATTGTCTCTGAATTCCAGTTGCTGGTTAATCACAAACAGCTTTTGTGCTGCCCATAGACATCTGGTTGGCTAATGTGAGTACAGAAAACTCAACTTAACAGGCCTTAATCTGATCCCTCTAGTAGGGCTCTTTTTATGCTGTACATTTCCTTTCAGAATTCTATTTAATGTTTTCAGTAAAAGTGTAATATTCAGATGCATAACTATAATCATAGCCCTTTAAGACATTAAACATCAAATACTTGTTTAGCAAAAGAAGTTACTGTTTAACAATTTTATTGTTGGTGAAGAAGCTTGCCATTATGAAAAGTTCTGTAGAAAACAATACCTCCCATTTTCAGTTTAGATTACTCAAAAGCAGAAGTTTGTTATTAGTGAAAATTCCAGTAGAAACAAAATTCTGTAGAAACAGTCTTGGCACATAAAGTAAAAGCTTTTAAACAACTTAGATCTGAAAAGAGTATCTACCATGCAAGAATATTGGCAGAAAAGCCCATTTCTAATGGCTGGTATTCACATCCTTTAAGATGTTAACATGGAAGACACTTAAACTGGTTTTATATAAAGTTAATTGCATATAAATATGGTCTCACCATAACTGGCAGTCTTTATACAAGCCAGTTATTCAGTTTAACAGTTCTAAGTAAGTAATAGGCACTTTGCCCTTCTGGTTTCCTCGTTCACCCATCAACCAGTCTGAATCCATGCCAGGCATACTGTACACTGTTATTACCTAAAACAAAAACAAAAAGCAATGTTTATTTATTATGCTTGTGTCATGAATAAATAAATTAGATAATATGCTTCTGAAAATTTTGTGAATTCTCCTACTTTGCGAGTAGGCACTAGCCTAGAAACCTGGGCTGCCGCCTAGGGTTCACTCTAAATATGTGTTAGTAGTTTTATTTATTTAATAAAATTGATACACTGCTTGATAAAAAATCTCCAAGCAGTTTACAAAGAGAATAAAACAAAAATAATCAATAAAAAATGGTTAAAAACCATTATCTAAACATGAAAAAAAAACCAGCAATAAATTGAAACAAATTAAAACACATGTCAACATCCATATATCTGGGTATGTGAATGACATACCCAGGCACTGAAAAGAATGCAGTGAAGGCACCTGCCAGCTCTCAATGGGCAGAGAGTTCCAAAGTTTAGATGCTGCCACACTGTTTCTTACAAATGCGGGACACAAGTATTATGGGATGGATCCGTTGTACTAATGTTATTCCCGCTGCTGCTAGTTTTAGGTTGCATTTTTGCACGTCATGGTTTTATTTGTTTACTGATAAATTCCCTGAGAACTTTTGTTATTGGGTTGTATAAAAATATTAAGTAAAATAAAATAATGGGTGAAGTAGTGTGTACTCTGTGTCCTGGAGCCTTGTATAGTGACGAGTAGAAAGAACATTTTATGTCAAAAATATATTCAAGAAAGCTAAGAGGCACCCCCCCCCAAAAAAAAATCAGTGTACGGTAGTTTTGGAAGTTTCAGTCTGCCATCTGTATCTAATTATATCCAAACATAGATGAAAACCTGCTCCTTGATCTCAGGAACTATCATGCAAAACTTAGTTATGATTTCCTAAGAAGGGGTCCAAACGCATAGTGAAACAACTTTCCAAAATATATAGTAGAGGCAGGTCAGGAGGCTGAAAGATTTTGCAATCCCAGCAGTATCTCCAAAAGAAGTGCACGCATAAAATATCTGCCTCGTTAGCTTTACACAAAAAATGAGTATTTAACATGTTAATCTATTGCTGATGCAGTTACATGCAATATAATCAGGGATTGGAACATCCAAGTAATCCTATAGTCATATGATATACATTACAGACAGTCTATTGCAGGCATAGGCAAACTCAGCCCTCCAGATGTTTTGAGACTACAATTCCCATCATCCCTGACCACTGGTCCTGTTAGCTAGGGACCATGGGAGTTGTAGTCCCAAAACATCTGGAGGGCCGAGTTTGCCTATGCCTGGTCTATTGCTTGGTAACATCAGAAACCTTCCCTAAGAAGCCACTCTTTCCTCATTACTAATTCCTGGTACGTTGCAAGGGTCAAATGGATACTTATGTATGTTTATTGCCTTGGATGATGACCAGAGAATTGACTTTTACTCTTAGCGAGCAGAACATTAAATTTGTTTACTTCTATTTATAATCAAGAATAGAAAAAGTGTACCTCATCTGCAAGAAGTGATAATTCACTGCTATTCGCAGCATCATAATCATAAAGAACTCTGGCTTTTCTGTTGCCGCTTGCGGACTTCGCTTCACCCAAGCTGCAAGTAACTGCTGCATTGCTTATTGAGGACAATGAGGCTGTAACAGAGGCAGAGGAGGCACCTGTACTAGTAATGGAACTACTTGGAGCACAGCTTGACGAAGACTGGTGATTGTTGGCAAGGAACGTAGATGGAAAGCTGTGAAACACAAAATTAATATAGCACTGATAGGTACATACTAATGTTACCATGAGCATTTCATGACCCAGATCTATCACTTACTATTAGCAATTCATATACTTTCATTTTAGTTAAATGCCACCTCTGGCTTCTCCTTATCTTCCAACAGAAACCTCTTATGACAAGGTGTGCAAAGCACAGTTGCAAACATGATCCAGAATTCACAAAGGAAGCCTATAAATAATGCCTGGGGGTGGTGGGGGGAAGGATATTGCAAGAGAGATGTACACTTATATGCTTCTTTAGACGTAGCCATCCCTAATTTGTTTCTCTATTCAGAAAGAAAGGGTGCCCCTGTATCCTACCCTTATTACAAGTTACTGGACCTGCTCAGAACCTTTCCAGAAATCTTTCTCAAGAACCTGCCCTATCAACTTTAACAATGAAGAATACATTGTGGAAAATCCTAATAGGGCTCCATTGTGTTACAAGAAACAGCATTCAAGGGGCATTCCTGGATCTATTTGCACTTTAGAGAAACAGATACTGTGTAGGTATCTACACAGTATTATTAAGGAGTCCTGGGGCACAAAAACCAACAGGGGCTTTGTAGAGCTCAGCAGAGCAAAAAGTTAGGCAAAGGTAATGTCCGACAAGATAGGGAAAAACCAACAAGAAACATATGACCCATTTTATTCCAGCTGTAAAACAAATTGTATTGAAACAATAATTTTTACAGGTTGTGGTAGAGAAATATTCCACACTAGTGGAACAGTCAACAGGGAGTTGGAAGATTATAGAGTATTGACATGTGCAAGGGAGGGAATTTCTATGCAGAAATGCTTTCACAGTCCCAGGACCACAAGCAGTTAAATCAAGTACCTCAGCAGGCTAGCCATGATGTGAAATTATACCAAACCAGAGGAATCAATAATGTACATCTTTTCTATTTACAATGATATGATTGGGTACAAAGTAAAGCCCCTCTGAATCTTGCCTTGTCACCAACCTTCTTCAACTCATTTTTTCTACATGGCAGTAAGGATTTGAAGGCACACATGCAACATGCCCACAACTGATTCTTTTGAATTATAAAAAGTCTATAAAGTTAGTGTGAGGGACAGAAGATATCGGGAGGTCGTTACTCTGAAGTAGCCCACTCAGGCCACTGTGACAGCTAGCTTTGAAAAAATGGAACTATCTATGTCCTAACAAAAGAGAACTCATATAAGCCATAAAGGCTTATCACGATACACAAGCACATGAACATCCAACACAGCTAAGCACTAAAAATATTTTCTTAATTACCATATTCCTTACGACAACACATTCAAACTGCAGAAGACTGTTCCCTTTTTTGCTGGAATAACTACAGTTAATTCTAAAAGGCTTTTCTGGCAAAGAAATCATTAGCTACAGAGAAACACATTCCAAAAGAAGACCAAGCTTTAGGCTACTAAGGGAAAAGAGGATTAAGATACTTTTTATCAGGCAAACTGATATATCTAAACACTGAATGACTTCATGCAGTTATTATGAAAATGAAAGTGACTACAAGTTTACAGTTTACATATTCATCTACTGCTTTAAACCTATGACTTTCTGCAGTAAGATTTTATCTTTATTTTTTCACACATACCCCTCTCTATCTATATAGTAGGCTTTGTGCACTTTGTAAGCTGCTGTTTTCTCTGGCAAACTCCCAGAAATATTTTCGAACCAGGTCAAGGCCTTTTTTTAGTAGGCCAAGATGCAGCTGCCCATTAGCGACTGGCTTTTAGTGAATGTGACAACTGTTTGCTAACATGGAAGTAATTATCCAGCAGGACAGTTGTTGTGAATTGCAAGAAATGTTCTGAACTCCCTCTGCCTAGAAAGTAGGCAGCATTTTTTATTTGCTGTAAAGCATTTTACTTCTTTTGCTGGGCTTGCTGCAGATACCTTGACGTACATCCAAAAACACCAGGAGAAGCCTAGCTGTACTTCAGTGCAAGCCTGTGAGCAATTCAAGCCCACAGCACTTATTCACATCTCTCTCTCCTGCCATCCATATGTTACACCTGCTGACCTGTTACTGTGATATGTCAGACCATTTCCTCAGATGTCTAAAAAGTCACCGAAGGAGGGTTATTAAAGAAGACTGTTACTTCCACTAATTTCTCTTCCTTATCTGATCACTGTAGCAACTTCTGGAGTTAAATTGGCCTGTCAGAACAATGAAGTGAAGCAGCATCAACTCAGCTGTCCTCCAAGTTATCCTTTAATCAGAGGTACTTCTAGCAGCACTGTACATGCAATTTAGGAAAGTAGCTATGAAGACTATAATTTCCTTACCTTCCAAGCTGTTTCTGAAGGTCCAACATATACTGGTAACACTGTGCATAATATGTCATCTGAGCTTCTACAAAATCATTCAAACAGCGAAGGTGATGTGCCTGAAATGCAGCAGAGTTCAAATATCAGTACAGAACTGTGTATACTGTGTTACATTAACTAGCTTGCAACAATTAGAGAGTTCCAGCCAGATTGCAAGTTTGACACGAATTCATTGTGATTCCAGATAACTGTGTTTATATTAAAGGTTGCTTCCAATATGCCCCAACAAAAATGTCCAACTTCAGTAACTATCTCAAATAAAGTGCTTAGGAGGATAGCCAAAGACTGAAATGCTGAACTTGAACTACCCTATCTCTGAACCTTTTTAAATATAAAAACGGAAGAGACTGGCCTTAAAAACTGATATGATAGTGTTCTTCAAAATATCTGATGGGCCATCCTGCAAACTTGTTGTCTGATACTCTAGACAGCAGAACTATAACCAATGGTGAAAATAGCAGGGAAGCAGGTTTTGGCTGAACATTAATAGTAGTGTTCAATGATAGAACAGAAAATGGTGGTGTCTCCTTTGTCAGCGATATTTAGACAGAACTTGGACAGCCGTTTGTCATAGATGCAACCTTGCATTGAGACTGGACATAGGGATTCTCTATGATTCTAACTTCAGGGCATTATTTTTCATTGGTTATTGTCTATTTTGCCAGATGTCTTCAGGCAGGAGAGAGAGAAGGAAGCCTTTACTTCAACCTCCATAACTAAAATAACCCTATGAGTCTCCAATGCTCTTTGGATAGAGGTAATTGAAATATTGTCATAGTGCTTGTACAATCACTTGATTTTCTCATCCTCAATAGTTATTACACACGTATCACACCAACTTTTAGAAATTATTTTTAGTTGTGTAAGATTACGTAGTCTTCTACAAACTATTATGAGATGCATTTACAGTATTTTCTTCTACTTAGTACTTACATGAGTACTGCTGATGCCTTCCAACAGAAGTCTAGTAATTTCTGCTTGACGGTCAAACTCACTCTGGGCTATTCTGACTTCCTGTTCAGACTGTAAGATATATTTCACTTAGAATTTGATACATAAAATTAATTATGCTGCTAGGGTGGAGAAAATAAGAGCAAATGCCACTAAAATTTAATGTAAGAGCTTTAACTGTGCACTTCAGTTTCTTTATTTCTACGAGATTTGCTTGAAATTAATGTGGATTGTACCACAGTGCTTTGCCTATAAGTAATCCATTGTCACACCTAGTCCCATCATTCAATTTACAGTACATTTCAGTAAGTGGTAGGGAATAGTCAGTATATTCTACTATTTCACAGTATTGAACAGCCTTCTTCAAAACACATACAGCACTGCATTTCTCACTTGATGTCAAAACCTGTTAGGAAGCTTGTAAGTTGACACTGAGAAAGTGGTTTTAAAAACCCTCAAGCAAGCCACCTATCATGCTGAAAAGAATTAGCACAATGCATCTGCCAGAGCTCGCCATCTCTGCTCAAGGCAAAACACTGCTTACTAACATGAAGGGCTAGCCAACTGTTCCAGCTTCAAAGATTATCCAGGAGTCTCCATTAAGCAGGAGAAATACTGTTCAATCTTGTCCTGCAGTATTTGTATGGAATAAATCCACAATATCTAACATCCATTGTTCATGATCCTACCAGTATGGCATATTCTGACAGGCATCTAGATTTCCTTGCATTATTTGTGATGGTTTTCCATTTTTTGCAGAGTACCGTATTTTTCTGTCTATAAGATGAGGTTTTTTAACCCAATTTTTTAGGTTTAAAAATGTGGGCCGTCTTATCCATGGAATATAGCAATTAAATATATAAATAAACACGGTACTTGGTCTAGCAGTCACAGCTCCTGGCAGTGGTGAGCTGCGGGGCCTCCATATTCTGCTTGCCTTCTCCAACTCTGCCCGCCCTACAGCTGGGAGGTTGTAGGCAGTCCATTTTGGCTGTGCATGGCTCCATTTGTGAGTGGGCGGCACAATGTTACACAAGAGGAGTGCGGCGATTGAAGTAATATCCCCCCTCTGCACCTTTCACATCAGTGAAACATTGTGCCTTGCATTCCCCATGTAACGTTGCGCCACCAGCGCACAAATGGAGCCGCGTGAAGACGCTGTGCAGAAAAAACAGACTGTACGCAGCCTCCCCCACAGCTGTAAGGTGGGCAGAGTGGGAGGAGGCAAGCAGACTAAGAATGCCCCGCAAAAAAGGCGCAGTGGGGAGAGATATATTCGATCACTGCGGCCAACTCGAGCAGCAGCGCCTTTCTCGCGGGGCATTCTTAGTCTGCTTGCCTCTTCCCACTCTGCCCGCCCTACAGCTGTGGGGAGGCTGCATGTGATCTGTTTTTTCTGTGTGGCGTCTTCGTGTGGCTCCATTTGTATGCAGGTGGTGCAATGTTACACAAGAGGAGTGCAAGGGGCAATGTTTTGCTGATGTGAAAGGTGCAGGGGGGTATTATTTCAATCGCTGCACTCCTCCTGTGCAATGCTGCGCCACCTGCACACAAATGGAGCCGCATGAAGACGCTGCACAGGGACTGCCTACAGCCTCCCTCCCAGCTGTATGGCGGGCAGAGTGGGAGGAGGCAAGCAGAATATGGAGGCCCCACGGGAAAGACGAAAAGTGCTAAAAGTAATTGGGAGGAAAAGCTTAATCACTCTTCCCCCCCAAAAAAAGCTCAACTCTGCCCCCCCCCTCAGTGATTGCCGGTGAGGGAACAGCTGATAGGTGTCATGTTAGACGTGCGTGACTGTTAGCCCCTCTGGGCACACCCCCCCCCCCCAAATTCTACAAGTCAGGGCAATTTCCCCCCATTTTCTTAATTTGGAGTCCCCCGAAATAGGAGGCGTCCTATACATGGGAGCATCCAATACACAGAAAAATACAGTACTTTTTTACTAAGCCTACTTTTAACTTGACTGTAATAGCTGCATTTTCATTTCAGTATACAGGGAAATATAGCAATGCATGATAAGAAAAGGCTCATAGATAATTTTAATTGTATGTTAATAGCTGAAATGAAGGCTGATTGTTTTTTCCATGTATGTTGTTTATTCTGACTGCAGAATATTAAACTAGGTAATATTCTGAGTAATTATAGTTTCAAAGTTCTTTAGAGAATGGGAAAACAAATAGTAAATGCTGAGTAGTAATGCAGCTATTGAGTTCAATAATAAGTATTCATGTAAACATTAAGTAGTCTTAAGCAGCAACATTTGAGACTTGGCCCTAAAATGCACCTTTCAATATTTCTACAAAGCTAAACAACAACTAAAAATAGGACAAATGCAAGTTAAGTAAGAAAACAAGTTATGAAGAAGATTCATAGGATTTGGTTGCATACATGGTGGGATGTTTAATATTTTACAGTTTCATATGTTTCTATAAACAGAATGGGAACATTGATTGCTCTGAGGAGAAATTGTGTTGAGCTACTAGTTTCACGCATGTCAGATGGGTAGTTGCCTGGACCGAGGATCAGAGAATTACCATGTGTTATTAAATTCAGAAAAAGAAAAAACATTATAACATCTTCATAAACACCCACCCCTCTTTTCTGGTAGATTTATTTCCCACATGTTATGTGGATCATTTTGCCACTGCCACTTCAAACTGTGTACTACAATGCACAGTATCAATACCAACCCTTTGATATCAGGGACGAGATCCATGCTGAATCAGATCTCAACATTATGTAATTTCATAACCAACAGCTTCAGTTAGATTACTTACTTTTGTTACCTCCTCTGCCCAAATCTTGTATGCATAAAGAAGTGGAGAAACAACAGTATGAAGAATTTGTCTGGTGAACTTGCACTCATTGTTCTTTCCCATCTTTCCTGTTTTGATTTCCTTATTCACTTTACCCACAGTGTTTGTAATGTGCTTGATAACAAACAGAGCGACACCTTTGCTTGTATACTAGTTAAGGTATTAACTAGTGAATTTTATTATGGTTCACACAGGGTATCACCAATGTAATATTTTAGGTGTGCATACCTATTATCCAAATTTATTATCTAATTTTATTATATTTAACAAGAACAATGCATTTGAGAAGACTTTAGCAGCAGAGGAAACTGGCTGGTGAGCTGAAGACCTTTTGTAACATCTTTATTCCCAGCTATTCTCAGAAGAAGCTGGCTATAACCGGAATGGGGTATTAAGCATATTCTACCCTCCAAATTGTCCTCAGCTGAAAGCAGCTGCCTGCTAGATACAAAGTTTCTTACAACAGTATCCTTAAGTATCTAAGATGCAGAGCACCCCTTCTATGGACAGAATGGGTCGTTCTGCCTGCAGAAAGGAGGTTCCTGTTCATGGAAAGGAACTCACCTAACCCTGATTCCCACTTTTTCCTGCAGCTCCTCCTCCTATTGTTCCTCTAGAGCAGGGGTCCCCAAACTAAGGCCCAGGGGCCGGATGTGGCCCAATCACCTTCTAAATCCGGCCCACGGACGGTCCAGGAATCAGCATTCTATATGAATAGAATGTGTCCTTTTATTTAAAATGCATTTCTGGGTTATTTGTGGGGCCTGCCTGGTGTTTTTACATGAGTAGAATGTGTCCTTTTATTTAAAATGTATCTCTGGGTTATTTGTGGGGCATAGGAATTCGTTCAATTTTTTTTTTCAAAATATAGTCCGGACCAGCCCCCTGCTGAAAAAGTTTGCTGACCCCTGCTCTAGAGCACATGGGTAGGGTAGGTCTAGGCTAAGAACACCACCTCTCCCCACCTCATTCTGTGAGCAGAACTCTGCCCACAAGATCTCAAGATTTCATTGTGTGAAATACCGGTAAGTAGAATATAGTATTAAAAGAAACCAGCTAAAACATATTACTTTCAAAGCAAACAAAGACCACAGTCTAAGGTAAAATTTGCCTGAATTATGAACGAATGCATGGATGATCTTCATGAAAAGGTGCCCTACACAAGCAAAGTCTATCACAACAACGGCTAATACAATGATAGAGGAAACACCAGTGATTTCTCTTGCTATCCAAGCCTGTCTTTATCAGATCAGGTCAATAATTTAGACCTTTAGGTCATTTGAATGGTTATAGAACACTTCTACCCCATTCTTCCACTAATATAGTCCACAGTAGACAGCCTTCGGCTGAGTACTCATGATGCATTTAAAACACTGCTAACCCCAAAGAATCCTGGGAACTGTAGCTTACTGCTCAGAGCTGCAATTTCCAGCATCTTTAAATTACAGTTCGCAGTGTTCCTTATGAGGCTGAATTGGAGGAAAGTTTCAAATGCGACTCAGAAGTTCTTACTCCATATTTCATTTATGCTGGAGTATCTGTTTGTTGACGAAATTTCAGTACAATGAGCAACTTCTCTTTTTTCAGATATTCCAGGAAAAGTTGCAGTTAATGAAGAGCGGGACTGAGGAAGGAAGTTGGTATTCAAATAGTAAACAAGGAACATATTCCCTTGTAAATCGTTTAAGGCTATAATAGAGTCCAGTACAACTTGAGTCCATACAAAAGTATTTTACTTAAGAGTTTTCATAAGGCTTAGAAATGTTTCAGTGTTTCTAGACAAATATGCAAAGATCCCTCTGATTTTAAGACTGACATGCTTCAGACATATTAAGACAGAAAGCATACTCTCCAGAAAGCTGAGCTTTTGGATCTTATGTTTAGAAAAAAGCACCACGTAACTGGACAATTTGCTAAAGCCTTATATATCATTGAAAGAACAGCGTACCCAATTATTAAAATAATTTAGTCTGCTACTGTTTTAGTCAACATTTAGTTTGACATATTTTTTTATTCCCAAAGACTATACCACAGAAGAAGTGTTAAAGTCAATAAGACATTATATAAACCTGTTAATTTGATGTAAATATGTTGATCTGGTGTAATCTGTCATTCAAGGAATCTGGATGGACAGTACATATCAACAGAAAGCAAGAGGAAACACTTGAAGAAATGTTATGAAGACAAGAGGCCAACAAACCTGTAGCCATTTTACATGCACCAAGTTGAGCATGTATGAGACATTTACCATAATGTTATTTTCTTCAGGTGGAGACAGGTTTAGTTGCTTAAAGTGCATAAAAACAAAATTATGTTATTTTATGAAAGAAGGTAAATTGTTGATCATTAAATGCTACTGCAATGTCAGAGACTTAAGACACAAAAAAGCAAACAATAAACAGCAAAGCCATTATGCATGTATTCTTTTCCATTATCATTTCCATATGTGGAACCAAGTACTATTTGAAATAAGTTTAAAAGCCTTAAAATGCTTCATATTCTCACTATTGCTCACCAACTCAATTAGGCCAGAGAACAAGAATAGAAGATGTGGCCTCCATTATATTACCAAACACATTTTAAAAAATTGAAAACACAGGGTCTAACCTAACATACTATATTAAATGCCTGGAGCATAGCCTTCTAAAGTAGTCAATGAAAACTTGTAGAATACTTTCTTGGTTCAATACCTATCACTGCTTTCCTACTGTCCCTTATCTGGCTTCCTATGTCAATAAAATGAGTTTCAAGGTGACCAGGTAGATAATTTTACAAACTCAGGATTTTTCTTCATTTAGGTGGCCAATGAGCTACAAATTATGAACATAGGCACACAACTTTGAGACTTCCTTTCCAAAGCTAATGTATACATATCTATTTAAGTATATCATATGTAGCATAGCCGTAGTATCTGTGATCAGTTGAAATGTAAGTTTGGTATACCATCGTTGTAGTCAGGTGTCTTCCCCACTGATAAGCGCCTTGGAGTTGCAGTCAATACAGAGTTAGTATCCTTCCCTAATCTTACTTGAAGATGTGCCTGGGAACTGTATTTATGAGATCTTTCCTAAAGCAATCTAAGTTCCTAGGCATCGAAAAACCCTTTGTTATCTGTTTCCAAGCTGTATGGTGCGGGAAAGTTTGGGGACATAGAATGGCAAGGCTTCCCTTTACAAAATCTCACTGCAGACTGAACAGAGATTTGCTCCCAGTCTGTTCACATCCTGAGACAAGAGACACACACACAGAGAGACAACTTCTGCTTAACCCTGTTTAGATATCTAAATTTACTGACACTTAGTTAATTCAATATTTAAGGGCCGCATGTTGAACCATGAATCACCACATAACAAGTTAACAATATTCTGAACATTTATGGAGAAATTTTACTTACTGCAGCTCGAGCTTCTGCTAATTTAGCCTTTTTCAGTCTTGTTTTGGCAGCATCCAAGTCTAGTCTTTTATTTTGTAATAATTTGCGTTCCCTCTGTGAACGTTGAAGAAAATTGCATGTGAGTACATGGAAAACGTTCACTTTAGAGAAAATAGAGAAGCATAAGCCACTTGGCACTTCCTATTCTCTCTCTGTTATATAATGGTTAAAACCTTCTAGGTCACTATTTTGTAGTAGGAATCCTTCAAGAGTAACACTTAATGACACAAAATCAAATTGATACTTTATGCATTTTGAACTACTTCCTTAAAGTTAAGGAACCGTATTCACAACTTACAGTAATTGTTTTATAATCTCCTTCTATAAAATTTCGCAGAGGTGTGAGGAAGTTTATTGCAGATGTCTGAATTAGTTCTCGGTCTGCTGCTCCAATTCGTCTTTGTGTTTCTCCACATTTAATGAGAGCATTTCCTGCAACAAAAAAGAGCATTAAGTCGTTCCAGTATGAGTTAACATAGCCACCCATCTAACATTACAGAAACGTAAAGCACAAAATGTTGACATAGTGACTTTTTACAATGTCACTAAGGGTTTTTTGTATTTGCATTGTTTTATAGCATGCTCCAAGTTTTACTTTTGATATTGCATTTTGCTCAAGTCAGTTTCAAGTTCTCATACCTGGTCCACGTACAGCTTCAGAATAAGGTTACAAATCATCCTTACAGAAGCATCACTCACCCCTAGTTCCTAATTAATTCAAGACTGCCATCCTGCACATACTTATTCCTAATTAAATAACACTGCAATCCTGTATACACTGACTCAGTGCAATCAGCGCAAGTTGCTACCACACCAACAATTCTTAGTCTGGGATGCTCAAGTGATATGAAATAGTTGTTACTTACCATATGCTGTTCCAGGACCAAACTCATTCCCAGCATCAATCATGTGCTGGCCCAGTATTTCTGGGTTATTCATACGACTTGGAGCTTTACGGTCTAGTTTTTCATAGACAAACTCTTCCATTCTAGCATCTAGCAAAAGATAACACAACCAATTGTAAGTTACTGGCCAATGTAAAAAGCAGTTATTTTTGAAGAAGGAAAAATACCCAACACCCTTTTTATGTATGACTGGCAAATGTGAAAAATTATTTTTAAAAAACCCTATCATGGTTAACAGCACCTAAACTCACACTGCTCCAGTCATTTTTGCACATATTTTTCTTCACTTACTACCCAGCCACAACTCTTGGTCACCACTGACTCTTCAAAATGCTGTGTGCACACCAGAAGACAGGGGGTAGAGGCAGCATAAACTGCATAGGGCACTGAAACAGCAGAAGCTGTGTTGGTCTCTGCTTCTATCTGTTACAAGGTTTCATGCAGCATTTTTAAAAATCCTCCTCTCTGAAATGGAATATGGGAACTCATATCACAACAAATAGAAGCCATCATAGAGTTGGAAGAGACCATAAGGGCCATCCAGTCCAACCCCCTGCCAAGGAAACACCATCAAAGCATTCCTGACAGATGGCTGTCAAGCCTCTGCTTAAAGATCTCCAAAGGAGGAGACTCCACCACACTCCTTGGCAGCAAATTCCACTGCCGAACAGCTCTTACTGTCAGGAAGTTCTTCTTAATGTTTGGGTGGAATCTTCTTTCTTGTACTGTAGTTTAAATCCATTGCTCTGTGTCCGCTTCTCTGGAGCAGCAGAAAACAAACTTTCTCCCTCCTCTATATGACATCCTTTTATATATTTGAACATGGCTATCATATCACCCCTTAACCTTCTTTTCTCTGGGCTAAACATGCCCAGCTCCCTAAGCCGTTCCTCATAAGGCATCGTTTCCAGGCCTTTGACCATTTTGGTTGCCCTCCTCTGGACACGTTCCAGCTTGTCAGTATCCTTCTTGAACTGTGGTGTCCAGACCTGGGCACAGTACTCCAGGTGAGGTCTGACCAGAGCAGAATACAGTGGTACTATTACTTCCCTTGATCTAGATGCTATACTCATGCCAGGGAGGTTTGTGGATCCCTGTCTATACAGCAAAAAGATCAGTTTTAAAAGATTTCATCATCACTCAAGATTTAAATGAGGAA
Organism: Zootoca vivipara; assembly: GCF_965207765.1. NCBI lineage: Eukaryota > Metazoa > Chordata > Lepidosauria > Squamata > Lacertidae > Zootoca > Zootoca vivipara. The sequence continues at coordinate 25,857,934 of NC_142590.1, forward strand.
ATCTATTTAAGTATACAAATACTCAAGAGACATATTACAGCCTCCCTTCCCCAAACAGATGAGCTGTCTGACTAAGCTGAGAAGTGTGAAGCTCCTTTTTCAGAAAATCAGCAGCTTTATATAGTTCTGAGAGATAGCGAAATACACTGAAGACCAAATATCATTTTCTGTCCTATCAGCATTTCAGAATTATGTTAATTAACAAAGTAGCTGCTTTAAAAAAATACCTCACCCCTATACATTTCCAGAAAAGATATTCCCCAACAGCCTGAGGGAATACAAAACACAGACCAGCAGTAGTGAACTGCTGAATTTTCTTAATGCGGATCTACTCCACTAACAAACACATGCCGTCAGACTATACTACCTATTGTTGCCAATGCTATATAAATGTTATCACTAACCATATGGCGGTGTTACTATTTCTCCTGTTTAGAGATGTAACTGAGCCTAAACTAATAACATACTCATTAGTATGGGATCGGAACCCAAGTTTTTCTGGACTTCATCCATACTATTTATTATATAAACTTAAATAATAATAATAATAATAATAATAATAATACCACATACCAACAAAAAAATTAGTGAGCAACAAGTGAACACCCTCTCACCCCTCTTCTTCCATAAACCGTCTTCTAGTATTAGAAGACTGAAACTTCAACACACACACATACTCAAGGAAAAGATTCAATATACAATAAGGCCACCTAGCCTATGACTGCATATCAACCTTATATAACTAAGTTTCTAACCCACTCTTTCAAAGCTGTAGGCCTAGAAAGTAATTTCTCACCCTTAAACATGAACTACAGAGAAGGTAGTAGGCATTTTTTGTTATTAAGGCCGGGGTAATAAATATACAAGATGCTAGGTTGTTGTTTATTAAGCATTCCACCCAGTTTCCAGCATGCAATCATTTACTAAGCACATCAGGATGAACCTCAAAAGACCAAAGTTCAAAAGCAAAGCTTGAAAACAAAACAAATGCCAATGAGAACACTGAAGTCAGCATAAGATAGTATGACAAGTTACCGCTCTCTACAGCCACAGTGGGTGCTGTGATACTCCAGTGGTTTGACTTTACCCCAGAGGCACACTCCATTGTCTTTTGAAACAGATGGATGCCAACAACAATTGATGGTATTTGATTTTAGGATATTTTCCTTTCAGATGTTATTGTATCTTAATGAAATATTGTTTCTTTTTTTTAATAATAATAATAATATTCAACTCGATACCCATTTTTTTCTTTAAAAAACTAGGAAACATTTTGGAATTTATATTTAAAGTAAAACCAGCAACATTCATTCAAGATATTGTTCAAATCTTTGTAAAGAACACGTGGAGAATTAGCTCCAGACTGGAAACTGGTTTTATTGCATTAAACTAGTTACCGATTTACCAGGGTTCAAATTTATCCCTCTGCACACATATATGTCCCAACACTAGCTCAGGGGAAATAAAAGCTGGAGTGGTGTTCAAATAGGCACCCCATCATCACCATCATTTTACTTTTCAGTTCGCAATAAATTGTATTCTGTTTTCAGATTGAAATGGGAAGTCAGAGCTGAACAAAGCCACTTGTTCTGAGGCAGATCATTCTACAGAGCTGTCTTTGAAAACAAAACATTTACTTTCTTAAGTCATAAAGCTATTGATCATTTTGCAGTTACTGAAGCAGCAGCAAGACTCTGAACCAATGGACTTTCCTTGAAGCCAGGCTTCATAGCTCACCACAAAAGATAAGGTTTACAAATACAAGCCTCTCCATAGTCAACAACAGAAAAGTTCTAGCTGTGCTCCAATTAGCAGATTGTGCTATGTCAGTCTTGCAAATAGACCCCAAAAGTAACCAACTTACCAATAATAATAATAATAATAATAATAAATACTAGTCTATTAAGAGGCCACCTCATGAGAAGAGAAGACTCCCTGGAAAAGACCCTGATGTTGGGAAAGATTGAGGGCACAAGGAGAAGGGGACGACAGAGGATGAGATGGTTGGACAGTGTTCTCGAAGCTACGAACATGAGTTTGACCAAACTGCGGGAGGCAGTGGAAGACAGGAGTGCCTGGCGTGCTCTGGTCCATGGGGTCACGAAGAGTCGGACACGACTAAATGACTTAACAACAACAATTAAGAGGCTTGTAGTAACATCTTAGCAAGTTGGAAAAGCTGTTTTCTGCCAAGCAAACTGGCTGAGAGACATTACTCCAGCCCACTGCATGTTTTTGCTACCTATAGTAGAAGGGTCTTGTCTTCCACAGCTAGCGCAGAAACCAAACCAGGATGAATTCCTGTTGGCTAAATACAAGGCTGTCCTATGTAGCATGCACAAAGTGTTACCTGGCAAACATAAAGAGCAAAATAAAAACATGCTTTTCTTACTTGGATTGGGTTGCAGTAACACTTCTGTCTGCTTCATAACCTTTTCAGTCCATTGCTTAGTACATTCTGCTTTGCACAGAAGATTTTCTAAGTGAGCATCCAATTCAGTCTTCTCTGCTTGCCCAAGTTTTTCTTCTGTAAACTACATTGGTTAAACAAACAAATAAATCACTTTTCATGTTACAGTCCAGAAATACAACTTTTGTTAGTATCAATACAAAAAGAAGTCATAACAGAAATATTATCCAAGAAAGATATTTTTTTTCTTCCTTCAAACTGCTATGAAAATGAAGCTACTAACTGCTTGATGTCTAACTAGTAGTGTAGTATATTCTTGGAGTAACCAGAACATGGATAACTACCGGTATGACTAAGCTCCTTCTATGCAAGAGCGGTCTTGGTGCAGGTGTCTCAGCTGGTGGAAGATGTTCAATGCTGTTTAATCCAGCTTGGTTTCCAAAAGTCTATGAGCAATACCAAACTGTAAAACTTGTTCTTTAAAGGGAGAGTAATCATATTCACAATAACTTGAATGCTGCCTCTCTGGAGAGATGAGCTACCTTACAATGATACATCTGTCTTGTCAGGTTCGAGTTTCTGTATGACCCTCATCCAGTCCATTACTGATGCTAAGTAATAATTCAGTATTTCCACTGAGGCTGGGACCAATGCAGTATGCAGCACAGCTAACCAACAGCTCTTCTAGTATTAGCTATTCAATAACAGATTTAGAACAAAGTTGGAGGGCTTTTGTGTGGCCCTTCATCAATATACTCCTTCCAAAATAACATATGAAGTTATTTAATATGGTATCAAATATGGTTGATGATACAATGCAGCTTTGTAGATAAAAGCATCATAGCACTATTCTAGGTTTCCTCTGCCTGGGATATGGAAGTGCAGAAATCCGGAGGAAGTGTTGACATGGAAGGGGTGTGGCCTGGAGCAGTTGCTGCTTGCCCCAGTAAGTGACCAAAGTGTAAATTCTATTGATACTTCTGCATTTGTATTTGTAACCCTTTTAATTTGGTATTCTTTTAATAAGACCACATTTATACACTTGACCTCTATGTAAAGTTTTGTGTTAAAGATTTGACTGAAAATACTGTACTGCAGTGTGCTGTATGGGAAGTTTGCTCTTAAACTTCAGGAACTCAACAAACAGACACTAAGCATTAACTCACGTTACTGGAACCACCAATTATGAACTCCATAGGCTTCCATGATTCTCAGCACAATTCACAGAGCTGTTGGCTATTTAATGCTGTTCAACAACAGTGCACACAAAAGCTCATACCAATGTCAAACTTAGTTGGTCTCTAAGTTGCTGGAAGGAGTTACCATATATTGTTTGTTATTGATGATGTTAACTACCCTGATTTGCTTTTATCTAGAGGCAGATGAACTTTCATGACACTATGGTGCAATTGCAGCAGGAGCGTTGAGCTAGGATTTGGAAAACCTAGGTTCAAATCACCACTCAGTCATGAAGTTCTCTAGGTGACTTTGGGCCACTCACTTTCTCTCAAGACAAAACTACCTTAGGGCTACTTTCTCCCATTTCTTATCCCAACAGCCCTAAGGTAGAGTTTTGTCTTGAGAAAAAGCTTGAGCTCCTTGAAGAAAAGATGGAATATTATAAATAGCACTGACAAAAGAAACTGAGCATGTGTAGCCACTGTCAAAAATGCATAACCAATGTTCTTAGGAGCTATTATGCAACTGACTCCTCCCAAAAATTATGGAGTAATGTTCAAGAGAAAGGAAGCTAACAGGAAAGTGTATGACAGTGGTTAAAAATATTGCTATGACAACCCATTTCTCTAACCCACTTATGGGTCTGAGTGAAACGGATAACTCAGACCAATATATTTATTTGAAGTCAAACCAATTTGAGGAAAAAAAACATTAAGTACAACATTTTCACAGAAACGTTAATCACATTAAACATCACAAGACAGGCATCATAAGATCTCTAAATAAGAAGATAGTTTCTCTTGTCATCTCTTCAGTACTTGTGAAGATAGGCAACAGATGCAGAAACTTCACATGGAAAAGAGGAATAGCACAAAATCACTAATGGGGTGGCTGGGGGAACCCGGCCAGATGGGCGGGGTATAAATAATAAATTATTATTATTATTATTATTATTATTAATCTATGAAACAACTGCTGCTTAATAATTCCTAATTAAAGTGTTAACTTTTTGAAGAACCCTAGAAAGCAAAGATTTGAAAAATAGCATTTGCATGATCTGTACCTCAGCCCTACTTTTTTTAGTCACAAGATCTACCGCCATATCACAACATGCTTTTGAAGGTTCAAAAGTAGGTGGCCATTCAGCATGGGACATTTCTAGCTTAAGAGACTCTACACCAGGCATCCCCAAACTGCAGCCCTCCAGATGTTTTGGCCTACAACTCCCATGATCCCTCGCTAACAGGACCAGTGATGATGGGAATTGTAGTCCAAAACATCTGGAGGGCCGAAGTTTGGGGATGCCTGCTCTACACCAGAGCTAGCACAAGGATGCAAAGGAGGCCCACAAGGTTCACTGACAACACTGCAGCCTATGGTAGTAGAGAAAAGGTGGTAGGCACAGGATAGCTGGTTGCCAGGTACTGGTGGACAGTAGCTGACCTTCATACCTTTATTCACTCTTTAATTTGGAAAAAAAAGGAGTGAAGAGAGCTGGGAAGAGGCAAAAGAAAAAACTGATACATCTTTGATGCAAAGGAAATTAATGTTTAGTGGGTAAGCAAAATGAAGGTTCATTTGCAGTGTTTTATTGTTTGCAACACACACCCAGCACTTTGTGTTCCAATCAAACTGTGGTTGGTCTTGAGCAAGCACCTGTCTTCATCTAGCCCAACACCAGCAATTGAAATGTGCCTCTGAAGCCCACAAGGACAACAGCACCACCTCCACATGCAGTTTGTCTTCAGCATCGGGTAGCTATATGCTTTCTTAGAACATGGCACTTCCAGTCAGCTTGCATGTTTGATAGGAGCTTTCAAGGGCAAGAGAAGACAGGAGGTGCAGAAAGGTTTTGGCAAGACTAGCTCAGCAGAGAGGACAACTCAATATACTTCACAGATCAACGAAATGTCACTCTTTGCAGCACAGGGAGAGGGGAAAAGAATGTATTTCCACTTTCTCGAATTAGTAATTACTATGTAATTTCTAATTAAATCCTGTCGGATATGAAACACTACCCTGGAATTAAGTTGTGAATTCTTAATACGTAGTGGGAGGACTGCCGCACTGAGGTTCTGTAGAAATGATTGTGTATTCAAGGCTAAGCTGGAAGCAACACCCTATTTTAAAAGCACCAATTCCCCACCACCTCACAACCCTCAGAAATGTGGGTAAAGGTGCAGAGATTAAAGCCACAAGACACAATTCTCCTCCACTCCCCATATGACTGCCTCCACAGATAGCACATGAGAGGGCCTAGAGCAGGGTTTCCCCAAACTTGGGTCTCCAGCTGGGTCTTTTCCACTACAATTCCCATCATCCCTGACCAGTTTCTGATGGCTAGGGAAGATGGGAGTTGTATTCCAAAACATTATTTGGACTTCTTATTATTATTAACACCCCTCCCCAATTAAATAAAAATAATATTAATAGCACCCCGTCCCCACCCATCAATTAATAATAATAATAACACCCCGCCCATCTACCTGTCTGGGTTTCCCCAGCCACTTTGGGCGGCTTCCAACACATATAGAAACGTAATAAAACGTCAAACACTAAAAACTAGGGCTCTACTAGTCTTTGCCTACAGGGAACACTGGCCATGCCCAAATTTCGAGCAGGCCCCGTTTTCCCTTAGCCAGGGGAAGGGAGTGGGCGGCGGTGGGGGAAAGAGAGAGACCGACACCCAGGAGAGGGGAAGGTCTTGCGTAAGCCCTTGAGGCCGGTAGCGGGCGGTCAGGCCCGTCCCACCCACCACCGCCGCCGCCGCCGAGAGGACAGCCGGCCTGAGGCTCTCAAGGGCCGGCCAAGGAGGGAAGGAGGGCGACACTCGGCTTCCAAGCCTGCAGAGAGGCGACAACGGATGGGCGGCGGCTTAGACGTGCGCGGGGGTGTGGAGAGATAGAGAGAGAGAGGCCGAGGCGCCACCAGGCTGCCAATCCGTGACAAGGCCCGGCCAGGCCCCACTTAGCGGAGGGGTGTGTGCGTGCCCCAGCTCTGCCATTGAATAAACAAATAAGGGCGGCGCGCGCAACCAACGGTTTCAACGGCACCCGGGGGGGAGGAAGAGGAGGGCCAGGTCGGAGGAGCCGCCGGCCTTCTCGTCCTCCTCCCTGCTGAGGCGAAGGCAGGCCAGCTCTAGTCGCCCTTCGCCTCTCCGTTACCTGCACAGCGCGGCTGAGGAACGTGCCGGCGTCGGCCGCCAGCTTCTTTACATTGAAGTCCATTATGTTCATCTTCAGAGGGGGTGTGACGGTGCCCCCGGCGACGGTCCGTCCCGTCTGTCCGTCACGGCGCGCCCGCCTCAGAAGCTGCCGGCCAAGGCGGCGGCGGCGGCGTAAGGGCGCTGCCGGGCCCGGCCGGGCACTGCTGCGGATCCGGCATCTGATTGGGCGGGAGGAGCGCGGGGTGGGCGGGATCGAGGGGAAAGGAGGTGCGAGGCGGGGTTAAGCGCCGCCCCCAAATCCTCCCCTTAAAAGGGAGGGTTCGCAAGGGGGAGTCGAAGGAGCAGTTGCTGCTCCCTAACGGAGGAAACGGCTTCTTTAGTCGCTGACATGGGAGCGTTCATTTCTCTTTTTTCCTATCTGCCCGGGTGGCGCCATGAGGAGGAAACGGTCAGGCTGCGGGTTTTTGACTCCTCTCATACCACGTTTCGGGTGAGTTGAGTCTGAAGGGGAAACGACAAGGAACTTATTTTCCTCTCAGTGTTAGAAACTGAGATATTAAATTAAACAGAGGTTATAGGCGCCAGAACGGAATGTCCAGGCGCGCTATTTTACTAACAAGAATACAAAGCTGAAAATGAACGAACTGCAGCTAAAATATTATGTTCATATTGCACAGTGTCTAGTCCTCCCCCTGCCCACCCCACAACTCGGAGAGTTGCTGGAAGTAGGGAGACAGAAAAGGTCCCCTTTTTCTTCCACACTGCAGGCAAGCCCTGGATTCTCCCCACACCCCCTTTCCTTCATAAATTTTTTAAATCATTTTTGGCACCACAGTTAACACATATTAAAGACCTGTACAGCTGGTGGCAGTGTCCAGTTCGCAACCCTAAGACTTGAGGGTCTTTCAGTGATCCCAATTTATTTAGATTTTAAGCATCCCTGTGAGAGTGAGGTAGAGAACAGTTTAACATGCACTACTAAACCATAACTCACTGCCTAGTATACCGGTATTTCAGATTAAAAGCGCATCATACATTAAAAGTACATTAAACAAGGCAACTAAAACCTAAACAAAACATGTTAGGTTGAAAAGCAAAAAAACGGTTTTTCAGGTCTCCAATCCATGCACGTTTTACTTGGGAGGAAGCCCCATTGAACTTGGTTGGAATTTATTTCTGAATAACAGTGGCCATTTTATTCTGAAATCTTAGGTGCAGTACTGGGCCTAGAGCTCAGAAATGGATTGCGAAATTCCCTGCCGCAAAACGCGCCCAGAACAATGGGAGTTTCGAACGCTGTGTGCGATTGAGTTGAATTAGAGGCACGTTAAGGTGTGCGCTTTGAGAAGGTATGAGTTAATATTTAATTATCCCTTTTTTGTCCTTTCAGGCTGTGACACTTGGTGGTTAAATGCTTGACAGTTTTCTTTAGTTCTTTTCAACGCCTGCACATAGTGCATGTGACATCACACACACTACGTGCAGGTATGTGCGTGTAACATCACACATCTGCGTGGCGGTGGATGAATTTACAAAGAAGTAAGCCTTACTCAACACAGAGGGACTTCTGATAAAGCATACATAGGATGACACCACACAGTATTTCTGTGTGCTTTGGGAGTCCACTAGATGTCAGTATAATAAAACCTATTTACTTTTGTTGGGGTGGGGCCCAAGTTGCATCTACACAATGTTCCAGCACTATGTGTCAGTTTCACCTGAAATAAAGAGATTACTATCTGGATTGCAGCATCACAATGGGAAAAACCTTTCCCCAAAGAGAGTAGTGAACACCCATTTTTTTTTCTAGTTTGGTGATCTAAGTATGAGACATGATGTCAACAGACCCATTAGGTAAATTCAAGTTTGCCCAAATAATATTTAAAGCCAGGGAGAAATCAGTGGCAGAATGCGGCCTTTAAAATTTCAGCCCTGTGCAAGGCCAAAAATTGGTGCTCTCCACCTCGCCTTCTGCTTAATTCACTATGTCAGTCGTTTTCAACCACTATGTCAGTCGTTTTCAACCAGCCGTGGCATCCTGGGGTGCCTTGATGATAGTCGCGTCTGTCCCTCTTTCCTTCCCTCCCTCCTCTGATGCCCTCTTGCATCTCTGCCTCCCAAAGACTTGCACAGCTGTTTGTAGCAGCAGCCCTGGCTACAAGTTCTCCAGGCGAATAGTGCCTCTGGGGCTGACCAGGGGGTGCTTCCCAGGCCCCTTTGGGGCAGTGTGAGGAGGTACCTCTCTTTGGAGCAGGGGGGCAGCTCAGAGACCAGTGGCTGCCCAGAGGATTCCCAAGGAGAGGGGAGAGGAGTTACCGTAAACTTGGAAAGTCCTGCAGTGCCCTCTTGTGCAGCGGAACGAGTTCCATTGCAAAAAATTGTCTCTGTTGGAATGAAAGACACTGACTTAGATGGGGAAAGCTGAACAAATAAAAGTTGGGCAAGGGGTATAGAACACCTCACATCTGCACACTTATTTTGCTCTAGAAATGAGGGCCTCCCTTGGGCATGTCTGCCACTGTATAGCAATACAGTTTAGCAATATGTGAATAGAAACATGGCAGTTGTGGTATTTAGAGCCATAAGAGCCATAAGTGTGATGATGTGCACTTGTGCACTTGTGCATGCACACACACACACACACACAAACACCAACCCCCCTTTTTACTTTATAATTCTAAAGGCTTTATGGCAAGAGTTGCTAGCCTGTGGCCTTCCAGATGTCATTGGAATTCCAACTCCCATTGACACTGCTATCTAGGCCTGATGGGAGTTGAAGTCCAACAACAGGTTAGCCACCCCTGCTTAATAATAATAATAATAATAATAATAATAATAATAATAATAATTTATTATTTATACCCCACCCATCTGGCTGGGTTTTCCCAGCCACTCTGGGCGGCTCCCAACCGAATATTAAAAACACAGTGCACAATGGCTTTTTACTGTTTGTAATCTGCTTCTGTGGGCTGTGAATTGATTTCTGTGGGCTGTTGCTTGATTTTGTTGGATTTTTATAGTTGGGTTTTATTTGAATATTTTATTGTAAGATGCCCAGAGACCTCTGATCATAGGGTATCATAGAAATATCATTAATGCCAATCTCATTTTTCATTGATAAGCATCCATGTTATGTACATAGGCAGTCTTTCATTTAAACACTGACCAAATGCAGAAGAGTCTCACTTCAGCAGGGTTGATGCAACCTGTATCTTCAGACCATCGTCTGGTTATGATTTAGATGTCACAGTGTCTAAATATAATTTTCTACATTCCAATTAAGAATATTTGGTTCAGTTCAATGCCTTTATATGAAAATGAACATGGTCAGACTGGGGAGAGAATAACAACCATTGAACATGAACAAAATTATATCTGAGTAAATATGAATAGGATTGTACTATAGAATAAGTATCATTTTTTCCAGATCTGAGCATTGCATCAATTGTAGGTGTGTGAGCGTAGGTAAGGTGATACTGAAACTTTAGAGCAGAACGCTACAATTCTAAGATCCTTAATTGGCAGTTTTGGTAACCAGGTGGTTGATTTCTTTTTTGAAACTTAACAGGGAGAGAGGGCAGCCCACCAATAAGATCTGGCCCTGGTGCAGTTCTTCATGTCAGCCATGTAGCATGAGCCCCTCAGCACCTCTTCAAATCAACCTACCAGTTGAAGTTAAGAGATTATTTGTGTATGGGCGTGTGTATGTGAGATGGCTGCTTAGGGCATGACATGGGAGAGGGGGAGTCCATAGCACAGTATCCTAATCATGGCGACGGTGGACCACTTTTCTTTCCTTTTATCAGAAAACATAAATAAAATTGTTCCAATCTTCTCCATGGAATCTTCTTCTTTAATAATTTTTCACCATTCTCCCCTTACCAGTTTGTGCGCTGCTGTCAAAAAGTAAGAAGGCAATACAATTTTTATAGGTGAACTAGCTGACCCGGCCACGCGTTGCTGTGGTTCTTTCCTGTGACACCACCCACCCACCCTGTCACGATCCATGACGTATCCTGCCCCTCCTCCCTCCAACCCGGCTCATCCCTGTGTTTTGGTAGGATACCCTTCCCTCTGTTGTCCCTGGGGAGTGTTGGCCCCTCCCCCCTGTATTTCCATACCTTGGCCCCCACCCTTCGAAAAGGAACTGTTAGGTTCTGGGTTCTATTTCCCAGCATGCACTTTTGTCTGAACCTTCTGTTGTTCCTGGGGAGTGTTGGCCCCTACCTCCGGTATCTTCCTACATTGGCCCCCATCATTGGAGAAGGAGTTGTCAGTTTCTGGGTTCTGTTTCCCAGTATTTACTTTTGTCTGAGCCCTCTGTTGTCCCCTCCCCCCTGTATCTCCATACATTGGCCCCTGCGAACGAATCATGAACATTTCTATATATTTAGATTAAGGATAGGGGATGATGATGTGCCCTGGGACCCAGATAACTACTTAAAGAATCCCAACGGGGGGGGGGATCAACTAGCGAAGCCCCATAGCCCCGTAGCAACAGACAGGCCCAGACAGAAGGAGGGGGGGGTCATATGGGCCACTTGGGGTGGGCCTCCAAATCTAAAGGGGGCCTCGGTCAGCATAATCACAATCAGTAAAATGATAAAAGTAACAAAAGGGTTAAAAACAGAGCCACATTATCTACCTGGCCCGGGCCCTGTAAGGGCCTGGCAATAAAAGGTGCGTTCTGAAGTACCCGAGTTTTTCAGTTCCATAAAAAACCCAGGAAGTGGCAAGGGGAAGGTAGGGGATTGTAAATGGGGTGGTTATCTACCCCCCACCCTACGTCAGCCCATGACCTATTTGGGCTCCTCCTCCCCCCACCTCCCACCCAGGGCTCCATTTGGGATAGTATTTAATGGGCTGTAGACCTGAGGCCTAGTATGTAAAATGGAGCCAAGGCCTCCTGTTTTACAGGATCTCGTGGCAGAGGCGGGGTTTGTGGGTGTGGTGTGTTGTTGTGCCTAATCCCTGTGACTGGCCCCATGTGTCCCGATCCATGATCTATTCAGTTTGTCCCCCCCCCCTCCATGACCGGCGTATCTCAGGACGTTTTTAAGGATGGTATTTATTTTTGTCTTGTGGATTGGGGGGGGGTAGTGGTGCTAAATTATAAAGTAAAAACCCCTTGCTGTGCCCCCAAGTGCGTTGATGTGGGTTATCTACCCCCCCCACCCTACGTCAGCCCATGACCTATTTGGGCTCCTCCTCCCCCCACCTCCCACCCAGGGCTCCATTTGGGATAGTATTTAATGGGCTGTAGACCTGAGGCCTAGTATGTAAAATGAAGCCAAGGCCTCCTGTTTTACAGGATCTCGTGGCAGAGGCGGGGTTTGTGGGTGTGGTGTGCTGTTGTGGCTTATCCCTGTGACTGGCCCCATGTGTCCCGATCCATGATCTATTCAGTTTGTCCCCCCCCTCCATGACCGGCGTATCTCAGGACGTTTTTAAGGATGGTATTTATTTTTGTCTTGTGGATTGGGGGGGTAGTGTTGCTAAATGGTAAAGTAAAAACCCCTTACCGTGCAGGGGTCTACATAAATCAAAGGCTGTGCTGTGGCCTGTGCCACCCCCCCCCCCAGGCAGGCCCCGACCTCCACTTGGCAATGTTGGTTTTTTGGTGGTTTTTTGGGGGGAGGCATAGCTGCCAAGTTATCCCTTATTTTAAGGGATTTTCCCTTATGCTGAATAGGCTTCCTCGCGAGAAAAGGGAAAACTTGGCAGCTATGGGGGGGGGTTAGTGGTGCTAAATGGTAAAGTAAAAACCCCTTGCCATGCCCCCAAGTGCGTTGTTGTGGGTTTCCCTCCCCTCCCGGGCCTGTCAGGGGCCTACATTAAACAAAGGCGTAGTGGTATGATAATGGCCGCCTTGGGGGATTTTCAGTTGCTTGGTTGATGATGATGTCATTTGGTTTGTGGGTGTGGCTTAGATTTCACAGGAAGGGAGGGTTTGGAGGAGGGTACTACGCCACTTGAGGGCGCTGTTTGACTTGGTGGAAAAGCAGGTCTGTACCTGGACATGTGTGTGATTTGAGGGATTTTTGCCCCCAACAATGCTCTAGGAGTGGCCTGGATCGTTGTGTCAAAATTTCAGGACGATCGGTCAAGCGGTTACGGAGAAAAGTGTCAAACACAGTTTCACGATTTTTTACATTTTTATATATACAGATCAGGGATTCTAATCTATTTTAAGCTGCAATCACTAACCTGGGAGTAAGTCTTATTGAACACAGATGTGTTTATTTTCATCTATGAAATGTTACAGGGTATGAACATACAATAATAATATAATCTACCTTTCATTGTTTACAATAGATAATATTAATCTATTATTCAAGCTGTGTGTGTATACATTACCATTTAGAATTTTGGGAAACCATGAAATAAACCATAGATACAGAAGGAGTTCTATTTAAAATCATGTAACTAATTATATAATTACACAATGGAGAAAGAGGAATATACTCTCTTTCTCCATTGTATAATTTAGGATAAGTGACTCCTAAAAGTTAATATATAATTATTACATTCCAGTCTCAGAAGTTCTAGGGCTTCAGTATCTTCACTGTTAGATTTGCAAATGCACAAATAATAACTGCAGAGGTACATACTATTATCACAAGTTACAGGTAGGTAGCCGTGTTGGTCTGAGTCGAAGCAAAATAAAAAAAATTCCTTCAGTAGCACCTTAAAGACCAACTAAGTTTATATTTTGGTATGAGCTTTCGTGTGCATGCACACTTCTTCAGATATCTGAAGAAGTGTGCATGCATACGAAAGCTCATACCAAAATATAAACTTAGTTGGTCTTTAAGGTGCTACTGAAGGAATTTTTTTATTATCACAAGTGTTAGGAATAGAATTATACATTAGAAGGAGTGGTATAAATGTTGTTTGGACTAGGAGTAGCTCCAAGTAATGGGGAAACAATCATAACTGCCTTTGCTATATTAGATGCTCCTCCAACATTGTAGTTGTATTACATTCCAGTCTGGGGACTTCTGTTTCTTCGCTTATGTACAACACAGATGGTTATACTTACAATAACACAAATAATGATCACAGAAGCACATACAATGATCACGATTTTGGTAGTGTCATTTATCACACTACCAGTGGGTTTCACATTAGTGGAAGTTGTGTGAGCAGTGGAAGTGGTTGAAGAAATGGGAGTAGTTGGCAATGTGGAAAAAAACACAACTGCTCTTGCTGCATTAGATGGTTTTCCAGTGTTGTTGCTGCCATCAATGGCACGAATGGCAAAGTAGATGGAGGAGCCATTTTCTTTCGTTAACTTTTCTGACTTGTACTGAAAAGATTGTTTGACCCCAGCGACTTCCACTGTCAGTCCAGTAGTGTTCACAGAAGTGGCACTATCAAAACTTGCATCTCTTAATTCTAAGGGATTTTCACTCATTTTTATTTCATATCGTTCAGCTGCAAAATAAAGGACCCACAACAGACATGCTAGATGTACATCTTCAAACATGGATCAAGGAAACAGTGACAAGCCTATCGGTGCATAACTTCCTATCCTCCAGGAACCCTAAGCATATTGCATACCAGCCATTGCATCGTTGTGTGTTGCAGAAGACTTTGGAAAATATTCCAGGGCACACGCTTGGTTCACATGGCCACCATGTCAAAGTTGTTAAGATCAGCTGTCATTCCATGCTAATTTAAAAGCATGGTATTTGTCAGGTATTTGTCAGGGATGTCCAGAACCATTTTTGGTCCAGGGGGACATTTAGAAATCTAAGCACTGTTACAGGCATCAAAAACAACTCATTCCACAGAAGAAAAACTAATGTGGCTCTACCCGCCTGCCCCCACAACACAGGAAAAACAGCTACACCTCCAAACAAATAAAGCATATTCTATACCTAGGAGTCCTTCTGGACTAAAACAAAGCAATGTCTGTGTTAAAACCATGCAGTCAAACACTTGACTTGGCCCAATGAATCCTGGGAACAGTAGTTTAAGGATGCTGGAATTGTAGCCTTGGGAGGGGAGAACTGCAGTCTTCCCAGAGCAACAGTGTCATGCTATTCTAGCATATTACAGGGAGATTAATTCTGGTATAAACCCCTCCCTTGCCATATTTAAATATATATATATCTCTAAGCAAGGGAGTCATACTGGTTGATTAAAACAGGGTTCCACACTTACCTTGTCCGACATCATAGTCATTCCCAGGAGCTGTCCATGACAAAAGGAATTCATCATCATCGGCAGCTAGCTCCACCTCAAGGTCAGTGATTTGACAGGGTGGAAAGACATCTTGGGGTTTTGTACCGGTATTAGGAACTCCTGATACCACAAAAGAACCACCAGATGCAACTCTGCTGAAACTTCCTAGGTTTGCTTGGATTTCATCCTCAGTAGCTTCAGGTCTTGGTGAGTTCATTTTTATTACACCTTCCAAAGAAAGAAAAATTGTGTCATAAGATGTAACTAGAATCTCTGCAAACGTTCTCAGTATTCTGAAAGTCTGTTTGATTTATTTCCTTGTGTGCAAACACAAAAAGAAGACAAGGCATGTATAAGAGGTAATAGGATACCGGTAGCTATCTTCAAATATCTGAAGGGCTATCACATGGAAGATAGAGGAAGCTTGTTTTCTGCTGCTCCAGAGGGTAGGGCCCAAAACAATGGATTCAAACTACAAGAAAGGAGATTGTAACTGCCCCTTGCTGGCAGGGGGACATTCTGATGGCAGAAGCAGTGGTGTGGGTGGGGCACTGCCTCTTGTGTTTCTGCTACCTGTGGCAGGTGCTTCACCTTGCCTCATTGTTGGGCCGGCTCTGCATTCAGTCAACAAGTTGGGCAGCATATAGAATATTGTAGGAGAGTAGAATATGTCAGAGTTGTAAAAGGTAAAGGACCCCTGGACGGTTAAGTCCCGTTAAAGGGGACTATGGGGTGCGGCACTCATCTTGCTTCAGGCCAAGGGAGCCGCTGTTTGTCCACAGACAGCTTTCCAGGTCATGTGGCCAGCATGACTAAACCGCTTCTGGTGCAACGGAAGCCAGAGCGTATGGAAACACCATTTACCTTCCCACCACAGAGGTACCTATTTATCTGCTTGCACTGGTGTGCTTTTGAACTGCTAGGTCGGCAGAAGCTGGGACAGAGCAACGGGAGTTCACCACTGTTGTGGAGGTGCCAGAGATGTATATTCAATATCTGTATTAAATCTAAAAGGTCAACAATGGGGAGGGGAATAGAAGGGAAAGGTTTGCATTTCTCTCGAGACACCCATACTTTGAGAACTCTAGAGCTACATATTACTAGTACAGTGGTGCCTCTGGTTAAGAACTTAAATCATTCTGGAGGTCTGTTCTTAACCTGAAACTGTTCTTAACCTGAAGCACCACTTTAGCTAATGGGGCCTCCTGTTGTCGCCGCACCGCCGGAGCACGATTTCTGTTCTTATCCTGAAGCAAAGTTCTTAACCCAAGGTACTATTTCTGGGTTAGCGGAGTCTGTAACCTGAAGTGTTTGTAACCTGAAGTGTTTGTAACCCAAGGTACCCACTGTAAATGGTTTTTCACAATGAATCCTTACCATTTTCCACAAAACCTGGTATATAGAGTGCTTGACTCTGTCTAGGGACCAGTCTGACATCCTTGTCTTTCCCTTGGACACGCACTTTTAAGTTGTATCTACCATCCTGTGTGAATGATGTGAAATACCTTGAGTAGATTCCATCATGCTTGAGAATATCAGCACCTGAGTACATAAATATTAATACTTAACATCCAAAGCAAACCTCTCACTTGTCATTATAAACCCTACATAACACATGCAGGAGATGTTTGTCTCATAGTAACTGCTGCTGTTTTCATGGAAATAGAAAATATGCCTGACTTAATGTGATAGTATGGAATCATAAGGGACTGATTAGTAATATCTGTACAACGTAAGCCAACACAACTCATGACCTACCAAACCAAAATAATACAATAACATGTATTAGAGCTTGCTGCATGCTCCATTTCCTGCAGTCACAGAGTCCCACCTTTCCCCATATGAACCTGTCCAGACCCTGGAATCACCTGAAGCCTTTCTCTGTGCGCTGTCTCTGAGGGCTGGGTGTGAGAGAGCGTGCCTTCTTTGCAGTAGGCTCCAAATGGGGATATTGGCTCAATGCATCTGAGGGAGCACACCTGGCTGGTTTTGAAAATATCTTTGTAAGAGGCCTTGGAGGCCACTATGTCAAATTAGACAAGACTGGATGTCAGTGAAAAAAATAACAAGATGCATACTGCAATAAATACTTACCTGAACCATTGTCATAAAGCTCAAGCTCTTCAGTTTTTCCTTTCTCATCTTCAACTATGGCTGTGACATTTGCACCTTTAACAGGTAAGAAACCTTGGCTGATTTCTGCATATATGACCATTGGATTAGGATAGCTATTAGTATCTTGATTCATATAGGGCTTCACAAGAACTGGAGGCACAGATGCAGATGCTGCTCGACTGGTTACCATTATTGATATGATTTGCTGTGTTGAATGTGTATTCTGAAGTGAATACTCCCAATCTCCCACCTGCAGATCAAGTGTTGAAATACAAAAGAATATTCAATATACAATATCTAAGGAATTTGAAGAAATACATTTGCTTTTCCTATGGTTGTTGTGTTTTCATAAAGATGGTACAGTATGTCTTTTATGAAAAATGTACTACCAAGAAAAATGGGTACTGGCAGCAGTGTCATCCTGTGCACAGGATGAACTAGGAAATGAAAATGTGTGTGTAGGGAAAAATACAGACAATTCAAACCTGAATTTTGGCACAGGCCCATTGGCAATATGGATTCTATGAGAAAGGGCTTTTGTTCCCTGGAACATGTTACTAAAACAGTTCCTACTCAATACCAAGGCAGAGAACACAGTATGGGATGGAGAAGCCAATGGTGGAAAAAACCCAAGTGGACCTGAGAAGACCAATTCTGAGAAGGCCAATTGGAAGAAGCCAATTGGAAATGGATTACAATGCAGAGAAGTCTTAAACAGCAGAAATCCAAAGAGGCAACACATGTCTGCAAGCCTAATCCTTTTCCTATTTGTTACAGGATTTCTACCTGAAGACCTTAGTATGCATTTGCATGAGTATACTCCATTCTCTGCGTGTTTGGATTTAGCACTCTAGAAGTTTGGAGAGTAAAAGAGGGAAGTAGGCCTTGAAGTTTTAATTAGAAAAAAATATACTTTACCTTCCAAAACATTGGCAAATGATTTTCTGGGTATCATGTGGGCAGGAGCAGGGAAGTGTCCTCAGTTCCCAAATGAGCATTAGGATCAGGGAGCCAAGAAGGAAGCTTGTACAACTTCCCAGTGAGATTCAGCTTCAGCAAAGCTGGCACAGATTCAAGTGGCAGCTGTGAAGGGGCCTTAACACACTTTATGAACCGTTTTAGGGCTTTGGACTTTGCAGACACAACCCTCCGAATCATTGTGTAGGTGGGGAAAATGCTAATTTGGAATACTAAAGTTCTTTAAGACCATCACAAAATGCTACATAGAAGACTTCAGGAAGTAAATGGTTCTTCCAAACTTGCATGATATATCATGCTATTTTAGCTGTAATGGCACAACCCTTTAATAGCACAGCTGTAGTTCCATAAAGCTCTACAAGACAGACATTTCCACATTTTCTGTGTGGAAATTGCAGGAGTTACATGGAAAGCTGAGATTTTACCTCTGCATGTCCACTAATACTGAGTCGAGCAGTTCGGACATTTGTATTATCAATGACAAAGTCGTTCTTGCTGTACTTCTTTCCTTTGGGATCTATCAGAAGAATTCCTGGTGGATATATGCTTGTGTCCCATGTAACAACGAAGAAAGTGTCAATTCCCACTGTTTTATCAATCGTTACAATACCATCAAGCCACTTCATGGAACCAACGTTATGACTTTTACTTTCAAGCTGTTGGTATTAAAAACAAAACATTAAGTATTATGGTAAAAGGTACAAAGGTAAAGGAGCCCTGGATGGTTAAGTCCAGTCAAAGGTGACTGTGGGGTGCGGCGCTCATCTTGCTTTCCAGGCCGAGGGAGCCGGCGTTCGTCTGCAGACAGCTTTCCCAATCATGTGGCCAGCATGACTGAATGGCTACTGGTGCAACGGAACACCGTGACGAGTGCCAGACTACACGGAAACACTGTTTACCTTTTTGCTGTGCTCTTCAGATGAAGGGTGGTATGGAAATTTAAAGAATAATAACAATAATAACATTTTGATGGTGTCTTTGAATTCAACACAAAGCTATGTTATAAGCAGGATACCTGAAAACAGAAATGGTTTTGTAAAAAAAAAAAAAAAACCTAGGACAAATCCGACCAGTGATCAGAAACAAGAGGTTGAAACTGGAAGACACAAATCTAATTCCATAGACCAGAGGTAGGGAAAGTTTGCTCTCAGATGTTGTTGAACTACACTTCTCATCAGCCCTGGCAAGCATGGCTTAAGGCATGATGGGAGTTGTATTTCAATAGCATCTGGAGAACCAAAGGATCACCACACCTGCCACAGAGGAAGAGAAGTAAGCAAGAATTCACCAGGACAGGAGATACATACCACCAGCTTTGTCTCCAGGCATGGGCCTGGCAAGCAAAACAGTTGTAAAAGCAGCTCCAGGGGAGTTTGCACTCTGGCCTGGCTGGGGCACTACTAACTTGTGGGCTCCAACTGGTTGGGGGTATAGCCAAATTTGCTCCTACTTACATATGGGTTTGAATTAGGGATTTCCTACCTTCACCCCCTGGGGAAGCAGGGGCAATGGCCTCCCTACTTGCCCTCTAGATGTAGTCTACGGAAAGGGGGGGGGTAGGAGACTCAGCTGTGCCCTATTTCACAGAGGTGGGAGATAGGATGCTCTTTGTACCGGACCTGAACATTTTGAAATGTTTCAGTTCTGCCAAAATCTGCCTCTGCAATTAGCCTTTCTACCTGGGTATTTCTGTACAATAAGAGCAAATCACAGGCTGTAGAGTTGATTTCACACACTGTTGTTTGCAGTTTTTGTACAGTGCCTAGTAATTATAAGATAAGAATCATTACGATAGGCTACTGCTTGCTCCCAAATCTTTGTAATCCAGACCTGAATCGATTGTTGACTGATATTTCCACTTCCTGAAGAAATTCCAGTGAAAGCATCTATGAGGCCATTGGAATCCAAACTGTCAGTGGCATAAAATTTCAAACCTCCTGAAATGCAATTGATATAATAATTAGAATAATCTATCAGATGGAATAAAATGTATTAGTCGTACCTCTTGTTACGTCAGTCTCCGGTTGTGTTTTTTCAGGATACAAACGCGGAAAATCCGGAAGTGTATAATTCTGGGTTTCGCCACGCGCGCATGCTCAGAAGCGTTTTATCGTGCTGCGTGCGCACAGAAGCAGCGCTCTAGTTGCAGACTTTTTGGGGTGCGAACGGCACCCCGGAATGGATTGAGTCCGTAACTAGAGGTACCACTGTACATTATTGTGCTGGGTCTTGTAGTAGTATATCCAGTATGGTTGCATAAACACTGATCTGAATGGTAGGTGCAGCTTTTTTAATGTTAGGAACTGACAAGGATGCTGACAGGACTCCCAGGGCCCAGATCGCTCCCACACCTCTCCAGAGTCCCAGGTGGCAGGAGTGGTCAGCACTCCTAATGCTGATTGCTTAGCAACACTGATTAAGTGATTAAGCATCCTTAGCAACAGAAGCTTCCCTGTATCTGCCTAATATTTGCCTCCATGTTTTGCTTTCTAATTGATTTCCAATTGACTTACTTTTAAAATAAAAATGAAAGCCAAGAGTTCAGGGGCCCTTCTGGCTTGGAGCATGTATTGCTCCTGCACCCCATGTTGTCTTAGGTGTGGATTATGAGGAGCACCAGCTAAACACACAGACACCTAAAAGGGAGGCCAGGAGTATTTAAACCATTTGGGCTAGAGGCCCATAGCTACAAATTTACATAAATTTGCAAATGCTGATTTATATGTATAGAAGCAAATTTAGACTTCAAATGTCACAAAAGCAAGTCAAACAATCCAAATAATCCAATTCAGGTTCTTAGTTACTTTGCACCCAACCCTAGATCACTCCAAATCAGTTTGTCTTCAATTAATTCACCCTCAGTTAATTTTCAAACAGATCCTGCACCAAATTAGTGCAGTTCTCATTCATTGTCATGCACATCATTATCTAAATAAAGTCATCTTAAATAAATTCATTTCCCCAAACTCATATCCTTACCAACATCAGCCTCCTAATTCAATGTCGTTTAAATGAATCTCTCAACTAACACACATATTACTTGGCTTCCTGAGTAAATCTGTGTGTAAGTTAAACTTTTTTTGGGGACACCAAGTAGCACCAAAGAGTCATGTAAGACATTCTGCTCAATCACTTACCTGTCATATCTGCCAACTTTATTAGTCCTTTGTCAGCTCTTGGTCCCAAAGCAATTGAGTGAATTATGGACCCACTATTTTGAACATCAGTAAAGCAAGAGCTTACACCGCTATCTTCTCCATCTGTCAAGAGCACAATTTCACAGCCTTTGGTATCTGGGTACTTTTTTAAAATCACCTGTATGAAAAAGAGAATTTAAAAATTTAACAGCAACTAGTAATGTAATGTGGGACCCAGGTGGCGCTGTGGTTAAACCACTGAGCCTAGGGCTTGCTGATCAGAAGGTCGGCGGTTCGAATCCCTGTGACGGGGTGAGCTCCCGTTGCTTGGTCCCAGCTCCTGCCAACCTAGCAGTTCGAAAGCACGTCGAAATGCAAGTAGATAAATAGGAACCGCTAAAGCGGGAAGGTAAACGGCGTTTCCATGTGCTGCTCTGGTTTGCCAGAAGCGGCTTTGTCATGCTGGCCACATGATCTGGAAGCTATACGCCGGCTCCCTCGGCCAATAATGCGAGATGAGCGCGCAACCCCAGAGTCGGTCACGACTGGTCCTAATGGTCAGGGGTCCCTTTACCTTTTACCTAGTAATGTAGAAGCAATGGGACACTTTGTGCTTAAGATGTAAGAGAAACTTGCTGAAAAGCTCTACAAGTGTGTTGTGTTGCATTGTTGATTGACAAAAGTGTGTATTAATTTTCTACCTGTGACAGAAGTAGACTTTGGTGAGATGGGTGTGATATGATTTCATGTTGAAATAGCATTTGCTACTTCACTAATTTTAAAAGATAGTGAATATGGGCAGAATCAAAATGGGTTGTTCTGCCCGCTGCCCATGTGTTCTTTCACTATGTTTGCCATAGCATTCCCTGGAAACACATATCTGCACTGTGGGCTGGCCAAAGCTTTCTGAGGCAAATGAGAAAATTGTGCTTCCTCCAACCTAGTATTCAGAGGTAGCATGTCCGATGCATTTCTTGCTCCCTTGCTGATTCTGGATGGCTTTGCTGGACCCAAATCCTTCCCACTGCACCACAATAAGCATCTGGAAAAACTACTTTACCTGAAATCCTGTTTGCACTCCAGCACATATGGTAGTTCCTCCACCAGCTGTGGTAGGCAGTAAGGCTTTAAGTTTTTCACGCACACTGTCATTGCTGATCAGTTGCAAATCGGACTTAATTTGTGCTATGGAATTGAATGTGACAATTCCAACCCAGGATCCCGCTTCAATAATCTGTAGAAGGAATATTTCTGCTGCTTGCTTCAGTCGGTTGATGCGATTGTACTGCATATGAATTAAAAAACAACATCCATAGAGCTGTCAGTGGTTTGCCGAAAGCAAATAAAAATTGATAGTTAGGAAAAATTATAAATAAATGCAAAAATATATTAAAGGTAAAAACACCACTTTAGTTCTCACTGTTGGAAGCTATAGTGGTGAAGTAAAAGAATATGATAGAAGGATGGACAACTTATTTATTAAAATAAGAGGGAGCAGAATATAAAGTAAAAGAATTTAAGGAATTACAGTAATCGGGAAAATTAACAACATGGATACACTATTATTTAAACGAAGTATTTAAGAAAGATAGGATACAAGGGTTTGGGAAACAAATATCACAACTGGAGAGAGACCTGTTGGAATGTAATGTAAAAGTGCTGTCTAAAATATATAAGATATTATTGGAATGGGAGACAAAGGATGAGCAAGTAAAATCTTCAATGATACATTGGGTAATAGATATTGGTCATAATATAGATATGGAAGCATGGGAATGATTGTGGAATATGGATATAAAATTTACAGCATGTTATGGTCTTAAGAGAAAATTATATGAAAATGATATATCAATGGTACCTAACACCGAGTAAATTGGCAAAAACGTATAAATCCAAATCCAATAAGTGTTGGAAATGTAAAGAGAAAGAAGGTTCTTTTTGTCATATGTGGTGCTCTTGTAGTAAGGTTAAAGCTTACTGGGAAACAATATATAATGAACTGAAAAAGATGTTTAAAACAATGTTTGTTAAAAAAAAACAACCCAGAAGCTTTCCCTTTGTAAATTATAGGGACAGAATACCCAAGCTAGAAATTTATTCATGTATGTGACTTCAGCAGCAAGAATGTTGC
Source organism: Zootoca vivipara (assembly GCF_965207765.1). Taxonomy (NCBI): domain Eukaryota; kingdom Metazoa; phylum Chordata; class Lepidosauria; order Squamata; family Lacertidae; genus Zootoca; species Zootoca vivipara. Next base: position 25,881,240 of record NC_142590.1, read on the forward strand.
TTGCCCAAAATGGAAAGAAGAAGTCCTAGCAAAAGAAGAATGTATACAAAAACTTATGGAATATGCAGAAATTGTGAAACTTACTGGAAAAATAAGAAATCAAGATAACAAACTGTCAGGGGGACTCCTTACAGGGACCCTTCCACAGTCATCCTGACCAGCACTTCGCCCAGTGACAGCACTAGCAGCGGGTCAGGAGGAGGGAATGAGGAATGGAGCAGGGTGGAGAGAGGACTCTCAGACGCGTCAGAGCCAAGGCACCGACTCAGCTGGCCAGAGAGGGAAGGGCAGCGCAGCGAGGTGCCGGAGCCTCTGCAACGCTCCAGCCAGAGGACAGGAGAAGGAACGCAGCCCTTTCCGGTGCCCGAATTGAGGCACGTGCCCACACGCAGGGCTTGGGGGAAGCGCTTTGGGGTGCCCAGGCTTTTATGCTGGCCGAAGAGCCGGAAGCAGCCATTGCCGGGTTCTGAATCGGACTAGGCGGTCATGTTTTCTGATATCTCTGCACTGTAAATAATATGCACAATAAAACTCTGAAGGACAGAGCGGACTGGGGCGTCTTTACTCGAGAGTAGCCGCAACAATCCCCTGACACAAACTTTTTATAAAAGAATGGAAATGGTTTATTGAATATTTACAAATATAAACAGATAAGAACATTGTCAGGATTATTGTAATAACCTGCAGTTGTATAAGAGTAGATATTTAAAGTTGAAGAATAAATGAGCAAATTAAGTTAATTTGGATATGCAGAAAATATTAAAAAGAAATTTAAGGAACCGCAGAAAGAGGAGGAAGGAAGTCAAGTTTTGAAATATTAAAATTATTGTAAAATTATTGAAATGTATAAAATTGAAAATAATAAAATATATTTAAAAATTGATAGTTGTACTTTATAAATACAGATTGATAAACATATATGAATACTATATAGACAAAATGCAACAACATTTATGGATATCCTGAATTACCTTTTACATATTTTGATTTGGGGTGCAATATATCTGGAGATTTTCTTGCAGATGCTGCATTGAAATGGATGCTCAAGAGTATCGTTCATTTCAATGGGGTTGTACCATGAATTGTGCTCTTGGAGAATAATTATTCTATGTTTTTCTGACTGTTTTACAAATGTCGAAATGCTTCTATCTCCTAGGCAAATATAAACTCATATCCAGAACCTTGTTTTTATTTGCTTAGCTATTCTTTAGTTAGTTTGAAGCAGGGCTTTTTAAAGGGGATACTCAAGGGTATACAGTACCGGCACCACTTTTGTTGTTAAAAAGTGTGACACTTAACTAACAACTTCATGGTGAGTACTGGCATCTATTTTTCTAGGGGGAAAAGGCACTGGTTTGATGATAGAAACATAGCAGAGTATATCTCAAATGATTCAGGGATTATCATCAGAAAATGAGCTCTGAGAACACACATTAAGCCCTACTCACAGGACTCCTCCAACTCCACCACATTTTAACAGTGAACTTTTCTAGCAAGGAGCCTTGTGTATCTGTTAAAGCTTCCTGCCCTGTTGAGGGTGCTGAAAGACCAGGTTGATTTTGCCAGAAGTCTGAACTGATTGCTTGCAGTAGGGTTTTTGCCTTCCGTCCTTCCCAGTGGTAGGGTGAAAGACAGGCCAACAGCAGGTGGAGCCAGAACCAATGATAGGCAGAGCCAGCTAATTCTAGTATTGCCCCATCCTCTTCCTTGTGTTGAGTAATACAAGGGCATCATTGAGACAAAAGATAAGGAAGCTGGCAGGCAGAGCCACTCCCTGGACTAATTTTAAGAAAGTAGGCATGCAGGAGCTGGCTGGGGGCAAACTGAGATTGGTCAGGCAGTGCCCAGTTCACCTTAATAAAGCAGCCATGGCTCCTTCCCTTGCTCAGTATTGGCTCCACCCCACCATGTTTTCCCATTCCCACACTCTATCTCTTCCTTTGGGATCTCCACACCCGCATGAAGCTAGGCAGTGGGTTTAATAATGTTCCAATGTTACACTACAGGTTGCCCATTCCTAGCCTAGATCTTCTGTTTGATTTAGTTGCTGTAGTTTAGTAAAGATCCAGATTAAACTATCTAATTGTGGGATAACCAGCCTCATATAACCAACATGCTTAAGTCTAATTAATGCATGAAGAGATTAATACCATAGAGTAAGATGTCCTGCCAGGCGTAGCTAGGTCACCCCACCCTCACCTTGGGAGGAAGATAATCAAGCCTATTGTTCCCCTTCAGCCTAACTTAACCAATGTTAATTTTTTTCTTTTTCTATGCTAGGGAAACTTTGGAAAGAACTCAGAAAGGGATATTTTAAAGGTCTAACAGTCTGTGTTTCCATGTTTTACAGTGGTACCTCGGGTTAAGTACCCAATCCGTTCCGGGGTGCCGTTCGCACTCTGAAAAGTATTTAACCCGAGCGGTGCTTTAGAGCATGCACGAAGCACCGATAGAGCAAAACGCGCAGAACGCTTCTGCGCATGCACGAAGCATGCAGAACTCTTCGCATGCACTAAGCTCATAGAAAGCTTCTGCGCATACGCGCACGGCGGAACCCGGAAGTGTTTCCTTCCGGGTCCGGCGATTACGCAACCCAAAAGTACACAACCCACAGTGTACTCAACCCGAGGTATGACTGTACTTTGCTGTGTATTTGGTGATTTAAAATATCTGCTGGGGTTCTTTCACCAAAGAGCACTTGACCCAAACCTGGATCTTGGCATCCAGGGAATCCTCCTTTTATATACTGTACCTATTTTTGCCCTTACCACCAACCCTAATCAGGTAAACCAAAATTGACCTTCACTCTTTCTAACACAGAATGCCATTTTTTTTAAATAATAATAATAATAATAATAATGATAATAAATGCTGCTGCTGTAATTCCACACACACACACACACACCGGTAATTCCGAACCCTTGAATTTTTTTGGAAATATTTCCTATGGACATGTAAATCACAGACTTACTGAATCCATACTTCCAGAAACATCAAGTACTAGGCACAAAACTCTGTCTCGTGTTTGCAGCAAGGAGATAGTGGGATCAGGTGGAGGGGCAGTTATTGGAGTTGAATTATTAAAGTCAGGAGATTTCTTAATTACTTCCCAGGTGCTCATGTAGTTGCACAGTTTATTCTGCATATTTGTTGCTTTCATGTTATGGTTGTTTTCATTACAGAACTGAGTAACCTAAATAAAAGAGAAGGAGAACTGGTCAAGATCACACACTTCTTAGCAATTCCTAACAGCCTTTCCTTATGAAGTGGTGCTGTGAAAGTGGACATTTTTTGTCATACAAAAATGGCTGCAGGGTGTTATTTGGGTTTTTCTTTGTAGGCATTTGTTGCCCTTTATCTCACCCCCCCCCCCAAAAAATGTAGTGACAAGCGTCTCCAAAGAGCCTGTTTCTGTTCACCCACTGGTCCCATGTCCAACAGAGTTAATAAGTTTGCAGCGGAGAGTGTCAGTGCTTGTGTGTGGCACCCAGGACAGTGGCAGACTTTGGGCTCTCGCATTTCAGCAGCCTTCTGTGTGAAGTTAAAATTTGCCCTCCCCGCCTCTTGCGCTCCGTTCTACAACATTTGGCACCCCCTGCAGCAGTGGCACCCTGTGCAATTCACAGTTGCAGCACCCTAAAACCGCCTCTGCCCAGGATCCCATCTCTTTACAAGGCAGTTGAGCGCCAATAAGGGAGCTTCCTCTGCTTATCCTGTAGCTACAAGGGTATCTCATTAATTTGTACTCTTTTTCAGAGGGAAGGGTAGGAAGAAATAGCTGGGCAGCTGCTGAAACTTGGCTAAATGAGGAGGAGGCTTGTATTGGGTGTAGCTAAGTGCTATCCCTTGTTTTCCAGTATCCCATAAGAGGGAAGAAGCAGTTCCCTTTGGGGACAGAGGCAGCAGGTCCTTTCTTGCACAGGCAGCCTAATCACTAATACTCGATTCTGACCTGCAGAATCAATCCAATGCCCATCAACTGGGGGGAGGGGGTCAGCCCACTCAAAGATTTTATTGGGGAGCCCACAGGGACCTTGGCCCCTAGGAGTTGGCTCCTGTGCTCCTAGAGCAATATATATATCAGGAGGCTTAGTTTATTCAGAATTGAATATACACTTCCAGAATTAATGCTAAATACATTACTTCAGATAAATGAGCCACCATAGCCGCTAGAGGACCATGAAAATTTGTGCTCCAGGCTTTTTGGACCCATGTTCTATCTGAAACCAAAGGGGTGCAATGCTTGTCAGATGTGATTTTTTTTCCAGCTCTCCTACCCAACTACTAGGTCAATACCATGGTTTTTTTGGAGACACAGTTTCTCCCAACCTTAGTGAAACAGCCAGCAGAAGCTTGAAATTATTTTATATTAGTGGCAGGATTTAAACTATAATCTTAAGAAATAATATTTAATTTAGCCAAAGTTGAGTATGGACAACATCTTGCATTTTTCAAGACAGCGACTAAATAAGGAAGCCTATAGCTTCCAATTGACATTACGCATACTTACTGAAGAGAGACTTTGCATGTACATTATAGATGCTTGAGCAGTCTGCGTTTTGTCTGGAATGAACTGGCATCCAGCTTCATACAGCTGAGTTCGGCTTTCAACTTTGCATTTTCTCGTTTTTCCTGGGCTAATTGGGAATATATATTGACCAGTGACACCAGCAGAGCATCTAATCAGTATAATAGAAGGAAATATAGTTAGTTAAAAAGTCAATATGTGGATCTCATATTGTACTCGTTTTTTTTAATTGCAAGGGTTTCTTGGAAAAATATAACAAATAATCATGCAACGCTTAGACATTCATATATAAAAATGGGAATCAGGACTTAGCAGACTGATTCTGGACAAAATATTTTAAAAGGTTATGGAAGAATATTAGACATTATTTATGAAGTTGATCATTCTGCTCCCCACCTTCTGCCATGCTTACCATGGTGGGGTCCCCACTGTGGAGGCCCCACAGGCAGGAGAGGGGAGTTTGGGTTGTGCTCTACCTTGTACTTATAAATATATGTTTAATGATTTCATCAACTTCTTCTTTTTTTCACCCCCAGTCGGGAATCTAACTGTATTCCCTACAATACCACCAAATTATAGGTTAATCCTCTGGACAATTATTCATACCACAACCAAACTAACAAACCCAAGGCAAACATCAGCCGTAAAGGATTTGTTATATCGTTCGAGGTATACATTATGGACGGTACCTTGTTGCTTCAGCTTGCTTTATCCCAGTAGTATAGAAAGGTGCATCATTGTTATATTCATCAAAGACTCCCCATCTGAGATGAGCCCATTCATGAACAAACACTCTGCCTGTGGAAGACCATTGACAAAGCTATTTGTTACACACTTCAGGTGTCCTGGGTACTAAATACAGTGGATCCCTCATGCAGAACCAAATTATTTACTCAGCTTCTTGCAGAAAAGGGCATTCCTCTGCTATGTACATTTTTGTCAATTGTTGATGACAAGCTTTTAAGGGCCAATATGGAAATGGAAGTCAAAGTGCTTAGTCTGAAAGCATATGATACAGCAAGCTTCCTGAAGTGAAACAAAAACAAGTTCAGCTGGCTTCAGAAAGCAAGCTTTTATGGTCTGAAAATGTTCAGATGAACCTAACATGAAACTATTGCTAATTCCTTATATAAACTTAGGAGATATTAAGCATATAAAACCAAACCATGGTTTCTCAGTTCTTGCTCTGTTTACTGTCTTTTGAAACATTGACTATTTAAGACTGTAGTAATAAATACAGATAATTTAAGATGAATTAACAGGTACTACCTCGTGATCCATAAACAGCATGCAAACTGTCATTGGTCAGGAAATTAGGAGTGAAATGAATGTATCTTCCCTTTTCCCCACATCCGCCATACTGCAAGGTGTAAGGATCATCTCCATATTTCTGGTAAGGCTCTGCCACTATGACATCAGCCTAAAGTAAAATAGAACCTGGTTAAAAGATCACCAAAATACCTTTGCTATTAATACTATATGGTGGGGTTTGCCTCAGCAAACCACCCTCAGATTTTTGTTCTGAATAGAAAGGCACAATTCTGGACTGTAGGGCTGAACGGAAGTTTTTGCCTGAAACAAAAATCTCTTAAAACAGTTGGGGATTCCTTATTTCTTTTGAGTAAACACCTAGGAGACCCTTTGGTCATGAAGCTCACTGGGTGACCTTGGGCCCATTCACCGCCTCTCAGCCTAACCTACCCCACAGGTTGTGCAGGTTAAATGAGGAGGGATAAACTGTGTACGCCACCTTAAGCCCCTTGGGGGGGAAAGGTGGAATATGAATGCAATAAATAACAACAAGTCCAGCGTTCCGACCCTAACAGCAATTACCTAGAAGCGAACAGACAGGCAAGCAACAGCTAGTATTCAGAGACTCATTCCTTTTCAATGGGAAGTTACATTGAGGTATTATGGCTAACAGTCATGGCTAGAGATATCTTCCATGAATTTGTCTCAGCCCTTATTAAAGCTACCAAAGCCAACAGCCACCATCACTTCTACACTAACCCTAAGGGTGCAGTCCTTAACCCCCGCCCCAGAACTCTGCTGCTTGCAATGGTCATGACGGAAGGGGTGGGATGGGCAGCTCCCATTGGGCCTAAAGCTGGCACACAGTGGCAGTGAGACTGGCTTGGCGATCCAGGTTGCCTCGGTCCCTTCCTGCATCCCAGAACATCCCATTTGGGGAAGTCCGCTGCCTAGCCCTGGAATGCACATTCCGTGGGTAGAAGAGGAAATGCTGCGCTGGCATGTCACTCCATGGCAGCCAGGAGGAGACTGGCTTAGCTGGGAGAGCCACCCCTCCATCTAAGCCACCCCTACTCTCACAGGTAAAGGTAAAGGGACCCCTGACCATAAGGTCCAGTAGTGACCGACTCTGGGGTTGCGGCGCTCATCTTGCTTTATTGGCCGAGGGAACCAGCGTATAGCTTCCAGGTCATGTGACCAGCATGACTAAGCCGCTTCTGGTGAACCAGAGCAGCACACGGAAACACTGTTTACCTTCCCGCTGTAGCGGTACCAATTTATCTACTTGCACTTTGACGTGCTTTCGAACTGCTAGGTTGGCAGGAACAGGGACCAAGCAATGGGAGCTCACCCCATTGTGGGGATTTGAACTGCCGACCTGCTGATCGGCAAGCCCTAGGCTCAGTGGTTTAACCCACAGCACCACCCGCGTCCCTCTACTCCCACCTGTAGGGAGGTTGTATTACTTGGTAAATTGCATGCAGCTCACTTATATGGATCTTTAGCAAAATGTAAGCCCAGGAATATCTGAAGGATTCTCCCCACCACCCCATGCGAATATTAGATCAGTCTTATTTTGCAATTTCTGCCCCAATGTTTATTGTTATTTGCCACAATATTCTTTTAAATCCCTCAAGTACATTTAAATTTAAATGCATACGCCTCACTTACCTTGTCATAGGATTCTGTAGCTACTCTTCCATATTCAATTTTTGCTGCCCATTTCAAAGGAATTATAACTTTTACAGACTTGAAATAAAATCTTTGTTCTGTGGCATTGAAGAGGTAAGCAGATGCCTCTTTAAGCATATCCTACAAGGAAAATAATGAGTGTTCAGCGACTAGCATTCACATTCACACTTGTAGAACGTGCATTGGGTCTTTTCTGCCCTCCCTCCCGAACCTGGAGGTAATTCATTTGAAAAGGTTGTGGGATGGGCAGCCTTCCCTATCCTCCAATCTTTAAGTAGATGATAGATGCCCTTCATGTGCTCATATTCTCTAATGGTTTGAACAGCAACCTGATATATAGGAATTCAACATACAAAACCATTCTTAGTTTGGTTTGAAGCAGTGAGAAAAGTTGTGTCTCTTAACTTTCTGGGTGTGTAACCATATTGTTTATTCAGGCTTGCACTGCATAGAGTGTACAACCATCCCTGTTTAGTGAAAAAGCCATTACTAAGCCTAAGAGACAATTAACAGAAAATTCCCTAGTGGGATATTTGTATATTTTGGGAATTATCTCCCCAAGAAAGCTTGTCTACTGCCTACTCTAGGAATGTGTGTGTGTGTGTGTGTGTGTTAATTTTTATTTTATTTGCATTTTAATGAGAATCTAACTAATTTGCATTTCCCAGACCAATACATGAACCCTAAACACTCCAGCCTTCAAAATTTGCACTTTGCCGAATTGTTCAGTGTAGTTCCCTAACCAAGCCATGTACACTAAAATGCATCTATTGGGGGAAAGTGGATACAGAAATGTAGGTATAAGAAAAAATATCAAACAAATATTATATTAGGGAAATTCTCTCTTCATATATACACACTTGTAAAAACTGCATATGATAATTTGTTTAGTAGGATAAATTCACCCATAAATATCTCCACCCTCATTTACAAATAAAGCAATACAATATAGAATAAAATACAAAGGGTTAGATCCATGCTAAGACTGTAACCCAACTCCCTCTTATGCCAAGCTGGGAGAATTGGACTGAATGGCGGTATCTCTGTGCCCACTTCCACTGGTTCAGTTGGTCTCCCACTGGTGCCAGAGTGACAGTTGTGCCGCTTCATCAGGGCAGACTCCCCCTTCTGCCTACTGAATGCCTGAGCAGATGGAAAGTCTGTCCAAAGGCACCAAAATGGATCATTGTGAGGCCAAGGTGGTGCTGAGCAGGACCGGGATCTGCTCGCCAGCTTGGATCTGGCACAGGAATTGCAGAGCCTCCAGTGTCCCTATTTTCCAGGCACGTCCCTGATTTAGGGAAGCGGTCCCAGTTTCTGATTTTATCCTGGAATGTCCCGTTTTTCCTTAGGATGTCCCTATTTTCATCAGAGAAATGTTAGAGGGTATGCAGTGGCAAGCTTAGACTGCCTTGTAAGTTAGGCTTCAGTTTATGCTCACTTATCTGGGTGTACAACCCATCAAACTCAAACCTCTGAACAGACATGCATAGGAACGTGCTGTTTGTTTCACTTAGTTCTTATTGAAACTACGTAATGGGATATAAGCCATGACCAGCTCACTGCACTGATTTTAATGGGACCTAAGTTCAGCTAACGCCCCGTGATCTAGCTTATTGCAAAGCAATAATCAAATCAAAATACTGATAAAAATCAGCATAAAACAGCACAGTTAAAACTGAAAGTTAGAACGCTATGGAAAATAAAATGCCTATGTATGGCACTAAAAAGACATTGATGTAGGCAAGAGATTGATGAAATATTTTGGTTTTTCTCAATTTATCCTTTTTCCATTCTTAAATTTAATTCTCCACAGCACTTTTTGATTGATTAATTGATTTTATTTTTTTAAAAAAAAACCTCAACAAGATTCACCAGCATTTTAGTATGAATTTCTCCTGCTAATATTTTTAACTGAAGAGTGGCCTATAAATTCTTAAAAGAAAATTTAAAAAACTATACACATATATACAAATGTGGTCTAAGATACCTTGATTAGACATTTAAAAAGGTTTTGTGTTTATATGTTGCCCCTCAGTTTATTTCCATATCACATACTATCCTGATAATTGGTGCCCACACAGCTCTAATTGGTTAATGAGGCACTTCCACATCTAATGGTCAAAACCAGCGCAACATTTACCCCAGAGTATTTACCTCTGACACAGAGCTAACAAAACCACACTTAGCTCTTCACCACCATCCTTCCTTCCTTTTGCAATTTTCAGGCTGCCAGTGCCATTAATTATAGAGCCAAATCTGCACCGCTAATTCACAAGAGGGACATATAAGACGGCTTGGATTCACCACAAGTTTTGCAGAAATGAAAAAAAATATTCGGGGGGGGGGGGACGGGACAAAAACCTTGAGGTTTGGGACACACCTTAAAAAACAGCCTAATGAGAACTAAATGGTGGTGGAGACAAAGAGAAGGTAGATTGGATTATCCTAGAGGAAGATGTAGCTGAATAGAACAAGGAAGAGGAGCACCCCACACTTTGACATTTTCTTGTGGGTCCCACCTATAAGCTTGGGCGCAGGGGTGTCTGGTACCACCCTGGAACCTATGCTTGCAAGATGCACGCTGCATTTTTCCAGCATATCACTGATGGGACAGTGATTCAATACATTCAGAAACATCTAACCACCTTACCTTTATGTTGTCAACAATTTTGTTGTCTTCAGCTACTGCAGGATTGATTGCAATGACAATGTCTTCAAACCCACCGCTGTTGAGCTTTACCATGGTACCCGTCGCCCCACGTAGGAATTGTAATGCCAACAGAAGAAGCCACTGAGTGAACACCATCTTTGCTTCTGCCACTTACTCCTGTCCCACAGAAAGGACTAATAGAACGAGAGGGCTATTTATGCAAGTGCATAACTGCTTGCTTTATGACAGGACTTTGTTCCGTCAAGGAAATTCTGCTATTTTTCTATTTCCTGTTAGTGCCATCTTCAGGTAACAACTGGGGAATCTTTAAGGAATGTTGTAAATTTATCCAACCCTGCACTTCCTTGTTCTGCTCACCATTAATACATTGCAAACTTTTTCTGAAGGTGTTGATATAAAGTTAGTCATAGCAACAGTTCAGATTTCCTTATTAGCGAAGCCTTATAAGCAAGGCCTTATTAGCTGTGCTTTGGTTTCCAAACATTTTGGAAGTTGAACAGATTTCCAGAATGGATTCCGTTTGACTTCCAAGGTACGACTGTATTTATTGAATTTATACCCTGCCCTGTACCCACAAGTCCCTTTAATAGAACAGCATTTATAAGGACTTTGAAATATTGGAATTCAGCAACCAGTTGTGTGTTAGATGACACAGTGGACTTTGGTTAGGGGTGCAGAGTGTACACTTCAGGGGGCGCTAGTGAGCAAGAGCCGAGGGATTATGTAATCCAAGCAGACTGAGGTCTGTCCTCCATGAGTGACGCTTTGCACATGATGAATCTCCTACACCGACTTCTTTTCTGTGGAAGAAACGAAAAGTTAAATGAGAATGAGCAAAAATAAAATCCTCAGGCGTCACCTGTGATGGGCTTTTGCATACATACTGTATGCATGTAATGTTTTCTACAAGCCTTTATAGTTCTGTATTTCGACTGGCAGGTGAAGTGCTATGCCTTCTGAAAGGCAGGGCAAGGCTGCCCTTCTATAAAAATCTTTGACAGCAAAGGTCAGCTTGACAAGGAGGGCTGGGTCACTTATAGCATAGGCAAAGAAATTCCTGTTACTGGTTTATCAGATAATCACATAGGTATGCTTTTAATACATGCCAGGAAATATCTTTCTCACCCACAATGATACAGTTATTTATTTACCCTTTATCTTCTTGTCACGTAAGATGACACCAGACAGGGTATCTGAAGAAAAGCTCATACCTATGACAAACTTAGTTGGTCTCTAAGGTGCTACTGGAAGGAATTTTTTTTTCTGACTACGTCAGACCAACACGGCTACCTACCTGTAACTAGTGCTGTTTGTAGAACACATTAAAAAAATCTATCACAAATTACTATTTTTAATTTGGACACTGATCTCTTTATGAAGGGTTCCTTCTTGTTGTCTCTATAACAGGTATGGAGAACCTTTGACCTTCCAATTATTGCTGGACTACAACTCTGATCAGTTCCAGTAAGCAGGCACCATATCCAGGGATGATGGCAGTTGTAGTTCTACACTGTTCTGTACTATCCCCGAAGGCTGGGTCCTACAATTCTGTAGGCATAGGTCATCACAAGCAAACAACCTTGTGTCACATTCTAACATACAGTATTACTATCATACAGTGCTATTTTCTAGAAAAGGGGGTGCCGAAACACACCATGAACTCCTTCATTCATAAACTTTATTGCGTTAGCCGAAGGCCATGGCATCATTCACAAAGGGGACAAAAAGAAAAACAACAATAACCATAAAAACCATAAAAACATCAGACACTGCAAATACAATAAACCACGGTCACGTCTCCTAGAAATTATTAGTTACATACGATAGAATAGCAGGGGGTTCTCAGGTAGGATGTGCCAGCTTAAATGTCCGAGTCTCCTTTGCAATTGACCACTATTTTGTCTAGTTCTTTTCTCCTGGTCTTCTTGGCTGCCAACACATATAGTGCTACTTTATAAGTTACGAAGTCACCAGTATCACTCAGCAGCCATTTCACCCTTTCCACCCTGTTCGAGTGTATTCCATTCGTAATGTTTAATAGATTACTGTGTTTTATTTTTCTGGAAGCCGCCCAGAGTGGCTGGGGAAGCCCAGTCAGATGGGCGTGGTATAAATAAAAAATTATTATTATTATTACTATTATTATTACTATTATTATTATTATTATTATTAGCAGGTGTTTTATAAATCAATCTCTTGGTTCTATATATAGCAGGCATTGCAATAGGTAGTGGTACAGATCCTCTATGCAAGGTTGCCCACACAGACAAAGTCTCTCCCTGTACTGTACTTTGCCGTACTGACCATCCACCACCGCCAAGGGCATTGATTGGAATCGTAATTCTGTAAAAGTGATTCTTAGCATGTCAGATAACTAGCTCAGATGTGCTCCATTTTGATAACTGGGAACCATGGTGAACTTTTAGTAGAGGCAATCATGGTTAAATCCCTTTCTGCGTCGGACCTGAAGAGACAATCTCTCTTCCTGATCATCTGCCGATCTTGTAATTGATATTGGGTCAAGAGGCATTGCATGCCATCCTTCCAACATTTGGTCTGTTCCTGTTCTGTGTGGGACATAGTGGGGAATCTCTCCTCTGAGAGAGATTGGAGTCTTTTCACATAGTTTAGACACAGATAGTCAGTTCTAGCCCGTATTGTTGTCATGTCCGCTTCCATGCGGAGAAGAGCAGCTGGGGTCCCATTGGGAGCGAGAGCACTTTCCTGAGGAATTTGTTCTGCACTATTTCTAAGGCTTTGTTAGCATTTGGTTCCATGCCCCATATCGCTACTCCATAGAGCATCCGGGAGACCACTTTACTGGCAAAGATTTTCAACACAGGTTCTAGTAACTGGCCACCCACCATAAAATAGAATTTCATTAATGCCCCACAAGCTTTCTGCGCTTTGAGTTTCGCAGCCTCAATATGCCCCTTCCATGATAGTGTCTCAGTGAAAAGAACTCCCAGATACCTAAAGGAGCATATCTGCTCAAGATTCTGCTGGTCCATTTCCCATTTGAAGCTGGGGCTACGCTTCCCAAAATTTTGGTCTTGGAGTAATTCACGATAAGCTCTTCCCACTTGCGATACGAGCTGAAAGCTGTGAGCAGATTATTAAGACCTAGTTGGAAGAATGATAGGAGGACCACATCATCGGCATACAGCAGACAGGATATCTTCCTATTACTAATTGCTGGAGCGGGGGATTGTGCCTGTGTTAGATGTGGCACCAAGTCATAAAAGTTGAAAAGTGTGGCAGCCAATATACAGCCTTACAGTCTTAAATGATTCCAACAGACTTCCCCTCAACTTGTGCTTTGGTGTCACAATACAATTCACAAATTAATAGTAAAAGTTGTGGGTCTATATTAGCATTTGAGAGTTTTTTCCACAGTCTATTACGGTTGATTGAGTCAAAAGCAGCAGATAGGTCAATGAAGGCAGCAAACAGGTTACATTTGTTTTGATGAGTATATTTGTTGATGATATGAGCTCTGAACCCTGCTTGTTCCTCATGTAAGGTGTTGTTTTCTCTTAGCCAGTCTGTTCACTTGGTGAGCAGATGACGGGCATAGAGTTTGGAGGGGATATCCAGCAGGCTAATGGGGCGATAATTTTGAGGGAGACCATGAACACCTGACTTGTCCTCTTATGGCACCCACCTGAGAGGTGCTGGAACTGAGTTCTGGGCGGGGGGGGGGGAGCCCTGCTAACATAGCGTTTAGAAGAGGGAGGTGGAACATTTTTTAGACCAAGCAGGTTCCACACAAACCCGGAAGTGAGTGTTCCAGTTTGTGAATGTTTTTCGGAAACCGAATGTCCGGAAAAATCCTGTAGCCAATCAGAAGCCGCGCCTTGGTTTTTGAACCATTTCGGGAGTTGAACAGACTCCCAGAATGGATTAAATTCAAGAACAAAGGTACCACTGTATAGTAATTGTCACTTAGAAACATGAAAAGGCCTATACTGTAAATAGTAAATCTGGGTTCCCTGGTATGGTTTTACCAATGGCCTATTGTCTTCTTTTTCTTCAAGGGCCATAGAGCTGTGCTTAGAATAAAGCAAGAAGCCATCAGCAACAGCAGCCCACATGAGGTTTGAACTACTATTATGGCTTCCAAGAAAGAGTAAATGCCTGAACTGTGTTGGAGAGGTCAGAGTACAGGAAAGATTTATCAACTGAGCAAACACCCACATAAATTAGTGTGCGGTTTTGCCAAAGCTTTTGGTTTAACTGTAAATATTTCCTTGTAACCAGCAGGCTGAGGGGTCAGGCTGGAGGTATTCGTGGATGCAGTATTTTCAAGTTTCAGGGGACTTTCACTTATTCCCAACATACAGTTGGAAGAAGAAAAAGGGGGTGGGGGTGAAAGGTTTCCCCAGCATGTTTACTTGCAAATGAAACTATTGACCTGTTGCTCAAATTAGAGAATTAGAGCTCGTCCACACTTTGCTTGTCCTGCACCTGGAAAGCTATTTAAATAATGGAATAAGCCACTTGCACAGAAATAAGGATGAAACCCTTTTGGCCTAAGCCATTGATCACATTCAGGGAAGTGCTGCCAGGATTGCAACAGTACATCCAGTGGGTCTTATTCCCAGGTATATGGGGTTAGTATTACATCCTTTGGCACAATTCTGACTCCCTTCCCTGCCTGCAGGGCTTTACAGACAGAGGGCTTGAGCAGAAGGGGAGGCCAATCTGTTTGTGATCACTATTCGTGATCGTTTTGCCTTCTCCAGATTTAGGTCTGGACCCAATAATCTCACATGTAATACTGGCAAAGACTTGCTCCTTCCCTGCCCTCAGAATGCTCTGCTTTGGAGCTTTCCAGGGCAAGGAACATGGACTGGACTCAGAGGCCTCCTTATCATCATATTAATCATCTGTAATTACGTAGTTCAGAACAGCCTCTGACACGCCAGTAGTTCAGGTACCAAGTGAGCAGAGTTTCAAGTCCAACTTCACACAGCACAGTATTTCTTCAATATGTACCTGGTCACAATATGTGCAGTTGGAAAAATGAGGGACTAAACACATTAGGTGTGCGTGTTGATTAACTACTTAAATGTCAGGCAACATCAGGGGCATCAAATTATATAAAGGACCAAGGGCTTATCCAGGCTTCCATTTTGTGCCACGATTTGTAGGCACGGATCTGAGTGGTCCCCCCCCCCCTTTTTGTCTTGCTGCTTTGCCCAGGAAAACCCACTATTTACCACTGAATTGGAACAAACATCAATCGAGTTTTCCACAAAAATGGACGTTTGTTCCATTTCAGTGGTAAACAGCAGATTTTCCCAGGGAAAGCGGTGGCACAAATGAACAAAATGCTTGGACCAGTGCCTGGAAATCACAGCACAAACAGAAGTGTGGATTATGAATGTGATATCTTCCAGACTTCCTTCTCCTTGCCTTCTTTAAAATGTATCCTATTTGGCTAGCTCAGTCGGTAGAGCATGAGGCATTGAGTGAAAGATTCTTGCATTGCAGGGGGTGGACTAGATGACTCTCTTGGTCCCTTCCAATTCTACAATTCTATTATGTATATCCTTCCTTATAGCAAGATATACAGTAGCTACATGAATAGACCTATATGGGCTGCATGCTGAGCCTCATGAGGACATTTATTAAGCTATCAAAAAATGAAAGAAAAACCCCAGACCCCACGAAAGAGTCCTGGGAGATACCTTCAAAGTTTAATAAAACATTCACTTCATTGGGCTGCTGTACAGATCTAAAGATTGATGTAGATGTTCAGTTGGGCTCACACCAAATTATTGTGCAAAATTAAGTCACATACATTTGAGAAGTTTCAGTTTCACAGAAAATACACACCCTGACACTTTGCAGCCAGTTCTTACAAGAAAGTTTTGCATGATGAATACTTCAAACATACCAGAGCAATAAAGTCAGGAGCAACACAGTTCCTTGCTCTCATAATGATCTTGTGGTCCACACCTCTCCATATTATTGTACCCTCAAAAGAGGCGTTGACCTTCACACACAGATGCACTCCATCTTCAGCATATCAGTTTGTCTGGAGGACCAAATATACATGTGACACAATAAAACAGAAGTGAGCAAACAGGTGGTGTCTGCAGGAGTGCCTAAATGATGTGTTGTTGCCCATGCATTACCATGATAAGATTTGCAAAATCTGTATATGATGCATAGATACTGGATTTTCACTTAAGCAATGCCATTAAGTCAAAGATCACATAAGAAAAGGGTGAGCAGAGCATAGGTTAAAATCTCTGCCATGGCTGGTCTTGGGCTCACCACTTATATCTCAGCCTTTGTATTCCTCACCTGTAAAATATGACTATTCAAGTTACCTTTATCGAATGACCATTAAAAGCAATTTTCCAGTATCTGGTTGAAAGTATGGGGCAATGGTTAAGTCCACCAGTCACTTACTTCTGATCAGCTGATTTACAAATAGATCCCAGTACTTGCGGTTGAAGAATAATAATCTACTGTATTTTGACACAAATATTTACCGTATTGCCCCAAATATAAGCCGCACCTGCAAATAAGCTGCACCTTTAAAATTCCGGGGGGGGGGGGGGAGAGAATACCTGAATATAAGCCACTCCCTTAAAATTGGGTTACAGGCTGAAAATTGCTGCAAATGATAGAATTGTAACTGAGCCAATTTAAGCCTTTGATCTTGCAAGCCCACAAAAGTCACCATACAATCACTAAAATAACAAATTGCTATTCATTTGCTACAATTCTGCAGGCACTCACACCCATAAATGGCAAACGAACAGTCTCAAGCTCGGAAATCAGCAATAAAACATTTTTTGGGTTCGTTTTACCAAATGTCTGTTTCAGCAGGGATATCGGCAGCAGCAATTTTTGTAAGGTTGTGAATTTAAGCCATACTTTAACTTTTCACAGTCGGAATTTGGAAAAAATATATATTATATTCAGGCCAATATGGCAATTAAAAACAACAACAACCAGGAATATAGAATCATAGAATCATAGAGTTGGAAGAGACCACAAGGGCCATCCAGTCCAACCCCCTGCCAAGCAGGAAACACCATCAAAGCATTCTTGACATATGCCTTTCAAGCCTCTGCTTAAAGACCTCCAAAGAAGGAGACTCCACCACACTCATTGGCAGCAAATTCCACTGTCAAACAGCTCTTACTGTCAGGAAGTTCTTCCTAATGTTTAGGTGGAATCTTCTTTCTTGTAGTTTGAATCCATTGCTCCGTGTCCGCTTCTCTGGAGCAGCAGAAAACAACATTTCTCCCTCCTCTATATGACATCCTTTTACATGTATATATTTGAACATGGCTATCATATCACCCCTTAACCTTCTCTTCTCCAGGCTAAACATACCTAGCTCCCTAAGCCGTTCCTCATAAGGCATCGTTTCCAGGCCTTTGACCATTTTGGTTGCCCTCTTCTGGACACGTTCCAGCTTGTCAGTATTCTTCTTGAACTGTGATGCCCAGAACTGGACACAGTACTCCAGGTGAGGTCTGACCAGAGCAGAATACAGTGGTACTATTACTTCCCTTGATCTCGACGCTATACTCCTATTGATGCAGCCCAGAATTGCATTGGCTTTTTTAGCTGCTGCATCACACTGTTGACTTATGTCAAGTTTGTGGTCTACCAAGACTCCTAGATCCCTTTTCACATGTACTGCTCTCAAACCAGGTGTCTCCCATCCTGTATTCGTGCCTTTTGTTTTTTTGCCCAAGAGTAGTACTTTACATTTCTCCTTGTTAAAATTCATCTTGTTTGCTTTGGCCCAGTTGTCTAATCTGTTAAGGTCATTTTGAAGTGTGATCCTGTCCTCTGGGGTATTAGCCACCCCTCCCAATTTGGTGTCATCTGCAAACTTGCTCAGGATGCCCTGACATTGCACTGATGGAATGAGTTAGTCAGGTTCTGTTATGACTCAGTCTGGGGACTTTAAAGTTCACTAGTTAGTGAACTTTAAAAGATAGGCTTGATGTGTGTGTGTGTGTGCGCGCGCGTGCGTGCAAAGGAATCAGCCCGGGGCCTTTCTCTGCAAAGATGCCAGGATAAACAATCGAACCACAACCTGGGTTCTTCCTTTGCAAAGGAAGATAGATGAACAGATAACCAGTGCAAAAAGGAAAGTTCAAAGCTTTATTGCATAACAAAATGTTACACAGGTTAGGATGTCCTCTCTCCCTTGTAAAGAGAAACACTGGAAAGGGAGAATCGAAAGTGAAGGCATACTAGTACCCTAAGCCTAGTGACTCCCACCAAGGAGAGCACAAACACACACACAAAAGCAGAGAATCCTGGCCAGAGAGCTCTGTACAAAAAGGAAAAAATAAGGTAAGAAATGGAAGCACTGTGGTCATGCCTCGCCTTTGGGAATTTCTGCTGTGCAATATTATGTGAATTTGCAACCCTTTTTCGTGAATTAGTTCTTCTCCAAAATGCCATTGAGAGTGCGCTGATTTTATTGGCACATATTATGGACAACAAAAGTTCTCTCCCATAGAATCTGTCTTGTCTTGTGAACACAGCACTCTTCTCTGCCGTGATCCAGACTTTTGAATTATCATGATTTTTTTTTCTCCACATGCATGGGAGCACCCCATGTTTCAAAGACCCACAGTTTCTGCATTTTAAAGCAGGAAAACTCCAGATTGCTAGCTTGGCAGTTACATCTCAATCCTTTTCTCCTGCCTTCCTGTAAGCAAAAGCCACCTTAGCACATAACTGTGTTAGCACATAACTGTTCCATTCCCATGCAGTCACTGGAACTATTTCTTAGCAAAGCTGATCAATTCTGCTCAGCAGATCTCACAAGCCAATTGAGTTAAAAAGAGTTTTCTTAACTTGGTAGAATAAAAGCCTATAATAGAATAAAGAGGTTTGGTACATGTTGTTAAAACATTACATGTGAATACCTCACAAGCATAAGTGTCTCTAACAAACAATAACTTACTAGGTTGCCAAACACACAGGTTTTCCCCAGTACATCTGCTTATTAGGGTTGCCAACTTACTAAATTCATGTTTTAAGATACACAATACATTTTAATCACGACAATTTCTATTATGGAAGCTTCTTAGTTAGTAGACATGAAAATTACAAAAAAAGAGGATACAAATAATGAGCCAATTAAAATTCAAGACAGAAACATAATCCTTGTCGTAATATTGCATTCTAGTATCAAAACTTCTGGTTTTTTGTTTATGCAAAACGCAAGCTACAGACAAAAAGTATCATCTGGGATAGTTGGCAATATGGGTAGAAGCACGACTGCTCTGGCTATATTAGATGCTTCTCCAACATTGTTGCTACCATCAATGGCACGAATGGCAAAGTAGATGGAGGTGCCATTCGATTTTTTAAAGTTTTCTGCATTATACTGGAAGGATTGCTTGACCCCAGCGACTTCCGTTTTCAGACCAGCGGTGTTCACAGATGTGGCCGTTTGAAAAGCTGCATCTATTAAGGCTGAGGGATTTTCACTCATTTTTATTTCGTACCTTTCAGCTGCAAAATAAAGAACAGCCAACAGGCATGCGTTAAGATGTACGTCTTCAGTCGTGCATCAAGGATAACAGCGACAGAAATCCTTTTCAATGCATTTCAAACTTCCTGTCCCCAGGGAACCCTCTGCCCTCAACAACGGTGGACCAGATGGGATGAAATCCCTCTTCCCAGAGCAATAATATGCTACTGTAATATAATATTACAGGGAGATAAGGCTGCAAATAAAAGTGGTGGTTGGCTCTCCCCCCCTTTTTATGCGCATGCATACACACACCAGTCTTACTAATTGATCGATTGATTGATTGATTGACTAATTGATTAAAGCAGAATTTTGCACTTACCTTTTCCTTCGTCATAGTCATTCCCAGGAGCTGTCCAGGACAAAAGGAACTGATAATCACCAAGTGGTTTTATCTCAAGGTCAGTGATTCTACAGGGTGGGAAAATATCTTTTTTACTACCACCAGGAGGAACTCCTGATACTACAAAAGCGCCGCCTGATGCTACTCTGCTGAAATTTCCTACGTCAACTTCGATGTCATCATCACGAACTTCTGGTTTTGGGGGATTCATATTTATTGCACCTAGAATGGACGGAAGGAAGGAAGGAAGGAAGGAAGGAAGGAAGGAAGGAAGGAAGGAAGGAAGGAAGGAAGGAAGGAAGGAAGATTATATGGTGAGACTACAAACCTCCAAACTTCCCCATTTTTTTGAAAGTCCCATTTATTTCCTTTTGTGCAAACCCAAAACAAAGACAGAATATACAGAAAATCGTAATTATTTTCTTAAAGCAGAGCTTTTTTGGGGGGGGCGGCCCCTGTTCTGTGGAACAGCATCCTGTTGAGATACGACATCCTGCCCACACTTTCTAAAATACATTTTTTATGCTGACAAGCTATCCCAGCTGGATGAAGAGTTCTCTACCGTAGGTATCCATTTTGCATTGCTCTTAAACTAATCTCTTAATTTTTTTGTGCTGTTTTGTAACCGTTTTCATTTTCTTTTGCGTGGACAGGCGGAGTCCCCCAAACCCCCAGGCGACCCCTGAATGGAAAAATGACTCAAGACAACGTGTTATGGGATTAAATTGGCCACAACTTTATTGAGATTCAGATGTAGGGAGACCTTGGCTCAGGCATTGGGCATTTTCCTTCCCCGTCCCCAGCCGGGGATCTGGGGGACTTCAGGGTTATCCAGAATGTATAGGGGTTGGGCTGGCTCTGGAGAACATATGTTCAAGCAGAGCGAGCCCGCCCCCGTTCGCCGCCACTGGAGGGGGGAGAGCAATGACAACCTCCCGGTGTATGGCCAATGCCTCCCCCCAAGACCCCTTTAACGGGGGAACCCTGAACTTGCCGCCGCAAAGGGGGTGAGGTCACCGCCTCACGCCCCCCCCCCCAGGAAGATAGCCAAAAAGATTCCGCCAAAGGCCTGAAACCGCCAAAGTTATGACGTATTGCTACTGGAATGGCAAAACCTGCCAATGCAGGGAAATTCCTTTCCGGCCCTTCAACAGCGACCTTGACGTAGCAGCACCTGCATACCTGTGGAGAAAAGGTTAACCTGCAAAAGAAAACTTCAATGAGGGTGTGGAGGGTGGGAGAAGCTCTGGAGCCGACTTCTGCTTGCAGGTAAGATTCAAATCCTATTGTGTGAGCTGGACAGTCCCTCCCCCTACCTGGCCAGACTCCTGGCAACACCTCCCCAGGCGGGATTGGCCGATTGGCTGGGGTAGGTGGTGACCACAGGTATCCAGCCTGGGAAGGTAGTGTCAGTTCTGAACTACCAGGGAGCTGCTCTGGAGATCCAGGGGGCTGCTCTCAACCACGCAAAAGTCACCCCCGGTTTAATGTGGGGAGCGGTCATTCTACATTGCCTTGGGGCGTAACTGAAAGGTGAAATAATAATAACAACAACAACAACAACAACAACAACAACAATAATAAATCTGTTGTAGATCTATTTTCTCTCTCTAACCCACTAAGTTGAGAAGCACATGGCAGATTTGAATATTGCAGGAAATAAGGATGTGTGTACATATACCGTATGTGTGAATGTGTCAGAGATATGTACTCGTGTGTGTATCCAGATCTACATAAAGACAATGTCGGGGAGGGAAATGACAGAAAGAAGTTCATTTCCTTCTAGAGACGCCCAATGTCATTCACACTTTGAGCATCACAGAGCTAGCATACCACCAGTATTGCTATTTCGTAACAGATCCTTACCATTATTTATAAACCCTGGTGCATAGAAAGCTTGACTTTGCCTACGGATCCTTCTGCCAGTCTTGCCTTGCCCCTGGACCCGCACTTTTAGGTTGTGTCGACCATTTGCTTTGAGCGATGTGTAATATCTCGAGTAGATTCCATCATCCTTTATAATGTCGGCACCTAGGTACATTGATATTAAAATTAAACATCCAAACCAAACACCTCACTGCTATATAAAAAAAAGAAAGAAACCCTACATAACCTATGTAGGAGATGTTTGTTTCACAGTATCTGCTCCTGTCCTAATTAAAACAGAAGAGTACCTAACTCTGAATATGTAGTGATATGGAGTCATAAGTATGTTAATCCCTGTTCAACACAGGCCAACACAACTTGTAACTCGCCAACCTGAAGACAGCAAACCGGCATGCATTGTGGCCTGATGCCTGCTTGACAAGCTCTGTTTTCTGCAGTCCCAGGCAGTTAGCAAAATTAGATTTATCAAGCTCTTAGCGGGCTGCCATTGCTAAATATAGCCATGACTGCCTTTCCCCTCATGAACTTGCCTGGACTGTAAGAACACCATCTGAGCCCCTTCTTACATGGCAGTTTCTAGTTCAGCAAAATTAGGTGAGGCAAAGGTTATCCTCACCTGAGGCAGATGTTTCATTTGTCTTTGGGAGTAGGCCTATTCTGGCATCCTTCAAGTGATATGGGGCAGGGCTCCCCTCCGCCAGAACTCACCGGAACTCGGTTCCAGCCCCTCTCAGGTGGAAGCCATTGCCATTATAGGAGAACAAGGGAAGTGTTCAAGGTGAGTTCCAGCACCTCTTTTCCTAGCAAAATGGCACTGATGAGGGGGATAAGTTCTGAAGTGGGAAGCCATTTCTACTTCAGCAGGATCCCTGCACAATTTAGGGTTTCAAAATGTGTAGGGAGTTTGCACAAGTAGAGCAGGCTCCCCACTGCAGACGTTTGTCACCAACTGATGGAGGATGACAAGGATTACTATGGGGGCAGCTGTTTCCTCCATTCTAATCACATGGGGGCTTAAAGCATCCAGATGGGGCTATTAGCTCCTTGTATCTCAAGAAGCACACCTGGAAAACAGACCCGTCAAGTGTCCCTATTTTCCAGGGACGTCCCTGATTTAGAGGAACCATCCCAATTTCTGATTTGATCCCGGAACGTCCCACTTTTCCTAAGGATGTCTCTATTTTTATTGGAGAAATGTTGGAGGGTATGGAGTTATCTGACCCCTGAGCCATCTGAATGCAATCCTGTATAAGGTTGGGTTTTTTAAAAAGTGTTTAATGTTTTATTATGCTTTTATATATGTTGGAAGCTGCCCAGAGTGGCTGGGGCAACCCAGTGTGGGATATAAATAGCAAAGTTATCACTATGGAATGGGACGTCCCTGTTTTCATCGGAGAAATGTTGGAGGGTATGGGAAAGCATGGCATCTCCTTGCCATCTCTGAAAGGTGAAAGACAGAAGGAGTGAAGATGTTAGCACCTAGACGGGTTTTGCAAAGACCCAGAATGGAGTCTTCCCTATTGGTCTCTTCTCAGGGGTAGAGTGTATGTTCTGCAGGCAGTTTATATCTCTGGCAACGCAAGCTAAAAAGAATCTCAGGCTTTGGGGAGGACAGAGCTGTTTGCCAGCCAGTTTTGAGTTTTATGCCTGTTTATGAGCCTGCATTTTAGAAGCTGATTATTTCATATTTGATATTAGGTTGAATGTTGGATTATACTATACTATTTTATTGCATTTAATTTTATTTCAACTATGTGCGTAGTCTGAACTGGGACTTTTTAGTGGTTTGTAAATATCATAAATCGGGGCAAACAAACAATTATTATTATTTTTTCTAAGGCTAGTTTTGAAAATACTGTTGCCAGGCATCTTGACAAGCCACCACGTCGGATTAGATAATGCTAGACTGAATGTGTTAATGTTCTGATTCTGTGGGAAATGTGTAGTGCCACAAACGCTTCAAAACAAACTTACCTGCGCCATTGTCCAAAAGCTCTAGATTCTCAGCTGCTCCATTGTCTGCTTCAATTGTGGCTGTGACTTTTGCACCAGTCACAGGTAAGAACCCTTGGCTGACTTCTGCATGAATAACCAGCGGATTAGGAAACTGATGCGTTTTTTTTATAAGAGGCGTCACAAGAACTGGAAGCACGGATGCTGATCTTGATCGGCTCGTGACTGTTATTGTCATGGTTTGAGCTGTATTTTGATTCTGCAGGGCATACCCCCAGTCTCCTGCCTGGAAATCAAGTGATGATAATTAGAAGGGTATTAAATATCCCATATCTAACTGTTTATAAATACAGTTCCTATTTCCTCTGGTTATTATGCTTTGATAAGGTGGGGTGTCTTTTTTTATAGAAAAAATACCAAGAGCAGATACTAGCAGCAGCGTCATGCTAGGCATTTGATAAGCTAGAAAGTCTCATGGCACCTTCCAGACCAGAGGTTCCCAAACTTATTTGGCCTACCGCACCCTTTTTGGGGAAAACAAAAATTACTTAGCGCCCTCCTGGGAGACGAAACATGCTTCCACCCCCCTTATTTTTATTCAACACCCCCCCATTTGCACCCGAGGTTTTGGGTGGTATCTCCTGCCTCTGCTCCAGAGCCAGGCAAGCGCTTTCTGGGCTTGGGGAACGAGGCACGAGACTGTGCCAGTATCCTAGAGCCCTGCTGCTTCCTTCCCTGAGCATGTGCAGAGTGTCTCCTCCCCCCCCCCTTATGCCCGCTTGGCTGTCCTTCCTCCAGCCATTCCTAGGCAGTGAGTACTGGCACCTTCTCTTCTAGAAAAAAAAATCACTGTTAATGCCATTACAAAATCTTACATCAAGGACTTCAAGAAGTAAATGGCTCTTTCCCACTTGCATAATGTATCCTGCTAGTTTCGCTGTAGCGACACAAACATTTGCTAGCACAGCTGCACTTCCAACAAGACAGGCATTTCCTTATTTTCCAAAAGAAAAGGCACGCAAGTAACAGAAGAGTTATCTGCATAGAGAATGGATATTTTACCTCTGCGATTCCACTAATCTGGAGCCGGGCTGTTCGTAGGTTGCTTTTATCAATCACGAAGTCCTTTGTACTGTACTTTTTCCCCTTGGGATCTGTCAGAAGCATCGTTGGTGGAGTTGTGCTTGTGCTCCACGTAATGACAAAGAAAGTGTCTTTTCCCACAGTTTTATCAATGGATACTGTACCATACATCCATTTCTTGGCAGCTACATTATTCACTTTACTTTCAAGCTGTTGGGGGTGGGGAGAGGAAATAAGTACGCTGGTATATTTGAAAAGTTTTATAAGCTGAATAGATCTGCAATGGGGATAAAATTGGTACAGTATCCTACAATATCTCCATTGTTAAAGACATGGAGGAAAATAAATGATGTAGCAACTCCAGCTCAACAGCCCTTCCCAGATATAAGATGCTGGATGCTTAATCCATTCCCTGCAGATGCCATAATTTATTTTCCTGCACCAAATATATTTATTGTGATTGCATGTGGCTTTTACTGGGTGCTAGCCACCTTGAAAGTTTTAAACCAAAAGGTTTGCTACAAACGCCAAGGGTCAAAAACATGCAGTTTAGGAGATTTTTCTGATGGCATGTTTGAAGCTCAAAAACTGGGGCAACCTCTGATCAAATGTAAGTCACTGATCTCAAACAAGAGGTTAACTCTGCGAGACACAACTCTTAATTCTACAGGCAAAGAGAAGTAAATTTGCAGTCAATGCAAAGGGAGATTTTGGGGGCAACTCTAGGTGAAGAGAAGTCAATGAGACACAATCTAGAATGGGATCATGGTGCTTGTATGATTACACATTCAACTGAACTAGGACCAGTAAAAAATTGAAATGTTGTTTCAACCTTGCCAAAATCCACCTCTGCAGACCGACCATCTCTGTGAATTCTGCCTGGTTCTCCCCCTGCACAATAGTAGCAAAATATGGACTATACAATTAATTTTACTTTGTGCTTTAAACTTTTTTTTTTACAGTACCTAATACCAGTAGTAGTAGTAAAGGTAAAGGTAAAGGTACCCCAGACCATTAAGTCCAGTTGCGGACGACTCTGGGGTTGCGGCGCTGATCTCGCTCTATAGGCTGAGGGAGCCGGCGTTTGTCCGCAGACAGCTTCCGGGTCATGTGGCCAGCAGGACTAAGCAGCTTCTGGTGAACCAGAGCAGTGCACAGAAATACCGTTTACCTTCCCGCCGGAGTGGTACCTATTTATCTACTTGCATTTTGGCGTGCTTTCGAACTGCTAGGTTGGCAGGAAATAGTAGTAGAACTGCTTATTTCACTCTAATCTTTGCAATGCATACCTGAATAGATTGTTGACTGATATCTCCACTTCCTGAAGAAATTCCGCTGAAAGCATCAATGAGACCGTTGGAATTCAAGCTGTCAGTGGCAGCAAATTTCAGACCTCCTAGAATGCGATTGTAGGAAGAGTTAGGATACTTGGTTAGATGGAATAAAAGGCAATATGTTGTTGTACTGTGGGTTTTTTTTATACACCTGTGTGCAAAACACATCTGTGTCAGTAAATGTAAAGTAGGTGCTTAGAGCACTGAAAAGCAGTGAAGTTTCTGTGGGCGAGTAGGAGGAACATTGCGCGGATGAGAGTAGCATGGCAGGGGGGGCTGGGCCTACTAGTAAACTCACTCTTAGCGAAACCCCGGTTGGCACCAAGTGGAATGAGGGTGTGGCATTCTGCCCACTCACTTACCTGTCATGTCTGCCAGCGTTTCTAGTCCTTTTGCAGCGCTTGGTCCCAAAGCAATGGTGTGGATTATAGACCCACTATTTTGAACTTCAGCAAAGCAGGAATTTACTTGGTTATCTTCTCCATCAGTCAAAAGCACAATTTCACATCCTCTGGTATTTGGGTACTTCTTTAAAAATACCTGTATGGAAAAGAGCATTTAGAATCTTAGCAGCAACTAGGAATGTGGGAGCCACGGGGCACCATTTGTGCTTAAAATGAACGAGAAAATGCTACGAAGCGCCATTAAGTGTGGTGTGTTGCTGCTGTTCTGTGTGAACTCATTTCCCACCTGTAACAGAAGCAGAGTTTGGTGAGACGGGTGCCATATCTTCCATGGTTGTTGAAGAAGTCTTAGCATTTGCTACCTCACACTAGAAAGCCGTAGATGTAACGGTTAAAACCATGGACTAGGACTGTGGTTTGAAACCATGGAAATGTTGGACACGACTATGGTTTGAAACCCCACTCAGCCAGGAAGCTCACTGGGCAACCTCAGGCCAAACAGTCTCTCAGCCTGAGAGACCACCTTGACCTCCTCAGAGATAGAAGGACAATAATAATCAAACTGAGAGGCTACCATTTCATAGATGGCAGAAGCCACACCTGGTGGAAGCCACTTTTGCCTCCAGTCACATCAATGGATCCAGAAGTATACTCAAACTAGGAACCTGATCTTTCAGAGGATCAGGACTCCCTCCAGAACTGGTTGAACACCACTTACCCAGGCAGTGGAACCACCTGCGAATAGCATCTCTATCTTCTCTGCACTGAGTTTCAGTTTCTTGGCTTTTATGAGAGAGCATACCTACTGAAACACCCTCTTGTGCACAACTCTTAGATGCACAGCAGCCCTGTATCCTTTTTGCATCTGGCTACCCTACTAAGAAGAACAATAGGAATGAAAGAATCTAGAATTTTATTTTTTTTCACCTGAAATCCTGACCGCACTCCGGAACATATGTTGGTTCCTCCATCAGCTGAAGTAGGAAGATACCCTGCAAGAGTTTTGCGCACGCTGTCGCTGCTGATCTGCTTCAATTGAGTCTGGATTGTTGCTGCACTATTGAATGTCACTACTCCAACCCAGGATCCTGCTTCAATAATCTGCAGGATGAATATTTCTGCAGCTTGCTTCAGCCGACCAATGCGATTGCTCTGCATAGGAATAACAATAACAATAACAAACCCAGCATTCACAGAACTGCCAGTGGATTCTGGGAAGCAAATAAAGGTGACTGAAAATGCAACTGTCAAATATACTTTAAAAAACAAGGCTTAATAAACATAAGTGGATGTAGCTGAATGCATAATGTTCTGAGTTTCCAAATAACCTCATCCATGTTGCGATTTCAGGCACAATCCACCTGGATGTTTTCCTGCACAGGCTCCTTTGAATTGGCTGTTTCATTGCATTCATTGCTTTTATGTCTGGTATTCAAATTTCTATATGCTATTATAGAAATATAAACTCTATTCCAGAATGTCCCCACCCCATTTGCTTAGCAGTTGCTTAGTTAGTTAGATGATGTAAACCCTGCCTTTCAATTAAAAGATTCCATACCCTCCAACATTCCTCCAATGAAAATAAGAACATCCCATGTCTCTTAGATCCACTTCAAGGACTATTACCAGACAGGCCCATGCAGTGGGGGTGGGAGGCAGCCAGGTACACTTGCCCCGGGCCTCGGAGGGCTAAGCCAGGAGGGGGACCCTGCCAGGAACTGGCTGTTTTGGGTTTGAGTTTATAACTTTAGTCTAACAAGACCCTGGGCCTCCGACAAGCTCTGCACAAGCCTGTCACCAGAACATAGAAAAGCCAGGGCGGCAGGAAAACGCATTTAGAGCTACCCATCCCAGGAGCTATATGACTTCTCCAGCCCTATCATGTGTCTACCATAAACTTCTGCAGTAGGGAAGCCTTGTGCAGCTGTTGACATTTCCTGCACAATTTAGAAACCTGAAGGACCTGATTGATCTGGCCAAATCAAGATTTCCCCTACCTCCTTCCATTTGCTTTCACCCCTCCGTTTTTCACCTCCCCTGCTCCATCTCTTCCTCTAGGTTCCCTGCCCCAATTGGGAATTTAGGATGAGCAGACCTTGCATTATATTTCAGCCAGGTTGCCCACCCCACGCTAGAACTCTTCTCCTATATGAATTAATTGCTGTAGTTTCATATATATCCAAATTAACCAAATCTAATCAGGTAAAACGAAAAAGAGGCTCCCTATCTATAAAACAGCGTAGCGTTTATGACAAAAATGCCAATGCTGTGTTGACACTTGTTGTCACTGTTGACGTCAGTTCCATCATTTTTGAAATATTTCTTCTGAGCGCAGAAAACATGGACTCACCGAAGCCATACTTCCAGAAACATCAAGTACTAGGCACAAAACTCTCTCCTGTTTTTGCAGCAGAAAGATAGTGGGGCTAGGCGGAGGAGCTGTTTGTGGAGTTGATTTGGCAAAGTCAGGAGAAGTCGTAATTACATCCCAGGTGCTCCTGTAGTTGCACATTTTATTCTGCATATTTGTTGCTTTAGTATTGTGGTTGCTTTTGTCACAGAACTGAGTAACCTAAATGAAACGTAAGAAGAATAAATCAAGTTCACAACCTCATTCCTTTGCTTGCTCACCTCCCTAGCTTTTCACTCTGAGCAGTTTCCTGCTGAAGAAGGGGGCATACACACCAACATTTCCCTGGTGGAAATAGGGACGTTCTAAGGAAAAGCGGGACATTCTGGGGTCAAATTAGATGACTTCTGTAAATCCTGGACTGTCCCTGGAAAATAGGGACAGTTGGAGTGTCTGAGGGCGAACTTTGAAGGCTATCTCAACGCTACTCACGAACCAGAAACATTTTGAAGAACCCCACACAATTATCCAAATGTTAGTTGTTCTTTTTTATTATTATTAAATTTTGTTAACATATAAAATGCATACATTTACATTTACACAACACACTACCTTATTTTCATAGCATAAAACATACCTACATTACTCTATATAATACCTACCTATACTGTACTATACATATCAACTATACACCTACCCCACACGGACACCCACCAAGTGACTTGACTTCCAGCCGTTCTTCTTACGGTAATTTATTTTTCCAGTTGCTTAAAGGCATTTCATTATTTCTTTAATTTCTTCTTCTATCTTGACTTTACTCTCCTTTCACTCTAATCATTTTCTGGATTCACTCAATATCTGTCAAAAATTCTACTTTTTCCACATAGATTTTGATGTATTCCTTAAAGATAGCCCATTCCTTATTCGCTTTTTGTACCATGTCTCCTCTTATCCTCCCTGTTAATTTGGCAATATGGAAGTATTCCATCATTTTAGATAGTCAGTCTGTTTTAGTTGGGACGCTGCAATTTTCCAATTTTTGGCAATTAATAACCTTGCCGCCGTAGCCGCATACATAATTATTGGTCTGACCGTTCTTTTTATTTCCTCTGATATGATACCTAGGAGAAAGGATTCTGGGTTTTTTTTCAAATGAAAATCTAAACATCATTTTTAATTCGTTATAAATATTTTCCCAGAATCCCACTATCTCTTTACACTCCTACCACATGGGTAGAAAGGTTCCTGCCCCGTTGTTGCATCTCCAGCAGATATCACTACAGTTTTTATACATTTTTGCCAGTCTAACCGGGGTCAGGTACCATCTATATTGCATTTTCATTACATTCTCTTAAATTATAGCATGCTGTAAATTTAATATCTTTCCCACAGCCCTTCCCATTAGGTCATCATAATATTTTCCCCTAAATCCTGGGCCCACTTTACCCTCACTGTCTTCACTTGCTCTTCCTTTACCTCCCATTCTAGGAGCAAATCATATAATTTGGAAATATGTTTACTTTTAGATTGAATTACTGTAAATACTCATCCAATCTTGAAATTTCTTTCTCAAATCCTTTTTGTTTATCTTTTCTCTGATTAATTTGAAAATACTGCAGCCAATCGTTCAAATATTTTTAACTTCCTTATATTCTTTCAATTTAAGTTTGTTATTTTCCTCTTCCAGTAATATCTTATATGTTGCCCAATTATTATTCATATTCTTTCTCTTTACGGTCATGATTTCTAAGGGTGAGGCCCACCAAGGTGTTTTGGGTTCTAGGATCTCTTTATATTTCATCCATATTTTATGCAATGATTTCCTTATAATATGGTCCATAAAACCCTTGTGGACTCTCACCTTTTCATTTATTAGGTATGCATGCCTAATCAGTATCCTTTAACTTAATCCACTTCCTTAACCAGGTCAGACCTGCTGCAGAATGATATAATTCCAGGTCAGGTAGGTCAAAT
The DNA here is from genome assembly GCF_965207765.1 of Zootoca vivipara. Lineage (NCBI taxonomy): Eukaryota > Metazoa > Chordata > Lepidosauria > Squamata > Lacertidae > Zootoca > Zootoca vivipara. The sequence continues at coordinate 25,912,242 of NC_142590.1, forward strand.
CTGCCTCTCTTTCTTCGATCAATAAGTAATTTATATTTTATTCTGGGTTTCCCCCCCCCCATTCCATACAAACCTGGCTAGATCTCTTTTCCACTTCTTAAAACAACCCATGCCTCCTAGAATCGGCATGGCTTGAAATAGAAATATCATTCTAGGTAATATATTCATCTTTACTGTTGAGATACGCCCCCAAAACGATAAACGTAGCCTATTCCAAGTTTCTAAATTTCTCTTTATCTCCTTCCAAACTTCAACGTAGTTTTCTTGAAATAGGTCTATATTTTTTGTTGTCATCCATATGCCAAGATATTTCATCTTTTTTAAAAAAAAATCTCCAACCCTGAGATTTTTTGTAGCTCACTTTTTTCTTGATTCCCCATATTTTTAACTAATAGATTCATTTTTTTATAATTTATCTTAAAGCTAGCTAGCTGTCCAAATTCGTTTATACATTCTATTGCACTTGGGATACATTCTATTGGATTTTCAGTAGTGATATGCTCAAGTCGTCCACAAAGATTCTTACTTTATACCCCCCCCCTTTATTACAATCCCTTTTATATTCTCATCTTTTCTAATTTTATTCATTAATATTTCTAGCACCAATATAAACAGTAAAGGAGATAAAGGGCATCCTTGTCTAGTTCCTTTTGAGATCTCAAATTTTGAAAAAGGGATTGGTGCAATTTATTGCAAGCCAAAAGCCAGAATTATTGTCAATGGTAGACTAACAGGGGATATTGAGATCCCAAATGTTAGTTGTTCCGTTGCAGAGAGCACCACCCATCTCACTTTCCTTCAGTCTGACTATGTGCCTCTGCTACCTCATTCGATGTAGGGTTGCGCTTTTTTTGGCAAAGTTTCTGATGGCCAGTTGCCGACTATGTCCGAATGTATGGCGACCCTACTGTTGGGCCTAGTGGCTACTCAGTCAAGCTGGGTCCCTTAGCTTGTGCTGTATGTGACTTCTATAAATTGAGAAGAGGTTTTCAAGAGGGAAGGACGGGAAAACTGCAGGCCCTTAAGAAGGAGTTTCTTCTTGAATTGCTAGGTCAATATAATTAAATTTTGGTTGGAATACTTTCTCCCCAGCCAGGGGCGGAGCAAGTGGGGTGGGGGGCTCCAAGGCCAGGTGGTGGCTCCACGGTGTTCTGCATGCACTCGGTGGCCCTTGCGGGGTGCCGCTCTCATGCATGTGGAACACCATGGAGCCGCTGCACGCAAGCAGCACCCCAAACGGAGTGCGCAGGCGCCATATCTAGCATGTCATTACATAGCGGCACATGCGTAGCGACACCGCGCCCCCAGGTGCATGGCAATTTGCCGCCCTGGGTGTCGCGACGGCTCCCTATGCCGCTTTCCCCAGCCCTAACGCAATCTTATTAGTGAAACACACCCACACCCACACACCTGCAAGAATTGAAGCTAAAAATCTCCAAATATTATATTTAACTGAGCAAAAATCCTGCATTTTTGAGGCATTGGAGAAAAATAAATCCCAACTAAGACGTATCATACTTACCGATGGGATACTTTGCACATACATGATAGATGTTGGAGTATTTTGATTTCTTTCTGGAATAAATTGGCATCCAGATTCATACAGCTGAGTTTTTGGTTCAACTTTGCATGGTCTGGTAGTTCCATCAGCGAGTGGGACTACGTAGCTACCCTTGAAAGTAGCTGGGCACCTAATCAATATAACAGAAACAGACATGGTCGGTTTAAAAAGTCAAGAAATAATTACATGCTGGTATGATTGCATGCTACCTTGTTTTCTGTAATGCCACGACTGCTAAGACAAACTCCAACGCCCACCAGCCCACCCTGAATATCAGATTGTAAAAGTCTTCATAATGGGCAGAGATGAAAGTATTTGAATAAATTATGTAGATGATTTCTAGACAGGTACTTTATTCAGCAAACGTGGTTCAGATCTGATTTTTATGTGTGCTCAGTTGGTACATTAGCTCATGTCAGAATGCTCCCAACTGGTTGCCCAGGAAAGTATAAAAACAAGGGAAAGTTTCTTACAGTCCCTTTTTATTTCAAACATTACAGAGAGAGGCCATGGAACCCAGCCTCTTGAATAATGGTGTTGTCCCGAATGAATCTCCACACACCCCGTCTCTCCCACTTCCTCATTCGTCACTTCTATGTGTGCTGCTATGTGCCCTCTGTCTTTGAGCTCTTTGCTCTCCTACTTTTAAGGCTCTCCGGGTTCTGGGCCATGGAGGGTCTGGAAGGCTTTCTAGTAACTAACTCCTCCAAGCCATGCCAAAATTCAGGCCCGTCTTCAGCACACACAACAATTGGCGTCTTTTGTTTGGCATTGTGGGCCAGTGGAAACAAAATTGCCAGGTTAGACTCAGGTAAGGAGCAAACAGAAGTAGGTTCAACCCGCTGAAACGTCACCATGTAGGGTTGCCAGACTCAATAGAGGACAGGACTTCTGTGCCTTTAATTGCCCTGCTCTCTTTTGAGTCTGGAAACCTTAAAGAGAAACCAGCAGACCCTTTGCTTGGAAATTAAACAAAGGGTCTGCTGGTTTCTCTTTAAGGTTTCCAGACTCAAAAGAGAGCAGGGCAATTAAAGGCACAGAAGTCCTGTCCTCTATTGAGTCTGGCAACCCTATCACCATGCCAAAAGAAATGCACTACTGGACTAAATTGCATGCAGGACTGTGGCTGAAAATGGTCTCCAGAGAGACTGAGTAAGCTGACTGAAAATAAGGGCTTGGGCAGGGAAAAAGTGGGCACTTGCCCGAGGGCAGGGCATTGCCCCCACTTTGCCCTAATGAGAATTCTCTTCCATATATATCATGAAAGCTCATCCTCAAGACAATAATCCACACCACAACCAAATTAACGAGCCCAAGGCAAACATCACTTATAAAAGAAGAGATGCATCTGTTGGAGATTTGGGGTGGTACCTTGTTGCTTCAGGCATGCTATTTCCCCCAGGAGTGTAGAAAGGTGCATCGTTGTTATATTCATCAAAGACACCCCATCGGAGATGAGCCCATTCATGGACAAGGACTCTGCCTGTGGAAGATCAAGAGTAAAACCTATATATCTTTTTTTTAAGTACAGTGTACAGGTAGATAGAAATGATTGCCATGAAGTAGTGAGCAAGTATCGCTGGGTACCTCAGGCAGGTGGTAAGAATTAGTCCCCAAAGTGGGAGCATGTGATGGGGCTGGATGGTTGACAGCATTCCCCAGCCCCTATAATTCTTTGAGTTAACTTGCCGGCAGGGCAAGGGGAGAGAACATGCCACGTTTTAGACTTGCTGTTTGATGTTCTGTAGCTGGTGCCCGAGAAGAAGTCAATCAAGCCTGGCAACCCATTCAGTACCTGCATGTGATTGATTACTAGCTTGGAGGGAGGACTGGGGAAAGCAACCCCCTCCTTGACAATTATAACATGCCCACCCCACCAAGAAGCCTAAAATAAAATCTGAAATGTTGTGCAGTCATACCAACGGTTAAGTATCTATTATTATTGGATTAGCCAACTTTTCAATCTTAGCCCTCCTGTATTTATTTTATTTTTATTATTTTGTAAGTAGTGCGGCTTAGGAAATGGTGGAAGAGGCAGATTAAAATTGTAATTTCGCTTTCCTTGTTATGACCCGGGGACTGTGTATGATGCAACGGAGGAGGACAATACTCCAGCTTTCCACAGCCTCTTCTGGATCCTGCCAGTCAGAGGCACATCCTGCCCACCCTCCTCTGTTGATTCAGAAGATGAATCTCCCGCAGTACTCCTGACTCCCCAACCACAAGGTGAGTGCCCTTTAAAGGCAGCCATCTTCTTTTGGAAGCTGGGGCTCGCTATTCATCCAGTCAAGATGTCTCAGTCTGGCCCAGTCTAAGTGCTTCCTGAGGCATCATCATGCATCATTTCCTCAGTGAGGGCTGTGGATCCCTTGTATTTCTGACTTGGAGTATTGACTTAGTCTCTTGATGAGACACTACTGGGCTTCCCCTGTGAGCCTTGAGCTCTCACAGAACAGGATATTCCTTGGCTATGTTCATTTTAAGTCAGTTCTTAATGGCTTCAGATATTAACCCACGAGAGAGTCTGAAAGTACTTGATACAGACTGCATACACCTCCTAAATATAAAGCACATGAGTTCTCCCTTAAATAATCCTGAAAACAATAGGAAGTAATGTACTTTATGGTGTGCAAGCAGCCGCAGGAATGTTGTTGAAAGGAAACAGGGACATGTTTTTGTGGGTTGAAAAATGTGCTGATGAACTGGGCACGGAGATATTGCTGGTTCTTTATGACGTTTTGGTTGCCTTTAGAGTGATAAAGTTTAAAGTGGTATGGGTTCTTCAGGACTTTTCTTACTCTGTTATTTTCGGAAAACCCGAATAGCATTTTAATAATAAAACAGGCAGCCTAATCTGAACAAACAGGTGGTAAGTAGTACCTCGTGGTCCATAAGCATCAAGCAACTTGTCATTTGTCAGGAAGTTAGGAGTTAAATGAATGTATCGCCCAGGTTCTCCACACCCGCCATACTGCAGGGTGTAGGGATCATCTCCATGTTTCAAGTAAGGAGCTGCCACTATGATTTCTGCCTGAAATAAAATAGAATTTGGTTGAAAGATCGCCCAGAAAAGCAGCAGCAAAGTACCTTTGATATTAATGTTATATCCTGATTTTTGCCTTAGCAAAAATCCTCATCATTATTATTATTAATAGAAGGGACACTTGGAGGGTCTGCGAATGTACACAGCCCAAATCTATGCCTATTTACTCAGAAGTAAGTTGAGCTGTATACAGAGTGAGTCACAGCCTTGTACTTTTTCTTTCCATTTGCCCCAATCTTTTAAAAAACATACCCTAAGTACGCCTACATTTCATAGCTGCCAAGTTTTCCCTTTTCTTGCGAGGAAGCCTATTCAGCATAAAAGAAAATCCCTTAAAAAAAGGGATAACTTGGCAGCTATGCTACATTTCAATGCTTTCTCTCCAGACTTACCTTATCGTATGACTCTCTAGTTACTCTTTGATAGTCAGCTTTTGTTTTCCACGTCGAAGGAATGATCACTTTTACAGTCTTGAAGTAAAATCTTTTCTGTGTTGCACCGAAGAGGTAAGCAGATGCTTCTTGAACCATGCCCTAGCAAGGAAAGGAAAGATGAGACCTTCTTGTGTTCGGCGACTAGTATCTGCCTTTGGGTTTGTAGAATGTGCTCTTAAGGGTGGTGTAACAATTTTCAAGGATTGCCTTCCCTCTGCCAGGCTTAGGCTGGCTCAACCAGCAGTAGCCCCAGTCTTGAACAGAGCTTGAATCGGATGTACTTTGCATCGGCTTAGCTTACGCTGGCTTCCTCTACACCAGCTTATTGTATACTGCAACATTTTATTGCAGTTCCCACCTATATTCCCACCTATGCTTGCAAGATGCATGCAGCCTTTTTCTAGCATATCACATTTTAAAACGTCACTAGTGGGTAAGAAAGCAATTCAACACATTCAGAAACGTTTAGCAGCCGCACCTTTATGCTGTCGACGATTTTGTTGTCTTCGGGTACCTGAGGGTTGATTGCAATGACAAGGTCTTCAAACCCACCATTGTTGAGTTTCACCGTGGCATCTGCCACCCCATGTAGCGCTTGTAATGTCAATGGAAGAAGCCACCAACTGAGCGCCATCTTTCCTCGTGCTTCTTACTCCAGCCTCATGGAGAAAAATTACAGCACAGAAGGGTTATTTATGGAAGGAGAGAGGAGGAAGCTAAAACTTTGCTGTATGTTTTGTAACCAGACTGGAAATTCTGATTGGCCTGGATAACAAAGACAGAAAAGCTGATCAATGACCCAGTTGATGGGACTCTGCTGTTGAGGCAGCTATGGGTGGGTGGAGGGTTGGGGGTGAGGTGTAAAAAGGGGTTGAAAGGGGGCAGAGAGGTTGAGCAGGAGGTGTCAGGTAGGCAGTGATCTCTGGTTAAGAACTTAATTCGTTCTGGAGGTCCGTTCTTAACCTGAAACTGTTCTTAACCTGAGGTACCACTTTAGTGAATGGGGCCTCCTGCTGCCGCCATGCTGCCGGAACACAATTTCTGTTCTGATCCTGAAGCAAAGTTCTTAACCTGAGGTACTATTTCTGGGTTAGCAGAGTCTGTAACCTGAAGCGTTTGTAACCTGAAGCATTTGTAGCGTGAGGTACCACTGTATATTATTTTAATCCACCTGGGACATTATGGTGAAGGGAGGTAAGTCAATAAATACGGTAACAACAACAACAATGCAGTAATAATATCACAAGAAAACCACATCGGTAGTAAAATACAATAAACGGATAAAATGAAAACTTAAAACCAGAGCATTACCTACACAGCACAGCAACACCTTGGTGGAACTGAAAAGCCTTTACAGTGGGAAACACCAATAAAATAACCCCACAAGGCAGTATCTTCTAGGACTCAGGTGTTACCACAGTATTGACCATTATCTAGGGTTGCCATGTGTCCTCTTCTCCCAGGACACACCCTCCTTTTCAGGGGTAAAATTTTTGTCCGGGTGGCTATACTTTTTGGATGAGACATAGACATGGTTGAAGACTTGCTTCCCCCTTCTTTTCTGCTGCCCCACTCAGCAATATATCACAGCTTCTATAACCTACATATAGTAGGGGTATTTAAAAGGAGAGTCGTCGTAGCGTCCTCTTTTTTGCTCTTTAAAATATGACAACCCTACCATTATCCCAGCCATGCTTCCACCATAGTCAGGACACAGAGTAAACCCTCTCACCAGATATTAGGCACAAGGCCGGTTGATATGGGAGGAAGTGGGTCCTTCAGGTATCCGGGACCCAAGACATTTGTTGCTTTAAAAATATAATCAGCAACGCTACTGATTAAGGTAATCTGTGGGACTTTGAAATTCACACTTCAGTGTAATGCTAAGGGCTGAGCTAGAAGTGGTGTCAGCACAACACCCTGAAGGGAATGACAGAGGGTGGTCATCAAAACACATCAAACCCAGAAGCTTCCTATAGCTTCTTCCCCTAAGTATTTTCTCCCTCTTCACCCCACTTTCAGTATCACAGCTTGGCTGAGGAGAAAAGCATCCTTTTGGAGAGCTAAGCCACAGGGTTGGGGAGAGTTTAGTACTTTTTTGATCCCCTCAGGTCTCTGTTTTTAAATAAAGGGCATACATGAAGACATGCATTTCACACAGCACATAATTTGGCCCTGAGGTTTAGGAATATTTCCAGTGAGAGCCTGCTGTGTCAAAAGAGCTAAAATCGCATGTAGAAAATCGAAGTTTCAACCCAATACACACTTACCTGGGTGTAAATCCAGCAGGACTAATTTTTGAGATCGATTACATTTGCATGAGGCTCGTCCTGCAGATTACCTTCTGCTTTTTAGGACGCTGGCTTGTTCTGAAAGGTTCAGGAGCCAGGAGATGAACGCCGAGAAGTGCACATTTGATTTTCCTTTATATAATATCAAGACCAATGGGTCCACCCAATTTTCCCCTAAAAGGGTTTCAAAACGAAAAGGTACACCCGATTTCCCTCTAAATGATTTCAAAACCGAAGGGTTCACCCTGTTGCAAAATCTCTGAGGACTTTTTGAAGAAGTATAAAATTGGCCAAAACTGTTCTGTGGGCAGATGAACTCTCTTTGTCTCTCACCGAGTCCTTTTGAAAGCTATGTTTAGAATATGCTTCTAGTGCCCTTTGAGATTTCACCCTAAACGAATTCACATGCTTTACTGCTAGTTATTCTGGAGACAGCATGAGGTCAAACTACACAGCTTTCTAACTTTAGGTCAGGGTTTCCCAAACTTGGGTCTCTAACGGGGTAGGCGGGGGCGGGGGGGGTGTAGACTACAATTCCCACCATCCCTGACCACTGGTCCTGCTAGCTAGGGATGATGGGCTGCTGGACATCTACTCCACCAGTACGTAACCAGCCTTGCTTTGTTGCCTTGAACTCAGTAGAGTTGTGGGCTCCACAGTGCCGGAGAGGGTGCTCAGGAGTGATAAGTGTAACAAGCCTTCTCATCTCGCCATTCCACAATGAGATGGGAGCCTTTACCGGATCACTGGCTCTTTCCACTAGGGCAGGCATAGGCAAACTCTGGCCCTTCCCATCGTCCCCTACCACTGGTCCTGTTAGCTAGGGGTGATGGGAATTGTAGTCCCAAACATCTGGAGGGCTGGAGTTTGCCTATGCCTGCTAGGAGCCCCCCCCCCCCGAGTGTTCAACTGGATCTGTCAGGATCCTCACGTCTCTGAGAGTACATGACCTTCATCGGTCGGTGGAATTGGGTAATTTGAAAAAGGAGAAGTCTCCAAATATATTAAAAAGAGGAAGCTTCTTTCTGGGTAACAACTGGAAAAGGTAGATAAGAAGCAATCCATATCCTCTGTGGATGGGTGGATGGGTTTGTGCAGTTCCATGTAGTATTCAGCAAACTCCTGATTTATCCCTTTAGAATGAAAGGTTTTTACCCTGCTGCCTTCGGAGTGAATAGCATCTGGCGTTTAGCTTTCCCTCCTTTGAGAACATTCGCTAGTAACTTTTTATCATACTCATCCTTTTGCTTTATATAAACCATTTGCTTGATTCTTTTTTTCTCAGTCTCTAAGCATTCTAACTATTATGTTTCACTGCCATTTACCTGTATGTTTTTAAAGAGCTTTTAGTTCTGCTTTTAGTCTAGCAATCTCCTCTTGCAGAGCCACCAGGGCTGCTAGTTGTTGTGTCCCCCCCCCCAATTGTCGCTGACTCTCTGATAATTTCCACACCCCTGCCTACCTAGCACCCCACATTATTGGGCGGAGGTGGCAAAGGGACCTCAGCCCCTAGAGGTTGGTTCCTAGGCATGCAAGTGGGTGTCCACAAACACACAAATCCTTCATTTGCCCCCCCATCCCAAAGGTAGCAGTCCTATGTGTAAAATCCTATTGCACTCAGTCGAACTTTCTTCTGACCTATCCTACCCCCATATGTTTTCACACACACAAAGTCACAAAACAATACAATTTATCCTTCCCACTGTTGGTGTCTTATGCTCTTTCGTCTCCAGGAATGAATGACTGACTCGGTTGTAGCAGCAAGTAATGTGAATACATTACATCAGAGGAAACATTCTGGTTATACTAGGCAAAGTTGCACAAAAAATGGGTGTAGGGAGAGAAATTTGCACTCAAATGCTAACAAATGATCCTGGGGACTTTTCGTTTTTAACAAAATGCAACCATGGAAATGCGGAGACTCAAACCTGAGTTTGGACAAATGAGAAAGTGAGAAAAATCAAAACGGAGACATTCACCCAGTCCTCTTGATTGGCTTTCTGGGCAACATGGATGAGGGCCTTCCTGACTCAAGTTTTACTTTAGGATAGCACACACGATTTCTTGCTGAAAGGTGCCAAACACTAAAAGACAAGAAGTTAAGTTCGCTGCCGCCCATCCATTGACAGCATCCCTCTGTCCCTCCCAGTGCCTGAAATGCAAACATACCTGTAAAACTAGGTGGCTTTTTTAATGCTGATTCCAACAGGTAGGGAATATTTTGAGTAGCTCTGAGGGGATATATAGCTAGGTACCATCCATATGGAAAGGAGCAGAAAATTATGAGGATGTTAAAAGCACAATGTTTTATTGTGCTTTTAATATTCTGTTGGGAGCTGCCCAGAGTGGCTGGGGAAACCCAACCAGATGGGCGTGGTATAAATTATTATTATTATTATTATTATTATTATTATTTATTATTATTATTGATCATGTTTGTGGAATGCTATCCCTGGAGAGGGGCATCTGCCTCCCTAAGTATTGACTTTCAGGGGAAATTTAAAGGCATTCATGTTTACCCAGATATTGAATTTAGTAACTTTGAGGGTGTGTGGTTTCTTTTAAATGTTTTAAGATGGTTTAATTTTTTAGATTTAGATTTATTTATTTTAAAAAAATATTTTTAGGTTCACTCCTTTGGGAGGAAGGACACCATTTTAGTAAATAAATAAATGCATCTACTTATTTTAATGCTGAATCATTATTCACCCAAAGGCACCGTTAAGCAACTATTCCGTAGAACTGGTTATGTAGAAAGCATGGCAGCAAAAGCCACACTGACAGTTGACTTAGGCAGGTGAAACAAAGGTCTTGACCAATAAAGAACATTAAGCGAGGGGGGTTCCCTTTTCTTTGCACAAGATATCTGCAGGTGAAATTCAACATTGCGCTCTTCCCATTGTTTCGTCCGCACAAGCGTTCCAGTTTGCAAGACAGAATGATACCTCTCTGCTCCCTGCATGTGCTGCTCTGGTCAGAGTCAATTTCAGGGGCGACATGCGGGGTGGAATAATAGAATCATAGAATCTTAGATCTTAATACAGAATTTAAATTTCTTTAACACCTGCCAAATCAAACTCAATGCGAAAGGTCACCTCTCTTCCAACATCCCTAATACGAAAGGTGTTTTAAAAGGGGTGTATTATTGCCCCTTTTCTTTTTAGTTTATTTTTATCAGATCTTCCAGAGCACATTCAAAAAATAGAATCGCACGCCCCCCCAAACCAAACATTGTTTTAATGTTTAATGTTCTTTTTTTGTTTTTTTTTGTTTTTTAATAAACTTTATTTCTCTTTAAACATGTTACAAAAAAGGGGAAAAAAGTTTTAAAATAGAGCTACATTGAAAAGTAACTCATATCAGTCATAAATACAAAAATAACTCAAACAAATCATAAATACAATACAGTCACTCATCCAAAATTAAGATACAAATTAAGATACAAATAAAGGCCAAGGATACCTACTGGATACATACTAAGCAAAATATAAAAGAATCATCCATATAGTAGTTCCCAATCTCCTTGGGCAAAGAAAAAGGAAAAGAAGAGATGAAAAAGGAAAAGAGACGGATAAAGGGGAGAAGAAAAGGGGGGGGAAAGGAGGGAAAGAGAAAAGAAAAGAAAAAAGAAGAAAAAGGAAAGAAAAGAAAAAGGAGAGAGAAAAAATGGTTACTTCCTACTATTTACAATACGCTTTACTTTATATACTCATTATCCCTTACCGTACTTCTATATCTTCTTGTTTCTAACTTCTTTTTTTGTATTATCATTTCTCCTCTCCTCTTATATCTCTATTCTAAGCATGTCACCAAGTTGTTCTCTATATTTTCTTTTTCCAGGTATTCCTGTACATACCTCCATTCCTCTATTATTTTTTGCCTAGGTACATTCCTTATTATCGCCGTTAGTTTTGCCATTTTCAAGTAATCTATCAATTTCTCCTGCCACTCTTGTACCGATGGTCATTTTTCTTCTTTCCAATTTGAGGCGATCAACATCCTTCCTGCCGCACAAGCATATAATAAAATATTTATTCTATCTGTTGGTATACCGTGTTTCCCCTTTTTTAAGACACCGTCTTATAACTTTTTCCCCTCAAAAAAACACACAGTGGCTTATTTTCAGGGGGTGTCTTTTTTTAAAAAAGTGCTGGTACAACTGGGACCCACTGGCTCAGGATGCTCAGTGCTCTCTTCTGCGCGCTGCTGGGCGTGTTGTTGGCGCTGCCAGTTCCGAGCGCCTGCAGGGTGGGGTGGGGGGTGGCAGTGCTTTAAACCCCCAACCCTTTAGAAAGCAATGGAAGTTATGGACCGTAACAATCCTTAAGAGGCGCAGGTCTTAAAAAAAACCCTGGTATCACCCTTGAAGCACAGCCTTCCAAAGTCAGGGGGGAAGAGGTCTGTTTAGACAAAGGAAAGGATCGGGGGTGATTCTGCGCCCTGGGACCCACAGAACTACTTTAAAAATCCCAACCTGGGGGGGGGTCAAATAGTGAAGCCCCATAGCCCTGTAGCAACAGAAGGCACATTCTGAAGCACCCGAGCTGTTCGGTTCCATAAAAAATCCAGGAACTGTAAAATCAACAACAATAATGGGGGGGGCACTCTATCCAAAGAGTTAAGAAGGAATGGGAAAGTGTTGAGTTATATATGGAAAAATATGGAAAGGAAAGTTAGTTAAAGATAAAAAATAAATAATTATCGCAAGGGAAAAAATAACATCATAAAGGGTAATAATATTAAATATAAAATAGACAACACAACAGAAAAAGCAAGTATATGACTAAATGAGATCGCACAGGAGTGAGGGAAGTGGGGAGAGAGGGAGGGGGGTAAGGAATGGAAGGAGGCAATGGTTGGAGGAGGGTATAGGGGGATGAATTAAAGGAAAATTAAGACTGAGAGGCGCATGGTTTTTGTTTTTTAAAGATGCAAAGGCTTGCAATCAGCCAAAGTATAGAGCCCAACTTCCAGGAGACTGCGATCTACTTGCGGATTTATAAACTGGAGGTGATCTACCCCTGTTTTATTGGTGTTCAGGTCAGAGTTGTTTTTAGAGAGAGGAAATATCCCATTTTTGAGGTTAAAGTAAAAGTTCCTGACCTTTTTTTTATAATGAGGAAATGCTGCTAAAACTCCGTTCTTCATTCCACGAAGGGGAGAGGGGGCGGGGCCGGGTGCTCAAAGACAAAAGAAATGGAAAAGGAGATAGCGATCAACTGCAGCCTCCTGCAGCCGCCGGGAGAGGCAGGGGCTGCAGCCGAGTGCTGCTTCGCAAACAAACGGGGGAAAGTGCTTAGAACCCAGAGAATCCAGCTGAAAAACACGAAGCAGCAACAGCAATTGCACACACACCATCCCAAGCCAGCACAGTAACCAAGTCCCAAAAGCAAGAAAGGACTCAGCAAACACTGCTGCGGCCGGCGTTGCTGCTGCTGACTCGGGGAGCTCAGTGCTCTCTTCTGCACAGCGACTATCACTATGGCTTATTTTCCGGGTACGGTTTATATTTCTCAAATGCTTAGAAATGCTGCTATGGCTTATTTTATGACTACGCCTTAAAAAGGGGGAAACACGGTATTTGTCGGGACCATACTTAAAAGGAATAGCTCAGGGTTTTTCTCAAATGTATATTTCATCATTTTTTTCATTTTTTCATATACCTCATTCCAGAATTTTGCCACCTTTGGGCACGTCCACCAGCAGTGGAAGAAATTTCCCACTTTCTCATGACATTTCCAACATTTGCCATCTCCTGATCCATGAGTGCAGCGACTGAGGAAGGAGTGCAGCGACTGAGGAAGGAGCGGAAGGGCTGCTGCCTCTTGGATTTGGGTGACTGTTCAGGCTTGTGTGGGTGTTTGTTTCTGGCTGTGACCTTTCACCTAGAAGTGTGAGTCAGGAAGTTCAGGTGATTAGCTGTGGGCGGAGCTAGTCAGAGCTTGGAGTGCAGCGGCGCGCGCCTAGCAGATTTGGGTGACTGTTCAGGAAGGAGCGGAAGGGCTGCTGCCTCTTGGATTTGGGTGACTGTTCAGGCTTGTGTGGGTGTTTGTTTCTGGCTGTGACCTTTCACCTAGAAGTGTGAGTCAGGAAGTTCAGGTGATTAGCTGTGGGCGGAGCTAGTCAGAGCTTGGAGTGCAGCGACTGAGGAAGGAGCGGAAGGGCTGCTGCCTCTTGGATTTGGGTGACTGTTCAGGCTTGTGTGGGTGTTTGTTTCTGGCTGTGACCTTTCACCTAGAAGTGTGAGTCAGGAAGTTCAGGTGATTAGCTGTGGGCGGAGCTAGTCAGAGCTTGGAGTGCAGCGGCGCGCGCCTAGCAGATTTGGGTGACTGTTCAGGAAGGAGCGGAAGGGCTGCTGCCTCTTGGATTTGGGTGACTGTTCAGGCTTGTGTGGGTGTTTGTTTCTGGCTGTGACCTTTCACCTAGAAGTGTGAGTCAGGAAGTTCAGGTGATTAGCTGTGGGCGGAGCTAGTCAGAGCTTGGAGTGCAGCGGCGCGCGCCTAGCAGATTTGGGTGACTGTTCAGGAAGGAGCGGAAGGGCTGCTGCCTCTTGGATTTGGGTGACTGTTCAGGCTTGTGTGGGTGTTTGTTTCTGGCTGTGACCTTTCACCTAGAAGTGTGAGTCAGGAAGTTCAGGTGATTAGCTGTGGGCGGAGCTAGTCAGAGCTTGGAGTGCAGCGACTGAGGAAGGAGCGGAAGGGCTGCTGCCTCTTGGATTTGGGTGACTGTTCAGGCTTGTGTGGGTGTTTGTTTCTGGCTGTGACCTTTCACCTAGAAGTGTGAGTCAGGAAGTTCAGGTGATTAGCTGTGGGCGGAGCTAGTCAGAGCTTGGAGTGCAGCGGCGCGCGCCTAGCAGATTTGGGTGACTGTTCAGGAAGGAGCGGAAGGGCTGCTGCCTCTTGGATTTGGGTGACTGTTCAGGCTTGTGTGGGTGTTTGTTTCTGGCTGTGACCTTTCACCTAGAAGTGTGAGTCAGGAAGTTCAGGTGATTAGCTGTGGGCGGAGCTAGTCAGAGCTTGGAGTGCAGCGACTGAGGAAGGAGCGGAAGGGCTGCTGCCTCTTGGATTTGGGTGACTGCTCAGGCTTGTGTGGGTGTTTGTTTCTGGCTGTGACCTTTCACCTAGAAGTGTGAGTCAGGAAGTTCAGGTGATTAGCTGTGGGCGGAGCTAGTCAGAGCTTGGAGTGCAGCGGCGCGCGCCTAGCAGATTTGGGTGACTGTTCAGGAAGGAGCGGAAGGGCTGCTGCCTCTTGGATTTGGGTGACTGTTCAGGCTTGTGTGGGTGTTTGTTTCTGGCTGTGACCTTTCACCTAGAAGTGTGAGTCAGGAAGTTCAGGTGATTAGCTGTGGGCGGAGCTAGTCAGAGCTTGGAGTGCAGCGACTGAGGAAGGAGCGGAAGGGCTGCTGCCTCTTGGATTTGGGTGACTGTTCAGGCTTGTGTGGGTGTTTGTTTCTGGCTGTGACCTTTCACCTAGAAGTGTGAGTCAGGAAGTTCAGGTGATTAGCTGTGGGCGGAGCTAGTCAGAGCTTGGAGTGCAGCGGCGCGCGCCTAGCAGATTTGGGTGACTGTTCAGGAAGGAGCGGAAGGGCTGCTGCCTCTTGGATTTGGGTGACTGTTCAGGCTTGTGTGGGTGTTTGTTTCTGGCTGTGACCTTTCACCTAGAAGTGTGAGTCAGGAAGTTCAGGTGATTAGCTGTGGGCGGAGCTAGTCAGAGCTTGGAGTGCAGCGGCGCGCGCCTAGCAGATTTGGGTGACTGTTCAGGAAGGAGCGGAAGGGCTGCTGCCTCTTGGATTTGGGTGACTGTTCAGGCTTGTGTGGGTGTTTGTTTCTGGCTGTGACCTTTCACCTAGAAGTGTGAGTCAGGAAGTTCAGGTGATTAGCTGTGGGCGGAGCTAGTCAGAGCTTGGAGTGCAGCGACTGAGGAAGGAGCGGAAGGTGAGCTGAGCTTGGGAGACACTCTGTAGGTTTTGTGGCTTTGTCTTTTGGGGCTGTGTGTGAGTAAGTTTGTGTGCTTATCTGTTTTCTTACTTGTTTGTGTGCTTGTGCTGGTTTTCTAGGGCTGCTGCCTCTTGGATTTGGGTGACTGTTCAGGCTTGTGTGGGTGTTTGTTTCTGGCTGTGACCTTTCACCTAGAAGTGTGAGTCAGGAAGTTCAGGTGATTAGCTGTGGGCGGAGCTAGTCAGAGCTTGGAGTGCAGCGGCGCGCGCCTAGCAGATTTGGGTGACTGTTCAGGAAGGAGCGGAAGGGCTGCTGCCTCTTGGATTTGGGTGACTGTTCAGGCTTGTGTGGGTGTTTGTTTCTGGCTGTGACCTTTCACCTAGAAGTGTGAGTCAGGAAGTTCAGGTGATTAGCTGTGGGCGGAGCTAGTCAGAGCTTGGAGTGCAGCGGCGCGCGCCTAGCAGATTTGGGTGACTGTTCAGGAAGGAGCGGAAGGGCTGCTGCCTCTTGGATTTGGGTGACTGTTCAGGCTTGTGTGGGTGTTTGTTTCTGGCTGTGACCTTTCACCTAGAAGTGTGAGTCAGGAAGTTCAGGTGATTAGCTGTGGGCGGAGCTAGTCAGAGCTTGGAGTGCAGCGGCGCGCGCCTAGCGGCGCGCGCAGTTTGACCCATCTTTCTGATCTAGGGTAGCAAGTCTCAAACGTTTGTTAGGGGGGGCCTAGGCCTCTTCCTCTTTCCCCCTTGACCTCAAGGTTTTCAAGATGGAGGTGGAGGGAACAACCGTTGTCACCTGCAATTCCTGTGCAATGTTTGTTTTCTTGCCAAAGGATGTGGGTAGCTACACCTGCAACAATTGCAAGTTGGTTGCCCTACTAGAAAACAAGGTTGCCCTTCTGGAAGAGAAGGTGCAGCAGCTTCAGGGGCGTGTATCTACGCTCCAGAGAATTAAAGAGCTGGAGCTTTTCTTGGATGCAGCAGAGCACACTGTCTGCACCAAGGAGGAGACAGGGGATCTCCCTGAGGAGGAGGTCAGTTCCCCAACACAGCAGCCAGATGTATGGAGGAACGTGACTCATAGAAGTAGAAGGCCCAGGGATCGCTCTGAGTGCTTAGAATTACACAACCGTTTTGAAGTGCTCATGGAAGACGAGAAACAGACTCCACCTGAGGATCTCTCCCTCATCACAGTTGATGAGGAATATGAAGACGAGCAACCAAGTCAGTCCTCTGGGAATATGCAGGTAACCTTGGAAGGGACAGCACATGGAAGAATCCCAACCAAGCCTATGAAGAGGCGTGTAGTGGTGATTGGGGATTCCCTACTGAGGGGTACAGAAGCAGTAATCTGTGGGCCTGACAAGATGTCTCGAGAGGTGTGCTGTCTACCTGGGGCCAAGATCAAAGATGTAACAGAACGGCTGCAAGGAATCATAAAACCCACTGACAAATACCCCTTCCTTTTGGTGCATGTGGGAACCAATGACACTGCAAGCCATAGCTTACAGAAGATCAAAAATGATTATGAGGCTCTGGGCAGGAAGTTGAAGCAATTAGATGCACAAATTGTCATCTCTTCTGTCCTCCCAGTTGAACGACATGGCCCAGGGAGAGAGGGAAAAATAGGGGAAGTGAACAACTGGCTTCGCAAATGGTGCAAACAGGAACGGTTTGGATTCCTAGATCACGGCCTGCAGTTTCTTGAAGATGGACTTCTGGCAAGTGATGGGCTGCACCTCACAAAAGTTGGGAGGAATGTTTTTGCCACGAAACTCAAAAACCTCATCAGGAGGGCTTTAAACTGACTTATGTGGGGGAGGGAGACAGTGGTCCTGAAGGTAGGAGTCTATCAAATGCTGAAGATGATCATCCGAATGTCAAGGACCAAATGGAGCAAGCAGCATGCAGACCTAGTGGTGGGATGAAAATATCCTTAAATAAGAGACATGGGGGAATGATCAACGGTCTTCAATGTCTGTATACTAATGCACAGAGCATGGGAAATAAACAAGATGAACTTGAGCTCTTGGTACAGCAAACTAAATATGACATAATAGGCATCACTGAAACCTGGTGGGATGAGTCTCATGACTGGAATGTAGTAATAGAGGGATACAATCTATTTAAGAGAAATAGACCAAACAGGAAAGGAGGAGGAGTAGCTTTATATGTTAGGGATATGTATACCTGTGAAGAGATCCAGGATTTAAAACTTCAAAGCCAAATTGAGAGTATCTGGGTCAAAATTAAGGGAGAGAAAAACAACAGTGATCTCATTGTGGGAGTTTACTATAGATCCCCAAGCCAAACTGAGGACACAGATGATGCCTTCCTGGAACAGATGGCCAAGCATTCCAAAGGAAGTGAGATAGTAGTAATGGGGGATTTCAACTATCCTGATATTTGTTGGATGTCAAACTCAGCCAAGAGCATAAGGTCGAACAGATTCCTCACTGGCCTTGCAGACAACTTCATTGTCCAGAAAGTGGGAGAAGCAACAAGAGGATCAGCCATTTTAGATCTGGTCCTAACCAATAGTGATGACTTGGTTAGTGGGGTAGAAGTGGCAGGATCATTAGGTGGGAGTGACCATGCTCTTCTGGAGTTTATTATCCAGCGGAAAGGAGCAACCAAGCATACTAAGGTCCAAATTCTAGACTTTAAGAAAGCCGACTTCAGAAAACTTAGGGAAACGCTGGGTGAAATCCCATGGACAGTAATACTAAAAGGGAAGGGAGTTCATGATGGTTGGGAGTTTGTTAAAAGGGAGATATTAAAAGCACAACTTCAGGCAATACCAATGAGACGGAAACATGGAAGGTGCCTAAAGAAGCCAGGCTGGCTATCTAAAGAACTTTTGACTGAGTTAAGATTTAAAAGGGATATGTACAAAAAATGGAAAAGGGGGGAAATCTCCAAAGAGGAATTCAAACATATAGCCAGCACGTGTAGAGACAAAGTCAGAAAAGCTAAAGCACAGAATGAACTCAGGCTCGCCAGAGAGGTTAAAAGCAACAAAAAGGGCTTTTATGGGTATGTCCGTAGCAAAAGGAAAAACAAGGAAACAGTGGGGTCACTCAGAGGAGAAGATGGTGAAATGCAAACAGGGGACAGAGAAAGGGCAGAACTCCTCAATGCCTTCTTTGCCTCAGTCTTCTCCAAGAAAGAAAAAAACGCCCGACCTGAAGAATATGGAGCAGATGATTCAGCAGGGGAAACACAGCCCAGGATAAGTAAGGAGGTAGTACAAGAATACTTGGCTAGTTTAGATGTATTCAAGTCTCCAGGGCCAGATGAACTACATCCAAGAGTATTAAAAGAACTGGCAGAGGTGATTTCAGAACCACTGGCAATAATCTTTGAAAATTCCTGGAGAACAGGCGAAGTTCCAGCAGACTGGAGGAGGGCAAATGTTGTCCCTATTTTCAAAAAGGGGAAAAGAGAGGACCCAAACAATTACCGCCCAGTCAGCCTGACATCAATACCAGGAAAGATTCTAGAGCAGATCATTAAGCAAACAGTCTGTGAGCACCTAGAAAGAAACTCTGTGATCACTAAAAGTCAGCATGGGTTCCTGAAAAATAAGTCATGTCAGACTAATCTGATCTCATTTTTTGACAGAATTACAAGCCTGGTAGATGAAGGGAACGCTGTGGATGTAGCCTATCTTGATTTCAGCAAGGCCTTTGACAAGGTGCCCCATGATATTCTTGTAAAGAAGCTGGTAAAATGTGGGCTAGACAATGCTACCATTCAGTGGATTTGTAGCTGGATTACTGACCGAACCCAAAGGGTGCTCATCAATGGCTCCTCCTCATCCTGGAGAGTAGTGACTAGTGGGGTGCCACAGGGTTCTGTCTTGGGCCCAGTCTTGTTCAACATCTTTATCAATGACTTGGATGATGGGCTTGAGGGAATCCTGAGCAAGTTTGCAGATGACACCAAATTGGGAGGGGTGGCTAACACCCCAGAGGACAGGATCACACTTCAGAATGACCTTAACAGATTAGACAACTGGGCCAAAGCAAACAAGATGAATTTTAACAAGGAGAAATGTAAAGTACTACACTTGGGCAAAAAAAATGAAAGGCACAAATACAGGATGGGAGACACCTGGCTTGAGAGCAGTACATGTGAAAAGGATCTAGGAGTTTTGGTTGACCACAAACTTGACATGAGTCAGCAGTGTGATGCAGCAGCTAAAAAAGCCAATGCAATTCTGGGCTGCATCAATAGGAGTATAGCATCTAGATCAAGGGAAGTAATAGTACCACTGTATTCTGCTCTGGTCAGACCTCACCTGGAGTATTGTGTCCAGTTCTGGGCACCACAGTTCAAGAAGGATACTGATAAGCTGGAACGTGTTCAGAAGAGGGCAACCAAAATGGTCAAAGGCCTGGAAACGATGCCTTATGAGGAACGGCTTAGGGAGCTGGGTATGTTTAGCCTGGAGAAGAGAAGGTTAAGGGGTGATATGATAACCATGTTCAAATATATAAAAGGATGTCATATAGAGGAGGGAGAAAGGTTGTTTTCTGCTGCTCCAGAGAAGCGGACACGGAGCAACGGATTCAAACTACAAGAAAGAAAATTCCACCTAAACATTAGGAAGAACTTCCTGACAGTAAGAGCTGTTCGGCAGTGGAATTTGCTGCCAAGGAGTGTGGTGGAGTCTCCTTCTTTGGAGGTCTTTAAGCAGAGGCTTGACAGCCATCTGTCAGGAATGCTTTGATGGTGTTTCCTGCTTGGCAGGGGGTTGGACTGGATGGCCCTTGTGGTCTCTTCCAACTCTATGATTCTATGATTCTATGATTCTATGATATTTGGCAATCCTCTCTGGGGTTATATACCATCTATGAAACATTTTAAGGATATTTTCTCTAATTGTCATACATGCTGTAAATTTGGTGTCCGAATTCCATAATTTTTCCCATTGGTAAACTTGAATTGGCTTGCCCACATCTATTGCCCATTTTATCATTGCCTTTTTGGTTAGCTCATCTTTTAATTCCCATTCTAATAGGAATTCGTACATTTTCCCCAGTGGCTTCTTATCGTTATTTATAATTATCTCTTGTAATTTGGAATCTTTTGCCGAAAATCCAATTTCTTTGTGTAATTTAAAGATACTTTGTATTTGGCCATAATGTAGCCAACTTGCACAATATGTTTTTATTTCTTCATATGATTTCAATTCTAAATGATCATTTGCCTTCATCACTAGATCCTTGTAAGATGGCCACTTACCCTCTGGCCTGCTGTTACACATGGCCGTCATCTCCACTGGGGACGCCCACCAGGGGCTTTGGGGTTCTACTAGCTTTTTGAACTCTTGCCAGATTTGGTATAGCGATTTTTTGATTATATGGTCAGAAAATTCTCTCGGATTGCCTTTTTGATCCAATAGAAGGTAGGCATGCCAGCCTTTGATGTTACGGAATCCTTCTATCTCTAACAGCTCTTTGTTCTCCAACGTGAGCCATTCTTTAATCCAGCAGAACCCCGACGCAGCATAATACAGTCTCAAGTCTGGTACTCCCCAACCTCCTCTTTCTTTTGTCTCTGTTAATAATTTATACTGTATCCTGGGTTTCCCTCCCACCCATATAAATTTGCTTAGGGTTTTCCTCCATTCCTCAAATACTGTTCGTTTCCCTATTATCGGGAGCATTTGGAAGAGGAATATGAGCCTTGGTAATATCACCATCTTTATAGCTGCGATTCTGCCTGACATGGATAGGAAGAGGTTCTTCCACCTGTCCAAGTCCTCTTTTATTTCTCTTTTTTTAAATGTTCTATTATGCTTTATATATGTTGGAAGCAGCCCAGAGTGACTGGGGCAACCCAGTCAAATGGCAGCTTATAAATAAAATGATGGCGATGATGATGATGATTAAATAGGACATTCCTAGTTTCATCAGAGAAATGTTGAAGGGTATGCAGATATGGTTAAAGCATATTGGTTACAGGCTACAGTGTGGAAAGAATGGAGATGGTTTAGTTAACTTTGCAATACATGAGATTTGTTAAAAGGCAAGAACTTATCTGCCCAGCGAAAGACATCTTTCGTATCTTGGATCATGACCAGCCCATAGCATTATGGGGTCGGAGCGCTGAGCTGAGCTGAACTTAGTTCCAGAGAAAAGGCTGGGGAACAAAGCCATGGGCACTGAAAGTCATTGGCAAGCTCTTTCTCTCTGACACACAGACAAAATCTTTGTGAGTGAAATAACTATTTTAGGAGAAAACCAAGCTGAGTCTAGTTCAGAAGAAAAGCCTAGGAAATGAAGCCAAAAGTGCTAAAGGTCACGGTCTCTCTCATTCTCTCTCACACACAGCATTTCAGAAACAAACAAACTTATCAGCCGAGTTAATGCAAACCCATGAGCGCAAATCTGCATAAATGGTATGTTATCGGCCAATTTTGAATTAACTAAAAGGGCAAGGGCAAGGCAGCCTGTCATCCCGTCATCAGTCATCACCATGATGGTTTGTTTTTAGGATTAGAACCATTAGCTGTAAAAATAAGAGAATGTGAAGAAGCAAAATACTGTAGAATTAGTTTAAATAATCATGAAATAAAGCTACACCCCAATGATTTAGTACTTTGCATTAACAAATCTAAGTCAATCGCTGGGGGGGTGGGGGAGAGAGAGAGAGAGAGGCTGATAAAATGACAAGGATATTTTAACCGGATATAGAATCAATCAAGGCAGAAATTCTAAGCATTAATATGAGGCAGATGCTGGAAATAGAGATGACAGATATTTATACACAATTGGAAACAAAAACTAATAGCACAGCATTATATATATATATATATATATATATATATATATATATATATATATATATATATATATGGTATATAAAATTGATTTTACAAATGCAAATTTATAACAAAAACAATTACAAATCCATACAAAGAGATTCCTCTGAATCTCCAGACTTCCCCCCACCCCCTCCACGGGTCCCAATGTCAACGTTTATACCTGCATATCAGCCTTTTATCCACATTTTTTTTATCAATCTGAATTGTCCATAGTCACAGTCACCTTACAAGTGAGATTAAAACCCTGCTAATATTTTCATCTGCTTACAATGGTCTCCTAAGTAGATTACAATTTCCCCCCATTCTTTTTTAAAGTTCTTGTCCTCTTGGTTCCTGAGCTTTCCAGTTAAGTTTTGCCAGAGTCTATTATAAAAATAATTTTGAACTGTTGCACAAACAGTCCGAAGATCTTATAAAACAGTGCAAAATACTAAATCTACCACTCTCAGCAAAAAAAAATAATCTCACTACTGAAAGTATAGGTACTATGAAAAACTCCCCCCCCCCCCAGAATCAAATGAAAAAGTGGCAAGATCTTTTGCTAAATTTTTAAAGAATTACGGTAAGATTGTATATGGTGAGAAGAGGATACCTGTCTGTACTGGATGCCATCCCACTTGCAGAATTCTCCCACTAGAGAGGCTTGCCAAGTGCAATTGTTATTTCAATTTAGGTGTCCAGCAAAATCTGTTAGACCTGGCTTTTAATTGTATAAATATATTTGGGGGAGGTTTTATTGTGTTTGCTGTAAGTCATTTCTATGTGAAAAGAGGCTAATAAGTGCATTTTTCTTGCTTCAGTGCTACTATGAGTAAAACAGAGCACTCTACTCTGAATACAACTCAGTATAATTTACAACTTATCCACTTTCCTTCATCTGAATTTTAATGAAACGTCAATATGATATAACTATGTTCATTTATTTCCCTTGTGTTGGCAATATATGACGTATTGTGAAATGTTGTTGAAGAAGTGGCTTTTTTTTTATAAAAAAAAGAGCTCAAGGAGCAACAGTAGTATTGGTAGTAGTTACAGGTGGGTAGCAGTGTTTGTCTGTTTGTCTGCCGCAGTCGAAACAGTAGCATCGGGCGGCGGCGGCACATAATTTCCATATTTCCGCTTATGTAGAATCCAAACTGCTATACCTACAACAGCCAAAACAATAATTGCAGAAACGCATGCAATTATCACAATTATAATTGTGGATTTGTCAACTGGGGCAGCATGTTTGTCATCTGGACTAGACAGAATAATGGTTTTCTCAGCTGGAGTAGGGGAAATGGTGATTGGACGAGTAGGAGAACGTGGCCATGCAGGAAGGAGCACGACTGCTCTGGCTATATTAGATACTTCTCCAACGTTGTTGCTGCCATCAATGCAACGAATGGCAAAGTAGATGGAGGTGCCGTTCTCTTTTGCGAAGTTTACCGGCTTATAGAGAAAGGATTGCTTGGTCCCAGCAGCTTCTGTCATCAGGCCAGCAGTGTTCACTGGAGTCGCGCTATCGAAAGTTGCATTGGTTAACTCCGAGGGTTTTTCACCCATCTTTATTTCATATTTTTCAGCTGCAAAATAAAGGACCCAGAACAAGTATGCATTAGATGTACATCTTCAAACATGGATCAAGGAAACAGTGACAAGCCTATCTTTCAGTGCATAACTTCCTGTCCTCCAGGAACCCTAAGCATGTTGCACACCAGCCATTGCATCTTTCTGTGTTGCAGAAGACTTTGGAAATTAAAGAACACACAAGAGCTATGTCTGTAATCATGCATTAAGAATAACAATGCCCAAATTTGCTTTCCGTGCACTTCAAACTTCCTGCCTTTAGGGAACTCTTAGCACATTGGCTTTGAATGCACACCCGCCGCTGCATCTTTGCTTGCTGCAAAGGACTCTGGAGAATGTTCCAGAACATACTGTTAGTTTACATGGGCTGCCACTTAGGCCTGTTGAGGTTCACTGTAATTCCATGCCAATGCAAAAACATGGCCTATGTCACAGAACCCAACAGGGTACCTATTTCAGACCCTCCAAGTGTCCCTATTATCCAGGGACAGTCCCCAATTTGCAGACGCCAATTTGCAGTTCTGATCTGATCCCTCCCGGAATGTCCCGCTTTTCCTTAGGATGTCCCTATTTTTATCGGAGAAACATTGGAGGGTATGGAGTTAACCGACCCAGAAGTCATCTGAAGGCAGCCCTGTATAGGGAAGTATTTAAATGTTTAATGTTTTGTTATGTTTTTTTATATATGTTGGAAGCCTCACAGAGTGGCTAGGGCAACCCAGTCAGATGTGAAGGGTATAAATAGTAAAATTATCATTATGGAATAGGATGTCCCTATTTTCATTGGAGCAATGTTGGAGGGTATGCTATTCCCCAGAATAAAACCTGACACTACTCTTCTGCCTGGGGGGGGGGCAAAATGTCAAAACACATACATGACTTAAAATAAGAACAAAATATGGATTTAAAAATCGAAGCAACAATGCCTGAAACAGGCAGCCCCCTCCCGCCGAACAACAACAGCAGAAGGCCAAAAACATCAATTGGAAAAATTAAAAATTGGTGTGTGGCTGGGGACATTGGAGGGTTAATGGAGCTGTCCAGGGGAGACCCTGATGTACATATATTGCATGCCTATAAAGTTAGTGTAACTAAAACTGTTGTTTGGCTCGCCCCCCCCCCCAAACCAGGTTAGTACAAAATTTAAATACTGCATTTCTCAAAGAAGCGTTACTGAATGATTAAAGCAGAAGCCCACGTTTACCTTTCCCCACATCATAGTTATTTCCAGGAGCTGTCCAGGAGAGAAGAAATCCACCATCATCGGTTTGCTGTACATTGAGGTCGGTGATTTTACAGGGTGGAAGAACATCGTGATTACCTCCAGGAGGAACTCCTGATACTACAAAGCTTCCACCGGATACAATTCTGGTGACATTTCCCAGATCTCCTTCAGGTTCACTGAAGTTAGCTTCAGGTTTGGGGGGGTTCATTGTTATAGTACCTACAAAAGTGTGGGGGGGGGAGATATGTCAGATGGGGTACACTACGGCTGATAGGCGGATTATATCCAGGTATCCAGGTAACCCATGATTTATGCTAATTATTGGCAGCACAGTGTGATGTCTTCCTCTCTCCCCCCTCCACCATGCCTGTTTCTCACCATACCCAAATCTGCTCCAGATGCAGACAGATTTAGGGGGAGAAGAGGGAGGAGAACGTTCTCTTGCACAAGGAGAAATCTTTGTGACGGGGATCATTTTGCTTAGCGCTTTGTCCATTACCACACCACATGTTAGATTTTTGTTTGTTGCTGAGTATAGTAACAGGCTGAGAATAAACTGGGATGCGGGTGGCGCTGTGGGTTAAACCACTGAGCTAGGGCTTGCCGAACAGAAGGTCGGCGGTTCGAATCCCCGCGATGGGGTGAGCTCCCACTGCTTGGTCCCAGCTCCTGCCAACCTAGCAGTTTGAAAGCACATCAAAGTGCAAGTAGATAAATAGGTACCGCTACAGCGGGAAGGTAAACAGCGTTTCCGTGTGCTGCTCAGGTTCGCCAGAAGCAGCTTTGTCATGCTGGCCACATGACCTGGAAGCTGTACATTAACACGAGAGGAGTGCCACAACCCCAGAGTTGGTCACGACAACCTAATGGTCAGGGGTCCCTTTACCTTTCTAGTAACAGACTGAGAATAAACAACAACAACAACAACAACAACAACAACAATTTATTCCCCACCCATCTGGCTGGACAAATACCTATAGTGTGTGTGTGTGTGTGCGTGCCCACCTTCCAGATAAATTTAAGACATTAAAATCACTTTATTATACACCACCTTCTCAATACAGATCAAGTGAGGCCCCTCCACCTCCATTCCTGCACTGAGCTGCTTCCCCTACGCTGAAGCTGCTGTATGCAGACAAATACATATATAATGCATTTATGATACCTGTGGGTGCCTCTTTCCCACCCACAGGTATCATAAATGCATTACATACGTGGATCCATCTGCAAATAAAGCATTTAAAATGTAAAGTGCAATATAAAAATGTGACACTAGATGGCGACAGTGAGCTATACCAAACTGAATGCATTTTTCAAAACGTTTTCTTTTTTAAAGCATTTTCACAGCAGTTTCTTTTATATATATGTGTGTAGATTCCACCATGGTTGCCTAGAGTTAATATGGGGAAAATAAAGCAATTTGATCGAGACCAGGCATGTCCAACCATGCTCCTCCTCCCTCCAATGACAATAGGTAGATCACTGCCAGATTTTTTATACTGGGCGTAGATCACAGTCTCTTGGGAGTTGGACGTGCCTGATCTAGACTTTGGGCTGGCAAATAATAGAAACAGATGGGAATCTAAAATGCCAAAAGTGTTAGCCAAAAGAAGGATACCAGAGTCGTATTTTAAAGCCTTGTAAGAATTAGGGAGCTGTTTCATTGGTTCAATGACACATTCGATTAACCCATCCAGAATATTATAGACGAATATGGGGACATATTCTTCCATCCTATAAGGCATCAGAAATGTGTGCTCAAGTGTCCAGATCTACATAAAGACCATTATGAGGAGGAGAATGGCAGGAAGAAACTTGTGTTTCTCCTGAGACTCCCAATTTCACATTTTTGAGAATCACAGGACTAACACACCACCAGTAAAGCTATTTCATAACCCAGGCTTACCATTTTCTGCGAAACCTGGCATATAGAGAGCGTGACTCTGCCTACGGGACCGTTTAAGAACCTTGTCTTTTCCTTCGACACGCACTTTGAGGTTGTGTCTGCCATTTCCTTTGAATGATGTGAAATACCTGGAGTAGATCCCATCGTTCTTGAGAATATCAGCACCTGAATACACAGATATAAAAATGTAACATCCCAAAGCTCACCTCTAAGTTGCTCATTAAAAAAACCAAAACCCTACATAACCTATGTGGGAGGTGTTCATTTCACAATGTGTGTGGCTGTTTCAATAGAAATAGGTGAATATTTGATTCTGATCCCGGTAATATAGGATCATAAGGGACCAATGTTTTAATATTTGTGCCTCACAGGCCAACACAAGTTGTAACCAACAACACAACACAACACACTAGCATTATTGTAGCTTGCTGTATGCCTGTCAAGCTCCATTTTGGGCAGTACTAAGCAGTTAACAAAATCAGGACACTTATCAAACTAAAAGACTCCCTTTCCCCATATGAACCAACCCAGATTCAGACATCACCATCTGGGTCCTTTCCCTGTGTGTGATTTCTGAGGGAAGTTGGGAGACTGGCAAAGAGTGAGCGGACCTTCTCTGTAGTAGCCCACAGTTATGTAATGCTCTCCCAGGAAGGCCCACTTGGCACCAATCTTGCTATCGTTTCAGCATCGGGCAAAGATGTTTTTTTGTTTTCCCAAACATTGGTAGGTCTCCATACTATCCCACATTTGACAGATAGCTTTTGCACGGCTTGATGAAACTAGGGGTGGAATCCAGATCGAGATCCTGATATATAACGGTTCCAGTTCACATTTGCAGATAAGGCAAGTCACATGCTACAGGAAAAGCCAAATACATACACCGGTTTTGGTTGCAATGTATGTACTCTGTCGGAAAAGAATGAATGAATTTGCCACTGCAAAAGATGAACAGCCAAGATCAGCTTTTGAATCCACTATGTCAGCTCAGATGATGCTAGAGTTGATGAGTTAATATTCTGCTTCCAGGGGGAGGGGGGGAATCCAGAATGCATACTGCCATAAAGGTTTAAAAATAAACTTGCCTGAACCATTGTCCAAAAGCTCTACCTCTTCACTTGGTCCGGTCTCTGGTTCAACTGTGGCTATGACTTTTGCACCGATAACAGGTAAGAATCCTTGGCTGACTTCTGCATAAATAACCATCGGACTAGGAAACATATTGGTATCACTATTCATAAAGGACTTCACAATCACCGGGGCCACATTGACAGATGCTGCTCTAGTTGTGACTGTTATCGATAGGACCTGAGCCTTTGAATATGTATTCTGAATTGAATAAATCCAATCTCCTCTCTGAAATATAGAAGAATATTGCATATCTAAGTAATGTTTGTGAATACAGTTCCATTCCTTTGGTTATTGTTGTGCTTTGATAAAGATGGATGTCATTTTCTACAAAATATATATCTACAAGTGCAGAAGGTACTGGCAGCAGTGTCGAGCGGGACATATAATGGACGTTTACTCCTTCCACGGTGAATGGCAGTTGCGGCCCACTGCAGCGCCTCCTCAGCCCCATGGAGCCTCGCCATCTTTCTGTGGCCATTGCCACTCCCGGCCGCGACAGAACATCACGGGCACCACCAGGCCCGCAGTTTGAATCAGCCAGTCCATGGCAGCCTGGGTGGAGGGGGTTTGGGGAGCAGACATGAGGGGCACAATCTTCCCTCAGGCATAAAAGTAGGTCGAGGCTGCCCTAAGTGGCGCAGTTGACCAGAATGACAAAAGCCTCAGACTTGGTATAATGGTATAATGGACTGCCTAATCTATATATATATAAATATAAAAATCTTGAAATTGTTGGCCGCTATGTTCTCTGTAACCGCTTGACCGATCGTCCTGAAATTTTGACACAACGATCCAGGCCACTCCATGGGGGTTGCTGGGGACAAGAAAACCTCAAATCACACACCTGGCCAGGTGTAGACCTGGTTTTCCACCAAGTCAAACACCGGCCTCAAGTGGAATTCCTCCCACAGTACACTCCCTCCCTTCCTGTGAAATCTAAGCCACACCCACAAACCAAATGACATAATCAACCAAGCAACTGAAATCACCAAGGCGGCCAAAACTAGGCCTTTGTTTTATGTAGGCCCCTGCTGCCAGACCCCACTAGGCCCGGGGGGGGGGGGGGTAGATAACCCACAGCAACACACTTGGGGGCACGGCAAGGGGTTTTTACTTTACAATTTAGCACCACTACCCCCCCCAAAAAACCCCACAAGACAAAAATAAATACCATCCTTCAAAACGTCATGAGATACATGGAGGGGGGGAACAAACTGAATAGATCATGGATCGGGACACGTGGGGGCAGTCACAGGGATTAGACACAACGACGCGCCACACCCACAAACCCCGCCTCCGCCACGAGATCCTGTAAAACAGGAGGCTTTGCAACCACCAAAATGGCCATTACACCCCAAGCCCACCCAAAGCCTCTCCCGGCGGCTGCAGTAATAAATGCCTGGCAGCATTAGGCAGTCGTCCATCATTTATCCTAACACGCACTTGGGGGCACAGCGAGGGGTTTTCGCTTTATAATTTAGTGGGCGTTGTGTCACATGCGAGGCTCTGGTGGCCATTTTAAGTAAGGGCAGTCGTGCCCCTTTTAACCTAGGCTTTAACCATGTTTCTCCAAAAATAAGACACTGTCTTATATTTTTTTTCCCTAAAAACCCCCCACATTGGCTTATTTTCAGGGGATGTCTTATTTATTACGCGTCCAGCCTTGCCTCTTCCTTGGGGCCCTCCAGAACTGTGCCTATCACTATGTCTTATTTTCGGGGTATGGCTTATATTGCGCAAATGCTTAGAAATCCTGCTATGGCTTATTTTATATTTTATGGGTATGTCTTATTTTAGGAGAAACAACTGATTGTAAGCCTCTGTGTCTTTTTTTAAAAAAAACCACAACCATGCACTTTCTCTCCCCAGTTTAAGTCCTCAGATATTTGCAGTGGCCACCCCCCAACCCATTTACAACCCCCTACCTTCCCCTTGCCACTTCCTGGGTTTTTTATGGAACTGAACAACTCGGGTGCTTCAGAACATGCCTTCTGTTGCCAGGCCCTTGCAGGGCCAAACAGAGGCCTGGCCCAGGTAGATAAGATAATGTGTCCCTGTTTTTAACCCTTTTGTTACTTTTTTCATTTTACTGATTGTGAATATGCAGACCGAGGCCCCCTCTAGATCCAGAGGCCTCTCTAGATCCAGAGACCGAGGCCCCCTCTAGATCCAGAGGCCCCTCTAGAGGCCCCTCTAGATCCAGAGACCGAGGCCCCCTCTAGAATCCAGATCGAGATCCTGATATATAACGGTTCCAGTTCACATTTGCAGATAAGGCAAGTCACATGCTACAGGAAAAGCCAAATACATACACCGGTTTTGGTTGCAATGTATGTACTCTGTCGGAAAAGAATGAATGAATTTGCCACTGCAAAAGATGAACAGCCAAGATCAGCTTTTGAATCCACTATGTCAGCTCAGATGATGCTAGAGTTGATGAGTTAATATTCTGCTTCCAGGGGGAGGGGGGGAATCCAGAATGCATACTGCCATAAAGGTTTAAAAATAAACTTGCCTGAACCATTGTCCAAAAGCTCTACCTCTTCACTTGGTCCGGTCTCTGGTTCAACTGTGGCTATGACTTTTGCACCGATAACAGGTAAGAATCCTTGGCTGACTTCTGCATAAATAACCATCGGACTAGGAAACATATTGGTATCACTATTCATAAAGGACTTCACAATCACCGGGGCCACATTGACAGATGCTGCTCTAGTTGTGACTGTTATCGATAGGACCTGAGCCTTTGAATATGTATTCTGAATTGAATAAATCCAATCTCCTCTCTGAAATATAGAAGAATATTGCATATCTAAGTAATGTTTGTGAATACAGTTCCATTCCTTTGGTTATTGTTGTGCTTTGATAAAGATGGATGTCATTTTCTACAAAATATATATCTACAAGTGCAGAAGGTACTGGCAGCAGTGTCGAGCGGGACATATAATGGACGTTTACTCCTTCCACGGTGAATGGCAGTTGCGGCCCACTGCAGCGCCTCCTCAGCCCCATGGAGCCTCGCCATCTTTCTGTGGCCATTGCCACTCCCGGCCGCGACAGAACATCACGGGCACCACCAGGCCCGCAGTTTGAATCAGCCAGTCCATGGCAGCCTGGGTGGAGGGGGTTTGGGGAGCAGACATGAGGGGCACAATCTTCCCTCAGGCATAAAAGTAGGTCGAGGCTGCCCTAAGTGGCGCAGTTGACCAGAATGACAAAAGCCTCAGACTTGGTATAATGGTATAATGGACTGCCTAATCTATATATATATAAATATAAAAATCTTGAAATTGTTGGCCGCTATGTTCTCTGTAACCGCTTGACCGATCGTCCTGAAATTTTGACACAACGATCCAGGCCACTCCATGGGGGTTGCTGGGGACAAGAAAACCTCAAATCACACACCTGGCCAGGTGTAGACCTGGTTTTCCACCAAGTCAAACACCGGCCTCAAGTGGAATTCCTCCCACAGTACACTCCCTCCCTTCCTGTGAAATCTAAGCCACACCCACAAACCAAATGACATAATCAACCAAGCAACTGAAATCACCAAGGCGGCCAAAACTAGGCCTTTGTTTTATGTAGGCCCCTGCTGCCAGACCCCACTAGGCCCGGGGGGGGGTAGATAACCCACAGCAACACACTTGGGGGCACGGCAAGGGGTTTTTACTTTACAATTTAGCACCACTACCCCCCCCAAAAAACCCCACAAGACAAAAATAAATACCATCCTTCAAAACGTCATGAGATACATGGAGGGGGGGAACAAACTGAATAGATCATGGATCGGGACACGTGGGGGCAGTCACAGGGATTAGACACAACGACGCGCCACACCCACAAACCCCGCCTCCGCCACGAGATCCTGTAAAACAGGAGGCTTTGCAACCACCAAAATGGCCATTACACCCCAAGCCCACCCAAAGCCTCTCCCGGCGGCTGCAGTAATAAATGCCTGGCAGCATTAGGCAGTCGTCCATCATTTATCCTAACACGCACTTGGGGGCACAGCGAGGGGTTTTCGCTTTATAATTTAGTGGGCGTTGTGTCACATGCGAGGCTCTGGTGGCCATTTTAAGTAAGGGCAGTCGTGCCCCTTTTAACCTAGGCTTTAACCATGTTTCTCCAAAAATAAGACACTGTCTTATATTTTTTTTCCCTAAAAACCCCCCACATTGGCTTATTTTCAGGGGATGTCTTATTTATTACGCGTCCAGCCTTGCCTCTTCCTTGGGGCCCTCCAGAACTGTGCCTATCACTATGTCTTATTTTCGGGGTATGGCTTATATTGCGCAAATGCTTAGAAATCCTGCTATGGCTTATTTTATATTTTATGGGTATGTCTTATTTTAGGAGAAACAACTGATTGTAAGCCTCTGTGTCTTTTTTTAAAAAAAACCACAACCATGCACTTTCTCTCCCCAGTTTAAGTCCTCAGATATTTGCAGTGGCCACCCCCCAACCCATTTACAACCCCCTACCTTCCCCTTGCCACTTCCTGGGTTTTTTATGGAACTGAACAACTCGGGTGCTTCAGAACATGCCTTCTGTTGCCAGGCCCTTGCAGGGCCAAACAGAGGCCTGGCCCAGGTAGATAAGATAATGTGTCCCTGTTTTTAACCCTTTTGTTACTTTTTTCATTTTACTGATTGTGAATATGCAGACCGAGGCCCCCTCTAGATCCAGAGGCCCGCGGCAAGTGGCCCATATGACCCCCCTCCTTCTGTCTGGGCCTGTCTGTTGCTACGGGGCTATGGGGTTTCGCTATTTGATCCCCCCCTCGGAATTTTTTAAGTAGCTCTCTGCGTCCCAGGGCACATCATCATCCCCATCCTTAATCTAAATATATAGAAATGTTCAGGATGCATGTGCAGGGGGCAATGTATGGAGATACAGGGGGGAGGGGACAACAGAGGGCTCAGACAAAAGTAAATACTGGGAAATTGAACCCAGAAACTAACATTTCCTTCTCCAAGGGTGGGGGCCAATGTAGGAAGATACCGGGGGTAGGGGCCAACACTCCCCAGGGACAACAGAGGGCTCAGACAGAAGTGCATGCTGGGAAATAAAACCCAGAACCTAACAGTTCCTTCTCCAAGGGTGGGGGGCAAGGTATGGAGATACATGGGGGAGGGGCCAACACTCCCCAGGGACAACAGAGGAAAGGGTATCCTACCGAAACACAGGGATGAGCCGGGGTGGATGGAGGAGGGGCAGGATACGTCATGGATCGGGACAGGGTGGGGAGGGACCACAGGAAAGAACCACAGCAACGCGTGGCTGGGTCAGCTAGTAGTATAGATATAACATCAATTTCCTGCATTGCGGGGGGCTGAACTAGATTTTTCTCGTGGTCCCAACTCTACAATTCTACAGTTTGATGATTCTATGATTATTCTGTGATTATTCTGCCCTATAAGGGATAAAGTAATAAACTGGTCAGTTGCACAGAAACTGTAATATCAGACAAGCAACTGAATGTTAAATGTCGTACGGATTAGTAGTGAATGGCTCTTCAATAATTTGCTGTAGTGACACAACCCTTCACTAACACAGCTACAATCATTTCTCCCTTTTCAAAAAGGAACAGGCACATTCCTAGTAACGGTTCGACACATAGAGAAGTTTGAAAACAGTTCAGTTTTTACCTCTGCGGTTCCATCAATCTTGAGGCGAGCTGTTTGGACATTGGTGCTATCAATTGCAAAGTCTTTGTCAGTGTACTCTCTTCCTTTGGGATCTGTCAGCAGAATTCCCGGTGGGGACACGCCCCACGTCACCACAAAGAAAGTGTCATTTCCTACTGTTTTATCAATGGTTACAATACCATTCAGCTGGTCTTTGGAACCGACGCTTTGCCCTCTACTTTCAAGCTGTTGGGGGTAGGGGGGAATAAATATACAGTATCTGAAAAGTTTTACAAATTGAATACATATGGTTTATTTCCTTTCATAAGGTGTAAAGAAATGAGTGGCGGTACATTGTTTAGAAGGTGCCTTCACAGTGGTTAGTTCTGCTGGACAAGAAATACGCAGTACTCAGCCATTAATAAAAATGCTGGTATAGCCTTGCCCCATACAGATCTTGGTTTTCCCAGTGGTGATAAATTTAGTTTCTATCAATATTTCAATGTTAAAGAAATGGAGGAAGGCAGATAAGCAGCTACGTTGAAACAGGTGGAAAGAATCGCACCTTTATCTCAACAGCCTTGGAAATGGCCAGCCAATATTTGGATAATGCTAGATGAGGCAACTCAAATCTCCAGTTTCCACATTTTGGCAAAGGGTAGCCAAAGGTACAATCTTCTGGGCAGGGACCATGGTGCTGGGGTTGTTTTTTGTTTTTTGTTTAAAGAAACACTTTTGTCATATATTATTTTCCTAATGAAACCTCATCTCCAAATGAATTATATTACACATTCATTTGAGCTCAGAATGGTACATTGTGAAATGTTTCAGCTCTGCCAAAATCCATTTTGACCGTTTGCCCTTCTCTTTTAATTACTTTAATACCTGTTCCTCCCCCTGTTCAATAATAGAAAAATGTGGACTGTAGAATTGATTTCACTCTACATTGACTTTAATTCTTATATAGTGCCTAGTAATTTAAAGCAAATAATAATAGTGATAGTGATAGCGGTTGGAGGGTGGATGGCAGTTAACGGATTGAGGTTGAATCCTGACAAGACAGAAGTACTGTTTGTGGGGGACAGGAGGCAGGCAGGTGTGGAGGACTCCCTGGTCCTGAATGGGGTAACTGTGCCCGAAGGACCAGGTGCACAGCCTGGGAATCATTTTGGACTCACAGCTGTCCATGGAGGAACAGGTCAATTCTGTGTCCAGGGCAACTGTCTATCAGCTCCATCTGGTACACAGGCTGAGACCCTACCTGCCGGTGGACTGTCCCACCAGAGTGGTGCATGTTCTGGTAATCTCCTGCTTGGATTACTGCAATGCACTCTACATGGGGCTACCTTTGAAGGTGACCCGGAAACTGCAACTAATCCAGAATGCGGCAGCTAGACTGGTGACTGGGAGCGGCCGCCGGGACCACATAACACCGGTCCTGAGAGATCTACACTGGCTCCCAGTACGTTTCCAAGCACAATTCAAAGTGTCGGTGTTGACCTTTAAAGCCCTAAACGGCCTTGGTCCTGTATACCTGAAGGGGCGTCTCCACCCCCACCGTTCAGCCCGGACACTAAGATCCAGCGCCGAGGGCCTTCTGGCGGTTCCCTCATTGCAAGAAGTGAGGTTACAGGGAACCAGACAGTGGGCCTTCTCGGTAGCAGCACCTGCCCTGTGGAATGCCCTTCCATCAGATGTCAAGGAAATAAGCAGCTATTCTAATTTTAAAAGACATCTGAAGGCAGCCCTGTTTAGGGAAGCTTTTAATATTTAATGCTGTATTATTTTAATATTCAATTGGGAGCTGCCCAGAGTGGCTGGGGAGACTCAGCCAGATGGGTGGGGTATAAATTATTATTATTATTATTATTATTATTATTATTATTATTATTATTATTATTGTGATGATGATGATGATGATAAAAATAGACTGCTGCATGCACTCAAATCTTTGCAGTTCAAACCTGAATAGATTGTTGACTGATATCTCCACTTCCTGAAGAAATTCCACTGAAAGCATTGATGAGGCCATTGGAATCCAAATTGTCAGTGGCAGAAAATTTTGAACCTCCTGAAATGTGATTGAAATATTAATAATCAGAATTTTTCAAGTGGAATAAAATGCAATTAGCTTTCGTATGATGCCTTGTAGTGGCCACTACATGGTGCAGGGGAGGGGATTGTGAAAAATTCATTGAACGATCCCTAATTCCTGCACTAGGGCTTTTTATTCCATAGAATGCCACGCCCCAAGGTATTAGTGTTTTGTGATCATAGGCAGCAACTGGAATGGCTACGGAAAATTTAGCCCACTTAACTCAGCGGAAGGAAGGAATCTCTAGATTTCTTTATTGCCCTTGTATTTCACCTTCTCCCCTAACCCAGTACAAAAAAGACCCCTTCCAATGTTATCCTCACAACCCAGTGAGCTTTTGTGGCTGAATGACTACCTGATCCGCGGTCTCCCCATTTTCAGTATGGCATTCTGTCCTCACAAATGGCACAATGACAGAATACCACATTTATTCAAATCTAATGCTCACTTTTGGGGGCCAAATCACATTGCGAAAAATGAAGGTGCACGTTAGATTCGACAGCACATTTACATTCACCAGCAAATACTTTTTTTGTTTTGTTTCAAGTTTCTGAAAGTTGAGGTGTGCGTTAGTTTTGCTGATGTATGAGAATTGAGTAAATACGGCAATAGGACTTGGGATTGTTAAGGATCATGGTTTAATTTCCTAAAATAGTCATATTTTAAAGGTAAAGGGGCCCCTGACCATCAGGTCCAGTCGTGTCCGACTCTGGGGTTGCAGCGCTCATCTCGCTCTAAAGGCCGTTTGTTTGCGAACCAGAGCAGCGCATGGAAATGCTGTTTACCTTCCCGCCAGAGCGGTCCCTATTTATCTACTTGCACTTTGATGTGCTTTCGAACTGCTAGGTGGGCAGGAGCTGGGACCGAGCAACAGGAGCTCACCCCGTTGCAGGGATTCAAACCGCCGACCTTCTGATCAGCAAGCCCTAGGCTCAGTGGTTTAACCACAGCGCCACCTGGGTCCCTTAGTCATATTTATTCATGTTAAATTACTGTGTGTTTTTAACATGGGGTTTTTCCTTGGGCAGTAGCTCTCTCATGTGATTGGCTGACTGTGAGTCACATGTGAGAAGCGTTCCATTCTGTTGTGACTGTTTTTCAAGTACAATGGAACCTTGGAACCCGGACACCTTGGAACTTGTACGTTTCGGATCCCGAACAATCGAAAACAAGAAGTGAGTGTTTGGTTTTCGAACAATGTTTGGAAGTTGAACGTCCGGCTTCTGACTGAGTGCAGGAAGCTCCTGCAGCCAATCGGAAGCTGTGCCTTGGTTCTCGAACGGTTCCAGGAGTTGAATGGACTCCCGGAACGGATTAAATTTGAGAACCAAGGTACGATTGTAACTGTTGTTTTTAACTGCTTTTCTGTCTTCTCTCTGTGTGCAGGGAATGGCTGCTGAGAGAGGCTTCTCTGAATACTGCTGCAGACAGTGTGTGTCTAAAGTGAAACGGACTTTTTGCAAGACACCAGCTGGCACTAAGTAGCACAGAAGACTCCTGTAAGACTCAGACATTTCGTTCAATCACTTACCCGTCAGGTCTGCCAATCTTTCTAGTTCTTCTGCAGCACTTTCTCCCAAAGCAATGGTGTGAATTATAGACCCACTATTTTGAACTTCCTCGAAACAAGAGGTTATAGCATTATCTTCCCCATCTGTCAAGAGAACAATTTCACAGCCTTTTGTAGTTGAATACTTTTGTAAAAAGACCTGTATGGGGGGGAAAGATTGAAAATTTAACAGCAACTAGCAATGTAGAAGGGCACATGCTTAAAGTGTATGACATAACTGCTACAAAGCTCTGCAAGTATGTTGTACGGTTGCTGTTCTGTGACATATGTGTGAATTAATTTCATACCTCTAACAGAAGCAGACTGTTCCTCCCTTAACAGTATTTGCTACTTCACTACTTTCAAAGGGTAGAAAATAATGTGCAAATTGGGTTGCTCACTCCTCTCTCTAGCTGCTGTTCCACAACAACTGCCATAGCATTCCCCTAAAATCCATGCCTAGGGATAGAAGACCTGTCAATATCAGCCATCAAAGTTTCTCTTTTTTAAATTCTTAAATTTCAATCTCCGCTTTTTTACAGCAATTTCGGAATTTTATTTTTAAAATTTCTCATGAAAATTATTCAGCATTTTAGTGCACATTTCTCCTAATAAACATTTTTTTTTAATATGCAGCTTTCACTCAAGTGCATATTTTTGCAAGCAGTTTCTCCTAATATAATGCATCTTGGTTATAGATTCCCCCCTCCCCCCGTTTGATTATGCATCTTGATTATAGGTTTTTCTATAATAGATTCCATTTCAGGCAAACTTGTACGTAATATGTTCATTTTTTTGTAAACATTGGTGAGTTGGAAAACTAAAGCAATTCATTTTGGATTGAAAACTAATAAATTGAAAACTAATTTAAAATTTTATCAAAAAGAGAGAGGAAAACTTAAAGCACCAAATTTTGAAGGGCGGTTTGTTTGGGTTGTCAAATTGTTTAGGAAAGTGATAAACTCGGCTTTAAATGCAAACTGAACAAATTCCCCTTCCCTGTCCCCACGCTTGGAGATGCCAGCTTTTGCACTCTCTTTGGCCTCAATATGGAAAGGGAGAGAAAGCATATAGCTTCCACTGCAGGGAATTCACAGTGATGCACTATGGCTCCTTCAAAGTTTAGGACCAGTTTATCAGGCTGCCCAGTCATTGCTAAGTCAATCAGGAAGAGGGAGAGGAAGAGGAAGAGGAAGAGGAAGAGGAAGAAGAAGAGGAGGAGGAGGAGGAGGAGGAGGAGGAGGAGGAGGAGGAGGAGGAGGAGGAGTTTGGACTTGCTATCCCACCTTTCACTCCCCTCAAGGAGTCTCAAAGCAGCTAACAATCTCCTTTCCCTTCCTCCCCCACAACAAACACTCTGTGAGGTGAGTGAGCCTGAGAGACTTCAGAGAAGTGTGACTAGCCCAAGCAGTTGCATGTGGAGGAGTGGGGAATTGAACCCAGTTCACCAGATTACGAGTCCATTGCTCCTAACCACTACACCACACTGGCTCTTTTGGTTCCACCAAGCTATAAACCTGACCTTTCAGGTGAGTAAGAATCCAGAACTGGTTGAACACCACTTACCCAGGCAGCAAACCACCAACTAACAGCACCTCTATCTTGTCTGCACTGAATTTCAGTTTTCTTGGCTTTTATGAGACCTGATAGACCCCCTAGAACACAACTATTATATGCAGCAACACTGCCTTCTTTTATATCTGGCTACCCGACTAAGTTTGGTGTCTGACCAAACTGTGGGAGGCAGTGGAAGACAGGAGTGCCTGGTGTGCTCTGGCCCATGGGGTCACAAAGGGTCGGACACAACTAAACGACTAAACTTCAACAACACTCGACTAAGCAGAAGCATAGGAATAAAATAATCTAGATTCTTTTTCTTCTCCTTCACCTGAAATCCTGACCGCACTCCGGAACATATGTTGGTTCCTCCACCAGCTGAGGTAGGAAGATAGTCTGCAAGTGTTTGCCGCATGCTGTTGCTGCTGATCTGTTTCAAGCCAGTCAGAATTGATGCTCCGCTGCTGAACGTGACTATCCCAACCCAGGATCCCGCTTCAATAATCTGCAGGATGAATATTTCTGCAGCTTGTTTCTGCCGACCAATGCGATTGCTCTGCATATGAATAATAATATTTTTTTAAAAAAACAGCATTCACAGACCTGCCAGTGCATTCTGAGAAGCAAATAAAAAAAAATCCTGAAGCTTTATTTGTAAGTATAGTGATCAGCAAAACATTCATGAATATAGACAAATCCATAATATTTCAGAGTATTCAAATAACCTCATCCATGTTGTGATTCAGGGCACAATCCTTCTGGAAATTTTTCTGAAATGGACAGGAGGTGCACAACAGCAGCTTTCATTTCAATGGGGCTTTTCCCGTGAATTGTGCTCTCAAAGGATATTTCTCCTATACAGTGGTGCCTCGCTAGACGAATTTAATTCATTCCACGGGTCTTTTCTTATAACGAAAAATTCGTCTAGCGAATCCCATAGGAATGCATTGAAATTTTTTTGAAAAAAAAATTTTTGCCCATAGGAATGCATTAATTGAATTTCAATGCATTCCTATGGCAAACTGCGATTCGCTAGACGAATTTTTCATAAAACGAATTCGTCTAGCGAGGCAACCTCCGCTCGAAAAATCATTTCGTTAAGCGGAAATTTCGTTAAGCAGGGCATTCGTTAAGCGAGGCACCACTGTAATACTTTTTTTTCTCCTATAATACTATTTCTCCTATAAGACAAGACAGGAGTGCCTGGCGTGCTATGGTCCATGGGGTCACAAAGAGTTGGACACGACTAAATGACTAAACAACAATACTTTTGTGGCTGCTGAACACATTTCCATATATTATATATGGAAATACCAATTCAGTTAACAGAATCTCGTTTCTATTTGCTTAGCAGTTGTTTGGTTAGTTAGATGGTCTTTGCCCTGCCTTTCAGTCAAATGATTCCCATGACTCTTGAAACCACTTCAGAGATTATCACCAGAACATGGGTAGCTATTGAAGTTTCCTGTCCTATTGAGAATCCTAAAAGACCTGATTGATCTCTTTAGATATCTCAACTGAATGCTTGCAGTTGGATTTCCCCCCTCCTCCATGTTTCATCCATTCTGTCTCTCCCCTACCCAGTGTTTTCCATCTCTCACAATCCATCACTTGCTCTGGGTTCCCTGCACCAACACAGAATTTGACTGAGGTTGACCTCTCTAGCACACAACGGCCACATTGCCCTGCCCTGCAGCACCTCTCCTGTATGGATTTGCTACTTCAGCTGGATAAATATCCAAAAAAACTTATCTAATCAGGTAGACCAAGTGCAATGAATGTTTGCTGAACTACAAATCCCATGGTCATTGGCCATGCTTGCTGGGATTAATGGGAGTTGTAGTTCAGCAATATGTGGAAAGCTGAAGGTTCCCTACAACTGAGATACAACAAAATTGAGCCTCACCGTTCCTAATACAGAGTGTCATTTACTACAGAAATGTCAATGCTGTATTGACATTTATAATAATTATTTTATTTTTTTATACCCTGCCCATCTGGCTGGGTTTCCCCAGCCACTCAGGGCGGCTTACAGCAAATAAAAAAATGTAAAACGTTAGACATTAAAACTTCACAATACAGGGCTGCCTTTAGATGTCTTCTAAAAGTCAGATAGTTGTTTATCTCCTTGACACCTGATAGGAGGGTGTTCCACAGGGAGGGCGCCACCACCGAGAAGACCCTCTGCCTGGTTCCCTGTAACCTCACTACTTGCAGTGAACTGCCAGAAGGCCCTTGGAGCTAAACCTCAGTGCCCATTTGTTTTTGCTATGGACATGAATACCATAATTTTTGAACTTTCTCAAAACATATCTTCTGAACATGGAAAGCAGACTTACCGCATCCATGCTCCCGGAAACATCAAGCACTAGACACAAAACTCTCTCGTGTTTTTTCAGCAGGGAGATAGTGGGATCAGGTGGGGAAACTGTAATTGGAGATGAACTGGCAAAGTCGGGAGAGGCCATAATTACTTCCCAGCTGCTCCTGTAGTTGCACATTTTATTCTGCAAATTTGTTGCTTTAATATTATGGTTGCTTTTGTTACAGAACTGAGTAACCTAAATAAAAGATAGGGAAGGACAGGTCAAGATCACAGCCTCATTAGAAATTCCTATGGCAGCTGTCTTTTCCGAAAAGGTGCTGCAAAGATGGACATTCATTGGCACACAGACAAAAAAAGGCTACAGGGTGTTAGGTGGATTTTTAGTTCGAGACATCTCTTGCCCTTAACCTCACAAAAATGCAATGAACAGAGTTTTCAAAGAGTCTGTTCTAGTCTACTTATTGATCTCTCAGGGCTCGAACAGACACTCACTTCCCATGTCACAAGTTAATGTCCATATATCACAAGGGGGAGTCTCAGTGCTCATGTGGCTGAAATAGCAACAGCACAACACAAGAGGGAGGTATAAGATAACACAAGAAATCCCTGATGTAAGCAGGAGTAGAAGAAATCCTGGGCAAACCTCAAAAGTTCAAAAAGTCAAAAGGGGGTGTGTGGATAGAAAGAGGTTGTCTGTGTGTGCCCCGTTCTGCTGTGATTTTTTTTCCCCTGAGCTCCTGCAGGTGAGGGAAGAATGCAGTCCATTCCCCCCTTAAACACGGAGGTTGAGGTTGCCCACCTCCTTAGCAAGACAAAACAAAACAAAAACCACCTTGTGTTTTTGAAGGCAGACACCAAAGAAGAATAAATCCCGACTGAGATTTGTCTTACTTACTGAAGGGAGACTTTGCAAATACATTATAGAAGCTGCAGTATCTTGTCGCCTGTTTGGGAAAAATGCGCATCCGTGTTCAAACAGCTGAGTTTGGGGATCAATTTTGCAACGTCTGTATTGATTGCCACCAAGTGGGAATATGTATTTACCGGTGAAATCCGTCGAGCACCTAATCAACATAATAGAAACAAATAAGGGTCAGTCGGTTTAAAAGTCGAGAAATACGCAATTGCGTGCTGGCATGGTTGCATGCTGTGTTGTTGTTGTCCATGCCACAATTGCTGAAACACTCACCAGCACTCCCAGAAAATCAGACTGTAGAATTCTGAGTAACGTGGATATAATAAAGTTTGAATAAGAGCTTATCCACTTTTGAGTGGCGTGGCACGAGTGGAAGTGTTGATGAGCCCTCAGTCATATAGGCTGCTTCCAGACAAGCATTTTATGTCACAAATATATGGGCATGCACACAGTGGTTTCTGTACCATTTTAAGGCAGTTTTCTTCCTGTGGCGATAATGTGAACCTCTGGACTAATAACAATTTTAATTTTTTTAAAGTGATCTAATTTACACAGAATAGTCATTTAGAAAAAAATATCTCTTTTTTTCCTAAATGACTATTGTGTGCAGATTCGATCAGTCATTCACTCCTGCCTTGCTGCTATGGGATAATAATTAAAATAACAATAACAATAATGATGGTGGTGGTCCAGCAGCAACAACTGGATTTGGCTGGGGAGATGATTAAGACTGACTAAGGCCGCCACACGCCTGGAATTTCCCAGACATAGCCAGGATTCGTCTGTCGAAAATGGCGGAATTTTCGGAAAGTGACTAAAATGTCCGGAAAAACCCAGGCGTATGGCAAGAAGTGTTGGGTTTTTGGTGATTTCCCTCAAACCCCCCCCCCAAAAAAACTCAACAACCTTTGTGTCCGGATTTTCACTTTTTGAAATATGGCAATCCTAAGACTGACCTAGGGGTGTTGATTAGGTTGGCCCTATGTCTGTGCTAACTGCTATGGTCCTCGATATTAACAATGGGAATAAGGCTTAATGGAGGAGCAAGGGGTCTCTCTCGACACCCTACCTAGGCTTTCTCACTGGATGCATGAGTGCTTGCAAGACTGCAGCTGATAAGGAGTTGGGCAAGAAAAAGTAGGTACTGGGCATCATGACACTGACCTACAGAGATGGGCATGTGGCACATCTAGAGCAGGTGTACATTCAAGGGAGCAAAACCCGATTCCTCATCTTGCCCAATATGCTGAAAAATGTGCCAGTGCTGAAAAGTAAGGGTAAAGGGACCCCTGACAGTTAAGTACAGTCGTAACCAACTCTGGGGTTGCGGCGCTCATTTTGCTTTATTGGCCGAGGGAGCCGGCGTACAGCTTCCGGGTCATGTGGCCAGCATGACAAAGCCGCTTTTGGTGAACCAGAGCAGCGCACGGAAACACCATTTACCTTCCTGCCAGAGCTGTACCTATTTATCTACTTGCACTTTGACGTGCTTTCGAACTGCTAGGTTGGCAGGAGCAGGGACCGAGCAACGGGAGCTCACCCCATCACGGGGATTCGAACCGCCGACCTTCTGATCGGCAAGCCCTAGGCTCTGTGGTTTAACCCACAGCGCCACCCGTGTCCCTGTGCTGAAAAGTACAAAGATGATTAAGACTGACTAAGGCCAGGATTCATCCGTCGAAAATGGCGGAATTTTCGGAAAGTGGGTAAAATGTCCGGAAAAAACCCAGGCGTATGGCAAGCTCATATCAGAAGCAACGGGAGCTCACCCCATCGTGGGGATTCGAACCACCGACCTTCTGACCGGCAAGCCCTAGGCTCTGTGGTTTAACCCAGAGTGCCACCCACATCCCTATGCTGAAAAGTACAAAGAACAAAAACCAGGGCTCTGGGGCTGGAAGGGGCAAAGCTGCTATCCTGAAAGCCAGAGGAAGAGGGCATGGCATGGGGCATGGCAACATTTTCCAGAAGCGGCAGTAACTTCGGACGCAGCCTTTTCTCAATGCATTGATAACTCTTATTGTGGAACGTGGTGGTGATGGGCTTTTGTGTTTTTCAATAAACGTGTTTCTTACAAAATGGGGGGGCGTGTAGAGTGAGAAAGGTACTCATTGGTGGTGAGCTATCCGCCAAGACATTGCACCATTTCCCCCTAATGAAAAGTCTCTTCTGTATATCATCAAATTACAGGCTAATCCAGTCTAGGCAATAACTGGACGGTATGGGATGGTACCTTGTGGCTTCAGGCAAGTTGTCTCCCCCAGTAGCATAGAAAGGTGCATCATTGTTGTATTCATCAAAGACACCCCATCGGAGATGAGCCCACTCATGGACAAAGACCCTACCTGTAGAAGACCAACAACAAAGCTCACTGTGACACTCTTTTTTTGGAGGGGGGGGACATATAATGTACAACACACACACACCAGCAATTAAATAACTATGAAAGGGATAGGCAACTTTTGATTGAAAAGTCCCTCCTTCCCTCCCGTCAACGTCTATAAGGCTTCAGTTCAGTCAAGGTGCAAGCCAGCAGTGGTGTAGTGGTTAAGAGCAGTGGACTCATAATCTGGTGAACCGGGTTTGCTTCCCCACTCCTCCACATGCAGCTGCTGGGTGACCTTGAGATAGTCAGACTTCTCTGAAGTCTCTCAGCCCCACTCACCTCACAGAGTGTTTGTTGTGGGGGAGGAAGGGAAAGGAAAATGTTAGACGCTTTGAGACCCTTAAGGGGAGTGAAAGGCGGGGTATCAAGTCCAAACTCCTCCTCCTCCTCCTCCTCCTCCTCCTCCTCTTCTTCACATAACATCTTGTAGAGTAGTCTCATGACCTTGTCATGGACTCTCACCTTGAATTTCTGACTCAAACCATTGACTTGGCGAAGTGACTTAACCTTTTATGGAATATTGCTGGGCTTCACCTGTGAGCCTCGAGCTCTCACAGCACAGGGTATTATGAGCTATGGTCGTTTTAAAGCC
This sequence comes from Zootoca vivipara, assembly GCF_965207765.1. Lineage (NCBI taxonomy): Eukaryota > Metazoa > Chordata > Lepidosauria > Squamata > Lacertidae > Zootoca > Zootoca vivipara. The sequence goes on from NC_142590.1 coordinate 25,957,215, forward strand.
AATTTATTAATGGCTTCAGGTTGAGGGGATGAGGTGGAAATGGCTGTCCCAGTGCATAGTCTGAAGGTATGATGGAGCATGTTCAACTAGCTTCAAAAAGGGAGATGTTGTGATGGGAATATGTTCTGATGAATCTGACGTGGAAATATTGCTGATCTGTTACAGACAAATTAGGAGGCTTTCGAGTGATTAAGCAACTACATTTAAGGAGTTAATAGAATTCCCGAGAAAGTTTTATCTTTTGAAACCTTGATGCACATTTTAACAACAACAACAACAACAACAACAGGTACTACCTCGAGGACCATAAGCATTAAGCAAATTGTCGTTGGTCAAGAAGTTAGGAGTAAAATGAATGTATCTCCCTGGTTCCCCACATCCGCCATACTGCAAGGTGTAGGGATCATCTCCATATTTGGGGAAAGAATCTGCCACTATGACATCGGCCTGAAATAAAACAGAGCATGGCTAAATGATCACTGAGAAAAGAAACTACCAATACCATTGATATTAATCTTATACGGTGGTACCTCGGGTTACAGACACTTCAGGTTACAGACGCTTCAGGTTACAGACGCTTCAGGTTACAGACTCCAGTAACCCAGAAATAGTACCTTGGGTTAAGAACTTTGCTTCAGGATGAGAACAGAAATCGCATGCCGGTGGTGCGGCGGCAGAGGGAGGCCCCATTAGCTAAAATGGTACCTCAGGTTAAGAACAGTTTCAGCTTAAGAACGGACCTCCAGAACGAATTAAGTTCGTAACCTGAGGTACCACTGTACGATGATTTTGGTTCTGAACAGAAATACAGTATAGTGGTACCTCAGGTTACAAACTTAATTCGTTCTGGAGGTCCATTCTTAACCTGAAACTGTTCTTAACCTGAGGTACCACTTTAGCTAATGGGGCCTCCTGCTGCTGCTGCTCCGCCGCCGCGCAATTTCTGTTCTCATCCTGAAGCAAAGTTCTTAACCTGAAGTACTACTTCCGGGTTAGAGGAGTCTGTAACCCGAGGTGTTTGTACTAGTATTGAAGATTCCTCAAAATATATTTTCTGGTTCCTCATTTTATGCATTCCTTTGAGGGTAAAGGGGGGATCCTGTTTTGGGAACGCACCAGGGTCCCCCAACCTTTTAAATCTAGCCTTGACCATTATCACATCTGTAAGAACAATATATTTTATACAGCCCAATTCCCCTAGACCAGGCATCCCCAAACTTGGCCCTCCATATGTTTTGGGACTACAACTCCCATCATTCCTAGCTAACAGGACCAGTGGTCAGGGATGATGGGAATTGTAGTTCCAAAACATCTGGAGGGCCGAGTTTGGGGATGTCTGCCCTAGACTTACCTTATCATAGGTTTGTGTGGTTACTCTCTGATATCCATGTTCAATCAAAAGTAAACCCGGTTGTATTCAAAAGTGATGGCATAGTCTTATTCTGTCTTTATTTTTCCCTCCGATCTTTCTATTTGCCCCCAATCTTTTTTAAAAAATTACTACAAGTACAGTTGCAATTTAAAGTATTCCCCTAGACTTACCTTGTCATAGGTTTCTGTAGTTACTCTCTGATACTCTGCTTTCTCTTTCCATGTTGAAGGAATGACAATTTTTACAGTCTTGAAGTAAAATCTTTGTTGCGTAGCACTGAAGAGATACGTTGATGCCTCTTTGACCATGTCCTAAAAAGGCAAGGCAAGGAAAGACCTCTGTGTGTCAGTGACTAGTATCTGCATTTGGTTGTACAGAATGTGCCCTTTGGTCTTTTCTGCCATCTTTCTTTCCCTAAATCCCTTTCTCCAAGAAGCTAGTACATGGGTAGGCAATCTAAGGCCTAGGGGCCGGATCCGGCCCAATCTCCTTCTAAATCTGGCCTGTGGACGGTCTGGGAATCAGCATGTTTTTACATGAGTAGAATGTGTCCTTTTATTTAAAATGCATCTCTGGGTTATTTGTGGGGCATCAGAATTCGTTGCTATTTTTCCTTCAAAATATAGTCCAGCCCCCCCACAAGGTCTGAAGGACAGTGGACCAGCCCCCTGCTGGAAAAGTTTGCTGACCCCTGGGCAAGTAGATGCATTGCACATGCCTGCATCAGGCACATTTTTTGTGTGGATACTCCTGCGTCATTAATTGCAGCCTGGCATATAGGGATTTTAGCATGCAAAACTACACCTGGGACTCAGCTACACAGCTGCAAATGAAATGTTTTAAGTGTGTTTCAAGTGTAATATGTGACACTAGGTGGCGAAGGTGAGCCTTATGGAAAATTCAATGTGCTTTTTTTAAAAAAATGTTGGTTTGTGTGTTTTTTCAAAAGCATTTTCAGAACAGTTTTTTATATGTGTGTAGATTCCACCCTGGTATGAGGAAAAAGTTCTGCAAAAAGTTCTGACAAACTTCTGGGTGAATTACCTCCTGTTAAAGACATTTTTGTTTTGTTTTTTCAAAGTGGTAGCCATTTTGTCAAGTGATGGTGGGTGGAAGGGCCGTTCTTGGTAGTGGCATCTCACTTCTGGAATGATCTCCAGAAATTTTGTGCCTCACAGAACTCTGATTAATTTAAACCTATAATCCATGCATAGGCAGTTTGCCTATGCCTGCTAATCCTAGATAATTTGAAGGATTTCCAACTGCTCAATCAATTTGCCATGTGGTTTTTAAACCTTTTGGCAAAAACCAAAACTTTTGCCTTTTCAAAATTAATTTTGGTTTTTTTCTTGCACTACAAATTGATTAAAAGATTTCAAAGGTCTTCTCACGGAGTTTGAGACAATAAAATAGTATAATCAGCACACATAAGTTCAGACAATGACCATTTCGCATGGGGGTTCCGTTCCCGGCCCCCAAGTGTGTCAGTGGAGTTACTTTTGTAAAAATATATACGCTATTTATTTATTTATTTATCTATTTATTTATCGATGGGACATTTTACACCTGCAGACTCAGAGCCACACCATACATTCAAAGCCCACAACTTGACCCCAAGGAATTCTGCAAATTGTAGCTAGTTAAAAATGCTGGGAACAAGTAGCTCTGAGAATGGGAAAGATAAAAAGCTGGGGGAATTCACTTTAAATGTGTGTTGGTTGTGCTTTAAATGTACGGTGTCAAAACTTGTGCAACGTTCACCTCCAAGTACATGGGCAGTGTTCTGGCACACAAACAAAACCACACAGAGGAAGCCATGTGGTCCTTCAGGAACCATTCGTTGTTTCACATATATCTTCCCCATTCCCTCTATTTTCAGCATTCAGGGTGAGAGCACCAATGCATTTATAGAGCAGGGCTGCCAATTTGAATAAAATATGGGGGGTGAGCAGATAAGTCCTGTCCCACATAATCAGTCACAAGATGCAGCACACAAACATCATTTCAATGGCAATCCCCATTAACTTTAGGGTGTGTGGGTGTACCTGGCCCCCTCAAATATTTTACTGGGGGAGTTGAAGAGATCTCGTCCCCTAGGAGTTGGCTCCTATGTTACAGAGCTAAAATGGTAGCACCAGTTCACAAGAGGGAAGAATCAGAAGGTTTGGAGTCACTGCAAGTTTTGCAGATTTTGAAAATATATTTTTTTAATGTGCCAGTGGGGGAAAACAGCCAGTTTTCTTGCAGCTGCCATAAGTCTGAGCCTTGTTGTGGGGGAAACCTACGCTCGTAAAACGCACAGTGCATTTTTGCAGCCTATCACAGCGCGACAGTTGCTGGGGGGTAAGATGCCAATCGAACACGTTCACAACTATTTGGCCGTCTTACCTTTATGCGGTCAACAATGTTGCCGTCTTCACGTATCCCAGGATTGATGGCAATGACAAGGTCTTCAAACCCACCGTTGTTGAGTTTTACCATGGTACCTGCCACCCCATGCAGTACTTGCAATGCCAGCAGAAGCCGGCAATTCATCATCATCTCTGCTTGCGCCTCTTAATCCAGCCTCAGGGAGAGAAATATAGAAGGGTTATTTAGGCAAGTGCTTTGAAAGAGAGAGGCAGAGGGAGGCAGAAAAGCCCTTTTCCGACAGGACAAAGAGTGCAGCAAATCAACCCAACCCCACATTTCCTTGTGCTATTCATCACAAATGCCGTTAAGTTCTTATTTAATAATATAAGGCATGGCTACTCACTTTAGAGGCTCAGAACACGAGGCTGTTGGCTAACGTGCAACTGCACAGGGAAATGAAAGTAACCACGATACAAGCAAATGGGTGGAGTGCTCCAACGGCAACGGGAAACTGATGTTTAACTCTGTCATTTCCATCTCAAGATCTGTTTCAGTATTTGCTCATTGGTTATAAAGCTCCAGAATGTATTTTGTATAGTTAAGCTTTCGCCTCTATCTGCAGCACCTTGTATTTTATTTTATTGTTATGGCTAGTGGCTGATGCAAATAAAGATTATTCTGATTCTACCGTTGCTATGTCTGAGCAGGGAGAAACTCCAGGGGCCCCTAAGTGCTCTTGAAGGTTCGGTTTCCTTAGACTGTAGGTCAGTGGACAATGTGGTGTCTTTTGGACATATTAGTTTTATTTACACAAGAATACAACCTGAGCATAGGATATAGGGGCTCACAGCATTAACACCCCAACAGATCTTTCTTCCCTTTTTGGTTTTCAGGGGAGCCCTAAACTCCAGCACAGTGCAGTGCAAAACATGTATCTGTATTCCTGCCTGCTTCCAGCTTACTCACCCACAACTCTGGCTAGTCTGCTTCCTAGCAGCTGGGTAAAGGGGTGGAGAAGGCCCACCCATTTGTTCTATGGCCCAAAGCAACTTCTTTGGCTAGGCTAATTGTGGTGCTTAACTAGGTAGCCAAAGTCCTTACGGGCTCTGATGCATTCTATCCCCACAGATACAGGATCTCCCCCCCCCCAACACACACACAAAATGGAAAGGAATTAAGGGCATCACCCAGATTGATTCCCCCCCTCAAACTCATAACCAGGCCCGGCTCTAGGGGTAGTCGCGGTGGCGCGGGGCGCCAGGGCGGCAGGGGGGCGCGGCGCAGCACAGCGCAGCGCAGCTCAGTGCACTGCGCCCGCCCATCAGGGCAGGGGCACCGGAGCGATCTCCGTGCCACGGCACCAGGGCCCCCGACCTGCTTGAGACGGCCCTGCTCATAACATTACGTAGTTTCTGTCATATGCCAAAGGCACACCTTGTTATGTATAGTTTGCATAATTTGTCTTAAGTAAATGTCAATTAAAAACAAACTTTGAGGCTCTTTTTTTTCTTAGCAAAATCACTGATTACATCTTCAAATTTCAATATTTTTTGCAAAAGCTCATTCTCAGTTGAGAATACTGCAAGTGAATATAGTTGTTTCCATCTCATGGTTGGCTTAAGATAGTTCTTTATGTGTTTCAGTTTTGAAAAAGAGATCTCTCCTTCACAACTTGCTCCCCAAATGGCAAAATGCATTCTAAAAGCAATGTTGACACTTGGAAAACTTGTCCATTATTTGTGCAATGATAATTCTAGCCACAGATTTCCTGTCTTGTGCATACACGAGAACAACAGAAATCCACCTGTGAGCTAGCCACAAGGAAACTAAACCTGTCTGAATATGCCACAGGCATATTCAAACCTGGCATATGCCACTCGCTGTCTGGTAGGATAGACTGGACTGCAGAATTTGTCACTGGCCCTCAAAGCTGAGTCAGCATTACCGATGTCAATATCATAAACAAAAGCAGGTGATTTGCATAGTAGAGTCCCCTTGCAGGAACACAGGGAGATGCCTTATACCAAGTCAGATCATCTAGCTCAGTATTTCTACTCTGACTGACAGCAGTGTGCCAAGGTTTCGGACAAGGAAATTCCCAGTGCAACCTGGAGATGCTGGAGGTTGAATCCAAGGCCTTTCGCATACAAGGAATATGCTTTGCCACATGGCACAAACAAAAATTACTCATTCATATTTTGCCACTGAGCTACGGACCCTTCTCATAGTTGGCCGGTGGGCGTTTGCTTGCCATTATTTTGTTAACTCTTTTGTTTGCATTTCTTTCCTATGCAAAAACATTTGCAGTGTCGTGAGATGGACTCAATTGCCAGCTTGCCAGAACCACTGCCCACAACAGCTGCTTAGATTTCCAAAGGGTCACCTGGACCAGGAAAATAGTGGGATAAGGTATTCCGATTCCTGCGTTGGGGGCGGGGTGGAACCTTGATTGAGATTTTGATTGGGGGGGCAGGGGGAGAAGCCAGATGCAGAAGATGAGAAGAGAAATATGAGTGGGGTATACTATGCTGAAGAAGTTGGGGAGAGTTAGGTGTCTTTTTAAGGGAGACACGTAGGCCATGCAATGTTGCTTCCCTCCAATGCAATCGAAATTGCCTTTTTACATTGCTGCACTCACCAGAGAGGAGACAGGGATGCACATTACATGATCTGCTTCCTTGTGCTGCCAACCCCTCGTCTCTCAAAACTTCGATAACGCTGTCATCTCTGCATGCGCAGCTGTTTCCTGAAGTGTCCACACCTCAGCTGAACTGTGGCTTACATTTACAAATCATACGCAAGCCGGTTCAAAGGAAACAACAGTATTTCTCAAGAAGCTACAGAACACATGCGGATTGCGGCTCACATCAAGTGTGCTTGGCTTCAAACACCAGGGGTGGGTGTGCATGGGAGCCAAATGATAATGTGCGCACACAGCCCTAAATAGAAATAGGGAGGGAGGCTGTAGCATGTAACAGGGTGCTCCTGAGATCTACTATGCTGCTGCATTAATAGATCTTTCTGTAGATATCAAATTTGCAGAGGTCTGTTGGAGATATTTAAAAGGGGTTCCTAGACTGGAGGTGTCTCTCTCAGAAACCCAAAAGAAAAGGATGCAAGCTCCAAGTGAAAAGATAGGCCCTTACTGAAATACAAATGTTCATAGGGAGACCCTCAAAAATAAGGAGGCTGTAAAGAACCCCACCCCAAGCTATGTTTTTTATAAGCTTCCAGATTACATGCATGATTTCTATTCACCAATCAAAGGATCGCAGCTATCTTAATAGCTGCAACCCAATGCCATTATCCTGAACCAATCAAAATCATTTGGCTCTTCAGATCAGTCTTCCTCATAACACCATTTGATAACATATAACCACTTTTCAGTGCTTTTCCTTATTAAGACTTTGACTAATTTTCCTATTCATTAAAGGTCTCCCAATATTCTCTTTCACCTGTCGACAAAACAATTCAAGTTCAATCACAATTGCCATGCCTAGCCAAGTCTCTTTTCATTCGTACAATGGTCACCATAGATTCCAACAGTTTATTCCTGCTCAGTGTCCTGGAACAGACATTTGCTACATAACAGGACTAGTTTTGTGCTGTAAAAGGTAGGCTATAGGCTCAAAAGAAAATGGAATCATCATCAACATGATACAGTTTTATGAAATTGTTATGTTCTCCACCAGGTCAATAAATTGGCTTGGTTGCATGGCTGGCGTTTGGGCAGGTGCTGTAATCAACTAAAGATTTCTCACCTTGTGAAGCAAGCCCACACACCATGAAAAAACCAAAATTCTTCAATAACTCAACTGCCACCCTCATCTCATATTCATATGCAGACAGATATGTCCACAAAGTATCTTAGAATCATAGAGTTGGAAGAGACCACAAGGGCCATCCAGTCCAACCCCCTGCCAAGCAGGAAACGCCATCAAAGCATTCTTGACATATGGCTGTCAAGCCTCTGCTTAAAGACCTCCAAAGAATGAGACTCCACCACACTTCTTGGCAGCAAATTCCACTGTCGAACAGCTCTTACTGTCAGGAAGTTCTTCCTAATGTTTAGGTGGAATCTTCTTTCTTGTAGTTTGAATCCATTGCTCCATGTCCGCTTCTCTGGAGCAGCAGAAAACAACCTTTCGCCCTCCTCTATATGACATCCTTTAATATATTTGAACAGGGCTATCATATCACCCCTTAACCTTCTCTTCTCCAGGCTAAACATACCCAGCTCTCTAAGCCGTTCCTCAAAAGGCATTTTATCCAGGCCTTTGAACATTTTGGTTGCCCTCCTCTGGACACATTCCAGCTTGTCAGTATCCTTTTTGAACTGTGGTGCCCAGAACGGGACACAGTACTCCAGGTGAGGTCTTACCAGAGCAGAACACAGTGGTACTATTACTTCCCTTGATCTAGACGCTATACTCCTATTGATGCAGCCCAGAATTGCATTGGCTTTTTTAGCTGCTGCATCACACTGTTGACTCATGTCAAGTTTGTGGTCTACCAGGACTCCTAGATCCTTTTCACATGTACTGCTCTCAAGCCAGGTGTCTCCCATCCTGTATTTGTGCCTTTCATTTTTTTGCCCAAGTGTAGTACTTTACATTTCTCCTTGTTAAAATTCATCTTGTTTGCTTTGGCCCAGTTGTCTAATCTGTTAAGGTCATTCTGAAGTGTGATCCTGTCCTCTGGGGTATTAGCCACCCCTCCCAATTTGGTGTCATCTGCTCAGGATGCCCTCAAGCCCATCATCCAAGTCATTGATAAAGATGTTGAATAAGACTGGCCCCAAGACAGAACCCTTAATTTTCTCTAGCAGCTAGCCTATTCACACAGGGTTGCCATACTATATCCAGAATGCTGCAGTCGGCAGTGGTGTCCGGGCAGAAATCTGTTAAATGTCCGGGAAAATCTGGACATATGACAGCCGGCAAAACTAAGAAAATATATCAACAACTTTTCTGTCCGGATTTTCACTGTTTGAAATATGGCAACACTAATATAGATCTGTGATTACGGTACCTATACAATGTAAATATTTACCTACCTTGAGGGCCTCAGAGTCTAAGAGTGCCTAGGACCTACGAAGAGTTTAATCTGACCCTGACTAGGCAGCAGGCAGGCTGGTATTGAAAGAGGTGGTCCTTTAGATATCCTGAACTCAAGACATTTGGGACTTTAAGGGTAAGCAGCAACACTTTTAATTGTACCCAGAAACACACCGGCAACCAGTACAGGCATTGCAACCCAGAAACACCTTCTTCATTCTTCCCTCAAGGAAGGACCAGAATAAATGTTAAAATGGTCCTGTCTCCTCCAGGCAGTGCATTTCAGCCTCTAAGTCAACTCACACCTTTTCACTATTTGCTTAAAACAAATGTTTAAACTGTGTTTGTTTGTTTGTTTGTTTGAGAAATAAACTTTAATAAAATATAATTTGTAAGAACTTTTATTTTATTAAAGTTGATTTCAAACAAACAATTTAAATGAGTAAGAACTTGGAACAAATTATTAGATTACTTGGATGTTAGAAGTCACAGTGAATATTTGTGCAGACAATAAGGGATCATATAATTAAAGCAGATTGAAGTCTATGTTTTTCTAGCATGGAACTTTGACATGACGACTCTCCTAAGATATCATTATCATGGAGGAAATGAAAGGTTATGTGGGGATGAGCAAATAAACTATAACTTCCACAACCCAAAATGATACAAGTTTGCATTTTCTGCTTCTTTTCTTTCCTCTGTCTCCCACTTTCATGTCCATTCTGTCTCTCAACATATACCCCTTAGCCATCTGGCTATTACAGTATTATTTACCTTTTATTATCTTGTCATTTAAGATGGCACTAAGCACACCAGAAACTTTCTCTGGAGAAAAAGTGATTTCCTTATGAAAGCTTCCTTCAAAGGCTTCTTCTCCATGGCTTTGCACCATCCTGTGCCATGGCAAGTTTAGGTATTTGTGCTACCTTATTTTTTACCTCTGACAGAAATCCACTCAGAATGTTTTCAACACCTCCTAGCAGATAAGTAGGCTTAGGTGTGCAATGAATGCTAACACTAGGGACAGGACAAACACTTCACTAAGATGCTTGATCTATTAAAGAGTTGCTATGCACATAAGGGAATACTGTTATTTACAATGGGCTCTTAAAGGTACTTGTTGAGAAGTTCTGATAGTCAAGAGACACTGTTCCTGACACCAGCCTCTAAGTGTCCTTAAATCTCTACCCCAGCCAAATACTCCCACAAACCAGTCCCGTCACTGGGGACAATCTGCCTCGAAGCCCCAAAGCTCATCCAGCCAACTTTCAAAGATCTATTTGTGCAATCTTCTTCTGGTAAGTCCGTCACACCTTGGGCTGCCTCTCAGGGTAACTCAACCACCAGCTTTTGGTCTTCACCAGGCAGGTACAGTGGTACCTCGGTTTATGAACACAATTGGTTCCGGAAGTCTGTTCATAAACTGAAGCAAACTTTCCCATTGAACGTAATGGAAAGTGGATTAATCTGTTCCAGACGGTCCGCGGAGTGCTTAAACTGAAGCGTTCATAAACTGAAGTGAACTATCCCATTGAAAGTAATGGAAAGTGGATTAATCCGTTCCAGACGGGTCCGCAGAGCACTCAACCTGAAGCGTACTTAACCCAAAGCATGGGTGTAATTGGTTCCGGAAGTCTGTTCATAAACTGAAGCGTTCATAAACTGAAGCGAACTTTCCCATTGAAAGTAATGGAAAGTGAATTAATCCGTTCCAGATGGGTCCGCGGCATTCGTAAACCGAAAATTCGTAAACTGAGGTGTTCCTAAACCGAGGTTCCACTGTATAAACTAAATATTGGGTTTAATGTTCAGACCTCAGCTATTTTAGTTGACTTTTCGCTTGGGTCATTTCCCCCCAAGCCTCCGTTATCAGCTTCCTTCTTTCCAACTCTTCAAGGGACAAGTTTTGATCATTTCCATAAACAGGGCTCCTTCAGAAGGAAGGGCAGGATATAAATTCAATAAATAAAATAATAATGCTGACAGTTATCTCCCAGCTAACTGGGACTGCTAGACTATCAAGAGTCTGCTGTCGCCCAGACGAATCAGCACGAATGTTTCTGATGCTGGATGTTTCTAATAAATTCTCAAAGTAATCGCCTCTCTCCCCCCTCAGAACCTAGCAGTACTAGGTTCACAACACCACAACAGACTTGCAACATCATAGCAGAACAAAGACCTCAAACTTTGACATTCGCAGAGGTTACAGAGTGTGTGTGGTTCTTCCCCCCCCCCATTCCAAACATAAAGGCATGCATTTTCCCACATGGTAGAATGGGTGTAATCTGAAAAAGCAGACCTTTTGGAATGACAAAGAGGAAACTGCTTTTCGAGCTTGTATAAGAAAGATTAGACTTTGTTTCCTTCTTCGGAAACCTAAAATTACACCATTTTTTGGAGGGACGGTGTCGAGGGACGGTGTCTAAATCCACAGGTCCCACCTTCTCCTTCTACATTCATGCCTCCTGGACCTACAGCAGTGGCAGCCCTACGTTAGGTGGATGCGACCCCTGACCCCTTCCACAGCCCCGCTATTGCGCGGCTGAGAGCCCTGCTGCAGTTTGACCCGCACCACCAACACAGCCACACGGCCATCACCACTATCCGTTGCCACTGCCTTCTTGCCACTGCTGCTGCATCGTGGCAGAAGCATGAGTGTAGCCCTGGGTACAGCTGGGGTGATGGGGCTGGCAGCAGCACAGGTGATATACCAGGGGCATAGAGGGAACATGGTGGGGACCCAGATCTGCAGGGGGTGGGCGTTGTTGTGAGGACAGGGGTAGTCCATTTTGCATACAGCAGCAAAACATCTCAGGCCGGCAAAGACCTACAGTTCTGCCTGTACAAATGTTTGAAAGGTTGGTTTATCAGGACTCGGAAAAGGTTTGAGACATCAGCCCATGGCACAATATGAATCAACATCTTCAGGATCTTGAGACATATCCTCTTTTCGTTTTGCAATCAGTACAAAGATAGTTCAAAGGCAAATTGGAAAACACCTACGTCATCTTTAAAAAAAAAATCTAAGGAGAGCAGAAAGAATGCAGAAGGGGGTAAAAGAAATGAATGCAGCAGTTTTGAAACTTGAGGCTTCAGTGCTTGTGAAGGCAGGGGAAATGGGTGAGATAATTTTAAAAAAGGAACAGGAAGCTGGTTATTGGCAACGCCTAGAAACAGTTTCTCGGAAAGTGTTGTTGTTTTTTTAAAATACGTAACCAGCTACTTGACAAAGGGTACCCAAAGAGTAAGCTTGAGTAAGGCTTTGTATCAGGAGTTGATCTTTTAAGAAAACAAATCGGTTGACCTGTCACTTAATATTTAATCATGAGACTAACATCTTACTGGGCAGCATAAAGAAATACTAGCATTTAAAACGGCAGATATCTGGTTGTCAGGATAAGCCAATGAACTAGAAACAGGAAGGGCATGCTGGTGAGAAGTGTGTTTAGAGAACATTCACAGAAACATTCTGATGCCTTACCCAGTTCTACCTAAAAGACACCATCCCTGTGCTGCAGGTACACCTGTAAAGAATAGGGGAAATATGCAGGAATCCCCACAAAGCAAAACCATTTTGTACCAGCATGCCACTTATATGCACACAAAGAAACGAAATAAACTGAGCACCCAACTGCAGAAGAATTCAGCTTTGTTGACTCAACAGTGTTTCTTGCTGCAATTCAGGAAAATTGCTTAACAACAATAACCAAAATGTCAATGTCATGCAACAGAGAAGCAAGGGTGCACACATCTGCAGAATGCACAAGAAGAAGAATACAGCTGTGACAACTCAACATTGTTTCCAGCTACTATTCAGGAAAAAAGGAAAGGAGGAAGCCTAGTTGACCATCCTGATACGGCCAAAGAGCATACCGAAAACATTTAAAATTGCCACACAAGCAACAGGTGAATTGACTAATAAACATCCATCCCACTGTGTTGCACAGGTATCACCTGAAGCAGAGAATTTGATAGGCTATACAGGACATTTGTTAGCCAACCAGATTACCTGTTGTTGTTGTTGCTGTTGTTGTTGTTGTTGTTGTTGCATAAATTCATGGTTTGGAGAGCCTGGTTGTACTTAAAAGGGCTTTTATGCAATCACCACCACCACCACCCTTTCATTAAACCCAAGAGTAGACAGACACAAGATGCCTCTTTGATGCTTTTTGTGCTCTTATATTTACTAGCCCAACTCTTCTGTGCAATGCATCATTCCCAAGTCTAATAATCTAACACTCTAAAGCAATAGCAGATATGTTATTCCAACACAGCATAAGCCTTACTAAACAACTTGATCAGGACAGCTAACAGGTAAGATTCTTACTATGCCCAGAGTTGTGTGATACTGTGGTCCGATGAAGTGTTGTCCCCCATTCAAGAGTGTGTGTCATATACTAACTTGAGGCTTTTTGAGGATTTCCCTTGCAATTCCTTGCCACTGTGACCGCATGGGCTTCATTTTATCTGTGCACCGCAGCATGTTACTCGTGATCAACCGATGCCTTTTTGCTATCGCCATGCCACACTCATTTCATTATCACTTACCTCCAGATACATAGCTTGCTGCGGTACAAATTAACCTACACTATTTCAGCCATTGCTCCACCTCTCCCTATGTCGCCTTTCCTCATTTAAGGTGTGGTTCTGTCATGCGTTAGAGCTTTTTCTATTGCTGTTATTTTTTCATCAATGCATCGAGTTATTTAGAGGCCCCGTCATAGGGCATAATTGTGGGTTTTCTGCTTTTAAGGTTTCCCCCATTGCACAGGGCCAAACATCCACTTGGCATAGTAGGGAAAACCTTTGATAAACACACAGAAGAGAGATACCGACATTTAGACTTTTCGGTGGTTTGAAACCTGTATTAGGATGAAATGTTTTCTAATCCTTAAAACGATTTTTAAAAAATCCTAATGACAGTGGGATTGATAAAGCAGATTCCTCACAGGTTACAAAAAGATTTCCAGATGTTATTGGAAGGCACCAGTTATCTACCAGACTGCTTTTGAATTGGGCTGTCTGAAGATGCCATGGCAGTGATTCTTGCACCACACAGACTAACCCACTAACAATGAAGAACAGTTAGGGTATAATTGAATAGATGAAGGAACTGTTGTTGTTGTTGTTTAGTTGTGTCCTACTCTTCGTGACCCCAGGGACCAGAGCACGCCAGGCACTCTTGTCAAATCCAATCAATGGTCACTGTAAAACATAATACAGTGGTACCTCGGGTTACAAACGCTTCAGGTTACAAACGCTTCAGACCAGAAATAGTACCTCAGGTTAAGAACTTTGCTTCAAGATGAGAACAGAAATCGTGATCCGGTGGTGCGGCAGCAGAGGGAGGCCCCATTAGCTAAAGTAGTACCTCAGGTTAAGAACAGTTTCAGGTTAAGAACAGACCTCTGGAACGAATTAAGTTCTTAACCAGAGGTTAAGGCTCTCAAACTTAATCCGTTCCGGAAGTCTGTTCCAAAACCAAAGCGTTCCGAAACCAAGGTGTGCTTTCGCATAGAAAGTAATGCAAAATGGATCAATCCATTCCAGACTTTTAAAAACAACCCCTAAAACAGCAATTTAACTTGGATTTTACTATCTAATGAAACCATTGATCCATAAAATGAAGCAATAATCAATGTACTGTACTATAAAATAAATAAGACAGTATTGTAGATGATAAAAATTAAAAATATTTTTTCCCCTCACCTGTACTGATGATAGTCACTATTCAGATAGGGGGCTTTTATCCATTTCCGCAATCACACAATCAATCAATCAATCAGTAGCTGAACTGGGTTCCACACAGTCACAAAAACAAATTAACCAAAAAAGCCTCAAAAACAAAAACACAAAATAAATAGCAAAAACAAAAGCGCCAAACTTCCAAACATTTGATAACCAAGGCACAGCTTCTGATTGGTGCAGGCACCCAGGAAACAATAGCTGCCAACCATTTCGGACTTTTGGCTTCTGAAAATCATTCGAAAACCAGAACACTTACTTCCGGGTTTTCAGCGTTTGAGTACCAAGGCGTTTGAGAACCAAAGCACCACTGTTATCAGGAAATACGTAGACAACTCCACAGTCTTGAATAAAGCCACCATACCTTGCCCAAATAGGATGACATAACTCACCAATTATCAGCCTCCAGGATGCTTAATGTTCTAGATGCCCTTACTCGGCTATGAGTGATCGCCAAAGAAGAAGAAGATAAAAATCAGTCTTATTTCGTAAACTGCTTTGAGGTTTCATTACAATCAAGCCGGGTATAAGCTTTGTTAAGTGAAAATAAACTAAAAGTTTGGACAAAGACAGCAGCAAGCTCATCACGTTCAACGCCACACCTTTTGGAGGAAGATAGCTGTGATTGGGCAGGTGCAAGTGTTGTGGGATGAAATGGTTTATCCTTTCCAATCTGGGTTCAGGCCTGGCCATGGGACAGAGTTAGCCTTGGTCTCAGTCTTTGCACAGAGCAGGACAGGGGAAGTGGGACCTTGCTACTCCTTCTTCATCTCTCTTCAATTTTTCACACCATTGACCATGGTATCCTTCTGGACTTGCTTTGTAGAATGGGAAGTGGGGCACTTAGGTTTTATTACAACCAGTGTCCACAAATGTGAAATAAGCAGTGTTTTCTGTCTCCCACTTGGGTTTATTTTTAATTGAACTGTCTAAATACACGCTTCATGAAGTTTTCTAAGCTTGCAACAATTAAAACCTAGAGGTATATATGTTTGAACAGTGTAAGTGTTGCAGTATCCCAGAAATTTATGGAAATCATTATAGAAAAATTGAATGAAACAAATATATATATTTATGGAAAGTCCTTTGGTTTGCAAGCATGGATTGAAGGTGGATAATGGATATCAGAAGGTGGTCCAAACAAATTTAAATGTCCAGATGGTTTTCATGGCTATTTTACATTTGAACAAATAAATTAACAATATTAAATTGATGGTCAAGTCAGGCAGTATGAACAATTAGGAACTACAGTGGTACCTCGGTTTACAAACACAATTGGTTCCGGAAGTCTGTACTTAACCTGAAGCGTAATTAACCTGAAGCGAACTTTCCCATTGAAAGTAATGGAAAGTGGATTAATCTGTTCCAGATGGGTCCGCGGAGTACTCAACCTGAAGCATACTTAACCCAAGGTATAAGTGTAATTGGTTCCGGAAGTCCGTACTTAACCTGAAGCGTACTTAACCTGAAGCGAACTTTCCCATTGAAAGTAATGGAAAGTGGATTAATCCGTTCCAGACAGGTCCGCAGAGTACTTAAACTGAAAATACTCAAACCGAGGTGTACTTAAACTGAGGTATGACTGTGTGCTCAATTATCATTAGGATTGGTTTCCCTAATTGCTGGGGTGGGGGGTGGGGAAATAATGACATAAATATATGACATAGGTTTTAAGGTCATAGGTAAATGGAACGCGAAGATGGATGTTTTGATTGAAGTTAAGAAAACGGGAAGTACTTTTGATATGCTTGGGGGACTGATAAGATTTGGGGTTCTACAGTTTTAAAAAACAGTATGCAAAACTATGTCTGCCTTTGCAGCTAGGGCAAACCCAGTTAGGTGATGTAAAATGTCAAGGGATAGGAAACACCTTTGGAGTTTTCCATGAAATACTGTGACTCAGACATGTTTGTTTTTAGTAAATGCCAGTACCTTGTTTAGCTCATAGGGTGTGAGGAAAGAATGATACAAATGTAGGGTCTGAGAGCAGGATGGTGCTGCCCTTCTATCCTCAGAAGAGGTCCTGTCACATCGTTCACAAGATAATAATGTTATGAGCAAAACATCATTAATAATATAAATAATATAATATAATGATGACACAAGGCAAGCATCCCTGGGGAGAGAATTAGGAAGGAAAGAGTTTGCAACATGCTTCAAACCCACCCCCAACTTCTCATTATACTAATGTGCAGTTATCTATACTTATTTTTCAGTACCTTGTTGATTAATTGCTATACTGTATTCAAACAGGTGCATAGCAACATTGCTTTCATTATCCGTGGATAACATATCAGTCATCCTAGTGGCCTGAGGTTGCCTATCAGTGCATTCCCCTCGCATTCCTTTCTTGGTGCTAGGTTGCTTATCAGTTATTGCATTCCATACTGGGACTCTTTCGTACTTAAAAACAACCTTGTCTCTTCTCCGCTAGAAGAGGTGAGGAAGAGTTCATACCGTACACATCGGCCGAGCAGCGATGCTAATATCAAAAAAAGGAGTTTCAACAAAGCAAAATAGAGTTCCAACGGAGACAGATGTAGGGGAATAGGAAACCCCCTTTCATTATATTTAGCAAAATGTAAAGAACACTTTATTGTAAAAAAATAAAATAAAATAAAATCTGTTTACAAAAATATGGAAAAGATTAAAAAGCAACAACCAAGTATTTAAAAGTATGCAGACGACACTAAACAACCTGCAAACACCTGGGAGATATTTTAATAAGAAAAACCCAGGCATTGCAACTTTTAAATGATTGAAGAATCAATCAACTCACGTTTTTTATGGTTTTCCTGCAGCACCTCTATCACGAGACTCTCCGTTTTAATAACATTCCCTATCTGTCTCCTCTTCACAGCGTTTTATGAGCCCGTTTACATTCCTTGAACAAATTTTACATATCATTGGGAGGAAAAAGGTCACACCAGCACCATCTAGCTCTGAACTTATGAAATAGCATTTAAGAATAACCCAATAGCGTTCAATAGTTATTCAATCGTTTGCTTGAGTATCTCCTCAAGTGTGATCTGTTTTCTCCCCACCCCAAATGTCAGTCAGTTTCATCCAAGGACTCGGAAAATCCTGTTGCTCATAAATTACAGCAATGAGCCCCATACAAGATTGCATATTTACCGGTATTGCTGTCATTTGAAGGGATTCAATGGCCAACCTAGGGTGCGTTCCTATTTCAAGTGCCGCATCGGAAGTTTTAGCAATATGCGATGGAAGTGCCAAAATCATTTTGGCAGAGTTTTTCAATAAATCTTTGCTACTGTACTCCAAATTATTACAGTGGACTCGGGCTTCGCTCTGTTACAGCCAGGAACTATGCGGAATACAAGCTACAAAACGTTCACCCTTTTTTCTATTGGGAGCATTCCGATTAGAAATAGCGCATCACTAGAGATACGATTCACTCTTTACTTCCAAAGCCTGGTGGGCCAAAGTTTAGGGGTCGGCTGCTATGGAAAAGATAATGGAGGAAAAAACAGATGTTTGCAGGGAATCAAAATGGAAAGTACATTTGATAGTATACTACACGGTACTCTCTCATAGTTTATGTACCAAGAGTCTTCCACCTGTCTCTCAAAAATCTATGTACTGTACTTGATTTTATATGATCCCCATTTAATATTGGTTGCTGGCTTTAAAATATAGATGCTGAGACAAAAACAGCACATGAGGCTTATAAAGCGCTGTTAATTTTTATTGTGAATATGTAAAATCATCTCCAGCACTCTTGTTTTCGTCATAGTGCCAGAGTTTGTGGGCAGACACTCAGGTTATGTTTGTTTTGGGTAGCGTTTGTTCTTGTTTGTTTCAATATTTTGTTTGTAAACATTAAAACAGTTAATAAAATATATGATCCTTTACAAAATAGTGGAGGCATTCTTATTAACAACAGTAATATCCATGCAAGTGTCATAACTTCTGTATCTCTGCTTACGCAAAACACAAACTGTTATACTTACAATAGCACAAATTATAATTGCAGAAGCACATGCGATGATCACAGTTTCCATAGTGGTATTTATTGCACTGGTATCATTAGCACAGGTGGGTTTCACATTAGAGGGAGTTGTAGGCAAAACAGAGTATTGGTCAGCTGGAGTAGTGTGAGCAGTAGAAGTTGTGACTGGACTAGTTGGAGTAGGTGGCGACACAGGAAGAAGCACAACTGCTCTTGCTATGTTTGATACTTCTCCAATGTTGCTGCTGCCATCAATAGCACGAATTGCAAAGTAGATGGAGGTGCCATTTTCTTTCATGAAGTTGTCAGGCTTATACCGAAATATTTGTCTGACCCCAGCATCTTCCACTGCAAGTCCAGTAGTATTCACAGAAGTGGCGATATCAAAAGTTCCATGTCTTAATTCCAAGGGATTTTCACTCATTTTTATTTCATATCTTTCAGCTGTGAAATAAAAACACACAACAGGCATCCATTAGGACCTACCTCTTCAGGAACAACAGAGACAAAAATCTCCTTCTGTGTATTTACAAACTCCTTAGGGAACTCTCTCCACGTTGGGTTGAATGCATAACTGTCATTGCATCTTTGCATGTTGCAAAGAGCCCTGGAGAATGTCCTAAGGCCAAGTTCTTTGTTCACACAGGCTGCTTGTTGAGGTTAACTGTAATTTCATGCCAGCGTAAGAATATTGGCCTATGTCACAGATTCCCACAACCTTTTTTGGGGGGGACACACTTGTATGATGACCTCTGTTGGAAGAGAGACAGGGGAAATGTGTCCCTGTTTGTTCTCCTCAACCTCTCAGCAGCTTTCAATACAATCAACCAAAGTCTCCTTCTGGGGGGGCTGTCCGAGTTGAGGGTGGAAGGCACGGCTTTGCGGTGGTTCCTGTCCTACTTGGATGGTTGCTTCCAAAGGGTGATGCTTTGGGGGTGGTCTTCAGCCCCATGGAGCCTTCAAGGCGTGATTCCTCAGGGTTTAATTTTACCCCCTATGCTGTTTAACACCTACATGGAACTGCTGAGTGGGGCAATCTGGAGTTTTGGAGTACATTGTCAGCAATATGCTGGTAACACACAGCTCTCCTTCAGTTAGACAACTAACTGAAGCTCAGTCCTGATAAGACTGAGACATTGGCAGTGGGCAGTTCCCTGTACTGGATGTATGCATGGTGACTTGCTCTAGAATAGATGGAATTACATTCCCTCTGAATGTTGCTTGTGGCTCAAGAGTCCTCAGTGGCACAGAGTGCCTTCCTTCCATCAGCCCCAGCCGGTGGCACAGCCGCACCCCTATCTGAACAGGGATAGCCTGTCATCTATGCTCGGATAACCTCTAGGTTAGATTACTGCAATGTGTTCATAGGGCTGCCTCTGAAGACAGTTCAGAAACTTCCCCAGGTTGCTAACTGGGGAAAGACGGCTTGAGCATGTCACATCGATCTTTACGCCAGGTGAAAACATTTCTCTCCAACCAGGGATTTGGGTGATTAACATTCTACAGCCTTTTAAATGTGTTTGTGGGAGGGGAGGGTGTTATAGGGTGTGGGTGTTTTTTTTGGTTTTTTGGTGTGTTTTGTGTTCTCATTTTGTTTTTGTTTTTTCCTAATGTGAACCACCCCGGGTTCTTCAGATGAAGGGCAGTATACATATTTAATAAATAGTGACGATTATTATTTTTTAAAAAAAGAAACTGCCATGGGCACCATAGGGTACCCATTCAACAGAAGAAAAACAGCCACTCAACTCCTCCATGGTATGTCAGGTATCTAGACTTTTGCTACTTTGCTACGCGGAAACTTTGGGAGGATGTTGCCATGCAGGTGACAGTGTGGAGACAACCCTGGTTTGGGGCTATGCTGCTTTTGCAACCCAATGACATTCTGGATCCCATTGGATGGAGATTTGTGTCCCATGCTTATGTCAAGGCAGTTCTGTCTCAGGGCCAGTTGCGGAGAAGACAATGTGGAGAAGGCAGTTTGCGGTGGAATGTTACCTCCAGGGTATTACAGGGAGAGGTGGCTGGTGTAAATTCTCCATCCACCCCATTATACTTTTTTTTAAAATGAGCTTTTCTGTAAGCAAAGCAACCTTGTGGGTTGATTAAAGCAGGCTTCCACGCTTACCTTTTCCTGTATCATAGTCATTTCCAGGAGCCGTCCAAGCCAAGCAGAAATGATCATCATCTTCAGCTAGTTTTACCTCAAGGTCAGTAATTTGAGAAGGTGGAAGGACATCTGTGATGGTGCCTCCCAAAGGGACTCCTGATACTACAAAAGAACCACCTGAGGCAATTCTACTGACACTTCCTAGATTGGCTTGGAGTTCATCATCTGTAGGTTCAGGTTTGGGGGGGTTCATTGTTATTTCACCTACAAAAGTGGGGGAAGAACAGCCATAACTACAAACGTCTAAACTTTCTTGGTTTTTTTTTTCGTTGTATTGCATTCCTCGTGTACCACTTAAGAAATCAATGTAATTGAGGGGCATATAAATTATCTACATGCAACACAAAACCAGGCTGCATTACATATGATTGGCTAGAAGCGCTATGGCAAGACAATGGCAACTTGCTCTAGACTTTGTGCTGGCAACTAGTGGAAACAGAAGAGAACCTAAAATGCTCGAAGTATAAGTATATGCAAACAATAAATCAATTAAGGCTGCCCTCTTGTGCACTTAGGAGCAAAAGAAGGATGGCAGAGCAATATTTTAAACCCTAGTAAGAATTAGGTTGTTTCATTGGTTCAAGAACACATTCCATTTACCCACTAATTTGGGAAGCGCACAGTAGATTGGAATATTATAGGAGAGAAGGGTGCGGGTCCATCAGAGTTGTTTACTCAATGGTCCAGATCTACATAATGACAACGATAGGGAAGGAAGATACTTGTGTTTCTACTGAGAGACCCAGGACTCAGCTGCATTAGTCAAGAAACAGTGTTTTGAATGCGTTATAAACATGGAACACCAAATGGCGTTGTAGAGCACAAACCTTTTCTTTGAGATTTTACATAGCAGTCCCCCCCTTTGTTACAGTATATCGATTTAATTTATGACTTATTTATAGCATTTTCCCCCTGTGTAGATCCACCCCCAATTTCATACTTGGAGAACCACAGAGCTAACATACCAGCAGTAAAGCTATTTCATAACTCTTGCTTACCATCTTCTTCTATAACTCCTGCTACATAGAAAGCTTGACTCTGTCTACGGGACCGTCTGAGGGTCTGGTCTTTTCCTTGGACCCGCACTTTGATATTGTGTCTACCGTTTCCTCTGAAGGATGTGAAATACCTTGAGTAGATTCCGTCATTCTTGAGAATATCGGCACCTGAGTACATAAATATTGAAATGTGACATCCGAAGCAACTGTCACGCTTCTGGTCATTTTTTAAAAAAACACCTACGAAACCTATGTTCATTTCACAGTATGTATCCGTGGAAACAGATGACTATCTGATTCTGAAAGTGGTAATATGGAATCATAATGTTAATAGCTGATGTCAATAAAACACAGGCCAACAAAATGTGGGACCAACCAAACACACCAGCATGTACAGTGGTACCTCTACTTATGAATAACTCTACTTACGAATGTTTCTACTTACAAACGGAGCTCCGTCCGCCATCTTGGATGCGGTTTAGATAGGACTTTTTCTAGTTACGAATTTTTAGATAGGGTTGCTTCGACTCATGAATTTTTTCTCCCAATGCATTCCTATGGGATTCTACTTACAAATTTTTTCTACTTACAAATGTGCGTTCGGAACGCATTAAATTCGTAAGTAGAGGTACCACTGTATTGTCGCCTGCTGTACTCCTGACAAGCTCAGTTTTTGGCAGTTCCAGGCAGTTAGGAAAATCAGCATTTATCAAACTCCTGGTGGAATACCGTGATAAATAGATCTAAAGGATCCCCGTTGCACATATGAACCAGCCCTGGTCCTGAGATCATCGTCTGGGATGCTTCCCTGTGTGCAGTCTCTGAGGGAGGTCTAGAGGTTGGCAATGACTTCTGGGTATAGGGTGGTATATAAATTCAATAAATAAAGAAGAAGAAGAAGAAGAAGAAGAAGAAGAAGAAGAAGAAGAAGAAGAAGAAGAAGAAGAAGAAGAGGAGGAGGAGGAGGAGGAGGAGGAGGAGGAGGAGGAGGAGGAGGAGGAGGAGGAGGAGGAGGAGAACAGGACAGTACAGGACCATAGCTGCCAAGTTTTCCCTTTTCTCGCGAGGAAGCCTATTCAGCATAAGGGGAAATCCCTGTAAAAAAGGGATAACTTGGCAGCTATGTACAGGACTTAACTGTAGTGGCCCATGTTTATGTAATGTTCTCCCAGAGATACCAACCTGGCACCAGGCAAAGATGTTTTCTTTTCCCCAAACATTCGTAGGTCACCATGCTCACCAACATTTCACAGACACTATTTGCATGACTTGATGGAGCCTGGGTCAGAGCCCAGAATGAGGACATTATATGCAATGATTCCAGTTCAGAAATGCAAGTATAGTGAGCCACATGGTACAAGGCAAGTCAAATACATATATTTGCATTTGCAATAATAATACATTGACTCCATTTCAAAGGAGTCAATGAAAATTGACTTTTGGAAAACTTGCTTTTGAAAAATTATAAAATGCACACTGCCGTAAATGCTTCAAAATGAGCTTACCCGAACCATCATCATAAAGCTCCAATTCTACTGGTGTTCCAATCTCTGGTTCGACCGTCGCTGTGACTTTTGCACCAATGACAGGCAAGAATCCTTGGCTGACTTCTGCATAAATAACCACCGGACTAGGAAACTTATTGGTATCACTTTTCGTGTAGGGCTTCACAATCAAAGGAGGCACAGATGCAGAAGCTGCTCGAGTGGTTACCGCTATTGATATGACTTGTGCTCCTGAATGTGTGTTCTGAATTGAATAAATCCAATCTCCTGTCTGAAAATCAAGTGTTGAAAGACAGAAGAATATTAAGTATCTAAGCCGTGTTTATAAACGCATTTCCATTTCCTTTGGCTTTTGTTGTGCTTCGATAAAGGTAGGTGTCTTTTTATTAAAATTATTACAACTATGTATTGTTTGCAGACTAAAAAAACCAACAAGGGTGAATACTGATTTCTTTCCTTGACCACAAGCACAGTAGCAATTTCTATCCCCTTGTCTGCTCACAGCAAAATTCTCTGCCATTCCTAACACACGCACACTTTTATAAAAAGAGGGAAGTCAGCCCTACAAACTTTTTCCCCTGTTAACTTTAGCCTAGTAAGTGAGCAATGATGTCATAGGGAAGCTGATCTCTCTCTCTCTCTCTCTCTCTCTCTCTCTCTCTCTCTCTCTCTCTCTCTCTCTCTCTTGCTGCAGGAAGGAGCCAAATTAGCAAGGCTATTGCAGGAGGGACTGATTTGTCTTTTTCTTCTCTCAGTTTGCCACCTCCTTCAAGAATCAGCCACCCTTCAAAGTCCCATGCTCCTCTCACCCATCTCATCCCACCAAGACACATAAGAGCTTGATATCACTCAAATAAGCAAAATTGCTTCTCAGATGAATTGGACACAGCTAGTAATTCCCAAACAGTGCACCATGAGAGTATTACTCCTTTGGGCACAGGAAAGGTAGACAATAAAGAATTACAGGCGCCCAGGAGTGCCCAGGATATTTCCACCCTAGATTTTCAAAGGATTCATTATTCTGCAACATAGTGGGTGGGCTCCAGGGAGGATGAATGATGGATGGAGGTTCTGTTCCAGCCCCCTGAGTGCCACGCCCCATTATGCCCCACCTCCATTCCACCCCGCCCTGCCCCCTTCCAGGTCCAAAAGGATCAGGTGTCAACTGGACACGCCTAAAATGGTTCCCGCTTATAATCCGATTCTTGGTACCAATTTGGAACATGATTCAATTGACTCCTCACTCTGATCATTTTGTTTCAGTTCTCATTTCACTATTGTTAACTATTCCTGATCTGGTCCTTTAGCTTTTCAGAACTAATGTTACTGTTTACCTTTTTTTCTAGGGCAATTTCAGAGCTGGTTGAAAACTCAATGAGCCAGTAATTACTCATTGAACTATGTGTCTTGCCTCAGGGTATGCTGTATGCTCAAGTGAGGGTGATGAGGTGATGGACGTGTGCAGGTACACACACCTGCGGATTTGCTCGCTTCCCAAATGACCATTAGGATCAGGAAGACAGGAAGGAAGCTTGTCAATTTCCCAGTTGAGGTCCAGCTTCAGAGAAGCCAACACAGATTCAGCGGCAGCTGTGCAGGGACCTTAACACACTTCACGAACCATTTCATAGCTTTGTGCTCCGCAGACCCAGCCCTCGTTACCGTATTCTGAGGGTGTGGGAAATGCTAATCTGGAATACTAAAGCTCATAAAGACCAGTGTAGAATGCTACATATGGGATTTCTGGAAGTAAATGGCTCTTCCCTGCTTGCATAATCAATATGCTACTTTAGCTGTAGTGGCACAACCCTTTGCTGGCACTTGTTCCAAAAAAATGCAACGAGACAGGCACTGCCCCATTTGGTTAGACAAGCAGAGAAGTTTAAGAAGAGCTCGGTTTTTACCTCTGCAGTTCCATCAATCTTGAGGCGAGCTGTTTGGACATTGGTGTTATCAATTGCAAAGTCTTTTTCTGTGTACTCTCTTCCTTTGGGATCTGTCAGCAGAATTCCCGGTGGGGACACGCCCCACGTCACCACGAAGAAAGTGTCATTTCCTACTGTTTTATCAATGGTTACAATACCATTCAGCTGGTCTTTGGAACCGACGCTTTGCCCTCTACTTTCAAGCTGTTGGGGGTAGGGGGGAATAAGTATACAGTATCTGAAAAGTTTTACAAATTGAATAAATATGGCTTATTTCCTTTCATAAGGTGTAAAGAAATGAGTGGTGGTACATTGTTTAGAAGGTGCCTTCACAGTGGTTAGTTCTGCTGGACAAGAAATACGCAGTACTCGGACATTAATAAAAATGCCGGTATGGCCTTGCCCCATACAGATCTTGGTTTCCCCAGTGGTGATAAATTTAGTTTCTATCAATATTTCAATGTTAAAGAAATGGAGGAAGGCAGAAAAGCAGCTACATTGGAACAGGTGGAAAGAATCGCAACTCTACCTCAACAGCCTTGGAAATGGCCAGCCAATATTTGGATAATGCTAGATGAGGCAACTCAAATCTCCAGTTTCCACATTTTGGCAAAGGGTTGCCAAGGAGATACAATCTTCTGGGCTGGAACCATGGCGCTGGGGTGGTTTTTAAAGAAACACTTTCCCCATATGCTATTTTCCTAATGAAACCTCTTCTCCAATTTGTTATTTGTCCCGACAGAGGAAAATAAAGTATGTTACACATTCATTCGAACTGAGAATGGTACATTGTGAAATGTTTCAGCTCTGCCAAAATCCATCTTGGCCATTTGGCCTTCTCTTTGAACTCTACCTGGGGTCTCCCTCATTGTTACAATACCAAAATACGGACTGGGGAATTGATTTCACTCTGTGTTGTCTTTAGTTTTTCCTATGCTGCCTAGTAATTTTAAGCAAATAATAATAATGATAGTGATAGCAGTGAAAGTGATAGTGATGATACACTCAAATCTTTGCAGTTCAAACCTGAAGAGCTTGTTGACTGATATCTCCACTTCCTGAAGATATTCCACTGAAAGCATCGATGAGGCTGTTGGAATCCAAACTGTCAGTGATAGAAAATTTCAGACCCCCTGAAATGTGATTGAAGGAATAATTGGAATAGTTATTCTGTCAGGTGGAATAAAATGCAATACGCATTGTGCCTTGTAGTGTCTGTGGCCTCTGTGAGAATAGAAATAGTATTTCTTATACAGAGGCATGTAGTAAAAAGAATCTGAATACCCCCTTTTTGTCAGTTCCTCTAAATCAGTTATTTACATCTGGCCAGACATTTACAAGGAACTAACTTTATCAGATTTGAAATCTTAAATTTGGATTATAAGGAGCATCATTAAAAATAAAATAAAAACCACACATTTAAAAGGGAGGCCAGGGGTTCTTAACAGATTTTGGAAAGAAGCTGAAAGATACAAATTTTCATAAGATTTGCAAGCATTTTTGCTAATATTCCCTAGGCTTCTTTTTTTTTAAAAAAAATGTGTTCATCAATATAGTGTGAAAACATTATTTCAAAAAGCTGATTGCAGATCTCTTACATATTTTTACCCGTGTCAATACACGTGTGCCTAATTCTTACACACATGTTCCTATCATGCCTGTGGACTGTTTAGGTTATTTCAATTGACACAATTGCAGTGCCATTAGCAAGAGTTAGCAAGGAATTAGCAAGAAGTGTGTTACTATGGTTAAAGATTTATTCTCCAATAAAGATTTATTGGTTAAAGAAAATGGAGAAGAGCCACCAAAATGCCAAGTTATAGCCTAGTAAAAGCAATGAGCTAAGAGCAAGACAAAACAGAGGCCACTTAAACCTTAACTATGACTGGAGAGTTGAGGGAAAGAAAGAAGATGGAGAGCTGCCTTGTATGGAGTTTGGGGATTGGCTTCTCAGTAACAGTAACTGGGCAGGTGTGGAGGATTCCCTGGTTCTGAATGGGGTAACTGTGCCCCTGAAGGACCAGGTGCGCAGCCTGGGAGTCATTCTGGACTCACAGCTGTCCATGGAGGCACAGGTCAATTCTGTGTCCAGGGCAGCTGTCTATCAGCTCCACCTGGTACGCAGGCTGAGACCCTACCTGCCTGCAGACTGTCTACCCAGAGTGGTTCATGCTCTAGTCATCTCCCGCTTGGACTACTGCAATGCACTCTACGTGGGGCTACCTTTGAAGGTGACTCGGAAACTACAACTAATCCAGAATGCGGCAGCTAGACTGGTGACTGGGAGCGGCCGCTGAGACCACATAACACCGGTCTTGAAAGATCTACATTGGCTCCCAGTACGTTTCCGAGCACAATTCAAAGTGTTGGTGCTGACCTTTAAAGCCCTAAATGGCCTTGGTCCAGTATACCTGAAGGAGCGTCTCCACCTCCATCATTCTGCCCGGACACTGAGGTCCAGCGCCAAGGGCCTTCTGGCGGTTCCCTCGTTGCGAGAAGCCAAGTTGCAGGGAACTAGGCAGAGGGCCTTCTTGGTGGTGGCGCCTGCCCTGTGAAATGCCCTCCCAACAGATGTCAAAGAGGAAAACAACTACCAGACTTTTAGAAGACATCTGAAGGCAGCCCTGTTCAGGGAGGATGTTAATGTTTAATAGATTACTGTGTTTTATTTTTCTGTTGGAAGCCGCCCAGAGTGGCTTCGGAAACCCAGCCAGATGGGTGGGGTATAAATATATTATTATTATTATTATTATTATTATTATTATTATTACCGGTATTATTAGTATTATTATTATTATTATTATCCTGCACCTCAATTTTGCATCCTTGAGCAATGGTTTGTCTCGGTCAAAGCCCACATTCTCTTTCCATCAGTGGCAACCAAATGCAGATGGGTTACTTACAAGCAGAACCTGAGGTCAAAATGGATTCCCTGCGAGTTCTGAATATGGCAGTCTCATTTAGCTGTCAAGGCTGAAATAAACGCTTCTGTGGATGGAGCAAGTAGGAGGAATATTGTGTGGATGGGAGTAGCTTGGCTGGGCCTTGGAGTGAACTCACTTTTTGGGGAGACACCAGCTGGCTACCAAGTAGCATAGAAGAGTCTTGCAAGACGTTATTCTTACTCACTTACCCGTCTTGTCTGCCAACGTTTCTAGTTCTCTTGCAGCACTTGATCCCAAAGCAATGGTGTGAATTATAGACCCGCTTCTTTGAACTTCATCAAAACAAGAGCTTATAGCTGTATCTTCTCCATCTGTCAAGAGAACGATTTCACAGCCTTTGGTACTTCCATACTTGTGTAAAAACACCTGTATGGAAAAGAAGATTTGAAATTTTAGCAGCGATATTAAAACAAACAACACAGGTGCAGCATTTTAGGTTTAAATCTCGCTTGTAACAATATGCATAGGTGTCCTGCCTTCTTTTGCATCTGGTCACCCTACTAAGTAGAAGCATAGGTATAAAAGAATCTGGGAGAAATTATTCACCTGAAATCCTGACCGCACTCCAGAACATATGCTGGTTCCTCTAGTAGTTCTGGTAGGCAGGTACTCTGTGAGTGTTTTGCGCACACTGTCATTGATGATCTGCTTCAAGTGGGTCTTAACTGCTGCTGTGCTATTGAATGCAACTATTCCAACCCAGGATCCCGCTTCAATAATTTGCAGGAGGAATATTTCTGCAGCTTGTTTCAACCGAACAGTGCGATTGTTCTGCATATGAATTAAAAGGCAACAACAGCATTCACAGTGCATTCTGGGAAGCAAATAAAGATGACTGAAAACACAAATGTTAAGTATACTTCAAAAAAAAACAAGGCTTGATAAACAAATAAGAATATAGACAAGTCCATAACATTTATGAGTATCCAAATAATCTAATCTGTGTTGTGATTTAGGACACAATTCACTTGGATGTTTTCATGCACAGGCTCCATTGAAATAGATGGGAGGTGCACAAGAGCGGCGTTTGTTTCAGTGGGGCTTGTCCCATCAATTGTGTCCTTGAATAGTATTTATTACATAATGTTTTCATTATGTAATAATGAACCACAGAACTGTACACAGAGTTAGAAAGGACTCTAAGGCAGTGTTTCTCAACCAGTGTGCCTCCAGATGTTTTGGGACTACAACTCCCATCATTCCTGACCACTGGTCTTGCTAGCTAGGGATGATGGGAGTTGTAGTCCCAAAACATCTGGAGGCACACTGGTTGAGAAACACTGCTCTAAGGGCCAGGAATCAACAGCTGTTTTGTGGCTGCTGTACAAATGTCTATGTTATTATCTTCTGGGCAACTATCAACTCAATTCTACAATCTTGTTTTTCTTTGCTTATCAGTTATTCATACCCTGTGTTTTAACCAAATTATTTCGGTCTCTCTTAAAAACCCCTCCCCCAAAAGCTAAGTGGCTCTTCTAGGCCCGTGAATTTCTGCAGAAGGGAGTTCTGAGTATCTGTTGAAGCTTCCTGAAGTATCGAGAACCCTGAAAGACTAGATGCCTAAACTGAATGCTTGCAGTGGGATTTCCTTGTCCTGCTTCTATTCTTCCATCTGTTTTGGTTCCCCACTCCCATGTTTTTCACCTCCCTCAATCCATCTCTCCCTCTGGGTTCCCTGCATCAACGTGACATTAGGCTGAGGGTGATTGCCTTTTACAGCAGCCAAGTTGCCCTGCCCTAGAACCTCTGACCTCTAATCACAACTTGCTGTAGTTTGATAAATATCCAAATAAACTAATCCAGTAGACCAGGAGTGGAGAATGTGTGGCCCTCCAAAGGTTGCTGAACTGCAACCCCCATCATTGCCTTTGCCATTTTCTGTGCTTCTGGGGCTGATGGGAGTTGTACTTTAGCAATATGCGGAAGGCCAAAGGTTCCCAACATCCAAGGCACAGCAAAATTTAGCCTCGCTATACCTAATGCATTGGCATCCAGTACATAAATGCCAGTGCTGTACTGACACTTGTTTTCACTTGGGCAAAATAGATCTTCTGAACACGGAAATCAGACTTACCAAATCCATACTTCCAGAAACATCAAGCACAAGACACAAAACTCTCTCCTGTTTTTGCAGCAGGGAGATAGTGGGATCAGGTGGGGGAACTGTTATTGGGGATGAACTGGCAAAGTCGGGAGAGGCCATAATTACTTCCCAGCTGCTCCTGTAGTTACACATTTTATTCTGCATATTTGTTGCTTTAATATTATGGTTGCTTTTGTCACAGAACTGAGTAACCTAAATAAAAGATAGGGAAGGACAGGTCAAGATCACAACCTCATTAGCAATTCCTACTTCATGAGAGCTGTTCCTTACGAAGAGGTGCTGCAAAGATGGACATTCATCGGCACACAGACAAAAAAAAGGCTACAGGGTGTTAGGTGGATCTTAACCTCACAAAAAATGTAATAGAAACAGTCTTCAAAGTGTCTCTTCTAATTTAGCTGCTGATCCAGGGTTCACAGAGACATTCACTTTCCCTGTCATGGGTTAATATCTATACATACATGCAAGGGAGAACATCGACATTTATGTCACTGAAATGGCAACAGCCATACACAAGAGGGAGGTATAAGACAACTTGGGTAATCCTTGAGGTATGCAGAAATAGGAAAAAAAATGGGTGAACCCCTAAATAATTTAAAAAGCCAAAAAAAAAACCCAACACCTACACAGACATAGGCTACACACATGTCTGCATTACTCTGCTCTGTTTCCCCCCCCTGAACTCCTGCAGGTGGGGGAAGAATGAAAGCCATTTCTCTAAAGCATTGGGGATTAAGTTGCCTCGTCAAGCAAAGCCCCACTGCCTTCTTCCTCAGATGGAAAGGGTGTCTTCTGTGTTACGGAAATAAGAATAGGAGGAAATAAGAATAGGAGGGTTTAGCTTCACTCAAAGCATCGCCCTGACAGCTTAGCCAAGCTTCAGCAGTTGCCCAGCAAACTCTTTCCCCCCTCATCACCACCATCCCTCAGCAAAAGATCACATGTTAATGAGATACCTTCACACCTGGAAGGGAAGCAGAGAAAGGCCCCTCATTGGTGCCCAAGGTCTGGGCATCCTGCAAGGCAGAAAGATTGCCTACTACAGGGTGGGTCCTTTAAAAGAGGCCCCGTGGATACAGAGGATACTCTTTTAAAAGACTCGCCCTGTACATAGAGTGCCCAGCACCATTGCAACTCAAGGAGAGAAGAGTTGGCCTAACTATGAGACCATCAGCCGGAATGAAATAGCCAGTTCTAACCTGGACCAGCTGGCTCCACCGGAGGAGTACTTGAGCATTAGTCAGCCCCCTGCTAGCTGTCCATTTACTCGCCCTCTCTGGCTATCTGCCTGGCTCATTCACTCATTCACTCACTTGGTCACCTACCTAGTCTTTCACTCTGGGCAGTCTCTGAATGTTGGTCATTACGCTGCAGAAAGGGCCATTCCGTGCATGAGGGGAAGGTATCAAGAGGGTTAGGGGCAAACCCAAAGTTTGCAGAAATACAGAGTCAGAAGGTGAAGGAACTATTAAGTGGAGTAAGAGAAGAAAGAAGATGAACAGGTAGCTCAACAGAAACAGTGCCGAATTAAACCCCGTGGAAGCCCTTAGGCAGTCAAAATCTCGTGGCCCCCTGCTCTAGTGGGATAACATTGAACTAAGAAAGCTGGATTGTGATTTTATTTCAAGATCAAATCAATATTATTTTGATCCATTGTCGTGGGGCCCCTATAAATAGGCTGGTGCCTGCTCTGCCTATTTGTTAATCTGGCACTGAACTGAAACATGAAGGACAATTTCTCAGATATTTTATACATCTCCAAGTCCAAAGCTGCGTTTTTGGGGGGAGGTGAACTTATTTTGTGGAGGAAGAGAATCTGAGCAACCATTGTTTTGTTTTTCACACACACAAAAATTGTCTTCTGAAGTGCATTTTGAGAATTTTGGAAAATTCTAAACCACTCCGTTCCTAGGAAATGGCTGCTTCCTTTGGCACTCGCTGGAGGCCATTTTGATAACGGACAGGACTATCTGTAAGAAAACGCACACTTTTACACAGTGGGTTCTTCCTCCAGGAGCTCATTTTATTCAAGGCACACCTGACTGAATAATCCTTCAAATAAAAGGCAATACTTGAAGCAGGTTTGTTAAAAACAGAAAGCCACGGTGCACCTTTTTGAAGACAGATGTTGGGGGAGTGTATGTCCCATTTGAGATTTTTCATACTTACTGAAGGGAGACTTTGCAAGTACATTATAGAAGCTGCAGTATCTTGATGTCTTTTGGGAACAAACAAGCAACCATGTTCATACAGCTGAGTTCGGTGGTCAATTTTGCAATCTCTGTAATTCTTTCCACCAAGCGGGAATATGTATTGACCAGTGAAACCAGCTGAGCATCTAAAGAATGTAAAAGAAACAGATATAGTCAATTTAAAAGTCAATAAATGTCAATCAGTGGCATAGCAAGGTCAGGTGGTACCCGGCACGGAGAATTTATTGTTACCCACTGAATAAGCTTGTTGATGTTAAGGGGTTGAGCAGACCACAAGTGGCCACTAGCTGGGGTTACCAGCAGGCAGGACATTGCCTGACTTGGCTCCCATAAGAGATTTTCTTTTGTATATCTTCCAATTACACCTTAATCCTCTAGAGCAGCCTTTCTGGCTAGAGGTGATGTAATCCAGCAACATCTGGGACCCAAGGTTGATAATTCACACCACTAAAAAACTAACAAGCCCAAGACAAACATCACTTCTTAAAGAAGAGATACATTTGTTGGAGGTATTTGTAAAAGTACCTTGTTGCTTCAGGCAAGTTGTCTCCCCCAGGAGTGTAGAAAGGTGCATCATTGTTGTATTCATCAAAGACACCCCATCTGAGATGAGCCCATTCATGAACAAAGACCCTGCCTTTGGAAGATCAATAACAAAGCTAAAATTTGTGACACAGTTTTTGGGTTTTTTAAAATGTACGACATACAGCTAGTAATTATACCAAGCATACATCCTGTTTAAAAAAAAACACTAAAATAAAATTTGAAATACTGTGAAATCACATCAGCAATTGAATAACTATAGAAAGGATAGCCAACATTTCAATCTGATTCAGAAGAGAAGTCCCCGTTTGTCTCCCTATATCACAGAAGCCAATGAGGTGATGACCTTTTAATCGACAGTTGTATCTGACAAGGCGGGTCTAACTATGCCCCCTGCATTCAAGGCACACGACTTCCTGGGAGCTGTAGGAAGTCATACTTTAAATGTATAGTGTACAAGCAGCTGTGGTAACATGGGAAACAGGAAGAGAGGCTCAGATAGCTTCAGCAAGATAGCTTTTCAGGGTTGAAAATGTATTGATGAACCTCATGTGAAACTATTGCAGATTTCTTATGTAAATTTAGGAGCCTTTAGAGCGATTAAGCAACTGCATTGAAGGTCTTAATGGTTTCTTAGGAATTCGATCTTTATTACCTTTTGAAAACTTGACTAGCAATTCTAATACTGTAATTAAAAAAACAACAACCAGACTATTTAATCTGAATTAACAGGTGCTACCTCGTGGACCATAAGCATTATGCAACTTGTCATTCGTCAGGAAGTTAGGAGTGAAATGAATGTATCGCCCAGGTTGCCCACATCCGCCATACTGTAGGGTGTAGGGATCATCTCCATGTTTCAAGTAATGATCCGCCACTATGACATCTGCCTAAAATGAAATAGAACAAAGAAGACATAGAGGTGGACAGTCTAGAAATCCCTGCCATACACTGAGTTTCCATTAAAAGAAAAAGAAAAGAAAAAGCTTACTAGACAATGCTACTATACAAGAAATAGCTTCAGGTCTATAAGTGAGCCCATGAAATAAGATGTACTGAATTCATTAGTTTTTAAAGATATTTCAAGATGTATTTCTGGTACTGTTATGTCATGAATTCCTTTTGGGGAGAAGGGTGGGGAAACACACCAAGGCCCCCAACCACCTTAACCCAGCCTTAGATATCATCACATCTATAAGAACATTAGGTGGTATACAGCCCAAATCTGCATGTTTACTCAAAAATAAATCCAGTTGCATCCCAAAGTGGAAAATATAGATATTATAGCTTGGCATCTGCATTACTTAACTTTAGACACCAGGCAAATATATTCCTCTTCTCTCAGGCTTTGGGCTAATTAAACATTCTATGGACTTTTAAACTTGGGGGGGGGGGGTTGTTGTTTGTTTGTTATTGCGGTATATATTATTGTGTTATTGTATTGTAAAGAGTCCTGTGATCTTTGGATAAAGGGTGGTATAGAACTTCAATCAATTAAAAATAGCTAAATAAATGAGAATTTGTATTAGATCATACAATATCTTGTATTCCACCCCCAATCTCTCCATTTGCCCCAATCTTTTTAAAAAATACCACAAGTATATTTAAATCTTAATGTATTCTTCAGCATTACCTCATCATAGGATTCTGTAGTTACTCTCTGATATTCATTTTTCGGTTTCCATGTGGAAGGAATTATAACTTTCACAGTCCTGAAATAAAATCTTTGCCGTGTAGCGCTGAAGAGATAAGTTGATGCCTCTTTCACCATGTCCTAACAGGGAAAGGAGAGACCTTTGTGTGTCAATGGCTAGTTATTGGCATTTGTGTTTACAGAATGTGACCTTTGGTCTCTTCTGCCACCTTTTTTCCGGAAGCTGGAGTGCCTAGCATGTTGAAAAGTTGAGCCCCTGTCTTCAAAAAGCTGGTAGATGCAATTCACATACTTTTTTGGTGGATCCTCCCATGCCATTGAGTGTTGCTTGACATAGTATGCAAAACTATTCCTGGTATGAAGGGGGAAATAGCAGGGGAAGCTGTACATGACAGGAGGGCGGCCATTTTTTTTTTTTTTTTACGTGGCCGCCATATTGTTTGTGGAAGTCTACACTGCGCAACAACCTCAAGTGCACAATCAGTCCTGTTTAGTAACAAAGGTTCTTCTGCATTGCTTATTAACAGAGCAATCTGAAGTGATTCATACGAAGTGGGACGTTTGTATATTTCTCCTTTAATAGAGCTGGCCACGGGGCCCCTAAACAGAATAAACTATTGCAATGCCAGGCAGGAAGCTGAAGCCTAGAGCAAAGAAATCGCCTTCCTCCACTGGGGACAGCTGCCATCTGAGCTAAGGCAAAGCCACTGAGAAGAAGGGAGACCACTTCCCAGAAATGGCACTCCACTTCTGGAACAGTTTCCTGAAATCTGGTGTTGAAGAGCTCCGGTTAGTTAAAGAAACTTATGAACAGAACATTTTAACCTCTAATGGTCAAAACCTGCGCAACATTTACCTCAGAGTACACACCACCAGTTCTGGCACAGAGGTAACAAAATCACACACTGGGTGCAATGCTGGAGTTTCCTTGCTGTTTCACTATCATCAACCTTCCCTCTATTTTCAACGTTCAGTCTGCGATTGCTGTCGCTCGGGCAGCCAAAATGGAAAATCGCCCATTTACAAGAGTAATCTAGTGGTCTTGGGAGAACTCCAGGTATTGCAGAAATTGAAAACAAAAAAACCAATGGGGAGAGACCTCAAAAAGGAATGAGGACTAAATGTGCTCAATGGAAGGAGGTGCTAGGGGGAGATAGAATGAACTACCCCAGCTGAATGGAATAGGAAGAGGAATATTCCAGGCTATCAATTTTTTCCCCTTGCAAGTGACCTAGGCTTACGCTGTTGCAGAAACATCCTGACATGACCTGGGTTTTCAGTGTAAAAAGGGTGGAATTTTGCCGAACCAGCAGAAACCAGATCTAAAAACTTAAAATCACTACTTGGGGGGGGGAGCTTTTGGGGTCTTCCTAAGAAGCTCAACAACTTTGTGGAATATTACTTTTAGAAAGGGATGAAAAACTTGTGGGGTGTAGGGGCAGCCAGAAGCACCTTGGTTTGCAAAATGCAGAATTCAGAAACTAAAAAAAGCTCTACAATTTTGGTGGTTTCCTACAAAAAAAAAAGCTTAATAACTCTGCGGGCGTCAGGAATTTTACTTTTTGAAATATGGCAACGCTATACAAGTCCCACCTGTATATTTGGGGTGAGACTTGTGGGGTGGGGTGGGGGGGGTCAGAAGCACCCTGGCACCCCACGCTTGCAAAATGCAACTTGCATTTCCCTAGAATATCACTGTCTGAAGTCGCTTGATCAATACATTCAGAAACATTTAACTATCTTACCTTTATGGCATCCACCAATTTGTTGTCTTCCGGGATCTGGGGATCGATTGCGATGACGACGTCTTCAAAACCGCCCATGTTGAGTTTTACCCTGGTACCTGTCACCTCGTGCAGTACTTGCAGCAGCAGCAGCAGAAGAAGAAGAAGCCACTGGTTAAGCGCCATCTTTCCTTGTGGCACTTATTTATCCCCAACCTGGTGCTTCCTTGTTCAAATCCTCGTAAATACTTTTAACTTCAACTTCCTATTTAACAAAAGGCACAGTTGCTCACTTTGGAGGCTCAGAACTTGAGGCTGTTTGCTGATGTACAGGCAAACACAACTACCTAGGAAATTGAAAGCATCCACAAGAATAAGCTAAGAGCTAGAACGGTCCAACTCATAACAATTAAACATCCTCGAATACAATGTTTAACTGTATCATTGCCAGTTACCACCAATACATTGCAAGCATTTCTAAAGAAATCGAAACTACAGTTAATAATAGCAGCGGTCTGGAACTTCTAGATTGCTTTTATAGCTATACACCCTGAAAAGAAAAACTTCACCTTAATCTAAGTGATGTGCTCCTAGCTTTATCTTATTGGGTGCCCAGGGGTACCAAAAGGGTGGGGTATACCATATATTGGGCCCTCTTCTGCACCTGCCAAAGAAGACACTAATCTGCATAAAATGTGCAAACACTTTACCTCTCGTGCAAATCTGTTCCCTCTTTTGCAGATGGGGGTTGAGCACCAAAAATAAACCAGGGGTCACAGAATTGTAGAGTTGGCTAAGGGACCATGAGAGTCGTCGAGTCCAATCCCCTCCAATGCAGGAATCTTTTTGCCCAATGTGGGGCTTGAACCCATGACCTTGAGCTTAAGAGTCTTGTGCTTTACCAACTGAGCTATTCTTGATGGCGAGCCAAGAACCAGAAATACAGCAGGGGTCAAACCAGTGAGGACCAGTGCCCAATGGGATTGGGAGGGCACAAAACAAGGAGCCCAGATGCAGATGGAACCAGAGCTTCTGTTGCCGCCAGAGCTCTAATGCAGCTGGTGAGACCAAGTTCTGGGCAAGCTGGACAACTATGTGAAGATACAGATGGTGAACCACCCACTAACAATGCCTTAGTCTTATCTGGACTGAGCTTCAATTTATTGGCATTCATCCAATCCATTACCAAGGCAATACATTAACAATCAAACTTTGCCTTTCTACTATTACCGTGCCTCACTTATTTCCTGGCACTGTCTCTTACCTCAAGATAGATAGTTAACTGCCCAACCTTGATATAAAGTTTTTTCTCAATATTATTAGCCAACATTTTACTCCAGATCACTCAGCATCCTCTTAACACAATTCACTTGATAAAAAGGTAAAGGTAAAGGGACCCCTGACCATTAGGTCCAGTCATGACCGACTCTGGGGTTGCGGTGCTCATCTCGCTTTACTGGCCGAGGGAGCCGGCATACAGCTTCCAGGTCATGTGGCCAGCATGACTAAGCCGCTTCTGGCGAACCAGAGCAGCACACGGAAACGCCGTTTACCTTCCCGCCAGAGTGGTACCTATTTATCTACTTGCACTTTGGCGTGCTTTTGAACTGCTAGGTTGGCAGGAGCTGGGACCGAGCAACAGAAGCTCACCCTGTCTCGGGGATTTGATCTGTCGACCTTCTGATCGGCAAGCCCTAGGCTCTGTGGTTTAACCCACAGCGCCACCCGCATCCCTATTCACTTGATAGCCAACAGCTAATCCATTTTTTGTTGTTCTGGAGTAAGGTTCCACGTGATTGGGAAGTATCCTGGCAACACAATGGGTTACAGAAATAGCGTTAGGCAGGATCAGAACAGTCGCGAGGAGGGACGACCATGCCCACAAGCTGCAAATCTGCAACTGAACTGCTGCAACGCACCCATGGAATCATGATCCTTATGAGCAGAAGGCTCAAATCCAGGTGCCTGCTGTGAACTCTGTCCTGAAGCCAAGAGCAAGAGATGACCGCCAAGTAAAACAAAGCTGGAACAATGGAAAATTAAAATAGAAATCCCACTAGGATGAAAGAGCCAAAATACTATGACCCAGAAATTCAAACATCATGGCACAAAGCCAAGATGGGAAATGCCCCCCCCCCCTGGAATGGTTGCAGAGACTTTAGGATGGTCCAGGTGTGTCAATAGAAAGTGGGTGGTTACTAAAGCAAACACTTGCTGAAACAGGAGACGAGACAAAGGGAAGATGCTAAAATGGGTGAAACCATGGCCAATTTGGACACCTCGGGAAGGCCACCCAGTAGCTAGCGAGAGAAAGAGAATGCACAAGAGCCGCAGGCAGAAGGACTTTCATCACATGACTCTCCAGAAGCACCTGCAAGTATGAGTAATGCTCACTCAAGGCGTGGAAGAAAGTTCAAACCCCAAGACTAGGTGGACTGCGTTATGCAGTAGAAGCAATTATTGAGCCCTGTACCTGCCTTGCCACTGGCATAATCTGGGACAGTGTGGTCCAGCAAGCTGCCCTCAATGCCTTTTGGGGTGGTACTTGTCATTTGATGCCCCCCACAGCCCTCACGCTGCCTTCCCAAACCCACATAAGTGAGGTGCTGGGTTTTGAGAAGGAGGCAAGAGGGCTCTGGCAAGGTCCCAGAGTCTTCTCCCACCTCCTTCCCAAAGCCTAGTTAGCACCTTATGGCTTCCCACATAAACTTGATGCTGAGCAGCAACTTGCAAATGCATAGTATAGGACGGTCTTGCTTGGGAGGTATTTATTTGTGGGTATCTATTAATGAATGTTCATATGGTACATTGGTCATGTTCGGTCACAGGCCATTTGCCAGAAAACCCCTTTTCCCAGTTTCCAATAAACAATGTTGTAAGTTTGAAAATTCTCCATGAAACATTAGCTCTTTATGTATATTGCCGTACATTTGGGGAAGGGTGTGAATGGGTCGCAGATTTTAAAGCAGACTAACATTTCAACTACAAGTGACGTACTTCTTGACTATTTATGTAGGGAAGATCAAGGCCAGGCACCCCCAAACTTCGACGCTCCAGATGTTTTGGACTACAATTCCCATCACCCCTGACCACTGGTCCTGTTAGCTAGGGATCATGGGAGTTGTAGGCCAAAACATCTGGAGGGCCGCAGTTTGGGGATGCCTGATCAAGGCACTTAACAAACATAGTTTAATGTTAATTAGAGTTCAATAATATTAGCTAAAATACAAAATATTATAAAATAAAAAAATCCTTCCAGTAGGAGACAAACTTAGTTGGTCTCTAATGTGCTACTGGAAGCAGGCCTGGCTCTAGGGGTAGCCTCAGTGGCATGGGGCGCCAGGGCGCTGGGCCAGCAGGAGGGCGCTGCGCCCGCCCACCAGGCCGGGGGCAGTGGAGCGATCTCCGCACCACGGCGCCAGGGCGCCCAACCGGCTTGAGACGGCCCTGACTGGAAGGATTTTTTAATTTTGTTTTGACTGCGTCAGACCAACACAGCTACCTACCTGTAACAAAATATTATGTAAGGAAGCTTACAAGTGGTACATTGGTCACTATGGAATTATGCATAAAATATCATTGGTTGGGGGAGATGCATATAAAGTCAAAACATCTGTGTGTCTTTATGTCTTCCTCATTTGTCTTTCTGTCCTCTCTCACACACGTGCCAGCAATCAGTCAGGTTGGTATCCAACTCTCTTGTCCTATCAGCACAAGTATTTCCACTTGCACAATTGCTACACAACACACACACACACACACACACAGGTGCTTAAATCTGCAGCAGAGGATTGGGGGACCCTCAGAACAGATTTAGGGGGCAGAGGGGAAGGAGAGGAGGGAAAGTCCCATTGTTAAAAATCCTTGCCCTGATGAGAGACTTTCTTAACCCTGAATTGGACACAAGCCACAATCCAAGCACCCCACCTAACCTCCAAAAGGCTTGTTTTGAATAAGACATTGTCTTTTCAGAGCACGTTTATACGTGCATTACAAACAATAGTGGGAAAACATTTGGAAGACCTCATGGGTGTGTGTGAAAACTATTTCCCGTAAATCAAGTGGAAGAGATGTTTGTTCCCTTACATGTTTGTTGATTTGTTTTATTAATTAAGAGGTCATGAGTTTTACTCAAGTTTAGTGCTACTCCGAGTTGACCCACAGGTGTTAATAAACATAAATAACTCAGGATCATTAATCTCAATGGGTCTACTATAAAGAGGACTTTGTTGAACCAGTGAAAGTAGATAAATAGGTGGAGGGAAGCTAAATGGCATTTCCGTGCACTCTGGTTTCCATCACGGTATTTCCGTTGTGCCAGAAGCGGTTTAGTCATGCTGACCACAAGACCCCGAAAGCTGCCTGTGGACAAATGCCGGCTCCCTTGGCCTGAAGCGAGATGAGTGCTGCACCCCATGGTCTCCTTTGACTGGACTTAACCATCCAGGGGTCCTTTACCTTATGAGGAAAAGGGAGTAGAGCAAACATGCTTGAAGAAAAGCCTGGAAAAAGCAGCCCATTCCCTTTGGGTCTCTCCCAGTTGCTGAGCAACTTCAATGCACCAGGCTAGCATTTAAGAGGAGGTCCTCAGTGAGAGGCCTCTGGTTCTGTCCAAACATTTTTGAGGAAGAAAATTCTCTACATTTGTGCATCCTTATTTATCCCAAAGGTTTTTGGGTACCTCTCGTCCCTATGGGACTGTGGCTTCAGTATTAACTTTGGACTGATATTCTGATTGCTGGACTTCAGACTTGGCTTCTTGGATTGACCTTGGACTGTGTTTCCTGACCTTTGGACTTTGCTTGTGTGGCTTGAGCCCTAGACTTTGGACTTTGCACTTGCCATACTGACTTGCTGAGAGGTGGTCCAGGGGTTCAGGTCATGGAGCAACTGTCAATCCACAGAAAACCTGGTTGATGTTTGCTCCGATTCAGCAATAAAGACCCGGTTTCCCTGGAGAAATGGAAGTGTTGAATATGAGCCCTCTCTTACACACGCAGAATTAAAACACAACACCCATTTAATTCCTGGTAGAAATGGACTAAAACTCCTGTGCAGAACCACATCCCTTTTATGTGCTGATGCTGGCCATTTGGGAGAAAGCTACTGTTAATTGTGTACAATGGTACCTTGGTTCTCAAATGGCTTGGTACTCAAACAACTTGGAATCCAAACACTGCAAACCCGGAAGTAAGTGTTCCGGTTTGCAAACTTTTCCCGGAAGCCGAATGTGCTCCATTTTGAGTGTTACGCTTCCGATTTGAGTGCCACACTGCTGTTTTGAGTGCTACGCCGAAGTCTATTTATTTTGTGCTTTTGTTTTTGCGGCTTTTTTGTTTTGTTTTTGTGACTGTGTGGAACCCAGTTCAGCTATTGATTGATTGATTGTGTGACTGCATAACATTGTTTATTGCTTTCATGTTATGGATCAGTGGTCCCGTTAGATAGTAAAATTCATGTTAAATGGCTGTTTTAGGGGTTGTTTTTAAAAGTCTGGAACGGATTAATCCATTTTGCATTACTATCTAAAGGGAAAGTGCACCTTGGTTTTGGAATGCTTTGGTTTTGGAACGGACTTCTGGAACAGATTAAGTTTGTTTGTTTGTTTTTTAATTCATTTTTATTAATTTTTCTGTACATGCATCAACGGAGATGAGAAAGAAATACACAATACAAAAATGATAAATAAAGGTTATACAAAATCCAAAATTTGTATTGTTGTTTTTAGATAAACTAAAAATTATTATCATACATCACCTTCATTTTATAACTTATTTATTTCGATTCCTTTTCTCATTCCCAAAAAAGTTTATTTTTGCTCTTCTTCCCTTAACTTCGACTTCCACCTCTCTCTCTTTTGGGTTTATTCTTCCCTTTATTTAGTTTTGCGCTCTATAAGATTATACCCGTCACAAATTAACTCTCAGATTAAACATAAATTGGAACAGATTAAGTTTGAGAACCAAGGTACCACTGTACTTTTTCGACTTCTTTGATGGTTTCTGAGGTGCTGTACAGAAATAAAAGAACCACTGTAACAAATGCGTTGTGTGAGCCAAAGTATGCTTTCAGGAATCCATAACGATGCTCTAGGCCTGGGCTAAAGGCCATGGAAGGTAAAAAGATGCTGGCCAAGCATTCTTGTTTACAGAGGGTCATTCTTCCTGCCATAGAACTTTGAAATAAGCACTGAGACAAGTCCTATATCCTTCCTGGTGATGAAGGCATCTAGATGGAGGATAATGCTAACAATGGCATCAAATGGACCATTAGAAAAATTCTAGTTTCCTTCCTGTCCCCCTCCCCGCTGCCTCCCATTTTTGCAAATAAACAAGATAAGTAGATAACTTCTCTCTCTGATCCATTTGAGCCTGTGCTGGGACACCACAGGATCTTTGCTTAAATAGGAATGAAATATTATCCATTGGGATAGTTGAATTGACATGTTCCTTTTTCAGAGTTCTATGGGAGGTTCATCCCATAGAATGTCCTGTTAGGTTAAGAAACTGAAAAGTAGATTTTTTTTGTTTTTGTTTTTTGTCAATGCAGAATTTAAAAGTAACCAAGTATGAGACCAGACGAAATGTTGGGTGTTTTAAGTTAAGATGCAAAACATACATCTCAGTATATCTTGCCTTCTATCACTGTGCCATACAGAGCGTGCTCACATACGGTTTGTGTGTGTGGTACGGAAGCTGTACCTCTCAGGACAGAGCAGGGCTGTGTAGAATTATTAAAACAGCAGAGAGCATTATTGGCTGCTCACTCTCCACCTTAGAACAAATCTATACCACCAGGTGCCATAGAAAAGCACTAGATATATCAAGAGATCCAACGCACCCTGGTCACCATTTCTTTCAGCTCCTGCCATTGGGACGGAGATATAGAACTATGCAGGCAAGAACGAGCCGTCTCAGGAACAGTTTCTTCTCTAGAGCGATTTTGGCTTTAAATGGAAAGCCTGGACTTTGAAGTCATCTTATTTTACTTGTTATTTGTATTATATTTACTGTTTTTAATTAGGTTTTGTAATTTTGGATTATGCGGAATGCTTTATCTGAGTGGATGTAGCAACCGAGTAATTTCGTTGTTCCCGCAAGGGGACAATGACGATAAAGATATCTTATCTTATCTTGCTGTGGAAATTGAAAACTTTCTGTTTCAAGAGAAATGAAATTTATCCCATCCACAGCCCCATTAAAAGAGAGGGAAGTGGATGTCCAAATTCTTGGAAAGTTCCCAAGTTTGATAGACTCCACAATATATTTGTTATATTAGGGGATTCCCACCCCCCATTTAAGTAATTTCCTTTTCCTGTTTAGAGGAAGAAGCCTCTGTAGTTTGAAAGTTTGTAGGTTGAAAAGATTTCTGCCAGAGACCAGTGGCTGTCAAGTTTTTGCTGGTCTCAACTATATTTAAAATTTAGTTGTGATAAGGAAGTTGGAGGATTTTATGGTACAATGAGGAGGGAGAGAATGAATTTTGACACTGTCACTCTAAAATAATGAAGGGCTATAGTTGAATGAGGAGGAAATTATTCAGGGGTGTAGCAAGGGCGAACCATCGGAGTGTGAGAAAATATTTGAAAAGAGAAGGGCCTTCTGTATTGGGAACACTAGGAGGATTATGTTTTTACTTACCCAAACTCACCTTCCTATCCTAATCTCTCTCTGTTTTACAAACCTCCTTACAATCCTTTGGTCTACGATATTTTCTCTTCCTCGCCTCCCTTTCCTCTCTTAATAGCATCTTCTTCCCCAAAGACATGCTGGTTTGATGGTTCTGAGAGATTTTTGCATTTTGCATTCAGACTTTTTCCAAGCCACTCTCCTCTAACGACAAAGCTAGATTTTTGTTCAGCTCTCTCATGCTGTGTGGGGAATCTGGCTCTTTGCCCCCCAAACTTCTGATCCGGTTGAAGCCACACACACACAAAACACCCCTATTAGCTATGAATGGGGATGCATACAGACTGAAGATGGTAAGTCACAGCACAGCCCCTTCCCCAAATCTAATATTGTATTTTGGTTGGCTATTGGGTGACACCAGGGCAGAAAGCTACCCTCCCTCTCACCTTGGACTTGATTCAAATCAAGCCCCTCCACCTGCATTATGGGCCGGAAAGGCACAGAGAGCTCCAAATTCTCTGTATCAGGCAAATAAATCACAGAGCTCCTTCATCACATTGTTTCCTCGTAGTTCAGTTCTCAATTTTCCATGCAAGTCATGCTTGTATAAGCATTAAAAAAAAATATTGCAAGGTAAAAGAAAAAGAAAAGATAAAGATTACAACAATAAAATTGAGAAATCTATTTTGTGGTCTTGGATGATAACATTTAGAATGCTGCATATAGTGAAGAATTTTCCAGCACTGGCTCATCTTTTCTAAGCTCCAGCCTTCTTTCTGCAAATACTGCTATGCACTGATGCTAGAGGATGGGAAGTGCTCCTCTGATGCTTAGGATTCTGCACTATGGGGCCACACTCAGCTCCAATGCTGCCCATTCCTCTGTGCCCTGAAATATCACTTGCATGGTGTGCCACACAGAATTGCTAACTGCTGCTCCCAAATCACATCTCAGTTCCAGAGCAA
The DNA here is from genome assembly GCF_965207765.1 of Zootoca vivipara. NCBI lineage: Eukaryota > Metazoa > Chordata > Lepidosauria > Squamata > Lacertidae > Zootoca > Zootoca vivipara. The sequence continues at coordinate 26,002,088 of NC_142590.1, forward strand.
CGAGACCAGGTTTAAGTAATGTTATTCATGTGTATAAACAAAGCAAATAAGAAAAAAACTCAACATCCACTTGGATGGAGACAAGCAAAAACTTGTTTCCTACTGTGGGAAAAGTTCAGTTCAGTTCATATTTAAATGTAACATTACCTAATTTGCACTTTACGAAGCAGTAAGTGAAACATAACATTCCTATCCTGTGAAATTCACACTTTTCGGAATTTTGCAAGACAGTTCTCCAGCTAAGAAATATGCACAAAATGCATACATCCTCCACATTTACAAGTATGGGGCTCCCCTTTGTTACCTAAAGGGGGGGGCTCTCACAGGCTAATGATTGTAATTCTGTTGTTGTTTAGTCGTTTAGTCGTGTCCAACTCTTCGTGACCCCATAGACCAGAGCACGCCGGGCACTCCTGTCTTCCACTGCCTCCCACAGTTTGGTCAGACTCATGTTGGTAGCTTCGAGAACACTGTCCAACCAACTCGTCCTCTGTTGTCCCTTTCTCCTTGTGCCCTCAATCTTTCCCAACATCAGGGTCTTTTCCAGGGAGTCTTCTCTTCTCATGAGGTGGCCAAAGTATTGGAGCCTCAGCTTCAGGATCTGTCCTTCCAGTGAGCACTCAGGGCTGATTTCCTTCAGAATGGATAGGTTTGGTCATCTTGCAGTCCATGGGACTCTCAAGAGTCTCCTCCAGCACCATAATTCAAAAGCATCAATTCTTAATTGAGACACACACACAAAATTGTATTGTGAACTCAGTAATGCTTTTAAAGAATCTTTAATCTCACTTTTTATTCATCACAACAAATGTTATTACCTGCTGTTCAACAGCAATTTAAACAACAGCTCAACACATTTTGAAGGGGAAGGCATGCGGAGCCTTGTGCTATCTTGTTGCCCCAAATCCTTCCTTCAACACCTGACAGCACCTTCAGACACCCATAGCAACCAAAGGGGGGATATTTGGTGAGAAACTCATGGAAGGCCACAATCTGTGTCACAGTTGTGACCTGGGCTGGATCTACACACAGAGGGGAAAACACTATAAATAAGTCATAAATTAGATCGTTATAACAAAAGAAAAAAACAACCCTATGTAAAATCCCACAAACAAATTTTGTGCTCTACAGCCCCATCTGGTGTTGCATCTTTACAACAGAGTTACAACAATACAACTAACTGAGTGTAGCTGAGTCCCTGGATCAGAACTTCGTACAGCTGCTTCCTTAAAAATAAAAACAGTCCGCTGAAGCTCACTTTTGTAAAAGCATCTTTATCATGACATGTAGGTTGGCCCTAAAATGTGAACATCACCAAAAAAAACCCCCACAAAAAACCAGCTTTTGAGGCTCATTTGATGATAGACAGAAACTAGAACTGCTTTGCCTAAGTGCTTTTTGGATCTCATTGTTCGTCAGCTGGCAAGAGTGGAAGAGTTAAGAAATGAAATTGCTTACCCACCTGCTCAGAGGGTTGGAGAGATACAGCTGTGCAGTGGGGCAGCAAGGCGGGAAAATCTCTAAGAAACAAATCCCCACAGGTACCTCCTGGCAGGCCTGTTATTCTTCAGAAAAAAAGTATCAGAACAGTGAAGGGGACAAAGCAGAAGATCTGTGCTCACATTCTCCGCCTTTGTAGGAAGGCAGGCATCTGTGTGCTCTGGACAATCCTTCGTGCATCTGCTGAAAGTCCAGGAATCTCTCTGTCTCCCACATAAAGGCTACGATCCTCAGGACCCTACCCTTGTTCCATTTATCTTGATGTGACAGCTACGTGATTCATGGACATTTTTTTCCTAGAAGAGGCAAACTAACATGCCTGTCTCACACACACCCATTCTGACCTTCCCTAGGACGAGCTGAGCTCCCGTTTGAAATTCAAGGGCACTTTGCCAACCTTGATGGAGCAGAAATCTTGAGGAACAATGAGCCTCTGCAGATCTTGTGTCCCTCAAGAGAGCACGATTGGAGGGGCAATCACTCACTGCAGCCATAGGAGTCTGTGGCTGCCGAGGGATGCAGTGTTGTTTTTCTTGGGACAACATCTTCTGGAGGAGGGTGGCCTGCAATCTAGACTACTGGCTAGTCTAGAAAGGGGGCCTCGTATTACCTGTTCTGTGACTCTAACAATGTCTGCAGCAGGATTCCTCAACCTCGGCTCTCCAGATGTTTTGAGACTATAATTCCCATCATCCCTGACCACTGGTCCTGCTAGCTAGGGATCATGGAAGTTGTAGGCCAAAAACGTCTGGAGGGCCGAGGTTGAGGAACCCTGGTCTGCAGTGATAAAGGTGGGCCAGGCAGGTTTGGGAGTTCAGCTTCTTGTGGCTTCTGAAGTACCCTGCATTTGGCCTCTCCACACCCTGGGGGATGAGAGGGCAGCCCCTTCTCTAGTTGCTTTGGGGGCAAGCTTGCCAGGTGCTGCTTTGTGGGCTGCAGTGAGTTTTCGATTTCACAGAAACCCACACCCTTTCTAACCAAGAAAATTACAGGGGGGGCAGGGGCGTACCCAGGATCAAAACTAGGGGGGTGGGCAAGCCACGGTCGTTCAGGTTGTGACATTTCAGCACGGAAAAGGCGAATGAAACCAAAATTTTAAGAAAACTATATATAATTATAGCAGTGCTTTATTACGGTAGTTATTACAATTACAATTACAATTATTTGCTTGAAAAAATTAATTTTTATTCTAGATACATGTCATACTAATATCATTTTTCTTGGGTTTGAAGAAAACTTGTTCAAAACTTTTGTTTCAATCCAGTCCTGATTTTCCTTGAAGAATTTCCGATGGACGCTCACCAAACACAACCCGGTCAGTCTGTCCTCTCCCATTGTACTTCTGAGACAGGTCTTTACCCTTTAAAATTTAATTTTCTACAGAAATTACTTTTTGGAACCAGTTTCTTATATCTATTTAGGCAGCCTCAATGTCTTCTAAATGTAAATAAGAAGGTAAACTAATAGCGGCCGGCTCAGTTTAGCGGCTGGCGGCTCAGTTTAGTGACGCGGAACTCACTAGACCCCTCTAGAAGATTCCTCTTCTCTCTGCTAGAGCCCGCTAGAGACCTCTCCCTCCCTTGAATCCCAGTGGCTGGCTGACATAGATTCCTCTACCAGTCGCTAGGTGGCTCTAGATACTTCTCAGTTTTTACACCATTTCAGTGTGGTAAACAACTGATTATTCGCCATCGCCCTACCTAATTTTGTTTCATTTCATCACTTTCTAACCATTTAATTTTTATTTTTATTTTGCTTCTGGGGGGGCAGCTGCCCCCCCCACCCCTCGCTGGGTACACCCATGGGAGGGCAGGGAGAGAGAGAGATGAGCTGGCTTAATATATCATTATGATGGGGAAAGCAACTCCATAAAAATTAGAGCCAAATTTGTCAGTGTTGAGTGGAAAACCATTTAAAACAAAACAAAAAGCAATCGATTTGCCCAAATGCTGGGCAGCAGAGGAAAAACCAGCTGTACTTCTCATGTTGAAGGAATTACAACAAATCTCCTTCCACATTCCTTAATATCCACAACTGCACACATTGTGCACACTGCTGCAAATGCACAAAGAGAAAACCATATTGTGCCATGGGAGAAAAGGCATATAGCAACTTCACATTGAGAGATTCTGATTTCAGAGTTTAATCTTTACTAACCATATGCAAAAAAAATCCAAGTAGTTAAGAAATGGATGTAAAAGAACGCAAAAATAGATTGGCTGGATCAGACCGAAGGCCTATATAATTCTGCATTCTTTTCTCACAATGGCCAAACAGATGCCAGTGGGAAGATGACAAGCAGATAATGAGCACAGCAGCCCTGTTTTGATCATGTTCTTCAGTCATTCAGCAGCAAGCTGTCCTGCCTACTGAGAGAAGGTGCAAAATATTAAAACCTTTCCTCATAGGAGAGATGATCCATCTTCATTTGGCTTGCCTTTTTCCAAACCTTTTCCAACTCTAACGTTTACTTTTTGGCATCCGGAATGGTGTACCATATTCCAAGTGTGTTCACGCCATAGATTTCTATAAATATCATATCAGCAATTTTATTTGTGTGCCCAGGCAGAGACCCACCCACCCCCCAGCCCCGAGAGACCACCAGAAGGAATAATGACTCGTGACAATGTGTTATGGAATTAAAAATTGGCCACAACTTTATTAAACCTTTCAGATGTAGGAAGACCTTGACTTAGGGCATTGGGCATGTATCCCTCCCAGCCCGCCAGCCGGGGGACCTGGGGCTCCTCAGGGTGAATGGGATATGGGAGGGTGCACAGCAAGACGCTTGTGTACGCAGGCAGCCCACCCCATATCACTGCAACGCAGGGGAGTTCACTGACAACCTTCCAGTGTATGGCCACTGACTCCCATTTTACAAACCCCTTTAAGAGGGGACCCTGAAGTTCCGGAGCCAACCACAGGGTTGCTGCCAGCTCCACCTCCTATTTAAGCAACTGGCTCCACCTCCCTGCTGAACTGATTGGCTAACTGAGCTTTGGCGGGAACCTCCAATGACTAACACAGGGAGGCAGGCCAGCTCAACCAGCTGGTGGGTTGCCCGTGGCCCAAGGTGCTGCGCACAGTCCCGCAAAGAGCGCCCACAAAGGAAGGCACGAGTGCTCATTTCGGTCCCTAATTATCACTAAACATAGATTTCTCTCCCCCCACCCCACTGCTGCCACACACTGGGTCAATGTTTTCATTGACCCACCCACCATAATCCCAAGATCTCTTTCCTTCCTTATCACTTCAAAAGAAGAAAACACCTAAACTGCCAGTTCTGAATCTGAATGTGATAGTACTGCTTCATCAAGGGCGACCTTCTTCTTTTTCTTCGAAGTCCATAGAATGGCGCTTAGAATAAGGCAAGAAGCAACCAGCGACAGCAGCCCACAGGTTGTCAGAATGACTGCTAAGGCACCGTACTTGGCAGGAGCAATGTGAGTAGCCTTCCCAGGAATAATAAGTGCTTGGGCTATGTTGGAGAGGTCAGAGTACAAGAAAGACTTATCCACTGTGCGGACACCCATGTAAATTAGGGTGACATTTGCCAAGGCTTCTGGTTTAAACACAAACATTTCCTTGGAACCTGCCGGCTGAGGTGCCAAGCTGGAGGTATTCACGGGTACAGCGTTTTCAAATTCTTCCCTCAGTTCCAGAGAACTTTTGCTTATTCTCACTTCGTACCTTGCAGCTGAAAAAAACACCAAGATAACAAAAAGCTATAAAGCATTGGTTTTTTCCTGCAGTTGCCTGGAAGTAACAGGATTCAACACTTTTCACCCCAAGCTATTGTCAATTTACAGGAAAGTGCCCACAGAATTGCAGCCTTAGCCAACCAAAATAAGCAGACACTACCAGACAGGATATAATTCGCAAAAAACAATGGTTTCAGTCTGAGGACACAATAGGACACCAAGGGCATTTTTACCATTGTCAGCACTTAGAGGCAGATACAAATTTGTGTCTGAATTAACATGAGGGCAAGTGGGCCCTGCAACAAAATATTATACTATGCAGTGTGCTGCTACCCTCTTTCACTCTGGAGCCCCCACAAACTGTCGGCATAAAAGGTAAAAGGACCCCTGACCATTAGGTCCTGTCGTGACCGACTCTGGGGTTGCGGCGCTCATCTTGCGTTATTGGCCGAGGGAGCCGGCGTACAGCTTCCGGGTCATGTGGCCAACATGACAAAGCCGCTTCTGGTGAACCAGAGCAGCGCACAGAAACGCTGTTTACCTTCCCGCTTGGAGCGGTACCTATTTATCTACTTGCACTTTAATGTGCTTTCGAACTGCTAGGTTGGCAGGAGCAGGGACTGAGCGACGGGAGCTCACCCCGTCTCGGGGATTCGAACCGCCTCTGCAAATATTGGGATTTTCTCAAGCCTGTTGATATCTCCCTTCTTGTACATTGATAGAGCCATTCTGGCTATGTCAGGAAGGCATTCCTATCTGGATAACTCAGTTGGTTAGAGCATGGTGCTGATAACGCCACGGTTGCAGGTTTGATCCCCGTATGGAACAGTTGCATATTCTTGCAATGCAGGGGGTGTGACTAGATGATCATCAGGGTCCCTTCCAACTCTATGATTCTATGATTTTAAATGTTCTTCTCTGCCAAAAGCACACAATATATCTCTGTTATCCATGGGCAGCAGAACTGGACAAGTGTATAAAAGCATGCAGAGCAACTGAGACTACTGGGGCAAAACTACTGCAGTAAAGAGCAGGTTTAACTAAGAGAGGATCATCACCAATACTTGTCATGATGATATTTAAGAAGGAACAAACAAGGAAGGAATTAGTTACAGGTAGGTAGCCGTGTTGGTCTGAGTCGAAACAAAATAAAAAAATTCCTTCAGTAGCACCTTAAAGACCAACTAAGTTTTTATTTTGGTATGAGCTTTCGTGTGCATGCACACGAATTGTTTGGTTTCTGGTTTCCCTCTACAAATAGGATTTCCAGAGTCAAAGTTACGGCAGAGATGTACATAGGGTCGTTTTGAACTAGAATTCTGTTTTCCTTACATTTATGGGTCTCAAAAGTACATATATCCAAAGCTCAGTGCACATCCAATATGGATTTGCTTGCAGATTTTATCAACACAGTTTGAAACAGTGTTTCCCAAACTTGGGTCTCCAGCTGCTTTCGGACTACAGTTCCCATCATCCCTGACCACTGGTCTTGCTAGCTATGTGTGATGGGAGTTGTAGTCCAAAAACAGCTGGAGACCCAAGTTTGGGAAACACTGGTGGTTGTTTTTTGGGTTGTTGTTTCTTTTAAATACCCTACTTTTAACCAGTTTTCATTAGCAAAGAGAATAAGAAACACTGAACCTACCTTGTCCCTGGTCAAAGTCATCCCCTGGAGCTGTCCAGGTTAAAACAATTTTGTCCTCTTCTGTTCTGGCATCCAAATCAGTAATTTTGCATGGTGGGAACACATCCTTATAGGGGCCAGTGGGAACTCCAGATATGGTGAAAGCACTTCCAGCAGCTATTCTGCTGAAGCCCCCAGAGCTGATGTGCGTATCTTCAGTATTCATCAATGGCCTCGGTGCGTTCATCTGGATTGTACCTATGCCACACCAACATAAACAAATACACAAAAGAGAGCTAAAGACCAGCTGAGCATGCTTCCTGCTAACTAGCGACTAATGGACTTTGGGGCAAGTAGCCCAGAAAGGAAATAAACAACCTGACAGTAATGGGTCCCTACGTCATTGGTAGAACCCGTGTTTCTTCTAAGGCAGGCATAGGCAAACTCCGGTCCTCCAGTTGTTTGGAACTACAACCCCCATCATCCCTAGCTAGCAGGGCCAGTGGTCAGGGATGATGGGAATTGTAGTCCCAAACATCTGGAGGGCTGGAGTTTGCCTATGCCTGGTCTAAGGTAACAGCTTTGGGGATGCCCAGTAGCGTGGCTCATGGTGGGTTAGAGCACTGATTTTGCTGCTGCAGGGCTGGAGTGAGGCTGAGACTCATGGCTGCAATGGAGGGGAGTGCTGGATCGGTTCAGAGGACGGACAGAGGGCCACTGATGGTCCCTCTGATGCAACCACGCAATCCTGACCTTGCTGCTACCCTGCCCCAGCCAGGTTAGCCATTGCGATGCCCGTGGCTCTATCCCTGGAAAGCCCTTCCTAGTCAGTAGCAGCAATCATCATCTCCATTCCTTCTAATACCGAGTTTGGCTCGTCCGATGCCTATCAGCTTGGAAGCAAAATGGGGCCACCCCAACATACAGTAGAAGGTATGGGCTTCTTCATATTATGGCGGCTCACCAAGTATGTAACAATATATGTGCTAGCAATTTTTATTTTTATTTTTATTTTAAAAGCTGCTAGAAACCAAAGTGCTGAAAGAAGGACCCCAATGACCTCTACAGAATGATGAGGGTGATTTGGCCACAAAATGCTGAGGGTCCCAGCCGGGGGAGGAAAGAAGTTGAAGGAAAGGAAAATAGCCTGTCTGAGACCTTAACAGGCTTCAGCATCCTTCAGAGTGGATAACTGGGTTGGGCATAAAGGAGAGCTCAGGATGATGAAGCTACAAAACACACTATGGAGGATGAATGTTTCTAGGATGCATGCATCTAGAAATATTTCATCCCAATGGACCATCCATGTAAACCGCTTGGATCTGCGTGTCGATGAGTTTTTTTTAAAATTAGTTTCAGCTTTCCATGAAGTACAACCAATACAGCCTGGTGAGAGTCTTCCACATGATTATGAGGAGAATTCAAAGAGCCAGCCTGTTGGCATGAAATAGTTGTCTCCCTAAATATTTCCACAGCGGTGCTTGTGCAAAGTAGTGCTTCTTCTCGCTGAAGAGCACGGCTTGGCGACTGACGTCCCAAAGCCTTACCATTTGTTATGTAACCAGGAATATACATCGCAGGACTCCAGAGCATTGCAGGGTATGGGCTAATTGTCTGGTTGTCCCTCTGGACACGAACTTTCAAGCTATATCTTCCGTTTCTCGTGAAAGAAAAGAGGTATTTAGAATACACGCCATCATTTTTGATCGTATCTGCACCTGCAGCAGCGAGGGAATACAAACACAAAAAGTGTTTAATCTGCTTTGGAAAAATCCTCTTAGTCTGTGCTTGAATCAGCCAGTTTCTGCCAACCCACAAAAAAAACCCCTAAAATATAATCTTGTTTAAGTAATGGTGAAAAGTACCACTAAGCCTGCAATTCTATACATATTTACTTGATGGTAAACCTTATGGAACACACTTCTCACTTCATACTTCATTGTATTCCATTGCCATTTAACTCGTATATAATTGATTATCCTTTAAACCTTCTGGACAAATTGGATGATAACCGTCATTCATATTTTGCACTTCTCCAAATTTTTCAACGCAATTCTCAGCCAAAAACCTTACCCAAATGTGTTTGAAATATGTATTTTAGGATAAAGTACATTTTTTGCAATAAAATACACATTTTCCACCTTAAGCACACATTTTTTCTATGGGCTATTTTTATTTTATTTTAAAAAAATGGATGGTCAAACAGGACAGGAATCTCACTTGAAGCAGATTAATCCATTCATCAGCTATAACTAAAAAAAGATAAACTTATAAAAACATATGTTACCTGCACCATTGTCAAAAAGGTCCAAGATAATTGGATCTCCACTCTCTGGTTCAATAATGGCAGTCACATTTGCACCAAGAATGGGAGAGAAGCCTTGATTAACCTGTGTGTACACAATCATTGGACTTGGGTAGGCGTTCGTATCTTTATTTGCGTGGGTTCTCACGGTGATGGTAGACACGTCAGACTTTACGGCTCGCGAGGTCACGGTCATTGTGAGGACGTCAGGGACCCCGTGAGAGTTAGTGAGCAAGTATGTCCAATCCCCAGCCTGAAAAACAAATTTATATATGTGCTCAAAAGCGTTCAGCCTAAATAGATTTTTTTATTGGGTTTTATAAACAAGAATAATGCTGTACAAATAAGTACAGCACGTTTTCTCATGCCACCTGTATATCGCAAAAATAGCATAATAAATGTGGGGAAATATCTACAACAGATGTTTCATTATTAGTGGTCAACGTATAAGTTATTGGTTCATGAATTGGTTTAAATCAGACATGTCCAACAGGTAGATTGTGATCTACCGGTAGATCACTGGATGTCTGTGGTAGATCACCGGTAGATCAGTGGCTCCCCCCAAAGAAGCTAAAAAACTTTGGCTTCCCTAAAAAAACGCTCAACATCTTTGCCCTGCACCCCTAAAATGACCCGAACCAACCAAAACAGGGCTTTCCTTCCTAAAGAAAAAAAAAAGCTCAACGTCGCTTTTCTCTTCCCTAAAGAAGTTCAACAACTTTTACATGAACCCCCCAAAACAGGGCTTTCCTTCCTTAAAAAAACTCAACAGCTTTGACCTGAACCCACAAAAAGGGGGTAGATCACTGCCAGTTTTTATCTCTGTGAGTAGATCGCAGTCTCTTGGGAGTTGGCCACCCCTAGTTTAAATGATTAGAAAGAAGAAGGGGGGAAAGGGGGAGAGGGGTGTGTGGCGAGTGGCGAGTGGGGTGGGGTCGGGTGGTTATGCTTCTATTATTCTACTTGTGTGGATTCTCTTCCTGTTAACTTGATATATTTCCTTGGTGGTGAGAGAAGTTGGAGGTGGCTTAAGGTGTGGTTGGTTGTCTTTGGTTGGCTGTAGAGAGAATTGTTTTTGTGTGTGTGTGAGCGGGGTGTGAGTGATTCGTATGCTTTTTCCATCCAAAGGCAAGTCCCCGATAGAAACAACTGAAGGGGACAATTCACTGTTACCTCAGCAATCCCTGGAATCCGCAGGCGAGCTGTGCGCAAACGTGGATCGACATCAAATTCCCCATTTGTATGGTGTTTTCCTCTAGGGCCACGAAGAACAATATCGGGTTCCTTTGCCAGCCACGTCACTACGAAAAATGTGTCGTTTCCTACGGTGCTGTCAATAATTGTCGACCTTTCAATCTGGCCGTTGCCCTTCACCCTTTCAGCCGCGCTTTCAATCTGTACAAAACCAGAATAATGATAACTTCCCCTTTGCTTTAACATGTCCACTTTCGTCATGTAGCAATTTAAAATAAGACCCGGTTGAAATATTCCATTCGGCACACATCGTAATGATTATTTATCGCATTTTAAAATGCTATGGCTGACAAGCAATTAAAGCAAAGCCAGACAGGGGCACAAAAATCCCCCAAAACAAAACAACCGTATCAGAAATCCACACCTTTTCCACCACAGCCATGTTACAAAAATAATTTCTTTGCTCACTCTGGCAATCGCAGAGCTAGTAAGCAGTTAAATTCCTTCTGGATTCCATCCCCCCCCCCAAAAAAGACAGCACATATCATAAACCAACACTTCAACCCTAAGGCTGCAATTCATGGATTTCAATGGAATGGAAGATTCATACTTGTGTTCAGAATTGCAGCCTTGATTGTTATTCTTCCCTGTGCTTAATGAGGACCTGTACTGAAGATGCCAGGCGAACTATCTCCGGGGAGAGGGATGTATTTTGTGTTCTCGTTTTTGTTTTTTTATGTTGCGAACCACCCTGTGATCTTCAGATGGAGGGCGGTATCCAAATTTAATAAATAATAAGAACAATGAATGGGAGGTGGACAAAAGTACCCTTGCCCAGCCACCATCCCTTTCACCATCCCTAGGAGGAGATTCTGGAGGACTCTGCCCACTGAGCAGGGGAAATGCAGTGTAATAGGACGCGGGTGGCGCTGTGGTCTAAACCACTGAGCCTCTTGGGTTTGCCAGGTCAAATCCCCGCAATGGGGTGAGCTCCCATTGCTCTGTCCCAGCTCCTGCCAACCTAGCAGTTTGAAAGCAAACCAGTGGCAAGCAGATAAATAGTTTTCGCTGTGGTGGGAAGGTAAACGGCATTTCCATGTGCTCTGGCTTCCGTCACAGTGTTCCATCGGTTTAGTCATGCTGGCTACATGACCCGGAAAAGCTTTCTGTGGACAGACGCTGGCTCCCTTAGCCTGAAAGCGAGGTGAGCGCTGCATCGCATAGTTGCCTTTGACTGGACTTAACCGTCCAGGTTCCTTTACCTTTTACCTTCTATAGGCCCTTTTGTAACTTGCCATGGGCAGCATCGACAAGCACAGCAAGTATGTACAAAACATACCCTTCAACTCCCGGATTGAAAAATCCGGGATTAGCGGCAGCGCAGCACCGGAAGTCACTTCTACGCATGTCCAGACATGCATAGAAGCGACTTCCGGTGCTGGGCTGCCCGTGTCTGCATGTCTGGGCACCAGAAATTGCTTCTGCACATGTCCAGACATGCGCAGACAGCCGGGAGCCGGGACATGGCCACCGGCAGGAGCTTTACGGGATATTTACGGGATATAATCAATTTGGGATAACAGCGGGAAACGGTAACAAAATACAGGGGTTTCCCGCAAAAAAAACGGGAGACTTGACAGCTATGGTACAAAATTAAGTTGATAACTAAGTAAACAGAGCTATTAAGGTATGTTGTAAGATTTGCACATTTCGGGCAGGAATGATAAAGGGCCAAATTAAACATGTCACCACAGTTTGCCTGGTTTTTTAAAAAAACATGAATATCTGGTTCTGGGGAAGGAGCTGGTCGGGACAGTGGGATGGGAAATTAGTGAACTGAGCGGAAAGGGAGGTGTAACCCTTTTAGAGCAGGGTGTGACTCTGGAATGCTTTCATTGTGTTTTCTATGCTTAAATAAGTTTTTTATGCTTCAAGTAGAAGGTACCTTTGGATTGGTGGGCCTGGGAAAGATGATTATCGCAAAGAAACTTCCTCCTCCCTCAATTTTTTTTAAAAAAATGTTTTTTTGTTCTGAGTGTTGTTACTTTATTTTTTAAATGCAGTGATGAATAAATAAGCAGATAAATTGTACATATATTGCTTTAATTTATCCATACACAGCCCAAAAGATACATATTCCACCTGAAACATAGAACTGAGAGCTGAACTAGCGATCAATTGCTTGTAATGCCACGCCATTCAAACTGTACAGCCTGAGGAAATTAAGCTCACAGTGCAACTCACTGCATGCATACCTGAGGGATAGCTCAGTCCATAGAGCATGAGACTCTTAATCTCAAGGCCGTGGGTTCAAGCCCCACGTTGGGTGAAAGATTCCTGCATTGCAGGGAGTTGGACAGAATGATCTTTGTGGCCATTTCCAAATCTATGGCTCTAAGACTCTTTTTTATTATTATTATATCTGCCTTCTTCCCAATATGCCCTCGATTGACTAATCCAAGTCAGTCCAAGCAGTCTTATCAAATTCCAATAATACAAAATTTGAGATAAAAGTCTAGAGCTGCAGTACGAGAAATAACACCCGTTCTATTTTATCAAACTAAAATTGTGTACTAAAATAACGGATTGTGAATGCGTCAGCTCCAGAGCTGCTTTCTCCACGCCTCCTTTTAAAATGTATTCATCTTATTATGTAAAACAGCCTTCCTTATAAAGCAAGATATGCAGTATCTACACATGAACAGACCTGGACAGGCTGGTGGCTGGTATCTCCATCACTTGCTACAATGGCACTGAAGACGTCTATTAGGCTATTTGAATCTTCTTTATCAGTGACAAAGAAACTCCGGCCCCCTGAAAAAGAGAGTACAAGGAGTTATCTTAAAAGTTGAATAAAAGATTGACTTTGTTTGACTAGGTTATTATTTCAGAGATTAATGGAGCTGTCCAGACTTTGGCTCGCACTGAATTTTTCTTTGAAATATTCTTGTTTATTTTATGAGCAACAACTATAAAGGGTGTTTGCTATTGCTGAAAGAGACAGTCTTACCTGTCATTTTGCCCAGTTGTTCCAGTTCTTGGGATACAGATTGCCCTAGAGCGATGGTATGAACGATTAAACCAGCGTCGATGACATCAGAGAAACACTTGCTAAGTGAGGTGCCATCTCCACTGGTCAGCAAGATGATTTCAGAACCAGAAACACTTTCATCATGTTTTTTAATTACCTGGAAGCAAATAATTAACCATTAATATGAAGGACACTCGGTGAATTTTCTTGGCAACTTGGAAAAGGTCACAAGTTAAGAGACTCCTTAGCACTTCACTATATTGCTGTGATTCATATCCACAGGACTAAAGTCATGTATTTCCAAAGATTGGTATACTGACAACTTTTGAGAAAAATAAGGAAATGAAAAGCATCCATTTCTTTGATGGTTTTAATTATTACATAGTAAGGGTTTTGTGGAATTTTTGTGTTTTATAAATGTTGAGAACTGCTTTGAGGACATCAGCAATGGGAGCAGGGGAGAAAGCAAATCTAAAAAATAACTATGAAATAAAATAATAATAAAATCTGCCATGTCTAGCCTTATGCTCATCACTTATTTATCTCACCCTTAGTATTCCTAATCTGCAAAATACAGTAAGGTAAAGGTAAAGGGACCCCTGACCATTAGGTCCAGTCGTGACCGACTCTGGGGTTGCGCGCTCATCTCGCATTATTGGCCGAGGGAGCCGGCGTATAGCTTCCAGGTCATGTGGCCAGCATGACAAAGCCGCTTCTGGCAAACCAGAGCAGCACATGGAAACGCCATTTACCTTCCCGCTGTAGCGGTTCCTATTTATCTACTTGCATTTTGACGTGCTTTCGAACTGCTAGGTTGGCAGGAGCTGGGACCAAGCAACGGGAGCTCACCCCGTCACAGGGATTCGAACCGCCGACCTGCTGATCAGCAAGCCCTAGGCTCAGTGGTTTAACCCACAGAGCCAGGACACAATTGACTCAAGCCACTGTTTTGCCCTGGCTCTGGGTGCTGGGCCTCAGGTTTTTAGGGGAGGAAAACTTCGAGCCTAAAGTCAGCCTACTTCTGACCAAGCAGATGCTGAGTGAGAGCCAATTTATTATTGTAGGTACAGAACTTCACCCTCATCAACCTACGGTATGTTGTTTTTTGCAGGTGGTTTTATTGTGCTGTTATTGCTCAAGCCCTGTTTGTAAGCTTCCCACAGGCATCTGTGAGAACAGATTGCAGGATTAAATGAGTCACTGGCTTGATCCAGCAAGAACTGCTTATGTTCTTGTGTGATGTCAGTATTTATTTTGTTGCAATTTTGCATGCTGTCTACTTCCCTTGCTGTATTTTTATGGAAGTGTATGTCTACCCAGAAATTAAGTCCTATTAAGACCAGGTGCATCTTATTGAGTTCCATGTATAAAAGATTGCAACCTAAACCAAAGGATTATGAGTCTGAGCACCTAACGTGTACCTCATTTCGGTTTATTTTTATTCTGTTTTAATTTCTTTGGTATTTTAAGTTTTCTATTTTTCCTTCCGTTTGTTGTCTGTGTTAACTAGATAGATGACGTTTCCAAAGCCTTTTCTTTTCAATTGCGTTTGGAAGTTCTGTTCAAAAACACTGGGTGACTACACAATTGCCCCGCAAGAATAGTTCCAGTTCCTGCACCAAAAACCCAAATGTTCCTATGAGCCGAAATGTGGCAAGAGAGGCAATAACAAAAAGGACTCGCCTGCAGCGCCAGCTGTAAACCCGTGCAAACATTTGCTCCACCACCGTATGAAGTAACTGGCAAGTTGGAAGCAAGCTGCTTCCGTATATCAACACTCGTTATTTGGCGGATCTGAGATTTTACTTCCCCTCCTTCACTGAATGTGACGATCCCAACGTAGGAGTTCTCTTCCACAATTTGCAGTAGATATACTTCTACTGCCTGACGCATCCGAATGATTCGATTGTTCTGTAGGAGGTAAAATATCACCTGTTATTCATTCACCCACAAATAATAATGCAACATGTTTTCACGGAAACAATATCAGGCAGGGTATACTGCCTGTTCAAGAATTCTCCTACAACCAGAAAATCTTCATGTGGTTCTCCAAACAGAAGACTGTCTTGGGGGGGGGGGGGGGAGAAAGAGGTATCATTAAAAGTTTATTCTTCTTTTTGATAATGTGAGAGATTAGGATAGAATGGAAGAACAATATAGCCCAAACTCTCTCCCCAACCGCGAGATGTCTGTGACAAAAGTATCTCTCACTAAACATAAATGAACTGTGAAAAAGACCATGAATTGAAAGTAGAGGTGATAGATGTGCCTTTCCCTGTTTAAGTTTGTTTTGTAATACAAAAAAAAACTTTAATAAAAACTAATTTTTATTCCCCGGCACTTACCTGATATAGGTGATCTTTAATAAACTCTATAATTGATAGCATTTTTGAAAACAAAAGCAAAGGAATTTCAATTTCAGAGCAGGTGTTCATTTTTGCCTCAAAGATTAAGACTGGGGGGTCAGCAAACTTTTTCAGCAGGGGGCTGGTCCACTGTCCCTCAGACCTTGTTGGGGGGCTTGACTATATTGGGGGGGGGGGGAATGAATGAATTCCTATGCTCCACAAATAACCCAGAGATGCATTTTACATTCTGCTCATGTAAAAACACGCTGATTCCCGGACCATCCGCAGGCTGGATTTAGAAGGTGATTGGGCCGGATTCGGCCCCCGGGCCTTAGTTTGCCTACCCATGAGTAAGACTTTACCTCATCCATGCTGCTGGAAAAATCCAAGACTAAACAGATCACTCTGTCTGTCGCTTGTAACAGTGTGAAGGTCGGGGGCAAAGGACTGTTCATGCTGGTTAGAGGAATATCGGATTTAAAGTCATCAGAACTCATGATGACATCCCATGTGCTCTTGTAACTGCACATCCTGTTCTGGGCATTGAGAGCTTCAGCGTTATGGTTGCTTGCATCGCAGAATTCAAACACCTGAAAACAGAAAACGGCAAGAGAGTTCTGGGAACCACAATTAAGATGGATATTGACAAGCTGGAATGTGTACAGAGGAGGGCACCCAGGATGATCAAGGATCTGGAAGCCGAGCCTTATGAGGAACGGTTGAATGTTTAACCTGGGTAAAGAGGAGACTGGGAGGAGATATGATTGCCACCCTCAAATATCTTAAGGGCTGTCACATGGAAGATGGAGCAAGCTTGTTTTCTCCTGCTCTGGAGGCTAGGACTCAAACCAATGCTTTCGAGTTACAAGAAAGGAGATTCCAACCAAACACCAGGAATAACTTTCTGACAGTAAGAACTATTTGACGGGGGAACTGACTCCCTCGGAAGGTTGTGCTCTGAGAATGCTGTAGACTCTCCTCTCTTTTTTGGAGGTTATTAAGTAGAGGTTGGATGGCCACCATCTTCTAGGGATGCTTTAGTTGAGATTCCTGCATCGCAGGGGGTTGGACTAGGTGACCCTTGAGTCCCTTCCATCTCTACAATTCTATGATTGTGTGAAACACTGGTAGAAAGCATCTCCATTAGTAACTACAGAAATCCCCCACACACAAGGGCTTAGAGAGAAAGTCTTCCAGCTCCAAGAGTGCTGTTCCCATCCCATCTTCTTCTAGAAATGAACAATTGCGAATGACAAAAACAGATTATGAGCAATACGTTCAAGAACATCACCTAAACACCTGGAAAGATATAAGCCCCCTTTTCTACATGCAACCTTCAGCCACTGATCCTTCAGATGCTGCTGGACTCCAACCACCCCCCAGCCAGCATGCCCAATGGTCAGAGATGTGGGAGATGATGATGATCAGGGGCATAGGAAGATAGGGGTGGTGGGGGCGGATCGCCCCGAGCGACGCGATCCCAGGGGGCACCATCGCCGCTGCCTGCCCCGCCCCCAAAAGGCGCGGCCGGCCCCAAAACACGGTGCATGCCGCCCCAAAACGTCACTGCGCATGGTGCGCCCTGCCCCATTATGTGCACCATGTCATTGTGCACAGCGCGCCCCGTCCCCAGAACGTGTGCCACATCACTGGGGGCAGCGCGCCTGCTCTCCGCCCCCGGTGGCGGAGCATGAAGCTCCACCGCAGATGATGATGATGAAGAAGAAGAAGAGGAGGAGGTGGAGGAGGAGGGGGAGGGGAGGGGGAGTATGGATTTGATATCCTGCTTTATCACTACCCTAAGGAGTCTCAAAGCGGCTAACAATCTCCTTTTCCCTTCCTCTTCCACAACACACACTCTGTGAGGTGAATGAGGCTAAGAGACTTCAGAAAAGTGTGACTAGCCCAAGGTCACCCAGCAGCTGCATGTGGAGGATCAGGGACGCGACCTCGGTTCACCGGATTACGAGTCCACCGCTCTTAACCACTACACCACATCTGGGGGGACCACAGTTTCCCTATCCCTGAAGTACAGGAAACGTAATGTACGGTTTCTCTTGAACTGTACTTACAGAAGATAAGCTTTGCATGTACATTATAGAAGACGATGCATTTTGTTCCTTGTCGTGTATAAAAGTGCAACCTTCTTTTAAGAGTCCTGTCGCCTGATCAATGACACAGGTGCCTTCGGTGCAGGATTCCTTCTCGCAGACGTAAATTCCAGTTAGGTCAGAAGAACACCTAGGAATACGCACAAGGCAATCAGGACATGAACATACTGTGCTCCCCAAGGGTGTGTGAGTGCAAAAGAAAATGAACGTTTAAAACCTTTAAAGAAACATGAAGCAGGTTATTTTTATTCTGAAAAAGCACACCTATGGTTGCAGCTGCATCAGCCTTTACAAGAAAAAGAGCACAGTTAGAGGTGATTTATTTGGTGGAGCATTGAATTGTCATTATACGTAAGCGAGTTGTCATATGCCCACAATTCTTGTCATTGTTTATGGTTTGTATTGAATGAAGTTATTACAAGCATGTTATGTACAATTCAGAGTTCCTTTTTGAGCCGACCAGAAGAAGATTCACGAAACAGAGATTGAAATCCAGGCACCTCGTTGTCAGGATCGCACCATCACAAGTATATAAGAGAGAATCGCTTTCATGGACTTAATTCAGGAATATTCGAACTGTTTGGCTGAGATACTGAATGGCACATGTCATTATTGTTTTGGCATTGTAGATATTATTTAAGATTCCATGTAATAGAAGGTGTTGAAATGCCGCACATTATTGATAATGTGTTTTTTGCAAACTATATGCAGAATTGTTTAGTTTGAAATTGTACACACACACACACACACACACACACACACACACACACAAACACACCTGCACATACACAAATTTTACCTGGTGGCTTTCACCTGGTTTCGACTCGATATGTAGAAAGGCTTTTCACTGTCATATTCATCAAATACCCCCCACCGAAGGTGGGCCCACTCATGGACGAAAAGCCTGCCTGCATAAATAAAAGCACGGAAATTGCATTGTGACATTTGGTAGTAATCTAACACAGTCCCATAGCAGGAAACGCTACAGAGCAGGTAGTTTTGCAGGAAAGGGGATTGTGTGCTTGACTTGTAAGACAGGAGGAGTTCAAGTTCCTCTACTGACACCCTAACTGGCTGAGCCTCCCCCAAAAGCTGAATCTGCGAGCTTCCCAAGCACAAATCTGGTCCTGAGACCCTTAAACAGTCACTCTTTAAACTGTAGGTCATTGCAGGGAACCCCAATGACATTTTTCCTGGCTATCGATGGCAGTGAAACCCCCACCCCCACCCCATTTAGGATGCCTATTGCAGCTTACGAAATGCATGTTGTCCAAGTGTCTTAAGGCTGCCAATGGCACCAGTTTGTGCCAATTTTCAGCAGCTGACACCTTCCCAACTTTCTCAGTGCCTTTATCGCAAGAGAATATTTTGGAGAATTTCAAATATTTTCCTGGCACCACAGCAATCGAGAGATAATACAGCTTCCTTTAGCAAACAGAGTGTGCCGTTTAATAAATTTCCAAAAACAAAAAACCCACTAGGGTACTTTTAATCAATTATTTCCCCCCATTATCTGAAAAGTAATATGTAGGGCCGCACACATGATACTCTATGTCCCAGTTCAAATGTGGGGCTTCTGGTTTCAAGATTCAGCAACCAGTACTTTATTTATTTCTGTTTTTAAAATGTTTCTGGGAGGATCAGTTCCCTTGTGTTGATACTGAATGTTATCTATAGGTGGATTAATCATACTGGCATATGGTATGCAATATATGACAGTGTGATAAGGGTTAATTAAAAACCAAAAAGAGGCACGTATGACGACACCGTTACTGTTAATTATTAAAGATATTCTTTGTTGGTTACAGTGCAGATGTGAGATTTTAAATTTGTACTTTTTTGAATACACAAAAGGTAACAGAAGAAGAAAGACAATAATTATTTGTTTAGGATTTACCGTGTGGTCCATAGATTCCAATCGAATCATTATTTACCAGGAAGTCAGAGGTGAAATGTATGTATTTTCCCTTTTCTCCACACCCTCCATATTGCAACGTGTATGGATCGTGCCCATGTTTCCAATAAGGAGGAGCAACAATGACATCTGCCTAAAATAAAAGTTTTGTTTAACGAGCAGGTTTTGAATAGGTACGCTTATTATTAATTACTGACAAAAGCAGGAGTTCAGTCCAACAATTACTGACATGTCATAGCCAGATTTCATAATACTCCCCCCCTCCCCCCGAACAGACACTGGAATACAGTAAACATGTTTTTGAACTGCAAAAGTACCAAACTGCACCCTTTTTAGTCATCCTATGAAGATTGCACTTGACAGTGAAATCTTATGCATGCCTACTCAAAAATAAGACCAAATCAGTTCAATGGGCCTCAACATAAGTCCTATTGCTTGTTAATTAATGACAGGGGCACCAACTATAGGGGGCTTTGGGTGCTTGAGCCGGGGGGGGGGGGGCTGCATGACTCCATGATGTCACCTACACTGGGCACCCATAACCTGGGACCCAAGTTGACTCCCCTGATTAATGATAGCATCAACACAGTGCATTTAAAAGCTGGAATGTATGGAGAGGCACACAAATGCGCTTGTGGGTGTGGGCAGTAATTAACTACTGTATTAGCTGTACTTGCCACGTGATCAGAAATAACCTGCTCTTTGTGCTATTAGCGATGTGGTGTACAAGATTTGTTCTGAGCAAATCTTGAAGCGACTTTATACATTATGTCCCCGTCCCCCCCGATAAATAAAGCGGCTTTGAGATTCACTCGCTACACAAGCAAATAAACTCATAGGACGGGGATATGCTACTCATTCCATTTGTAAAATTTAAACACCACTTGATTGTAAAAGGCCTCAGAGCGGTTTACGAAGAGGAATAGAACAATGAGATAATCGGCAAAAACAGTAAAAATGCAACTGTTTAGAACAAAGAAAATTAAAATCAATGATAAGCTAAAAACCAGATCACAGGTCAAGATTATGCATACAGTATCTGGATATGCTTGGCCAAACAAAAAAGGACATGTATTCTATGCATGCCTGTAGCAAACCAGCATCTATTAGGATCAGAATCTTGGGAATTCTGGATCCAACTAACGTTTACATTTTTTAAAAAGCCCAAGTCCTACTAACAGAGCATCCAAAGGCATTACCATTTAAGTACTGAAACTACCGGTAGATGAGCGCTGCACTCCATAGTCACCTTTGACTGAACTTAACTGTCCAGGGGTCCTTTACCTTTACTGTGTTCAGCAACTATTTTAATTGGAGGCAGATGGCTGGAAGAAATGAGGAATAGCAGGCCCAGGTCACTGCCCTTAATACATTACCTTTGTGTACGCCTCTTGCTTTGGCTTTGCGTAAGTGTTTCTTTCCCAAGTTGCAGGTATTAAAATTTTGACACTCCCAAAATGAACCCTTCCTTGTGTAGCATTGAACAAGTAGAAAGAAGCCTCGGTAATCATTTCCTAATAAGAGAACGAAATGATAGGAAAGTGGATTAGCAAGAATCATTCGTTCATGCAAGGAGGAAAGTGTAAACTCATAAATAATTATGCAATCGTCCAGTCAGACTGGAATGAAGCTGCGGGGGGGGGGGGGGGAGTGATTTGAGAAATAGTGAAGATTATGTTAACCCAGAAATTCTTAATTAATAATTTGTCCTTTTCAGCGCTATTTTTCGAGAAAAAGAGCTCCCAAAGTTAGGAATGGTTTAAAGACCCCCCCAATGGTATGAAGTTGGTTTGTGAAACAACACATTTAATGACAGTATTTTATAACAAAGTACGGGAAACATAATGCATGTTGGATGATAAAAAAATCCCAGCACTCGAAGTGCAAGGAGTGTACAGCGAACACAAACAACCCATAATAAGCAGCTGCAGGGCTGAGGGAGGTAGGAGAAATGCCAAGAAATGGCTTGGTAGTGATATGTGCGTTCCTGAAATGCTTTGCTGCTTATGAAAACATTTTATGATAACCGAAAAGTGGCAAACCTTTTCCCCCCATCCTTAAAGCTAAAGGTGAAGCTTTTGTGCTTCAAACTGCATAGAAATTCTGCCACAGAGAGCCAGGACACAAGGACTATTTTATCAATTTCACAACGCTTTCAAAGCAATAGTTTTCATGCAGCGTGCGTGAAGCCAGATTCGAAACACACACTGCACACAGCTTGTCTGGGCAATTATAATTGCCTTCATAATTTCACAACTGTAAACATGGGCTGAAGCAGCAAAAACAACCGGCTTCTATTGCGGCAGATTCACTCGCATTAAAACTAGACCTCTCCAGTCCAGGCCACTCCTTAAATCCACCATCTTAACAACACGGTTCAAGCACCAGTGTCAATATGGGGATGTCTATTCTACTAGGAAATCCGAAGGGATTTCCAAACCAAGCTTGCCATTATCATGAAACATTTGGATTCACTTCACACGCATTCTGGAGCCGAGGAAACACAAATCTGTTCTCCTCACAATAAATATTGCTAATTCTAGAAGCATTCCACCCCCATTGTTCTGCCCAGACTCTGAGGTCCAGTACCGAGGGCCTTCTGGCGGTTCCCTCATTGCGAGAAGCCAAGTTGCAGGGAACCAGGCAGAGGGCCTTCTCGGTGGTGGCGCCCTCCCTGTGGAACGCCCTCCCATCAGATGTCAAGGAGATAAAGAACTACTCAACTTTTTGAAGACATCTGAAGGCAGCCCTGTCTCGAGAAGTTTTTAATGTTTGATGCTTGTGTGTGTGTTTTTCTGGAAGCCGCCCAGAGTGGCTGGGGCAACCCAGGCATATGGGTGGGGTATAATTATTATTTATTTATTTATTTGGATTGCTAAGTTGCTTAACATCAATGCTAGAAGAGATTGGCATAAAAGCGTAATTTCTCCAGTTAGGAGGAGGGCATTCCCATGGGCACAGGGGGTACTTGGGGGACCAACTTTGCATTTCTCATCTCATTGATCCAAGAATCACAGTCTATGACTTCCTGAAAATGTATGTAGGGTTACAAGTCCCTGCCTGTCTGGAACCAGTTACATCAGGGAAGGAGCCAGGAGGGAGGAGTGGAACAGGAAGTTGTAGGAGCTGGACAAACAAGCCATGGGAAGTAGCACGTAGTTTGCAGAGCCCTGGGCAGGTATATCCAGTGACCTTTCTCACCCAGATCCAGAAGATCTGGTGAATTCTGAAAGAGGTGCAACTTCATAATTTTCAGGATGTGCTGCAGTGAAGTCTGCCACAGAAACTCCCTTAACTCCTGACTACTGGAAGCAGAGACCATATCCACATGTACAGCAAAAAAGAGGGGGAACACACTCAGATTTTTAATCCATAACAATAGGGGATCAGGATCCCAAACATTATTCTTTTCTATTAAATATATATATATATCTGGATTTAAGATTACCATTCAGTTTTTGGCAGCTATTTGGCCAGCCAAAAGCTGAAGGCGAGGAACGATTTCTGACGTGCTGCCTGACATGCAGGTTTTTGCCAGCCATGCAGCTAGAAGCCAGGGCAAAAGCCTGATGGTCCTAAATAAATTTAGGAAACCACCCTCTGTGGAGAAGCCAAGCCCAATGGTGACAAGATGATAAAGGTTGTTGTTGAAATGACACCTTATGGGGGAAGGGAATGTTTTTAGTACGAATAGCGAGAAATATTAGAGCTGCGGTATCCATTGAGTTGTCTGGGAACATCGTAGTACAATGATTTGATAAGAGGTTAAGAATATGAAATTATGTATGTTTCGTTTTGTTGTTGTTGTTTTTCTTTTTTGTTTCTGGTTGTTGTTATTTGTAGTGTTTTGTTTTTACTAGATTTTTTAAAAATAATAATAATAAATTTTGAGGGGGGGAAAGAGTTGTCTGGGAACACATACTGCTGCAGACTTACTAAAGCTAAAAGGGGCTGACCCTTACCAGTAATTATTATTTAAATAAGTCCCATTAGTGTGCATGCTGCTGTATAAAATAAAAGATAATAGGTCTCTTTCAGGAGAAGGTTACCCTCTAAGAATTGACCTAGGGGGGAAACAACAGGGGCAGCTGTCCTGTGGATAAAATCATCATCATCATCATAAAACAGACTTTGAAAGATCTTTATCCCTGCCTTTTTTCCTCCTCTCTCTCCGCCCAACCTCACAATGCCCATGACAGCAGCATCTCACACTGAATGCAACAGAATTGTAGAGTTGGAAGGGATCCCCAAGGGTCATCTAGTCCAACCCCCTGCAATGCAGGAATCTCAGCTAAAGCATCCATGACATTAAAAACAAACAAACCAGTCTTGCAGCACCTTAAAGACTTCAAGCCTAATCATGTCTTACTCATATGTAAGTCCCCGTTAATTCAACTGCGCTTACTCCTAGGGGTAACTGGGGTTAGGATGGCAGCCAGATCTGCCCAGAGGTACAGCTATGGAGGGGTGGAGGTCAGTAGCCCCCCACCCGGCCGGTCGGATTAAGGTTCGATGAGGCCCTAAGCTACTGAAGGTAATGGGGCCCTTTCTATGTCCAGCTGTCCTTTGTCAACAACAAATTGTCACTGGTTTTTTGTGTTGAATATATGCTTTATGGTAATTTACAGACCTAATTGGGGGCCCCTAAACTGTAGTTTGTTTAGCTTATACTGCACTGAGCTCCAATGCTTGATCCTGAGCCGCAGCCATCCTTCCGAGAGGCAGGCTGCCTTCTGTCTTAGGTTCCAACTGCATTTATTGAGACTAAAGTACCTGTTTACAAACTATGAGCCCAAAGTCAGTGGAAGCGGAAGCCAACAGGGCCATTCTGTGTAGTGCTTGGTGTATATGCTCGTTAAAGGAGCATTAGGCGGAATATCTACGGTATCTATCCAGCTGAATGAAAGGATGCAATCAAGCAGGCAGTGGACCTAAGGACCTTTGTTCTTTCAAAGTGCACCTTCAGAGCACAGCGAACATCCTTGGGATTCCACACTTTCCTCCGTGAATGCTTTGAATCTGATCAATACGGGGTAGCTATATAGCTCTTCCTGAGCATGGAAATGAGAAAAATACTTTGCAAAAGGCGCAGAGGAAGAAATATGTTCAGAATCAGGAACACCGCATGTTTGTGAAAGATGCAGCCACGGAACAGAATTTTAAAGAACAGATGCATCAATACATTTTGCCTAAAGGTGCAAAGGGAGATCTATGCAACACCACGAGCACCGTGACCAACGCCTTAAGGCGGGGAGGAATGTGCAACTGGTGGATTTCACATAGAAAACCCCCCTGAACGCATCAAACCATTGAGAGTCGCGAAATTGGCACAAACAGCCTGCCACCCTTTTATAGCATTAGAGTTGTGCTTTTCAAACAAAATATTTGCACCCCGCTGCAACTGAAGACGCGTCGTGCGGAGTTCAGAAGACAGGGAGACGATAGAAGCATCTTCCCTTCCTCCTCGGGTCAGCTTCCCATCACCAGATGCGCGAAGGGTCCATTGGCAACAGCGCCGGTTGCCTCCTCCCTCCATCTTTTACCTTAAGGCTGGAGACGATTTTCGCCTCTTGGGGGACGGAGGGGTGAATGGCGACCAGCAGCCCCTGGTAAGCGCTGCCCTTCAGCGTCGTGGCGGTGACTCCCCCTCCGAGGAGCTGCAGGAGGGCGAGACCCACGCTCAGCCCCAGCAGCCCCACGGGGCCGGCCCCCGCGTCGCTTTTTCTGGCCATCCTTTTCTGGAGGAGCACGTCGGAAGTCGGCAGCGCTTCCCTCGCGCAAGACAACAACGCGCGGCAGGTTTTGTTGCAGCTGCGCGCAAAGATCTGGGGATTGCAAAAAACGAGGCGCGTCGTAGGCTACGGAGACGGGATTTGTGTTTTGTGGTTTTGTTTTTTGTCTTCCCTCCCCCGCGGGCGCTTCGGATTTCTTCATCTTCTCTCACTTCAGCAGCTGCTTCTCGAGATCGGGAAAATGGAGAGTTTCTCTTGCGCATGGGTTGTTCTCCCTTGCAGACGGGACGCAACTTCTTCTGAAATCGCAGCCCTCACCCCAAGTTGCGCTCGCCTCTCCCGGAGAAAAGTCGTACGTGGGCAGCAAAGAAAGCGGATCGCTCGAATATGTGCTCTCTGATAGGACGGCCTTAAAGCAGATACCGTAGTTCCCTAGCGAGGATGGAAGAGAAAACTCGCATCTTCATCGCACCTTGGCAGCTGCAATACCACCACGTCGAGCAGATTTACTGACTGTATATTTAAACACTTTAATCGGCCTTTGGAGCGGCTTATCCCAGGTGGCTTTTACCACCAGAATGCATAAACGTAGCATGAGTGGCAGTATAATACATATATGTATAGATTGTGTGGACTTTCCTTCCTTGGAGGTTTTTAAGCAGAGGTTAGATGGCCATCTGTCGTGGATTTCTGCAGTGCAAGGGGCTGGACTAGATCACTCTTGGGGTCCCTTCCAACTCTACTGTTCTGTGATTCTGCATTAAAAATCTGAGCATAACCAAAGTAGCCAAATGCCCTTAAAGACCCTGAGATGCCACTTCAAAAGTCTTGGAGGAACATGCTATTCCTGAGTGTGGTGTTGCAGAGCTTTGTGGGGTCACTATAAAAAAATGAGCCATATGCAGACCCTTTGGTGTGGGGTTCATACAGGTAGCAGTTCTAGCTCCTCCTGGAGTCTTGTGTGCCATAGAGCAGGTTTGAAGAGCTGGCAGCCTTCCAGATGTTGTTAAGACCACAACTCCTATAATTCCAGACCATTATGGCTGGGACTGTGCAAGGTTCTTTAGCCAAACCTTGTTTTTGTGTGTGGTGTTGTTTGTTTGTTTGTGTGTGTGTGTTTCGTAGCAGCCCCAGCTAAAATGGGGCCTGCTGACAGTAGCAACAGAAATTCCTGCCCCCAAGGAATTTGCAAGTTAACATTCAATTTGGGGCAGCGGTAAAGAGGAGCGGAGGAAGTTTAAGTTCAGTTAGATTCCAGTAAGGGTTGACAATTGAAGTGCCGTGGCAAAGGTTTTATTGGGAAGTTGGGTTTTCGAGGCTGATCTGAAGGAAGAGATAGAGATGTTCCTGGAGAGAGGTTGGTGGGAGGGAGGGAGAAAGGGCGCAAGAGAGCTTCAGCCAGCTGTGATGGGGTTAATTTACTGCAGCCCATTTACAAATTGCTTCATATGAAACACCTGAAAGCAATTTAAGAAACACTACAATAAAACAACTATAAAATGATTTCCACATATTTAAAATAATTCCACATATAAAAACAATTCCCACATTCTAAAGATCAGACCTCCCGATGAGATTTATCTGCTGCAAAGAGCACTGCGATCAGTAGCTTAGACCATGGTGCTGATAGTACAAAGGTTGCAGGTTTGACCCCCATATGGGACAGCTGCATAGTCCTGCATTTCAGGGGGTTGGACTAGATGACCCTCAGGGTACCTTCCAGCACTACAGTTCTATGATTCTAAAGGACTAAGATGGGTTGTTGTTTTTAGGTGGGAGGGCTGAAGATTACAGGCTGGGGGCAAGGCAATGAAGGGCTTTGAAAATAATAAACAAAGTGTTTGTGCTAGAAATGATAGCAAGCAGGAAGTTATAATTTAATGAATGATTTCGGTGACAAGAACGCGGCTGTAGCAGTCAAGGCAGGAGACTGGTGAAGAACAGGACATGGTGGCATTTCTTACTGTTTAGAAAATTTGTTGCATCCCCAAGTCATTTTTCTTAAGATTGTTGACAGCCTTCCTGATCTGGCCCTCCCACCTGGCCTTTTTTTCCTTTTGTTGCAGATGCCTCTTGAAAAGCTCCAGATGCAATCCTGTGCGTGCTTACCTGGGAGTAAGTCTCAGTGTGGGACTGAACTTTTGAGTAGCCATGCACTGTCCGCCACAGCAGAGCTGCACTTTCTGAGAAAACCCAACACTACCAGGCCCTGGCTGTTAGGTAACACAATATAATCAAATGCACTTAAAAAAAAACAACCTAGTCTCTTTTCCAGATTTGCTGCCAGTGACTGGTCTACTTTGCAAGGCTCCCACTGGTCCAGCAGTAATGGAGAGGGCAAGAATCTTATGATCAGACACCTTCAGATTGGGTAAATGATTAGCATTGCTTGCTATTCCTTTGGGTCTTCAAACCTAGATTAGCTAGGGAAGTTTATGATCTCTATACCATGACAAAACACAAAGGCTACAATCCACACACCCACTTCGGGCTGTGGGAGGGTTGGGTTGAGCAGCAGTGCCCAGCAGAAAGCCCCCCCCCCCAAATGGGTCATTCTGAAGGCAGGGCTGTGCTGACCCAGGATCTGATGGTTCTTGAGCTACTATCACGGCCTGCATTGACCATTCCTGGACTTGATCAGTAGTCTCCCTGCCACACCTGCTTGGTGCTGTGAGTGGCAAAAGTGTGGATGTGGTGGTTGCCCTCCAGAGACTCAGCAGTTGCAGGAATTCTGGGTTGCTCTGTGCTTGCATTAACTCATCAGCATGGAACAAAACCTGAACTGCCAGCAAACCCAGGTAAACCCTGGCATCCGGCAAGTCTAGGCTTGAAGCTGCCACTGAAGAGAGGATGAGCAATCTCTTTGCTACTTGCTGTAAAAGGAAGCACTGTTCTAGCATTAATGTTTTTAAAAATATTTTAGAACTGCAATGCATATTCTATATTACAGTACAGTATTATTACCCTCCCTGTCATTGATTAAAAACACACACATAAAACAGGAGTTTTATTTGTAAAACCATTACCGGTATTCTGAGGGGCATTTCACCATTGCACAATTTTTCTCCCTAAGGCATGCAATGGGTTCATTACGGGCAAGGAAACACCCATAAACCCTTCCTGAATATGCAA
Organism: Zootoca vivipara; assembly: GCF_965207765.1. Taxonomy (NCBI): domain Eukaryota; kingdom Metazoa; phylum Chordata; class Lepidosauria; order Squamata; family Lacertidae; genus Zootoca; species Zootoca vivipara. The sequence continues at coordinate 26,030,681 of NC_142590.1, forward strand.
ATGAATAATGATGGGCCAACTATTTATATTATACTACATGATTACTTCGGGACGCAGGTGGCGCTGTGGTCTAAACCACAGAGCCTAGGGCTTGCCGATCGGAAGGTCGGCGGTTCGAATCCCTGCGATGGGGTGAGCTCCCGTTGCTCGGTCCCAGCTCCTGCCCACCTAGCAGTTTGAAAGCACGTCAAAGTGCAAGTAGATAAATAGGTACCGCTCTGATGGGAAGGTAAACGGCGTTTCCATGCGCTGCTCTAGTTCGCCAGAAGCGGCATAGTCGTGCTAGCCTCATGACCTGGAAACTGTCTACGGACAAACGCCGGCTCCCTCAGCCTATAGAGCGAGATGAGTGCGCAACCCCAGAGTCATCCGCGACTGGACCTAACGGTCAGGGGTACCTTTACCTTTACATGATTACTTCAGTCAGTGATACGCAGTGCATTTATCTGCGTTGAGGGTCAGGCTTGCTATGCTTGCTGTTGCTTTTATTGACAGTGTGCACTTGCAGCCTTAATTTTGGGCAGGGAGGAGATTAAAATGTATAATTATTTTATGAAGCTTCACTGCAAACCACTTGTACAGTAAGAAAGAGGTCAGATCAGATTAGGGAGAAACATAATTGCTTAGCAGAAGCTGGCAAGAATTCCAGTGGCTGGCTATTCGCTTTTGGGAGTACAGTATGTGACATTGGGAGTTAAATTGGTAGGCACCCCATCTTTATGCAACAGTTACGGACACCAGTGCCTCTGGAATCAGAGCAGCCGATGTTCAGCAAATTGCAGGCTGTGCACAGATAATATATAAAAATAAAGTTTCTGCTAGGCACTGGAAGCAGAGAATCCTCTCGGGAGAACACGGCTGCCAAAATTAAAACAACGGACAAAGAGCTGCTTTGGAGTTTCCTGTTTCCTAAATCATACCTGAATGAATATTATTTTTACAGCGTTTGATAAGGATCTGAAGAATGCCGCGACACATGCAGAGTATTTAAAAGGATTTGTTTCTTAAAATACTTAAACAGCAGCTTTAGCAAACAAACTACCCCCCCCTAAAAATACAATTAGGTTGCAGAAATTAGGAAATTTTGGCAAGAAACATGAGTAGATTTGCATCTGAACGGATTTGCTTGCAAGCTGGGAATTGCAGTGTTAAAGAGGCAATTTTTGGGGGGGGGGTCACAGCTGGTTTGGGCACACGGGTGCGGAGCCTTGGGGTTGACTGAGGGGCGCCTTGGGGGTGCCACTGGGGGGGCGCCATAGCTATGATTTAAAATGAAGCACCAGAGAGGCAGAGGGACTCTGAATTTTGGTGCTGCACAGGGCACCGCTGAAATTTGAAACTGCAAGATCCACCGCTAGCAGAATGCTGTTGTGCTGATGTTGAACTTGCAGGCTTCCCACAGGCATCTGATTAGCCCTGGTGAGAACAGGATCCTGGACTAGATGGGCAGGATCCAGCAGGCTTTTCTTCTGTTATGTCAGCTCACATCCGAGAATACAGCATTCATCTGTACTTACATCTAAAAATCAACACATATAAATCTGTATTTTGAGCTATAGCTTACCGATCCCAAGGAATGGCAAGTGTGTGTGCACACAGACATATGCACACATGTACATAGCCCCAGCTGCCACCCCCCTCATGTGCCCCTTATCTTGTGCAAGCGCATGAAGGCGACAGTATGGGATCCTTGTAAGGGTGAAGTGTGGGGAACCAGGAGGAGGACATCTTTTTCTTTTGACACCTCCTGCCCACCCAATTCTTCTTTCTTTTTTATTGGCCCCCGGGTGTGCCAATAAAATATTGGGAGGGGAAGGTAAGCCCCACCACACATAATTGATTATATGACGCAGTGCACACACACATCATTGAAAGTACTCAATTAACTGAGGGTCTGCCCCCTAGCCTCCGTAATGTCCTCTTTCTTGGGGGTATTTTTTACCTGTGAATTCTCAAAATAATCTCAACTTTAGAGTGTGATCTTCTACCTTCTCGAAATCCTGGCTATGCCCATGCACAGAAATGCCCATCAACCGGGGGGGGGGGTTCAAATATTTTATGGGGGGCAAGTCTCCTCGGCCCCTAGGAGCTGCAGACCCTCCAAGTGTCCGTATTTTCTAGGGACTTCCCTGATTTAGAGAAGCCGTCCCGGTTTCTGATTTGATCCACTTTTCCGTAGGCTGTCCCTGTTTTCGTTTGAGAAATGTCAGGAGGGTACGGAGTGATCTGACCCCCCCCCCAAGCCGTCTGAAGGCAATCCTGTATAGGGAAGTTGTTTTTTTTAATGTTTAATGTTAAGCTGCCCATAGTAGCTGGGGGGCAACCCAATAAGATATGTGGGTATAAATAATAAAATTATCCATTATGGAATGGGATGTCCCAAAGCTCAACCATTTGGGGTTGTTCCCAAAAGCCAAACAATTTTGGCAGTTTCCAAAAAAGGAATTTTACATTTTTGAAATAGGGCAACTCTATACTGTACAAGTTCCACTTGGGATCAGACTTGGAGTTTTTTTTGGGGGGGGGTCAGAAGCACCCTGGCACCTATGCTATCAAAAGGCAACCTGCATTTTCCTAGAATATCTCCCTTTGGAAATAGCAGTACTGAGTCAGTGGCTCATATGCTTCTGGCCTGCACTCTTTATAAAGATTTGATGTTATTACCCCTCTATTATTATTCTCCATGCTGGGTCGCTCAACCACTATCCTTTCTTTTAGCAGATCAGGTGACAGCAAAAAACGGCAAGGTTTTTTACTGGGGCAATTAGAATAGGATCTATTATTTGCTTATTGATGTAACCCCCCCCCCAGTGCTTTTTCTATAGTTAAGTTTCAACCTCTATCTTAAGTACATTTTATTTCATTGCTATGGCTAGCGGCTGATGCAAATAAAGATTCTTCTTCTTCATAGAATATCACCGCCTGAAGTTGCTCACTCAAAACATTCAGAAACATTTAACTGAAAAAAAGCTCAACAATTTTAATGGGTTCCTAAAAAATAAAAAGTCAACAACTTGGTGGGGTGTCAGGAATGCTATTTTTTGAACGGTGGCAACCCTGCACCCAGGGCCGGATTTAGGTTTGATGAGGCCCTAAGTTACTGAAGGTAATGGGGCCCTTTATATGTCCAGCTGTCCTTTGTCAACAACAAATGATATAGTAATTTAGGGACCTAATAGGTATTTAAAGCCATTTGCACATGTTGCCATGCAACCAGTCCATGCAGAATGCAGGCACCCTATATATAGATATGGGCAAACCAGTGATATTTTAGGGAGCAGGCTAGCAGGCGGGACCCATGACTTACATCATAGGAGCCTACACAACACATAGGAGCCTACACAACACAAAACACTGTTGCTGTACGTAGGTTTTATTTTATTTGTTTTTTATCTTTTATTTTGGAAATGTACATCTATTGCCCTTTAAAAAAAATTGGGGGGGGCAAGAGAGAGGGGCCCTAAGCTATAGCTTGTTTAACTTATACGTACAGGTGAAACTTGGAAAATTAGAATAGCGTCGAAAAGTGCCTTTATTTCAGTACAGTAATGCAACTTAGAAGGTGAAACAAATATATGAGATAGATGCATGACATGCAAAGCAAGATATGTCAAGCCTTGTTGTAATTATTTGTTGTTAGGCGGGTCAATTATAAATGGAATGTAATTAATAAAATGTAATAGCGAAGAGTCGGACACGACTAAACGACTAAACAACAACAACAAATAGCGATGTTTATTGTAACTATTTGTTTTATTGCTGTGGAATTTCCGAAAGAAAGCATTTGTAAAAATTAAAATAAAATAAAAAGTTGCATTACTGAAATAAAGGCACTTTTCGACGATATTCTAATTTTCCGAGTTTCACCTGTATAGAAATGAGCAAACCAGTGATATTTTTGGGAGCAGGCTAGCAGGTGGGGCCGATTACGGAGCCTACACAACACAAAACACTGTTGCTTTATGTAGGTTCTATTTTATTTGGTTTTTTTAATCTTATATTTTGGAAATGTACATCCATTTCCCCCCTTTGATATCCCCCCCCCAAGAGAGTGGCGCCCTAAGCCAGGCACCCCCAAATTTCGGCCCTCCAGATTTTTGGACTACAATTCCCATCATCCCTGACCACTGGTCCTGTTAGCTAGGGATCATGGGAGTTGTAGGCCAAAACATCTGGAGGGGCGCAGTTTGGGGATGCCTGCCCTAAGCTATAGCTTGTTCAGTTTATACATCAATCCGGCACTGCCTGCACCCAAGAGGCGCGCGGCGGTTTCCCCTGGTGAAGCGGCGCGTCCCTCTCCTCCTTCCCGCCTTTCGGGTAGCCAATCCGCGCGCCAGAGCCGGCGCGCAGCGGAGCCCAGCCCCGAAGGCGGAGCGAGGGCTCTCCGGAGGAGCCGGGCGGCGTCGGCGCTGCTGCTGCTGCTGCCGCCGCTCTGCTATCCCGGCGGCGCCTCGCGGGGTTGCCTGGCGAGGGCGGGAAGCGCTGCTCCGTTGTCCCGCCCGAGAGCGCGGCGTCGGCGAGCTGCAGCAGAAGGAAGGCGGCCATGGAAGGCAGCAGCGGGGTAATGGCGGCGCTCGGGGGAAAGGGGTCGGGAGGCGGGAAACGGCGCTCTGGCGAGGGGACGAGGCTGGTCGAGGCCCAGAGCCGCCTGTCACCGGCGACCTTGCAAGGCGTTGCTGCCAACACCTGCGGTCTCCGCCGGTGGCCGGCCTCTTCTTCCGGCGCCCGGAAAGCAGCGTGCCTCTGAGCGCGTGCAGAGCGCCCTCCGCCAGCGCGCTTGCTGCGGGGCGGCCGCGCCTCCTCCCTGGGGGGGGGGGGCAGCGCTTCCACGGATCGAAAAAGGCTTTTTAGAAATGTACCCCCACCCCCTGCGCTCGAGCTATTCCCTTATTTTCAAATGCTTTTAAGTTTTTTAAGGCAGGCTTAAAAAGGTTTGATTATTGCTCTCAAGTAGCGGAGGTGCCAGTCTTGGAGACTCAAATAGCAATATAAGCTGCAAATAAAACGTTGTAAAGGTGCGTTATACCAAAGAGACGCCAGATGGCGGTGGTGATCCACTGCAAATTCAAGACATTTATCAAAACTTTTTTTTTTAAAGGAATTTTCGCAACTTTTTTTTACACGTGTCTAGATTCTAGCTTGGGCAACTGCTGCTACTGCGAGGCGAATGGTGCGCGCCTCTTAGAGCTTGCAGTTTCTTGCTCTGAACTTGCCTCGCCAGTTGTGGCTATAGAGGCGCACCTCTGAATCTAAGTTACCATGAATGATTTTTTTTAAAAAAAATCCCATTCTCCCTTTGGAATCTCACTTAATGCTATTGTGTGCAAAAGCTGCACCAGCGCACACTTCACATTGAATTTGCATCCTCATAACAACATTTCGTCTCTGGCCAGAAAACATGTTATTGGATACTGGAACAAAATCAAATTGGGAGAGGTGGTCCCCCTCCCCAAAAATGTAATATATTTTGTACAAGGGCCCACAATGAAGTGGGTATATGTATGTATGTGACGACTGGGTGGGATTGCTTTTGGGTATTGCATGTCATTGGTTTAACCTGAACCTAAGCTCAGTTGCCATGCTTCCCAGCTGGAGGCTTCAGAAGTCTTGAGCCCCTTCTTCTGGTTATAAATTAACACGTGTCCCCCAATAAGATCTTTATCTGTGTGTTTTCCCTCAGATAACACGTCCACGCTACCACAATTACTAGGAAGGATTGTCAGATGCATAATAATCAGAAGGGTGGCAATCACTCTGTGGAATTCTAATAAGAGGGGTGTGATCATTGCGTGGCACCCAGAAAGCCCCAGAGAATTTTAGAACTGGGCACCCCCAGTTCTAGAAGCCCATTTAGTTCAGCCCCTTGCTCAGTGCAGGAACTTTTAGGATGTGCAATGTGTTTCTGCTTATGCGATGGGTACCCTTGGCTTTTTCTCCAGTGACCGAACAGCATAAATAATAATAAAAAGCATAGTACAGTGGTAAAGGTAAAGGGACCCCTGACCATTAGGTCCAGTCGTGACCGACTCTGGGGTTGCGCGCTCATCTCGCATTATTGGCCGAGGGAGCCGACGTATAGCTTCCAGGTCATGTGGCCAGCATGACAAAGCCGCTTCTGGCAAACCAGAGCAGCACATGGAAACGCCGTTTACCTTCCTGCTGTAGCGGTTCCTATTTATCTACTTGCATTTTGACGTGCTTTCGAACTGCTAGGTTGGCAGGAGCTGGGACCGAGCAACGGGAGCTCACCCCGTCACAGGGATTCAAACCGCTGACCTTCTGATCAGCAAGCCCTAGGTTCAGTGGTTTAACCACAGCGCCACCTCAGCTTAGTTTATGAAAACTTGGATTAAGAATGCTGCAAACCCGGTAGGTGTTTGGTTTGTGAACTTTGCCTTGGAAGCAGAACATGTTCCACTTCCTGTTGAGTGTGTTCCATTTGCAAATTGAGTCCCCCGCTGCTATGGGAAAGCACGCCTTGGTTTAAGAACGCTTTGGTTTAAGAACAGACTTCCGGAACAAATTAAGTTCATAAACCAAGGTACCACTGTAATAGAAATAAACTCTACTTGGAATAATTGTGCGTTAGAATATTTTGAAAATGCCTCATTTGCAAAATGGCTTTTGCATCACTAAACTTGGAAGACCTTGAAGAATTGAGTTTTGAATAATATCCTATAAGTGTGTGTGTATTTATTTTGAGCAGATTACAAATATGCTAGCTTTACCGAACAATGCTTTTCACCACATTAGTAAACAAAATTGTAGCACTTAGCTCAAGTGGAAATGTATTAAATATATTAAGAACTCTGGGGATTGCTTTGTCCTCTTTAAGGCTGCCCACTTACCTGGGGCTAAGACTCATTGAGTTCAGTAGGACTTAACTTCAAAATGGACATGGCTAGGATTACTCTGTTAAACACTGAATTGAAACAGAGCACCTTTGCTGCAATTGATAAAAAAATCTGGCAGCATTTAACTTGTGAACCCAATAAAAATTCAGACACTCTCTACACTCATTTTTTTTTTCAGAAAGAAGAGGAAGCATCACCATCCAGCTTGTATGAACAGAACAGTGATGGGTCTCATGACCATGTGCAGAGGGAACTTTTCTCTTCTAGCCGTTGCGAGGTATGCTGTTAAAAGGAGGTTTGTTACTGAAATATCTATGCCCCCCATTCCAAAGTTTGTTTCTGCAAATGGGGACAGTATATTCTTAAATATAAAAGAATAAGACTCCTTCTGCACTCCTTCTGATTTACCGTCTAAAGGAGGATGGGCACAGTCTGAAGAACTACTTTGGTTCACACAAGTAAACCAGAGTCAAATTTGTGCCTCCCTGGGCAGTCTTGTTGTACTGTATGATATTTTAAGAGGACAATACAATTGATGTAACGAGCTGAAGCGTGGACTTGCTGCGTCCTATTGTGTTGGTAGGAGGAGACAGAAATGTTAGAATCTCTGAAGTGCAAATTTGCTATCCTGGATTGCATGCATTTTGATGCAGATGATTTGGTGGCTGTGTGCATGTGTGAAAAGAGAGAGAGAGAGAGAGAGAATAAGCAGTGAAGCCAAAACATTTTATAAGCTTCCAGAACAAGAACGCTTGAAGGAGAACTGGGGTTCATACAGCCGACTTGTGGATAAACACAGGACCCGGATGAAGGAAGCCTTGCCTTGCCTTATAGGGAGATCTGAGGAGAGGTCCTTGGAAGAAACGGAAAGTGAAAGTGAAACAAGACGGTATGCTTTTAAGTTGAGTGGTGCATGTTCTGCAGCTCAGATATTTTACCCAGGAATATTTTCCTAAAGCTATTCATTTAGGGGAATGCCATACAATGCCAATTACTTCCAAACTAGAGCTATCTGAAACATGGGTTTAACATGTGTGCTGTTCCTACATTTTTTTAATTGTTTTTTTTAAAGCACACAAAAGTTTTATTTAATACCAATATTCCCCCCTTAAGGAACTAAAATTCTGTTTGAGTCTCAAAACTTATTATTGTAAAACAAGCCATAATTTGCATATATGTTTTGCAGTGTGCACACGTTTTGGCCAGCCCCTAACTTTCCATGGTTTCATATTGCATAGATGCCCTATGGATGCACATCATACATGTTTACACTAAGCAAAGTAAATACCCTATGTGTGAAAAAGCATTAGGTGAAATGATGTACTAAGTCCTCGCGATTCACAAAAGGAAAGAACCACTGTGGAAGACTCCAAAATGATAATTAACTCTTACTTTTGATGGAACATCAGACTTTATGTTAGTAAGTGTGCCCAGCCACGGGCTGAATTGCAGCTAGCATTTAAATTAAGGTTATACAGAGTAACATGTGCACAGTTTTTCCTAATAAACATTAGTCTTTTGTTTATAGGTTGTGGGAAGACACCATTCAGGACGAGGTCGCTTTTCAGAAAAAGCTCCACGAAGCAGAGTTGGCAATTGGTTCAGCAGAAATGTTCCTGCCATCTTTTAAAGAAACTCTAACTAGAATTTCAAAGGTAAGGTAAAGGTACCCCTGACCATTAGGTCCAGTCGCGGATGACTCTGGGGTTGTGGCACTCATCTTGCTCTATAGGCCGAGGGAGCCAGTGTTTGTCCGCAGACAGCTTCTGGGTCATGTGGCCAGCATGACTAAGCCAATTCTGGCGAACCAGAGCAATGCCATTTACCTTCCTGCTGGAGCGGTACCTATTTATCTACCGGTACTTGCACTTTGACGTGCTTTCGAACTGCTAGGTTGGCAGGAGCAGGGGAGCTCACCCCATCGCGGGGATTCGAACCGCCGACCTTCTGATCGGCAAGCCCTAGGCCAGTGTTTCTCAACCTTTTTTGGGCCACGGCACACTTGTTCCGTGAAAAAAAATCACGAGGCACACCACCATTAAAAAAGTTAAAAAAAATTAACTCTGTGCCGCCCTATATTGACTATATAATTATGACTGTAAGAAACACTTGCCAATTGCTGCTTTTCGGCGGGTCAGCGCTGTGTATTGGCGGCGGCCAGGCTCGTTTGCACTGACCTTTGGGAAAGAGGAGGAGAAATATTGCTTTCCGGCGGGTCAGCGTTGTTTATTGGCGGCCGCCAGGCACGTGACAATGCAAATCGCCCTTCTCATCGCTGCACGTCGCGGCACACCAGCAAGCGTCTCGCGGCACACTAGTGTGCCGCGGAACAGCGGTTGAGAAACGCTGCCCTAGGCTCTGTGGTTTAGACCACAGCGCCACCCGTGTCCCAAAGGTAAGTTAGCATTGGCAATTACTGAATGATACTCGGCTGCAGTATGGCCTAAGAACAACAGAGTTCTGTTCTTCATACTGGATTTTCCTGAAGCCCACTGTGCTCAGTTCGGCAGAGAGCTGCCGCTGGGTTTGCAACTGGCAGAAAATATGGACCCTTCCTTTGCATGAATGGAAGCCTCTTTCTCTCATGCTATGACTTTGCTACATCCATGTTTATGCTGTTTGCTGCTGAAACACAAAAACATTGACCACCATTATGTGTACAGTTTGAAGAAGGAATGACAACAAGCTTTGTGGTACTTTAAAGAGTAACAAATATATTGTGGCACAAGCTTTCGTGGACTTCATCATATGCTCCATAATAATGATGGCACAAGTTTTTGTAGACGATACACCGTAACGAATTTGTTAGTCTTTAAGGTGCCGCAAGACTCTTTGCTGCAAAAGACTAATGCAGCTATCCTCCTGGAAATTTTGAATCGGGTATATTGAAGTGATGTGCCTTGTGTCATTCCGTATAATGGCAATTTATGCACTAGCTGCAATTCAACCTGTGGCTGTAGACCAAGGACTTGGGCAAAAATGGTTTGGGCAAAAATAGGGTTTTCTTTTATTACAAAATGACTTAACTGCGATTTAATATTTTTGTCAGGCTTGTTACATTTCTGCAGCAGATATGATAAAGATTTCTATGCAAGAGGATTTACTGGTAATGGAGCTAGGGGCTCTCAAAAATATGAAGGGACTGTTACAGCAGCTACTTAGATCAAGCAAGGAAAAAGAAGTAAGAGAACATGTGCTGAAACCACAACCAAGTATAGTATTTATCAACAACAAGTTTAAAGTATTTTTTTCATTGTTTGAAGTAGAATTTTCAAAGAAGGAGGTGAATTCACAGAAAAATAAAATAGGATGATAATATATCTAGCAGTGTCCTGAGACAAGGGGGTGGGGGCCAAGCCCTTGAGCTTGTTGGCCCATCCTGATAAGTTTCTGTGTTGTTCTTTGTTTGTGTCTAGCCCAGGAATTGCTTTTGATTAGATCCTTTTGTGAACAAGGTTTCTAAGTCTCTTGCTTTGTGTAGCAAAGCTGTAGCTCTCTCCCCCAGACACATTTGTCAGGTGGCCATGAATCCATTCCCTTCTGGACTGGGTCGCATTTGTGTCGTGCACAGGGGCAAACTAGATCCCTCCTGCTGCCACCAAAAGATTCCCTGGGTTGCAGCAGATCTGTTTACAGACCAAAGCTGCAGCTGGCTACTTAACAGCATCGTCTTCCTTGCCAGTTAATCTGCGCCTGAGGAAAAGGTTTTCGGCTTACCACTTAACACAGCAGCTTGTAACCTCCCTGTTGGCAAGCAGTGTGCTTATGAAGAACGTTAATATGCTAGCGTTTTCTTCACAGAACTGCATATTGTACTTACGATGCTTTGGCTACCTGAATCCTGCACAATGTCATGGGGACCCTGGACTGGAACACAACCTAGACAAACATTTTCTTAGAAGAATTAAACCTTCAGTCCGGCAACAAAGTTGTTCCTGAACTGAAACAGGGCTGAGTTGACATCCACCTGTCCATTCTCTTGGCAGGAAATTTAGTATCTGATAACTTTTTAGAAAAACATATCTGTTATTCCTATATGTGGAGGGCTGTAGCCTGGGAGAGAGTGGGCAGGTCTCACATACACAAACAGAGCTCTTTTGAACAAGAGAAACACTAATAATTTTGATTTTTTAAAATTATTATCTATCATTGGATATTGCCCAGTGAATAGAATACCCCTTTAAACTATTACTTGGATAATAAAAAATAGGTAGAAAATCACTTCTCTCTCCTTTTTTTTAGATCAATTAATATAATAGACGTGTTGGGCTTAAAAAAAAACACATCAGATTTTAATTCACAAAGGAACTTTCTTATCTGTGCTTGTAGGTTTTTTTCCCCTTTTCTTAGTCCTTAACTGTAAGTAGATGGCATGGTCACTTTTGGAATGTTAAGAATTTTATGTCGCAGGAAGTATGTTAAATGTAATATGTTATAATCAATATTAAGTGACACTGAATCAGTTTTGTTTCATTTTTCTTATTTTTAGATTATCAGTATACAGATTGAAGATTTGATATGGAAGTTGACTGAAAGCGAAACTGAGGCTGTAGTAAGTTCCGTTCGTTGGCGTGTCCTTGTTTCGTGAAGGCGGCACCACAGCCTGTTTTAGGCATTTTAAGCAGTTGCACATAGGATGAGGGAGCCATGCTGCATGTTGTCTGTTTATTATTATTATTATTATTATTATTATTATTATTATTATTATTATCAGACACAGGATGGACACTGCAGCAAGGAGATGGCTTGTCCGCGCCCAAGGAAATGTTCACGTTATTTATAGACAAAACAGCATACGCCACTTTGGATGGGACTTCCCATCACTTCACCTAACTAGATGAGAGCATAGGTGGCAAATACCAAAATCTTACTGATAGTTCCCCTTTTCCGGGCCCAGAGCCCAACACTTCCAAGCCCCCAGATAATGATAACATCAAAGCAAACCAATTAGTTTCTATCAAAGCAAGTGATTATAAACATATATGAGCTCACGGCTATAACACCTACCAATTAATTGTAAGGTTATCTTGACTACCAAGATGGCATTCGCAGAGCTTCTGGAACAGTTCACACAGTGTTTTGGCTATTTGTGGGTCTGCTGATGATATCCAAATGAGCCCTCTGTCATGAAAGCCAGTATTTTTTCTACCCTTGTTCTCTCCCGCCCCCCTCGAGTTACAAATTCTTGCTCTCTAGTATGTAAAAATAATAATATCTGGGTTTTTTTTCCTTTGAAGGAACTCAAGAATGAAGTGCTTCGAAAAGAAAGGCATATTTTAGAGCTTTCTACTCAGCTTCAGCATGAGAAGGTAAGTTAACATTTCCCTCTGAACAGCTGTTTTACTTTTAGCTTCACCTGCCATAAGTTTATGTTTACCAAATTCCGTGCCTGGTCATGTGCTTGACAACCTCATCAATCCCTTGTGGTTCCTGCTAGTTCTAAGCTAGATTTTGGTGTGTGTCAATATTTCAGTATGTTGACTTCCAGAATGAGAGTGTAGCTGTGCAGTCTCACATCTGTCTACTCAAAAGTAAGTCCCACTGCATTAAGTGGATCTTATTCTCAGGTATGTAATGTGTTTAGGATTGCAGCCTAAGAGTGTATATCTTTTACTAAAATAGGTGCTTTGTTATCCCCTTACCTGTTACTTGAAATGTATGTGCAATAGGATTGTATTGATTTTGTGGAATGTATTACCGTAATTGAATTATTATTTCCTCTCCTTCGGTATTGAAATTTTATTGATAGGCAAATGTAGCATTTTATTTTTTAAAAAAATTATTGCTAGGTACTTGTTCATATCACCTGTTTGGTTTTTTTAAAATAGTGTTTTCAATTTCTTCTATTAAAGTTAGCTGCTTTTCTTTTGGAAGGGCGGAACAACGGAATGTCTAGGCGTGCTTTTTTTAATAACAAGAATACAAAGCTGGAAATGAATGAACGGCAGCTAAAATCTTCTGTTCATTTTTCACATGGTATAGATAGACCTTATCTGAAGACTTCAAAAAACAAAGCCATGTTTCCCTTGCCTGACCCCCTAATATTCTTAAAAGGGTCCCTTCTGCAGTCTTCAGAGAGTGGCTGGAAATGGGGAGGCAGAAAAAGGTCCTCCTTTTCTTCCGCTCTGCAGACAAGCCCTGGTTTCTCCCTACACCCCATTTCCTTCATATAAATATCTTTTTGGCACCACAAGTAAATATTAAAGGCCTATACAACTGATGGCAGAAACACCCACATTCAGTGTCCAGTTCACAACCCTAAGACTTAAGGGTCCTTCAATGATCCCACTCCAAAAATTTGTTCAGATTTTAAGCATCCCTGTGAGCGTCTGAGGTAGATAACGCTTTAACATGCACTAATTAAAAGATCATAACTAACTGGCTAGCATATTTCGAATTAAAAGCACACTATACATTAAAAGTACATTCAACAGGGCAACTAAAACCTAAACAAAACATGTTGGGTTAAAAGAAAAGAAAGTTTTCCCAATCCATGCACGTTTTACTTGGGAGGAAGCCCCATTGAACTTGGTTGGGATTTAGTTCCTAGTAACAGTGGCCATTTTAATCTGAAATCTTAGGTGCAGTACTGCGCCCAGAGCTCAGAAACTGCTCATGTTTATGAAATTCCCTGTCACAAAATGCGCCCAGAACAATGGGAGTTTCGAACGCTGAGTGGATCAAACAAGGCTTCTGACTCCCAACTGTATAACAACTGCAACAACGAAGTGACTTTTCCCATTTAAATTAGGCTGCCCGAATGAATAAAGTTAACCAGGAGGTGACGGTCGAAGGACTGCATTCAGTTCTGGTGCTGAAAACGAATTCTTAGACTCGTAACGTGCTGAGAGGCAACTTGCTGTATCAAATCTTGTTGGATGTCTTGGTACCTGTCTCCAATTGGTAGATCCCAGGGTTCTAAAACAAACGAAAAATTGAAGTAGATCCAACAAGTCTAAAGTCTGCCCGTACATAGAGTACGAAAGTTCATTCTAGGTGCAGCCATGTATACATCATAATTTATTATGGGCTTTGTTTTATTATTTTAGGCTAATGTATTAAAAGCATCTCGTCATTCCGAATCAACACAGTTGGTGCAGACTCACTTGCAATGCCAGATAGAGAGAAAGGAGGCTGAGAATAATCAACTGAGAACAAAATTTAAGGTTACTGTTTTTTTTGCTGGTTTTGCTTCTTTGATCGATTGATGATACGGTGTGTGTGTTTTTAGAAGTATTGGGGAGGGTTGCTATGGATTGAAGTTGCCAGTCACACAGGAGCTATAACAAGAAAAAAAAATTTCAGGTGCACTCTCTAAATTTCACAAGAAAAGCCACAAATCGGTTATATCCATATCAGCCACATTCTATCAAACAGTTCAGAAAGCTGTATCTGCATTGGCGCAACAACAACAACAACAACAACAACAACAACAAATTATTTATTTATTTATACCCCACCCATCTGACTGGGTTTCCCCAGCCACTCTGGGCAGCTTCCAACAGAATATTAAAATACAGTCTATTAAACATTAAAAGCTTCGCTAAACAAGGCTGCTTTCAGATGCCTTCTAAAAGTCTGGTAGTTGTTTTTCTCTTTGACATCTGATGGGAGGGCGTTCCACAGGGCGGGTGCCACTACCGAGAAGGCCCTCTGCCTGGTTACCTGTAACTTGGCTTCTCGCAACGAAGGAACCGCCAGAAGGCCCTTGGCACTGAACCTCAGTGTCCGGGCAGAACGATGGGGGTGGAGACGCTCCTTCAGGTATACTGGGCCGAGGCCGTTTAGGGATTTAAAGGTCAGCACCAACACTTTGAATTGTGCTCGGAAACATACTGGGAGCCAATGTAGGTCTTTCAAATAATTGCTTATTTCAAGAAAAAACCTCTACACCTCCAGTCTGGAACTATAAATAGTTCAGTTGACCTATGGCCATAAATCATTGCATTTATGACTATCCCACCCCAACTCCGGGTCCACATAAATAAAATTGGAATGCTTTGTTTATAGAAAGAGTTCATGTGCAATCTCTGTGGACCGATATTCCGAACTGAAGCCTCTAAAATGGGGTTTATACTGTACTTATTTCTTGGACTACAGTTCACATGTCACATGAAGTCAAACCGCAGCATTGCACAAACATGAGGGTTCCTAAGGAAGAAATTGCAGCTGCTGGACTCTTCCCCTGCACTGCTGTGAACCAAGCCATGGTTTGGTTTGACATGTCATTTGAACCCAGGCTTTTGGCTTGTCTTAACTCCAGACAAACTGTATTCAGCCTAGGGCTTGCCGATCGGAAGGTCGGTGGTTTGAATCCCTGTGACGGAGTGAGCTCCCGTTGCTCGGTCCCAGCTCCTGCCAACCTAGCAGTTTGAAAGCACAACAAACTGCAAGTATATAAATAGGTACCGCTCCGGTGGGAAGGTAAACATCGTTTCCGTGCGCTGCTCTGGTTTCGCCATAATCGGCTTAGTCATGCTGGCCACATGACCCAGAAAAACTCGGCGGACAAACGCCGGCTCCCTCGGCCTGTAAAGCGAGATGAGCGCCGTAACCCCAGAGTCGTTCACGACTGGACTTAACTGTCAGGGGTCCTTTACCTTCGCCTTTTTTGTCTGGAGCAAGAGAAAACCCATGAGCTTGGAGATGAGACAACGTGCTCAGCCTAACCATGGTTGGTTCAGCTCATGGCAATACAGCATCGGGAGAAGTGGAGGAGAAGAAAAGTGGCCACGCTCCCCTCCTTAGTGGCTTGCACACTCAGCCATGTTTTGGATTAGCGTGATATGCACGCCAGGCATAAAGGTTTTTTTTTAAAGCCGTGAGATAAAGAAACATGAAATAAATATTGCAAAGACTTACTTTTGGTAATATAAGCTGAAATAATGGTTTTGTGTGAGGTGTTAAATTCTTTCTTTTTTTATAAAGAAATCAGAAATTTATTATTATTGTTAATTATTTTATTTCTATACTGCTTTATTTTGTTAAAGAAAAATCTCAAAGCGGTTTACAGCGTATAAAAACATCAATAAAACAATCCAGAATCAAACATTTCTGAAGAAAGTCAAATCTAGAGTATACAGTCAAAGCAACATAATTAACAGAAAACTAAAAGATTTCAAAATAAAGCATTACAAAGGAGGTCAACAACGGAATACATATTTAACGCAAACAAAGTTGACAAAAAAAAAATCTTACACATTTCCAAAAATAACCACAACCATTGTGAAGTCAAATATAAAATACACATTTAAAACAGCATAATTAACATATTGTGTATTATCACAGCTGTTTGGCAGACACAAAAAGATGGGGCAAAGGAATACAATAGTTAGGGTTTGTTGTCAGGCGTAGCAATGTCCCTCTGATCTCAACAGAGGCCTCTTTAGTGGAGCTGGTGAGTCTGCCCCCCCCCCCGCCCCAAGGCCAGGTGGAAAAAGGCCTTGCAGGGTGCGGCCTATATTTATATTTATATCTGAGATTCCCCATACCTTCTTTTTTATTTCATTTTTTTATTTTAAAAACTATTTAAATTCAAAATTTATACACAAATTAAAAATAAAATCCAATGCAATACCAAAATCCATTACATAGATTACATCTTTTAAACCCATTCGTAATCTCGTTCTCTCCCCCCCACTCCCCCTCTCCCATGCGTGATTTCAGTAACACAGCTGAAGAAAAGGAAAGTAGAATATTGAGTCAATGAAATCCTACCTTCTTTTTTAAATGACCCATTTTTACATAGTGAGAATTGGAGATAAATTGAATTGCTTTTTTAAAAAAAACTTACATAAAACTTCTGTTGGCAACCCTTTGCACTGGTAATTTCTTCTTGAATGTTTCTGTAAGCGGCTTCCATCTACCGTGTTTCTCCTAAAATAAGACAGGCCTTAAAAATAAGCCATGGCAGGCTTTTCATGAGTAGAATCAATATAAGACATACCCCGAAAATAAGCCATACCGGGTAGTGTTGGGAGCAGGCTGCGTGAAGCCCAGGACCCGGCGGTGGGCGGCGCACGAAGCCGGCAGGAGCTTCAGCAGCGCCGCATCGCGCGAAGCAGGCAGGACCCAGCAGCAGCCTCAGCCAGCGGCTGCGTGAAAGCCGGGACCCAGCGGCGGGCGGCACGCGAAGCCGCAGGAGCCGGCAGCAGCCTCAGCCGGCTGTGTGAAGCCCGGGACCCGGCGGTGGGCGGCGCACGAAGCCGCAGGAGCCGGCAGCAGCCTCAGCCGGCTGTGTGAAGCCCGGACCCGGCGGTGGGCGGCGCGCGAAGCCGGCAGGAGCTTCAGCAGTGCCGCATCGCGCGAAGCCGGCAGGACCCAGCAGCAGCCTCAGCCAGCGGCTGCGTGAAAGCCGGGACCCGGCGGCGGGCGGCGCGCAAAGCCGCAGCAGCCGGCAGCAGCCTCAGCCGGCTGTGCGAAGCCCGGGACCCGGCGGCGGGCGGCGCGCAAAGCCAGCAGGAGCTTCAGCAGCGCCGCATCCTGCGAAGCCGCAGCAGCCGGCAGCAGCTGTCAGCAGCCTCAGCCAGCGGCTGCGTGAAGCCCAGGACCCGGCGGCGGGTGGCGCGCGAAGCCGCAGCAGCCAGCAGCAGCCTCAGCCGGCTGTGTGAAGCCCGGGACCCAGCGGTGGGCGGCGCGCGAAGCCGGCAGGAGCTTCAGCAGCGCCGCATCGCGCGAAGCCGGCAGGACCCAGCAGCAGCCTCAGCCAGCGGCTGCGTGAAAGCCGGGACCCGGCGGCGGGCGGCGCGCGAATCCGCAGGAGCCGGCAGCGGCCTCAGCCGCGCCGCGTGAAGCCCTGGGACCCGGCAGCAGGCTCAGCGGGTGGCACAAGAAAGCCCTGTACCATACTTACCAGTAATAATGCTGTACCCTACTTAGGTAAAAAAATAAAATAAGACATCCCCTGAAAATAAGCCGTGTTGTGTTTTTTGGGAGGAAAAATTAATATAAGACGTGTCTTATTTTAGGAGAAACACGGTACCTTTAGCCTTGAAACACGTTGGCGCAGGATTAATAGTGCAACTATATAAAATCTTAAGTGCAGCCAGACTTTAATGTTGGCAGGTCTTTTGAAGAATGTAGAACCGCTTGCTGTAAAAGCTATTTTTTTAACCTATGTTTGTCTACCTTTTTGTGTATGTGTGTATGTTCTGGTCATGCAAGTTGTGGAGCTGAAATGGTGACCTCTTGTGGGAACTTGATAAATAGCACCAGTGTCCTCTAGCAAAAGGCAACTTCCGTTTGCCAGCAAACTTAACCTTTCTAGGTCAGGCCTCCACGACTTCTGGTGTTGCCCTTGTGAACACAGTCAGGGAATCCAGGAGATTGATTGTCCCTTTGGACAATATTTGGCTGCATTCCAGGACGGTGTCTGCCACAGGCAGATTTCACAGATACTAGTAGTATGCCTCTTCAGAGACAGCATCTGCTGGAACACAGACATGCAGCATCACAGAGATGCCAAACATTCAGATACACACTCTTGCACAGGAACACATGTGTAGAGCTACTCACACAATTGACATTTCCACCTACTTGTGACTCCAATGGTGGGCTAAGGGTAAATGCTGCTTTTTTAAAAAAACTCTCAAAAGAGCAATTAGGTGTGGTTTATCTCCAACCTAAACACTGGTGCTTAGTGCTAAGACTGAATATCCTCTCTGAAGGGTAGCCTGAGGGAGCTTTTCTCTCTTGACTAGGAGATACAGCTGCAAGTCTGATGGGCTGCTTAGTGTGTCTCGGTGGGTCAGAAATGACCCCCTGGCCCCAGATTAGCCAACCTGCCATTGCCGTTTAAGTCAGTCTACAGAGTTTGACTGTCACCGAGTACTTCAGGGTTCATGTTTTCGACACTGAATAGAATCTTCAAAATACTTCAGCACATGTTTCAATGTATTTTATATATATAAAAAAGCCTGGTTAAACTACAGTGGTACCTCTACTTACGAATAACTCTACTTATGAATGTTTCTACTTACGAACGAAGCTCCGTCCGACATCTTGGATGCGGTTTAGATAGGATTTTTCCGACTTACGAATTTTTAGATAGGGTTGCTTCGACTTACAATTTTTTTCTCCCAATGCATTCCTATGGGATTCGACTTACAAATTTTTTCGACTTACGGATGTGCGTTCGGAACGCATTAAATTCGTAAGTAGAGGTACCACTGTATTTGAATTAACTTGCATACGTTACTTTAAATCTGTTGCCTTAAATCAGATATCCCCCCCCAAACTCGGCCCTCCAGATGTTTTGGGACTACAACTCCCATCATCCCTAGCAAACAGGACCGGTGGTCAGGGATGATGGGAATTTTAGTCCCAAAACTTCTGGAGGGCTGAGTTTGGGGATTCCCGCCATAAATGCTCCAATGAACCAAATCAATCATCTCTTTTTTGTTTAAACTCCAGTTTAATCTTTTGTACAAACATGCAAGCCCAAACACACACACTGCCCCCCACCCGGCTAACGCCCACCTCGAACTTTTCACGTTTGGAGCAGATAATAATCTTCCTTAATTCTGATGCAGACGGTAGAAAAGAACATTACTGAATGGAAACAGCAAGTCGGAGAATATAAGCAGCAGATTTTAGCTGAAAAGGACAGAAGAAAGGAGAGGCGAAATGGTCTGAAAAAGGCAGCTAGTGTTCAGAAACAAAGAGCGGAGCTTTTGAAAGCAGCTGTGGAGAGCTTAATTTCCAAAATTGGAGAGAAGGTGAGTGATTGGGGAGAGAGCAATGGTTTCAAATTAACAACTAAACCTTGATGTTAATCTCACAAAGTAGGAACATGGGACCTGTGGTCCTCTAGTTGTTGTAGGGTTTCCAACTCCCATCAACCCCAGCCATCTTGGCCAGTGATCAGGGATGATGGGATTTGGAGTCCAACAACATCAAGAGACCTGCAGCTTCCCTATCCCTTTCTGAAAGAATGGCAACAACATCTCGATTTATAATAGCGGGAAGTTTCAGGCGCATGTTTTGCTTTCTGTGTTCATATTAATAAATGTACATGATCAGATAATAGATCAGATAAAAGATTAGGGACAGGAAGCTTCAAGCTGGGGATGAAATGCAGCCTAGCAGGCCTTTCTTCACTCCCTCATCAGCTCTGAATTGTGCTGGTTTTATTGCATTACTAGTTTTATTCCAGATTTAGATGCAGCGCTCTGCCGACCCCTCTACAAGCCTGCTTATTTGGCTGCATGCAGTTCACCACTGCCCATGGCTACCAGCCGACTGCTTTTGTACAGAGCTGCTCTGGTGGCAAGGCATGCTCCAAGTGACCTGATTTAGAAATACTGCTTTAAAATTCCAACTGGAATACTGTGTTCCTTGCAGTCAGTGATGTCATGGGCGCTAGCCAATCAGGTGCCCATAGCAGTTGAAGCGGAAGGAAAGTATCCAAGCAACAGATTGTAACCCCTGTCTACGAATGGCATAGGAGATGTGATCTGGAGTATTTTCTATAACCAAAAAGCTTACAGGCATGTCCTGATATTTCACAGTTGGGAAATGTTTGTATAACACTTTTAAATACAGTTCTTCATTTAGGGAGTTACAGGTAGGTAGCTGTGTTGGTCTGACGTAGTTGAAAAAAAATAAAAAAAATTCCTTCCAGTAGCACCTTAGAGACCAACTAAGTTTGTCATTGGTATGAGCTTTCGTGTGCATCCAAACCTGTTTCAGTGTATCTCGCCAGACTGTCTCGCCAGAGTGGTGCATGCTCTGGTTATCTCCCGCTTGGACTACTGCAATGCGCTCTATGTGGGGCTACCTTTGAAGGTGACCCAGAAACTACAACTAATCCAGAATGCGGCAGCTAGACTGGTGACTGGGAGCGGCTGCCGAGACCACATAACACCAGTCCTGAAAGACCTACATTGGCTCCCAGTACGTTTCCGAGCACAGTTCAAAGTGTTGGTGCTGACCTTTAAAGCCCTAAATGGCCTCGGTCCAGTATACCTGAAGGAGCGTCTCCACCCCCATCATTCTGCCCGGACACTGAGGTCTAGTGCCGAGGGCCTTCTGGCGGTTCCCTCGTTGCGAGAAGCCAAGTTGCAGGGAACCAGGCAGAGGGCCTTCTCGGTGGTGGCGCCCTCCCTGTGGAACGCCCTCCCATCAAATGTCAAAGAAAAAAACAGCTACCAGATTTTTAGAAGACATCTGAAGGCAGCCCTGTTTAGGGAGGCTTTTAATGTTTAATAGATTATTTTATTTCATTTTTCTGTTGGAAGCCGCCCAGAGTGGCTGGGGAAACCCAGCCAGATGGGCGGGGTATAAATAATAAATTCTTATTATATCTGAAGAAGTGTGCATGCACACGAAAGCTCATACCAATGACAAACTTAGTTAGTCTCTAAGGTGCTACTGGAAGGAATTTTTTTATTTTGTCTCATTTAGGGAAACGCTCTTAGCAAGTTTAAAACTTCTGTTTTGCTGGAAAGTTAGTACAACCGCTTAGGTTCCAGCTGATACTTGTGTTTCAGGTTTTGATTGGTGTGTGTTTATGTCGAGATTTCAAGCTTTTAAGTTTTTACATTATTCCATACTACTGCAATACACTTGGAAACTGCTTTGAATGAAAATATCTCCTGTGTCTAGGGAATCGGGAAGAATTAAACAGAAAATGAGTTCTTGTATTACATGGTCTGTGTTTTGTACATTCTCCAGGAAATCCAATTGTCTGAGGTACTTTCAGCTTGTAATGTCTGGAAAAGTCATCACGAGGCAGTGGTAGATGAAAAGGCCAGGTTAGAAGTTCAGGCTGAAACTCTGAAAAAGTAAGTTAATGCTTAATACCTCTTTGCAAATAATCAGTCTCTTTATTAAAAACAAGGAACCAGGCTAATATGGTTGATCTAGGATTTTGCATGTGCTTTTTTTAGTCTGCCCTCCCCAAGTGTTTTTGCTTGACAACCCTTCACTGTTGGAATGGGATGGAGCAATATTTTCATCATCTCCTAGCCTACAGTGTTTTCAGTGCTAGACACGGAGGAAAGGAAACCAAGATCACATTTAACGGTTATGGTTTCTCCTCCCTACAACAACAATAACAACAACAACCAAAAGAAGAAGAATGGGGAACTGTTGCTAGTCAAAGAGCTGCTGAAAAAACACATTCTCTCTCTCTTTTGAATTGTTTTTATTGGGTTTTTCATTTTTATCATAATAATAACAGTTGCCACCCTCCGGACCTTTCATGGAGGAGGCACACAAAGAAGTGTTTATACATGATCAACATTAAACACGTACATCTAAAATTGCTTCTAAGAAGCTGAAAGTAAAGTGGATGTAGTTAAGGCACAATTTAGTTATCATTTAATTAAATAACATTATGCTAAACAATTTATACACAAGTTATGTTTGAAATGTTAAAGGCAGATAGCTGACCATCTGATGGAACTGAGAAGACTTAAAGATGTCGGAAGGAGGTCAACAAATGAGATCCTTGGGAAGCTTAACGCCATCACCTCTGAAAATGAAAAGATTTCACGTGAAAATACTAAATTAAAGGTAAGGTCTGTAGTTATTCCAATTTTAGTTAGGAATTCCACTTTGGGAGAGCACCTTAATCCTTAATTTTAGTTACACATTTCTAGTCTTGCCCGTTGGGGTTAGTATCATAGCAATTTTACTGATGGTTAAATTGAAGCAGAAATATTTTCTTACCTGTTTTCTAAACGCATTCGGAATATTTATACCACTCTTATGTATGAATTACTCAGAAGTAGTTCCTTCGGTGGGACTGAGGTACAGGCAGATCCATTTAGGATTGCGATCGTAGCCTTGTTTTCTGCATGGAAACATCTTGGTGATAATACAGCATATGTAGTTGAGTTTTACATACGCCACACAATTTTTGTTGTTGCAGCATTAATCATTTTTTGGCAGCACAGTATTTATTAAAGATGTTTCCTCTCTGTAGGCATTATTTGCATCTTTGGAAGCGAGCACTGTTTCTGCAGAAGCTGAACTTGTAGACTTACGTGAGGAGGCACAGCAGCAAGAAAATATAATTGAACATTATAAAAATGAGGCAAGTTGATGTCTTTTGCATGCATAGAATTCCACTACCTCTTGCGGAAAACAGCAACATCACCGAAATTCATTCCGCTGGTATATTCCTAGGTCCAAACCAAAATATACTCTGTATACATTCAGAGCAGACACTGAGGTCCAGCTCAGAGGGCCTTCTGGCGGTTCTCTCACTGCAAGAAGTGAGGTTACAGGGAACCAGGCAGAGGGCCTTCTCGGTAGTGGCGCCCGCCCTGTGGAAGAACCTCCCATCAGAGGTCAAGGAAATAAAGAACTATCTGAGTTGTAGAAGACATCTGAAAGCAGCCCTGTTTAGGGAAGTTTTTAATGTTTGATGTTTTGTTCTGGTTTTAGTGTTCTGTTGGGGGGCTCTGAGAGTGGCTGGGAAAACCCAGCCAGATAGGCGGGGTATGTATGTTTGTTTGTTTGTTTGTATGTATAAATAATGATGTTTTATTGCATTATTATTATTATTATTATTATTCTGTTGGGAGCCACCCAGAGTAGCTGGGGAAACCCAGCCAGATGGGCAGGGTAATAATAATAATACTAATACTAATACTAATAATAAATTATTATCATTTTTTGTGTGTGCATATAATAAAATATTTGTGTATATAATTTATAATACTTAATAAAAAATACATAATTTTTAAAAATGCAATGTTCATAGATATTTTAAAAATCGTTCTAGTTGGGAAAATTAGAATTGGAAACTGAGGAACTGAAAACCAGGTATGAGAAGGTCATACATGAAGGCAAAAAACTAATGGATGGCAAAGATTTAGAAATTGCTGTGAGTATTATTATTATTATTATTATTATTATTATTATTATTATTATTATTTTAGTAGTTGAACCCCATACATCTGGCTGGGTTTTTCAGCCCCTCTGGGTGGCTTCCAGTGTGGTAATTATATGTATGGAAGGTGTTTTTTTTAACTTTCCTACAAAAGACTATGCAAGGTTCTCTGATTACAATTTAAACATTACTTAGCTTACTGAACATTACTAAAGCTTACTGAATCATATTTACATGCAAATAGTTATAGAACTAGAGATAGGTCGATAGATAAAGATATATTGACACACACACACACACACACAAGACTGGCTAATATGTACAGACTTATATTTTGAGTCACATAACAGCTTAAAACAACACCTGCTGCTCTCACAGTAAAATTCACTCTATATATCACAGCTTTCCAAACTTTTTATGTTGGTGACAGACTTTTTACACATGCATATTTTCATGACACAGTCATTCAGTTTTGCATCATTTTGTGACACAGTAATTCAGTTTTACTAGCAAACCGGAGGTTAAACTGACCCCTTTCCAGCCCCCCAGGAGGAGCAAGTGAATTGTTCGTGTGACACTGGAGCCGACACACTAATGTGTCATGACACACAGTTTAGAAAGCTCTGCTTTATATACTTTGACACAGCTTTGTTATAATGTTCAAAAACGTTTACCTAAGTGTTTATTGTTCTTCTATTTTTATTTTTACGCCATTGTTTGCATGTCACGTAAACAAAGATATATCTCAATGCCACCGTGTTTAAAACAGTTTAAATGAATAAAATGAATAAAAACTAACAAAAACAAAACCCTCACTCTCCACGGTTGGTAACAGACCTAACTGGGGAAAAAACTGCCTACTGTGGATTTCATCATAAGATTTTATGCTACATTAAGCCTTTTGGGTACACTTCTCCCATATGCAGCCCATATAAAAACATATGCCTCCCACAGCATATTTTGTCTTTGTTCCAATATGTTTTATATTTAGTAGCTTGAATATGGGAGAGTGTGCAAAAATTACTCTCTCTCTTTTCTTTTCTTTTCTTTTCTTTTCTATTCTTTTCTTTTCTATTCTTTTCTTTCTTTCTTTCTTTACTTCTCCTTTCCCCCTCTGACCCAATGTGGCTGCACAGGTGAGGGGCCAGTCGGAGGCTCGCTTGAAGGAGTTAGAACATGCCCGTGATTTACAGAAAGCTGCCGAAGGGAAGCTGCAGAAGTGTCAGGAAAGCCTGCTGGCCTGCCAAAAGAGCTGTGTAGATAAATCCAAAGCCATTAGGGAACTTCAGGCTCAGGTGCTTGGAGGAAAATATTCTTTTTTCCACAAAACATCTAAATGAGCATGCGAGGAAGGCTGGGAAACTCGGCGTTTTGCTTCTTGAGATTTTTATTTCTGAGTAGTTCAGAAAGGGAAACTTTTTGCCTGCTGAGGGCACTCCTGTCACCTCCCTGTTTCCTGCTGCTCAAATGTTCCTTTTGTTGGTGCTTTTCGTGAGATTGGTCTGCTTGATTACTTTGGAAGAGAGGCCAGCGTTCTTTCCGGGCTCAATTTGAAGTGTTGGAACTGACCTTTTCAAGCTGAAAATGACCCAAGTCTATCGAGTATCGGAAACAGCCTCCTCTTGTGCGAACCTGTTCTCGTCTCTTTGCCAACAGGTGGGGATGATGGGAGGGGGGCCTTTGCAGTTTGCGGCACCCCAATTTTAGAACAGTCTCCCAAGAGACTTTGTCAGACTTCCCTGTCTGCTTTTAAGCGAGTCTTTAAGATTGTTTCACTCTGGTGGGCTGCACTCACCTGACTAAATGGCCGTCAGGATGGAGGAGCTTGCAAGGGGTGCTTCAGAAACCAATTCGCTCCAGTGATGGCTGATGCTTAAGGGAGGCGGTTGCTTCAGAGAGCAGTTTTCTAGTCTCTGAAGCACCTCCCACCCTCCTTTTTTTATCCGATTACAACTCCTGTCATTGCCCACCACACTTCAGAAAGTTGCGGGACTGTAGAAGCTTATGCCCTGGGCACATCAGAATGCGCTGGGTGATAATACTCAGCTTTCCTATAAGGGAACTTTGTATGGATGCTGTAACAGGTTTTTGTCATTCATAGTAGAGTCCTTTTTCTTTTCTTTTTTTTGGTTAACATTAATTCAGGGCTTTTGTCATGAATTAGTCCTGGTGATAAGTGATGTGAAGATTTGCAAAGAGCTAGCACCTCGTTTTCAGCCTACAGTTCTGTGGGTTATGTCAGAATCCCTGCTTTTACAGATAGTCGAGAACGACAGTTTCTTGAAACAACTTTCTTTAGAAGAGGAGAATCGCAACATTCGGTTGAAATACGAAGACGTTAAAAGGTAAATGTGCCATTCAGAGTTTCTTTCTTTCTGTCTGTCTGTTGTAACCTTGCACTTACACTTGTACTTGACTTAAAAGAAAACTAGAAGAAACGGAACTGAAGAACAAAGAGCTTGAAAATCAGTCGGCAAGCCAAGAAGAATGCCTTCAGGAAACGGAACTGCAGTTCAAACAGAAACTTGCCAGCTATGATGCGTTAACCAGACAACTGGAAGCTGCTTTGGAAGATGGAAGGAAAAAGGTAGGCCTCGTCTTGAGTGTTTGAGTATATGCATTGTTTTTATCTACCTGTTGTTGTTTATATACAGAATCCCCCCCCCCCCACACACACACACACACGAGTCAGTTGCTTCTCTTCTCAAAACTCCATGGAGCACACTATTTCTGTGAGGGACTCTCTCCAGGCCACTCAACCCCTTCCTATGCCGCACCTTTCACTGACTCTGCACCTTCCTCAACTGCTTTTGCCTGGCTGGAATGTGTCATTGAAGTGTGGTGAAAGAGGATAGAGAGGTGTTAGCCTGCAGTGTGTCAGCCTCTGGCTTTTGCCTGGCTGGGGAGTAGCCTACTGCAGAAAAGAAATCATATCTGTTGCCCCACTGACTTTTGCCTCTGGCCCCACCTGCGTCTGGCATGCAGCCCCCCCAAAAAAGGTAGGCTAAGACATATAAAAACATTTTGAAAATGCCAAACATTAACTAATTATTTAACCATATTTTTCAATGCATAGGACACCCCCATGTATCAGATGATCCCTATGGTTATTATTTTTTTACCCAAAATTAAGAAAACAAAACCCTGAAATAGAAATGAGCTTTTCGGGGGGCAATCGTCTGTTGCTGAAGGGGAACCCAGGGGTAGGAGGCTTCCGAGCAGGATGCCAAGGCAGAGCCCATTTCGAGCAAACAGCCGAGGAAGGTGGGGAGCAGGGCGGGGGGGGGGGTTATGGGGAAAGAGAAAAGGAAAGAAGGGTGAAGAGAGGTAGCCAAGGCAGCTCTTGGCAGTGGCTGCTCTCGCTCCAGTGGTTGAGCCGGCAGGGGCTGCAGAAGGCAATCCAGTCACCAGCTGGAAGGGGGAGGAGAAAGGGGACAGTGGCAGGAGAGACTGCCTCGGCCTGGCCAAGCCAAAATCCCGGACATTTGCTTAAATAAGAAAAAATCCCCACCCCAAATGCCCATGTCCCATGTATAAAACGACCCCCAATTTGTTACTAAATGTTTAAAGCAGAAAAAACCTTGTCTTATACCTGAAAAAATACAGTAATTAGTCGAAAAGTGCCCTTGATTTATTGGGCAGCTATGTGTGGGCAGCAGAATGTGGGACGCGAGCGGCGTTGTGGTCTAAACCACTGAGCCTCTTGGGCTTGCCAATCAGAAGGTTGGCGGTTCAAATCCCTGCAACAGGATGAGCTCCCATTGCTCTATCCCAGCTCCTGCCAACCTAGCAGTTCAAAAGCACGCCAGTGCAAGTAGATAAATACCTATTCCTGCAGCAGGAAGGTAAACAGCATTTCCGTGTGCTCTGGCTTCCGTCATAGTGTCCTGTTCCACCAGAAGCGGTTTAGTCATGCTGGCCACATGACCCTGAAAAGCTGCCTACGGACAAACGCAGGCTCCCTCGGCCTGAAGCAAGATGAGCGCCACAACCCCGTAGTCACCTTTGACTGGACTCAGCCATCCAGAGGTCCTTCACCTTACTTTTTTATGCATGCACAAGTATATGTGTGTGTGTGTACAAACACATGCAAGTACAGTGGTACCTCTACTTACGAATTTAATGCGTTCCGAACGCACATTTGTAAGTAGAAAAAATTTGCAAGTCGAATCCCGTAGGAATGCATTGGGAGAAAAAATTCATAAGTAGAAGCAACCCTATCTAAAAATTCGTAAGTAGAAAAAATCCAAGATGGCGGACAGAGCTCTATTCGTAAGTAGAAACATTCGTAAGTAGAGTTATTCGTAAGTAGATGTTTAAAAAAGTACTTGTTAAAAATGCAGGTGGCAAGCTTTCTCTCACACTGGTTGGAACGCTTCTTCCAAGGTGATGTCTGCTACGACACATGTGCAGGTTGTCAATACCCACAAGTATTGTTGGACTCCCATCTTCCATTGGTCCCAGCCAGCTTGACCAATAGTCAAAGATAATGGGAGATGGAGCCCAAGAGCCTACATGGCTACCTGTCCCCTGTCTCAAAAGTCAAAGAAATTATGTTTCCCACCGTTAGGCAAATTTAATCGCTCAATTAATTGGCTAGCAGCATAATCTTGTATCGACGTCTACTTGAAAGTCAGTCCCATTTAGTCCAATGAGGGTTATTCCCCAGAAAGTAGATATAGGATTGCACCTTAAAACTCATAGGATGAATTAATTTGAAGATTTCTCTAATAGGGCGACCACTCCCTAGAAGTCGCACCTTTTATTTCCTCTAGACTTAGATTGGTGGACCAGTGGCTGGGTCAGATCCCAGAAAAGGATTAAAGGAAATGCTTTTTGGATCACAGAGTATTGTGTGAGAATAGTGAATCTCCTAATCCAGAATAGTTCCTCCTTTTGTGCAAATGCTAATTCTCAAAAAACTTTTTATGACTCGCTAGAAGTCATACTTCACAGCCTGAGTCCCGTCCCGTCCCCCCCCATGAGACATTGTGGCACTGCAGTACAAGAAGTTTTTGGGTATCTCTTGAAGGATTTGAGGAACAGCACTAATGTATTTTCTCCTTCCACTCATTAATCTTTGGAATCAAGCCACTAATGACTCTTTGGTGAGGGGAAAAGGTACTCTATACATGCCCCAAAGCATTCTTTTTGTATGACTGTTTACATATTCCAGGGTGAACACTGACATTGAAAATTGATTCCAGACCTTAGTTCTGACTTAAATTATGCACCGGGGTGGGGGTGGGGGGGAACCCACCTTGAACTAATCTATAACTTAGGCTGGTTTCATACATTGATTAATGGCACTCCTGCCCCATGAAAATGAAAATGTGTGGGTGAAGCGGTCTCCCGTGGGGTTCAGGTAGTTTTTAGAGTGGTGCAGTTAAAATTACCTGAACCACATGTGGACGAGATCTTTAGACAAATGCCTCTTATGTGAAGCAGAAGTTCTCTTTGCAACTTGTATTTGCCACCCCACCGTTGGTGTTTTCAAACACTAGCAAATGTATGCAGTTTTCAGTATGCATTTTAACCCAAAATACGCATTTCGGTGTATCATCATTCTTTTTAACCATTCTTTTTAACATTGCAAAATCTGGAGAAATGTGAAAACTGAAAGATAACAATTCTTAATTCCCATAGGAGTCCAGGAAGTGCAAATTAGGTCCTTTTGTTTAAAAATGCAAACCAAGCAAAACTGAGCATTCCTAATAAGGACATCACCTTTCCCCCATTATAAAGCTTTCTAGAGGTTTTTTTTCCTGTGCCACTCTCTCTACTTACATTTGGAATAGGCATCCTTTTGTAATGTGTGTAATGTGTGGCTAAGCATTCTGGCAAGTCAGGCATGCGTTTGTCCAGAAATATCAGCCCAGTCACTGTTGTTCAGAGGCTTGGGACATTCTTATCTAAGTGGTCCCCATGTTGGAGGCACCTCCTGCGGACATTTTTTAATTACTTGGGAAGAGTCTCAGATGAAAAGCTCGCTGACCGGGAAGACTCCTATAATATAGCACACCAACCCCAGCCAGCGTGGTTAATTATCAAGGAAGATGGGGAGTTGTAGTTCAAAATATCTGGAAAACTCCTGATTGGGGGAGGCTGGTGCAACAGATACCAGAGTCCCATATACAGTGGTGCCTTGACTTATGAATTTAATCCGTTCCAAAGGCACCTTCGTAAGTCGAAAAATTCGTAAGCCGAAAAACGCCATTGGAAACACGATTTCCCATAGGAATGCATTGGAAACGGAAAAATTCGTAAGTTGAAAAATCCCTATCTAAAACCGCCGTGGTTTTATTTTTGGATGTCGAGACATTCGTAAGCGCGCGGCCATTACCCCCATTTGTAAGTCGAAAAATTCGGTTGTCGAGTCGTTCATAAGTCGAGGTACCACTGTACAAAAACTTTTAAAGGTTAACACCAGCATTTTAAATTGAACCCCAAAATGGACTGGGAGCTATTGAAGGTTTCAGATCCTGCCACTCAGTCCGGGTTAAAAATCCAGTATAAATCCATTTAAAGCCCTAAACGGCCTCGGCCCAGTATACCTGAAGGAGTGTCTCCACCCCCATCGTTATGCCTGGACACTGAGGTCCAGTACCAAGGGCCTTCTGGTGGTTCCCTCGCTGCGAGAAGCCAAGTTACAGGGAACCAGGCAGGGGGCCTTCTCGGTGGTGGCGTCCGCCCTGTGGAACGCCCTCCCATCAGATGTCAAAGAGAAAAACAGCTACCTGATTTTTAGAAGACATCTGAAGGCAGCCCTGTTTAGGGAGGCTTTTAATGTTTAATAGATTATTTTATTTCATTTTTCTGTTGGAAGCTGCCCAGAGTGGCTGGGGAAACCCAGCCAGATGGGTGGGGTATAAGTAATAAATTATTATTATATTATTATATTCTGAAATGGTTGCAGTTTCTAGCCTGGCTAGAAGGGCATCCAACCTGAAAGTTACCAGGGCATAGATAATTTAGATTTGAATGAGGAAAAAGCATAAAGCCAGTAGCACAAATGTGGCATTCAGTAAAGGTGAGATAATTTGGCAATGTTCATGTAATACTTAAACTATCAATGTTCCTCTTGATTAAAAAAATAAGATCATTATCCTGCAATTTTTATCTATGCTCTGTTGATCGGTAAACGTGATCTTTCCCTATCAGTCTTCCTTTATCGTTTTCTCATGAAACACATTTCATCTTAAATTAAAATCTCACTGCTGTTAACATTTGGTATTGCAACTTGAAAGGTAAGGGTTTTGAATATTACGCTTAGATGGACATATAGGTTTGACTCTTTGTTGTCACAGTTAAAAGAGGAGGTGGAAAAAATCGCTTCTAAGGAGCAAGCCTTTCAAATGAAAATATTGGACCTAGAGAATCAGTTAAGACGGAAGAAAGAAGAGCAGAGGCACTTGTCTAGAAGACTGGATGCTGTGAGTAGACTCCCATTCCCTCAATAATTTTGTTCTGTGTAGTTCCAGGTTATCTAGGGCGGGGCTAAAACAGCCCAGGTCCCAAGCTGGCCCCACTCTGTCACATGATGCACCGCTGTCACATGACGCACCAGCTCCAGGCTGCCCCTGCCCCTTCTACCCTAGCTGGTATGCTCTGCAGGGATGCAAGTGAAAACTGTGGCTCTGCCACTGAAGGCTAGGTTTGCACCCTCAAAAGGTTTTGTTTTTGCCAGTTTTTGAGTCAGCAGCAGAAGGAACTCCTTGCAAATCTGTTGTTGGAGAAATCCTCTGTATGTATGAGTATGCGCAAACCCACGAGGAATTGCCTGCTTGGGACAGCTCATTTACAGCAGTGGAAAGAAAACTACTCAACAATATTTGTACACTTAGCTTGTCTTCTACTGCCGATGGTTTGGGAAGTTCCAGCAGGGAAGCCATATGAGCCTGTTAACCACAAGCACAGACACAGGGCCTGTAGCACCCTAAAAACCATCAGATTTGCCTTGCGGCATCAGCTTCACGAAGCAAACAGAATGTTACACTGCAGTAACATCTGTTAGCCTTTACAAACATAGGAAGCTGCCTTTGTACCAAGTCAGACTTAGTCCATGTACCTCAGTATTGTCTTCTGCATGCAAAGCCTGTTCTCTACCACTAAGGAACTCTCTCTCTGTGTGTGTGTTGTGTGTTTGGAGTATACAGTGGTACCTCGGTTTATGAACACAATTGGTTCCGGAAGTCTGTTCATAAACTGAAGTGTTCATAAACTGAAGCAAATTTTCCAATTGAAAGTAATGGAAAGTGGATTAATCCGTTCCAGACGGGTCCGCGGAGTACTCAACCTGAAGCGTACTTAACCCGAAGCATGGGTGTAATTGGTTCCGGAAGGCTGTTCATAAACTGAAGCGTTCATAAACTGAAGCGAACTTTCCCATTGAAAGTAATGGAAAGTGAATTAATCTGTTCCAGATGGGTCCGCGGCATTCGTAAACCGAAAATTCGTAAACAGAGGTTCCACTGTATATAATTTCTCTCTCCCCCCCCCCCCAGCTATTGAAGGGATCAGTAGCTTCCCCCATTCGCCGACCTTTAATTTTAGTTTTGTTAACTGCTTCCAAGCATCCCACTGGGACGCATGGTAGATAGGAATCGTAGGCTGCAGGATAATTCTTTCTCCAGCAGAATTCCCTTCCTTTCCACATTTCAAGACTGGTGTATTACATTTTAAGCATTTTCCACTTCAAATTTTACTTAGGCTGACAGTTCAGAATAAATAGAAAAGCAATAATATTCATGCATAAGTAGAGTGCCATTGAGTTAACACAGAACATATTCTTAATTCATCTCACATCCATGCAGACACACAACGTGTACATATATATATTTATTTTGGGAATACATTATGAAAAAGGGAAATACAGAACAGATTGTTGAAGTAATTTGCTGGGAGTAGGGTTGAATTGTAAATAGTTACTAACAAGGCCCAGAACTGCTTAACCATGTATGATTGTTAGAGGGTATCACAATAAAATAAAATAAAATAAGAAACCGAAGTCCCAAGAAAGCAATTTGTTTGATCGCTTTTAACCAGAAGTGATTACTACACATAAAAATAATGTGCAGCCCTTACAAATTCTGGGACAGTTTTGACATTTATTCTAACCACATGTATTTTTAAAGATTATGTTCTAGTAAACATAAAAGCAAATCCTAAGAATCCCATGTAGATTTTATGGGGCTGGTGAATTATGAATGGATCCAGTAAAAGTACTATCAATCATTTTGTTTTAACAAGTACCTATGGTACCAAAAACATAATTTAAATTGGTTACAGGTGCAGTGGTTTTTTTGTGTTTTTTGTTTAAAAGAGTAACATGACTTCTGGGATTGTAGTGGATGGATGATAAGGCCACTGTTGGCTTTTCATGAAAAGTTAGGTTGAACCTTTAGGATAAGCTCGTGGTGCGACTCTTTAGCCATGTTTTCAAGTGGAAAGTTGGTTTAGAGATCAAGGTTATTTGGGCTCCCCGGTGAAAATAAGTTGGGTCTCTTGCTTGAGAGAAAATATGTTAAGAGTTTTGGAACACCAGGTGCGTTTTTCAAGTATCCGTTTTGAACTGATAAATAATAACCATAAGAATAATCTGTCTTAATTGGTGTCGATCATTCCTTCTCTTTCTGATACTCAGGTGCGAGTGCCAATGCTTATGTAAGTAAGATGGCACCATTTGAGCACAAGGCAGAGATTTTAGAAGCGCAAGAGAAGCCCTGACATTTGTAGTGAAAAAAAACATTTAAGGGAGGAAGAAGTCTAAAAACAGTCCACAGAGCATGGAATACTACCTGCAAGAAGGAGCACAGGGAGGCAGAAACCAGATGCGAGGGGAAAAGAATTGGAGACTCCAAGCAGAGAACATGCTGATTCTCTGGGATAGTAGATGGATTGGCGTTCCAACATTTTGTTGTAGGCCTCACTTGAGTTTACTGATACAGTTTCTTTTGTTTTTTTCCCCTTCTCCCTCAGAGAGAGAAACATCGTCAAATGTCCTTGAAGGAGTTGGAACACAGCCTTCAAAGATCAGAAAACCAGAACCAGAGTATCCAGAATTATGTGAAGTTTCTGAAAACATCCTACGTAACCATGTTCGGTTGAAGTTTCTCGTTTCAGCAAGTATCTCTTGGGGGGGGGGGGTGGCGGCCAAGTAAACCATGGCAAAGCAAGACTTGAGCACAACACCAGACCATAGTTATTGCAAAAGAAAGCCACGATGGGTAAACCAGCACCAGGCGTTCAAACAATCCATAGTAAATCATGGCTTAGTAAATGAAGCCACAGTTTCAAAAAATCCTTTGGATTGTTTTGTTTTTTTACCCCCACCACCCCCCAAAAAAATCATTTGCAAAATCAGTTACAACTAAGAAAACAGGGACTAGTAGAAATGTGAATGTAGAGTATACTTGTGCTATACTACTACTACTTTTTTTTGCTGGAATTGTTTTTTAAGGACTCAACACTTGATAATTATCTTGGTTTCACTAAGTTTTCTTGGTTTATTAACTATGAAAAGTCAGCACTGACTTTGGTTTTACATTTAATTTATAATAAAAATTTGAACATTTTCCTTGCTTTATTTTTCATACCTGCTATCCTCCTCTCTCCCCCCCCACTTCTTTCATTCTACTCTGACACAGGGATGCTTCTCACATCACTCCTTCCCTAAACCAAAACAGCCTTGCCCCCTGATGCTGATCACTGTATATGGCCTTTGTGGCTCAGCGCCCCTGCTCCATGTCTGCCCTCGCCTCCTCTTTGCCTCTCACCCAGTCCTCCACTCACCCCAAAGGAAGGTTGGGATTCCTCCACCCCAACACTTTGAAGACACACACCAACCTAGTTCACAGCTGGGCTGCCAAGGAGAGAAAGCACATGAAACACTATTCATAGTTGTGCTTTAGTGGCACTTGCAAATGGTGGCCATTTCGCTGTTCACCCTTGGCTCCAGATCATTTATGGACACTTCACATCAAGATTTCCATTGGGCTTAATACAGATCCAAATATCACTTAACGCCTCTCACCCAGCTGTTGAACATCATCCCATTATTATTATTATTATTATTATTATTATTATTATTATTATTATTACATACATACATACCCCGCTTATCTGGCTGGGTTTCCCTAGCCACACTGGGTGGCTCCCAACAGAACACTAAAAACAGAATAAAACATCAAACATTAAAAACTTCCCTAAACAGGGCTGCCTTCAGATGTCTTC
Source organism: Zootoca vivipara (assembly GCF_965207765.1). Lineage (NCBI taxonomy): Eukaryota > Metazoa > Chordata > Lepidosauria > Squamata > Lacertidae > Zootoca > Zootoca vivipara. Next base: position 26,065,607 of record NC_142590.1, read on the forward strand.
TAAAAGTCAGACAGTTGTTTATTTCCTTGACATCTGATGGTAGGGAGTTCCACAGGGCAGGTACTACTACTGAGAAGGCCCTCTGCCTGGTTCCCTGCAACCTCACTTCTCGCTGTGAGGGAGCCGCCAGAAGGCCCTTGGACCTCAGTGTCTGGGCTGAAAAATGGGGGTGGAGATGCTTCTTCAGGTATACTGGGCTGAGGCCGTTTAGAGCAGGCATCACCAAACTGCGGCCCTCTAGGTGTTTTGGCCTACAACTCCCATGATCCCTAGCTAACAGGACCAGTGGTCGGGGAAGATGGGAATTGTAGTCCAAAACATCTGGAGGGCCGAAGTTTGGGGATGCCTGGTTTAGGGCTTTAAAGGTCAGCACCAACACTTTGAATTGTGCTCGGAAACATCCTGGGAGCCAATGTAGGTCTTTCAGGACCGGTGTTATATGGTCTTGGTGGCCGCTCCCAGTCACCAGGCATACTTTGTAGGTAACTGTATTTCTGCTGATATAGCTTCATACAGAAACCAGACATTACTTTTTATCTTCCCACATTGCTCTTCACAAGACCGCAGAGTAGTCACATAACTTCTTTAAAGGAAAGCCAGAAGCTATCGACCCCGTTCTCTTGTGTGGGCATCTTTCCGGTCGATGCCTTGACCAGGACTGACTCATCACGTTTACATGAGACATTCACTTGGCCAGTTGAGACATTTCTTCACTTTTCATTTTGATCAGTGGCTCATATTGTACCTCTGCCATCTTCACTGGCAGCACATAAGATTATATGTTGATGGAGAGCAAGGTGCAGCTATTAACACTGAAAATGGTGCCAAGGTTTTAGGTTTACAGCCCTATAAACGCCAAGGAATGAAACAAATGTCATGAGCTGATTTTGCTAATTGTTTTTATTGCTCTTACCTAAGCTGCTCCAAGAACTAAATGCTAAAAATGAAGAAATAACAGAACAACAGGGGCCCTTGTAAATTGCTAGAAAATTGAGGCCAAGCTGGATAGGTTGTTAAATGTGTATTTGTGTTTATTTTGCATGTTTTTTTTCTTTTTAAATGCAAACAGCTGCTGGGGAGGGAGCTGATAATTATTATGAGTTTAGCAGGCAAAGGAAGGGGAGTTCGATCCTTCCCTCTTCTGCTCTTCTGTCAAAAATCAAAAATGGCTCATTTCAAATTGCTGTTTGTATTGGAAGGAAAACTCCCCCATTGCAGCTAACCACCAGAGGGAGCTGCTGCGCTGCTCTCTGCTGCAGTCTAATAATTTAGCGGGTGTCAGGTGACACAACGGACCAATAGGGTTTCAGCTGTTCCCTCCAATTTCAGTCCGCAAAAGTTTTATTTTGCAGAAAAGGTGCAACAACCCAAACTTAAATAAACCAGGCAGAAGAACAGTGTGGTGTAAATATGCAGGCTAGAGTGGCCGCATCCTTCAGATTCAGTAGCCACAAGGATTTCCCTAAGTCTTACCACAAGGCTCAATGAAAGTTAATAAATCTCTGCCGTTTCATCCTCCTTCCAGATTGAGTTCCCCGGGAGCGGACAGGAAAGCGTCTCAAATGAGTCCCAAAGTTAACATCGGGTCAGCCAGACCCGTTTCACCTGTTCCCTTTTGCAGAACAAAAGGAAACAAAATACAGTTACAAGAACACAGAATGCAGTGATCAGAAACAATTAAAAGGCAGGGGGAACTTTTCCTTCTGGCCCAGGGGAGAATGAAACTCTAATAAAAGCAGCAAGACCCTGGGGTTTGTTTAAAGCACTAGTTTGATTATACAAGGGCAAACAAAATGATCTTTACGTGGTGCCAAAAAGACCTCAAGGGAGGATATTCAATCACCTGGGTATTCAGTCATCAAGGAGGCAACCTGCCTCACAATTTATGTGAGAGTTTCTAAATATTTAAGGTCCAAGCCTGAATGTCTTCTGGAAGTGGGAGGCCTATGTGTTCAAGCTGTCTTTTACGACTTGGGGATTTAACTAGGAAAAGATAATGAACTTCTTATTAATTTTGATCAAATAAAGAGTATTGTGCTGGGAGAAGGAGGTTGCTTCTGTCACCTAATCTAAGACTTTCTTTTTTTTTCTTTTTTTGAAAGCTAAGTTATTCAGCTCTGTGTTGTGTTCTTTATCACTTCCAAATGGTTAAAGTTGGTAAAAAGATTTTAATGCTAAGTCAAGACATTGAATTTCATCCTCTGCCTGCGCTGTTATAATGAAATGAAACACCTCCTGTGTGAACAAAGCAACACAAGGAGAGGTTTTTTCCATTATTTTGCATTAACAGTGGCTGGCATGTTCTGTGCTTTGAAAAGTACCTTTTAGTTGGCCTTTTTACCGTCAAATGGGCATCCCTACCTGTATCTTTCATGAAAGATGCACTTATTGACTGATAGGTAAATGACCCCTTCTTTTACCCTTCTGTTGACTCCCACAGCAACAGAAATCAGGAACATTCAAATTTTTACAGCAGCGGATGGCAATCTTGATACAGTTGTGAGCGACGTAGATGGAAAACAAAATCGAGACACTATTATCTTAGCACGTAAATGATTTTCATTGCCTTCTTTTTCCAACAAAAAAAGTACAGCCATTTTCTCTCTCTGAGATCAAATGGATCCTTCATGTTAGACCTACAGCACTCACTGTATTTTGTTCTTGTTTTGTGAAAGATGGATCCTGTAGCTCTTTTAACACAGCAAAGTATTTCTTAAACATTCAAAAGGCTCTTAAACTAACTGCTTGAAGGGGGCATAATCTCTGGGGGGAAAGACTGGCCTGAATAGATGGAAATTAGCATTTGGCCTAGCGTTGGGTTCTATTAGGGTTGTTCAATGAAAATTGCTTATTAATGATTACATTTCTCCCAAATTAAAATAATTTTAAGTTGTAACACTTGATGGAAAACAGGTGGTGATTCCCTTCCTGTTCCTGGCGATACTTTGTTTAGTTTGCGTATATGAAATACAGTCAAGCCTCGGTTGTTGAACGTAATCCGTTCTGGAAGCCCGTTAGGCTTCCAAAATGTTCGACAACTGAGGCGCGGCTTCTGATTGGTTGCAAGAGCTTCCTGCACTAAGCGGAAGCCACGTCGGATGTTCAGCTTCTGAAAAACATTAAAAAACCGGAGCATTTACTTCCGGGTTTTCAGCATTTGAGAGCAGAAACATTCCAAAACAGCTGTTTCGGAACCAAGGTTTGACTGTACTAATGTATGTAACCAGTTTTCCTTGAGGCTCTGTTGGCCCTACAGATGGGCCTGTGAGAAAGCTGTTGGAAGAGAAAATGGGGCGACTTATTTTCTGGTTCTCTTGCATCCAGTAAACATTTTTTTTCTGGTTCTCTTGCATCCAGTGAGGAGGGGTTCCTAAGGAGTGGGAATTTTATTGTTGACTTCAGTGGAATGTGCCTTCTTGCTATCCCTCTTCTAATACGACCCATCTTTTCATGGTAGGGGACATACACATTATTTCCATTGTTAGTTTTGTACAGCAGCCATAACATTGACTTCAACAAAATGGGCCTGCCCTCTTGATCTGAAACATTTCTAAACTCATCTATGCGGGCCTCAAGAGTACATGGTAAGTGTTGAACAAACATAACTTCTCAAGAAGAGTGTGAGAGAGGTGCTTATGAAACACTGGAAGAGCAGACAAAGAGATAAGGAAAATGTGTCCATAGGGGAGAGATTTTGGACTCTACTGAGTAAATTATGTTTCATACTTCTAGAGCAGGGATGAGGGAGCTGTGATCTCTCCAGTTGTTGCTGGACTTCTGCTCTCATCAGCGCCAGCGAAAATGGCCAATGGTATAAGCTGGGCCAGTATTTTGCCCATCTTGTTCTAACTGATGATTTCAGGGAACTTTTGTATATGTAACGTGTTCTGCCACCCAACTATGGCAAACCCTTTAAGTGCTCCCATTTCCCAGGGACAGTCCCAGATTTACACAGTCTGTCCCAGGTTCTGATTTGATCCCAGAATGTCCTGCCTTTTCTTAGGACGTCCCTATTTTCATTGGAGAAATGCTGGAGGGTATGGAGTTATGTGACCCTCAAGACAAGGAGATAACTGTACAACCCTTAGAAGACATCTGAAGGCAGCCGTGCACAGTTTCAGTTTGTTTGTTTGTATGTATGTTTGAAGCTGCCCAGAGTGACTGGGGCAATGCAGTCAGATGGGCGGGGTATAAATAATAATGATAATGTTGTTGAATAGGACGTCCCTATTTTCATAGGAGACATGGAGTGTATTCTGTGGCCCCTCCACTAAATTTGTAGCTGAAAGATTATTTCAATGTGTTCATCTGTCACCATTAGGGCTAGAACTTCTTTGAAAACATATACTGTACTAAGATTGAGATTATGGGGTTGCTGACATTCTGCAAAGCAATGACAGTCCGTTGTCCACCAATTGGTTGCAAATACCCTTTTACAAAAGGGTTTGCTTAGATCAGGGGTCAGCAACCTTTTTCAGCCGTGGGCCGGTCCACCGTCCCTCAGACCATGTGGTGGGCCGGACTATATTTTGGGGAAAAAAGAAGAACGAATTCCTATGCCCCACAGAGATGCATTTCAAATAAAAGGACACGTCCTACTCATGTAAAAACACGCTGATTCCTGGACTGTCCGCGGGCCGGATTGAGAAGGCGATTGGGCCGCATCAGGCCCACGGGCCTTAGGTTTCCTACCCCTGGCTTAGATGCATAGTAAGGCAAGTTTTGGATTTTCTATAAAATTACGGAGTTCTGTCTATAGTCTAGCAAACCAAAAATAAAAATGGAAAGAAAGACAGTGATTGAAATATTGGAAGAAGAGAAGTCAGCTCATCACATTGCTTCACCCTTTGCTTGGGAAGAAGGGAGTTTAAAGCTGAAGAATGCTCATATGATCATATGCTTTTGATTTGTTCAGTGTCTGGGAAAACGGAATTTAAAGCAGAAGCCCAAGTCTCTTACGGCAACTGGGGGCCCCTATCCTCTTTAATCCTGCCTGCCAAATAGACTATTACTAGTGTTTCAGGATTGATACGGAACTTTTATCTCTGCTTCCTATCCATGGCATGAAGCTGCTATAAATCTTATTGTAAGAGTGACTCCAGCCAGATAATAGAAACTTAATGGCTTCTCTCTGTAAATGTGCTGCCTCAAGGAATTTCTTACAAGGCATACTAATCCACACTTGAGTTCCTTGCATTGAGATCATCTTGCGTGGACCATTAGCTGAAGGCTGCCAGGTTTTCCTTGAATAATCCGCTAAAGATTCTGAACATTGTCTGGAACAAAGCTCTGGATATTCAGTCAGATTTAAAGAGTACCTGTCCTATGGGTAATTCTGTTACAGATTACTGCAGTGTTTCATATGTGGGACAGTGTTTGTATATGATCCAGAAATTTCAGTTGGTACAAAATGTGGTTTCTAGATTAGCAACTTGGGCAAGGCAATATGAACACGTAATAATACTTAATCACCTCTGCTGCTTCTTGGTCTGTTTCCAGGACCAATTCAAAGTTATGGTCTTATTTAGTGCAGTTTTTCTAGAAAAAGAGGTGCCAGAACTCGCCACGAACCCCTCCCTTGTTATCTTATAACGGCAATAGTGCCCACCTGAGAGGTGCCAGAACTGAAAAAAGGGCCCGGTTTGGTTCCTTGATATCCAAAGGTTTCCATCACCCCATATTTTATTTGTTGGTTTGTTTTCTTAAATTTATATCCTTCCTCCCTTCTACCATGGAATCTTAAGGGGTGTGTGCATCCAGACCCAGACCTACGTTTACCAAGGTACTAATTTTATGTACCTTCAGATCATACCTGAGAGCATACTTACCTGAACTCTGAGAGAGATACGATGGGGGCTATAATATGAGGGCCCTCTCAGCAGTTGCCCTTGGGTTGTGGAATGGTTTAACAAATCCCTGGAGCAGTTTTGTAGCGCGCTGTGTGTGTGTGTTTAATAAGGTACAGAATAAATATTTAAATGAATGGGTGCTTTTTAAAAAGGAAAACGGCTTCTTGAAGCACAAGGGAAGAGAAGACAAACAAAGCAGCATGCAATTCATTGGTATATACATGTCATTGTTTTTGAAACAGGAGGAAACAATTCATCCCGTTGGAGAAAACTCTTGGTTTTAATTTTGCATCTAAATGTACCCTGTGTTGAAGCCACAACTTCATGAGGTTTTGGATCATTTGTTTTCAGGGCACAGTGATGCAGAAAAGAGAGTGAACCATAGCAAAGGAGACTAGCTATTCTCTGTTATCTTAGTTGAAAACAAGAACTCCTAGCCATCTCCCAAAGACATGTTTCTTAGCTTATTTGTGCCCTGTATTGTTTTATGTGTGGCTTTTCACTCCTAAACTATTACTGCTGCCTCCTGTTATCGGGCAACTTTCTGTTGTATGGAGTGTTTCTTAATTGATGTCCTGAGTGATTCGGGCTGTGAGGATACTTTCTAGGTAGGGAAGAGACATATGGTTAACAGAGCTAAAATTTTCACCACGAGACTGGAAAGTCACTGAGTACAGATAACATCATAGCCCCACTACTGAGTTCCACCTCATAATCCATACTGACTTTTGGAGAATATCTAGCTGTGATTGATGCCTTTCTCTTAGCTGAAGATTAACTTAGTGACGTTAACTTGCCATCAGTTGAAACTTATTTATTATGGGCTAGGAGATCAAAGCCCATTAGTATAAGTATAATACATCCCATTCTTGTCCTGGAAACCAGAGCCTCTTGTATGGTCTGGAGGCCAGTCCATATATGAGCTTCTAGTTATCCCTGTGAACCTTTCACCCTGTGACGCGGGTGACGCTGTGGTCTAAACCACTGAGCCTCTTGGGCTTGCCAATCAGAAGGTCAGTGGTTCAAATCCCTGTGACGGGGTGAGCTCCCGTTGCTCTGTCCCAACTCCTGCCAACCTAGCAGTCCGAAAGCACACCAGTACAAGTAGATAAATAGATAGCGCGGTGGCAGGAAGGTAAATGGTGTTTCTGTGCGCTCTGGCACTCGTCACGGTGTCCCGTTGCACCAGAAGCGGTTTAGTCATGCTGGCCACATGACCCAGAAAAGCTGTCTCTGGACAAACACCGGCTCCCTCAGCCTGAAAGCAAGATGAGCTCCGCAACCCCATAGTTGCCTTGGACTGGACTTAACCATCCAGGGGTCCTTTACCTTTTTTTTTATCTCTGTATGTATGTATGTATGTATGTATGTTTGTATGCATCCCATTTTTCCCTGGTAGAGGTTGGCTGTAATGTATGGAAGGAAATAAGAGGGCTTCCCATCCAGGTACTAACTAGGCCCAAATATATTTTGGCTTCAGAAATGAAATTGAATCAGGTGTCGTTTTCTGGACCCCAAACTGGAGGTTTGGAGAAGAATAGCCAACAAACACTGCTGACCCTTTGATTCCAAGTCTGCCATATAGAACATCAAGGACGATATGGGTTCTACGTGGACTTCGAATTGCAGAGTTCAGGTATACTAAATCTGAACACTGAAATCCTGTGAGAAGCTGTTGGACGTACCTTTAGTGCAACATGTTGGGTACAAGCAACTGGTTCCATGTATTGATCTAGAAGGTCTTGAACCTTCTGGTAAGAATAATATAATTCTATCTTCTCAAGGTGAAGGACAAAAGCAAATCTCATTTTTTTTTTAAAAAAAAGGGTGTGTGTGTGATTTTAATAGCTGGGGGGGGGGGAACGACCTAGAAACTCATGTGGAACTACATTTAGTGCACACTCTTAGTTTTTAAGGAAATCTCTGGAATCCTTCATGGCTCATCCATACCATCTAATTTTTAGAGTAGTTTTTAGACACCCAGCAGCCACCTGCACTACTTAAGGCCTTACCCGCCAAAACATCAGTCATGCCAATTCCCCTTTTTAATTATCACCGTGACCGCATGATTATTCTTGGTCAAGGCACTTCCTTACAGACTTGGAGTATGCTTATCTGTGGTAACAATCCACTCACCAATTTACCAACCCCACCCTGAAAAGCGGGGGGTGGGGGTGGGGAGGAAGCCATTGTGAATTATAAACTACAAAAAGTAAACATGTATTTTTAGCAGCTTTAATTTACAGTCCTGGTTTTAAAGGAGGGGAATGTGTGTTTTTTCGACAAGCTAAATGCTAGGTTGGCAACTTTTGGGTTATTCTGAGAAGGCGGAATGTGGTTGCAGGATATTTTGTATAGAAGAAAGATCCAGCACAAGAGTGTGCTGAAAAATGGTGCGCTATTTCTTCCCTCCTGAAAACAGGTGTAAATAAACTGTAGAAGTCAAGAGAAAAACTAGGAAGGGATACCTGTGTGTGTGTGTGTGTGAGAGAGAGAGAGGGAGAGAGATCAATGTCGGTAATAATAATAATGCACTTTCTGCAGACTCTTATTTGCAGTGCACATAAATCTAGGGTCAAAATTGGGTAAATATTTGACATTCATGTAGAGGCATTTGACACCTGTGCAGTCTACTCTTTCTATTGATAGGAAGTACTTTTCTCTATGTGGGACAAGAAGCTACAGTTAGAACTGGATATGGAATAACTGATTGGTTCAGAATTGGGAAAGGAGTACGACAAGGCTGTATATTGTCTCCCTGCTTATTTAACTTATATGCAGAATTCATCATGAGAAAGGCTGGACTGGATGAATCCCAAGCCGGAATTAAGATTGCCGGAAGAAATATCAACAACCTCAGATATGCAGATGACACAACCTTGATGGCAGAAAGTGAGGAGGAATTAAAGAACCTTTTAATGAGGGTGAAAGAGGAGAGCGCAAAATATGGTCTGAAGCTCAACATAAAAAAAAAAAAAAACCAAGATCATGGCCACTGATCCCATCACCTTGTGGCAAATAGAAGGGGAAGAAACGGAGGCAGTGAGAGATTTTACTTTCTTGGGTTCCATGATCACTGCAGATGGTGACAGCAGTCACAAAATTTAAAAAACACCTGCTTCTTGGGAGAAAAGCAATGACAAACCTAGACAGCATCTTAAAAAGCAAAGACCTCACCTTGCCAACATAGTTAAAGCTATGACTTTCCCAGTAGTGATGTATGGAAGTGCGAGCTGGACCATCAAGAAGGCTGGTCGCTGAAGAATTGATGCTTTTGAATTATGGTGCTGGAGGAGACTCTTGAGAGTCCCATGGACTGCAAGAAGATCAAACCTATCCATCCTGAAGGAAATCAGCCCTGAGTGCTCACTGGAAGGACAGATCCTGAAGCTGAGACTCCAATACTTTGGCCACCTCATGAGAAGAGAAGACTCCCTGGAAAAGACCCTGACGCTGGGAAAGATTGAGGGCACAAGGAGAAGGGGACGACAGAGGACGAGATGGTTGGACAGTGTTCTCGAAGCTACCAACATGAGTCTGACCAAACTGCAGGAGGCAGTGGAAGACAGGAGTGCCTGGCGTGCTCTGGTCCATGGGGTCATGAAGAGTCGGTCACGACTGAACGACTAAACAACAACAACAACAACTTTTTCCACCTGCCCTCTCTGTGGCAAAAAGAGGGTTTACTGTTTTGCATACTCATGCAAATCTTTTGTAAGTAGGACACAGCCCTGAGACTTGGAAGAGCTATGTGTGTCATTACCTGTCCCGATGGACATGAGTGGTGGATGCAGCCACACCTTAATACAGACAGGCCTGCTTACCTGAAGAGAAACAGCCGGAATGCAAGAGCTTGAGTGGTGCAGTAGCTGTTAAGTCATATTTCCTCCCACTGCAATAGCTGAGCAAATAATTGGAGTAAGGAGAGAACCAATAGGGTATAATATTTCATTTCAATTTTAATTTGTATACTGCCTTCCTCTCTTACAAAACACAAGGCGGTTTTAATGGTGGTTATAATGCACATGCATTATAATCCAAAACAAAGTCATAATAGAACATAACTTTAAAATGGAACGAATTAGATCAAATAAAGTAATGTTCAGTAATCTAGCATATGAATAAAATCTAGTACACAATAATTCAACCATCTAGAACACAATAAAATGAACTCTCAAACCATCATCGAATAATAAACTGAAATTACACTCTTAAGAATTACAATAAATAAGTACTAAACTACAGTGGTACCTCGACTTACGAATTTACTGCGTTCCAAATGCACATTCGTAAGTCGAAAAAATTCGTAAGTCGAATCCCATAGGAATGCATTGGGAGAAAAAAATTCGTAAGTTGAAGCAACCCTATCTAAAAATTCGTAAATTGAAAAAATCCTATCTAAACCGCATCCAAGATGGCGGACGGAGCTCCGTTCGTAAGTCGAAACATTTGTAAGTCGAGTCATAAGTCGAGGTACCACTGTATTGTCAATAAAAGTTAACTGCAAGTCACAATGCATAAAATACCACAATAGATACAAAACCATGTAAAAGGAATGAATTAATATGTAGCCTGTTGGACTGTTTCTGTGAAAGCTTGCTGAACATGGACTAGTCACACACCCTCAGCCACATGTCCCTCACAGGGTTGCTGGGAGGATAAAAGCGGGAACCCCTCTTGAAAGCAGGGTGATATAAAAACCTACTTGTGTACTTGAAAGACAGGGATTTTACCAATTCGGAAATCTGTTACAGTCCAGGTATTTATTTATTTTTGTTTTTGGAGCTGACTAAAGGCCAGAGGGCTAGCCCATTGACTCTTTTCATCAGGAATCAAGGGACAGGCAACGGTCTCTTTTTTTCTCATTTTATTTTGCTCCTTCCCTGTGAACAAAAACAGAAGCATTGGCCGAGTTCTCCATTTACACACCTCCGGGGCCCATTCAGATGCAGCTGTGTCTTGGCACATGGCCGTGAGTGTCACGAACTGGCAGCATGACGAGAAGAGGGACTGGGACACACTGGGAAAAGCAGCGGATGAGGAAGGAAGTACTCACAGGGGGATATGGGATGGGGAGGGCATGGAGGTCAGTGCACAGGAACCATGGCAACAGGAACCAGAGCCAGAGGGGGCCCTTTCTCCATGAACACGGTGGGCTCTGAGGCGTAGGGAGCAGCAGGAGTGGCGCTCCTAGAGGAGGCGGAGGCAGGCAAGGGCCCCCAGCTCAGGCCAGGTGGGGCTCGCAAGCTCTGGGAGGAAGTGTATGATTCTTCAGCTGGAGTAGGCTCAGGACAGGTGGGGGCCACCTGCCTCGTCAAGCCCAGATGCTGCAATCAGCATGCAAAGGGAAAGCAGAGATGAGGTGCTCTGTGCTCAACTGCCCATTTTGATGGACCTTGGCTTGGATGTTCCTGGACCTCTACGGCATGGTGCTTTGGGTTTGACTCTGGACTGTGTTTTCTGACCTTTGGACTTACCCCAAACTGTGTTTCTTGTCAGTGGAACTTGGGACTTGACATACTGCCTTGCTGCCAGGTAGGCCCCAGGGGTTCAGGAGACAGAGAGTAACCGAGAGGGTAATTTGGTTGTGATTTGAGGAGTAAGGGGTGGGGTTAATGGGAGGCATTGAGGCACAGAATAGATGGGCAGAGTGCCAACGCCTCTACATGCCGCTAGCTGCACCAGATCATAGCTGCCAAGTTTTCCCTTTTCTCGTGAGGAAGCCTATTCAGCAAAAGGGAAAATCCCTTAAAAAAGGGATAACTTGGCAGCTATGCTCCAGATACCCAAAGCCAGCCTAATCCTCTATACCAGGCATCCCCAAACTTTGGCCCTCCAGATGTTTTGGACTACAATTCCCATCATCCCTGACCACTGGTACTGTTAGCTATGGATCATGGGAGTTGTAGGCCAAAACATCTGGAGGGCCGCAGTTTGGGGATGCCTGCTCTATACTCAAAGCACTTTGCTACTCTGTACACTGTGCTATCTAGGCCTCTAGGGCACCTCGTGAATTGGTGCCCCCTCCAGTTCCCCTAAGCCGAAACCGTGGAGAGGGAAGAAAATCCCTATGACTCCTCCACCCAAATCCACATTAAAGACTCCTAGCACAAAAGCCTCTTGTCCAGGGGCACCTCTCTCATGTCTTACTAGTTGCCAAACACTAAAGGATGTAAATTGATTCTTGTTTTACCAACCTCGTTGCCCTTGCTGCAGAACCACCACAGCTATCATTCTGAAATTTGGCAGTGTTCATCATTGGCAAATGTTAACCAGTTTTGCTCCAAATAAAATAAAAGTAATTGACATTTCCTTTGGGGGGGGGATCAAAATGCAAAACTGTCCAACACAACTCTCGCTCGATGTGTTTGTCTGCAATTTGGCTGGCTTCATCCAATCTGGAGGGGCCAGTATTCATGAGATTATAACAACTTCTGTCAAAAGGGGGGGGGAGTTAGTTTGCTTTGACTCCCCACTTTAATGGTTTCATTTTTCATGAAGTGAATTTGAATCCTGCCCTTGAGTTGACTCATTTACCGTGTACTTCAAGATAAGGTGGGCAGCTTCCTGAATCTGGATTCAAACTAAATATTGTAGCTAGTGTACAGCAGGGTAGAGTTTTGCCAGCCTCCTGCTGCAGTTCAAATCCGCCCAACGGTGTGATCTCCTGTTGCTCTGCCCCAGTTTCTGCCAACCTAGCTGTTTAAAAGCACAGTAAATAGGTATCGCTGCGGCAGGAAGATAAACAAGGTTTCTGTGAGCTCTGGCTTCCATGACGGTGTCACGTTGCACCAGAAGTGGTTTATTCATGCTGGCCACATGACCCAGAAAGCTGGCTGTGGACAAACGCTGGCTCCCTCGGCCTGAAAAGTGAGATGAGCTCCACACCTTTGACTGGACTTAACCGTCCAGGGGTCTTACCTTTTTTCTTTACCTGTGCACGTATGCACAGGATTGTTTTGTTCAGGTGTAACACATTGATTGTTTTTCAGTCTTTTTTTGTGATAGCTGAATCTTCTTTAACTGTTGGGTGGGGATTCTACTCAGTCGGTAGAGTAGACTCTTTATCTCAGGGTCGTGGGTTCAAGCCCCACATTGGGCAAATCATTTCTGCTTTGCAGGAGACTGGACCAGTCCAGGTGCTCCTCGTGGCCCCTTCCAACTCCACAATTTGATTATTCTGTGATTATCCAGAAAAAGTATTGCTGGTAGAAAATTGTAATGTGGTATGTGAGAGCATATAGATGGCAGAGATGCTTAAAGGTAGGCAAAAGGCAGCTTTAAAAACATACATGGACTCGCATTCTTCATTTGCTAACTAGAGTAAGTGGAACTGCAATTAATACATTTAATGATGCTGTCAAGCTGTTATCCAAATGGTAAGATTCCTTGCTGTGCAGTTGAGGCCTATGACATCTTATTGTGACCAGTGATGAGTTTTCCCTGTACAGTATATAGTTTGCTAGCCTTGCAGAAGCGCAAGGCTTTGGTTTCAGGATCCAGAAGTCTGGAATACATCATTTTTGTTTAGCATTTCTTGCACTTGGAGCTGATTAATCATTCTTTGAACTAGATTGTTCCCATACCCACACACTGCTTATAATTAATTTTCGCATAACTGATCGAAATGCTGTTTAATGCAAACTTGTGTGATACTTAGCAAGCCCTTGGGTGGAATTTTGCTACACAAACCATCTCTCTTCTGGAATGCTTCAAACACTAGGAAATATTTGTATATATAAATGTTTTATTGTGAAGGGTGTCTGACATGGGAAGATGGATTTTTTTTTTAAAAAATCCTCTATATGCATAGATATTTTTTATTGGTGAATACCCATGTACAGTTGTTGATTCTCTTGTAACTGCAAGATTTTCTTTTAACCATTGTAGTGGTGGCTTTGTGGTCATTCCTCTGGCAAATATTTATGGTTGAGATAACTGGCAGAGCAATTTGCTACCATGTGCCACACAATGGTTGCTCTAATAATAATAATAATTTATTATTTATACCCCTCCCATCTGGCCGGGTTCCCCCAGCCACTCTGGGCGGCTATAAGTGCTCCACTTATGTGCTATGATACACTACTGCTTTGGGAACGACAACAGTATATCTTAATCAGAAATGTTTGTATTCTAGAAGCAAACTCTAATTCCTTTAAATGCCACATGTTTAAAAAGCTTCTAAAAAAAATATTAGGTGCAACAAATCGGTGCTACAGCTGAGCTGATAGTGCTTCTGGCAGTTTAGTATTAAATTATCCCATCATTGTTGAGAATTTTCTACGAACTTTAGAAGGAGATGTGGCTGCTGATGCATACTGGAGAAAACCCAGCCCCTTGGACTTCACATCCATCAAAAGATATTACATCATGATGACCATCCTAGCAGGACTCATGCCATCAGAATCTCCAGTAACACATAGCACTTTTCAGCACTATTTAAAAGATTCTTTGGTCAAAGCACACTGTGACCATCTGGAAGAAGACCTCTTACGATTTCCCTCTTGCGCAAGGTGACCAGATAATGAACATTCATAGTGGCGCGTCCAAAATTAGGTTTTAACTACACACCTGCCCTTGGCCCAACTACCAAGTATGGCCATACTTTTGAAATTAGGAACAACAGATGTACAGTGTTAGGTGAATCCCTTTGAGAAGAACATATTGCTGGCAGCTGTGTTATTATTGAGGCACGGAAACGTTAAAAGCTACTATATTTGGATCTCTCTTTTTTAAAAAAGTATGCATGGTGTGGTTTTTTAATAGATCTTAAGCTAATTTTTAATCCATATGGGGTAAAATTGATATCTCCTCAGCATCTGTAGTTTTGTTCACACAATGGAGGTTGTGTGTGGCTTATTTTCCCCACAGTGCTTGGGAGACATGACCGTGTGGCGAAACTAGTGTGTGCTAGCCCCTTACAGGGACAGCAGCAGTCCTTTCTGTGATAGCAAGGGCCCTTTATAAAATTCTCCACAGAAATGGAAACTAAGCAGCCGGACAAAACTTATTCTTGCATGGCTGGGCAGAGTGGCTGCAGTGAAGATGACTCTCCTGTTTCTGCCTCTCTCCCCCTGTGACTCTTCCCTCTCACCCTTTTATTCAGGCACCTCCAGTATGGACTGAGAAGAAAACTCTTCAGCGTCAGCAAAAAAACAAACAACCCCAACCCTGGTGAATGGTTTTATCAAGTCTCAGTTGAGGAAATCAACCCTCTATAACAGGCATGTCAAACCTGCGGCCCTCCAGATGTTTTGGCCTACAACTCCCATGATCCCTAGCTAGCAGGACCAGTGGTCAGGGATGATGGGAACTGTAGTCTCAAAATATCTGGAGGGCCATGTTTGAGGAAGCCTGGTTTAGGAGTTCTGACTCTCTCATGCCAACTTAAACAGCTAATACCATCATAACCAAGATGTGGATTGGGTTTCCATTGAATTAGGTAAAGAAGGACAACCTTACAGAGCTTTTCCTTTTTGTAAAAGTAACACGGGGTGGGGGTGGGTGGGGATAGAAAACACATTTATGCAAGCGGCCTTAAAAAATTGGGAGGAAATGCATGCACATTTTGGCACCACAGAAGTTGCTGCTTTGACCCTTTCTGGACCACCTGGAATTTAAGGTATACTGACAAATATGCTCAGTAGAGAGATTGGGGGGCCAGGGGCTTGCTCACACAGGATTTTGGATTTATTTTAAAATGGTTGCTTGCTTGACAGGGAGCAAATGAAGGCGAGGTGTGAAGTAACTGGCTACAGCTGGTGCAGATCCAGACATTTAGTCAGGCAAGGAAGAAGCCCTACATTGTCTAACGCTCTTTGAATGCCTTTCACAGGATAGGCCATCAAGGCTATCATGCCATAATAACCTGATTCACTTGTCTTAATACAAAACAGATTCAACATTTATTCCCTTAAACAATACCCAAAGGGCTTCATTTTTTCATACGGTAATTTGCAGCATCTCTGGAGCTAAAACGAGAGGAATAAAAAGAACATTTTGTATTTTATGCAATCAGCAGGGATATATTTTAATGCATCAACCAACAGTCTGAGAGGCAATACTAAGAAGCACCATGCTATTTTATTGATATATATAGGGTAATACTTTACGGAACACCATCTTATTGCTTAGCTACACCTTTTTATTAGCATTCCTAACTAGAGAGGATGCAGGAATTTGGTTGGATTCACATTTTAATATGAACCTCATCTGCACTTCCCAAAATACTGTATGACCTGAAACTTGGCTATCCTCCTTTGGATTTTGCCGCACTTTGGATTTTGCATATGATAATGAACATAACATACAAACATGCATTGTACCATTAAAAAAAATTCACTAAAATTTTGATAAATTTTCATGAGGGCCAAGGGGGGGGGGAATCACAAATTGATGCAGAAATGTGGAAAATTTAAGACCGCGGGGGGGGGGGGGGACCTAGAAACCAGAATAAACCAAAACTGACAGATTTGTCATTCCTAACCCTACACTTTCATGCTACGTACATGAAAAGAACGTTGGACCTTTCCAAATGCATGCAATTTCCAGGGAAATAAAGTGAATGGAGGGGCATTTTTATGTGGTCTCCATTCTGCAAATAAATAAACACACAACATACTTCCATGGTGTGCTGCTTATTGCAGACCCTCTGCCTAGCTGCGATTTGCATGGTCTTCATTGGGACCAGATGCCTTTAAAGAAATTCCTCATTTGATTATTATCGACACCCAATTCCTCCAGACTTCAGGCAGCCATTATGCGCAATTAGAGACACTGATTTGTGTCTGTCCTGAAACTCATTTATGTGCTTCCCAAAGTTGAACAATGGTTGCAGTGACTGCCAGCAGGCAAGCCTGAAGTGATCCGTAATATCTAAACATACTCATCAGCACAGGATGAAATTGCAGACTCTCCCTATACATCTGTTTTTGAAAATAAGTGCTCTCACACGTTATTTTGGAGAATCTAAAATGGGCTGACAATTTCACATTAGGATTTTTATTTTTATTTTAAGTACAAAATAGGATACCAGCTCCTAAGAATTAGACTCTGCTTCCTCCGCTGTACAAGCACATGCCTCAACACACAAACGGCTATTTCTCCAACATGAGCAAAGTTTTTTTTTTCACCATCAAACTAGTCCCCTCCTTATCATATGGGGGCCAGGGATACAGCTGCATCCATGGGTTTGTCCACAATTGGCGCTGATCTGTGCCTAGAAAATATGGGGCTGAGCAGCAAACCCAATTGCTGTTTGTTCCGATTTAACACTAAAGATCAGCTTTTATTGAAGAGTGTGCTCTCTCTGTGTGTAGATGAATGAACATACCTAGTCTTAGATACTGAAACTTCATTCATGTAAATCTTCACGATGCCAATTGAGCCATATTTTAAGGAAGCTTTCTCAGAACCCAGGTTTCGTAGCTCTCCAGGAACTACTGTATGTACCCAATAATAGCATCATTTTAATCTGGTGGCTAGTGCCAACTTCTGCCTTCTCAGAGCTTTCAACTTCTTCCAGTCAATAAAGCATAATGAAGAGGTTGTGATCTCATACGACTGGGAAGAACTCCAGATCAAAGAAAGCCTTTTCACGTTCCCTTCATTTTGTTATCCAAGCTTTTCATTCTATGTTCTGAGAGCTATAGCCTGAAAAGCTTAAATTAACAGTTAAGTGAGTTACTTTGACAGCACCAAAATCCTTACGGCGCTTACTTCAAAGGGATGAGCTGTCCGATGGGCTGTGTTTAAAAGTAAGCCTAGCATCCTCAACCTTTTAAGTGAGGTGCATTAAAATGTATATTATATACACAATGTGCTTTAGGAAGCTAGAGATATTCCTCTTGGAAATTACACTCTTGTTACAGAGAGTAGGGTTGGGGAAATAAAATCTTGCATCCTCCTCAGAGCTGCAGCTAACTGTATATTATTCATACTAATTTATGTTTACTGAGTTGAAACTCATTGACTTTTTGTTAACCTTCTGCTGTAGCAGTAAACAAATGTCTACTTCATTTGTTTCAAGGGCCTTTATTGACAAGTGGTGGGGCATAGGGCATGCCCTGGGTTGATCTTTCCTGTGTAGAGGAGTCAGGCCAGTGAGGAACTGCTGCTATTAAAAACACTTGGATTGCTTAGTTACAGATTGATAATCATTTATCACCTTCTGTTCTATAGTACAATATTACTGGACCTCTCTTTCAGACCCTCTTTCAGTGTCCCTATTTTCCAGGGACGCCCCTGATTTAGAGAAGTTGTCCTGGTTTCTGATTTGATCCTGGAATGTCCCGTTTTTCCTTAGGATGTCCCTATTTTCATTGGTGAAATGTTGGAGGGTATGGAGTTATCTGACCCCTGAGCTGTCTGAAGGCAATGCTGTTTGGCAGGCATCCCCAAACTGCGGCCCTCCAGATGTTTTGGCCTACAACTCCCATGATCCCTAGCTAACAGAACCAGTGGTCATGGAAGATGGGAATTGTAGTCCAAAACATCTGGAGGGCCGACGTTTGGGGATGCCTGCTGTATAGGGAAGTTTTTTTAAAAAAATGTTTAATGTTTTATTGTGTTTTTATATCTGTTGGAAGCCACAAAGTGAGGCTGGGACAACCTAGTAAGACGTTTAGGGTATAAATAGTAAAGTTATCATTATGGAATGGGACGGTCCCTGTTTTCATAGGAGAAATGTCGGAGAGTATGCTCTTTTTACTCTCGGATTTTGCACTTGTAACCATATTGTTCCCTCCATTTCTGGTGGTCAGGATTAAGGTGCTGCTGGTAACATAGCCAAAGCAGCATCACCCGTTTTCTAAATGGAAGTATCATAAAGTTTGGGGGACCCCTAAAGGTTGCAGAACTGCAATTATTTAGAAGGAAAAGACAACCTTAAATAGAGAAGAACTGCAACAGCCCAATGAGAACTGTGCATGTTCAAAGGCCACAGCTACCTGACTCTGGTTGGTGGCAGGACAAAACCAGGAGAATGAGGGGGAAAGGAATGAAGTGGCTAGAATCCTAGGCAGGAAATCCCTCAGCAATGCAGCATTTTGTTTCAGATCCAGTTCATATTGTCTCATCTTTCCCAGGATCGTAGATGCATATTTCTGTACATTAAGTTCACTTTTATTGGTGAACTTAACTCGGTTTCTATAGTCGGGTAGGTTGTTTTTTTTCTGAGCAAAATTGTGCACGTTCTAAATTGAAATTGTTCCAACTTTGGAAAGCAAGACTTGGAGGAAAAGAGAACTTGCAAAGCCCAATATGAATATTTCCTCCCTTCACATTTAAGCTGAAAATCGTGCTGGTAGATAAATGGTACACACACACACACACACACACACACACACACACACACACACACACACACACGATGCAGCAGCAGTATATGCAAGATATAAACATCAGTGTAGCTCCTGCAGCTGGAGATAATTTTCTCATTTTGGCAAAGTACCCATTTTCAAACTAAAGCTCTTCATTCGTGATCTTCCTTTATTACTCAGTGGAAAGTCCCCAAGGATGGATGGAGCTATGAAGAACATCAGGTGAATTATAAAACACTGAGCATACTTGGTCACCCAAGTGAACAATATTTGGTTGTTGTGCGTCAACAACTAAAAACATCTGGAGAACCACTAAGGATGGGTAGTACAGGACTAGGGCAGGCCCTTACCTTAGGTAGAATGAGGCAACTGCCTTAGGCAGCAGATGCTGCTGGGTAGTAAGCAGCGGTAAGGAACTGGAGAGCAGACTTGCATGTGGCAGGTGGCTTGCCCTGTACCACCAAATCAGCCTGCTTCCCCCAGGTGCAGTCCAGGATGCTGTCCTGTTGCCAGTACTGAAGAAATATTCTATAATTTTTGCTGAAGCACAACCACCATGGCTTTTGTGAATGTGAGCCCTGTCTCGCTAGCCTATGAAGGTTGTTTAAGGGTAGGGTCATAGCTCAGTGGCTGAAACACCTTTGCCATGTGGAAGGTCACAGGTTGTCCTTGGTTTCTCCAGATAGCCTCCCTGCTGACTCACATGGGGGCCGAGAATGGAACTTGTTCTTCACTTCTGTGGTGTATTACTTCCTTATCTTCACTATTTTTACCCGGGGTGTGTGTGTGTGTGTGTTCTCCTTGCTGTTCCTCAACAGTACATTCTAAAGGGAGTGGTAGCGACTTGGCAGGGGGTTGGACTGGATGGCCCTTGTGGTCTCTTCCAACTCTATGATTCTATGACTACAAAAAGCAGAACAAGCAATACATGACCCTCTTGCCTCGGTGTAGTGGCTGCTGACCTATGGTGGCTAGTGGCCTAAAATGGCTTTTGTGTGGTTCTGATTCTCTTCAGCTTCCAGCTGATTTTTTTTAAAAAATAAAAAATTATTTATGCATTTTTACAACTTATATATACATCATGCAATATTCATCGTTTATCCCTTATCCTCAGACTTCCCAGTCCATCTCTCCTTGGCATTCTAGGTCAGGCATCCCCAAACTGCGATCCTCCAGATGTTTTGGCCTACAACTCCCATGATCCTTAGCTAACAGGACCAGTGGTCAGGGTTGATGGGAATTGTAGTCCAAAACATCTGGAGGGCCGAAGTTTGGGGATGCCTGTTCTAAATAGTCTTTTGAGGGCTGCATATTCTATTCTTCCACCCATTTTCATCTCAAATCTTACTTTATTCAGTGTTATCTGTTGCTCATATGTTCATGCCTACTTGTGGGTTAAATGGACTATTATACCCTCTAAGATACTCTCCAAAACACTTCCACTCATCTCTTATCTGCGACTGATCTTTATTTCTTAATTTTGAGGTCGTTGTTACTAATTCTGTGTATTCTATCAATTTCTACAGAATATAGTTTCCACCTGATTTTATCCTCCTAACAACAACCCTGTGAGATATGTTAGGTTGTGACTGATCTAGTGTAATCCTTTCTGCTTACCTAGGTCCAAGGCTGGGGAAAATATGGGCCCCGGTCTCCCCAGTCCTGAATATGAAAAACTAATTTTGAATGGAAGATGAACAATTTAGCTTTCTAAATATATGAGTTTAGGAGTTTCCTTCTCTTGGCCCTATCCCTTAAAATGATGTGTGCCTTGGTGAGTCTATAACTTTCTCCACACATAGCAAGGTGGAATAATTATAGCCCGAAGACTGATGTGTGGAAATGGAATTGGAACTGTTCCATATTTATTACGTTTGAGTGAATAAAGGAGGGCTGCCATGTCTGAGGATGCAATCCCATTTCCTATCAATCTCTGGGAAATACCGTTCCTTTTAGAAATAAATTTGAATGTCACAAGCAATGCCTCTGTTTGAAGAAATGTGCATAACAGAAAATGAATTATAACAACTTACTCGCCTTTCAAACCTGAGTTGCATACTATGTTATCCTTTCTGTGCCTTGCCTCTTAGCTGGATAATTCCAAGCTATGGGTTCTCCAGTTATTAATCAAATCCCAGATGCAATAAAAGGGCATGTCCTACTGAAGGGGAGGGCAGGGCTGCTGCACTAGTGGATTGTTCCTGTGCAAAAGGTCTAATCACAGAAATTGTTTGGTCTGAAAATGGTACATCAGAGAACATATGGTATAAATTATACCACAAGCTCAAAACCACTCTTAAATTTTAAAATCTCCTGGGGTCAGACCTTCACTTTAGAGATGCTCTGATGTTTCTGCCTTAGTCTGATGTCTCCACTAAACACTAAACACATTGCAACAAGAAGAGCTATGCCTTCAAAAAGGTTTCTGTAAGAAGTGCCATTTTTACTAGCTCGGTGGAGACAAGATTGTGTTGCATAATTCATTGCACCTGTGACATGGATAAGATTCGCTTGAAGTATTACAGATTTCTAATCACTTATCTGTTGGTGGGGTAGGGTGGGGAAAAGGGATTGCTGCATGTGCATGTAACATGTGAAGACTGCATGCATATTAGGGATGGGTGAAATGGTCGGTTTTGTTTTGTCTCGTGTTTTAAGGCCTCGTGATAATTTAGCACTATTTTGGTTCAAATTTATCCTCATACTGTATATATTTTGCCCAATATACACATTTTTGCAAAGCCATTAGTCTTATAGGTTACATTTTGTATGCCTTTTTCACCAATATATGCTTTTTTATGCACACTTTATCCTAGTATATGCCACTTTCGTACACATTACCTGCCTGGAGAACGGCATTGCAACATTTGGAGAAGTGTGCAAATATTGTTTTTGTTTGCATATTGTTTTGTAAAGTGTGATGTGATATTGATGTGTATGCATTAATGGAATGCTGTAATTGACTGAGGGGAAAATCCTGTGCACTTAAAAGGGTAACAAATTCATAGTAGCATGAGCTTTCACATGTAAGACATCGATTGGATTCATGCATCCCCAACTGACGTATGTGTGAACCTACATGGAAAATGCAGCCTAATCAGATTTTACCTTACTGTAAACTTGTGGTCTAGAGCAGGCATCCCCAAACTGCGACCCTCCAGATGTTTTGGCCTACAACTCCCATGATCCCTAGCTAAGAGGACCAGTTGTCAGGGATGATGGGAATTGTAGTCCAAAACATCTGGAGGGCCGAAGTTTGGGGGTGCCTGGTCTAGAGCCTTACTCATCACTCTTCAGGAACTATCTGCAACAGAGTTCAGAATGAGCTGAAATCTTTGTGAGTTCTGCTCTGTTTGCTTCACAAAGTATATTTTGGATTAGACACAAAGCCTTTACAAGTCAGGTTTCACAACCTGAATATTTTCATTAGGCTTCTGTAAACAGAAAGTTGATACGGCCTATTGATCACTTCAACAGGTGGGGAAATGGCACATTTGAATGCTTTCGCAGCATAAAAACTCCATGCACGAGAAAGTCTCTCGAGGAGAAAGCTCAGCAATCCTCTTGTCTCTTAGTATTGTTCGCTGCAGTTTCACAGATCTACAGTACCTAGAAGCAAACCATTCACCAGTTATAATCTGTACATCCCAGTTTAAGAACCAGCGGTTTAGATAAATAGGTAGAATAATAGAAGCATCAAATATAAACCCAATTTCCCTGGTTTACATCTGTTCTACAGCCACAGTCTGAGGACCTACTTTTACAGAAATAATGGCATAAAATTATCAATCAAGAGAGTGTGCTCATTAATTCAACAAGATGAATGTGCTGCTATGGATAAAGGGCTGTTACTAGCTGATCCGAAAGTATGTCCCTGGGTTCTTTCCTATTTTTTCCACCACAGTAGCAGCAGCAGCAACAAAGGATTTAAGTAATTGCATCAATGTTCCCCAAGCAGAAGCAAAAAGAGAAAGCATCTGAAAAACCCAGGTCAAAACGAAATGTCATTTCCCCCCTGTTCTGTTCAACAGCTTAAGTAAATCCACTTGTCCCTCACATCTGGTATATACAAATTCATAATATCTATACACACACACACACATCATATGGGACTTCCACATGTTACTTTGAAGATGTGAAAAGTGGGTGTTGGAGCATTTTCAGCTCTGCAACTGGCTTTTAATATTTACCACGTGTAAAGCAGATAACCTGATGGAGGGCTCTGTTGTCTGAGGGTTGGTTGGCTCAGGTGACAGTAAATGTAATCTACTCATTCCCCAGCATTAGAAATCCACAGTGCTGAAGAAGAAGAAGAATGATATCTAGGAGTTGTTGTGTCCCCCGTCCCCTGGAAGAAGCCCTAATTACAAGCAAAAGTACATCTAGTTCCCATGGTGAAATAGGCTAATGACTTCTGAATGTGTAAGAATGGAATGGAAAAGGAGTTAAGGAAAAGCTGCTGGCAAGTTACTGTTTTAGAGTTCAGTGACTTTTAGCCAGATAACCAAGAGCAAACGAAACTACGATAGTATTTCAGAAGGGGAAAAGAGCAATTAATCTACCAATGACCGGAGTTCCCTTCACATCTGCATGGGCTCTGGAGAAGCAACTTTTGACTCTTCGTTAGACCCCGAAACTCAGTTCTAACAGGGCCAAACTACATGTTGGCATTAAATACAATCCTCAGTTTATCTGGTCGGCTTTAGTATATTTTTTTAAAAATAGTAGCTTGCTGCTTCCCTCCAGGAAAAATTAGCGGCTTTGCCAGAGGGGGGGGGGAGTTTTAATTGGAACTGTAGCTTGGGAAAGGCTAAATCAGGCATCCCCAAACTTCGGCCCTCTAGATGTTTTGGACTACAATTCCCATAATTCCTGACCACTGGTCCTCTTAGCTAGGGATCATGGGAGTTGTAGGCCAAAACATCTGGAGGGCCGCAGTTTGGGGGTGCCTGGGCTAAATCTCCCCTCCTCATCTGGCATTGTTCCAATCCTTACTCTACCCCCGTCCCGCTGCAACTTTTGTTAACACACCCGAACAAATACCGTATTTTTCGCCCCCCATGTATAAGATGCCCCCTATTTTGGGGGGCTCCAATTTTAAAAAATGGGGGGAGATCTATCCATGTATAAGACACCCCCAAATTATGGGCATTATTTTTTAGGGGGGGAACCTAGTCTTATACATGGGAAAATATGGTACATTACATGTGATCATGTTATGTAATGTTATGTAAACTTATATGCAGAATTCATCATGTGAAAGGCTGGACTGGATGAATCCCAGGCCAGAATTAAAATTGCCGAAAGAAATATCAACAACCTCAGATATGCTGATGACACAACCTTGATGGCAGAAAGTGAGGAGGAATTAAAGAACCTTTTAATGAGGGTAAAAGAGGAGAGCGCAAAATATGGTCTGAAGCTCAACATAAAAAAAAACTAAGATCATGGCCACTGGTCCCATCACCTCCTGGCAAATAGAAGGGGAAGAAAAGGAGACAGTGAGAGATTTTACTTTCTTGGGTTCCATGATCACTGCAGATGGTGACAGTAGTCACGAAATTAAAAGACGCCTGCTTCTTGGGAGAAAAGCAATGACAAACCTAGACAGCATCCTAAAAAGCAGAGACATCACCTTGCCAACAAAGGTCCGTACAGTGGTACCTCGACTTACGAACGACTCGACAACCGAATTTTTCGACTTACGAATGGGGGTAATGGCCGCGTGCTTACGAATGTCTCAACATCTGGTGGGGGGGACCGCGGCGGTTTTCGTAAGTCGAAAAAATTCGTAAGTCAAATCCCATAGGAATGCATTGGGAGAAAAAAATTCGTAAGTTGAAGCAACCCTATCTAAAAATTCGTAAATTGAAAAAATCCTATCTAAACCGCATCCAAGATGGCGGACGGAGCTCCGTTCGTAAGTCGAAACATTTGTAAGTCGAGTTGTAAGTCAAGGTACCACTGTATTGTCAATAAAAGTTAACTGCAAGTCACAATACATAAAATACCACAATAGATACAAAACCATGTAAAAGGAATGAATTAATATGTAGCCTGTTGGACTGTTTCTGTGAAAGCTTGCTGAACATGGACTAGTCACACACCCTCAGCCACATGTCCCTCACAGGGTTGCTGGGAGGATAATACTTTGGCCACCTTATGAGAAGAGAAGACTCCCTGGAAAAGACCCTGATGCTCGGAAAGATTGAGGGCACAAGGAGAAGGGGACGACAGAGGACGAGATGGTTGGACAGTGTTCTCGAAGCTACCAACATGAGTTTGACCAAACTGCGGGAGGCAGTGGAAGACAGGAGTGCCTGGCATGCATGGGGTCACGAAGAGTTGGACATGACTAAACAACTAAACAACAACAACAACAAAGTTTGGCCCTTGGTCAGATATGTGATCCTTTGTAAATTTGTGGGGCCTAAATTAACTGCACATCTCTTAAACGCCAGAATTAGAAGTTCTATAATATACCACCCTTAGTGAAAATTAAATCTTATGAACACATGCCGATGAAAATGTGGTTCTCTTAATTTATATCCAGATGGAGAACAGGCTAATGTCTCAGGTTATAATTGTAGCTGAAGCTAATTTGGTGGGAAAATATTCGGCTGATTCGTGCATGCATTAAAAAAAAATCATCTGAATTTCCCTCTTACCCACAGTTATGGATGATGTTGGATTTAGGGCTTTTTGTGGGAAGTAGCTATAGTTTTATTGTAGTTATTGTGGGGAAGTTTAAGGGGGTCTATTTAATATATGAGAGGTTGATGCAATCCAAGTGGGAACTGAGCAGGAAGAGCAAGCAGCTGCTTGTGCATTGTGGATTTTTGAAGGGAATGTTTACTGAGATATTTATTTTGCGGGCATCGCTGGAGCAACCAATGGGGACACAGCTGACCTCTGGGGTATTTCCTTCATGCCATGCTTGTAAGTTGCCCTGGACTGGCTGGCTGGGCACTGACAGCCCTTTGCTTTTGATGCAACAGGGCTCTGCATAATTTGGCTTTAAGGTAAAACTAAGAGAACAGATCTTCTCTGAAGGTCTAAGGTCTAAGGCAGGAATCCCCAAACTTCGGCCCTCCAGATGTTTTGGACTACAGTTCCCATCATCCCTGACCACTGGTCCTTTTAGCTAGGGATCATGGGAGTTGTAGGCCAAAACATCTGGAGGGCCGCAGTTTGGGGACGCCTGGTCTAAGGTCTAAGGTGCCCTTAGGGCAGATTCCTTAGTAAATGATCAGCAAGTAGTAGTCCTCTGTTGGCTTCAGAGGCCACTCATTTTTACCCAGACTAGGGCATTTATTGTTGAGCTAAGGGGCAATAGATCGCACCTAGCTATAGTATGCTCAGTTCATGTGCTACATATTTCTCTGCTTTTGATTTTTATGCGCTGGCACCTATGCCAACACACCACATTTGGGCTCTTCACAAAATATGCAGAAATGGTACATGGTGCTATCTGTGTTAGCTAATGCTTGGACAGGGGCCAGGATAAAGATAAATGGGAGTATTGTTTCCATAAATGTGCCCTTAGCCTCCACAGGGAGCTAAAATGAACTGGGATAACCCCACTCCATAACAGTCGGCAGCATTTTTTTTTTATGATGGATGAATCCTATTCTGATTTACTGTTATGAGGTGCGTATGCCAGTAAAAGACACTGTAGGACATTCATATCAAATACGCTCAGATTAAGTGAAGTCCAATAAATCAATGCCACGCTACAACCCATGGGAGATTTATGCTCGGATTCTCCATTTCAGCCATGAATAGATTTCATTCATTGAAAAGATGATTAGATTGGGCTATTGGATATGTAGCCAAGGATGCCATAGACCTACTATATCAGATGCACTAAAATATTCATTTATGGGGATTTTGGTTAGCTAATATTTACTTTCCTTGTCATTGACTGCTGCCAGTCATTCATAACCGCCCATTCCTGAGCTCGCTCAGTCACTAATAAAAATGCATCCTGCTTGCCACTAGAGAATCTTCTTACATCTGCAGAAAGTTAGCTGCTGTGAAATGGAGAATTGTCATAAGTAAGTAAGTTGTTAAGAAAATTGTGGAACAGATAAATTGGCAAGGCTCACACATTTCATATGGATGAGGCGCCGCAAATCTATTTTGAAGCTCTTCCGTTGTCAGCTTTTCAAGGCGAGGATAGTAACCCTCTTCTGAATTCATACTCTGACTGTGTGGGGGAAGAGCAGGATTGTGTCCAGTTGCCCTGCCCCCAACTCCCACATGTTCAGCCAGATGTGAGAAGGGGCTCTACGCATCTCCAGCTGTACACAGGAGGGGCTCTAAGCACAGAATAAGTACAGAGTAGGGCATGCCCCAAACAGCCACCCAGCTCACCCACTCGGTTGACAAATGGCAGAGGGAACATGTCAATGGTTTGAGGTGGTGGTGGTGGAGGAGTATTGGAGCAAAACAGTATCTCATTTCAGGGTGGCGGAGGGAGGGAGAGGGGCAATTACGGGGGCTTACTTAACATAGCATCTGCAGATCTTCTCCTTATAATAACACCACTTTCGGAGTGGCAGTCGCAGCCAGAGCAGAACTTCGTCCTCTATTTACCCCGGGATTTAGGGGAGAGCGACCGGTTCAGTCCCACTGGGCGTGAAGCCTTGCGGGTGCTGTAACTATTATTTAGAATGGAGAGTAAGAGGCAGGCTTGCCAAATTTTGAGACTTCAAGGTCCGCCACTCCACAAGAACACCTCGGTCCTCTGCAGAATGATGGTAGCACCGGCAAAATGAGATGGCCTGTTTCACTCCAGCCCCTGCCCCTGAAAATTGCACCTGTTTTAGGCAAGACAGTGGTTTGGAATGGACTTATTCCAGCCCTAATGCAGATCCTTTGTGTGTACAGTTGTATGCATATAGAGTTTGGGCTGGAGCTGAATGTGAATTGGGGGGGGGGGGTAGCAAGGAGGTGCAATCTCCACTCATTGTGTGCACACATAGAAATGACAATGAGAAATAGACTTGGATCTGATCAGTACTGAATTGTGCTTAATAAGAGCTGTATTTATGAATCCCCCTGAATAGGTTATAATTGACTTTTATTACATGGAAACATTGACGGTATTGTAATTTTATTAGAAAAGTTAATGATGTTTCCCACTTGCTGCTTACGGTGCAGTAGTTTTCACACTTTATTCCCAGGAAGGCCTGGGATTCCTTGGAAGCTTATCTAGGATCTTCAATTAAGAGATCAACCACAACAGTGGGAAAGCATCCCTGAAAGACGACTTGCACACCATTATGGGGCATAGCTGCCAAGTTTTCCCTTTTCTCACGAGGAAGCCCATTCAGCATAAGGGAATTTCCCTTTAAAAAAGGGATAACTTGGCAGCTATGTTATGGGGTTCTCGTACAACATGCATTGATGGGTAGTTGCTGGATGTGTTCTAGGCCAGGTGTGGGAAACCTAAACCTTTGGCCCTCATCATGCTGCTGAACTACAACTCCCATCAGTTCCAGCAAGCATAGCCAGTGGTGATGGGATTTGTAGTTCAGAAGCATCTGGAGATTTCCCGCTCCTGTTCTAGGCACAATTTCAGCTCAGCAGAATTTAAGACAATGCAGAAAAGGTTCTCTGTAGGTGCAACATTTGAAAACCTTTAAAGAAAAAGAAAAAGAAAAAAGCATCTAGTAGGACACAGAAGTTAGCATGAATATCATACCTCTTTTGAATCCAAAGTACTGTCTTATTTCAGCCATGAAAAATAAAACAAAGGTTTGTTTATACGTTATAATCAACCAACCCCCAGACTCGGTAACATATTGTATTACCAAGGTCTGTTTATATATTATAATCAACCAACACAATGCACAGCAAGATATTTTATTTCGTGAGCCAATCTCCACAGTTTTGGCATACAAATTTGGCATGACCACCCACAACGAGGCAGGAAAGGAGTTTGAGACTGAAAATTATATTGAATGACTGCTCCCCACATCAAATGGGGGGGGTGCCTTTTGCATGGTCACGCACAGCCCCCCGGATCCCAATGTGACTCTGGTAGTTCAGACTGGCCTTATCCTCCCCAGGCTGGATACCTGGAGGTCTCCGCCTACCTCAGCCAATCGTCCAATCCTGCCAGGGGAGGTGTTGCCAGGGGATTGGCCAGGTAAGGAGAGGGACCGTCCTGCCCACACAACAGAAGGTGAATCTTACCTGCGAAGCAGCAGTTGGCTCCAGAGCTTCTCCCACCATCCCCTCCCTCAGTTAAGTCTTCTTTTGCAGGTTAACCTCTTCTCCACAGGTACGCAGGTGCTGCTACGTCAAGGTCGCTGTTGAAGGGCCGGAAAGGAGTTTTCCTGGTTTGGCAGGTTTTGCCTTTCCCATAGCAAAACATCACACCTTTGGCACTTTCAGGCCTTCAGCAGAATCCTTTAGTCTATCTTCCTAAAGGGGGGCATGAAGCAGTGACCCATGCCCCCCTTGTGGCCATCCCCTTGTGGATACCCCCGTTAAAAAGGTCTTGAGGGGAGGCATTGGCCATACGCCGAGAGGTTGTCATTGCTCTCCCCTCCAACGGCGGGAAAACGGGGGGCGGGCTCTCTGCTTGAACATGTGTTCTCCAGAGCCAGCCCAATCTCCACACATTCTGGATAACCCTGAAGTCTCCCAGATCCCTGGCTGGGGACTGGGAAGGATAAACACCCAATGCCTGAGCCAAGGTCTCCCTACATCTGAAACTTAATAAAGTTGTGGCCAATTTTAATCCCATAGCAAGTTGTCTTGAGTAATTATTCCGCTCAGGGGTCACCTAGGGGTTGGGTGGACTCTGCCTGTCCACGCAATATACTAATACCTGCGTGATGCTCTGCTTTTTAGTGACAGACCCGCCTACCCAGTAACTAATGTGTAAATCTGTTCATGTTTTCAAGCTGTGATTCCACTTTCTGTTTATTGGAAATGTGTTCTACTTCAGTCACTGAGATCTACTTTGAAGTTTGCCTACCTATGGGTGTTCAAAGTGCGCCGTATCATTTTCATCAATAGCACACATAAGGCATTACTCTGCTAAGTGAAAACACTGAACATGCTTATTTGCGAGTAAGTTATGTTTAACTCAGTGAAACTCATGAATGTCAGAATGACTGCATTGTTCTGTTTTTGTGGGAGTGGTTTAAGAACATCCTGACTCTACTGATAGTTTTTAAAAATGCATATATAGTACTTGGCTAGACTGTGTGCATATTTCTCCCCCCACCCAGGGTGGTTTTTGTATAAATGCTTTAGCTCAAGTTATTAATTAGTTTTATAGTATTTAACCCCTGATTCAATGCAAAAAATATTCCATTATCAAATTGACCATGAGCAATTAGGATGTTTCAATAAATACAGGATAGCTCAATCAGTAGAACAGTAAATCTAAGGTCGTGGGTTCAAGCCCCACATTGGACAAAGGATTCCTGCATTGCAGGAGGCTGGACTAGATGACCCTCAAGGTCCCTTCCAACTCTACAGTTCTATGAATCTATGTTATGTATTTTTTTTATTATATTGTAAACCGCCCTGTGATCGTCAGATAAAGGGCAGTATAGAAATTTAATAAATAACAACAACAACAACCAGAATCTAGTCTCTCCCAGCTGTCTTTCCTTCTTGTTTTGGGCTCATTTCAGGACAAGACCTGCCATTTGGCAGAGAGAGGTGACCACTGAAAACAGCAGATGCTGGAGGGTGGGGAATAGTGTGGAGGAGAGAGCCTTGTGCGTTTTGCAGCTTGTCCTGCTGTTGTCAGGTATGGCAGACACTCTGTACAAAGAATTGCAGGTGGGTGTTGCCATCCTGTCCCGTCCACCCCGTCCACAGCCAGGCCGGTCCACTCACGAGGCAAAGTGAGGCAACTGCCTTCAGCAGCAGCATCCTTAGGGGCAGTGTGTCCGGCCACCGAGGAATGCATCACCCGCAGCTACTGCCACAGTGGCAGCTGCGCACTCCTGAGAAGCCGGATCTGTTGCCTCCTCAGCAGCCCCCTCAATGCCGCCTTTACTGCGGCCTCTTGGCGAATAGGAGGAGCTGCTGGTCTCCTTCCACCCCTAAGGCGGAAATTCCCTGGGGCTGCCCTCTGGGGACTTCTGGGCTCTGCACCCACCCTGCATAATTTAGAGCGGGCCCTTTCCTCGATGGCCTTTGATTCCCACTTCAGCTGAACTGGTAAATTTGATTTCCTGCCTTTTTCCCTGGCAGGGGGCGTACACCATTTTGTGGTTTTCTTCAGGTGCCCAAATGTCTTGGGTTGGCCCTGCAAGCAGCAAAACACCAGGAAAGTCAGCTTACCGTTATCCCCATCACTGTGCTTTGAGGCAGCCGGACTACTAGATTTATTACGTAGTATGAGAAACTATCATAGTCTGCTACATTTACCTACAGCAGGGGTGGGAATCCTTTTTTCAAACCGAATTCTGCATTCTCATTTGGGCTGGTTTCTAGACACGCTCCTGCACCTTTCTCTGTCCAGGTAATCAGAAGACATTATCAGAATTACGGACATATTCCAGCCAGGCAAAAACACTCAAGGAGGACACGAAAGTAAGTCTGGTGAAGGGTGTGGCCTGAGGAAAGTCCCAACAGCTGGATCGTGAGGCCTGCTGAGGCCTGCCCCATGCTGAGCCTGAAGTTCCCCACCAGTAAGCTACATTCATGACTTTGCTTCTCTTTGTTCCAGGTCAAAATGCAGGTTGAGGAGGAGTCATCTGTATGTCCGAATGCTCACTCACATTTTTTAAAAAATCAACACTCTCTACACAGAAATCTTGATGTCAAGGAGAAAGCGATGTTAAAGAACTGCCAGCTTTCCCACAGTTTTTGACATGGAGATTTATCCCACCTTGCGGTCTTCAACCCATGTTCTGTCATGGTGCATTCCTGAGAAGTGTGTATGACATGCTTCTTCTTCCCACCCCACTCCACGTGCCAAATGACAAAAACACGAGGGACAGAAGTCAAGGATTTCTGCATTTTGAAATGTACGACACAGAAAAGTTGGTCACCACTTTTGGACTGCGCTGTAGTGTTCCAAAAGAATCAATTGGCCCAAATTATTTGTTTCATGGTGATATGTGTATGTACGTATAAATGTTCACCTTTTGGGCGGTGGTAGAAAAATTATTCCTCAAAGAGCTGGCTGGCAAGAGGCAGAGTTTACTTGGGCAGCGCATATATATATATATATATATATATATATATATATATATATATATATGAGAGAAAAACAGAAGCTGCGTCGTTGTTTCTTTTGTTTCAGTGGATCAACCGCAGTCTTTTCCATTTCCTCTTTTAAGCGAAAGCTGGAAAATACATCAGGAAGATAAATTCATTCACTTTTGAAATGTTGTTCAAGCGGGGAAATAAGATGGAAAAGTAATTTTGCCGAGTGTATGAAAGACGTTGTGCGGGCAGTTCTGCAGTTGAACATTCCAGTGGGCTATTGTTTTGTATGTTATATTGGTTTTGCACTCTTGTTTCACTTGTGGAACTCCAGCAAGCATATATAGTTGGAAATGTTTTGTGCTGCATTGGTAATTTGCTGTTACAAATACAGTAGGTCAGTTTTGGGTTGAAGTTCCAGCCTAAAGGTTAGCCCGTTTAGTTCCCAGCATTCGGGAAAGACATGGCATTTTAGACCTTGGTTATGCATTAGGTACACTATGCCAGATATGTTTTCAGGTCGAATTACACATATGGAGGGGATGCGGATGGTGCTGTGGGTTAAACCACAGAGCCTAGGGCTTGCCGATCAGAAGGTCGGCGGTTCGAATCCCTGCGATGGGGTGAGCTCCCGTTGCTCGGTCCCTGCTCCTGCATACCTAGCAGTTCGAAAGCACCTCAAAGTGCAAGTAGGGAAGGTAAACGGCGTTTCCGTGTGCTGTTCAGGTTCGCCAGAAGCGGCTTCGTCATGCTGACCACATGACCTGGAAGCTGTACGCTGGCTCCCTCGGCCAATAACGTGAGATGAGCGCTACAACCCCAGAGTCGGTCATGACTGGACCTAATGGTCAGGGGTCCCTTTACCTTTTACACATATGGAGAAGCAAAATGGGATGCTTCAAGCAAGTGAGCTATATTTGCATTTTATAAAACAGCCTACCCCATCTTCGGACTACAACTCCCATCTTCCCTGACCATTGGCCAAGTTGACCAAGGCACATGGGAGTTGGAGACAAATCCCCTGCCCCATGATGATGTTGCCAGCCAGCCTAATCTGGAGAAAAGAAATCCCTTCTTAACATTGGATGCTTTCCTTAGCAAAATCAGCATGATTTGTCCATCAAATGCCAATAGAGAATTTTCACAGCATGTAAGCAGACTAGCACACCCTTTCTGTTGTTCAATCTCTCTCTCTCTCTCTCTCTCTCTCTCTCTCTCTCTCTCTCTCTCTCTCTCTCTCTCTCTCTTCTCTCTCTCTCTCTCTCTCTCTCTCTCTCTCTCTCTCTCTCTCTCTCTGTGTGTGTGTGTGTGTGTCTGTGTGTATCAAATAATAAATAAATAAAATATGTAACACAAATGTAGCGTTTCAGTTTCAGCAAGGCTTTTCAGGTACCTGATTTAGTGACATGTGTATTAAATGTTTCAAAATGAGGTGCCTGGGTAGGCTTGCTGAAAGAAACATTTCCAAGCAGGCATGTAAAACAGTATAATCAAGCATGTATCACTAGTGCTTAGGAAGAAAACAGAAGCAGGTTTTATGTGGCATCTATTACCCACATGGATTACAATATAAACCACTGTAAAATGCATTAAGTAAGAACTACAATTTGGAGATGTAATCCCAGCCCACTGAAAAAAAGATTGTGCATTGCTGGGAAGGGAACATTGCATTTTATTTTATTTTTACTGATAATGTCTGTCAAAATAATTCTTGGGAAAATGTTCTGAATACCTGTAAAGTTATGCACAAAATGCTATATCTGTATATTTTCTAACTACTGTGTGTTATATTATACATATGGTATATTTGAAATTAACTAGAATACCAAATAACATGTTTTAAAATTAATGAAGATATTTGTTTTTGTGACTTTTCTAGGGAAGGGTATTTTAGGCTTTGATTTCAAACTCCTGATTTAACAACTATGCTGATTATTGGAGAGGAGGCCAATCGCTGCTTTCTTATCTCCATGTTTATACTTAACCCAAGAAATTCTCTTTTTATTGCAAGAGTCCTCACTTGTAAATCTATAAGGTCAACAACACCTTTAATGTAGGGTCAAGCAGGCTTTTCTTAAGAGACCACCCCTCCTTTTTGTTATTGTGTTTGAGATAGCGTGAATATGTGCATTTTGAATGTGTGTTCCAAACGAATTTTGTTAAATATTTGTGGCAGGACTGAATCAGACCTTGCACTAATAGTGTAGCCCTATGCCAGACCCTCCAAGTGTCCCTATTTTCCAGGGACAGTCCTGGATTTACAGAATCTGCCCAGTTTCTGATTTGATCCCAATGTTGGAGGGTATGTTATTCACATTTAATTTGAAGTAAATCTTGTACATATTATCAGCCAAATACCTTGCATGGAGCTCCTTTAAAAGAAACAGCTTTGATCCAGGAGGCCAGCCTTTGGAGAACCAAGTCAGAGGTGTGGCCTGGCTGGAGGAGTTAATTACGACTCTGTGCGGCCTCTCAGGCCTCATCAAGATCAAGAATAAAATTTGATTTACCATTAACTCAGCTTCTTGTGAGTTCATGCATAAACTGCAGAAGGCAATACAAGCCTCATTAATTTCAATGAACTTACTCCCAAGTAAGTGTGTACGGGACTGCAGCATAAGGACATTGTAGAGTATATCTCTGTCACTGCGTCCTTTGTCGTTTAATTATGGTTCTCTCATATAGTTTTATTTAATTGAATGTCTTGCTTGCACATAAAGGCCTGCTATATTTTGTCCTGGTTGTAAGTAAATTACTCAGCTATTTTCCATTCGCAAGGGCTTTCAAAAAGAAAACGGATGCTCAGTGAAGGAAACTGAAATATACTCGGAGTCGAGAGTGAATTTCATGCTCTTTATTCAGCTCATAGTCATCAAGGAGGAGAAGAGAAGACGAATGGCTCTTTTCCCAAAACCATCTGCTTATATACATTATTTACACAATGGGCCTTGCGTGATTGGCTACTTCAGGGCTACACCTGTGGGCCAATTATATTGTGGATTGACTTCTGCCTGCAGCCTGATTGGCTGCTCCTACAGGCCAATCAGGTAGCAGATTCACTTCTGCCAGCCGCCTGATTGGCTGCTCCAGCAGGCCAATCAGGTTGCAGATTCACTTCCACCTGGAGTTGGATTGGGTAGCTCCCGCTGATTCTGAATCCTATTGTTCTAGGATTCAGCTCAGTACATAACAGAAACCTAGTGCTAGAACATGCTCTGAGTCTAGAAGAAGGTGTCAAAAACAACAAGGAAGTGTGTGTGTGTCACCATACATATACTAATTTTCCTCACCTCCTGCATGAACAGAGCTCATAAGAGGCTTCTGAGTTGCAGCTGCCAGGCAGATTTGCTGCTCCTGTCAACTTTGAAACCAACGAGTAGGAAAACCATGTGGAAGTGTTATGCTTTCCCTAGGATCCTCATGACATAGGGCTCAGCCCAGCAATGAGTTAATGTCCTATTGAAATGCAGTTGAAGCTAATAAAATGAGAAATGTACAAGATGTGCACAACCCACCCTTTCCCCATTTACTCACCCCTCCTTTGTTTCCAGCGACTTAACACAACAACACCCAGGAGACATGTAGAGCAAAATTAGCCTTTTCAAAAGAAGGCTCTGAACTCTGTATTTGCATTCACCCCCTTCTTTTCAAGGAGGAAACAAAACAGTTCCTTTGTAGAAGATCAGCTGGTTTGGGGTGATGGTCAACAAAAGATACTCAAAGTACTGAGCCAATGAAATCAACATGCTAGTCAATGGGTCTACTCTGAGGACAAGGAGACACACAAGTCAATGCACAGATGTACCCAGAGTCACTAGTTCAACTGTCCCAAGGGGGAAGCACATCCAGATGTTGGCTGAGAAGGTCTGGGGTGTGATGCTCCTGAGGTCTCGCTGGGTGCTGAAGAGGACACAGCACCGCACCAAGGTCCAGAAGCTGTGTGTCATCATGGTCCAGAAATGCATCAGCAGAGATTTCTCTGCGTGCTGAAGGTAAGCCTACAGAAGCTGGGGTGAGGGGAGGCAGAGGGAGAAAAGATAGCAAATATTTGGTTTCTTGGAGAAGCAAACTGGTTCCTGTCCTGTCCCAGCTATGGATCCATGCCAGAGACAGGGGTCAAGACATTTGCAGACAGGGGCCACACTGGAGACATCTCCAAGACATCACGGGTCAAGTTCTTGTTGTGAAACGACTGGCTGTAGTGAAAATGGCAGCCCAGGAAAGCTTGCCACACTGCAATGCTTGGGGCATCCCCAAAATGGCAACAGCTACCACATACCTCCAGATAGTCTAAGAGGGCATGGTCAAGCACACTGTTCTGGATGTACCCTGATTATGTCATTGCCCAAGATGGCCTCAGGATGTGCTTGGAAATGGCTGTAGCCAGAGGACATCGCCGGTGGTTTTCTGACATGTCTCTGATGGCAAAAGTGTATCTGATATTCTGCTGGCATAACAGCCTTCTGCCTAATGCTTAATGTTTGACATTTTATTATTTTTTATATTTTGCTGGAATCTGCCCAGAGTGGCAGATCTTCCTCCTCCTCCTCCTCCTCCTCCTCCTCCTCCTCCTCCTCCTCCTCCTCCTCCTCCTCCTCCTCCTCTTCCTCCTCCTCCTCCTCCTCCTCTTCTTCTTCTTCTTCTTCTTCTTCTTCTTCTTCTTCTTCTTCTTCTTCTTCTTCTTCTTCTTCTTCTTCTTCTTCTTCTTCTTCTTCTTCTCAGGAAGCAGATCTCAAGTATAGGGTTACATACCTAACCATCTTGTATAAACTGTCATTTAAACTGTGTTTATATTGTTACGATTGTGGACTTAAAAAAAAAAAAACTTGTAGCAAACCTGGGAGGAAACATTATTTTTGATGGGTTGGATCATCTCAAAGTAGGATAGAATCTGGAC
Source organism: Zootoca vivipara (assembly GCF_965207765.1). Classification (NCBI taxonomy): domain Eukaryota; kingdom Metazoa; phylum Chordata; class Lepidosauria; order Squamata; family Lacertidae; genus Zootoca; species Zootoca vivipara. The sequence goes on from NC_142590.1 coordinate 26,102,860, forward strand.
CCAGTAGGGCATAAAATGGGACCAGAGGGTTTTGGGGGTCAATTTCCTTTCTGCTGTTTGGCTAGAAGTCTCTAGGCAATCTGGTGAAGCTATGTGTGATTCCCCGTTGGTTCTTTCTTTTGAAGGAGGAATCTGGAACCAAAATGTATGCAAAATCAGCTACTGATTGTGAACCATGCAAAAATATATCACAACAGACAGCAAGATTTCAGCAACCTATGAGTCTTCGTAGTCTCCAGACCTACAAAAAATTGTTACGCTGTGACCCATTCACTTCCCACTGTAGGAGTCCATCTAGTTTAGTTTAGTTTAGTTTAGTTTAGTTGTTTAGTTTAGTTTAGTTTAGTTTAGTTTATGAAAGCTGAGCAGTCCAGATGCAAACAGATATGACACGCCTGTGCAGGAAATCTTGAAATGTCAGTCTCTTTTAAAATATACATACAGAGAAATGCTGTAGGCTTTGAAGGATCTTCTATGCATCAAAGCACAGGGCATGTTATTGCAGGTTGAAATACCTGTGGAAAGTGGATGTGCTTATTCAGTTCACTTAGATTAAGCTTCAAGTATGATGGAAGAGTGGAAGGGAAGGAGAGTGAACTCCAAAAGCACTCTTTATAACGTCAAGGGGGAATTATTTCAAATTCGGTAATAATTTGGGCTATTACAATAATTCATTCTGCCTTTGATTATTGCTGCAATATATTATTCAGCCAGCTTAACCATTTATTTATATAGTCTGTAACTATATGTGTGTACCTTGGTAAGCAACTTTGATATCAGTACCTGGGTTCTGAATTTTCGTCCTTTGTAACACAGTTCTAAAACATGGCTAAGCTCATTAACTCATGGTTTTGGATAATCTTCCCCCGCTTTGTAAACCATGGTTTATGAAGCCAGGACTGAGCAAGGGCTCCTTCCCTCACATGTCAACTTTGGGACTTCATTCCTGGCAAGTGTAAAACCATCCTTTCTGAATTGGGTTATTTTGGCTTAATGGCACTGAACCATGTGTGAAGCCCTAAACTGGTTCCCACCTCCTTCACTGCAGTTGGAAGTGCAGGTCAGCAGGGCTGGGAGAAGCTCCTGCCTAAGAGCAGGAGAGGTGCGAAACTTAGTTCACTCTGGTTCAACACTTTTGGAACCAAAATAAAAAAATTCCTTCCAGCAGCACCTTAAAGACCAACTAAGAATTTTTTTATTTTGTTTCGACTACGTCAGACCAACACGGCTACCTACCTGTAACTTTTGGAACCAGATATACAAATCAATGGTCTAATACCATCTTGTGCATCTAATGGACTTCTTAGGTCAAGCTTATCCTTGGGAAATGATCGTGAAAATTAGTGGCATGCTTTCCATTTATAACTGAATCCTGGAGATATGCAGCCCAATCATATCATTGTGCATATTTATTCAGAGGTAAAACCAACTCTGTCCAATAGGTCTTATTTCAGTAGCTGTGCCTAGTTAGGATGGTTGCCTTTGTTTCACTAGTGTGCATTATTGAGACATTATAAGATGTTAACATTACTCCCTAATTATTTGTAGTCCTTTACTCTGGGGGCATTCAACATTAATAATCCTGTCTCGCCTTCATTTTATATTTCAGGGCTTATTTATTAAGGCCATTTTTTATACCACTTGATAAATAGAATGATGTCTAAAGTGGTGTGCAGAAACATTAAAAAGCTGTGTGGAACAAAACCCGCAAATATTACAGAAACATACAGCAAAACAATCAATGCAAACTACTAAGAGCAGCAGTGAAAATTAAAGAAATGCAGCAAAGCATTGTAACATACAGAAAGCAGTGCCCAGTTCTAAGGACCATCTTGGCTGTGAGTCCTGGAAGACCTGCTCCCTGCCTTGTAGGCCGTTTCCCACTTGGCCTCGAAGGCGGGTGGCTGACTGACTCCAGCTACAAAAGTTGAGGCTGCTGAAGAGGCCAGAGACCACCTTGGCTGTCTCTTAACGCAGACCCAGGTCATCCAGCCGGAGCTTCCACAACCACCAGCCACCATGAACCACCATTGGCAGAACTGGAAGCAACAGCAGCAGGTATGTTCAGTGTTATGGCAATACCTTTTCCACTTGTTAGTTGTGCTGTTTTAAATGTGTATTCTGTAGTTGACCTCATGTGTAATGTTTTATACCTAAATCTTTAAGATAAAAATTTAGTTCCCCGTTAAATATGTTGCTTTGAATGTATACTTTGACTTTCTTCAGTAAAGTTTTATGCCGGGTTGTTTTATTTGATGTTTTAGTGGGTTGTAAACCGCTTTTGAGTTGTTTTTTAAAACAACAACAAAGCGGTATAGAAATGAAATTAATAATAATAATAATCGGGTAACCTCACAAGATTAAAGTTCTTGTAGCTCCACAATTCTAGTAAGCACATTTTGGATTGAAATGCCAAAGGACCAGTGCTTCATACCACAAGCATGGGAAAAAGTGATTTCGGAGCTACGTGGCAAAGTTAGCTCCTCGTATTTTCAGGAGAAGAACATGATGCAGTATTCTCATTGGCTGCTACAAAACCAGAGTTTCTCATACAAAGGTTAACTTTGTAAATCAGTTAATCAGTATATAAGATGCAAAATATGAACCATTAATTTCAGGTCAAAAAGTTCTCACATCAGTTGTGTTTCGCTTCAAATACAGCAATTGCATGGAAAATGTGTAAAGAGAAAACAGCTTGTGGGAAAGCCAAAAAATATGTCACTTGCAAGAAAGCCAGCCTGTCCATTCTGCTATGTTCACAAACTAATTTTAAAATTGTGAAGTGAAGAATATTGATTCTGAGCACTGCAAGGTAATTGTTACTGTAAGCTCTTTTTTTTGGCTTTAAATAGAGGAAACCAGAATGCCACTTTAAGTTCCACATGGCAAAAGGAAGCCCTTATATCAGGGTATTGTTAGACTACAGATGTTGTTACCACATGGGCTCTGGTTGATGGGAGTTGGAATTCTACAACTCCTGGAGGGCCACGGGTTCCCCAACCTTGCCTGATGACAATCTTCAGTCTATGCATGTGCATTTCAAAGTATATCCCAGCAAGTTCAATGAGAGTGAGTTCTATCTGAGCATGCTTGGCTTCACAACCAGAGTGTGCCAAGGCGAACACTCTGAAAGAGCTTCCTGTTTGATGCAAAGACCAGTCGTAGCTTAAGAGGAAAGTAAGATTGCCAACTGATGAGAAAAAAAATTGGCTTGGTCCTTTATTAGCACCTTGATCTACAGGCACTGGCCGCTGAAGCTTTGTACAGCAGGGGGGTGAAAAGGATTGCCCGATAATGACTACAGATCAAGCTGCTGGTTTAAAGACATAGGAGGGGGAGCCAGCTTAAAAGTTGGCAGCCTTGGAGCAGAAGCAGTTCCAAGTGTCAAAGAATGGTATAAGGTGCCTGAATGAAAGTAGAAGGGTTGCCTCTTAGCAACTGCTGCTTAGCTCAGCTGTTAAGACATTCAGTAGCAATGACCTAATATGCTTCAAGAGTCGCTTGCTTACCCAAAGCTTCCAGATGAGTTCATAATGAAGAGATATACCACCCACAATTCGCAAGTGGCCCCTTTGTGGTAGCTTCCTTTGATAGATCGGTCCAACCCCATCAGCATTCTGAACACTTGTGCTGTACAAATGACCAAGTTGAAAAACAGAGTAGTGGGAGCCAAGAAAATAACTCGAACAAAACAGCAAGGCAAGCAAAGGCCAAGAAACCTAAGGCGGGCTCTGTGAAAAGAATATGGCACACCTAGTCAGGCATTAGTAGGGTTGCCTGTTCCAAAGCCTATGATCTATCTTGTACGCTCTACAGCATCTATTTGCAGAGGTACTTTTAATGAAAGAAACCGAAGAGACACGGAAATGAGGACATCTGCGACAAGGTTGTGGTTAAAATATCTGCCTTGTCATAAATGTGAAAGTGATCTTAAGAGACCAGCCCACATATGATGGGAAAACAGGCGTTTTAACAAGCAAACACCCCCTCTTCAGAATATTATGAACAAACACAGCCTTGGATTATAGAAAAAGTATATGAATGCTCAGGCAGGAGGCACTAGGCATATGAAACTTTCAGATCACCTTTCCGGATTGAGTCTTGGTGCTGAGCAAGAAACACTCAACTGATAGATAGATAGATAGATGTGGGTGGGGGTTTCCTGTTCCATACTGTGCTTGTAAGAATATAATGGGGGGGGCAGCACCTCAACTCGATCCTTGTAATTTGCACCCGAGGCATCCCCCCTAAACACCAGCTATTTCCCATCTTTTGACCAGAAGTTCTTGGTTTTTTTATGCTGAATGATTACTTAAAGCCATATTTATCCATTCTTATAAACCCGCCATATGGAATTCATTTGAAGCCATGGCTGTATTTTGCACTGGCGAATGAAAGCTCTTTTGCTTAAATTATGGCATTTTATCTGCAAAGTAAATGCTAGGAGCGAAAGCTGTGCTATTTTGGGGCTCTTCCTTGATAACAGGTTCTCCATCTTACAGCGATGGTGGTGAGCAGATGTGGCAACACAAGGGCTCAGCAGTAGCCTGATCCTTTACGTGTTTATTCCAAAGGAAGTCCTGAGCACAATGGACTGAATCTCCCATGTAAATGCGCTTAGGACTGAATGCTAAATGTTTGGGTGGGAGTAGGACTATATTGTGTAGAGAACAAGTGCAATGAAAGTATTTGCATTTCTTGGTAACGATGCCTCTTCCCTTCTTACCCCATCCTATTTGTAAATCAGTTAATAAAGGTTCAGACCATTACTCCACATCAGCCACAAGCCCAGATGTCCCCTCACCTTAGATGCTGGAGTTACCATGGTGGGGGAGCAAGTTTAGCCCCCATCTCAGCTGTGTTCCTTAGGGTATCACCCTTTACTTTCTTCCATATAAGTGAATGGTTTCTATATTTCTAGAAAAAGAGGTGCTGGAACCGACCCACCTTCTTATAATGGAGGTGCAGGGACTGAGTTCTGGTGAGTTCCAGCTGGGGAAAAAAGCCCTGGTTGCTTTCTGTTCTGCAAGGGAAAGTAATAGGGGGAAGGTGGGGAACTGCTACCGTAAGGACAAAATCTGCCTCCCCTCTCTTCGAACCAGATGTTTCTTTACTGATAGGAATCTCACTCAGTGTGGCACTCTTCAAATGCCTGCCACAGATAAGAAGCCAATAAGTTTCTCTCTGCTGTTCCAGAGGGCAGGACTAGATCTAATGGGAATGATTGACAGGGCGCGAGACTTTGGTTGAGGATTAGGATAAATGTCTTGATGGTCAGAACAATTTGATGATAGAACCAGTTGTCTAGAGGGGGTGGTTGTGGTCTATTCTGTCTCTCACTGGAGATCTTCAAGCAGAGCCTAGGCAGCCATCTCTTGGGAGGAATGCTCTAGCTCTAGATTTCCTGCATCAAGCTGAGGGGGTGGGGCCAGACTAGCTGGCCCATAAGGACCTCCAGCTCTATGGTTCTAGGATATAACCCATAGTGTCTGAGGAACCTCAGGCCCTCCTGACACACACTTTCTGTCTATCACAATGAAAACGCAATGCTGTTGCTGCTGAAGTTGGAAGCTGCAGAAGGTTCTGCAGCTGTACATCCTGATGGTGGTTTCTGGGTTTACTCTGCATGCCAGCTTGTGCTATGTGACCTTGCTTAAAAGGAGCAGTTATAATAACTTTCACTTACAATAGCAATGGTTTTTTAAAAAACAAGATGGTGCCATTTTTCTGTGCAGGACCATTTTTCTGTGCAGCTGCTTTGTTCTTGGCATTTCTTTAAATCTCATGAATACAACCAGGATTTTTTAAGATAGTGTAAGTTTAGAACTGAATAACAAAAGCATTCTAACTAATAATATAAGAGAGGTAAAAATAGCAATCATCTGCTGGAGCTGTCTGAAGTCTGCTGCCTTGAAATCTAATAGTGAGTTGCCTGGTTTGTTAGCTTTAAAACAACAACAACAAAGACTGCTTGTGCTCCACAGTAGCTCGACACGCAGGAACAAAGCAGCCTAATCTTTCCCCATCCCTTACATCTAGGTGTCAGGGACTTCTTCGACTACAGTATTAGATTTCTGTGCCACACTGCTCAATTTAAGGCCCGTAAAAGGGCAAGAAGTTAGTTACATGTAGAATTGCTGGATTGAAAGCCTGAAAACTATCCTGACCTCTTGCATATGCCCAGAACCACAGTGGGAGATGAGTGTCTCTTAATAGAGATGGTTGGGTCTATGAGGGCTTATCCACACTTCCTCTTAAGCCTCTGGTTTCCCCCAGAGAAAACAGCTCTTTAGCACTCAGTTGGAACAAACAGCAATTTGGGTTTTCTCCAGATTGATGTTTTCTCCAATTAAGCACTAAAGAGTGGGTTTTCCCTGGGAAAGGAACGGGGAAGGGGGAAACTACTTGGACCTACTTGGAACACGGGGCGAGTGGAAAACTGCATGGACCCGTGTTTTCTAGGCACAGGATAAATGGAAGTGGGGTCCAATCCTCAGTTTTAGTTTCGGCTCACTTCCACAATCCTGCTCCTAGAAAACATGGGTCTGAGCAGTTTTCTGCTTGTCCCACAACTTCCTGATTTGACACTAAATTGGAGCAAGCATCAGTCTATGGAAAACACAGTTGACATTTGATTCAATTCAGCATGAAAGAGTTGGTTTTCCCAGGGGAAAGTGGCAGGACGTGTGGAAGTTTGGATGAGTCCTTTCTCCGTGTCTCATTTCCTAGTCTTCAGTTCTCCACATTCCCACATCAAATTTGCAATTTTTATTTTTTATTTCAAAAGTCTCATGAAAATCCACCAGTAGATTACTCATAGTATACATATATGTGTGCAATTTTGCCCAATACATATTTTTGCAAATAGGTTCCTCCTACTATGATGAATTTTAAAATACTATTTCACCCAACTATGTATTTTAATTGCACACTTTACCTTTGCATATGCATTTTTTTGTACACGTTACTTGGCTGGAGCACTGCGTTGCAAAATATGGAAAAGTGCGGATTTTGAAAGGTGGCTGTGCGTGTTACAGATCACAAACATTGTTTCAGAAAGCGTGAATTAAGTAGATATTCCTTTAAATGCAAACAGAATGGAATTTTATTCCCCATCCCAAATGCATTTGTAAGTAAAATGGGCTAATAGTGAGCATGTGGGCTATATGATCCCAGAATCAGGGTCATTGTATGTAGTTAACTGCATATAGGAATGGATCTGCCTGTGAGTCCTCAAAATGTAGTCTTATGTCTGGCCCATTTCCACCTGGCTTGGGGAAGATGGAGTCCTGGCTGACCAAATTTTTGTTAGTTTGCTGACTAATATAACTACTATATTATGAAGCGTAATGCGTTGCATTTAGATGGCTTTTGGTCCAACTCAGTAGAGATTTTCTTACATTTTTGGTATTCACTGAAGATTACTTCCACGTAAACATGAATATTTACCAGGGAGTAAATCCTACTGAAGACTATGGCATCTGCTTTGAAGGAAACACACATGGGATTGTGGTGTTGCACTGTGAGTCTTTTTGGAGCAGAAATTGCTGCTTCTGCTAAATCTGAAGAATGGATTCTGTTAGCAACGTACTTCTAACAATTTGCAAGAATCCTGTTGGGAATGACATCAGCCAGTGACTGTAAACACCATGAGGACATGAGCCCTCTTCAGACGGAGTGTCCGTATTAATTTAACTTACAAACAGATTGCTGGGGGTTGGGGTGGGGGGTGAGCACACCAGCTCTGCTCCCTGTTGCTATTCTTGACTTTCTGGAATAGGCAGCCTCTGATACACATGAAGGCTGCCAATGTGTTTAGAATCCTGTTTTGTCTATGTTCTGAAATGCACAAGGGGTCCTTTGTGAATACAAGGTGCTCCCCATTCAAAGATTATTGTCGCACACCAAGCCACGAAGAGCCATCGGAATGACAATGGCCGGCAGAGCTAGCATGCTCATTCCTGTGGTTCCTTCTATTGTTGAGTTGATTTGAAGATTGAATGCCTGAAGAGATCTGTGGGGAGTGGGGGGTGGGACCTGAGCCACAGCACAAGTTTATTCTTCCACGTGAAAAAATCATGCTCCACGAATAGTTTTGAATAGTAGGGAAGGGCCATATCTCGGTGGAAAAGGACAAGCTTGCCATGCAAATGGTTTGAGGAAGAACCCCTGACATCTCCAAGTGGGGTTCAGGAGACTCCTGCCATAAGCTATGGTGAGCTGCTAATGGCCAGGATAGATGATATTGAGCTAGATGGACTTCAGTACATGGTGTCTTCCTACGTGCTGCAAGTGTTTGTTTTTGCTGTTAAGAGCACAGACTGGAAAAAAACCAATGCTTGCAATGTCTTTGTAAGCTGCTCTAGTGCTGGAGGCATAATTTCTATAAATTATGGTGAATTTAGGAAGAAATCATATTACAAGACAGAAGATAAATTGACTAATGGATAGTAGTAGCATCTAGGAAAATTATGTGATGATTTACAGATTGTTATGATTTAACATTTTCCCCTTGGCATGCCTTACATTACATATTTACCTAAAGAGCACTGAAGTACAAACTCTCTGCTTGCTTTCAGCTATAGGAGTAAGAAGCCCTCTCCTTATCTCCTTGGTATCTCAAAAGCTTGCTAGTTTTTGAAATATAAGGTTTGAAACATTTTCCTTTTGCTTCCTGGCAGCAACAAACTTTGTAAAAGATGGAAAACTCATTGAGCATTGCAATGTGTGGCTAGAGCTTCTTCTCCTTTGAGGTCAGTGTATGGCCAAATCCTCTATAGTCGTTTATGAATATACCTACCTGAAATGCATAATACAGAAACTTGTTTTCAGGATCCATTCCACCAGTCTTAAAACTAAGAGACGCTGCAATGCTTAGAATTGAAGATAATTGTTAAGTGGCTTTAAATACAGCCAATGTTAAAACCATGCTTAATTGGAAGTGCATGTCATTGGTGTTCTAAGCCACTTACTGCCATGTAAATATGCTTAGAAATGCTGTGCCTTTTATCCCTATATTTGTTAGCTCTCTCTCTCTCTCTCTTTCTCTCTCTCTCTCTCTCTCTCTCTCGGAGCTGCTTCAGTTGGCTTTTCTGCAGAAAGGAAAGTGAGGCAGACCTAAGACCCATCTACTCCAATATTCTGTTCTCCCAGTGGCCAACCAGATGCCAATCGGAAGAAGCACATAATCAGCACAGAAGCCCAATCCCTAACCTCGAGTATTCAGAGGCACATTGCCTGTGATACTGGAAGAAACATAGCCATCAGACTAGTATCCACAGGTAGCCTTATCCTCTATGAAAGTGATGCATTTAATGGCCTTATATTCTCAACCAATGAATAAATCACCTTTGCTAAAAGCAAGACAAGCCATGTCCAAGTGTAGGGCTCGTTTACTGTCGCCTTGCATGGGCTTCCCTCAGGAATTTCCAGAGTACAATCATACTAAATCTCAGTGACATGGCCTTCTGAAAATATTTGTTCCTTTTCCTCTGCTCAGCAAACTGACTTGGAAAGACAGGCATTCAGCAAATTGTTTGTGATAATGCAACAACTCCATACAGTATGCCAATGGAGTCATTTGTCTGCTGTAGATGTCACACTGAACAGTTGTTTCAGGACAACTCCCACCTCCTCTTCATATGTCTGCAAGAAGTTCGGTTTCCACTTCTGTTTTAGATTAACCACAGCTGGCTGTGTGATCCGAGCCTGGAGAAACAGTGGCTATCTCAGCTATGGTTTGTTGGGAGTTGGGCTCCAAAAAGCTGAATGGCTTTTAACAAAACCTAGTGAAGATTAACCACTATTTGTCCGTGTTTGGGTGAAATGGCAGACTGAGGGAAATCTAAAAAAGAAACAAAAGCTTCTAAATACTTCCATGTGACTGCACCAAAAAAGGGGAGGGAGAGTGTGGGAGTCTAAAGCTCAGCTTGTCCATGTAATGTGAAATATACTCGGAGTTGAGAGTGAATTTCATGCTCTTTATTCAGCTCGTAGTCATCAAGGAGAAGAAGAATGCCCTTTCCCCAAAATCATCTGCTTATATACATTATTTACACAATGGGCTTTGCGTGATTGGCTACTTCAGGGCTACACCTGTGGGCCAATCAGTTTGTGGATTGACTTCTGCCAGCAGCCTGATTGGCTGCTCCTGCAGGCCAATCAGGTTGCGGATTCACTTCCACCTGGAGTTGGATTGGGTGTCTCCTGCGGACCAATCAGACTGCTGATTCTGGATCCTATTGTTCTATGATTCCGCTCAGTACATAACATAATGCTAAACCATGGTTTAGTGATGAGTGTAAATAGGACCATTGTGTGGCAATTGACTCTGAGCCCTAGTTTTCAATCTGCCAAATGGAAATAACAGAGGCAAAACCTGTGGAGCTGTTATATGAGCATGGCTAATCAACTGTAACAACTTTGTAGCCTATATTGTTGTCCTGTTGTTTTGCGATTTTCAAAAGTTATGCAAAATTTAAATTTGCAAGTTCCTCAGGGCAAGGACACAATTTTTTAAAAAAATAATAATATTTTTGTTGTTGTTGCTTACTATCTGTCATACACTATGTAGGGTCAGAATGCTCTTAAAATTAAAGCAGAATGCTCTTAAAATTATAGTACTGGAGTTGGCCATCCATATTTTCATAGTATGATTTCATTCTTTGTGTGAGCCAGGAATTGTTTCTGGATTTCCTAGTATGGCTACCAGGACACCCTGACACAAAAAGTGAAATGCCACGCAGTTGTAGCCAGGAAATTCAGACCCACTAATAGAACATGCTTGTCTTGCCTAAATTTGGCATCACACCTACGCAAAGACTTAGCTTCAAGAATGCCACACTTTGCTTGAACCTTGGATAGTTCGTGACTATTAAAAGGTCACATTTTAAAAAAGGGAGGGGTATTAAATTCCAGTCCCTCAGTTTGTGTATGTGCTCCGAAGTTGCTTAATACAGTGGTACCTCGGGTTAAGAACTTAATTCGTTCCGGAGGTCCGTTCTTAACCTGAAACGGTTCTTAACTAGAGGTGTGTTTTTGCAAATGGGGCCTCCCACTGCCGCTGCGCTGCTGGCGTGCGATTTCCGTTCTTATCCCGAGGCAAAGTTCTTAACCTGGAGCAACCACTTCCTGGTTAGCGGAGTTTGTAACCCGAAGCGTCTGTAACCCGAAGCGTCTGTAACCCGAGGTACCACTGTACTTGCTTACTCCTATTTTCTTAGCATGAAAATGCGCGCCAAAACTTTTTGAAGTGTCCTTTTGGACAGAGTCAGTATCACTGGTGCAGACAAGTGGGGCTTGCAATAAAATGTTCCAGTGTATCCTACGCTAAAAGGAGTGTTTCTTTTCGTAGTTTCAGCCAACTATTCCACTGAAAAACCCCTTGTTTTCCCAATTTTTGTTTTCTTACTCACAGTCAACATTCCATGAGTACTCAGCAAGCTCAGTTTGCCCCTTGGGTTTCTTAAAAAAAGTTTTATTATTATAATTATTTGTGTAAACCTCAAAGTTACTATTAAACATGCCAATATGTCTATTTTGTTTCTCAGTGGCCCTGTTTTGATCCATTTCTGCTGCCACTCACTATCTGAGCTTGCTATTAGGGGGTGTGATACTAAGGCAGAATGTCAACATATTTGGCTTCCACTTTGATGCTTCAAAGGCTGGTTCGAGCTTTTCCTTTGCAAAGTGAGGTTGAAATAGCATGATTTCCAACAAAGAGGGAGAAGGCCAATTTTCCTCTATAGGAGTCATCCCCAAACTTCGGCCCTCCAGATGTTTTGGACTACTATTCCCATCATCCCTGAGCACTGGTCCTGTTAGCTAGGGATCATTGGAGTTGTAGGCCAAAACATCTGGAGGGCCGCAGTTTGGGGATGCCTGCTCTATAGCTTCCCACAGCTGGAGTTCCAGAACCACCCTCCTGTTGCAAACCTGGCCTGGGATATGAGCTACGAACAACCCAGTTGGCAGTTGTTGGAGGGGGGGGGAGCAAGTGCCCTCCTCCCACTTACGCCTTCTCAACTGGCAGTTGTGCCCTACTCAGCCCCACTTTTTAAATGCCTGGACTGTACCACTGAGGACACAGAGTGGAGTGGAAGTGGAATGTGCATTTCTGCCCTTAGAAATGTGTTGGCTTTTCAGACTTTTTATTAAAAGGGCTGCCTAGGAAGTCTAGGATTTGAGATGATTATTATTATTCACAAACTTCCAATTGTCTGTCTGGTATTACGCTTTTAAAAAAAGGTGGGTGGGGGGGAGAACCTTTGTCCCAGAAAAATCCCAAAAGCAATTAATTGATAATGAGAAACACATGGAAAGGCAACTTAAAAATAAAACATGATATCCATAAAAGCAGAATGTTTGCTGTATTTACTCACTGCAGTTGTGATGTGGGTCCTCCCACAAAGAGGAGGCAGCAAATGCACTTAGGAGTTCAGTTCAATCCTTTGCCCAATGCGATTTTTCTATTTGCATTACTAGCAACTGTAATCACTGGGCTAATTGTCCTGAATGGTGAGACAAAGGCACAGAGAAACACTGGCTTTTTAAAAAATTGATTTAATTAAACAACAACAACAACAACAACACATGTGCACCACATTAATTCCTTAATTATCTTTTCACAGTACCCCTCTTCACAACCGGCTCTAATGTGGTAACTACAAGCGCACCTCAGTGTGAGCTGCCAGTTGAGCGAGCAAATGTGGTTACATGATGGATGCCTTCATTTGTGGTACCCAGCCGTGTCGTAAAAAGGGCTGTCACGTCGATTAGTTGTAGCTCCCAAACTTGCCTCCATCCATGTGTCTCCTCAGGAACCTTGGGAGGTATCTGACGGTAATGTTTGTGCTGTAGGAGATTTGTGAGGCCCTAACCAGGCCTGTTAGACTTTGCCACTGTCCCTGGCGCTCTTTGCTGGTTCCGTAAGAGAAGAAAGGGATATTGAAGAAGTGTGGTGGAGTTTCCTTCTTTGGAGGTCTTTAAGCAGAGGCTTGACAGCCATATGTCAAGAATGCTTTGATAGTGTTTCCTGCTTGGCAGGGGGTTGGACTGGATGGCCCTTGTGGTCTCTTCCAACTCTATGATTCTATGAACGCTGGTCAGGATGTCTTTCGGAGCAGCTGGCCTGCCATTGCTGGTCTGATTGAGGAACCCTCGGCAAGTTTGCAAAGAGCGGCCAGAGCTCCTGGGTGCATTCTGAAAACAACTTTAGACCACAATATTATATGTAAATGTAAAATTTAGCATGTTCTTATGAGAGCAAAATGGGTGGACTGGGATGAAATAAAGCACACTATGGGTTTTCTGTAGATATCCTGGAACCCAGGGCAGAGGCAGATTTAGGGGAGCATGACCGATTCGCCCGCACCGAGCCGAAGGCGCCACAACAAGGATGAACAATGGAAGGCGAGAGGCACTGAATTGTGGCATCACACTGAGCCCTGCTGATACTTGGAAGCCCAAAGTCCGCCACTGCCCCAGGGGCAACACTCATATATGTTCTTTGAATGTTTACCACGTATGCTCTTTGAACAGAGTCTGCAAACTTATTTCTTGACAGTAATATTTTGTGTGGGCAGGCGGAGTCCCCCCAACCGCAGACGACTCCCGAGTGGAATAATGACTCAAGACAACATGCTATGGAGCCAACTGATGCTTCACGGGTAAGATTCACCTTCTGTTGTGTGGGCAGGGTGGTCCCTCCCCCTACCTGGCCGATCCCCTGGCAATGCCTCCCCAGGCGAGATTGGCCGATTGGCCTTACCTTCCAAGTCCCGGACTGCAGAATCCGGGAGCGGCAGCCGTGTGACACCGGAAGTTGCGTCGACGTAACTTCCGGTGTCGCTTTGCCCTTCTATGGGCACCAAAAATGGCCGCCGCCGACTTCAAAAGTCGCTTGTACGCATGTCAGGAAGTGCGTTGACGCAACTTCTGGTGTCGTTCCGCCCATCTATGGGCAGAAAAAATGGCCGACACCGACACTGGAAGTCGCGTCTATGCAATTCCGGACATGCGTAGATGCGATTTTTTAAGCCGGCGGCGGCCATTTTTGGTGCCCATAGAAGGGCAAATCGGAAAGAAATAAAATGGCCTCTGGCAGGAGAAAATAACAGAGAAAAACGGGAGACGAAGTGATACGGGGGACCACCGGGAAAAGGTAAGTAAAAACGGGGGTTTCCTGGGGAAAACGGGGTACTTGGCAGCTATGCCGATTGGCTGAGGTAGGCAGAGACCTCCAGGTATCCAGCCTGGGGAGGGCGAAGCCAGCCTGTACTACTGGGCGCCGCATTGGGATCCAGGGGGCTGTGCGTGACCATGCAAAATGTGCCTCCCATTTGATGTGGGGAGCGGTCATTTTTGGATGGAAAATCTATAGTGGCATATAATGGAGTCACAGCCATCTTAAGGATGAGTTGGCATTACAAATGAAAAACCGGGGAGTAGCCTCTATGGCTTATAGCTGGGAAACAGTTTAGCAGACTAATTTGAAACAGTTTAGCAGTGTATGTGAGGTAAGTTTGAGGATAGTTCACACCAAACTGGGTTCACTGAAAAGATAATAAATGACTTGTTTTGAATGAGTGAAATGTTTCATGAGAGAAGCAGTGTCCCTTTCAACTCTCTGTGTGGATGAGCCCTAAGTCTAACATAACCACACAATGTTTGTTGTAAGGATAATAGGGAAGAACAATACCTTGGGTTCACTGAAGAGAAGGCAGGATATAAATCTAATAGGCTGATTATTCAGTTCTTTCTAGAAATTTATATTTGGGTGGTGGTGGTGTTTTGCCCGCTGCATTCCCTCTCCATTAGATGTTAACTTGATATCATGCTGTTGCCTCTGAAAAATTCAATGGGTATTTCTATGGAAGGACTGAAATGTGATTGGGACATGAATTGGCTAGATAAATCTTTGCTCTCCTGCCTCGTCAACATTCATCAGTTTATCATCTGGCAAATACCCTTGACCGACTTCTTTCTTTCTTCTTCTGTGTAACTTGTTGGGTGTTTGCCTAGGTTTCTCGTGGCTCCTCGTAAGGCACATACTGTGCCATCTCTCAAATGAAATCTGACAGGTTTCCCACTCAAGCGCAGAGCTGCTTCCATGGGATGGTTTGCATTAAGGGCGCCTCAGTCTTCCAGCAAAGATTTTGCTTGTAGCTTTGTCGTGGACTTCTCCTCCTTCAGGAGCGGCTTTCTGAATGTGTTTTGGGGGCAGCACATACTGGCTTCCTAAACACAGCACTTCTTCTTTCTCAGCCTGAGAAGCCTTGTGGCATAAAGCCTTCATTCCACCTCACGGTTTACTTACCCATCTCCCCCCCCCCAACGCTTTCCCATTTCGCTCCCTGTCTACATTCCTTCGTTTTCTGTAGCTGCTCATCTTACAACCTTTCAAGACTGCATAGTTATTTGTGGCTTGGCCTTTTTCTTGCGAGCTATACGCCACCTCAAGTTCAGGCCTATAGACGACTTCTATATTTGGGTTTTCAAGATGTTCTGGTGCCCAGGCGGGTTGGCCATGCAAATTATCGGGCAACTAGGTGATCGGTTGAATGGTTGGAGCTTAATTGAGGCAACAGCTTTTTTGCCTTACTGCAACCACTTACTGTTTATTCCCCCAGGTGTTGGCTGATCTCCAAATTGAAGCCAAGGCTCACTTGATCTCTAAATTAGAGCCACACCCACATGCCACTTGATCCCTAAATAATAACCATACACACAGAGACCAGAAAAGGCCTTGGTGGGCACTGTAGGCAGACCAGAGGGAGAAGTTGTTGGAAGTCTTGAGATGCAGCTGTAGGCTGCTATTGCTGCAATTGAAGCATTGATAGTGAGGAACCACCAACCTTCCTAGACGCTGCTCCTTTTGCCGAACTATTGGCCTTCTTTCAGTATTAGACTGGTAACTCTCAAGGCTGCTGACCTCATTTCCTACTTCCTTCTTCATCTCACCTGGAGAGAAGAGACATCTTTGTGTGTGCCTCCTGCTGAGATGAAAGATCAAGCATGGCTCTTTTGTATCTTCTCCTTAGATCGAATTAGGATATTTCCTATGAAGTATGTGCTTCCTGCAATAAACATAGTTTTCTCATTTCCCGAAACTCAAGAGCCACAGTGCAATTATAGAGAGAGCAAAGTGGGCTTCTTCCACTGGGATCTGGTATTCTGTTTGGCTTCTGTGAGCATGTTTACAAGTTACCACCAACAGAAGTAGCTATGGCTGTCAATGCATTAGATGTTAAAATATCTGCAGAATGCTTCTCCTTTGTGCCCCAACAAAGTAAAGTTACTACCCGTATATTCCGGCGTATAAGACGACTGGGCGTATAAGACGACCCCCAGCTTTTCCAGTTAAAATATAGAGTTTGGGATATACTCGCTGTATAAAAAATACGACCTGGCGTATAAGACGACCCCCGACTTTTGAAAAGATTTCCCTGGGTTAAAAAGTAGTCTTATACGCAGGAATATACAGTAATTGCTTCTCATCTGAACTGATCATGGTGCAAAAGTCTGCTAAAAACAACAACAGTAAGGCAGAAAATTAAGAAGGCTGATAAAACCAGTGATGATTTGTAGCATGAAACCTAGCACCCCAGAAAGGGGTTAGGAGTGCAAAAAAACAGGACAAAGGATGATACCACTTTGTACATGTTAGAGCTTATCTTTAAAGATGGAAATCTAGAAATAACCACTATACATTAAATACCGTGTTTCTCATATTATAAGACACGTCTTATATTTATTTTTTCCTCCAAAAAACACACTATGGCTTATTTTCAAGGGATGTCTTATTTTTTTCCTCTTCCTCCTGCCGCGGCCGGCATTGCTGCTGTGCCTATCACTATGTCTTATTTTCTGGGTATGGCTTATATTCCTTGAATGCTTAAAAATCCTGCTATGGCTTATTTTATGGGTATGTCTTAAAATATGAGAAACAGGGTAGAAATACAGTATGTCTGCACCATTGTTGGGAAGACTATGACTAGGTCATCTGAGTGCCTGCTCAGTCTTCTCTATAGATGGTCACTGTTGCTAGGCAACACCACATCCTCTGCTCCCCGTCTTCTGATGGTTCTCCATCTTATTGGACTTGGACCAGGCAGCCTTTCAAATAAACAGCTATTTCAAACTGAGGACTGTCCTTTGTAAAGTAGGATACGCAATCACCCTAACTTGCAACCTTTCTGGATTTAGAAATAATAGGAGATGCAACTGTCTGAAAGCGCTGCCTTTCCCTTCATTCTACGAAATACTAATACTAATATGAGCTGATGTAATCTATTAGAGCTGGTCTAACCCATTTGGACTGATACAGTGCAGTCAGGTTAGGGCTGCACTACAGCAGAATCAAATGATGGATTCTGTGGCTAAATGTCCTCTTGCAAAGCATCCATCCTGCAGTTCATAACTAGCAAACCAGAGAGAATTGATCTAGCTCAAGCATTCTCCCTGATGCATTGGTTTCCTGTGTTTTCTTTATGCACCCCAGAGGAAGTCTCAACTGTGGCAGTGTAAGGAACAGCTGCCATGACGGGATGAAGTGGAAGTTCTGGGAAGTTTGGGCGGGTGGGTAGGTGGGAGATAAAATGCATAGCTGTGCAACATATATAAAAAATTAGCTGAAAGAGGCCAAAGGGAAGTTGATAGGGTTTTTTAAAATGATGATAGGCCTTTGCAACTGTTTAATTAGCCAGTCACTTTAAAATTCTATTTTTATTGGGGGTTTTTTGTACACTGCCCTTATATTTTATGATATGGTAGTATAGATAAATAAATAAATGAATAAAATAAATCCATCCCAATGGCTCCTTCCTTGACTGTAAGGAGAACATTATTTTCCTCCAGCTCAAGTTTTGCTAATCGTTTCCTTTTGGTTGGCTCAATTCAACCCCCAATACACAGGGTGGTTTTTTGTAAAAGTGAAAACATTCGGATCCATTAAACAGCAGCCTGACATGGTACAGTCCCACTAAAGGTGTCCAGCCAGATTATTCTGAATGTGCAGACCACTTTGTTGCAGTTTTCTTATTTCCACAAAGTAGTAAGTACGAGAAATATTTTAGGAACCCATATAAGCTTAGCAAGTTGTCATAAAAGACATGGTGTAAAGCTTTCCATTTCTTGGATTTCCTCAATCCATATTTGATAGACTGGTAATATTTTCTTTAACCAAAGCAATCAAATATAATTTTTGGCTTTCCCTTACATAACTTAAAATAAATATTGTGCTGTGTTACATTCCATAAATCTTGGTATATGGCCTAGCCCGTATATTGCGGTATTCAGAGGAAATAATTTTTTTGAAGTAGCTTCAGTTTCCTTAGGATTCTTCTGCCAGACACAGGAACTACAGCAAAAAAAACACCATACATATAGAAGTCAAATATTTATTACATACTTCTTAGACTGATGGGCTCTACCATTCCTTTCCCAAAGGCGCATTATATTTTTGCCTTATTTTATGAACTTGCAATGATTCTGACTATAATTTCCTACTATAGTTTCTCATCTCAGTGATAATACTTTTCCACGAACCATCGCACCTTAAAAATCTAATTATTTACAATGCTGCTTGTTTGTTCATTTGAAGAGAATATTGGTACCCTGTTTCTCCGAAAATAAGCCGTAGCCATAAAATAAGCCGTAGCAGGATTTTTAAGCATTCAAGGAATATAAGCCATACCCCGAATATAAGCCATATAAGCAATGCTGGCTGCAGCAGGAGGAAGAAAAAAATAAGACATCCCCTGAAAATAAGCCATAGTGTTTGTTTTTTTTGAGGAAAAATAAATATAAGACGGTGTCTTATTTTCGGAGAAACACGGTACTGCCTTGGCTGCTTTGCAATCCCAGGTAGATAGCTCGTGTTCCCCTTTTCCACAACTCTTCAAAAACATCTGATATATGTATATGCAAATTCAGCATTCCTTCTTTTCCACTGAAAGAAAAAATTGTAATCCCAAGAAAAGGGATCATTTTTCATAAAGAAGAAGTACTAAGAAAGGCACAATGACACTGGGGGAGGAAAGGAAATCAACCAAACAAACGAAACTAAATTATACGAGACACAGGATGCTTGTAGAGGCATATCTTAAATTCTGGTATGTGGAAATGGGCAATAATAGTCCCTTATTGAATTTCTGACTTGGTTGTTGCTATTTTCTATGGGAACATCCACCTCAAATTTAGCCAGGGCAATGAAACTTCTGGGTGATACCATGCTTTCAGTGGCAGCTAGCAAGTTAAGTGGTAGTGCCCGGAACTGTTGAATGGCTGCCCTAGTTGTGGGGCCCCTAGACTCTTACTGGTAGTCAGTGCTTTTATCTGGGGGGATGCAGGGGTACATATACCCCTAAACATTTTGTGAATCTAACGGGAGAAGAAAATAATATATATATTTTTAAAAAATTAGTTTCTTCTCTAGCACGGTGAATCGTCAGTTCTGTTGCTACCCCCAATGGCAGCCTCATTTCCTGTCATGGTGTTTCCTGAGTTTCAGTCAGAAGCGGGCATTCAATGTGTGAAGTAGCAGTTGGAATCCAGCATGGTGATTGGTCAGTTTCGTTGCTACCACCCCCGATGGCAGCTTCATTTCCTTTCCCGGGGTTTCCTGAGTCTCAGACAGAAGCGAGCGTTTAATGTGTGAAGCAGTGTGGAATGTGGATGTGTGGTGTTTTACTGGTGAAAGTTTGGCCTCAATGAGGGGCAATATTTCAGTATGAGTAGGAAAATTACTGTTTTTCATCATCACAGCCAGCAAAGAATTGTAAAGTTAATGATGACTCTGTAAAAACAAAAGATGGGATAACAGTGTTGCGCATGTTCTTTGTACTTGTGTCCATTTACCGTATTTATTTCCCACCAATTTGAACTATAAAATAGTGATTTTCTTGAGTCAAAATGAGAGGACCCCTAAACGTTTTTGTTTTTGTTTTAGGAAAAAAGCACTGCTGGTAGTCATTGCAAATCAGGGTGTGCTTGGAACTAGCACAGTGCAGATGCCACACCTAAGCTAAATCCTGTACTGTAAGTACTTTTGTTTTTACAGCATGCTGACTCTGTAATGTCCACCAGCAAGGACTTCATGGGGCTTCCTCAGCTGCTTTTTTACATCCCCATTGTTCACTGCTGCTGTTGCATTTAACTAGGATGCGTAGAGGAGATCTTCCTAGTAGACCTTGCCCTAAACCATGAATTGCCATCTTAAGTATTTTTAAACCATACTGATTTCAAGGAGATGTACAGCTCAATCCTATGCCTATTCAGCAGGAAGCACGTCAAACCAGGAACAGGGGCGTACCCAGGATCAAAATTAGGGAGGCAAGGGGCGGGGCCAAGGCACAGGAGGGGAGGGGCCACAGTGGGAATGTGGGCGGGGCTACGTGGCCTGTGCCTTTCAGCTCTTCCGAGGAGGTGGCCCCAGGCTCCCGCTCCCTGCGCGAAGCTCCAGTGGTGCGCGGGGAGCGTAAGCCTGGGGCCGCCACGCTGCGCCCCTCAGCCTTTTGCTTCTGGGGGGGGGGGGCAACTACCCCCCTGCCCCCTGCCTACGCCCATGACCAGGAAGTGTATTTATTATTACAACCTTCAGGATGTATTTAATTCTCTCCCATAAAAACTAGCGGGGATTTGGTGCACCAAATCTAATTTTTTTCCCTTCCTGTGTTTCAACTGCTTTGAGAAATAGCTGTTCTCATAATTCCTGTAACATTATTAGTATCGGAGGTTCTGTTTATATAGATAAGGAATTTAATGTACGTGGTAGAAATATTTCACAGTGGGAAAAATAACTGCGTTGCATGCAGAGGACATTTTTAAATGTTCACCATGCACATAAAATCCCTCATGCAGGAAAATATGCTGAAGTCAGTGGGAGTATTGTGTTAATAAGGGTTTGTTATGAATATAATGTCTGTGGATTTGGCAATCTTTTTGTCACTACTCCTTTTATAATGTACACAGGGCCCTCGCTTGTATTGTTTAACTTTTTCCTGTGCATGTTTCAGGGGACAGCTTGGATGAAGCCTCTGAGACAGAGTTATACAGAGTTTCACAGTAAAGATAGACGCATTGGAAAAAACCAATTGAAGTTAAAGCAGCAGAAAGGGAGAGAAGAGTATTGTGTTTCTTTTGGCACAGTGTTGCTTCCAAATTACATCTGTTCTTCGAACATTTTCCAGAAGGAAGGTTCTTAGATCGTACCCTAATTGTATTCAGTAAAAAAAAAAACCTCCATTCCATCATCTTTTAAATTCTTCTCTACATTTTAGCGCCGAGCTTTGCTGGCATATCCCAGAAAGAATAGAAGCTGCCAGTCCTTTTGGAATCACACTAAATAAAGAAGCCCATATTTTTATGCCTCTTGTCTCTGTTTCTTGGCTGAGTGCAGCATTGCCGATCGAGATCGGCAACTTACAAACAGAATGTTCTATTTATGGAGAGCGGAAACTGCTGCTGGTGCTGGTACACTGAAAACTGAAAAAAAGAAAAGAAATAAGGGTAAAATAACAAATATTAAACACTGATTTAAAATGCAGAAAGGTGAAACCTGCAATGTGTGTGTGTGTGTGTGTGTGTGTGTGTGTGTGTGTGTGTATATATATATATATATATGTATGTATGTATATAGGGCCAGTCCTGGGAAGAGAGCACATAGAGATACTAAGTGACTGTAGAGCAGGGATGGGGAACTTGCGGCCTTCAAGGCTACAATTCCCATCAGCCCCTGCCCATATGGCCATTGGTTAGGGATAATGGACTTGTAGCCTGACAACATCTGAAAGGCGACAGGTTCCCTGCTCCAGCTATAGAGATTTTAAAGTACCTATATTGCTCCTTCCAGTTCCCTTGGGATCTCAAATTTCAGCAACACCCTGTGCAAGGCCTAAAGTTTGTCATGCCCCCCCCTTTTGTCTTCCATTGTACATCATAGTTGCGTCATCCCTGAGACTCTGCACCCAGTGTGACCGAACTGGCTGCACTCCCCTACAAAGGGCTCCCTTTCAGATTTGCAAAACTTGGGAGCAAGAGCAGTGATCTCTTGTCCTTTGATGCTGGCAGTATCAGGGTATGTTCGAGCCCACGTGAATATGGTAAGGGGCTGGCAGATGTTTGGAAGTGTGTGTGTGGGGTGTGTGTGTTTCTCTTTGAATTTCTGTGGTAAAGTGTTCTTACAGCACTCATCCCTTGTTCATTATCTTCGCGAATCTCTGAATGTGTCGCGAATGCAAGGTGGAAGGAACTTGGCATGTTTAGCTTTGGGGAAAAGATGGACCTGTGTGGACATCGACAACCCAGGCTTTCCCCAAGGGGTGATCTAGCTACATTGATGTATTAATCCATAGGTAGGCAAACTAAGGCCTGCGGGCCAGATCCGGCCCAATCGCTTTCTAAATCTGGCCCGCAGACGGTCTGGGAATCAGCGTGTTTTTACATGAGTAGAATGTGTGTTTTTATTTAAAATGCATCTCTGGGTTATTTGTGGGTCATAGGAATTCATTCTCCCCCCCCAAAAAATATATATATTCCGGCCCCCCAAAAGGTCTGAGGGACAGTAGACCGGCCCCCTGCTGAAAAGGTTTGCTGATCCCTGTCTCTAATCTACTGATCTGTGATACATTTTGTACTTGTTTTATGAATGTAAACTTGTTGATCTTACGCTGCTTACCGCTGTGGTATTTTGTTTTCTTCATGTTGGTGGGACAATACGTTTTGCAGACAAACCGTTTTCGAAAATCTAAAAACTATCAAAGCAGTGACCAATGGGTCACAACAAAAACATAGGTTGGATATACATTTTCTAATTTTAGGAAAGGCTGAACTGTACAGTAGAAGCCTGTCCATATGGTTCTTTTAGTATGTTAGATGAGCAGTTTGAAGAGGCCTTGGTTGCCGTTTTGCTTGAAGTGAGGTAGTCATTGATTGTAATTTGTTGGTCTGAATGCCAGTGAAAAACTTCTGAAAGTATCTTGAATGATGCTATGTTGACATGTGATATAGTTTTATGGCGAAATGCTCAAACCAAAATTACCCCTGCAATAATGTCGGTCCACTTCTTGGCATACCAGAAAATTGGCTCTGAATTATGTCAAGAGCGACTGAATCTCCCGTTCTGCAGGTTTTATTGAGGCAACAAAATGATTACCTGTCAAAAAAGGGGTTTTAAATCTGGGAAACCTTCACAGAGACCGTCAAGCTTCACCCCAAAGTGCCAATTCTGTGAAGTTCGCTTCTGTGACTATTTTTCAACTCTAGTTTTATTTTTGGACTTCTGAGAATATTTTAATAGGCAACAAAAAGTAAAAGCAATTCACTACTTTCAGGAACTTTTTGCCCCTCTAAAAAAACCTTTCTGGTAATTTTATACAAATGGGCAATACTACACAGGAAAAAAAATGCTCCATGAGTTTTAAAAAATTAACTATTTGCTTTCAACAACTCTACATGTGGGTTCAAATAAGAATTAAACAACATGGCCTTCAGACTTCTTTTTTTACAACTCTGAAAAAAGGCGTAGTTTGCATATTGTACAAGTTATGCTTGCAAATTAACCAGAACATAAAGTTGGTTCCCTAGGCTTAAAACAACATGTCCTGGCCACTGATGAGGGCCAGAGGCCCCTGAGAGTGTATTAAGGCTGCTTTTTACCTAAAGCCACTACTAGGCTACTCGGGTGCTGAAATGGGATTGTAATGCCGAGTGGCCAGAATGTGCAAAGCGCTACTTGTATGGGAGCCATTTTTGGATTCGGCCAGCAGATACTTGAACATTATCATTAGTCCCAGAGCACCATCAGCATCATCAATCCCTATGTGCTTGCTTATCCATCTCTGCAATGCTTGCTCAAACTTCTAGATTGGTACAGAACTATCATTAATTTCTAGCACTGTCTTCTTCAAAAGGAGGTTGAATTTGTAAAGGCTGCCTTGAATTTCTTAGAAGAGGAGTGGTAGAAAGCAGGGGTACTTCATTAGCACTGTGGGAATACCTCTTCTATGTGGTTTCTTCTATCCCTAAATGACTTCAGTTCAAGCTGGTCATTATAAGAACTGTATAACTTTAAAAACCGATGCCTCAGTTTGCATGTTTTCCTCTTTCTCGCTCTTCTCTCTTTCCTTTTGTGCCCTCCTTTTTAGATAATAAATCTGAAGGCAAGCACTGTAAGTAAACCACTATGGGGGGGGGGGGCTTTTCAACTTCAGAGTGGGGTAAAAACAATTGAAATAAAAATGTTGCACCTTATTGCGAGTTCCTTCACAATATTTCATTTAGTCATTGCAGATGACGCAGAAATCCAAGAAGTTTCTTCTACATTTAATGATAAGCTTTACAACACAGTATATAGCTCATCTTTTTAACCATCCCACTTTTGCGTGAATTGGAACGTTTCGGAGGTGTGTTACAGTGAGTGCACTGAAACTTTTAAAATCTCTGATTCAAAACACATTGAGAAGAACCATCTTCTCATCTCCCTCTCTGCTGGAGTTCCAACAGCTGCAATGCAAATTCTTGTCAGATTTGCTGACACCTATTGTGGCATTCCATCCACACACACACCCCGCCCCCGCCCTGCAACCAAAACAAACACCACACTCTAATGTAGAAGTACCCATTGTATACATTGAAAGTGAATACACTACTGTACAGTATATTTTTTGTCTTTGTCTTTTAGAGATGTAAAATCTTAACATGCTGAGTCTGACTTGAAATATGGATGGTTTATGTGCATATTTACCTCCACCACCCAAGCTGAGGGGGGGGGGAACCCTGTGTTGACACACAGTGCTGTAAGGAGACATTTTTCCTTAGAGAGGGTGGCCTCTAAAAAGCCCCTTTCAGTTAAACAAAAACAAAAAACAAAAAAGTGAGGTACAAAATGTGAGGTGGAAGGCAATAAAAGTGCAACCATGGTCATATTCAGGGCAGGATTTAGGTTTGAGGCCTGAAGCTGCTGAAGGTAATGGGGCCCTTTATATGTCCAGCTGTCCTTTGTCAACAACAAATTGTTGCTGTTTTTGTTGTTGTTGGATATATGCTACATGGTAATTTATGGACCTAATAGGTATCTAAAGCCATTTGCACACGTTGCTGTATGTAGGTTTTATTTTATTTGTTTTTTTATCTTATATTTTGGAAATCTATATCCAGTGGGTTTTTCCTTTAATTTTTTGGGGGCCCCCCAAAGAGTGGGGCCCTAAGCTACAGCTTGTTTAGCTTATACGTAAATCGGCACTGGATTCCTTAGCAGTTAAGCCCCACTGACTGAACTCTGTGAAAAAGCGCTTTTGGGGGATTGCAGCCTTAAAAATGGGGCGCAAGCCATATCAAGGCGGCAGCAGCAGCAGGCGGCTTCGCTGCAAAAGCGCTTTCCCTCCAAAGCGGCCGCCGTGAGAGAGAGCGCGCGCGCAACACTCTTCGGGCGCTGCAATAGGGGAACCCAAAGTAAGCAGCAGCAGCAGCAACTCCCGGGCTCCCCCCAGCGGCGGCGGCGGGCCGCCCAACCGAGCCATCCCGAGTCAGGCTCTGTCTCTCGCTCTGCCTCCTCTGCTTGGCGGCTGCCGGGAGGCCGGGGGAAGAAAAGAGAGATGCGTTTGATGATGTAATCGCCAGTCAGTGAGCGGTGAAATTTAACACCGAGCCGCTGTGGGGAGGATTTGCTTTGCTTTGGGGTTGGCTGCTCGCTCTGCTCTGCTCCGCAGCCAGAGGCAGAGTCTCCTTTCAGCTCCGGATGCCTGCGCTGTTGCTACTAGAAGCTGCAGAGAGAGCAATTTAAAAAGTTTGGGGTTGTTTTTTTCTGCCTGTGCGTTGCAGAGCTTCCTCCCCTCTTTTTTTGCCTGTCTGGACCTTTGCTCCCAGGGACGCTCCCCCCCTTCCGTTGCCCCAGAAGAACTCGTGCAAAAACCCACCCCGCCGAAGCCCCTCACGCCAACCACCACGCGACACCCAAACAACAGCGCCCAGGCGGCCGCCGGCGAGGCACGCGCGAGGCGCCCCCTCTCGCGCCTTTGCCGAGCTGGCGCTTCCCCGCCATGCGGAGCAAGACCCGCTAGGGCGACCTTCGCGCAAGCAGCAGCAGCAGCAGCTCCTCTCTGGGCGGAGCGGAGCCGAGGAGCGGCGTCGGCGTTTCATGGACAGTACCTGAAGCCCCTGGCTGTGAGGAAGCGCTTGAGGAGGAGGAGAGGGGGCGCCCCGCCGCCGGGAAGAAGACAGCCGCCTTCTGTTTTCGGTTAGAACTTCGCTGCCCGGACAAATGCATACAAATGCCTTTAGGAGCTCAAAGGACAAGGAGTGGAAGCATCTCTCCCACCGCGAAAACGTGAGTTTCAGGCGGGGGGGGGAAGCGGCGCGGGGGGGGGGAACGGCAGCCGGAGAGGCGAGAGCGCGGGATGGATGAGCCGCGGGGCGCGCCGCGCTCTCGCCGCTTGTCAACGATTTGGCCGAGCAGCGGATCCCGGCTGTTGCAGTGACGAGGGGGTGGGGGTGCCTGCTAACCCCAATGAAATATTTGAGGGCCCTCCCCAGAAAAGTTGATGGCCATTGGCATGGCCATCCGCACGGTGTGCGCGCGCCCTGAACTTGTGATGATTGATTATGCGGGGCGGGGCTTTGCTTTATTCAAGTTGGAACGAGTGAGTTGACAATCGATCGCTAGTGGTCAACAGCAAGATGCTCGTTTGTTTGAAGACCTCCGTTCCCCTTGCCCGGCGAGGCTGTTTCTGGACTTGATGTTTTAAAGCCCTCGTGGGGGAAGGTTGTTGGCGCGTTTCCCATTCTTGGGAGGAACAGGATGTCGGGACTCCCAGGTTTTCCCCAGCTGTCCCTGGGAGTTACTAGGTCCGCTCATCTGCCAGGAGATTCTAGCTTTCTCTGTTGACCTTTTCCCTCGTTAAACCAGAAGGAAACATGGATCCTGTTTTTTTTTTTTTGCATTTTATTTTTTAAAATATTAATTCTGTTTTATTTCCAGCACCAGATGACAAAACTTGAGAGGGCTGGCCTGAGTTGGGAAGCAGTTGATTGATTAATGATGAACTGGCAAGTTTGTTTGGGTTTGCTGAGAGCAGACTTAGGGAGGAAGCATCTCTTTTAACCAGAGATGTCTCTGGTTGCCTTAACCACAGCATTCTTCTCCACAGTTTGCCAGCTCTCCTGGATAGTCTGCAAGGAAAATGCCAGCTCTGCAGAGCAGCAGCTCCCAGAATTAATATCATTCCTATTGGAACTGGGGATGGACTTGTGTGTGGATTCCAGCTCCCCAACCAAGATTGAAAAGCCCACCCACCCAACTCAGCATCTACCGCTCTGGCAAGAACTTGCTTATTGTGAACTACTGTATTAGATTAGCGGATCTGTCCCAGTCACTACAATGGAGCATAATGATTGTCCCCTAATTTCTGAACATTGATGCTCCCTAGAGCCAGTAGTTCTAAAACACATGGGTTCTTTTTGTCTTTGGACTTCTTACCTACCTAGGAGCAAAATTGCCCTTTCCTGCCCGTTGAGGAACGCCAGTCTGATGAGGAAGAGCCTGTCAGGGTATAAGGACAACATGCAACCCATGTGGGGAGGCTGCACATCCCTGTGGCCCCTACTGCATGTGTGATATGTTCATGGTATGAGACATAATGAGGGTGAAGTTGTGCCTCCCCCCCCCCCATCCTCCCTGGAAGGGCACAGTTCATGTGTGTTATTTTTAGAGAAGGAACCATTTGGGTTCCAAGCATTCTAGGAGGGAGCTGCTGCAAGGACTTAGCTGCCTGCAGACACTTGCCTTTTTAAAAAAGAAAGAAAGAATCCCCTTATTTTTAAACTAATCATAAAAAGTTTTTTTTATTATTATTACTGGTGATCTGGGGCTATTTAAAGTTCTTGCGTTCATGAAGCATGACAGAAAAGCGCTTGCTTTCCCATCTGTGCAGCCCGGTTTGGGGAAGGAAGCAAAGGGCACCCAAGATGACTGTTATTGGGAGAGGAAGGAGAGTTTTGGAGAAGCATTGCTTGTTTGTACATGTGTGAGAGAGAGGGGGGGGAAGAGAGGAGGGGGCAGGGAGGCAGCTGACTGGAAAACCTCTCCCCCCCCACCCTCTTTTGCTCAGTTCACAGGCAAGCGCTGCATTGAGAGGTCAGGTTGCCAAAACGTCGCTTCAGTCTGCTTTCCTCTAGTTCATCTTTAGTAATAATCTTTCTCTTTCCCTGAAGGCAACAGGAGCAAAGAGGCATTTGTTGTTACTTGTGATGGATAGGACTACTTAGTTAGGTTTGACTTTCAGGCATGAGAAATCAAGGTGATCTTCCTGGATGCAGTCTGATTTGCCCTGGGCTTTTGCTCATTTTCTGCTTAGAAAATCAACAGGCTCTGCCAAGCAGCCAATTCTTTTAATTTAATACAGCAGAGTCTCTTGGGGCAGCTCTCTGTAAACAAATCCCTTGGCGTGCGAGGTAGTCTTTCCACAGAAGAGCTGGAGAGCAATTTGCTTTGTTGAGATTTGCAAGGCTGACTCCTTTTGTTTTATGCTTCGCTGGTCTGAATTTATTCTTCGTCAGATGTGTCTGCTCTTTAAGGCCCAGTTCTCATTGAGGTAGTTAAACATGGATCTGGAGAGGAGCACTTCAAATGACTGAATGTCCTTTCAACCAGAAAAAAAAAATTATGGGAGCAATAGTTTTATCGGAGAGCTCTGGCAATCATTCCATAAGCATAAGCGTTTCAGCCCAAATCAGTACCTGCCCCTTAGGAGCTAGATGTCTAATTTTCTACGAGCCAGTCACACTTCTCTAAAGTATCTCAGCCTCACTCACCTCACAGAGTGTTTGTTGTGGGGGAGGAAGTGAAAGGAGATTGTTAGCTGCTTTGAGACTCCTTAGGGTAGTGATAAAGCAGGATATCAAATCCAAACTACTACTCCTCCTCCTCTTCTATAATAAACGTTAGATTGAATACTTGACTAGTTTTGAAACAACAACCCTGTGTTAGGCTAAGAGATGGTGGCTGGCCCAAGGTCACCCAATGAGCTTCATGGCTGAGTGCAGAATCAAACCTTGGTCTCCCAAGTCATAGTGCCACACTCTAACCATTATGCCACACTGGCTCATTGCCTGTAGCTAGTGCATGGGCCTAGTAGATGATGGTTATGATAGGATTTTGATGCAGGCTTATCTCACAAAGGCTAGTGACAGTAGGGGAGGGATTTCAGATGATGAGTAAATGCGAGGGGATCATGATGTCATGCAAGCTACCGTAGTCCCAGCTGATGCATGTGCAGGGCACAGGTTCAGCAGTCATGAGAGGGAACCCTACATGTGTATGCATGCATGTATGTATGTACGTGCGTAGAGCTCCTTGGACTCGGCTATACAGCTGCAAATGTAATGTTTTAAGTGTGTTTTAAGTGCATTATACAAATGGGACACTAGATGGTGCTGGTGAGCTAACAACAAATTTAACATGTTTTTAAAAACGGTTTTTTTAAAAAAGCATTTGCACAACGTTTTTATGTGTGTGTTGATTCAGCCCTTGTGAATTTCACCAATGATGGTAAAATTTATCCCCACAATACAGGAGGGATAGCTAACATGGTGCCCTCCAGATGTTTTAGTCTACAACTCCCAATATCCCTGACCTTTGACCTTGCTGCCTGAGGCTGATGGGAATTGTATCCCCAAACATCTAGAGGGCACAGTGTCGGCTAACCCTGTATCAGTGCTTCTCAGGGCTGGCCATACCATTAGGGAGTTGGGCAGCCATCCAGGGGCAGCAACAATTCTTGGCAGATCCTTTTGCACCTCCAGCTATTCTGCTACATGGCTTTGTCTTGGCTCCCTAAGCTGGTCTGCTGCCCCAGATGTGGTGGTGGAGCTGTCCTGTCACCAGTGTTGAAGTAAGAGTCAACTGCTAATTTATTTGGCTTCTGCATGTGGAACTATAAGGGATTGCTATCTTGTCCTTTGCCTCAGGCCACAAAATGTGTCTGTCCTGTTGGCTGTGATTAATAGATGCTTCCGGATAGCTCTTTATTATGGGATGGGAGCTCATCATGCTTACCTTTTTTCTATAACATCCACATAACATCGTTGGCGTCAAAAATGCCAACCCCTATTTTGTCCTTATTTAATCTGGATTTAACATTTCTGGGGGGAAGCTGATTGGTTAACAAAAAAGCTTTTGCCATTGACCTGATTGTGATATCTGACCAACTCTTTGCAATATTAAGCTTCCATCTGGAAACAGCCCCAAATTTATGGGGCAGGGTGTCTTGACAGCTGATACCAAGAAAATCTGTTTCTCACGCTTTCTGCAGCATATATTGCCAGCCCTGAGAATTACTGAAGGATTTGGTCATGTAATGACTGTTTACGTTTTTGGCAGTGGCTAAAAATATTGGCACTGCTATAAAAATAGTAAAATACTGTTTATGTTATAACTTTCTATATGCAGGATGTTGTTTAGACAGTAACAGTCCTGAAACCTAGGAGCCATTGTGGACTGAAGACTGAATATATGAATGCGATGGCTGCAGCCAAAAAAATGGCAATGCAGTAAGCCCCTGCAATTTGCATGCATTTAACTTGTGCACATTCAGCTTTAGGCACTTGGCAAAAAAGGGGGGGACAAAAGGGGGGAAGGTTTGGGGGGAAATGAATGTGGCAATCCACGCCCCCTCCCCAAGTGAACCCAATGTGTTTTGACTATACATGATTTTGGCTTTAGGTGTAATCCCTGGAACGTAACCCCGACATAAATTGCTGGCCTACTGTACTGTTTTGGGTTACATTAACAAATGCATTATTTCCAAAAAAAACCCCCAAGAAACTTGGGTAATTGGTGGTTTGGGAGCTCTCAAGTTTTCTGTCACACTGCCAATACTGGACCCACCCCACCCCACCCCACTGCAGTGCAAGCTGAGAGCTTTACAACAACAACAAAAGAATCAATCTCCTTGCCTTGTGAATAACATAGCCCTGTGTGAGGAGTGAGGGTGTTAAAGAATCATTGACTTACTGCTTAGCTTGTGGAGTGAGTCAATGAGTAAAACCATCTCTGCAAGCACTAGCTCAGTTTCTACTTTTTGTTCCCATGTCATCCTCTTAGTAAGGAGCACATATGGTAAGCCCCTGCCTTGGGGTCATAATAGGGAGCATGCAGCCACAGCCTGCAGGCATTAAAAGCATCAGGGTCTGGACAGCCTGCTTCAGATACCTGCTTATCCTTTCCTGTCCCATGTCCTATGTAGGGTTTCCACACGCAACACATGCTGCTAGCCTTTTGCGTGTTCAGACCTTGAAACCTCCCCCATAAATGAATTCACCCAAACCAATTTTGGTTTGGTTTTTGGCAGAATTTAGGCCACAACTTTATTGATTACAGCAAGTGAATGGTTGCATAGGCTCCAGTTCGACTAGCTCCCTGCCATGCAGGTAGCGCTGACCCAGGGTCCCAGCATAGGTCAGCCAAGGGTGAACACCTGGAATGTTAGAAAGCCGGGGACATGCTATGTCCGCCACCCAGATGTCCCCCTGGACTCAGGCACGGGCACAGCCCCTCGCAGGGTTGACCAAACCATTGAGAGCCTGGATTCCTTTAACGGAATACCCTTCACATAGGGATAGCAAGAGCGTTCCCCCATCCCTATCACACATCTGCCACACGAGAACTAGGCTCACCGCCAACCACTCACACCTGTAACCAATCCCTTAACCCTGCTGATGTGGAGGTCAGCCACAAATCATTCCCAGCTACAGACAGATGGACCCCATCAGGCATGTAAAGGGATGCATCACGGAAGGTAATGCCTGGGTGATGGATAACCGTCCCGCCCAA
Organism: Zootoca vivipara; assembly: GCF_965207765.1. Taxonomy (NCBI): domain Eukaryota; kingdom Metazoa; phylum Chordata; class Lepidosauria; order Squamata; family Lacertidae; genus Zootoca; species Zootoca vivipara. The sequence goes on from NC_142590.1 coordinate 26,134,685, forward strand.
GGCCAGAACCTTCTTGGCCACTGCACTCTGGACGTGCCTCCTGGCCTTCTCGGTGGCAGTTGGGCAATGACTTCCTCTCCATTCAGGTCATGGCAGCAGTTGTGACCAGAATATTTTGAGTCCAGAAAGTGCTGCTTTCAACTCTTCCAAGTTCTCCTGCATGCGGGTCCGGCAGGTCGTTCTCGCCAAGCTGCAGCACCATCGCCGCAGGTGTGCCTTCTGCAGACACCTTTGCCCGCACCGTTGGAAGAAGCTCCTCCCAATGCATGCCTCGTCTGGACACCCAAGAGATACTCATGTGGTCGTGGAGCCCGAGCCTACGTCCAAATCCAGACTCCGCCGCCCTCTTGCTGGCCCAGTGGACAATGCTGTGTCCGACTATCCAGATGTGCAAGGAAGACGGACCTAGGAATGAACAAAACAAAATTAGCAACTCCACCCCAGCACCGTTTCCGAACATAACCCTTGTATGTTTCGGATCTCCAATGGCCCAGGTCCTTAATCCTGTTGACGGACAGGCCCCAATGTGCAGCGATGGTAGCTGGCCCAATATGAAATGAATGAGGTGCGAACTTGCAGGCCGACAGGCCATATGCTGCAATCGCCTTACACATAACTGCAGGAAATCGATGCCTCCTTAACGATGACCCATCCTCATGAACCAGGAAGCGATCATCCCCAGACGGGCGAAGTGACAGATATTTCTTGGCATCCTTAACTGAACAAGGGACAGGCTTACCAGTGGCAGGCAGCCTCATCAAGGAAGGCATGTAGCAAGGGAGGGGTGAAGGGGACGGGCCGCCCCTAGCTCCACTCTGGCGGGGGCAGCGCCCACCCCTCGTCTCTTCCGCCCAGGCAGGAAGAAGCAGAGCGCGCTACGGAGCGAGTTGCCGGGTGACAAACGCAGTGCACCCAAAAATGCAGTTGAGAACACTGCAGAAAAGAGTCTCTACTCATAAGTAGACCGGCAAATTAGCCTCAGATTGCTGTGGATAGCACACAAAATGTCAAATGTGACCGGCCTCCTACCTGGCGCCCTAGGTGGTTGCAATCTGGCCCAGCCCTCAAGGGCCCTGCGCACAACAAATTTAGTGCAAGGGTCTCTAGAATAAAGGGACTTACAGAAAAAGGAAATGGCAGAAGACTGAATTTGGATGGACTTCACTGCACAACCCATAAAACGCAGGCATGCCAAATACTGAAACACCTGCTGTGTAGATGGATAATCTGAGGTAAAGTTGGTCGTGAGCTGTGCTCTGAAAGCTAAAAAGTCCATCCATGCCTTCTTATAAGACCTCAAAGTGGAAGGAAAAATAGATGCTACTACTCCCTGCAAAACTAGTTGCTGCCAAGGTTCCAAAGTGGGGCTGGGAAATATTCCGGAAGTTGCTGGGCACCTGGAGCCAGGGATCTGAAGCGCTCCATCTGAAAACAGGATAGGGCATCAGCAATATCATTATTAATGCCAGGAATAAAACAAGCAGAAATCAGGTGGCGTCAGCGGGAAGCCCCATTAGCTAAAGTGCTGCCTCAGATTAAGAACAGTTTCAGATTAAGAACGGACCTCCAGAACGAATTAAGTTCTTAACCCTTCTGAATCAGAGCAGCATCCCGTTCTCATAGTGGCCAGCCAGGTATCTAAGGGAAGCCAAAAAGCAGGACAGGAGTGCAACGTCACTCTTCATACTTCTGCTTCCTAGTGACTGGATTGTTGCCTTGTTTTACCTGCATTCTTGTTTAGGCTAAAGCATTTTAAAGCGCATATCTGCAGCAATAACCGATTAAAACCAAAACCCAGACTCTTAGGTTGCTAGCAAAAAACTATATGCTGCACAGGAGGATTTCCAAGGCTGCATACTACCCACCTGTGTACTGCATGTGAATGTTGACAGCTAACCATGTGGGCGGGGGGTGGGGGTAGTAAGAGCCTGTATGGAATATTAGGGAAATGCTGTCTACAACTTTTCCAGCCAATGCTGGGGGGAAATATTAAGAGTTTATCACTTTAAGCAAAAACACAAAGAGGCTAAACTGTAAATGCATATGAAGTGAAAGATGAAGTGAGTATCCTTTCCTATACAATCTTGCTTTAAATTGCATTCCGCCCCCCTGTGCCCTCCATTAGAGCGCAATGGAGAAATGTTCTGTAGGTAGTGGGGTTTGAGCAACTGCTCACTACTTGAGTAGCTGTGATGGGATTTGCTCGTCATTTGTCTTTCTGCGTACATCTTTCTCCAGAGACCCTCTGATAGTTTCCTGGCTGGTATTGGGGCCTTGCAGATTGGGTCCAGATGAGGAAAAGATTTTGAAGTTGGTGTGCAAAAGGATGTATGTGGTGGTGGTGGTGGTGGGGAGAGGAATAATCACAAGCGTGTTTATCGGAACTGTGAAAGAAATGGCCAGGATGAAGTTTGGCTTTTGGGTAAGCAGGTGAGGTGGGCTACAGCTTCTGAGAGGCCGCAAACAATTTGCAGATTCCAGGGAAGGGAACCATGAAGCAGAGTTTATGAAAGGTTAATCTGGACTACCCTAAGCATATTATTCCATTGTTAATGTGCTTCCCAGTGCTTCCCAACAAGTGCTTGTCTTGACCTTTGAAGATTTAAAGATCCTGAGACCTTAGTGTCTAAACTGGGACCACTTTCCACACATGGATATGGCCATCAGCTGAAATTATCTCTGAAATTACCCTCTGAGATCAGGTGGCAGACCATCAGACAAATCTGCATAGATATAAGACTATAGAAAATGAAGGAAGTATTTTGCAATGTTTCACAGTAATTGCGTTCAAGTTTCATTCAAGCTAACATGAAGGGGACTTAGACTTATTTTTTCCTTCTCTTCATTCCCAACTTACAACTGTGGAAAAAGAAATAATACATGTATTCATGGGAAGAGATCAGTTTTCTAAATTGATTCACCTTCTGTAGCTTAAGGAATGGATTGCCAATCTTTAGAAATCCCTGAACTGGCTACCTTTTGTTTATAGTTTCTTGTAAGTTCTACCTCTGTTCTTTATATTAGGCAGAAAGAACTGCAGACCTTGAACATCCATTTCCCTATCTTCCTTTATGCTAGAGTTGAATAACTCATGGCCAAGTGAATTTTCAGAAACCTTATGAGGGATATATATATATATATATATATATATATATATATATATATATATATACGTATACATATACATATATAAAATCGATTTTTTTTCTGATAAAGATAACTCTGACAACAGGAAACAGATCAATATACTGTATCAGTTACAATAGGACATTAGGATTTTGCGGGGGTTTGTTTATTAGATCTCTTTGATTGGTTTATTTTGTAATCCAAAATGTAGCATTACTAATATTCAATCATTCTTAAATCTGGGGCTTTTGGGATTGTTTGAGTTAGACTGCCAAGCAAAGTATGAATTATTAACCAGGACTGAAACTTAATTATAGGGTAATCAGTATTATGCTTGTTTGTTTTTAAGAGGCACATTTTAACGGGTACTGTTGCCAATTTTGAAGTACTGTACCTGATTTCATAATTTCCTTACTGTAGCCTTGTTCTTTAGAAGTTCTGATGTTACGGTCCATCATTATACAGGGATAATAAATTTTTCCTTCCCTGCCATAGCTTGATAACTTATTTTTTAATAGCTGCTTCTCCACCGGCCCACCTTCTTTATTTCAAAAATAATAATAATGTTGATTAGCTTCTGACCCTGGGCTTTATTCTAAATCATGTGCCATTTATTAATATCTCACCCGATAATAATATAACTGTAATAATAATCACATAACAGATTGCAAGGATTCTGGGGGTTGATTCAAGTATCCTTCAGGCTAATGTAGCCTTCTCTAGCCAGGGCCCCACAAATTGGCATTTGAGAAGGAAGAAAAGATGGAGGGCGGCAGACAAAAGCAACATCAGTCTGCTCCCGTCAGACTGGTGTTCAGGTATAAAACATTCATTCAGTTTTGGAAGGCTCAGAAATATATCTATCTAGTGCCATTTTTAGCATAAAATGAACAGTTCCTTTTCTTCTAGTTTTCTGAATTGAGAATTGGCCGCTGAGAATAAAATATCATTATCAGTGTTGCTTTCTCTCCTGGATTTTAGTAGGACGACTTATGCAGCCAAAAGAGAAGGAGCTACACACTTTGGGCTGCACAGTTTCTTTCTTTTCTTCTCTTTTTTTAAAAAAACCTTTTAATGTTGACTAGAGACAAAACAATGTCGAAGGAAACATTATTCAGAGCCTATGCCTTAGTAATTTGTAAAAAGTTCCCTCTGAAGTATAACATCTGCAGCAGGTGTGTTTTCTCATTATATCAGATGTCGAAGGGAAACCAGACAGAATGAAGTCAGCTGGAGTAGCCTCTCAGGAAGAACTTGTATAGTAAAAGTGAATTATTTACAAGAATGATTTTTTTTTTTTACATTTCAGGTTGCCAACATTTTTCTGAAAGTTTTTTTTAAAAGCTGTGTGAGAAATAGCAAGGTGAACTAGCAGAGCCTTCAACACCCTGCTTGAAAAAATTTGCTAACACTTCTTGTATTTAGACAGAGGTGGTGGTGGTGAATATTGTGTAGACGCAAACAGCAAAGCTTTTTCTGTAGAAGTCTCAAATTGTTATTTGTTTGGGGTAAACACTTATAAAGTTATGTTGGCAAAAGATTAGAAGGTGAATCTTGCCTTGGCATGGAAAGACCCTGTATCAATAAAGTGCTAAACTATGGTTTATTGCAGAGTGGCTAACCTGTGGCCCTCCAGGTTGTTGCCAGACTCCCAACTGCTGTCAGCCCAAGCTGTGAACAGGAATGATGGGACTTGTAGTCCAACAACATCTGCAGGGCCACAACTTAGCCACCTGTCATTCAGAATTACAACACAAGCCAGCAGGAGCCTCACTCACAGACTGCTCCTCTTTTCAAGATTGGACACTTTTGTTTTAGCTTGTTACTGTAAAATGTGATTTCTTCAAACCAGCCATTATCAAGTTGTTGTTTATGATCCCGACTTGTTCTCAACATAGCTGCCAAGTCTCCCGCTGAAAAATGCGGGATCAGCAGTGGCGCGGCACCGGAAGTAGCTTCTACGCATGTCTGGACATGCGTAGAAGCAACTTCCAGTGCCGCGCTCCCCATGTCTGGGCACTGGAAATCGGGTGGCGCCAGGACCCAAAATGGAGCTTCCCTGGTAAGTAGGAAATCCGGGGGATTTACGGGATTTTTTCCAATCCGGGCTGCCAGCGGGAAAAGGTTTAAAATACGGGGGTTCCTGCGAAAAACGGGAGACTTGGCAGCTTTGGTTCTCAAACTGAAGTTTCAGGTAACCAGAGTTTCCCAGGTTTGGATGTAACGAGGAACTGTTGTTAGCTTCACAGTGGAAGCGGCTACTTCCTAATCTCCCCACCTTCTTGGGAATGGGTGGTGGTGGTGGAAAAGCTATCATGCAAGCCCATGCTTCATACATTTAATGCATTTGAACCAAACCATCTGCACTCTTCTTGCTGTTAAAGATGTAGGGCCAAAGCCAGTTTAAAAGTTGTTTTTATTCAGAATGGTAGCAAAGATAATTACAAAACACAATATATGTGCAGCCTGATTTCATGCAGAGTTAGGTTGGTAAGTCTATAGTTTTCAGTCAACTAGTTTACTCTTCACTCAGGGCTGATTCATGTATTACATTTCACCTTCCTTGACTATTAACACTAGTATAAGATGCACAATAGCCTCTCTCTTGTGAACAGCTGGATGCATTTCTGCTTTATGTCAATTTCACTCCTCCTCACAGGTGTTCATTTTTGGAGAGTGCATTTCTTTCACTCGAGTCAATCTGAAAGACAATACGAAATTAATAGTGACTTGGTCATGCAAAAATAACATTGATACATATCTTAGGACAAGGGGATTAGAATCTGCACTGATTGAAAAATAACAGGATAGATAAATTCAGAGCCTGTTCACTATTTAGGTAACATCTGCGCAGGCAGGCAATAGCTACAGGAATTTTTTTTACTCTGTAGGCCAGGCTTCCTCAACCTTGGCCCCCCAGATGTTTTTGGCTTACAGCTCCCATGATCCCTAGCTGGCAGGACCGGAGCTCAGGGATGATGGGAATTGTAGTCTCAAAACATCTGGAGGGCCGAGGTTGAGGAAGCCTGCTGTAGACCTTTTGTTCATGGATTTTTATGGGACATAAGCCCCTGTCTGAAATTCCTCTCCCAGTGCCTGTTTCACTCCCAACATTATCATCCTTGCTGGCTCCACTCCTTGACTTCTGAATGATTGGTGTGAGGTGTGAACAAGGAGCTTATTTAAATTATACAGCTTTGGTTGTTGTTGTTGTTAATTTGATTTATATACTGCCTTTCATCCAAAGATCCCAAGGTGGTGTACAATACAACATTATGAACACGTTTTACAGAGCATCAAGAATAAAAACCTAATAAAAAAGCATAACAATGTAAATAACAAATTAATAAGAGTACCTCCCCCGTTTTGATTTGTCTTCTGCAAGACCCAGAACAAATGGGGTGGGGTGGGGAGCTGGGTTTCTGCCTTGGAGCAGCCTACTTGGGCTGTGGGTACATTGCTGTCTTAAAAACGCAGCTCGTTCTTTTTCTCCATCTGGATCAAAATCAGTTTGACGAGGTCGGGTGGTGGTGGTGGAGACAGATGAAAAGGCAGCATTCCCAAGGATAGTCCCAGACTGTGTTTGGCACCCACTGGGTGCAGAGTAAAAGGGCTCTTGGAAAGGGTCCAGAACAACATGGAGCAAATGGGTCAGTGGCGTCTGGCTGTTAACTGGAAGGTTGGTGGTTCAAGCCCACCCATGGATGGCTGTGGGCAAGAGATTGTGGGGGGTTGGACTAGAATGAATCTTGAGGTACCTTCCAACTCTACATTCTATGAAATGCTTTGTGTAAATTCTTTCCCACAGATCTCCATGCTGTGTGCGTAGCAGACCATGTGTGTTCATTTTAGTTTGCTTTGTACTTTCCATGGTATCAGTTGCCTTGGGTGATGTTAATCGATCAGGCTGGAAAATGGTCAGGATAGTTTGCTTTGCTGATGCTCAGGTGACACTTCCAAGTGCTGGTCTCTTTCTTTTCCTTCTTGGATCATTATATGAGAGTGTTTGCATATCTAGCTGCCACCATCTCCTTCTTCCTTATAGGAACATTAAAAGAATAACAATCCTATGAAGGGATAGAGTAAATTAAGGTTTTGAAATGAAAATATAATACTGTAATAATAATAATAATAATAATAATAATAATAATAAATTTGTTGTTGACTGAAAGGCTGTCACACAGAAGAGGGCAAAGACTTGTTTTCTGCAGCTACAGGGGTCAGGGATAAATCTGATGGCATCAAGTGACTGGAGGATAGATTTCAGTTGAACATTAGAGGAAACCTGTTTCCAATCCAGTGGAACTAATTATGTCAATGGGTGGTGGTCTCTCCCTCACTGGAGGCCTTCAGTCAGAGGCCAGACACCCATCTGTTGGGGATACTCTAATATTGGATTTCTAGAAGGTGGACTAATGGCGAAATGTTAAGGTTTTGTGTAGCACAAACATTAATGGATATCACAGCTGGAGTCCCTAAGGTGGTCAGCCTCAGACAAAAACCTTCTTTGGCATCCTCCTGTCCCTGACAGTTTTATATATCTCTTCAAAGAAATTGAGGGTTTAGGGCCTTATTTCTTTGTGGTGCATACTGCTTTTTCGTTGTTGTTTGTCTTGGGGTACCACCTAGGTCTTTTGCCTGTTATCTGAGTGGAATTCTGAGCTTTGCCCATGTTTCTTCTATGAAATGGACATTGTGTGACACTCAGAACTGTTTCTTAGATTTCCAAATGTGTCCCGGGCCCAAAAAGATTGGGGGCCCTTGCATTGCACGGTATGATGGCTGCGGGATTGAAAAAAGCCCCGACACAGTGTGTAACTGTGGATATATAACTCTGTTGCTAGCACACAACCTCACAATTCTACTGTTCACTGTGCTTGTGCCAAATGAGGAATTCCAAAGAGAAGAAATATAAGAATAAAAAATGCAGGTAGCGACGGATAAAATGACAACTGTGAAAGTGGGGACAGCCAGGAATGGTGGTGGAGACGTAACAAATTTACCCATTGCTAAACCAACATGTGGTCTTCTGGCAAAACTGGATACTGACCTGGAAAGGCCTAATAGAATCTGAGAATTGGATGGTGAATAAATTGTTTCATGCCTAAGGATTGATGCAACACTTATTAGTGATAAAACATATATTTTTCTGTGTGTTTAACTTGATCTTTTTTTTCTTTTTTCTTTTAGGAAAACCCTCCTCCTTTTTTTTGCAACATGTATAGCTGTGGGTGCTACACAAATACTAGAAGAAGGTGAGACATGTTCCTGATTTTATTATAGAATATTTGAATGATCTTCCTTTAAAAGAGAGAGAGAGAAATTATATGAAGGATTCTGGTAGTAATGACGTGAAATTCAGTTTTTCAAAGGCCTCTAATGCCAGATAGTTACAATAGGAGCAGAAGTTTAAAGAAACCAGGAAGGCTGACCTTTTCAAAATTACTCAGATTTTCTGTCTGTGAAATTGCTTACATATTTAGGCAGACTCCTTGCAAAAAGGAAGTTTTGTACATTGTAAAGGCTTTGATTGTGACTTCATTGCACGTGGGTGTTTTTGGGGGTGGCAAACCGAAGCTGGATTACCTTTGCACTTCTTGGGACTCTCCAAAACAAACTAGTTCACATAATAAGTACTTAGTCTGAACTTGCATTTTTAAGGCCAAAAAAGTAAACTTGCTTTTTTGGCTTATTCCCTCCACCCACAGATTTTCAGATGCAGCTGTTGGCTAAAAAGCAACTGATTGTGCTTTTGTTGTTGTTTGTGTTTATTCAGAGGACTGATGAATGGGACAGATGGCTGGGCACTTGTTCTGGGATGCTAACATCTGAAGTTAGCATCTGTATCTATTTTAGCAGCAGTTAAAACCTGTGTTGGGTTTGTCATATTTGAAACAAATGCTCTGGTTTGCATGGAACACTAAGCCAAGGACGGGGAACCTGGTGGCCATCCAGATGTTCATGAATTCCAACTTGCATCAGCCCTAGTCAGCAGGGACAATGGGTTGGAATTATGGGATTTGTAACCTAGCAACCTCTGGAGGACACAGGTTCCCCAAATCTATACCAAGCCAGGCTGTAGTTTCATTTGAATATTTGAGTGTGAGACTTCTAGGAATGAGGATTGTGGCTGCTGCATTCCTCCTCTAGTCTAGCTGCAACTGCCCTGCTGTAAGATAAGCCATGGTTTGTCTTATCATGTTACCTGATTCCAGACTTTTGGCTTGTCTCACTCCAGATAAACCACAAGAAGTAACTCATGTTTATCTGGAGGAAACAAACCATAAGCCCAGATTCTGACACCGTAAAGGCAAACCATGGCTTCATTGAGCAGCAGGACCAGAGGAGGAGAAAAGTGGCTGCAATCTCCTCTCTCTCAGAGCTTACAAATTTACACTCTCCTAGTTTGACTTAGTGCAGGGGTCCCCAAACTTACCTGGCTTTGGGCCGGATGCCCACTGCGCCGATTGGTAGACCAACCTGAGAAATTGTGAGTGGTTCAGGCTCACCTGGTGGGCTTCATGACCGAACAGGTATTTCAACTCACTGACTCTTAAGTTACTACATTCTTCTGAAGATTTCACCCATCATATCTGCTGGCAATGGCTGCAGTTAGTATTTGGCCAAGATGCAAAAGGCTGGTTTAGGAACACCAAGGATTTGGGATTAGCACAATTTGCTGTTTTTTTTTTTATTAAAAAAACTGAGCAGTAGACTTCTCTGTGTTTCAAAAGTGACTTTCATTGTGGTGATGGTAGGGATGCCATTTAAGAAACCTGAAGAAACAGCGAAGTAGCTTCATAGTTCTTTGTATTCTTTCCTTCATGTTCTGCCGCTCTTGAATTTATCACACGCACCTGTGTTGTTTAAAGCATTATTGCTTACCTCAAGCCCTTTAGATGTGATGGGCTGAAAACCTGTTCTGTCATTTGGCATCTGGATTTCTTAGGTTATTTAGAATAGAAAACTTTGGAAATACAGGAAAAAAACTGGAGACATGTGGCACATATAGGGAGGAAAATAGTTTGATGGCTTCCCTGACTGTGCTTCCTTGACAATGCATGGTGTGTTTGAGGGATAAGAGGCAGCCCTGTTACGCTTATCCCCCCATGATTTAGGGAAATGATTAATGGGAGTCTGCAGGCAAGCATAGAAGAAAGTCTACCCTGGACTTGAAACAAGCCATTTTCAAGATGACAAATCATAAATATATGTTGCAAGGAGATTGCCTGTCCTTTGATTTCTTTTTTCTTTTTTAATTTAGAGAGTAAATGAAATCAGATGCCGACATCTGTGTGCGGGAAGGAAGAACTGATCATTAATGGGGGGGGGGAGAGATGGCCGCTGGAATGAGGAGAAAGCAAGTGGATTACATGTGCTCCAAAAGAATGCCTTCTGTTAAGTGTCTTTGAACACTGTTATGTTTAGAAAGAGCTTTTGAGCACTGCAGATGACGTTACAGCTTTCCGCACATTTGCCTCAGGCTCGAAGGCCTGCCCAAAGCAGTGTGGGTCGTTGCTGTAGAGGTGATCGCCCTCACATCCCAAAGTTTGCTTGTGCATTCATAACTGGCCACGTGGAGGAATAATCTGCTTTCTGCATTTGTGGGGTTGACGCATTGTGCTCTTAATCAGAAACATATACCTATAGTGGGGTGTATGGGGTGTTAGGGGAGGGGTAGTACCTCTGGTGGGGGACACATCATGTTACTTCTGGGGTAGTTTACCCACCTTTGGTCCCCAACCTGCACTCAGCTCCCACCGTTGTTTCAGAGAAACACCTTCCACCTTCAGAGAGGCCTATATCATAATTCTTCAGGATACCTCTGTTTGCGTCCGCTGCTGATCTCACAGTGATGTGAAGTGGAGAAAAATCAGTTTCATACAAGTTGATCAGTAAGAATGAAGGGATGCCAGTTGCAAATAAATGCTAGGCTAGCTGATCAGTTTGATAAGACGCACATGCGGTGTCTTATTGGTATCAAAAACAAAAACATAAAAATTTAAAAACAAAACAAAAACCAATTGCAGCTAAGCCATGATCATGCATGGGAGATTTTGGCCTTCAACTTATAACATTGATTTCTCACTGTACCATAACCAAGTCTGTACAATTACTGCAGATTAGACTATAGCTTAAATAAATGAATTTTTTGTAGCTGGACATCCAAAAGAGTTGGCAGATGTGTCACCCCCCCACCCCCCCACCCCAAATGATAGGACTTCCTGTGCCTCGGACCATGCTGGCTGCTTGCCATTTGTAAACTTGGCACCACTGTGCACTCCCTAACATGACTAGTACCGCTGCAAGGTGTGTAACTAATTTTCAAGATGTATAGCACAGTCAAATGTATGGATTCTGTGCCAATTTTTTAAAACCTTTCCAGAAATGTCTTCGATATTTGTGTGCATATGTGCACATTTTTGCTGGAACCGGAGCCAAGATGTGTCTGCTTTTAACATTTGCTAGTAATATCGTTGGTAAACAGAGGGAAGGCAAGTTGGGAAATGAAACCTAATTTCTTGGTAAAGTCTGTGGAAATCCTTATGTTTCAAGGACTCTCTTGACTTAGTTTTGGCTTTGACTTGCTTTCATGCTGACAGAGACTTGACCGTTCATCCGCACTTTAATCCTGATGTAACATCCTGCTGTTCTCAGAACTCAAAGAGCAATTGATCATGTAAATACCTTTCCTGCTTTGATAATATGAGATGGCATAGCAGCTTTTAGGATTAGGCGCTAGGTGTATGAGGATGTGATGCCATTTTTAGGACTTAAACACAGAGCTGCTACTCTGTTGACATTAGTCCAAGCAACATTTAATATATCAGGTCCAAACTAGTTGTGAGAATGGCAGAGCCATGTGTCAGAAGCAGGTGGCCATTTCTTTCCCATGAACTAGGTTGGAGATAGAAGATTTCAAGCACAAGATCAGTGAGCAAGAGGTGAGGGAGCTGGATTAGAGCTGGAAGCGACCCCAAATGCAGGCCTTTCTAGTTATGAAGTCAGATGAAAAATGTTGTCGAAAGACCAGCAGAATTCTGAAATATTGAGGGCGGGTTGCCCCGTTTAAAACAAAATTGACCTAGATGAAATTTTAATGTTTGAAATTAGTTGGGAAGATCATTAAGTAGAATTGTTAGCCTTGTGCAAGGGTCAAGGTTATGGTCAGCCATGTGGAAATAACATAATGTGGTGGGATCCACAGAACCAGGAGAGATGCCTTCGTTATATATATGAAATGTTGTTATGAAATACTGTTAGGCATACATTATTCATATGAATCCATACCACACCTTCTGCAATTCTCCTATCCTGTGTTTGAGCTGGAAAACCCTCTCTTTGCTACTCACTTGGAACAAACAGCAATTCTGTTTGCTCCAATTCAGCTTTAAAGAGTGGGTTTTTGTGACGCTTCAGGTGTGGACCATGCCTGGAACGTGTGGAGGAAAAGAAAGTGTGGATAAGCGCAGAGTTAATATAAAGCATTTGAATGAAATTAAGAATGAAGTTGTCTCACCCCTTCCTTTCTCTTTCCTCCCCTAGGCATAGATATTCTTCATCATTTAGGCCTAAGTGGGCAAGCTCTTCGTCAACCATCAACAGGGACTGCACAGCCCTTGTCACGTACTTCATTACCTCAGGGGGTTCACCTAAGTGCCTCAGGAGTTGTTTTGTCCACAAAAGCAGCCATTGAGGTGCCTGTCTCTCAAGTGATAGCATCACACGTAGGCTCCCAGTTCACCGTATTGGTTAGCTTACGTTCTTACGCAGTAAACAATGCCTTTCTTTTCAGTGTTAGAAATAAAAATAGACTGCAGTTTGGTGTCCAGTTGCTTCCAAGGAAGATAATGGTGCATACTGGAGGGAAGCAGTCTGTATATTTTGATTACACTGTTCACGATGAGCAGTGGCACACATTTGCTATTGACGTTACGGAAAAAACCGTGTCCCTATATACTCAGTGTGGAAGAAAGCACTTCAGCAGGGAGATTGTTTCTAAAGTACAGCCGTTCGATTCACAGAGTTTGTTTACTTTAGGAAGGATGAACTCCCATTCAGTCAACTTTGAAGGAATAATTTGCCAGCTGGACATTATCCCCTCTGCACAAGCATTGGCAAACTATTGTAAATATGTGAAACAACAGTGTCGCCAAGCTGACACATACCGGTCTCAAACGATACCTCCAGACACATCCCTTGGGGTGCCGCCAAGCAAACAGTTGGATGAAGAAACCCAACCATATTCCATGCCATTGAGTACAAGGAAAGGAGAACCAAACCTTCGTAGCAGCAATGGTGCATCAGTCCGTATGCCACCCGAACCCCTAGAGACAACCTCTCCCCTGACACCTCGTTTATTAGAAAATGGTACTGCATTGGAAATTATACCTGAACCAGATGACCAGGGAGTTGTGAAAGCATTGAAAATTCCTCAGCAAGATGCCAGCAAAAAGAAAGATGGCTTCCGGACTCTCACAAAATTGCCTCCAAACCTTACAGATAATGCCACGGATGATACAAGCAGGAAAACCTACCCCGATCTGCTGTTTTCCATAAAGCAGACTAAAACCAAAACTGACACATCAAAGCAGTATCCATACGAACCCGTGGAGCTGCAGCAAGCTTTAAACACAACATTATATAGAGCTTCTGATTCCACACCTTCCGATAACCAGCTTGGTTCAAGGGGCGAAGGGACATTTCCGATCGATGAGACTTACAACGCAGAAACCAGTTATGAACTTGATATGGACGGTTACGATTACGACTATGAAGAATTGGAAAGAATGTTTGAACTCGAGAATCTGAGAGGGCCTAAAGGAGACCCCGGGCTGCCGGTAAGTTGTCTTGTTTATGTTCCTTAATAAAATGCAGCAGGACTTTGCAGGTTATGCACCATAGTGACTCAACAAGTACACTGATGCAGGAATTTCCTGTGGTTTCAATTTGGTACTTTAAGATGGAAGTATGAGAAATAACCTTGAACTTGTGGTCCCTGATTAAAGTAGGGTTTGTTGCTGTGAATGCAGAAAAAACATGTCAAACTGAAGGTTAGAGGAAGAGGCTAGAACCTTTTCTTATTTATGATATCCCACTATGTGAATGCTAGAAGCCTTAGGGTCTTGATAATATTGTTTAATCTGTAACATGTTTTAATATGTAGAAGGTATCTGCTCTAAGAGCTGGTTCGTTACCCTCTTAGCGAGGTAACACCTATAATGAGGTTACTCCACTCTTCTTTGAGTAGTCTTTTCTTCTTCCAACTGATGAAGTTGCTTCATCCTGATGAACTTGTCCCATGCAAGGAGGTGCAAGGAGCCATCACTACAGGGAACAATCAAGGAAAATAGGCAGGGAACCTTTCTTTCTTTCTTTTTTGCTATTTTCTCTGGAAGAGAAAAAAGTGCTGCTGTAAATAGTTATATATAGTTTATAGTGGCAGCAGAATGTGCTTGCCCAAAGTTAGTTGCAAGGTGAGAGCCGAAACAGCACAGGGGCATTGTTGTCTAATTTGCCTGTAGTTGATGTCAGGAATGAAAGTTATTTTAGGCATAGAAACAATTCAGTACACATAATCCCTCCTTTTGGGATCATTTCTGAGATAGATATGTAATTTCCAGGAGTCTTCTAGATCAGGGGTCAGCAAACTTTTTCAACAGGGGGCCGGTCCACTGTCCCTCAGACCTTGTGGGGGCGGCTGGACTATATTTTGAAAACAAAAATGAACAAATTCCTATGCCCCACAAATAACCCAGAGATGCATTTCAAATAAAAGCACACATTCTACTCATGTAAAAACACACTGATTCCCGGACTATCCGTGGGTCAGATTTAGAAGGCGATTGGGCCGAATCTGGCCCCCGGGCCTTAGTTTGCCTACTCATGTTCTAGAATCATGTATAGGGAATCTTTGGTCCTCCCCATGTTGCTAATCTCAGCATCCCTATCCCATTGGCAATGCTGGCTGGGGCTGGGAGTTGTAGTTTGGCAACATCTGGGGGCCAAAGGAACGCCACACATATTCTAGGCTTCTGATTCTCTAGTTTTGTGTTCAGGTACTTTGTGCTGCTTTTGAGCCACTTGTCAGAAGTCTGCATTGTTTGATATCAGGACAGTTGCTAAATATATTTAGTTCCATGGCCTATTGGCCTACAATAAATTGCTTCCCATTCTACAATTGCCAATAAATGAGGCCTTCTGTTTTCACTCCCTTTTCCTGATTCTTGTGGTTTCTAGGCTGCTAACAATGTATCAACATTTGACAAACTGGACTCTAGTTCATGAAAGCTTATGCCAAAATACATTGGTTAGGCTTGTAAGTGTTACACAATGCACTTTTTGTTGTTGCCAACAATGTAGTCCATTTGTGTTTTACAAAGATACAACTCTGTCGTGACTCCTGAGTCCCTGAGTGCTCCTTCCTGTATACCAGTTTCCTATTAATACTTGTGTCAGAAGAGCACAGTTTATAGTGTGCAGTGCAAGGTGATGTGTGTGTTTATGTACCAGGAAAAGTACAGAAAGTAGATATCCCCAATGGTTTCCCTGTGTTTTTATGCATCCAGACTGAATAAATTAAAGGGACAGAAGCTGCTTTTCAGTTACGTCTTTTTAGCATCATATCATTTTACAACCACAGGATGAAATCTCTGATTTGATCCACAGGCAACCAGAAAAGTGACTTATTTAAAAGTAAATGTTAAATTAACAGCAGCTATTTAAATAATCATTTTCAGAATGCTTTTGTAACATGTAATTATGTTTTTGTGTTATTTGAATTTCTCGACAGAATCATTTTAAAGTGTAGGAATGTATCTCGAAACATTTTAAGGCAGCTTGCGACTATAGCTTTTGTTTTGTATAGGATGTGTATTTCCTAGAAATCCAGACTGTGGAATTCTGTATATCAGTGTTACTTCTTGCAGCCACGTGCAGAAAGCATGATTAGAGATGTTTGAAAAATTAAAAGCAAACAAACTAATGGAGAAACCAGATGTTTCACTGAGATTTATAATGTACATAGCAATAGTATGTGATTGCTGATGGCCAAAAACGAATTTCAGCTCCCATGCTGTTGCGCTATTTATTTAAAGTAGCATAGCTAATTCAATTCACCTTCCTCCTACTCTGTCAACATCTTTACCAAATGTTCGCAACACTACTCTTTGCCTAAAACCTGTTGCCCGGGTATCCCACTGAGTAAAAATTCAAGCTGGCTTTGTAGAGAGCCTATTATTGGTATATGCATTCTAGCAGAGACCGCCAAGGCTGCCCTAGTAGCTGAAGCTAGTTGAGCAGACACGTAGCCATGCCAGGAGCAGCAATTGGGGGGGCAGGGGGAGTGGGAGAAGGAAGCAGGTTGCCTGATATTGTTATAGGCTCTCATCCTCTGCTCTAAACCAAATCACACATGTACTAGAATGGAAGGGATGGAGCTGGAGAGTGGAAGCCCACCCTCTGCTGCTGCAGGGTAGATTTCTGCAGGATCAAGCAGGTGTTTGAACTGGGAGGAAGCTGCCCTAGAGCAAGTCAAACCATTTAGTCCATCTAACCCACTACTGCCGGGTTTGTTTTGCTGCTGAAACCCAGAACCACTAGGGACCTTGCAGACACCCCTCCCTGGCAATTCATAAGACCTTCTGAGAAGACCCTCTGGTCATTTGTCAACCACAGGATTGTTACCAGGTGACAGCACAGAAATGCATCTTCTCGGTGGTAGCATCTGTCATAAGGAGTGCCCTCCCTTGGGTAGCTCCAGCTACCTAATCCTTTTAGTGGAAGATGTCAGGGATTTGAACTTGGGGCCTTATGCAGGCAAGTTGCCCCTTGCTCCCCATTCCCAGTTGGCGCCCTTAATCATCTTGCAGAGAGTTGCTGCTACTCGGGGATAGATCTCCACAAGAGTAAGAAGTAACCAAGAGTCCTGGGCAGAAAATGGCATTTTCCCCTCTTAGAGAAGGGGCACAAAGGCTGATAATGCAGATGTATATGCACAGTTGTTCTTGGGCAGCTTCCAATCATAGGTCCTTGTTTTGTGTGAGTGGGATTTGGGTCGGGATGACAGAAGAATGTGATCTTCATTCTGTGGTTCTGTACTAACTTTCACAATTCAGGGATTTGGTTTTACTTATCCCTGTGGCATCTTTAAAAGGGGTTAGATGTTCACAGTTTAAAAAGCTGCAAATGGACCCTTTAAGCAGAGATTGAATAGCCACCTGCCATGTATAATCTAGTTGAGTTTCCTGCGTTGCAGGGGTTGGGCTAGATGACGCTCGGGATCCCTTCCAACTCAATTCTGTGATTCTATGATTAAACATTTTGCAATCTTAATCTCCATATGGTGGCCTCCAGATGTTTTGAGCTACAGCTCTCATCAGTCCCACTCAGCATGGCCAATAGTTAGGGATGATGAGAGTTGCTGCAGTGGTTATTTCCAGCAATGCCATTTCCTCTTTCAAAGAACACACAGTAAAAATAACCTCATGCAATTCAATGTGTCTAAATGTTGTCGAAATAGGATGTGTTGAGTTACACTTGTTGCCAGAGTTCATTCATTTGTTTGATGTTAACCTGTTTGCTTGTTTGTTTTCTTCTAGGGACCCCAAGGTTCTCCAGGATTACCTGGTCCAGCAGGGAAAAGAGGTCCGAGGGTAAGTAAAGGCTGATCTGTTGTTCCTAAAACATGATCATTAATGATAAAATCGGATGCTATATCTATGACTCTTCTCATACACTCATAACAAATTAAGTGCAGAAAGCTTTGTTGTTAATTATCATGATATGGCATATAAGAAATAAACAAGGCAGTACTTTTTGCTTTGCACTTCCACTGAACGTTGGTTTGCTGCTACACTAATCCTTATGTTTTTCAGTCTTCTCATCATCTGTGACTCTGCAACCTAAAGGTCATGTTCATTTGGTTGTTGGAATGAAGGGGAGTGGGCTTCCTAGATCACTGCATTCCAGAGCTAGAGAGTAAAAAACAATGAAGGAGGAATTATCCACAGCTGGAGAGAAGAAAAGCTGCCTTAGGAATATATAGTGTACCTTCTTAGCAGGATGATGCAGTCATACTTTGAACGACTGCAAGAAAATTCTACCCCTTCTAAATACCCCCTGAAATACCCAGGATTGCACCCTTTCAAAAGAAAAACCTAAATTCTGTTTCAACACAGCTCATTTTGCAATTATAGAAATTAAGCAAAGTTCCATTAAAGCACATCATGTGGCTTATCTGACCTAATGCAATATTTGGTAGTTTTTGTCCCTGAGAGCTTTGAATATTTGGGAAACTCTTGGGGCAGTGGTCAGATTATTAGGGGAAGTAGGCTCTTAATGAAATACACTTTCCATGGGCATCTGGTTTGCCACTGTGAGAAAAGAATACTGGATTGAAAGCACCCTCTTATAAACTTATGTTCTTAAGTGGAGAAGGAGGGAACGTGGACCTAAAATTTGGGGAAAGGAGATCCATTAAATAAGTATCCTGCTTATCCATTAAACATTAATCTTTGATTTGTATCCTTTGCCCAATTGGGTCAATATGCAGCCACTTTAGTAGTCCAATTAGTGTGGAGATGCCTTTAGTTAAGGTTACATAGTTCTGTCCATTTCTAACGTTAAATAAAACTTCACTGGTGTATGGAATTTCTCACATGAAAACGAAGTTAAAGGATGCTTTGATGATTTCACACAAAACAAGACAATTGGATCCCGAGTCAAAAAATTCTGAAGCATTTGACAGCTGTTTACTTGATCTTGTTTTTTGCCTATTCAAGGGTGGCTGTTTGCAACAATACAATTCTGAGTATGTTACAAACTCCAAGGCTACTTTATTTTAGAGTAACACTTCCCACTTCTGAAACTGCAAGTTATAGCACTTCTCTTGTACATCCCTGGGTTATCCCTGAAATTTCCTTTAAAAATCCCTAAAATTTACCTGAATATGTCACAAATGGTATGACCACATTTCGACGTTCCAGTGGCAAGACCGTTAGTTGCAAATGAGTTGACATATTTAAGAAGTACCTTTCAGCATGTTATAATTAGCAAAAACTAACTCATCAAGTAAACAATGGCACTGATGCAGAGATTCCCACATGTATTGGCAAGCTGCATATGAAGGTCTCCTTGCCAAATGACTGAAGGTGTCAGTTTTGGCAGCCCTTATTACCTCAGCAGTATCAGAGTTGGCTGCACTGACTGATTATTTGGGCTAAGTATATGTGGTGCAGAAACGCACATGGTGCAGAACTCCACAGCACTCTCATTGCATTTGGACCCATTCCTAACAGGTGGCCTCTATACAAAGGAGCATGTTTCTGCACATGGATTAATTAATCTTTCTTGATTAGCATAATGATCTGGAATTTGGTGTTTGTTGAAATCACTGGGACTTGGTTATTTCATCTCATTTTCATCAGTAAAGACTTGCATGAGGGTGTGGAAAGTTACTTGAACTAGCATATGTGAAACATGTCCAGAAATTGAATTGAGTATATTTGAACAGCATCTCTGTTCAAACATATATTTATATACATTACAAATAGAACTATGGGGTTCTAATTTTCATCCACGCACTTCTATTTGGGTAGGAGCAGAACACTTCCTGCTGACCCCTCTCTCTATTTTATTTTATTTTTGCTGGGGGGGAAATATGCAACATGTTGAACTTCTGATAATTTTTCATTCTCTTGCTAATTGTGTTTTTAGTGCACATCTTACGTTTGACTTCCTTTAGCATGGTTTTCTCGGAAATGTTAAAATATATTTTTTGTTAACTTGTGTTGCTTTGTGTTTGACTTTCTTCATTGATGTTGATCAGCCAAATCTGATCATATAGTTTCCTATTCTGCGGATGCCTTATTTCTTAAAATGCTTTTCAGTGCCTCTGCGTCTCTGCACCAAAGTGTGTCAAAGTGCAAAGCAAAAGGAACAGGATGCCCAGCTCAAGGCTGGATGGCTGGCTTTGTCTGACGCTATCAGTCTGATGCGCAGAACAGGCAAGATAAGTCAAGGCTGCCTGAGGATGCTACTAGGGTAGCATGAGTCAGCATGTGTTTACGCACATGGCGTAATGTGTTTATGACCGGACACAGGAAGATCCATATATGTACTTGCAACCCTTTACCCCCTTGCGTGCGCACATTTACAGGGAGGGGGAAAGGAGCCCAAAGAAGTGTATAAGAAGCTTTGCAATTTGTGTTTCTTTACTCTTGTCGTGAAACATGGGTCACCAAGAGTCTCTTAAATTTAAGAATTAAATTCTTTCTCTGGAACTCAACCCCGGTGTCGTTTTGACTATCTTTGTCCTGCCTGGGCGCAACTTAAAGGACCCTTAGTAGCTGATAAGGCTACAATGTTTTATTTTGGCTTCTTTCATTTGATGTTTTAATGTACATTATAAGCCCCTTTGAGGTCCCCCCCTTTAAAAATATAAAGCGGTATGATAATGATAATGATAATATATTACCATTACTCAGTCCCGGGCTGTGCCATTCATCTGACCTCTCTGACTGAGTTGGTCCTACTTACTGGGGCAGAGAAGGAGGGGGCGTGTCTCAGTGCCACCGTGCCAGTAAGAGTGCCAGGTTGGCTCCTCAGGCACTTTTGCATTTCACTGTTGCCCACTTTTCTATCCAGCTTTCAGCAGCGACTTAGCAACCCTACCCTACCACCTACTACTGCTGCTACTTCATTATCTGTTGCTTAACATGGTGGGGCCAAGTTAAACAAATCACTAGGATTTGCTGAGCAGAGTGATGATACAGGGCCACATAAACCACCTATTTGCTTATTGGAAGAGAATATGTAGAAATAGCTGAGGGTGGACTGAGAGACTGAAACAAGGGCTGAGCAAGAGGTTGGCCCCTCTACTGACTTGACAGTTGAGGGTGCCATAATAAACATGGCGGCCTCACTTAGGCCCTTGTTTGTTAGTCAAGGAAGGCCAATTGTGTGAATGGAATAACCCTGCTTTGCTGTTTTTCTTTTATTTATTATACAACTCTATTCACCAGTTAAACAAAAAATAGCTAAACAGTGGAAAGCAACAATCTTAAGCAAACAAACAAATGTAAACAAACAAAGAAAGTTCATTGTATAAAAATACAACCCAATCAGGCAGTGGTAAAGAAATCATATATTGTTGAATCATACTCCAGAGAGGACCTCTGTGGATATGCTGCTATATATACTGTATAATATTATTCTCTTCATCTATTTGCATTGCTTTAATACATGAAATATTGCAAATACTGAGCATGTCCATTTTACTATGCTTATCAACGGAGGCCCTGAACCAGTTGCTCATGCTGTAAGAGGCTCTGTGAATGTTGTGTAGGAACAACTATTTCTCGGTGGTAGCTCTCAGGCTTCCCTCTCCAGAGACATTTGCTAGATGTCCTTCGTTCTTTCAACGCTTAACTAGTTTTGAGTTGGCATTCACCCGATGTGTTTTATTAGGATTTTTCTTTTTTAATTTTTTTATCATTACTGCATTTTTATTTGAGTACGTTTCATTGACTGGCCTGGGTATTTCAGGTAGAAAGGTAAAGTAGAGAAAGTTTAAATGAATTTTGTTTTGATTGAGAACTGTTTCATTGGGTCTGTTCAATGGAGAAAGGGAGGATATAACCATAATAATCACAGTAATAGCAACTAAATAATATAGGTAATAAGGCAGTTAGCAAGTTATTAACCTGTTTGGATTTTTTTGGAGATACCCCCCATACACTATTGACTATTGAACTAATGATCTTTCAGAACGGCTGTTTGTTATTTTTTACACAAAGCACTCCTTTACTCTTACTATTTTGTGTAACATTTCCTCTTGCTTTCTGTAGGGTATTCCAGGTCCACACGGGAACCCGGGGCTGCCAGGGCTGCCTGGTCCCAAGGTAAGCACATAAACTACTGTGTGAATCCAGCACTCTTCTGATATGTCCATGTTTGGAACGGTTAAAACCTGCTTGCACTGAAATTAATGAAAGTCATGTATTTGGTTTATAAATGAGGTCCTGATTATAAATGGTTCTCAGCAAATATAGCTAGTAAACAAGTGCAAGCCTGAGTGCAAACAGACAGTACTGCAGATTTTTTTTTTAAACTCCCAAAGAATTAAATATTGATATGGATTTTGGTCCTTTAAGTCATCATTAATTTTTGTATGTGAGAACCGTTTCAGATGGAAAACGTCACCAAATTGCGTCAAAGGTTCAGTGACGGTTAAACTGGAAAGACAATATTAAGCTTTGACAGATTAAGGCCTAGTGTGCGACTCCGAACTCAAGCCAGAGGAGCGCAAGCTACGTAAATAGCTTTAGACAGATTTGTGCCATTGTGGAATGCCTTCAGCTCATATTTAGTTATAACAGTTTGATAGATATGTTGGAGGGGGTGGGGTGGGGGGAAACGGAGCCCCAACCATGATTTGTTTTAGTGTGATTCCTCATGGCAGGAATCTGACCTGTAGTGACAGGTGTTAAAAATTGCTCCGGGCCAAGAAAATATATCAAATAAGGCTCTCACAGTTTGACATTGTAAAACAAAGTAGCCCATGATGGTTGGACATCCTCTTATTAGCATCTGGTGTTTTAAGAGCAGGTAAGTGGAATATGTAAAGGTCACTAGTTCTATCTGTGCGGGTTTTACGTTGAGTTAAAATATAGGCAGACCAATCAGAAGCTGCTTGTTGGCATAGATGTCAAGTTTTCCCTTTTCTCGAAAGAAGCCTATTCAGCATATTCCCTTTTAAAAAAGGGAGAACTTGACAGCTTTGGCTTGTTGGACATATCCTATGACGTTCTTTTTCAGTGACAAGGTCGCTGGTATTTTGAGGTGAAACGTTGGCTTCACCAAATCCAGTTTTTAAGGCTTTGTTGGTTCTAACATTACCGGGTGTTGTTTTTGTTTTTTGTACTTAATTAGTTGAGAAAGCAAGAATTGTTTTGTACTTGTTCCATGGGGTTTTTGTGTCTTTTGTAATCCCAATTCCTGCTGAATTCTTAGTCCAAGGATAGTTATTTATTAACCAGCCACACATTAATTATTTAACATATTAATATTCTGTGGCTATATATTTTATATGCATGGCAAATATTTTGATAAATAAATAAAGGCAAAATAGCAGCTGGGTAGTAGATTACATGGATGATACCTTAACAAAGTATTGGAAGAAGAACCTACCCACTGGGCCTTTCTGCACTTACTACTACTACTACTACTAATAATAATAATTTATTAATGGTATAGATGCTGGTTGTTGATTTTTGGCAGTTTTTTGGCATGGTGCCACACAATATCATCATTACTCGGCTACTATTAATGTGCTAAAAACGAACAAACACCACCCCTTGTTTTTTCTTCTACTGCAAAAAATCCAACATTTGTGAAAGCTCAATATTTTCATTTCATTTGTACAAGCATCACCCCCCTTTCTGTCTGAAGGCAATGAGAGGTGATAGCTATTGTTTTAGAGACATCTGTTTAATGCAGGCATCCCCAAACTTCGGCCCTCCAGATGTTTTGGACTACAATTCCCATCTTCCCCGATCACTGGTCCTGTTAGCTAGGGATCATGGGAGTTGTAGACCAAAACATCTGGAGGGCCGCAGTTTGGGGATGCCTGGTTTAATGCCACTTCCCTTTGACTGGAGCAAGTTGTCAGTTTGCAAGCTATTTAGTTCAGAAAGGAGATACAGCAAATAGTTAATGGAGTTCAGAGACTAAACCATTCTAAGGCAGAATAAATGTACAAAGAGCCAAGTCCCACCTCATCCCATTTCATTGCTGACCCCTGTTTATTGACAGCTGACTGAGGTTAAAACTTTCAGGGGTTACTGAGATCATTTGCTATCATGCATGTAAGATTATGGTGCATTGTATAGTTTTATTTTTGGTCTTATTTCTGGTCTGTTGCCTAAAATAAATAAACTGGTGAATGTGAGGTTGAAACCTGGATGTTGGCACTTTGCCTGGTGTAGGAGGGAGCAGGAAGCAAGTCGTGATGTTCCTTCTCATTCTTTACTGTTCTTTGATTGACAGTATTACTATATACTTCAGGGTTCCCCCCCCCCCTTTAGTACTGACAAAATCTGTCAGCTGCCTTTTTTCAGGATTTGGACGTACTGTATACAAAACAGAACATGTCATGGCATATATATTATTAGAATGCAAAACAAAGCGACATATACTCCTCCTATGACCCAAACCCAGGAAATAACAGAAGAGGAAAAAGTGAAGAATGGTGATTGATTGAGTTAGTTAGGGAATGAGAGAAGGAATAGGGGGAAAACACCAGAGACATCCAGAATAGGCAGTGCTTTTTTGTGACAGTAGTCACTGTCAGCACCTCTAGTTTGGTTGCCCATGGCAGCCATTTTGGGCTGGCACCCACAGCACTTTTATCAATATATGAGCAGTGGCTTCTTAAAAAAAAAAAATCCCCAATGAGAATTCGAATTCGGACCAAACACCATTGAATGTAGTGCAGGCATTGTGCCTGTTGTTTATCAGATGTTGCTTCTGCCTGGCAACTGGTGACTGTATCATCAAAACTCAAGTTGAGGAAGTTGTAGCTCCATGGAGAGCTAGTGTCACCTCAGTGCCAGTTGCTGCTCAAATTACTACTACTAATTTGTAGGTCTTGACATACTGATTCAGGGTGCCGAACGCTTTTTAATCACCTGTTATGTACTAAGCTTGGGTCCTAGAACAATAGGCAAGTAGGATCCTAGAATGCAACAGCTGATTGGCCTGCAGGAAAAGACCAATCAGGCTCCAGGAGGGAAGCAGAATCAGCCAATCAGACAGGACTCATTGCGTAAATAATGTATATAAAAGCCTGAGGTGTTTTTTTTTTGGGGGGGGGCATTCACCGTTTTACAAGCTGCAATAAAGAGCATGAAGTCACTTACAGGACTCCGAGTATATTTCATCACCCCTTTCCTTCCAATTGTAATAGTATGTAGAGACTTAATGGTGTAGTCACATTCAGATTTACTTACTGTGTTCAAATGGGGCCTACTTCCTTGCAACTGTGTTTGGGATTGCAACCACAGAACAATTTTGCATGTTCATTTACTGTCAGGGGCCGCCCACAGGGTTCGCGGGAGGAGTGAGACAGGAGTATAGGGAGCCTCGGCCCCTTCTGTCGAGCAGCACCTCATCCAGCCTGGAAAGCAGCCAAACGTCCAGCGGGGAGGAGAGGGAGGTGGCTAGCACGGAGGAGAGAGGGCTTCAGGATGCTGTCTCTGAGCCCTTGCACCACCTTAGCCAAGAGGGCTCAGAAAGGGAGACGCTACTTCCGTCGCCCCAATTGCCATGGGGATTGAAACGCAAAGAGGGGAGGCGGAGGATAGGGGTGCCCAAGTTCTTATGTTGGGGTTGAAACCGGAAGGGGGCACTCCCAGATTCTGCGAGTGACTGAGACAGACATGAACTTGTAGCTCTGCACTGTACATATTATGCACATTAAACCTGTAAACGTTCAGGTTGGAGTTTGGTGTCGTGAGCAACCACTACACCATCCTGACATTTACCGTGTTGTCTATTCAACAACTATTATGAAATGTATGTTTCGGATAATTTCTGGTGCTGTATTGACTAAGTTGAAACTAGTTTGCAGAGGCCAAAAATATATACTTTGCTGCATTCTTGTAGATGGTGAAACCCAAGTCATCCATTAAAACAAAAAACAAAAAAACTCCAGAGGTTCTGACATGGTAAATGCATATATAAAACCATTTATGTATGACATTAATTTTGGGAAACAATGGCCTACTTAATCAGTTGATTTCCATTATACATTTTTTTTATTTAAAAAAATCGTAATTTTATTAATCTAGATTTTCAAGGTAGCTTACAAAAGAGAACCATGAAACAAATATAAAACAGATCAAAAACATCAGAAACAAAAACAATTATCGTAGCAACAGTAAACATACAAAAAAGTAGATATTAAAATCCTGGGCGCGTTTTAGATATTATACCATGTTGAAGCAAATTATCCATATCTCCTAAGTAATGATACCAATCATATGTTGTTGTTGTTTTCAACTCTTTATTTAATTTCTCAACCACAGGGTCCCAAAGGTGATCCAGGATTCTCCCCAGGACAAGCAAAACGTGGGGAAAAGGTAACTAGTTTAATTTTTAAAGAGCCATCTCCACAAATGTTTGAAATCTTGCCAATATTCTTGTACTCATGACATAAAATTTAAGTCTCTCCTGAATGTTTTCAGTAACAAACTACAGGTAGCTTGTTTATACTGGGGAATTTGCAACTTGGAGGAAAACATTTATATTTTATTGTTAGATACAAATCAGAACTAGTGCCAAAGTCAGAGTTGTGTTAAAGCAGACATCAAAAGCAGGTGTGGAAATACCCTTTCTTGCCTTGAAGCCCCATCTGAATCTGAATCTGGAAAGCCTAATAACCCTAGCTACATTGTTCAGAAAATGGTGCTAGATCAACTCAAATCTCATTTCAATATGTTCAACGGTGCTTGTGTAAATCAGAGTTCTGAGAAAATAAGGTGGGGTGGTGGGCAACCTAGCTAAGTCATAGAATGCATGCTTCATGTGCAAAGAAGCTCCAGGTTCAATTGGTAGTCTCTTGCTTGAAAAAGTATCCAGGTAGCAGGCAATAGAAAAGACTTTTTTCCTCACTGGGAATTCCAAGGATTGAACCCTGAACCTTCTGCATGCAAGGCATGTGCTGTGCCATGGAGATATGGCTCCTTTCTTGTCTTTTGGAGATATTGCTGATGATTTACACCAGTTCTGTGCATGCCAAATGGTGTTGTGTGGGTTTGCTTGTGTTGAACTGGCTGGGGAGGTGGGAGACTCCTGTGGTGACTGAATGGCTCTATTTTTCAGGGAGGGGGACATAGTGACCTTTATCATGTCTTCCAGCCTTAGACATGTTACGATTTCATCCCTTCCCAATATTGTGACCGGTTACAATGATTGTTTGAATTCTGAAATTACAGGGCGATACAGGACTAATAGGCTTGCCAGGCCTTGTAGGCATCAAAGGTGAAAAGGTAAGATTATTATTATCATCATTATTACTGCTATTACTGGAAGTCTACAAACAGAGAATGCTTGAGTTTCACAGAGTTTCAGTGTAAGGAAGGGTTTCCTTACAGACCAGTGCAAAGCTGCCCATGAATAAGATTGCTAGTGAGCAAACACAGCTTTGGATCAGAGCGTAATTGTTCAGGGACAATTGTGGCTCTCAAGTCTTGAGCGATACCTTTTTCCAGAAGCCTTTAAAAAAATCATTTGCCACAAAACCCAATCTAAAGAAATCTCAATTTTTTTTAATGCGCTAACTTGGGAAAACATGAGATTGTGGAATTTCATTCTAATATTTGATTTTGCGGGGATCTAATGTCCCTTCTGTGACTGATTGCCATGGGATCCTCAAGCTTGTACTGTTTTAGCTCTTGTCACAGAGGTTAGCTAAATGATCGCGTATGGAAGGCAGCTTCTCCACTGTGCGCTGCAGCAAACAAGAAATGGAATTGCAGTTGTTTTAATTTCTCGGCACTGGAATTTAGTGCTGTTGTCATTTGCTTTGTCCACAGTTGACATGCTTTCTAGGCTGGCAGGATAGAGATCTTTGCCAAATCTATGCGCTAATTTAGCAAATGATATCTATAAACCTTGCTATGAGGAGCTGCTTGTAAAAAGTGAAGCATTTTGAACTGTACAAAACTACAGTTCCGTCCTTTCCCATTTCCTCTACCATCTGAGTAGAAAATAGCAGGGCAGCCTATAGATTTACTGGAAGTACGTGCTGCAGTGGTCTTTTAAAAGTTCCAATATAAGTTATGTTCTAAAACCACAGGGGTGATGCATGTTTATCCATTGAAATAGCTTTCATACATCACAAGAACCAAAATCTTTTTAAGTGTGCTTTTATTCACTTCACCATAGCGTTTGAGCAGTAATTTCTGTAGTAAAATTATTTCATGGTGCCTTGGCTACTGTAGGAAAAGAAAGTATGAAGTTCAAATATGAGGGGTGATGGGAAGATGAGGAACAAGTTATTGGCTAAACCAGGCATGTCCAAAGTCTGTTTCAGGGGCCTAATCCAGCTGGTTTTATCCGGGTCTTGTGGCAGTTTATTTATTGGTGTCAAATCCTAAAAAAGCTCAACAACTTCAGGGTAAAACCGTAAAAAAAGCTAACAACTTCAACCCTAAAAAAAGCTCAACAACTTTGGTCCTCAAATCTGGGCACCCCTGGGCTAAATAATAATAACGTGTCATACAAGGAAATACGTTCTTATTGTTAGGCTTAATGAATCCAATTAAAACATGTTGGTGACCATGCTTTTGTCTCAAGATCTGTTAGTCTGCTTTTTATTTTGAGATATAATTTCAAAACTTCCTCACTTCCAAAAACGACACATGTAGATTATCCCAAAATGGTGTGCGCTGAGTGAGACTCTTTAAGTGATCTTAAAGAGAAATTTTATATCATCTCTGCCAGATTGAGGTACAGACTGCAGTAGTCACATTTCAGAGCAACCTAAAAATGTACTATGCATGGACAGATTTCCCCCCCTCCAAAATCCTAATATGCCCATTTCTAGTTGCAAATGGAAAATGTGGATGGGCTGTTGATGACATGTTGATGAAGTGTATATACATAAATAGCGTTCATTTTCCATTCAGAGTGATGCAAGAAAACACACACAGACTAAAGTATCCTTCAATGCTTCTTTATATTGTTGTAGGCCAATACATCTGGTCTATATTTTAGGCACAATTGACGTACTTTTTTATGATTACAGCTGCAGTAAGCTGTGAAATTAATTAACCACGTTGCAGTTAGTATATTCGGAAGGTTGCAGATATAATGCAAATTGATAGGGTCATATTTGTCAGCACATGCTCTTTTCTTTGCTGACCAAAATAGTTCTCTTAAAGAACCTGAAGTAAATTTAAAATCTGCCTCCTCAAAGCAGCTTTCCCCCTCCCTCTCCAAAAGCTAGCCATGAGAGTCATAGAGGAGACATTCCCAGAGAGGAATTCAATGTTGTGTTAAGGGCTACAGCTGAAGTTCTATGTATATGTGGAAGGCATGCATTTGGGGTTCTTTGGGTGTAATTTTGGGTGCACTTTTCCTCATGCTGGATGTGAAGTCTGGACTCTATGTATAGGCAAAGTTGGGCTGGTTTGACTGTAAGAAGCATCTGACTCAATTCTATGGAAGCCATAAAGCAGCGATTCAAGCCTACCGCTTCTCACTGTTGCTTCTAGAATCTATTCCAGACACAGAACAAATATAATATGCCTAATTAAGCAGAACTGTAAGCAAGAGATGAGTTAGCAACTTGAAATAGTAAAAGACGGAAGCTTAATGTGTAATTGTTACATGGTGGGGGAAATGTTCAATTTGTACATTATCTTGTAAGTAGAACGTTTAATGTGATTTAGATTTTTTTTTACATAAAATAATCATGAAATAGAAATAAAATGTTCACCATCAATTGCATGCATAGAGGTGTTTGGTTGTGTGTGTTTTTTTAAAGTCGAGAAAATTTATGGCCCAGATTATCTAGTTTCAGGGACACTTCTGTGCCTGAATAGAATAGAAAAATTCAGCGGATGTGCAAAATATACCTCATTTTATGTAATCCATCCTGCAGTTCACACTTATTTGCATGTGTTTCCTGGTTTTGTCACTTAATGGGGAGGACTCCAATGAGAAGGAGCTGAAATCCAGCCCACTCACTTTTTTAAAAAAAACCTATTGCGCTAAAAAAGAAACTAGCCTTTTAAATATTGTGGCTGGCTTCATGTGTCTTCACTTCATGTGTGTGTGTGTGTGTGTGTGTGTGTGGTGTGTGTGTGTGTGTGTGTGTGTAAGGACTGGTTGTCAGCACCTGGAATCCTTGGGGGTCTGTCAGGGCACCAGTACCCTGGCAGGTCCAACTTCTGATGCCTGCCCTGGGCCCCTTGCTACATTTCTTCAAGGAGCACTGGGCAGCTGCCATTTTGATTTTCCACAATGTCCCCCAATGTAAGCATGTAGCTCCAGAGCATCATGAGACATGAAAGTGGCCCAGCCCCAGCAAGATGGTGTTGCTGCTGCAGCCTGCCATTGCTGCCAGGTATGCCTGCCAGGGTCACCAGTAGAGGAGAGAGGGGTACATCCAACAGCCATTTTGCTCACCACCCCAAAGCTAGCCTCGTGCGTGTGTTTGTGTGTGCACGCATGCACAACACAAGGTAATTCTTCTACCCACGGTTTGAAAGGTGCTTACAAACAGAATGCCAAGGATTTTGTGCTTTTTTGTGTACAACTGCCACAACATACCTTGGGATCTTTTGTGTGGAAGAAGAGGGAAATTGGTGAGATGAGCAGGTGGACTCTACAATGGAATGAATTCCTCTACTGTTATAAGAATAGAAATAGCAAAGTATTGATCAGAGCGTAATTTTGGGTTGTTGTTTTTTGGTGATCATAAACTTTCTCAACTCACATTATTTCCCCAAAGCCAGACAGTAAAATTTACAGGTTTAGTTCACTTTCTTAAATAGCAATAATTCTGTATTATTCAAGTGATAGGTAGGTAGCCGTGTTGGTCTGAGTTGAAACAAAATAAAAAAATTCCTTTAGTAGCACCTTAAAGACCAACTAAGTTTTTATTTTGGTATGAGCTTTCATGTGCATGCACACTTCATCAGAGGTATTCTGTATAATTCAGTTTAGGACAATGCTATTTAAGTAGTGAGACAACAGCTTGCATAAGCTGGCTTGTTGAATATTCCAAATTTATCGGAATATTGATGTTTTCTTTTACGTGTGTAAAATTATCTTAATCTTTTTTCCTAGATAGCTTCTTGGAGCTGTCTGTGAAAAAACTTCTCTATAGCTACCTCACTGAAACAGTATTACTCAGAGTGTTGCGAAAAGGATTTGGCATGGGGGGAAACTTCTTGGACCGGATCCAACATTCAGTAATTACAAGCAGATTGCTCCTGGAGGTCTTTTTCATCTACGTGTTTCTTATTGCAAACCTCTGCTTGATTTCAGGTTGGCATATCAAGAAGCTGATAAAGAGTATGGAGATACAAGTCTCTCCCCATTTCTCACCAATAGACTTGTCTTTTCAGACGTCAGCTGTTAAAACTAAGCTATATTGATATCAGATGAAAATAGGCTTGGCAAAATTTTCTTTGCTTAAGGGTGCGGTGGGGAGGGGTAAGCAGATTGTCGATACCTGACGTGTGTGTGTATGATCATTTCAGCATTCATTGAAACATTTATCTTTCATACCTGTAGGGTCCCACGGGGTATCCAGGACCACCGGGGCCACGTGGAGAGCAAGTAAGTGGTCCAGTCACAATCTGATGCGTCTCTTATAATGCACCTCTCATTTAATAAGCGCTTTCTGTCAGAGTTTGGGAAAGTGAGGCTGATACCGTAGGCAATTTTTGGAGGAACCAAAATTCAGTGGTAGAGCATCCTTTACATGAGTAAGGGGCCAGTTTCAATCTCTGGCAGTGCCAGCTAGAAGGATTTCAGAAAAACAGGACTGGGGAATATTCTGGTATCTGAGCACCACTGCTAGTCACAGTAGATACAGTGAGGGGGGGGGAGTATTTGATCCTCTACTAAATTTGCCCATTTGCCCTCTGACGAAGAAATGACTAGTCCATAATTTTAACGGTAGGTTTATTGTAGCTGTGAGAGACAGAATAACAAAACCCCAGAAACCCAAAGACAAAAGTCAGAGATTGATGTGCATTATAATAAGTGAAATAAGTATTTGATCCCCTATCAACCAGCCAGATATCAGGCTACCTGGTATCTTCACTGTATGTAACAAACTGAGATTAGAAGCACCTGCTGTAAGGGGAAGACCGTAACTGTAATCCCAGCTCGTTACAGTACCTGTACAAAAGACACCTGTCGACAGAAGCAATCAATCCAGCAGATTCCAAAGTAGCCACCACGACCAAGACCAGAGAGCTGTCTAAGGATGTCAGGAACAAGATTGTAGACCTGCACAAGGCTGGACTGGGCTACAAGCCAAGCAGCTTGGTGAGAAGGTGACAACAGTTGGTGCAATAATTCGCAAATGGAAGAAACGCAAAATAACTGTCAACCTCCCTCATTCTGGGGCTCCATCCAAGATCTCATCTCGTGGAGTTGCAGTGATCAGGAGAATGGTGATGAAGCAGCCCAGAACTACACGGGGGGAACTTGCCAATGATCTCAGGGCAGCTGGGACCATAGTCACCATGAAAACTGTTGGTAACACACTACGCCATGAAGGACTGAGATCTTGCAGAGCCCACAAGGTCCCCTTGCTCAAGACAGCACATGTACAGGCCCGTCTGCAGTTTGCCAATGCACATCTGAATGACCCAGAGGAGAAGTGGGTGAAAGTGTTGTGGACAGATGAGACCAAAATCAAGCTCTTTGGCATCAACTCAACTTGCTGTGATTGCAGGAGGAGGAATGCTGCCTACGACCCCAAGAACACCATCCCCACTGTCAAATATAGAGGGGGACATAATATGCTTTGGGGGTGTTTTTCTGCTAAGGGGACAGGACACCTTCACTGCATCAAAGGGACGATGGACGGGACCATGTATCATCAAATCTTGGGTGAGTACCTCCTTCCCTCAGCCAGGGCATTGAAAATGGGTTGAGGATGGGTATTCCAGCATGGCAATGACCCAAAACACATGGCCAAGGTAACAATGAGTGGCTCAAGAAGAAGCACGTTAAGGTCCTGGAGTGGCCTAGCCAGTCTCCAGACCTTAATCCCATCGAAAATCTGTGGAGGGAGTTGAAGGTTCGAGTAGCTACACATCAGCCCCAGATCTTACTGACTTGGAGAGGATCTGCAAAGAGGGGTGGGACAAAATGCCTCCTGAGATGTGTGCAAACCTACAAGAAACGTTTGACCTTTGTAATTGCCAACAATGGTTTTGCCACCAAGTATTAAGTCATCTTTTGCAAGGGGATCAAATACTTAATTCACTCATTATAATGCACATCAATCTCTGACTTTTGTCTTCTGGGTTTCTGGGGTTTTTCCTGTTGTTATTCTGTCTCTCACAGCTACAATAAACCTACCATTAAAATTATGGACTGGTCATTTCTTTGTCAGAGGGCAAACGGGCAAATTTAGCAGGGGATCAAATACTTTCCCCCTCACTGTAATATTGAACTAGTTGGGCCAAGCTTCAGATACTGAAGTGGCAGATGATTTAATTTGGCTTCTGAACTATTGCACCGGGTACCTGACAGCAGACAGCGTTGAGTAAATTCTTATGTAGATATTGAATACCTTCTCACATGGTTCCCCACCCCAGTGTAAATAGCAATCGTATGACCAAGCTCAGGCTCAGTTTCTGTAATCTGCATTATAAATCACAGTCCCCTGAGGGAATCTTCCATGTTTCACTTTTTCCGAAAAGTGGTCTAACAGTTTCCCTCATGAATCAGCCTGTGTCTCACATTTCACCACTGAATGTCACGGCCCTCCTCTTCCGCCCACTAACTGTTGAGATTCATGTTCCATTGCTTGGTTGAGTTATCATGCTGATGCACAGGATTGACATTTTCGGTAAGTTATGTGAAAGGCAGTCTTGAATTGAACGTTTAGGGCTTACCTACAAGTGAGAAAATGCATTAATTCTTCTTTCCCCCACCCCTTTTCTTCAATTCAGGGAATTCTAGGAATGGCTGGCAATCCCGGGGCTCCAGGTTACCCTGGCAGGCAGGTGCAGTAACTATACTTCAAACCTAAACTATCCCCCCCCCTTTTTTACTAAATACCCAAATAATCAGTTTTTTCTTTTTTTAAAGAATACAGACACGAATACAATCCCACAATAATTTGTTTATTGCGCTGTTTAAGCTTGTTGATTTCTTTGCACAGTTTATTCACAGAACAGTTATAAAAGAATGACCACTTACCTAGTCTTGGGGTGGACGGTGGTTGCAGCCCATCACCCCCTAACTCCCTGGGGTAAAACGCTCCCAACATGGCAGCCGGCTGCTGGGGAATTTTCCTGGCTGTATGCAAGGAATGGTGGGAAATCCTGCCCCCCTCAAATTTAAACTGTCCAGCTTGCACTTGGTAGAAACAAACCGTGATCCCTAGATTAGCAATATGCCCAAACCAGGGATCACAAGACACAGTCAATTAACCAATAACAAACCTTGGCATATCACCATGTTTTGTAAGGAGCAAAGCGAACTATGATTCTGGCTTTGGTGTATTGTAAAGATCCTTGAAAGAGATATTATACTAAGTAAAGTGCATACAGTGGTACTTCGGTTTAAGTACACAATTGGTTCCGGAAGTCTGTACTTAAGCTGAAGCGAACTTTCCCATTGAAAGTAATGGAAAGTGGATTAATCCGTTCCAGACTGGTCTGCGGAGTACTTAAACTGAAAGTACTCAAACTGAAGCATACTTAAACCGAGGTATGACTGTATTGAAGAGATGTGGAGTTTTGTGTCAGGATATAGTGTGTGCATTTGTGTTTACAAATCTAGAAGTTTTGTGTTCTGGTAAAGTTGATAAAGATTATTAATATAAATTAGGCTACCCCCTGGTCACTCTATTTTTTGTTTGAATTTGTTGGTTCGTCCTATGCAACATTTGTCTTAAACTTCTATGCATAACGAGATACATAGATAATAGGCTTTGATATATTTCCCCCATTGGAGCAACAACCATGTTAATATTTGTTTCCTGCTCTCCTTTTCTTTTGTTTACAGCTCTTTCTCATGCTCCTTCAATGTTTTTGTTTCTGTGTTATTCTGAGACACACCTGCCTTCCATCAGAAATGTTAGAAACCAAATAACCAGCTCAGTAGACACTCAGAAATTACAAAAACTCCTTCTCCCCCACTTTCCCCAGCATCTGTTTTGATTCTTGTGGAGGGAATAATTATGTGATAAGCCACTTTAGGACAGTAAGAAGCACCTGCTGGTTTTCAACCCCAATTCTGATGGGAATATATTTTTTAGCACCAGAGTCTATCCAGAGTCTGAATCTGGGAGTGTGATATATTTATTAACAGCTGCCACTAGCGTAGTTTTATTTATATAAAAGCAAAGAGGCAAAACTTGAGTCAGATTCTCAATACTGGCCAAGCTGAAAGCCTGAAAGAAGCATGAACCAAAAACATTTTTGTTAGATTCTGTGCCACCCCTGTCAACTTCTCCCCCAGGCTCTGCGGGTTTAATTCCAAGAAAGCATAAAAGCCTATTTTTAAACTGTAAGGGAGTCTTGCTTCTCACTGACTGAATCTTCTCGCAAAAAGGAGTTTCATGATTAAAAGAGAGCAAAAGAACATCTGGCAAAATAATAGCTTACTTTTTTAAACTGGCCAGTTGCGCTGCCGACTTAAAACTGGCTCCAGGCCTTCTTTGGCAAACCCAGTTACTATGTGTACACTGAAGGTGTACCAAATATGTAACATGTGCAGAAAATAAATGCCCTGTGGATGACATACCCAAATCCTTAAAGACATCTGAGAATACTGACATCCAAGCCCTTTGTAAAACATGAGATTAAGGCATCGATAGTGTCAGTGTTCCCTGTGGGAAACACCAGTTGTGTTTGTCATGTGAAGTGCCCAGATTGGAGAAAATAAGCAAAGTAGTTACAGCATACAGTTATGTTATCTGTCTTCAGTTCAAGCCATGGTCCAAAATATCCAAGATGGATGCTTCTGCATTACTTTTTCCACAGCTCTTTGCCTGGGGCCAGTTCCTATAAAGAGAAACAGGTCCTGCCGGTTCTTAAAACCTCAACAACCAGATCAGTCCTCCACACGCCACTGCTGTTGGCCAGCTGAAATCCAGTGACTCATTATCAGGTGTTAGAGCCGGCTAACCATGCATCCTCCATGTTGTTAACATCTTAATTACAGATGTCAACAGGAAGAACCACGATCGGGGCTGTACTTTTCAGAAGCACAGACATTAACTGCAAAGGAAGCTGAATGAAATGAATAATATGATAGAGCATAACAGTTGCAACTGTCTTTGCAGGCTCATGGGGTGTATGCAGGAAGTAGATGTGGCACTTGTAGATCTCTGGGTAGTTTTCAACGAATCCATAAGGCTCTCTGACTTCCAATAAGAAAAAGGCATTCCTTGCCAAAAAAGAATAAGAGACTGCTGAGATGAAGAAAGTTTTGGGGAATGGTGTGGTTTAGAACTTTGGGGAATGGTGTGGTTTGTGTGAACTTTGTTCTGGTATCAAAAACAAATTCCTAGGCTGAGTGTGTGCTCAACTGTTAAATGGGCCCACCCCATTGAGTTGCTACTTTGCTCCTGGTTTCTTCTGGTGAATCTCAGAATTCTATCAGAAAACAAAAGTTCACCCAGCAAGCTTGAATTCTGTCCACCTAAGAAGGTGTTATGTACTTTTTAAATGTTGGTCGTTCAGGTCAAGGAGGTTAAATAGTAATCATCATGAATAGCACAGACTGAGGTCCCTCACAGTGGTCCTCAGAATTTAGGAGAGAGACACAAAGTGGCTCACCAATTAGATATAAAGTGTTAATGGTTGGTGATGGTTCGTATCCTCACGGTTGGGCTACTGCCAAAAGTTAGCAGTAGGGAACAAAGGGTTATAAATATGGAACAAGTCAAGAACTGAAGAGCCTTCTGAGAACCAGCGCTGGAATAACAACAACAAAAATACTACTTCAAATGCACTGTACTTTCCCTTCAATATTTGTCTTGGTTTCTTAATTGTTTTTAACCACTGGAACTTTTATAAGCTCGTTAATGTGTTAAACGACTCTTTCCATTAAGTCAGTACATATAGAGAGAGAACCAACTAAAATATCCATCGTCATAGACACAGGATTTCATTAATACATTTAATATCAGGAACGAAGTTGAATTCCAATGTACACATACAAAGGGGTCAGTTTTATCCCTTAATTTTGGCTTTTGCAGTGTTTCTGTGCCTGATAATTGGTTTCTAATAACTCACAGTCATGAATAGGGACTATTAAAATATTTAATAGTTTATATAGCAACAGGATAATAGCCTGCCAGCTCTTCCCAACTATCAAGCACTTTGAATGACTGGGATCAGCATGTTGTTCCGGGAAATGTCTGTAATTGCATCCGAGCTTAAAAGTTTATTAATAAAATGGTTGTGAAGTCAAATTAAGCCAAGTCTCTAATTGAAAGGGGGTGAGGTGCGATCCCTGCAAATAATGAACTGAAAGAAAAAGAAAGAAAGTTGCACCCATACCAAGAGAATTACATGTTGTTGTTTTAAAAGAAACCCTCTGCAAATTTGATTACATATAGAGAGTTCTGACTTACACACTCATAATTTTTGAAAAAGCATTTTGCCAGTTTTGCAAATGAATAGCTATGGCATTTTAAAATATAGTATCTCTGTGTATTAAAAATGAAGTAAAAGGCATTTCTTCTTGTGCTAGGGTTTAGCAGGACCAGAAGGTAACCCAGGCCCTAAAGGTGTAAGAGTAAGTAAGCATTTTTAAAGGATTATGACATGCATGACTTTATTTTATTTTTTGCCCATTCACAATGTAGCATGGAACTGCAGATACTTCATCCAGATTTACTATTTTTTCCGCTCACTGGGTCACTATGTGAGTTATTTACAAACTGTGTTTCATTAACATTCATGGAAGGGTTTGTTTCATTGTGCTCACAGTCTACAGTCTATCCATGCTAGTGCTCCATTTTTGATTGGAATATAAACAGAGAGAGACAGACCCCGGAGGGAACATTGTGTGGATGTGCATGTATGGATGCTGGGCATTTTGTGCCTGAAACAATTGATTTTGTGTTGTTAAGAAGACAGGATGGAAGAATAAAACAGACTTTCCGCACAGTTATCAGGTTTGCAAAACTAAAGGTGTGTTTGGACGATACTTTCCTGATTTCTCCTCTGAACGCAGTAAGATTGTGAGGAGGTCTTGGGCTTGTGTACTTCCACCCAGTCCCTCTGTAACTGACCCAGAAGAATGTGAAATCTCCTTTGACCCTGGATACTGAACTTGCTAAGCAGAAAATGTCTTAAAGAGTTATGTGTGTGCCATCGAAAAGTGAAGCAATCCATCATTCTATTTAGAATAGCAGTTTTAGCAGAAAGGTGTAACGGTGCAGGGGCATGATCAGTGTTGCCGTAAGGCAATGGTGGCTAATCTGTCCCTCGAGCATTGCTGAACCACAACTCCCATTGGGCCCAGCCAGTAGGAAGATAGGGGTGGTGCACCACGAGCGACGCATCACCGCTGCCCACCCCACCCCCAAAACACGTGCCCCGCCCCAAAACACGAGCCCCGCCCCAAAACGCGCGCCCCACCACTGCGCACGGCGTGCCCTGCCCCCAAAATGTGCACCCCGCCCCACCCCCAGAACACGCGCCACGTCACTGGGGGCAGCGCGCCTGCATGAAGCTCAGCCGCTGAGCATGGCTGGTGATGAGGGATGTTGGGAGCTGTAGTTCAGTATCTTAAGGGCCATGGATTAGCTACACCTGCCACTTGCATAGCTGCCAAGTTCTCCCTTTTTTAAAAGGGAAATTCCATTATGCTGAATAGGCTTCCTCGCGAGAAAAGGGAAAACCTGGCAGCTATGCACTTGATCTAGGAACTAGTTTGCTCATTTCTTTTACTGTACATGGAAGAGGTTACTTCAGATTCTAAGGAGTCACTACTGAACGAGTTGAATAGCTAGTCAACAACAGTCAACGGGACAACAAGCTCTGTGAAGTTAAAGGACTTAAGTGCTGTTTTACACTAAATGTAAGTCAGTGGCCCAACTTACTCAGCATTATCAATCCCATCATTTTCTGGTGTGCATGAAGTTTATTTTTAACTGGAGATGCTGGGAATAGAACGTGGGATCCTTCTACCACTAAGTCTATTCATTTTAATTGCCGATTAGTGGAATATTTTGTGGCAACATCTGAGAAATAAGACTCTTTTTCTCAATAAACATTTGCTTGTCACCCTGGTTACTACTGCACAGATTTTGTTTTCCTTTGTGGGTTTTCTTTGTGTGTGTGTGTATGTATCATGTGCACAATTGAGAACAGTTGTCTTTAGTTATAGTTTTCTATATTTTGACACCATAAGTATAGACTACTTGGACATACAGATTCAGTTCCTGTTCTGATGCCATGTTTGGAAAATGCATCAAAATCGATACAGTTGGCTGTTAAATTGGTGGGGAAAATTTAGTTATATTTAAAAGACAATAGGCTGATTGGGAAAAAATTAGTTTGGAAGAACAATTCGCAAAGTGAAAATTATGCAATAAAAGCTAGGTGTTTCTTCAATATTTGAATTAAAATAACTTTATTGGATAGTTCAGCCATGGAAATAAGTATACAAAAGTTAGTAGCCAGTGACAGATTTTAGGATCTCTCTCTCCTCATATTAGTCACTCAGTTGTGTCTTGATTTCCTTTTCTAAACAACCCATTTCTTGAATCTTTCTTGCCATGGGCACCCAGACAAATGACTATTTATTCTTTTGATCAGTTCCTTTAGTTTCAACAACAGGGTTTTCTCTGCGACATGTTTTCCTCCTTGGTTAAATTGCATGTAGCATTTGGTGCTGGTCATCCATGAGTGTAGCAAATTGTAAGTGACTTTGTGCTGGAGAAAAAATTTCTGATCTGCTTATTTCTTTTGTTTATCAAGGGTTTCATTGGGCCCCCTGGTGTGGCAGGACTGCCTGGACCCGAGGGAGAAAGAGTAGGTTTTATGGAATTTTTACGCATTTATGATAAAAAAGTACCATAAAATCTTAATGTGATATGCATTTCATAGGACTCTGCCTCACATACACCAAACAGAAGGCCAAACTAGACATGTGCTCATTTCATAAAATGTAAACAGCTGCTGTAAGGGAACTCAGTTCTCCAGGAAGTGTAATTTGTCATGTCCTCTCCTTCATTAATTTAACAACAACAGCAAAATCAATCAATAAAAAAATTCCTTCCAGTAGCACCTTAGAGACCAACTAAGTTTGTCATTGGTATGAGCTTTCGTGTGCATGCACACTTCTTCAGATACCATGCATGCACACGAACTGCTGTGATTCTCCAGCAGTTGACTTCGCCTCATGAGGCAAACTCCATCGTCTTGCGGGACAGGCAGATGCCAACATGTCTACATATATTTAGATATCTGGTCTTTCATTGTCCATTGAACACAGAGGCAATACTTTGTCTATTTTTGCAATAGACAAATTACTCAGTTTTTTTTAATGTCAATATAAATGGAGTCATTTAGGAGCCAATAGTACCCACAGGTGTATATCTCCATCTCCACCCCCACCCCCAAAAGATAGCTATCATTTTGTGTACAGTTTACTAATTTGGCTTTTGGGATCAGTTTTTGCCAGCAGCCTCATGTTCTAAATCTGTGCTTGCCTAGTAACATTAGATAGGCCCCTTTTAATATAATGTTTTAGATGCCTACTAAAAAAAACTTTATTTCAGCAGGACGTATAGTTTAGTTACTCATACTTGTTTTTAAAATTTGCTAATTTTAGCTGCATATTATTCAAAATTATGCTATTTCGTATACACCACTTAGATTTTTTAAATTAAAAAAATAAGCAGGCTATAAACATTATGGAATTAATTGATTTATTCATTAAAGATTGTAAACAAATAACAAGAACAGTAATAGAAACAAATGGCATTAACAAAGAGCCTGCAAGGATTCCATTCTGTGACGTTTTTGTTTCAGGGCATCCCAGGTTTACCTGGAAAAAGAGGTCTTAAAGGGAGACAGGTAAAGTGCCTCAATGTTTCATTCATTAATTCATTCAGCCTTTATCGGCACAATGTATTCTGTACTTAGTTTGCTGCTTATTTAATTTGATTGGTTGTTCCCTATTATATTCTGTCTTAACAATGTTAAAATGCTGCTTCCTCAGCTTTTTTTAATATTATTTTTTGGTTTTGTCCTGGAGGAAAGGTTTCTTATTAAAAGGATGTTCTGTACAAAGGCCTGAAAAAGAGAAGAGGGGAGGGAGTAGAGGACCGTATCAAAGCAGAAGGGTGCAGACTGAATGGAGAGGACCTCAGCAGGATTTTGGAAAGAGCAAATAACGTTTTAACCTCCCCACTTTAGTTGTAAAACCTTGCTTCGAGAACAACTTAGCTTTATCAAAGTAGTGCTTCATGCTGTCTCATAGACTTGTGCAGTGAGAGACAGCACGAGAGGTAGCGCTCTGTGAAAAAAATGATAAGTAGGGTTGCTCCTAAAGAAAGATTTCGGCATTTGAAATGGATCAGGCTAGTTTAAATGACGGGGAGAGCCATTCCTATGCACCTTTCACCATGTGTGAATTACACTCCTTGAAATCCAAAAAGCAGCTGTAGTAGTTTTGTGGTGCCTGGCTTGCCCACCTGGGCCGTAACAGCTCCTGGGATAGATATGATTTCCACTCCCCGCCAATATATAGGTTGATTTACTCCTTTCAGAATGATCTTGGCTCCATCTTGGTTACTCTTTTGCTACCGTTTCATAGGCAGTAGCATTAGAACGTCAGACTTTAGGAGAGAGAAAAAGGGATTCTGCTAAGAGAGCAGTTGTGATTAGTACTTCAAATATTCTTGGCATACGTGAAGTGGAACAAATTATTAAACTGGTTAGTTTTATTATTAAGAAAATTATAGGGTCTGGGCTACAAGCGTTTTTAATATTCTGAATGTATAGTATGTTTAAATAAAAACACTCTGTTATTCAAAACATATGTATCAAGTTTCTTTTCCACATTATGTATGTTATATGAAAACTGGCATGTATTACTGTATTTGAAAGTTATTGCCAATTGTATTATATTTGATACACAGGATTTTTGCAAACGTTATATTTGGTCGGGAGAATAAATTATATGAGGGCTTTCTTATACATGGAATTATTCTATATAGCTAGAAGTCAATCTGATTTAGGACACTTCATAAATTGAATTTACAGTTTTCCAGTTTAACTCACTGTAGCTGCAAGAACAATCAATCATAGTTCCTAGTAAAATATTAATAGACTTCCTCCTAGGGATGTTCTACAGAAGCACAGCAACTGGTACTATTTAATGCTAAAGAACAGTGTACCACCTGAATTGTTACAGGGATGTTTAAAATGTAATGGGAGATAACTCATTTTTTAAAAAAACAAATCCTGACAGTGGCTTATGGGAGATTTAGACTGGCATCTGAAGAGTTATTTTTGTATCCCCAAAAGTTTTTGGACTGTTATTGCTATTATTTTTTAAGCTGAGGACTGTCTCTTTGCTGCCATGCCGTATCAGATACTTCTTTTGAAAGCAGCCTCAGTGTCAAAAGAGAATGGTTATAGTGGAGTATTGTTCAAGGAACACAACTTGAAAGCACCCCTGGGAACGCAAAGCTAGCAATGTAATTCTTTGGATCCTGATTTTTAGGACTTCTCAGTTTTCTGAACAGTGTTGGATTTAAAACAACGCCAACCGATATTTGAGAATTAAAGAATTGCCTTGCTGTAGCAGTTCATAGTAGTATGAATAGAATTGTGCTCTGTTCTGTCTTGCTTTTTTATATAATACTGACTTGTTTAAATTGGCATGGCGTGGAGTTGCAGTGGTTGACTGATCGCGGTCACGGTAAAAGTTGATTCCCAGGGGGTCATTAACACAGTAAGAATCCAGAG
Organism: Zootoca vivipara; assembly: GCF_965207765.1. NCBI lineage: Eukaryota > Metazoa > Chordata > Lepidosauria > Squamata > Lacertidae > Zootoca > Zootoca vivipara. Next base: position 26,177,515 of record NC_142590.1, read on the forward strand.
AAACACTCAAAAAGGAGTTCCTACTTCACCACTTGCTTCCAGTAGCAAACACAGTGGCAGTCACCTAACCTCTAGTTGGTTGTGTCACTACTGGTTACCAGGAGGTAGAATGGAAGGGGTGAGGCAGTGGTGAGGTCAGTGTGGCAGAGTGATATAAAAGTATGCCTCATGTGGAAGAAGTGGCTAGGGAGAAACTTCTCTATCTTGAAATGCTAACATTTCGGCTAATGAAGCTGAATGTTGAAATATTCAAGCCAGATGGCAGAAAGTGCTTATTCACATAGTGCATAGTTAAAACTATGGAATTTGCTCTCACAAGAAGAAGGGGTAGCCACAAATCTGGACAGCTTTAAAAAGAGTATTAGGCAAACTCATGGGGGATAAGGCAATCAGAGGCTACTAAGTTGTACATCCACCGTCGTAGGTTGCATGCATCTGAATGCCAGTGGCTGAAAATCACAGGAGAGGAGAGTCCTGTTGTGTTCATGTCTTGCTTTCAGGTCTCCCACAGGCTTCTGATTGACTGTGACAACAGGATGCAAGACTAAGTGGGTTAGATTAGACTAGATGGCCTGATATGCCGGGGCTCTTTATGTGGGAATCAGACTGTTAGAGCTGGAAAGCCCATAAGAGACTAAATTAGTAAATCAATGAATAAGCCCTAAACACTATTTGGTTTGAAGATTCCTAAGAGCAAGTCCCCATCACCAGCAGCTTACTCTCAACTCTCAACATATAATGTTAAATATGCACTCCTATATGCTGTGACTTCTAACAAAACTATTGGTGATGTTTTAACCAGGGATTACCAGGTGATATTGGAAATAGAGGCCCCCCTGGTCCTGATGGAAGTCCTGTAAGTATGATGTCACGCGACAGAAAACAATAAGATGGAATTTTCGAGCTTATTCAGTGTCTGACAACCTGTAAGAGGCCTTGCTCCAGGATTATAACACATTCCTATCTATAAGAGGCCCCATTTACCTAATATGACGTTAATATAGGTTGGAGAGATTGAGCATCCTAGGTCCCTATCTTTTCAGAGCGACATTTTAAGGTCAAATGCATGGTTGTGTTTGTGTATCTTTAAACTAATAACAGCCTTGGAGTAATTGGCATGCAAAATGGGAGGAGAAAGGGAATTTCACTTTGCTCCTTGTGCCATCATTATTCTTATTTTTTGCTATGTGCCTTGTGTAGGGGACGGGTGAGCTACTGGGGATGCAAATAGCAGAATCCACCCCCTTCCCCGCAATGCCAGGGACATTGTTTGGGAAAGGCCCAAGGCCCAAGGTTTTTTGTTTTGTGGCATGTCTTCCCCCCTGCTTTTATGAAACTCATTAGTACCACCACCACCAACAACAACGACTACAACTACAACAAACAACTACAACTTTACATACATGCACACTGCAAAGAGCAGTGCTAGTGTGATCCCAGCCACCCATCATCTTAATTTGCCCAGAGGCACAATTTCCGCTTTAATATGTACATGAGCAGCAGTTCTTAGGGGTCCAGAAATTCCTAGGAAGGTCCAATTCACAAACAGTGTACCAGGCTCAGAAAATCCTGCTGTCATTGCATAGCTCACAGATAGCCCTGGTAGCCAGAGTTCACATATATATTAGCATATGCAAATTTGCATTATGAGTCTGTGTGCAGAGTATTTTAAGCATCTGAAAGCTGCACAACTGCTGAAGGTGAATGGCAGTGTTTTTCTTCAGGAGAACACTATTATGTGGATGTATTCGTCCTTTTTCTCGTATGTTGCGGTCCCAGTCTAAACCAGGGCCTCCCTTGACTGTATGATTATTGTGATCATTATTTACTATTGTTAATACAGATAGACAGATTAGGTCAAGCCTTTAACTGTGTTTCATTTTGCTGTTGGGGATGTCATCAGAAAGAAGGCAAGTGATTTTGTTGGTTGTATTCATGATAGACCTTTATAACAGTAGCTGCTGTTGTGGAGCTGTGGACCAGCACTCCTGATCATGGCATTGTGGCAGAGCCGATCCGCCACTCCTGCCAGTGCATCTGTGCAGCCCTGACCTCAGTGTTACCCCACTTCGGTCCCACCCAAGGAAGGTTCAGCAGTGCTGATGTTGGGAGGGCATCTCTGTCACTCGGCTCCACCAAGCCAAGCCAAACTGCAGCTCTGTAACAACTGAACACTTGAACTAGGACTTATGAAGAATGTCGTCCTGGATGACTAGGAATTCACAGCAATCTTGAGTTTGTAGTCTGGGATGCTGTTAGCTCCGGACACTTGTCAGACCATTTTATGGGGGCGTCTTAATAATTGCTTATATCTGAATTAGTTTGTTGTGGGATTAGTTTTGTTAAGTAAAGAAAATACCTTGGACCTTCGGCCATGTAAGAAGCCTGAGCTAACTGCTAGCAGCTGCTTCTTTATAAATGCTCAGATAAAATATTTTGCAAATGCTGCTGCAGAATAAACAGTTTAATTATAGAATCAAACTTGGCAGAACCTGGATTCGAAAAGAGCGAGAGAGACAAAAACTATTCAGTGCAACTGAGAACGTTTATATAGAAGAAGAAGAAGAAGAAGAAAAGTCAATAAATCCGTTTGCAAAGGAGTTCCTTCTAATTGTCTGTGACAGCTGCTGCCATTGAACAACCAGTCAAGCCTGCCCCGCAGGGTTGGTTCAGGCAAGCTGCCAAGCCTGCAGCTGCTACGGTGGGGAGGGTTGCAAATGCTAATAAGATAGCTATTGCACCTACTGTAGTAAAAATGTGGGACTGCTCAGAAGCTAATGCAGGTTTCCTCCAAACTCTGACATTAGAACTTGAGCAGCTGGTAATGAAGAGAAACCTATGCTTAAAACATACCTAGATGTCATACATAAACCCAGCACTTTGGATAAGTCACAGATAAAGGCAACTACAGATCTCTCCTTATACCAGGGGTCAGCAAACTTTTTCAGCAGGGGGCCGGTCCACTGTCCCTCAGACCTTGTTGGGGGCCAGACTATATTTTGAAAAAAAATATGAACGAATTCCTATGCCCCACAAATAACCCAGAGATGCATTTTAAATAAAAGGACACATTCTACTCTTGTAAAAACATGCTGATTCCCGGATTGTCCGCAGGCCGGATTTAGAAGGCGATTGGGCCGCATCTGCCCCTGGGCCTTAGTTTGTGGACCCCTGCCTTATACCATTTGCAAATGTGCCCACAGGCCCAAAACATTGGCAACCCTTGCTATATACTTTCCTCTGCCCCACGTGTTCTGCTATAATAGAGCAAATGCTTGTCTAAAGAATAGTTTTAGTTATAGTTGCCTTTCTACATCACCATTTTGAAAATAGGAACTGGAAATGAGGGTATACCAACTCCGTGATACGGATTTGGCCACCTGAGTTTCCACATGACAGCTGTTTAAAATGCCAATGACTGACACGAATGGAAGAAACAAAACAAAACAAACCCCTCTCTGTGGTTCTTTGTGGCTTAATAGCATGTGAGAGTGCAAATCAAGAAGTCCCTGGTTCGAATCATGCTTCAACTTTTGATGTCAGTTAATCCTTTTAGATCTCATTAAGTCCCCCTCTAAAACATGCTCCCACGTCAACCATCTGCCATATGGGACTAATACTATTGGGGTTTTTTTCTACACGGTGGTGGAAGGGTGTGTGTGGAATGCTTTGAACACTTACAGTGAATGTGAACTCTCATCATTATTTGAAAAATAATGTTGATTGTGAAGTAGGAATTATTGTAACTGTGCAACAGAATTGTCAGTCCCACTTACAGGTAAACCTCCACCACCCTCACAGATCCTTGAGTGCAGCAGTAGTCTGCATGACGATAAATAAATAAAATGGTATATTTCACACATTGAGGGCTTTTGCAATCAACAGCGAGTCCTCAGAACTGCAAATGGAAATATGTGAAGCAATAACCTTGATTCCATTGCATACTGAACAGATAAAGCAGCATATAAATGGAAAGACAGAGCAAAGCACCTTTTTTGCACAGAGTGTGGAATTTGCTGTCACAAAAATCACGTGCCCAGATGCATGAAAGGTGGGGTGTCAGAGCAATAAATGTCATGGAGACAAGGCCACAATTTTTATTTTGGGTTACAGCAACCTGGGTGGCTGTATGGCACAGGGCAGGTCCCATTCATGCAGCTCACTTGCAGTCCAAGGCCCCTTGCCCATGTGCTGGGGTCTGTCCACAGGGGGTTGCCCTGAATTTACAAGCCTACTTACAAGCATGGACCAGTCCCGGTGGGCTCCTCAGGAAACCTGTGAGCGTTGCCAAGCAGCAGACCCCTGAAGCTGGGTCTACTGTTAGAAGGTAGACTTTCTTAATCCCTTATTAAGGGGGATCCCCATTGGGGAGCTGGGAACCAACCCTCTGCTTTACATGGTAATTACACAGATTCATGGCGAATCAGCTGCTTGTGATCATGAGTGCTGTCTGTCGCCTGCAGGGTCAGAGGCAACATGCCTCTGGATGTTGTGAGCATCTTGTAGGCATCTGGCCACAGTTCTGATCCAACGGGGCTCTTACATTCTTTTCCCCTATGCAGAACTCCTATTCTGCAATCTGTGCCCTGTATTTTTCACCATCTGAACTTTTGCTTAGAAACATACACAGTTCTAATTGTTTTACGCCCATTTTTTCCCCCCAAAGGGAATTGTTGGTGGTGTCGGTCCTCCTGGATTTCCTGGACTTCGAGTGAGTAGATATGCTTCATCCTTTTTTCAAAAGTTCAATTAATTACTTATGGCCCCTGTGCCATGCATTCACAGACGTTTCTGCCAAATATTGAGGGATAGTGATTTGCACAAACCTTTATAAACAAACTTTCTGTAGTTCACTAATGTGCATGCAACTTGTACATGGCTGCCCTGATCTGTGGTTATTTTAACTTTGTCGTGATCTCATAACTGATGTGATTGAATTGTGGCAACCTGTGCTGTGACACTAGGGGCTGTGCTTGAGTGTTAGTGCTTCCTGCTGAAACCATACACAGTGGCACATTTGGCTGAATGGGAGCTGGGGCAAGACAGAAACGGAACAGAAAGCAAAAGGTTGTGGGGTGGGGGAGGTTTGCAGTAAGGATGAATGGACTTGAAATAAAGAGCAAAGTAGGTCATGCTGCAACACAAACTATGCGTGTTTATTAGAGAAGCTTTTTATTTTAATTCCGGGAAAAATACCAGTGCTTAAATGGGTTAGAGTAGAGAAAACACGGCTTGGAGATATATGCCTATATGCTATTTACTGAACAGGAAGAAGTGAACTGTAGTCTTTTAGCATGTAACTGAAAACATGAGCCACCTACACAGATGCATGGCAACGCCAATTCTCTCCAGAGGAAACATGCATCAAGCAATCAATAAGGAGGGAGGGATTGTGTTGGCATTTTGTGGCCAACCACCCCGTCCTCTGTGCCACAACCACTCAGGCAGACGCATGATAGGAGTATGTGCTTATCAGAGTGCAAGGCTATAGCACATGTGTAGCATCTGGAAGTGCTGGTTCACTGCCAAACTTATGTGCTCTGTCTCTGGCCCCCGGACAAAATTAACTGCTCTGCCATTAGAAGGAGCTTTTAAAATCCGATTCTTGATCTCAAGAGTCTTTTTGCATCTTAATGCATTTGAGAAAGACAGTATAAAGGCCCAACTGCATGTTTAGTTATGTTAAAACATGGTCTCTCGGCCAGAAACTCTTTTCGTGCACGAAATCCTTAGCCATTTCACACCAGTGGCAAAAGTAGCTGCACATTTGTTGCAAATTTGTTCATGTATGCTGTTTGGTCATTCATCCTGAAATATACGCAGCGACACAAAAATGATAGGATGTTGATTCAACTATATTGTTTTGGTTTGATTTCGTAAAACCTGCTCAGACTTTTGACAAAGCTCCTTACAAATTAAAAGTAGTCTCTTTTCTTACTTTCTAAGTAGCAAAATGAGTTCTTATGTACAGCAGCGCTTGTATCCTTTAGTCATCATGTTACATGATCTGCCTTTCAGTGCCATAATTTTGATTCTTCACAGCATTCTTTTATTTTGCTTCCTAAAACAGATTTTTTTTTAATGTGTTTTTCTTGGATGTTGCTAAGGAGCAAGTAGCACAAGTATTTCTTCCCTTCGGTGGAAACATATTCCCATTCTGTGCTTGTAGAAAGCCTTCGTTTGCATCCAAGCTCACATGTGAGTCTACTCTACAGTAGATCAACACACTGGGCCTAAGTTTTCTCTTTCTTATAGCTGGAATAGTTTCAGCTGGCTCTCAAGTCGGCGCAGGACTTTGCCATATGGATATTTCCATAACATCAACATTGGCTTGGCTGTTTCTAGACAAAAGTACATTTAGCCATTGCCAGATTAAGGCTTCCAGTTTATGGCTGAGATCCTAAGCACACTTGCTTGGAAGCAAGTCCCAGTGAAATCAGTGATGAAATCAATTCCAAGTTGTGGTTAAAATAAGGTCCCAATATTCTACTGTTTAAAAAAAGACCCAAACAAACTCCAAAAAAATCTATAACTGGAAACGAAACCAAGGTGGACTTGGCCAAAAAATACTAAGACTAATGGTATGGTGGCTGCTTTTGATTTCTAGGAATAAATGATGTGACAGAACATGTATGTACATTTAAATGAAAGGGCCAATTACACATCAGGGCAATCTAGTCCAAATGTCTGCTTCAAAACCTGAAGTAAAAAAGGCTTTTAAAAAAAGTTATCTACACTCATTTTCAGGGGAATATTTACTTACTTTACTGTTGGTTTACTTAGTCCATTTCTGTTTTGAAAAATACACAATCCATTTAAGTGGCATTCTTCCCTTTGCCTCTGCTGAGACACAACCCACTCTTCAGAGGAGTTTTGGCCTGGGTGATTACTCAGAGTTGATCTACACCAGGCATCCCCAAACTTTGGCCCTCCAGATGTTTTGGACTACAATCCCCATCATCCCTGACCACTGGTCCTGTTAGCTAGGGATCATGGGAGTTGTAGGCCAAAACATCTGGAGGGCCGCAGTTTGGGGATGCCTGATCTACACCCTCATAATAATCACAAGGTATGAGTTATTCATAAGTGACCCACTTTAAATTGTTCTAAAAGTCCTATATGTTCCCAGTGCTCCCTATGAATGTCTTGTATTTAGAAAGCTAGCCCTCCAAAACATTCAGATCTTGAACTGATGTCTGAAATCAGATATAGGAGAGCAAGCTGAGACTGAGACAAGACAGAAATGCTCTTGTTGGTAGAATGGTTGATGTAGCATAGAGATACAGCCAATTTTGGACAGGGTTGCGGTGCCCTTGAAGAATCAGGTTCATAGCCTATGAGTACCTTTAGACTTGGACTTCCCATGGGAAAACCGTATTCTGGCTCTGCTAGGAGAGCTTTGGTATAACATAAGCTTGTGTCCCAGCGGCGATTGCAGAAAGAATGCATGGCCTGGGTCACTCATCCTTTAATTTTATCAAGGCTAGTTTGCTGTTACAGGCTGTACTTGGGACTGCCTTTGAAGTGTGTTCAGAAATTTCAGCTGGTACAAAATGCTGTAGCTACACTTCAGACCAAGGCCAGTTTTTTTAAAAAATACAAAACGAAATGAAAACATTCAACTGTGGGTGGTTTTTTTTTACCAACTTCACTAACTCCATGTCATATTTTGAGCTTAGTTCAAAGTGTTTGTCATTATTTATTTATTTTGTAATTGTTTTCATTTTCTGATACACAAAAAGCAAAAATAACAACAATAAAGAGAAACTGCCAAAGCAAGATGAGGGGAAGAAAGGAAGGCTATGAGAAGAGAGGAGGGAGTGGTTTGTTGTTGTTGCTGTTTAGTCGTTTGGTCATGTCCGACTCTTCGTGACCCCATGGACCAGAGCACACCAGGCACTTCTGTCTTCCACTGCCTCCCGCAATTTGGTCAGACTCATGTTTGTAGCTTCGAGAACACTGTCCAACCATCTCATCCTCTGTCGTCCCCTTCTCCTAGTGCCCTCCATCTTTCCCAACATCAAGGTCTTTCCCAAGGATTCTTCTCTTCTCATGAGGTGGCCAAAGTATTGGAGCCTCAGCTTCAGGATCTGTCCGAGCACTCAGGGCTGATTTCCTTAAGAATGGATAGATTTGATCTTCTTGCAGTCCATGGGACTCTCAAGAGTCTCCCCCAGCACCATAATGCAAAAGCATCAATTCTTCGGCGATCGGCCTTCTTTATGGCCCAGCTCTCACTTCCATACATCACTGCTGGGAAAACCATAGCTGTAACTATACAGACCTTTGTCGGCAAGGTGATGTCTCTGCTTTTTAAGATGCTCTCTAGGTTTATTCTAAAAAATAGCATTATAGTTCCAGACAATTGTCCTTTATTGGCATATTATCCCAGAATGTTTTTTTTCATGAGAAGAAGGCTGTTCCTTTACTTTAATACATTCAGTAAATGGATGCCAAACTTTAAAAAAGTTGTCCTTCATTTTCGGATGTCGTACCAATAGTCTTATATATCCCCTGTAGCTGACTTCAATTGTCTGGCCACTATAAGCGTGGCAGCTGTGAACCAAAGGAATCAAAGTAGTTCTTTATTGGAAAACTCTGCTTCTGAATTTTCAAAAAAGGGCCATCACTGGGTCCATTGATTACGTTTGGAATGTAAGATAGGCTTATTTAATAAAGAGTTGAAAGACTGAATAATGGGGCAAGGCCACTGCATATGGGTGGATGTACCCATCCCCTCCCCCTCCTCCAGCAAACTGAGCTTGTTGTTTTAGTAATTCTGCTCAGGGCATGGAGGGATGGGTACCACCTGCAGATAACCTTATGTGCATTCTCCCAAATGCATGCTAATAGGGTGTGAAATCGGTTAACGTGACCTTCCACACTTGCGAGCAAATGAGTGGCACTTCCTGATCCTTCCTTTTTATCCCATCATTCAGCATAGACATTTCCCTATCTGGAAAGAGCAGGAAAGTTCTACCCTGGCTGTATTGTTCAGCCCTTTTCCAGTCGATCAGGCAGACAGGATATCCTTGCAATGTATTTCCTAGCTGAGGAAAAAGAACGGCAATAATTACATGCACATCTTGGATGTTTTATTGTTGTTTAATTAGCTCTCAGACAGGTTAGCATGGATGGTGTAGAAGAAAACCAGCACTCAAGCAGCAAATACACTCTATTGTCTTATGACAGAGGTGGCGAACATGTTGTTTTCCAGATGTTGTTGGACTACAACCCACATCTTCCCTGGTTATTAGCCGTGCTGACTGGGACTGATAGGATTTGTGGGCCAAATGCATATGGCGGATTCTTTGCTGGATACTCCTGTTATACAGGCTTTCTGTATGACTTAGTTCCCTTTTGAGAGTAAACACACAGAGCAGTCATGTTATTTATTGTCTTTTAGGGTGTTGTAGGACCAGCCGGACCATCTGGCGCACCTGGGATTCCTGGACCTCTGGTACAGTGTCTTGTAGCTCATACCCAAGTATTTTGCTGAAAGCCCTTTTCCGCCAAACAGTTGAACAATTGTGTTTTGTAATTTCTTTTATCTTTCTTCTGCATAGGGTCTTCCAGGGAGTATGGGGCAACCTGGATTGAAAGGTGATAAGGTGATCTAAATAGTTTCATTATCGGTGCTCTTTTAACTTTGAACCTTATCTACACCTCCTAATGTGATTCTGCAAAGAACCCTTTCTTACTTTTCTATTTTTGGGGGGTGGGGGGGAAGAAGCTGCAATAAGGTTCTGCATTTTACCCGCCGCTTTGTTTTGTACAAGCTGCTCAGGGCTAAGAATCTGTGCCAACACACACTTCCTGCTGCTGTAGCTATTATTACTGTGAATAATCTCATCAAATGCTGAGACCTGTTTTAGCCATTAGAGAGGTTCTGAAATCGTATTCATTTGTGCAACAGTGCAATGCATTTGGGCTGTGAATAACAAGCCATATTGACATATTTCTGTTGGACTTTATAAAACTTTCTATTAAAGTGTCCCTTCTCTCTCTCTCTCTCTCTCCTCCCTCTCCCATATTAATATACTAATACATTGTTTAGGGCGAACAAGGCATTTCAGGAGAGATGGGGGAGCTGGGATACCCAGGAGACAAGGTAATTCATAACAGCTCTGTTTTGACCAACTTCTATAAGTCTTAGTCTTCTTGGAAATGTGCTACACTTTAAATCGAAGCTTGTTATTGATTTGCAAATGCCTATACAGAGTGGTCTTACGTTCTAAACTGTTGTGTTTATTAATCATGGGTGGTATCCAACTAACTCATTCTCAGACTTGCTGACATCACTTCGTCTTCCTTCGGCTGCACTGACTGGTCGCATCCAATCGTGGGTGAGTTTGGGGGCATGACCCGGGGGGCAGACCAGAGGGAAGACTTCATCTCTGACTTCCCTCTGATCCTCTCCCTGGCTGTATAAGCCACCCATTCCCAGGCACTGGTCTAAATTGGTGTTTGGCATCCTTACCCACTCGGCACTCTGTGTGCAGGACTGCCCATGGGCAAGCCATGCATAAGACCTTGCTACGGATGCCTTCAATCACTGTATTCGGGGTCAGGAGCATTTTGCCTGTGGTATTTTTTGAGGCAGATTGATTCCAAAGTGTATGTTGCTGCCTTCCAGAAAACAACATCCTTGGCGGAATTCAAGATAGTGCTAAGGCTAAAATTGCATTAGTGCAAGGATTTTCCCTTGCTCAACAGAACGTTTTCCCCTTCCCCGTATGTCAGGCATCCCCAAACTGCAGCCCTCCAGATGTTTTGGCCTAAAACTCCCATGATCCCTAGCTAACAGGACCAGTGATCAGGGATGATGGGAATTGTAGTCCAAAACATCCAGAGGGCCGAAGTTTGGGGATGCCTGCCGTATATCCTCTAGATAAGCTCCCTGCAAACAAATCAGGATGATTGCTCAGTTAACAGGTTGCCTGGAAGCAACCTATGTTTCTATGACAGAATGGGGAAGGATAATCACAGGAGGGAAGCAAGACATTTTGTTTTGCTTTAAAATCTATCTAGGTGGATTGGTTTTCAAAGAAAAATGTTTTGTAGCAGTGGCAAAAAAGAAAAGAAGAAAATATAAATGTCTGTCTTTTATTCTTTTCAGCCCCCATGTAGCTTTGTAATGCAAAATATCTATGGGGACAAGCCAAATAATCTTTTTTTCCCTTTTTCTTTTTTAGCTGAGCTGCGGAATTAGGCGGTATCTGGGCAGGATTTCCCTATATTTCTATAGGAATGTTTTATCCCAAAAATGGAAGCATAACAAGTCCTCTGACAGATAGTTTATAAAACCATCTCCCTTCTATTTTTAATGGGAATGTACTGCCATAATTTTCACTTAAATCTCACTTAAATTTTCACCGTTCTTACTGTGCTTCTCAAAGGGTACAGCTGGTTTGCCAGGGCCACCAGGAATCAGAGGAAAACCAGGACCCCCGGTATGTCTTAACACTTCATTTGCACTTTGACAACTTAGTAGCACTTATTTGACAATTTGGTAATATATAAAAGGTTGCTGACCAAATCTTATCTGGCACATTGCCATACAATGCATGTTATTTATAAGAAGTAAGGAAATAAATCATTGGGCAATATATTTGGGATGTGTATGTGGTTGGGGAGCATTCAGCTTTCATAATCTGAAGTCCTGATACTGGTTATAAGTGTTTCTTAGTTCAAGCAAGCAAGGATCGTTTATAAATTTGAAGAACGTAAATGATTTTTTAAAAATTCTGACCAAATGAATAACAACAAGAAACCAGGGAGAAAGAGGAACACCTACAGAATCTGATTGGTTGAACAAAATAAGAACCCAATGGATTCAAAACCATTAACATATTTGTTTCATATAAGAGAAAGGAGGGGGGGAGATCATGTGACAGGAACTGAACTGTTTTGATTTGTTGGAATTTGATGCATCCTAGTTATATTTTCCGATATGCGTGCATTGACATTATTTTAATCACTAAATAATAAATTAGTAACCAGTACAGAGTGGAGCCATATACATTGGCAATATCTAAAACGATAATAGGGAACTTTATATTCCTTGGACTGTCTGTTGGTGAAAATATAACAAATGGTATAAATAGATAAAGGGGTTGTATCCAAGACAAGTCATACTTGATACCTTTTAATACACCTCTATTTTCGAATTAAAATTTACCAAAAACGGGAGCCATTTCACCATGAAACCTGTAAAATCAAGATAGATAGATACAAACTTTTCTTTTGATAATTGTTCAGATGTACGTTTTTGTTAAGAAATAGGAAACGTCTTATGCAGAACTCATCAGGAAAAACCTGGATTTATAATGGATGCTCTAATTTTAGGGTAAAACAGGAGATCCAGGACCCCGAGGGCCACCGGGACCTCTTGGACCTGAGGTAAGGAACTATTTAAAGAAGTAAATAATGCATCCTATTTTGCACTGAAAACTGCACAATTAGGCCAAGCTTTCACTGCTCATGCATGAAAGGTGGCTGACTTGGCTTATGATGCAGTAACTGTACTGAAGCTGAAAAGGGCTGGATTTGGTCAGTGCCTGAATGGGAGACCACTTAGGAACTTTGGATGCCCCAGAAGAAAGGAGGTGTATACATGTTATAAATAAATAGCCATTGCTGATTCTTCGTTTAATGCAGATGTTATTCAGTACCTGCTTGGAAAGCAGTATATACAGTTTGGCTCGGATCCAGTAAGCTGGGATCCTTTTCATGTTTTGCAATACATAAATATATTTAAGTTAGGAGTGTAATTGCTTAAGAGCCAATAAGTTGTTTAGAAGAAGAAAACCCTTTAAAATTGGTTTACCTGCCTTAACTAGGTGTAATATTTGGTTAATACATTGCTGTTTCCTGCGGTACAGTGGAACCTCGGTTCTCGAACGTCTCCATTGACGAACGATTCAGAACCCAAACGCCGAAAACCCGGAAGTACCATATTTTTTCCGTGTATAAGACTATATTTTTTCCTAAATTTTTGAAGTTTAAAATAAGGGGTCATCTTATACCCGGATAATGCATAGTGCATTTTCTTTATTTTGAGTCCCCCCCTGTCTTATACACGGGGATGTTTTATACACAGAAAAATACGGTAATTACTTCCATTTTTGAACATGCCTCGGAAGTTGAACAGCTTCCGCTGCATGTTTTTCCAATATTTCAATGGATTTTGCCGACCGCCCATTGATCCTTGGTTTTTGAACGTTTCAGAAGTTGAACAGTCTTTCGAACGGATTACGTTCGAAAACTGAGGTTACACTGTATTGCAGAAATACGTTCAAAAGTTCATAAATATAATCTAAGGCTCATAAATGTAATCTAATGCTTATGTTGCATGGCAAACTGCAGGGTACTTCAACAAGCATTTTCTCATGTAGCTTGTGTTCAGTGGTGGGTAATGAGGGTCAGCTGACCGAAAGCAGGGAGAGGGAGTTTAAAGACTTTATTTTTATTTTTGCTGTTAAAATGGAATTTCATGAAAACAGGAGTCTTGTTACTATTATCTCCATTGGAAAGCCATCTGATTAAAACCACTATCCTGTGTATGGAAAAAGGATTCCTTGCCAACTCCGGCAAACTGAACTTCTCTGTGTCTTCGTGGGGTTCTTCCCCCTTTGGTGGGGAAGTCCCTGCATTGCATCCCACAAACTTCTTTCAAAGCAGAATTTATTGTTTCCTCAAGGGGTTTTACTCCAGACTGCATCTGGAGTAAAGAAAACATAAGTCATTTATTTCAATAGATACTTCATTGTATCCATAAATTGTTTTGATCTGAAATTGCGCACTTAATTTTTTTCAGGACGGTCAGCCATATGGGAGTCGGCTGCCATATGTTTTGTGCACAGAGCTTGGGAATTTCAAAGGAAAAGGGGCACGTTTGATTTGACTCATGCTTTGGTGGCAGCAAAATGCATGTTTCTTACGCACGAATCACTGATCGTGCTCCCAAAAGTCTACTGTCAAGCCATGTTTCATCTCAAACTGTGACGTTTTGAGGTTCTGCAGACAATGCTGTAAGCACTGGGATATCCAATAACTTCTGTTTACTATTACTTATATTTTTTAAAAAAACCAACCTCATAACAGCTGGTAGTTAGTTATAGTTATCAGTGCTTCTGCATAATTTCCTGTAACATGAGAGTGCTTTGAATCTCTTGATTCTCAAGTGCTTTTGGCCAAGAGTATTTTAATTAATTAAGGTGCTTCGACCTATATTTTCAAAGCAAGGTTTGTTAGGTGGAAATTCTAATAGTAAGAAACACCAAGGGAACTATGGAGCAGTTATCTGAAATTAGACACATAAGAGGCGTCTGGTCACTATATATTGCATATAGCCCCATTCACTCACTTTCCAGTTTTGCTTTAGGACTTGTATATCTTTTATAAGACTCCTTCGAAACCACCATCTCATTAAAAAGAATTATCATGGTGGTGTACAATAAAATCTTTAAAATGTTGTCAAATTCTATAGTACAGAACAAGTGGCTAGCACTGAATGAAATTACGCTATGTATCCATAAAACATTATTGTCTTCTAAACCTCCTTTCAAGGCAATTGATTGTCTTTTCCTCATGGGAAACGTCACAATTTAAATTGCTGTGCACAGCCTTTTGTGTTGACAGGAAGTGTCTGTTTTACCATTCAGGACTTGTTGCCCTATTTCATGTGCTCAAACAGCCTGGTGGTGGTAAAAGGTGATCTGGGCTTTCCATGACAATATCTGCACATGACAAGGTCCCAGGGATAAGATATCCCAACCCTAACCCCCCTTTTTGGTAACAGAAATTGTAAAAGCAAGATGTCATTGTGGAACATTTAGCACATATATTATTTTCTCCATGCAGCTACAGTGACATGACTGCATAGCATGGGTGATTTTGAATATATGAACCATTACTGTACTGGAAAAATGAACTTTTCATTAATTCCAGACCTGGTCACAAGAAACACGACATGTTCCGGGGCTTTCATATTTCCAACAGAAATGTGCTAGCATTGCTTAAGTTCTGTGTTTGACATTAAGAACACCTGCAGATTTTCCTTTGCAGAGCAGCTCTAGTAAAATTAATGACATGTACAATGATGGAATATTTTAATGTTGACTTGCAGAAGTGAAAATAAAGACTCGCAGAAAGGCAATGACTGAAGTGTGAAACTAAAATTATAACAATTACACACACACACTTGGAGGCTTTAGACTTATTTTCCCTCAAACAGTAACTTCTTCTGTCCTTTTAAATGCCACGGTATGAACCACTTTTAAAATTGAGGGAAGTTTTTTAAGCATCTTGTTATGATATAAGAGGTCTGCTGTTCAAAGAAAAGCAAACATTCAGCTAGGCTAACATGTGAGCCTAAAGACCTCTTTGGATTATTTCAAGCAATGGTTTTATTTTGGTTGTTAGGCTGTGTGTGTGTGTGAAGCTTTATTTAGTTAATGGGGAAATTAGCTGACATTTGTTTAGACACAAAGCAGTTGCGTTACCATTCCTAAATTTCACTGATTCTTCTGTGGTTTGGAACTCCTAGAACGTTGAGATATTTTGTATTTATGCATAACAGCCATAGCACTGTATTAGAGCACATACTCTTGGTTTTGCTTCAGAATGTATAAATCTGTCACCTTTTACTAAAGTAATAGGGCACGTGATTTGTCTGCAGAAGTTCCTAGGTTCAATCCAAGTAGAACTAAGAAAAAAATCCATCTGAAACGTTTGTTGCCAGTCACTGCTGCTGACCCATAGAACACCAGTAGTCTCACCCAAGGTCGAAGGAGGCACCCCATGTTTCCTATAACAAACCTGTTGGTTCTGCAGAGGAAGATAGTCGATGATGACCTTGAGGTGGCTTGTGAACAAAAAAGGAAAGGGTGGAAATAACCAGGGCCTTCTTTTCAGTTGGAACTCGCCGGAACTCAGTTCCGGCACCTCTCAGGTGGGCGTCATTGCCATTCTGAGAGAACCGGGGTGTGTGTGTGTGTGTTCATGGTGAGTTCTGGCACCTCTTTTTCTAGAAAAATAGCTTTGGAGATAACTTTGTTCCTCAAAGTAGTTCCTTCCTTTTACTTGCCACAGAACTTTATGAACTACTAAAAATGCAAAATCTACAGATTCTTTGAAGGAATATTTTCATTTCTGAAATCATTATTTTCAATAGCTTTGCATATGGCTTGCATAATGTAGCAGAGCAGTTAAGCGTATAACATCGTTTTGAGTCTTTTGAGGTAGATTGGTTTCTCTCATGTAGCAAAATAGAAGAAACCATTACAATATGGGCTGGGGAACAGAATGTGAAAAGATTTGCAGAGTGACTTTTACATTTCCTAGGTATTTATGTCTAAGAGTGAATGGTTTGATATAAAGTAAGTTATTATTAGATAAATAAATAATATAATATAATAAATAAATTATTGTATTAGCTTGATCTAGAAAACGTGAAATTAGTAAAGTCTTTCTCAATTGCATCACCCACACCAACATTTTCTCTATAGACCTGTTGGATTTTAGAACTGAGTCAGCAAAATAAAAGCGTTATTTATTTCTTGGTTTCTAGGGTTTTCCAGGGGATATTGGTGCTCCTGGTTTGAATGGCCCTGAAGGCCCAAAGGTAAGCATATGTGAAGTACTGTTGTAAGCTCTTTCAGAGCGCAGGATAATATCAGTATTTCTTGCTTAGAAAAAGTGTATTATTATTTTTTTTACTTTGAAGTCCTTATCTATTTGCTTCTAATAACTTTTATACAGAGGTCGGTCTGTGAGAAATCTTTTAGATCTTGATATAGGTAAACTTGCTGCTCTTTAAAATCCAATTGTATAGTTCTCTCTCAAAAGCACAGTAGGAGAGGAAAATGGAAGAAAAATAGGCACAGCTGTTGGATCCTACCAGTTGGATGTATGAAGGAAGCAAGGGTAAAAAAAAAATAGGCAGGAGTTTGTAGGAACAGATCCTGCCTTAGTTGTTTTCACAAAAAGCCCACTTCCCTTATCAAGGGATCCCTGAAGCCAGAAGGGAGACTCCATAGACTTTCTGACGCTGTTCTAGGCATGGTCAGTGTTCAGCTTACAATTGAGACCGTTAGTCTATGACTACCTAGTCATAGGCAGGGCCAGATCTCTTAATCATTCATGGATGATGAAGACAGCAGTAAGATGAATATGCAAGGGAGCTGTAAGCCTGAATCCTAAATTCTCTGATGCAGCTATTAACATTTTCTAATCCACTGTTACCAGGAATTTTGGACTCTTAATTAAAACAGGCTGTCTAGAACGAGGGCAAGAATGTGGTTTCCCCAGCCATGATCTAGTATCCTTGCTTTGTGGCTGAATGACTAACACATTGAGTCATAAACAGACAGCACTATCAGAACTGTGACAGAGTTGGGTTCAGGTGAAAAAATGCCTTGTTCTCAGCAGCTTATTCCTGCTTCTTCTTGGATAGGCTTCAGGAACACTGGATCCAGTGGGAATAGGGAAACCAAGGTAATGCTAGTTGTATCTTGATAAAGGTCAGTTGGGGGTGACACTGGCACAGAATCCACTGAATTTTGAGGGTACTCTTCGAAGCTGCCTCAAAGGGACTTTGGATTTTCAAGTGGTTGCAATCAAATGCCCAAAGATGAACTGAACGTATGGTGTCAGCATGCATGTGACCACCTAGGCCATGGTGAAGAACAAGCTTTGCCGAAACAGTCAGCATGGATTATGCAAGGGCAAGTCCTGTCTCACGAACCCTTGAGAGTTCTTTAAGAGGTGATCTGGTTGACATAGTGATCTGGTTGACATAGTGCACATGGAGTTTCAGGTACTTCACCAAAGACACCTGAGTAAGCTTAGCAGTCATGGAGTAAGAGGACAGGTCCTCTTGTGGATCAGGAATTGCTTAAGTAGCAGGAAGCAAACTGTAGGAAGAAACGGACAGTTCTCTGAATGGAAGGATGTAGGAAGCGGAGTATCCCAAAGACTGGTGCTGTGACCTGTATTTTTTAACTTACTCATAAACGATCTAGAGTTAGGGATGAGCAGTGACATGGCCTCATTTGTTCATCATACTAAATTGTTCAGGGTCATTCAGACAAAAAGAGATTGTGAAGAGGTCCAAAAGGACCACTCTAAACTGAGTGGGCGGTCAAGTGGCAAATGCAGTTCAGTATAAACAAGTGTGTAGTGATTCATGTTGTAGCAAAAATGTACTAACTTCACTTATATGCTAATGGCATCTGAACTGGTGGTGACTTACCAGGAACAAGACTTTGGGGGTCAAAGTGGACATCTCAATGAAGATGTCAACTTAGTGTGCCACAGCTGTGAAAAATGCAAATTTCATGCTGGGGATCATTAGGAAAGGAATTGAAAATAAAACTGCCAGTATCATAATGCTGTTAGGCAAAGCGATTGGTGTGACTGCATTTGGAATACTGTGTACAGTTCTTGTCACTTCATGTCCAAACAGATACTGTAGAGCTGGAGAAGATTCAGAAAAGGGCAACCCAAATGATTAAGAGGTTGGAGCGACTCAATCCATGAGGAAAGGTTGCAGCATTTGGGATTTTTTTAAAAATTTTACACTAAAGCTCATTGATGTCCAATGAGGCGGAATGTTGGAAGATTTCATGACAGATTTTTTTTAAAAGGGACTTCTTCATGCAGTGCATAGTTAAACTATGGAACTTGCTCCCACAGAAGGCAGTGATGGCCATCAACTTGGGTGGCTTTAAAAGAGGTTTAGACAAAATCCATGGAAGAGAAGACTATCAGTGGCTGTAAGAGACGGCTGTGGTCTGCCTCCCTGGTTTGCAGTTGGATGCTTCTGAATACCATTTGCTGGAAACCTCAGGAGAGAAGAGCGCTGCTCTTGTGCTCAGGTCTTGCTTGGAGGTTTCCCGCAGGCATCTAGTTGGCGACTGTGAGAACAAGATGTTGGACTAGATGGGTCATTGGCCTGATCCAACAGGCTGGTCCTTATGACTTGTTTAGAAGTTGGCAGGTACAGCTTTAAAACATGGTTGCCATTGGTTGAAATTTTCGTATGACTTTGCCCCAAGTTTCTGCTAGAATGCCTATCAACTCTAAATACACCTTGGGTGGACTATGACTTTCTCCCAAGGCTAAGAGCTAGAAAAAGCACCTCTCCTGCAGCAACAACTTGATTGCAATCATTGTCCAAGTCCAATGACACATGTTGATATTAATGTTGATGTTATGTCAACATTTCAGCCATTTATTTGGGTACAAATATCTGCAATCGGGAAGTATGTTCACATTTCTCCCTACTAAAATATACTGTCACAACCCTCACTGCTCTAGTTTATTGCTATTCTCTCAGATCCCTGCCAAAATGTTGATTACTTAGTTGGAAACGTCAAATGTTGTTTGCTATAATAATAACTTTTACGAAGAGACTTTATGGTCTCCATAGATTTTTTTGGCTCTTATACATGGAGAGCTCAGACAGCCATCTCTAATCAGAGAAAAATTGGTGTCTTACATTTGAGATGAGCGTTAGACAAAATGGAAAAGCTTTTACACAGTCTGTAAGACCAAGAGTCGAGGCCTACATGAAACTGGAAATGTTCAGCTTTAGCACTCCCAGCTGCTTTGTGCTGACTGCGGTTTTGAGGAGTTCCCTCTCTCTTTTATTTTTGGAATAAAGCTTTGCTAAGCCTCTCTTTTCCTCATTCTTCTGTTTTTATGCTTCCACAGAAGTTAAATGTATGCTAACTGCCAAGAAAGGATTACAGAACTTTTGTGTTAACACTAGTTTAAGATATCCGTGTTTCATACTGTCTGCAAACACTAGACTGGCTTGTTCATTATTATTTTTCTATTTCTTTTTCCAAATCCCTACAGTAATCAACAAATGTAATTCCCTGGTATATTTTAATTGTATTATTATGGACCATGATCTGAACATAAAGTTCAGCTTGTAAACAACATTTTGCTTTTGACCTTGGGCTGTTGTCCTGTGATTAACATCCAAACATCGTTGGAAGTATTTTCATTTCATTAGTTTTAGAAGAACCTATTGGCGGTTGATTTTGTTATGTGTGCTTTCCCTTGAGTTGTGTTTGCTGATGATGTCTCTGGCCTCTCCATCACAAGAGCAGATGACGTAAGGATGCTAATTGGTTAGATGAATCAATTAAAAACATTTTGAATATAAAGGTGCCTCCAGAATTAACAGATTTAAGCAGATTTTATCTCAAGTGATTTTTTGATAATTAATATTAATTACTATACTTTTAAAAAAACACTGCAGATAGCAATTGCCATCTTCAAAGAGGCATTTCATCCTATGTGTACTAAAAGTGGCAATGTGTCTTCTAAGGATCAAAGTATGTGCAAATTCAGCTGCATCCTCATCACAGCTAGTTTGGCCTTGGATGACGTGACCCTCAGAACAAAGAGAGAATGTTTCCCCCCCGTCTGAAGTTTTATGCAAATTTAATAGACTGATAAATCAAATAATCGGCTCATATTGATATGATTAATGGACTACAAATTATCTATTCCCATATGAACCTGCACAATAACTTGGCTCAGGTTCTGAAGCCCTTCCTGTTGACTCCGACAAAGGTGCGCTTGGTGGGGATGTGGGAAACAGCATTTGCCATTATGGGCATCCAGTCCCATTTAACCATACACCCAAAAGCAGAGTGTGTGATGGGGCAGAGCACCAGAGTCACCCTTTCTGACGGTGGTATCTCTGCAGCCAACCTGGACCAGAATGGGCAAGGCCCATGGTGAGCTTGGGGCCACGTGGCTGTGCCAACAGCAGTACCAGATTGTTAGTTCTACTGGTGCAATTGTATGTCCCCGACCTTTGTATGTCCCGTAAAGCAGTGTTGGGAGGGAAATTTCATGACTGTGCCCACTGCATGCATTACCACTGTGTTTTCCACAAGCTGCTGAAAGGCAAGGCTGTCTTCTTTCCAATGTAAATCTGGAGAGATGGTTTTCTTTTCCACCCGAAAAGCTTTATTGTAAGAGTAAGAACCGCCTGTCCTCAGAGGAGGCTGCCACTCAGGTTTCTACATGAGTCAGCGATCTTGACATGCCTCCTGATTGAAAATGGGCAGGCCTAGAGCAGTGACTCAGGCCAACGATGCAACAACCTCTGGAGTTATGTAATTTTGTGATTGAATGATCCAAGTATGCCCACTGCAGTGGTATCTAACCTTCTAGCAGAGTTGGATTTAGAAGGGAGCAAGCCTATATCAAGTATACATTCAGATAGTAAGTGCAGGGCCTTTCATCTGTGGCCGCCTACGGGAACCTTTAATTATTTAATTCATTTATGTCTTTCAGCACACTTATTTGAGAATTAACTGCCACGCATGCTGTAAAAATGGAAATAGCTGGTAGCTTCTTTCCATTACTTTCTGGTGTTTTGTTTGGACTGCTTACATGATATTAAGAACTTCACTAATCCTGTAAGAGAAAGCTAATGGGGAAGTTACATAGCAATGTGAAGTATATATGACTCTTTGTAGACTCTCTAGATTCTTTCCTGGCATGTTTGATAAATCTCTGAAAGACCTTCACTTACTTTCTTTTTTTAGTTGAAACTCTTAGAAGGAATGGAAACTTCAGTCAATTATCCTGATAGTGTCTGGAAACACTTTTTGCAAACTGGATAAGTCATGTCTAAAGATCCCCAGTAGCAAAGAAAGTTGCTGCCCATCTGCATCACATTAATTAATTAATAGTGAAAAGTATATCGTGTTCGTTGACAGGCATACGGGAAAGAAAACCAACAGCCGTTTAGTAATATTTATATTTCCCCAGTACGTCAATGTTTGAATGTGTTTTTTGGCCCTTTCCAAGAATTTTGGATCTGGTATGTGCCATTTCTGGCCCTCTTCAAGCCATTCAGAAATTATTTTAAAATTATGCTGAATGTAGAAGCAGAGGCTGCATTGTACAAACCACAGTCTAGCAGATCTCATTGGCAATGTGGTTCATTAACTCAAAAGGGTCATGTAGGACCTGAGGATCTGTTTATCCTTTTACCTATACCTTGCATGATTGGGTTTAATGTATGTTTGCAGGATCATTTGGTCCAAGAGGAATAAACTGGCAATCCACTAGATGGGTGGTTTAGCTGGGTCAGCAGGATAAAACATAGTCCAAGACCAGGGAGTTGGCTTGAGAGTGGTTCCAAGGAGAAAGGATGAAGTGGCAACAGAGGCTGGGCAGCCAAACTCCACTAGGCTGGAAACTGGAGATGTGTTCAATTAAAAGAAGAAGTATATGCTGGCACCCATCTGTCTCAAGAGACGGTGGAGGGCGCCTCTGAGGGAGAAGTTCACACTGCTGCAGAGACTGGTAACTTGTGACTGCTGCATCCCACATTGTTTTGGTTGCGTTAGCAACGCTGAATAGACCTCTCTGGGGCGCAAGCCTGGGCAGTGTGTCTGGAGGTCTTGTGCTGCCCAGATGACAAGCCCTCTCTCTGGGCCTAGCTGATGTGGTCCAAAGGAAAGTAGAGCAATACATTTTGCACCAAATTGGCTGCAGGAGTTGCCAGAAGGAGACGCCATCCAAGTCCAACTGTCTTAGGGACTTGACTCGGGATTCTGTAGGGTTTACTCCTTAGCCTTTTCTTGAGCCTGAAGATTTCCTGCAAGGGAGTGAGTATGGATTTTCCCTCAGGGTTTACTCCCAAACCATTTCTTATGATTGAGTATAGGCACAAGGCAGCAGAGGTTTAGGATCAGAATTTTCACAGCCGTTATAACAGTGGCTGTTGTTCCCAGATAATAGCTGTTAAAATGGCATTTAGACAACTGCCCTGCCTATGAAGAGAAGGACTGTGTCTCAGTGGCAGAGCAACTGCTTTGCATGCAAAAGGACTCTGCTTCAATCTGTGGCATCTCCATGTAGGGATGGGGCTGTTCTGTGTCTGAAACTCCGGAGAGCCGCTGCCAATCAAGGTAGACAATACAGAACTTTGTGTTTCTCAGTGAACATTCCTGGTTTTTGGGGTGGTTCACACAACCTACCACAAGGGAGCAAGCAACGTGGCGAGCTAACGATTGGTTGAATTCGGTTCTAGCCTTGTAAACACTTGTTGAAATCGCACGTCTCCCTATCGTGAGAAATTTTTGGAAATGTAGCTTGATGAAGGAGGTTGTAAGCCAGTTACCATACTGAAAAATCATGTGGCAAACTGATTGTAGTAATTACTGTTAGTGATTTTAAAGTAGACTTCCCCTATGGTGAAAGCAGTTGACCACTTACTGAGTAGTAACTTAGTACTGTTATAGTTGTGCGTGTAATTATTTGAGCAGTTTTGTAACTTCTCAACCCAATCAGAAACGTGTGAGGGTGGGACTTACCTCTGAATATATCCCTGAATATTAGGGTAGCCCTGCAAAACAGTGGTGAAAGTGACGAAGCTAAACACCTGGACTCCCATCTACAGCTTGGTTGTGGTGTAATGTGAAATGGCAAAGCTGTTGCCATTTACGGTACAAGCAGTAGTGCTTCACTGGATCCAGACCTCCTCATAGTGCTGAACTTGTTCCTCAACCCTTGTTTTCTACCCTGAAGTATCCCAGAACAATATAATAATTTTCCCTGATGAAGTCACATTACAGTGGAACCTCGGTTTATGAACACCTCGGCTTACGAATTTTCAGTTTACGAACACCACGGACCCATCTGGAACGGATTAATTCACTTTCCATTACTTTCAATGGGAAAGTTCGCTTCAGTTTATGAACGCTTCAGTTTATGAACAGACTTCCAGAACCAATTGTGTTCATAAACCGAGGTACCACTGTATTGGCTATGCTATATTGTGGTGCTGGATTGTATAAAACAGCAGTTTCCAAACTGTACACAGGGGCACGCTGGTCTGCTCTGAGAGAACTGCTGATACGTTATAAGAAGAACATTAATTAAGTAATGCACCTGCAAGTACCCATCCCTGGAGGAGGAGGAGGAGGAGGAGGAGGAGGAGGAGGAGGAGGAGGAGGAGGAGGAGGAGGAGGAGGAGGAGACCTGCATTTTTGCATGATTCAGTGTTCAGGGCTTTCCTGCTTCATGTCAGCCAAAGCTGGGGCTGGCAGACGTGCCACATACCTACATTTGGTGAGAGGCATCTAACTCAGTTACTTCTAATGCATCAAAAGAGGTTTCTCCTTGTGTCTCTGTATGATTAACTGCTCCAGCATTGCCTCATTCCTATACATTTCTGCTGTAGCAGTACTTCCACGTCTCCGGCAAGTATTACTGGATTGTTCAGCAGTTTGCAGTGCACAAATGCAGCGTAATTATCCAGCTCTAGGGGAAGCTGCCTCTTGCATCTCTGCAACTCTGGACTTCTCCTTTTGATCAGGACTTATGCTCAGAGCAGTTGCTTGCAGAAAACAACCGGTGGTGGGTAATCTTAGAGCGTGGGTTGCTTGTGTATTATTTAAGTAGCATTTTAATAACTGAATGCATACTGAATAATATAGCAAAGATGATGTTATGCTTCTTAAATGAGACACACAACTGGATATTTTATGGTCGAATTATAGCTGTGAGGCCAACTTTAAATAAGTTGTGCAATGCACTCCTCTCGTTCCAGGCTGTTAGTGAATTGATACTACAGTCTTGAGGAGTTATCAATTTGATTGCTGCAGCAAAACTGTTGGAGACTCTTACCATGGAGCTATGTTTGTGTCCAAAACGCCTTTCCCAGTTTCTTTCTCACCTAAAATAGGAAAATATGGATTCATACAGATCAGTGCTATCAGCAGGAAATGGTTATCAGATTTCCCTCGCTATAACCAGTTAGTTCCCCATTGTAAGCTGCCTTGTTCTGTGCAACTGAAATGCATATGCAGATAATTGTATACATATTGTAGTTTTACTAAGAAATAAAAATGGTCACAAATGTGCTTCCTAAGGAAACGCTTAAAAGAATAAAATAGAGTGAAGTGTCTTAGCTTTTATGGCATCACTCTTTCTAGGTTGTCTAGACTTAACATGCTCATCCATTAATCTAAATATTTGTGTGTGTGTTACTTAGGGATTTCTAGGTGACAGAGGACCTCCAGGACCACCAGGCCCCAAAGGTGTTGAGGTAAGAAAGCTACATTGTTCCCTTAATTTCACACCATTTTTTCCCTTGAAATTGGACTCCATTTTCACTAACGTGGTTCCTTTTGTTTGCAAAGATATCGACCTTCTGTTTTGGCAGGTGTTGAATAGAAACTGTTACACATCACTGTGCTATTTATTTCTTTTGATTCCTTATGCACTGTTTAGATGAGCTGAATCTGGCAGCTTGCAGATATACTGAAGAATTAAGTTTCACATTCTGAAGAAGAATGATCAGGATGCCTAAATAAATTGAATGAAGTTTTTGAGTGCATACATTTTTTTTTTCTTTGTAAGGTTAGTTTTAAGAGGTATTAATGTTAAAAGATATTCCACTTGCTGTGGAGACAGCGGAGATATCGTAACATTGTGACCATCAGAAACATAGGTATAAGTAGCATCCACATAGGGTTTAATGCAGGCACCCCCAAACTGCGGCCCTCCAGATGTTTTGGCCTACAACTCCCATGATCCCTAGCTAACAGGACCAGTGGTCAGGGATGATGGGAATTGTAGTCCAAAACATCTGGAGGGCCAAAGTTTGGGGATGCCTGGTTTAATGAATATGTGTTTACCTTGAGAATTCCAGTAAATACAGCCAATCAAATACTTGGTGTGTGTGAGTGAGATAGAGATGGAGAACCAATTGCCTTCTAAATGTTGTTTGACTACAACTTCCATCAACCCTAACCATTGGCCACTCTGGCTGGGGCTGATGGGAGTTGTAGTCCAACAACATTTGGAAGGCCACAGCCTTCCCTCCTGTTTCTGGATCTATGACTGCTAGTTATAAGATTTTTTAAAAACAAACAAACACCCTCATGTTTAACTGCACACAGACCCATTTGGGTGTTTAAGAGAATTGTGCTTAAAATAAACACAGTTTTCAAGAATGGAGAAGAATGGCTAACCTGTTTCTATTTCAGGGAGAAGAAGGACTTGTTGGCCCTATCGGGGGAGCTGGACCAAGGGTAAGTAACTTCATATTTTAGAACCGCCGTAGAAGACCTGTTCGAAGTGAAATTCTCCAACTGTTTGCCATTGTGGACTGATGGGCATGAGTTGGGTTTATATTTCTGTCACTGACTTTTTAGAGGGGTCGTCCTGTTGCTAAGTGGATCAATAGGGCATAGGAAACCCTCAGATCCCTGCTTGGTTGTGACACTTGCTAGGTAGTCTTGGGCATGAAACTCTCTCTTGACGTCCCTGCCTCATAGGGCTCTGAGAGGTTCAGATGAAAGCTGGGAAGGGAACATAGTCAGTGTTGTCCAGTTTTCTGCTTCCATCAGTGATCTGCCAGGTGCCTCAGGGTAAAACTGCGTGATGCCCTTACTGCACCACATGCAGCTGTCTCTTTGTCTTTCTAAGATTAGTTACAGCCATGTCCCCCATTGTTACTGGATTGCAGTGCGCAGGGAAGGGAGGGTTATCTCTTTGCCGCTCAGCTGTGATCCTTCTGAAAATCACCGTTCACACCCCCTATTTTATTTATATACTTCCATCTCATGAAACATCAGGGCACCGTTCAACAATAGGCAAGCAGTAAAACATGGAAAAGCTTTAAAAACAATATTACACCAGGAGGCCTAGAGAAGAAAAGAGGGAAAGAAAAGTAAAAAGAAAACAAAGAGAAGAGAAGAGAAGCTCTTATTGGCATCAAACATTACTTCTTTTTTACAAAGACTCATTACCACTTTGGGGAGGCAATTTTAGGAGGCTGCAGTTGGGAAGAAGGGATAATTGTACCTTCTCTGTGTGTTTTGATCCCAACTCATCAAGCATGACATGTAGTTTGACCCTCAGAGAAGTTCAGAGAAGTTGGGGGGGGGGGGTAATGGAAGCAGCCATCACTTGATGTTTGTTGCCACCATCTGGTCATCAAAGGTATACTGCATCTGGATGTGAAAGTTGCACTGAAATGGGAATGGTATTATTGCAAGCAGCAGTAGTTCATGTTTTCTGCTCTTCGCCTTCCTGCCTCTTATCTGAGGGCCAAAGTTGACAGGACAGTGTTCACATAACTGCAAGAATGGTGTCATTTCTGGTTTGGCTCTGACAAGGTACCAGATGGAAAACAATATATAAAATGTCAAGGTTTATGAAAGCTGAATGATATCACTTTGCTTTTTATTATTTTTTGAAAATATATGCTCTACTGAAATGTATGTACACTTAATTAATTAAACAAGTTTTCTATTCTATTTTCTGTTTGCTTTTTCCTCTGAAGACCCAGGATAGATGTGGAGTTTTTTTTAAAAAAAGGCCCAGGCAAATGCTTTCACCAATAATATGAAGGAATATATCCCTAGTTTAATCTCTTCTGCACGTGCCGCTTGCCACAATCTCATAACACTTTCTGCATCTGCTGATTAGATGTTCTTCTAGAGCTTCACAAGAAGACACTTTTATAATATTTTTGGAACCTTGCTTGATGAGTAGGATGCTAAACATGTTCCTCGGTTATCTAATGAGTTGATATTAATGGTGCAATTGCTGGAAATTCATTCTCTTAAAATTTATCCTTGCACCTTTGATAGCAACCAGTTTTCCATATTCCATTTCTTGTCTTTCACTGTAAGAACATCCCAGAATTCAGTATGATTTTAAGAAATAAATTCAATGAATTTTAAGGAATAATTTTAAGGAATAAATTCAAGTTTTTATTATGTTTATTAATTTTTAATCCATTAAAATACTCTGCTAATGCGACCTTTTTATAAAAGTAATATTTGAGATTCTTCTGCACATTATTTATTCTGTTCCCAAACCTTGTTGTTGTTTAGTCGTTTAGTCGTGTCCGACTCTTCGTGACCCCATGGACCATAGCACGCCAGGCACTCCTGTCCTGCACTGCCTCCCGCAGTTTGGTCAAACTCATGTTCGTAGCTTCGAGAACACTGTCCAACCATCTCGTCCTCTGTCGTCCCCTTCTCCTAGTGCCCTCAATCTTTCCCAACATCAGGGTCTTTTCCAAGGATTCTTCTCTTCTCATGAGGTGGCCAAAGTATTGGAGCCTCAGCTTCACGATCTGTCCTTCCAGGGAGCACTCAGGGCTGATTTCCTTAAGAATGGATAGGTTTGATCTTCTTGCAGTCCATGGGACTCTCAAGAGTTCCCAAACCTAGCGCACATCAAATTGCCCAGGTTGTTACTGTGTGTAATATAGCATATTCTGTGTTACTTTAAGCTTCTTTTGTTCAAATAAATACAAGAGCCTCTATATGTTCAATTTTCAGTTCTAGCTAATCAACAGTGGCAAAGTTTAGCTAAGCATTGCTTTTACTGTGTCAGCGTAACTCAGCTCAGTCCATTGAAGCATGGGCAGGTATTTTGTGTCAGGCATGATGCAACTCTGGTGCATTTCATTATTCCAAACCCATTCAAAAACAGAGGTTTTTCTTTATTTGAATGCAGGGAAAGCCTGGTCGAAAAGGTTATGCAGGTGAACTGGGACCAGAAGGCCTGAAGGTAGGGTTGAGTTTTTTCTGAATTTGCTGCTGTATATATATATATATATATATATATATATATATATATATATATATATATAGTATATATATTGTCTAGCTAATACTAGGTTCAGAGATGAAAACTGAAAGCTATTAAAAATATATATCAATTTTTATTGCAATTTATTGTTCCTTTTCCCAAAAAAATGAAACTCAGAGTGACTTACAAAAATGAGCATTCGGAACAAGGATAAATAAACCAAAAATTATTTCTCTCTCCCCCCCCCACTCTCTCTGATTCAACTTCACCCCAACATACCCAAGGATAAGTAGAAGATCCCCACCTTCTCTTCTCCAGCAGCCTTTCCTATCTCCACCAACATTTTCAGTATGATCCTTGATCCACCCGAGAGGCTTTTGGGGATGTTATGGGCACCCGAGGGAGAAGGTGATAGGAAGCTTCCCTTCTGTGGCTCCAAGCCATAATCTCCAAGTGTGTAGGACTTTGTGCACATGTTGGCCACCTGCCCATAAAACACACAGCGGTGTCCACTCTTATAAAGAAAGTCCAAATGGTGAAGGCGCCCATAATCAAGAGACCATAGTCAGCAGGAACAAATCATATACGTAATCATAGAATTGTTGAGTTGGAAGGGACCCCAAGGGTCATCACCAATCCAACCCATTGCAATGCAGGAATCCTGTCACTCTAGCCCACCCCAGCAAGCTTTGGGTTGAGGGTTAATGTGATGAAATGTTTAAGGCAGAGGATTGCTTGTGTTGCTTTTGCTGTCCCCAACCCAGGACTTCAAAGCAGGCAACAATGTGTCAATTATTCTCCCTATCCAGACCAGCAAACCACTATCTAGAGACCACTTTGAGTAAAAACAACTTACACCGCTTCTCAAAAATATACAGGCTTGGGCTGTGGCAGGTGTCTAGGAGAAGAACATATTGATGCCCACAAGAGATGCCATTGTAGATCTGACCTGGTGCATTGATGGTGTACTTTTTTTTTAAGTGTCCCTAGACATGGTGGAGGATAGGGGCAGGGGGGAAATCTCCTCGATACGCTTGTTTTTTTAGTGGTTTATGTGTCATCAAAATTACCTCTGCTTGAACCTGGAATGTAGTCGGGAGTCAGGTTGGGATCGATGGTGCATTGTACTCCTTATGACCCACTCCTTCAGGATGCAAGTCATTTTGCACCAGTTGAAGCCTCTGAATGTCTCTGAAAGCTTCTCCACAAATGACCTTACAGTTTTACCTGGAATAGGTATATTGAAGGTGCGCATAGGCATGTTTGTGAGTAGCATCTGGTGTGGTGCTGTGTGCGTTCATTCACCTGTGGGCCATGGAAGATGGAGTGAAAAGGCCTCCTGCCAAGTACACAATTGCCTCAGTTTTTGAGTAACATGTATGCATTACTTCTTCCTGAACTAATCAGCCTCATCCGACAAATAATCAATGAATATATTGTGCTTTTAAAAGGGGGCTCTGGCCAAGTATCATTATTACAAAATGCAAAATAAAGCCAATTTATTTTAACATGGCAAACTTGTAAAGATGAGTAGTATTGGAAAAGCAAAAATATTTTATTCTGTGCATTGATAAACTGCCTTAGGGACGCTGGTCTCCGACCGTAATAAATTATTCATTCATTCATGCCTTAGGGAGAGGAAATGCATTAAGCTGTTTGAGGTACTGTAAGTAAGGACTGAAAACTCCCTCTCTGTTAAAATGAAATTGTGTGCTAAATTACTAAATCTATTTTTTTTTTAATTCACAGGGAGAAACAGGAGATCAAGGAATTATTGGGAAAATTGGTGAAACAGTAAGGATAAATTTATGTTTTATTCACCATATGGTATGTTTTGTAATGGTAGCCAGTGATTTGGAATGGGAAAACTTACAACTTACGGTAAATAGTGGTGCTGGGGGCAGGGGAAGAACTTGGCATGGGGCTGCAGTTTTCAATGGCATCCCAATAGCAGCTTAAGAAGAGCAATTTTCTTCTGTTTTCTTCAGAAGTGTTAAACTCCTGCCCCCAATCTGCTGCAGTCTCGGTAATTATCAGCCCCTCTCAAGAGCTGCTATTTGCGTTTTTAAAAACATGCATGTTACATGCAAAGTTGCATGCAATATCACATTTAATTTGGTTTGTATAAATGGTACAAAGGTGCTCACTGTTATAATTAGGACTTCCTTGACCTCTTTTCACAGATTCTGTAGGAGCGCTTTCTTTCAATAGTTGACCTAAAGACCTGACATTGTTGTAGACATGCTTTAATTCACCTTTATGGTGTCCATAAACAATACCAGTTTTCTTGTTCCCAACAACCACTACCGGGGGCCCTCAGATCCCCATGAAGTTTGAAAGGAACCAGGGCCGTCTTACCTGTAGGCGCTAGGGGTGCGGGGCACCTGGGTGCTGGACTCTCAGGGGCGCCAGGCTGAGAGTTCAGGGCCCGAGAGTTGAGTCCAGGGAAGAGCCCGTCTGTTGGTTGGAGAGCCGTGATGGGCTCTTCTGCTGCGGGCGGCTCTGCGCCGTGAGTTCAGGGGTGCCCGAGCCAGCGAGATGCTGAGGCAGCCGACCGGTTCCGCCCTCTTGCGTGCCTTGGGCTGGGCAACCTGAGGCGTGCGTGCAGGGTGGATCTTTGCACCCCGGCACCGCATATGCTTAAGACAGCCCTGAAAGGAACACAAAACAGAATAATTAGTACTGACCATGAGTAATGTGCCTCTGCTCCACTGAGGGGAAGGAGCTTGTATTTCTCTGGTGACACAAAAAGAAAACAAAAGAAAGAAAGAAAGTCTTGATTAATTTACGATTGGGTGTGTATGTTGATTATAGATGCTATTCTGCATTAGCTTTGGTATTGGCTTTTGGAAATAATTGCTACTCAAGATGAATATCATTATTTGCTCACATTCACTCTATTTCTTCCTTTGTCCACCATGGTGGGCTCTACTGATATAACTCAGAGAAAAGCGAAATCAAACAAATGGGCGCTAGACATGCACAGAGTTCCAGCTAAACCAAGCTTCTTGATAACAGTGTGGAGATGTACCTTCAAGTGTGGTGCAAAGTAATTACTTTAAAACAAAAAACAAAAAAACCTTAAGAGCATGGTCATGTGCACATAATGAAGTTTACTGGAATTTGGGGTTTTTTCAAGTTGCCGTTGGTGCTTATGTTTTTCCATAAATAATATTTAGGGCAATGCCTATATTTCATATACAATAAAGAGGAGATCGAGTTATAAACTCCGAAAATATTAACACAAGACACTACTAAACATGTTCATCTGCTGGGGCACAAATTTTGCAATGGAGCTAATAAAATATGAAGAAAAGTATTTTAGATGGCATGTCTTGCAATACTTTGAAACAGATGTTGGAGAATATCACCACAAGTGAAATAAATTTTGGAATAGTGGTTACACACACACACACACACACACACACACACTTTATCGTTTCATTCTTCAAAATACTGGCAGACATTCATCCCTGCTTCTTGTAAAGACATAGGTAAATATTATTGCCCCTCATTTTACAAATCAAGAATCTGAGGTAGACATTAACCAAGATGAACAGGGGAGGTCCAATCCAAAATACCAGTGTGGCATACTATCTGGAAAGAATTATGGAGAAATGTTCATGGATTCATTGGTATTCTTTTGTAAGAAACTGTATGCCTTGGAATATAAAGCAAAACAGGGTTAAAGTTTAGCATCTGGTCTCAGCCTTTTTATTGAATCCACACTGTAATTAAATTTTACGGATATTTTGTATAGGTAATCCCAAAGTTGTCTCTTGGCCTAGTGGAACTACTGAGCTTTTTTTAAAAAACAAAAAAAACAACAGCTGTCTCTGTGTTGGACCTCAATCAGTTTGTGGCATTTCGGCATTTCCTCGAGCTATGTTGTGTATCCTGTGTCGGTGACTGAAGTTTCCTGGAGCTTTACAAATAATTCTATGGTAGTTGTTCACAAGGTTCTTAAACTGTGATTCCATATATGACGCAGGGACAATCTGAGACCCCATCTTTCGGGGCTGCACTCCCATATGAGATCGTGGCCCTCCCACGTGAGATCGTGGCCCTGAAAAAGTGCTGGGGAATGGGAGATAGTGGCCAGAAATTGTGCGAGAGCACGGCGCCCAAAATGGCTGCCATGCTCTCGCAAGAAAAAATGGAATCAGGACAGCTGAGGCATATGTGATTCATGTGCATGAACTGATTGACTGGGCTATCTCCCAGGTTCTGATGACAAGATGAATCTTGCTAAAATTTGAGAATTTTTCAACAGAATTGAATGTGAAAGTAGAACTGAATGAATTGTTTAGTTGAGTCTTAAATGTTTGCGCTCTGACCCAGGTGGCGCTGTGGGTTAAACCACAGAGTCTAGGGCTTGCTGATCAGAAGGTCGGCGGTTCGAATCCCTGCAACGAGGTGAGCTCCCGTTGCTCGGTCCCAGCTCCTGCCCACCTAGCAGTTCGAAAGCACATCAAAGTGCAAGTAGATAAATAGGGACCGCTCTGGCGGGAAGGTAAACGGCGTTTCCGTGTGCTGCTCTGGTTCGCCAGAAGCAGCTTTGTCATGCTGGCCACATGACCCGGAAGCTGTCTGCGGACAAACGCCGGCTCCATCGGCCTATAGAGCGAGATGAGCGCCGCAACCCCAGAGTCGGACACAACTGGACCTGATGGTCAGGGGCCCCTTTACCTTTACCTTTACTGGAGACAAAATATTAGTCGTCCCCTTAGGAACACATAGAAACTAATACAGAATATTAGAACAGTGGTCTGAAGGATGAAATACTCAAGAGAGAGAAAGGGATAACTCACATTAAAATAGAATCCCACGTTATTTGCCTCCAAACCACATATATATTTGTGTAACCTTTGCCCCCTACTTTACAAATGAGTATTATGTACAGAAGCGGCCTTAATTCCCTCTAAAAATATTATCGATATTGCATACAACGTATGTCAAATGTATTGTTTGTTTGGTTTCTTTTCATGAAACAAAGCTGTATTTACACAATCAAATATATAACCAGACGTATATTTATTGTAAAAACTCATCTTGCAACTTTACTTCATTAGAAATGATCAAATAAATAAACAGCACATTTGGCCTATATGATGCAGTAGCCAAAAAAGAAAAATGCTTTTAAAAAACAATCGTAGTGAACTATGGTGAGTTGTGTACACAACACCTAATTGTAAATGTTGCAATTACTGCATTTAAGGAATATTTTTGAGGTAGATGATAACATCGAATAGTAATGGAAAGAACTTTTTGGCTTTGGTTCAGTATTACCATAAGTGCATAAACTTGACAAATCCATGGAGCTGAACAACTGAGCCTCCCTATTCCGTTTACAGCTCTCCTGGCCAAATTCTGTACCAGGCGCGCAGCTTCCAGACCAAGGGTAGACTGAAATAGTATATATGGATTTTGAAATCCTTTCTTGGCTTTTATCAGTGATGTATGCATGAATGTGGATGGTATCTATAGTCCCACTGATAGATGATAGGAATAGCATTAAATGTGTGCACAGTTTACCTCTCTCTGGCTTTTCCAGAGTGGAAGGGCATCAAGGAAGCTTTATAAAATGGGTGTCTGATGTGCTGAAAATCATGAAACTTTTGAAGCAGCAGATAAAAGTTGTGGAAAATTCTGCAGGAATAATGGGAATGCCTTGCTATAATAGGATTTTAACAGGCACAGCTGGCCATAGTTCTTTCATATGTGGAGGATATGCATGTAAGTTGTCTTTGCCACAGTTATTGCTTACAATGAGTCTGCAGACACTTCCAAGCAAGCCAGTATCTTGGTTCCCCCCCCCCTTCATTGTTGTTGTGAGCCTTGGAATGCAACAGGCTTTTTTTTATATAAGGGGAAGCTAATTTGTTTAAGATCCTTATTAGATCCATGACTTTGACAGAATAGAATTTAAAACCTGAAGTCGAATTCTGCAGCTTTCCCTGGCTGGTAAGATTAGCCACCTCTTACAGAATCAGCAGATTCCTTTAGACAGCATTTGATTAATTTAATGAGAACTAAAAGAGTTCAGCCAGAGCAGATTTACAATGCTGATGAGACAAAGTGTTTTTTTGGGTTGGTTTTTTTTTTAAGCGATGCCAAGAAAAACATTGGCTTCAGCTACTGAGAAAATTGCCCCTGGATTAGAGGGAGAAAAGTCTCAACTGTGCTGGCATGCACAGTTGAGTTCCAGATTTTTAAATTACTAGCTGGCAAAACTTTGAAACCACATTGTATTATGCGCAGACACATGTAACCTGTCTTGTCTATCGCTGAGCATAATCCACTGCATGAATGGCTTTAGACGTTTGAAAAAGATGATTGAAAGATTACATTCTTTCACACATGAAAACTAATGTGATCTACAAAAGCGTTATGTTTCTTGGCTGCCATTATTACTTGGAAACATTATAACTCATTGCCAAGGGGCGGAGGGAACACCCTCTGAATATTTTATTTACATGGATGTGGGTCCCTTGTAGAGAAGCCCAATATAAAATTCAGTCTGCAGACAGTCAGACCAAGATAGAAAATGTCTTGGCACATTGAGCAGACCAAAGGACCATAAAGTGCAAGAATGTTGAGCTGTTGTCAGAAGGGCAAATAAGAATGTCATATGAGCATATGAAGCTTCCTATTGGTCTATCCAGCCCAGTACTGCCTGTTCTGATTTGCTCTTTCAGGCCTCAAGCAGTGGCCCTTGCTAACCCAGTGAGTTCTTTAAACTGGAGATAAAACCCAGGATCAACCCTGGAATCTTTTGCATTCAAAGCATGTGGTCCAGTGTTATAGTATGGGATACCACCAAACAAATGCCTGCAAACTGTATTTAAATACATAAATCTGTTGGTAGACAGGTATTCATTACAAGTATATGCATTCTGTTCTAGCAACAAACACACAGAGGGTAACTAAAACAATGTACAGGAGTTCTGCTAGAAATGATATGCCTGGTTGAGCTATAACAGGCTCACGTTTAAGAAAAGGCATGGCCAATATTTTTTTTATAGACCTGCTTGCTTGGAAGCTTTGCACTTAACTGCCTCATTGCTAAACTTGTTTTAGGCCTTGAGGATACCCAATTTATCTAGGAGAGAAAATCATAATTGCCTATGCCCAAAATTAAAAGGAAAATTGAAATTGCTTTAAATGATTGAGGACTTGAAGATGCTGAGTAGAACAAATTCTTCGGACTTTGTAGAAATGCCTCAGGTTTGGAGATAGGGAGCCAAGAAATAGAAGGCAAAGCAATAAATCTGCAATATGATTGCAGAAGAACTGGACTGCTATTGTTTCATTAGCACAAGATATAACTATCTAAGCCAGTTTTCAAAATTAACATCTGTATTGCAAGAGTGTGAGTTTGTAGCATCACATGGGTCATAAGTCTCTGAGCCATGCATTCCAAGGTAACTCACAACATGAAAAAAGAATTGCAACAAAACACATAGGTGCAGTTCAAATGTGCGGCCTTGTGATTGAGCACATACCCGTCTATTTGCGTCATCTGGAGGAGGAGACAGGAAGCATCTGTTTCCTGGTTTAAGCTAACCACACTTTGTTATGTCTGGACCGGGATCTGTGGTTAGTTTAAACTACAGTTTATTCGAACTAGCCAGGACCATAGACCACAGTGTATCTTTATTTGTTTAAGGAAACAGGTTAAACCCAGTTACAGGTAGGTAGCCGTGTTGGTCTGAGTCGAAGCAAAATAAAAAAATTCCTTCAGTAGCACCTTAAAGACCAACTAAGTTTATATCTAAGTTTGTATCTGAAGAAGTGTGCATGCACACGAAAGCTCATACCAAAATATAAACTTAGTTGGTCTTTAAGGTGCTACTGAAGGTTAAACCCAGAAGCAGATGCTCGTGACGTCTGCCAGAGAAATGGGGTGATTGCTTGACCTAAAACTTGATCCGGTCCATTTGTTATATTTCAGTGTTCCGTCCAAACGACATTACATCAGAAACAGGCCTCAACAAATTAAATTTACAATTAAAGCAGCAGGAGCAAATCCAATTTAAAACAGAAGGCTTTTTAATTTTTTTAATCTCATTAAATGGCTGGAAAAGCAACAGCATTTTTAGCTGACCTTTAAATGCCATCAAAGAGCATGCTACTGGCGCGGACAGGAGAAAGGCGTTCCTTAGACTTGGAACAACTAAGTAGGCCTTGCCTTCACCATCACCTCACCTCAGAACACCAATAACGAACGGGGCATGTTTGGATGAGAACCGACAGTCCTTCAGGTGCCCTAAGCCCAGACCACTTAAGATTCATAGGTAAAAATCAGCACTTTGATCTGTGCCCGAAAAGTAAGTGGTAGTCTGTGATGATTTTTTTTTCAATACTGAAGGTGGCAGAAGAAACTTGAGAAAATGACACTGAGGGAATTGAGCCTAGAGAGCTATATAATTTCTGTGTATTAAGTGCCCTGTGTTGATTCCTATGGTTGCTCCAGAAATTCAACCACTCCTGACTTGGAGTGCCTTTCAGGGCTCTTAAAACACTTCCTTGCGGGAGAGGCAAGCTTTTATGAACTCCCCTGAGCAATGCACGACCTTATTTGGATCAGAGCAATAGCTGGATTAGAGATGGGTGCATTGCTTCCACCCACCCACCCTTGCTTGTCCCTGCCAGCCCCCAAAGCACCCTTTCCTTCTTTTCCCTTCCCTTCCCTTCCAGGGATTGTGGCAGCAATAGCAGAAAAGGGACCAAGAAGTTAATTTTCCTTCCTCGTCCCAGCTCTCAACTATTGCTACTGCCAAACAAGAACGAAACAAACCAGTAATCCCCAACCCCAAAAAACTTAGTTGTTTGTGTTTGGGGTGACTTGAACCATATTTTCATTTGCTTAGGTTGGTTCTGAAACGAAATGAGAATTCCTTGCTTGAGAATCCTTGGCTGATCCTATATTATTTCAAATGCACATTTGAAATGTGGACGCCGCGTGGTTCATCTTGCAAAATGTATTTAACCCAGTGGTGGGTTAACGACACAGGTTTTTACCCTGACTCACGAACCTTTGATTTGCTACCAGGTTAAGATTTCACAAGTCGGAAAATGTTAACACAACCGTCAACCCGACTCAGTTCTTTGGAACCTTTAGAAGGAAAACACACCTTTATAATCATATTCCCAACATGAGTGAGTTTCTGTGGATCCTGGTGCGCCTGGCATAACATTCTTAGTACTTCAGCTAAGTGGCAGGAAATTGAGTTTGAAATATGAAGGTGAGGCATCAACCCAAGGACCACACACAAAAATTCCGGCTTGTCAGTCTGATGGAGTGAAGCAGCCCTTACTCTGTGAATTGAGTACTGTATTGGGTTTGGTTATAAAGGTAAAGGTAAAGGTAAAGGGACCCCTGACCATTAGGTCCAGTCGTGACCGACTCTGGGGTTGCGCGCTCATCTCGCATTATTGGCCGAGGGAGCCGGCGTACAGCTTCCAGGTCATGTGGCCAGCATGACAAAGCCGCTTCTGGCAAACCAGAGCAGCACATGGAAACGCCGTTTACCTTCCCGCTGTAGCGGTTCCTATTTATCTACTTGCATTTTGACGTGCTTTCGAACTGCTAGGTTGGCAGGAGCTGGGACCAAGCAACGGGAGCTCACCCCGTCACAGGGATTCGAACCGCCGACCTTCTGATCAGCAAGTCCTAGGCTCAGTGGTTTAACCACAGCGCCACCTGGGTCCCTGTTATAAAGGTAAAGGTAAAGGTAAAGGGACCCCTGACCATTAGGTCCAGTCGTGACCGACTCTGGGGTTGCGCGCTCATCTCGCATTATTGGCCGAGGGAGCCTTATAACTTAGTGCCAAATGAACTATGGTTTTGTTAGGTCTGGAAAACTCTACAATCTTAAGATGACATGCTTGTGGCAAATAGCTGCTTTACACAGAAGTACGGCCTGTAGTTTGCTTACTCTCTAGAAATTCTGTATATGACTCCTACCTTAATGGGGTTTGTTGGGGTGGGGACTCGCATGCATATGCATTTGGGGGTATTTAAATTTAAGCAGCCCAATGAGGACTGAGCATGATCAGTAGCCATGGAATGTACCGTGGGATGTTGGAAAAGGAAAAATGGAATGGGGCGACAGGATGAGATGATTGGAATGCCCTTCTTGGAGACAATGGGTGCCTGGAACTCTGAATAGGAAGAAAGATATACTGTACTGCAATATTTTGTTACAGGCCTCACTTGTAGTTTTATAGGTAGCGATTACAAAAGACTGCAGCTCTTCTTTGAAGTTGCTCCTCTTTTAAAAACAATAGGCTGGACAACAGATAAGGAGACTCAAATTATATCCAAATAGTACTGTACTTTACTGTACTGCTGTGAGTTTTTATCCATATAGAGAAATCACGGTACATACCAGTACCTGTAATCACCTGTGAAACATCAGTTTCAACAACAACAACAACAAATTAAAGTTCCTATAAATGAACAGTTGTTCCTGATTCATTGATCCATCTGGAATGATGAAACACACTAGTCTCTCCAGGATAGTTATGTGTTGCAATTCTTCAAATTTGATAGATCTCCTTTTATAGGAAAATTACGTCTTGTGCTTCAGTATACAGAACAAGCTGTCTGAAATACTTTTATAACTCCGCTGCCTCAAGAAAATCTGTGTTTCTTTTTCTTTTACCAAAAAAAGAAAAGAAAAAAGTGATCAGGGTTCTGTTACATATGTCCTTAATTCCATGCTAGTCGTTTTCCCTGGAATTACCATCTGTCCACTTAACTTTTTGCAGAGGATCCATGCAATGTCAAATTGTTGCAGTCTGTTTTGTGTGTTGTCCCCCCTCCAGGCCTGATCTGTGGTGATCCCCACCCCTCCCCACATTTTAGCAATAAAACACTGTCCAGTGTGGACAGGCAAAGTACTATCAAGGCTTTTTGTGGCCCCTGTGTGTTTAATTAAAGTTTCTTACTTGCAGATCCAGTCCATTTAATTGCTTCCTGTTGATCATGGTTTGTCATAATTGTATGCCGCCTTTACAACAAGAAGAACAGCGATACATCTTAGTTGGGGGATTAGTGATTAATAGGTTTACTCGATATATCATAATTTCATTATTTATATCCCACTCATCTGGCTGGGTTCCCCCAGCCACTCTGAGCAGCTTACAACATATCTTAAAACATAATAATAACAATAACAATAATAATAATATTTATACCCTGCCCATCTGGCCGAGTCTCCCCAGCCACTCTGGGCGGCTCCCAATCGAATATTAAAACAATACAGCACCTTAAAATCCTTAAAAACTTCCCTAAACAGGGCTGTTTAGCCCTGATGGCCCCAACATTGCTTTGTATTCATGCTGTGGGGTAATGGAAGGGTTTACCTTCTCATATATATTTTTCTTTTTTATATAGTGAAACATTGACATAAAAATGGAAAGAAAACCAATAATTAAAGCTCCTCACCCTTGCAGGAGCAGAAACCAACAATGATGCCATTAGCAGGCTGATGATTAGTAATCCCCAGCTGTAATAAACATAAATAAGGAAGGAAAAAGCTGAATCGGGAAACTATTAATTGACTTTGTGTAGGACCTTTGCCCAACAAGCTGTGATTGTAAGTAGAAGAAGAGTTTCGATTTGATATCCCGCTTTATCACTGCCCGAAGGAGTCTCAAAGCGGCTAACAATCTCCTTTCCCTTCCTCTCCCACAACAAACACTCTGTGTGGTGGGTGGGGCTGAGAGACTTCAGAGAAGTGTGACTAGCCCAAGGTCACCCAGCAGCTGCATGTGGAAGAGCGGAGACGCGAACCAGGTTCCCCAGATTACGAGTCTACCACTCTTAACCACTACACTACACCACCGCTCTTAACCACACACTATAAGTAAGCATTATAGAAAAATGTTGGCCATAGGGAAGGGCATTTCGGGGTAACGTGGCAGTTCTCTCTCTGGCTGTATGGACTCCCTGATTTAATTCCACTTCCAGCTAGTTACAGAAAAGTAATGCATCAGCAACGCTAAGGCTTGTTTGGATGCAACATTAGCACAGCAAGATAATGCAATTGAAATGCAGGCTTTATTAATTTGGGGGTGCAATAGCTAACTACCAGTATGGCTTTCCACCAAAGAGGCAACACTATCCACCTGCTAGTTCCTAACTCTTCCTATTCTTGGTGTTCCACCACTCCACCCCTTAAACTCCCTGAACTTGAGGTATTTTGTGCCTGTAGGCATTTCCTTCCATTGCTCTCTTGTTGGAAGCAACTGTATGTGAAAAGTGCACTTTTCAAAAACATATCATGCCAGAAAGGAAGGCACAAACTTCAGCCAATGAATCAGCTTTCTCAAATGAGAAGTGTGCATAGCAGTAGTGGGGAAATGATAAGATAAATGTAGATGAGGTAATTGTTTTGAGCATCTGGAATCCCTTCAGAAAACTGGTAGAAATTCTGCGTTGGAGGTACAGGAAGAAGTAATGTGTATATAAATATACGTGATAAGTAACTGCTTGTGCAGGGAATTCATGGAGCTACCTAGTTATAATCTTCTTTCTAAAAGGGTCTACTGAAGCATGATTATCGTTGCTATTACATGCTCAAGTGTCTCCCCCCCCCCCACTAAGCATGCAGCATGTTTCCAATTATTTTACTGTAGTCCAACTTTTTAACACACAGCAGATGCCCTGGCAAAAGCTTTGCCTGACTTAAGCATGTGTTAGATGTGGGATCTACCCTCTGATTAATTTTCCAGAAGAACGCATGTGTCAAGGAGGCTTCTAAAAAGTCATCTTTGCCGTTAGAGAGAGAGACAAACAGAAACCACGGCACAATATTTTCTGTACTTGTTTTAAAAGCGCCTTCCACTTCAGTTTAAGATTGTCCATGTATGCTGTTTAGGGAACTGGAGGGTGTGACATTTTCTTTAGTACGATATCGCACAGGAAACCAGTTGTTTCAGGGGACAGTGACTTTACCAGCACCCAGCAGCTTCTGGTTCTCACCCTGTGCTTAAATTGTGATAGCCTTTGGGAGTGCTGAAATGATCCCTTTTATCGTTAGGTAGCCCATTGTTTCTGACTCAGATGCTGGCTTGAATATTTTTGTGTTCAAATCCTACAGTTTTGCTTTTTTGTGCTTGTTATTTCTCAGCTTTGTTCTGGCTCTCTGATCCCCTCTGTGCTCCAGTCTTGATTATATTAAAAAACCTAATTTCTAGTTTCAAACCTGTTGTTGTTTAGTCGTTTAGTCATGTCTGACTCTTCGTGACCCCATGGACCAAAGCACACCAAGCACTCCTGTCTTCCACTGCCTCCCACAGTTTGGTCAAACACATGTTCGTAGCTTTGAGAACACTGTCCAACCATCTCGTCCTCTGTCATCCCCTTCTCCTAGTGCCCTCCAACTTTCCCAACGTCAGGGTCTTTTCCAGGGAGTCTTCTCTTCTCATGAGGTGGCCAAAGAATTGGAGCCTCAGCTTCACAATCTGTCCTTCCAGTGAATACTCGGGGCTGATTTCCTTCAGAATTGATAGGTTTGATCTTCTTGCAGTCCATGGGACTCTCAAGAGTCTCCTCCAGCACCATAATTCAAAAGCATCAATTCTTTGGCGATCAGTCTTCTTTATGGTCCAGCTCTCACTTCCATACATCACTACTGGGAAAACCATAGCTTTAACTATACGGACCTTTGTCGGCAAAGTGATGTCTCTGCTTTTTAAGATGCTGTCCAAATTTGTCATTGCTTTTCTCCCAAGAAGCAGGCATCTTTTAATTTCATAACTGCTGTTACCATCTGCAGTGATCAAGGAGCCCAAGAAAGTAAAATCTCTCACTGCCTCCGTTTCTTCCCCTTTTATTTGCCAGGAGGTGATGGGATCAGTGGCCATGATCTTGGTTTTTTTATGTTGAGCTTCAGACCATATTTTGTGCTCTCCTCTTTCACCCTCATTAAAAGGTTCTTTAATTCCTCCTCACTTTCTGCCATCAAGGTTATGTCATCTGCATATCTGAGGTTGTTGATATTTCTTCCGGCAATCTTAATTCCGGTTTGGGATTCATCTAGTCCAGCCTTTCGCATGATGAATTCTGCATATAAGTTAAATAAGCAGGGAGACAATATCCAACCTTGTCGTACTCCTTTCCCAATTTTGAACCAATCAGTTGTTCCATATCCAGTTCTAACTGTAGCTTCTTGTCCCACATAGAGATTTCTCAGGAGACAGATGAGGTGATTAGGCACTCCCATTTCAAACCTACCTGATCTGAATCTCTGCTTGTCCTGGAT
This sequence comes from Zootoca vivipara, assembly GCF_965207765.1. NCBI lineage: Eukaryota > Metazoa > Chordata > Lepidosauria > Squamata > Lacertidae > Zootoca > Zootoca vivipara. Next base: position 26,220,390 of record NC_142590.1, read on the forward strand.
GGGGTTTCATTACGATATTTTGTCAACTGCCTTTTAATTAGACATTTTCCGGATACATTTCATTCTGAACTTTTTAATTCCTCCCCCCCCCCCCAAGTTTAATCTATAGCTTGTCACTTGCCCTGGGGGCTGGACCATGCCAGTCAGTCTCTGGCACTCATGGGCCTTGGGAATATTTTCTCAAGCAGAGGAAAAACAACTTGGCTTTTAGCCTTTATAAATATAGAGTGCATAATGCAGTACCAATCTCCAACTTCTCCACTATGGAAGAAAGAAGAAAAAACCACCCTCTAATTAAAATGTTCTCAGGAAAACATCTGAGAGTAGCACTTTTTAGAAGTCCAGATGATCAATAAAAAGATTAGGCTTGCTGCACGTGTTAAGATGGATGTGAAAATATACCCCAATTGGTTTTGTGATGTCTATTAAATGGGCATTAAATGTGCTGAGGAAGGATGGTGCTGCAGGCTTTTATGCCTCCCTGGTTGCCAGGGCATGTGTGCAACCAATGCCTTTTCAGCCTGCAAGGCACCCCCCTCCCCAGAAGAGGCCATTCATTGGCCAATTTGAAATGCAGCAGCTGGTGGAAACTCAACGCTAGCTACTCAAGCGGCCAATGAGAATTCCCTCTGTGGCCGCCTGGCTATGTGCATTCCTTTCTCACTGCCCGGGGATGGCGACTGAGTTCGAGGGTCCGCAACAACCCAGAGGAAGGTGATCACCCAAGCAATGGTGCCCACCTGAGAGGTTACAGAACTGAGTTCCAGTGAGTTCCGGCTGAAAAAAGCCCTGCATATCAGTCTGCTACATTGCACTTCTAATACCTTGTTTAAATCTTTTAAAGATTGTCAGCTTCTGTTAGCGGTATTTGTGATCCCGGGCTCTTAGAGCTGTTCCATCAAACACCAATTTTAGAAGCTTTTAGAAAGACTCGATGTTTCCAATAATACTTGTTTTACAATTACAGCATCTTGAGCCTCCTAAAGTTTGGGTACTGCTATTGTTTGAAGTCTCAAAGGTATTTTCCCAGGGAAGAAGGAAAATATTGCAGCTGAGACCATTTATACACAGAAACACATCTGTATTGCAACTACCCTTTTTTCTTGGATGAGACTCCCAGTACCTAAGCAAGAAGCTTCAGAACTTGCACTCGTTTTGCTCTTGTCCTTTCCTTCTGCTCTGAAGATAGCCAGAATTATGACCTCCAGAATACTTATTTGGCGGTTGCTAAACTTCCTCTGTAGAAATATAGCATGCAAACAGTTTATGGGGCAGGCAGAAAGCTCTGTGCTTTTGTTAGCCAAATTAGTCTTGGGTGAGGCTTATAAATAGTTGCCTGTGGTTCATAAGGATTGCCTTAAAGGCACCATGTGAATAAGCTTTTTGTAAAACTTGAGAGTCTCTCTCGCTCATATTTTATATGGTTTGAGACATTTGTATTCTCCCCTTCCAAAGTCTTGAGGCACCTTTCAGCAAAATAAATAATAATACAATAACAAGAAAGCACAGTTTAAAGTAGTAAACAATCTTTACCCACCAAGCTGAATAATTGTCCAGACTGATTGGAGTTATTAGTTATATTAATATAGTGTTGGCAGCCCTAAGTTCCCCACTCCTAGGCCAGAAAATCGGATAATGTGTGACAGTTCAGCAAAATGAATTTGGGCTAAGCGCCCCCCACCCCCCACAGGGAACACTAATGAGTTCCATGAGCTCGTTTAAAATAAAGATTGGACCCATTCATTGTAGTGTCATTCCAGTGACACACTTGTGATGAATTTATGGCAGCTTGATGGGCTAGGATTAAAGTGATATTAAAACAGCTATGCTATTAGGATTCATGCTCTTCAAATACTAATCTCAAAGTTGAAATGTATACGGATGAAATCACTAGAAGACGTGAGGAAATAATAATTAGCTCCCACTAAACCCCAGTGGACCAAACTCTGTATCTTTGGGTGTAGGGAAAAGCACATACATTGATGATTCCGGTAATTGGCATGAGCTGATGCTCAAATATGAAGATATGAAATTAGAAACCCATCTACTTTTGTTTTCCCTGTAGGGTCCCATCGGCTTACCTGGTGAAACTGGATCATCTGGAGGACCCGGCGAGAAGGTGTATAATGAGATGCTAGTACTGATAATGTAATAATCACTCTGGCACACGTAATGTTGCAAATACAGTAAAATTGCAAAAGCTGCATTTGAGGGTTTTGATCTTGGTTAATCTTGCCAAACTTGCCAAGATGATGAAGACCTGTGCTTGGACCTCCCACCTCTTTATCTTTTTCACTAAAATCAGCTGCTGCCTCCTCCCAGTATGGAGAATAGGAGTTCCCCCTGTGCCATTTCCCCAATTATAAAGAACCCTTCCCCTGGAGCAGTTAGTTTTCTGAGCGGAACTCCTAAAGGAGTTAGGGGAAGCTTACATTTATTTGAAAGGTTTCCTTAATGGGGCAAATAGCACCTTTGAGAGTTGACTTTCATCAAAAAAGTGTATGAGGGAGGATGGGTTTTGGAGGGCCTGTGTGACCCCAATTGAGATTAAAAGTCTACAGCAGCTGCTAACAATTGAAAAATGGAAATCTACACCCTTGATCTTTGGTGTCTTGTCAAGTTTGGTCCTAAGTTACAAACTAGACACCTTTTGAACATGCACACATATTAGTGGTGTTTGCCTATGGTGTCTGTTGAATTGTAATGTTGTTGTTGTTGTTGTTGTTGTTGTTGTTGTTGTTGTTGTTGTTATATTTTATTAAATGTTTTTTTTATGGTTACAAGAGTATACGTACATTGTCTCAATTTTCAGATTGTAAAGTCCTGTCTGTAGAACAGTCATACTGAATGTGAGACTTTAATGTTGTATAGTATAAGGTTGAGGGAGAAGAGAACTGCATGAAAATAAATTCCTTCAGTAGCACCTTAAAGACCAACTAAGTTTTTATTTTGGTATGAGCTTTTGGTATGGCATCTGATGAGTGTATGCACACGAAAGCTCATACCAAAATAAAATCTTAGTTGGTCTTTAAGGTGCTACTGAAGGAATTTTTTTTTATTTTGCATGAAAATAAAAGACTGGCAAAGCAAGAAGTTTTATTCCAAGAGCATTTGGAACGTCTGGGAGATTAATAGCCTTATCTAATTTTAGAATACACAGTAGGGTTAAAGGTAGGTAGCCGTGTTGGTCTGGATCGAAGTAAAATAAAAAAATTCCTTCAGTAGCACCTTAAAGACCAACTAAGTTTTTATTTTGGTATGAGCTTTCAGTAGCACCTTAAAGACCAACTAAGTTTTTATTTTGGTATGAGCTTTCGTGTGCATGCACACTTCTTCAGAAGAAGTGTGCATGCACACGAAAGCTCATACCAAAATAAAAACTTAGTTGGTCTTTAAGGTGCTACTGAAGGAATTTTTTTATTTTACAGTAGGGTTAAGTTACATTTCCGAATGTTCTTATTAATACAGCCCTTTAAGTTTCTGAAGAATTCTTCATTATTCCTTTTCTTAAAATTGAAAACAGGAAACTATTATTTAAATGGATGTCAGGTTTCATTATGCTAGAAACCTAAATATTTTTCAGTGTGATCTAGCATATTTGTTATTTCTACCCTGAAGGGAAAAATTATTTCAGCCAGCTTAATGGCAGGAATTCAAAAGGAAATTCTAGAGAAAGAGAGGGATCCAGCATAGCGCTATGTGGACAATGTATGCAGGGAACGAGGTTTGCTCACGCAATGGGGCTGTCCCCTATCTCTCCTCCCACCCCTCCCCCTAAGTCAGGGCAGATTTGGGAGGAAGAGGGGAGAAGTCCTGTTGCACAAGTGGACCTTGTTCTGTGCACACAACAACTTAGTGGCATCCCACCCCAAAATTTTATTCTGTGATTGTATTGTATCTGACATGAAAAATGTGAAAAGTCACTTTTGTTATATGTTAACATCAAAGTAAAATAACTGAAAAATAAACTTATTTCCTCTCTTCAGGATATAACTAAGAGATGGATTTTAATAATGCCAAACAGTATGACACAGTAATTGCAATTGGTTGCTACTTAAGGATAAACTGAAAAGATTATTTTCAGATAAAACGAAAGTTTTGAATCAAGAGAATAAAGTATTGGGGTCATTAATCGGTTTTCAAATGGAAAGAAACCCTTAAGAGGCACTTATCCTTATCACAGCATTTGCTTATTTCTCTGTAACATATCGTTTTACATAGAGTGCTGAAATATTTTTCTCATAAAACTATTTTACACACATGAAAGTATTATTGTAAAGTGTATTTTGATAGTGCAACACCTTTTTTTGTCTGTTGTTGATAATTTTATTTTAATACACATTCCATTAGGGCTACACAAAGTGTTTGTATGCCAAAGTTGTTGTTATTATTTAGATTGGTGCATCGCCCTACTATACCTGTACATCTCATGATGCTTCACAACATGGGAGTTTTTCAATACTTGGGGGGCAGTGGTCAGCCAGAAGTATGAAACTATTCCCAGACTGAGAGCAGGGTCAGAGGTTTGTTGCCAAGCCAGGGAAATCAGATGATGCAAGGTTATAGTACTTTACTAACCACCCAAGGGCTGTGTTCTTAATTTTGTCCCCCACCCTTTAATTTCTAAATTAAAATTATGGTTCAACAGCAGCGTACACAGCAACAGAGCTGCAGTGCCCTTGGGGAAATAGGCTTGCTAATGATCCGTATAGTTAAAGCTATGGTTTTCCCAATAGTGATGTATGGAAGTGATACCTGGACCATAAAGAAGGCTGATCGCCGAAGAATGGATACTTTTGAATTATGGAGCTGGAGGAGACTCTTGAGAGTCCCATGGACTGCGAGAAGATCAAACCTATCCATTCTGAAGGAAATCAGCCCTGAGGGCTCACTGGAAGGACAGATCCTGAAGCTGAGGCCCCAATACTTTGGCCACCTCATGAGAAGAGAAGACTCCCTGGAAAAGATCCTGATGTTGGGAAAGATGGAGGGCCCAAGGAGAAGGGGACGACAGAGGACGAGTTGGTTGGAGAGTGTTCTCGAAGCTACCAACATGAGTCTGACCAAACCACGGGAGGCAGTGGAAGACAGGAGTGCCTGGCGTGCTCTGGTCCATGGGGTCATGTAGAGTCGGACACAACTAAATGACCAAACAACAACAATGATCCTGGGAACGATGATACATGATAATACGGCATCATTAGCAGGAGCACTTTATGGAAAATATGGCTGCGGCATGCTATGTTATCCTTCATAATATTGCCATGTAGATAAATCTGATTGGCGCCTTCTTCCATAAAATCATCACTTCTCTCTTCAAGTAGAGGAAGACAGTTAGTAGAAAAAAGGTCCCTCATCCAAGGCCAAGAAGACAGTTTCCAGTTTGCCTGTTTTGGAGGAGGGAACCCCAAATTCCTTCTTTACTTCATTGGAAGCAGGCGGAGCTCAGTTTAAGCCAAAAGAAAAGAAAAGAAAAGCAGTAGCAGGAAGAGAGCTTCCGCTAGCCAGAAGACCATGCAGGAATAAAGATGTCCCCTCATGGCATCATTTTTCTTCCAGCCAACGAGCAAGTGGTTCTTTCTCCCACCTCCCAGTATTCTGAGCCACACAGGAACCAACTCAGGAATACATTGAGAAACTGAGCACTTCATCTTCAGGATCTATAACTTTTTGTAAGCAAAATTTTCCAGAAAACTAGCCAGGAGTCCAACAACATCTGGAGGGCCATGCGTTCTCCACCCTGGCAGAAGAATTATATGACCAAGCCCCATTCTCCCACAACTAACCTTGTATTTTCTCACAGAGAAAGAAAAATGCAATGACAACATATCACTAAGTTTCATTTTTGTTGTTGTTTACCTTTCAGGGAGAGAGGGGTAGTCCGGGCCCAATTGGCCCTCCTGGGGAAAAGGGTATCATGGTAAGTAATTAATGGAAAGCAACTTTATATGCATATTTATGTTATTTGTGGCCTGAACAGTGAGAAATCTAGTACTTAGAAACTTACTGGAAATTTTCTACTTTGGAAAGAACTCTTGCAAGAAAAAGAAGGAAAAGCAGTGTTAGTTAATCCTTTTTAAAGAAGCGTTTTAGGACCAAGTCACATGTTAACTTCAAGGTGTTAAAGTCATGATTGCTTGGAGAGGCATTTGTGTGAAATAGCCTCAATTTAATACAAAATGAGAAGCTGTCATATCAAAGAAAATAGTAGACACATGTATTTTTGAAAAAACGAAACAAAACCTGTTGTGGCCCGATTTTTCAAGAAGCAATTTACAACTTGCCACTTTCACTGGGATAGAGTGTGCGCCTGGATATAATCGACAGGGCAACACAAGAAGTCTCAGAAATGATAAATTAGCCAGGCATATGAATAAAAATCTAAAGTATCTGAAGCTCTGGGAAAGCCAACTCTCCTACTTCAAAAATAAGCATCCGGCCAGAGCAATTAGCGACAATTGTTTCTGATAATAGCCATTCTCCTCCCTCGTAAATATTCTCATGTGTTTGTGAAGACCCAAAGGTTAAAGCCTTGAGTCTGTTGGGTATTTCTGACCTGCAGAATGAACATGGTGCTGGTAAGTTTCAAGCAGTCACAGGAGTTGAATTGTGAGCAGTGGGAGAAAACACATGAGAGCATTTCGGTGACTGCCATTCAACCAGACTAACCATTTCCTTCCATTTCAGGGATATCCAGGTCCTCCAGGAGGCTCTGGGGGTATAGGGCCACAAGGATTGCCTGTAAGTGAAACTTATTTTTGTTTGTTGGGTGCAGTGTATCACACATACAAATCACCCGACAATTACATATTAACCCTAGCTTTGTTGGTATACTGTGTATCATTGCAGAAAGCTGATGAAAATTCACCAACTGCAATTGTGGGGTGGGATGCAGACACAGCCAGACAAAACCAGCCATACTATACCACCATAATTAATAGTCAGCAAGTGTCAGCTCAGAAGAAGACATTTAAGTGCATGTTTAACAGAAGGGGCTTTGATATAATTATTATTATTATTATTATTATTATTATTATTATTATTATTATTTATACCCCGCCCTTCCCCAGCCAGGGTGGCTGGCACCAAATATGAATGAATTACAATAAAACATAATGGGGGGCACAAAAAAACACAACAACAAACAGTTAATTAAATTACAGCTTAAAATGCAGCTTAAAATGCAGCCTCATTTTAGTAGTGACCCATAAATCAAGACCATAAAGGGAGGAAACATCAGATATTCACCCGAGCCAGCTATTCATGCTGGTCCTACAAAAAAGCCAAGGGAAAATTTTTTATACCAGATCCCATATAAGGGGTCAGAGTGAGTCTAAGCCAAAGGCCAGGCGGAACAGCTCTGTCTTACAGGCCCTGCGGAAAGATGTCAAATCCTGCAGGGCCCTAGTCTCTTGTGACAGTGTTCCACCACGTCAGGGCCAGTGCTGAAAAGGCCATGGCCCTAGTTGAAACCAATCTAAACTCCTTGAGGCTTGGGACCTCCAAAGTGTTGTTATTTATGGACCTTATGGTCCTCCTCGGGTTATACCAGGAGAGGCAGTCCCGTAGGTACAAGGGTCCTAGGCCGCATAGGGCTTTAAAGGTCAAAACCAGCACCTTAAACCTGACCCTGTACTCCACTGGGAGCCAGTGCAGCTGGTAAAGCACTGGATGAATGTGATCCCGTGGCAAGGACCCCGTAAGGAGCCTCGCCATGGCATTCTGCACCCGCTGGAGTTTTTGGGTCAGTTTCAAGGGCAGCCCCGCGTACAGCAAGTTACAATAATCAAGCCTGGAGGTGACCGTCGCATGGATCACTGTGGTCAGATCAGGGCAAGAAAGGTAAGGGACCAAACTGCTTAATAAGGCGGACATGGAAAAATGCCACCTTTGCTGTGGCTGCAACCTGCGCCTCCACAGAAAGGGAGGTATCAAAGGTTACACCCAAACTCTTGTCAGAAGACGCTGGCACTAATTGAGCCCCCGCAAGAGATAGGAGTTGGCCCCCCAACCCCATGTCGTCCCGACCCAGCCAGAGGACCTCTGTCTTCGAAGGATTTAACTTCAACTGGCTCCCACGCAGCCATCCAGCCACAGCTTCCAAGCATCTAGTCAGTGTGTTCGGGGCTGAGTCCATCAACAGATAAAGCTGGGTGTCACCAGCATATTTATCAGCGGGAACAGTGATATTTTATTATTCTCCCTGCACGTTTCCTCTCAAGCCCTGGAACAGTGTGAGAGGTTTGTTGAATGGGCTGGGCTGAAGGGGGAACTGGCCAAAATCACTTTTCCCCATTTCTATGATATGAACGTTTCATTTGAATTGGAGCTTCTTCCATGAAATGAAGGGCACCATTACATCCAGCCTGACAGATTTTATCCTTTGCCACTATGACTTGATACTGTAGTGACTTGGAAATGTATGCACCTGTTAGTAACTCGTTTAAAATTCCTGACCTTTTAGTCAAGTGGGAACAGCATGACTTGCTATGTTATTGCATTGTGCTTCTTTAAAAAATATCAAAGAAACTTCACAAAACATATTAAAATAATAACAACTTGACTCTCATACAAGAAGTTTTCCTTAATCTGCTTCCTCAACCAACATCAACAAATATTTGGAAGGTGGTGGAACTTATATCACTAAAAAGTTGTGTGTGAATAGATTCTTTTACTTGGGAAATCGGGGGGGGGGATATATTTTTTCTGCCATAAAAAAAGCTTTGGATAGCTTTACATAAGTCTTAACCTAACCTAGAGAGAGCCCTCATATTCGGTCTGCTACAAAGTGAGTTTTTTATAAGAAAGGTTGGAAGAAAATATGATATTAAATGCAGTCTCCTACTCAGTTAACAATAAACGACTTTGTCCTTAGTGTTGAGCTAGTGACCTAAAGGGGATCTAATCAATTTCCTTTCATTTAGCAACATGGTTCTTAAGAACCCACTGCTTGCAATGCTATTTGGATAAAGTTATAAACAACATATTAATGTGCTTACATCATCACCACTTCCCATCTAGGAAAAAATTGTACAAAACGAATTGCTTAAGCAACTTGGAATAGGCATGGGAGGATTATTGTTTAATTGATTGATTGATTGATTGATTGATTGCCATTGGCTGGTATTGAAGCACTTCGGAATGCACTTATCTATGCAAAAAATTAGATTGTATTCACTAGCTGCCTCAACTGGCCTTCTGAAATTATTAACGTTGAAAATATATTTGTTTGTTTGTTTGTTTGTTTATAGGGTCCTTCAGGGGCAAGAGGACCTCCTGGACTACAGGGCCCCAAAGGTCAAAGAGTGAGTAGTAGTATTTTATTTATTTATTTTATTTGTAGCCTACAAAAAAATAAATCTCAGATCATCTGAAATATGATTCCAGTCCCTACAGCTATAATTGGTGTTTTGAAAGGAGCTCATGCCAGTAATCTAGGTAGGATAAACACACTGAATACTCCTGGGTTCTAAATCCACATTTTTCCCCTCACATTTTAAATACACATAGAATACACTATGCAGGGCAAATCACAGGTGAAAGTCTGTTTCCACATGCAGATTTCCTTCCTTGGTCTGGATAAAGGACCCATAGTACATCTGTGTGAGCTTTTTGAAGAGTATTTAAGTGATTTTAAAAGCTTTTCTAAAACTAGGAAAAACTGCAAGAAAGAAGAACTATTCTTTCCCTTATAACTAGCACGTTATCTTTATCTTTGCATGTTCATGCTAAGCCATGATTTGGCTTTGCATTACGTGCAAACTAGTTAATACAATCCACCATATGAGAAAGCTGTGGAAAATGGAACTCATGCAGTCGTTGAGAACTTTTGAAAACAGTAGGATTTGAGTGATTGTACTGTCAAATCCAGTTTTGCAATTCATGTCGGAAATGTAGCGGAAAAGCTTACATCTGGATGTTGGTTACTCTGAAGTTAAGTAATCTGAACAGAATCAGAAGGAAATAATTTATTATGTAAGTTTTATTTATTTTACAGTGCTATTGCTTCCAAGTCACCGATACTAGTACAGTGCTTTCTAATAAGCCTTTGCACACATAGGAGCTGGTGTTAACATTCAGAACTCTTATGCCAAACTTTAAGAACCACTTGACCTCATTTAGTATACAGAAAGGATAGAGAGATGATACGGAGACGATACTGTTAGCCTAATATTCTGCGTCTCAATTGTTGTCGTCCATGGAGACATGGTCTACCTGATTTCTGGTTCCCTTAGGTCAGGACTCCTTTCCCATCAGCCTGAGCCATCATGGCCAGAAGTCAAGGATGGTGGAAGTCACAGTCCAGAAACATCTGGAGCACTAGAAATATACCTATTCCTGCTTTAGACCCCCGTCCCCCACTTGCTTTTCAGTATGCTCAATTGCGACCAAGAGTATAAGCTCACAAGTGTTTGTTGGAATGTAGACAAAAATAATAGGTTTGGTGTATATATGGGGCTTACTCAAAGATACAGCTGTTAATTCAAATGATTTGTTTTTCTGCAAAAAGCATAAGTAAATGAAATAACCATCATGGTGCTTCAGTGGTACCTCTAGTTACAAACTTAATTTGTTCCGGAGGTCTGTTCTTAACCTGAAACTGTTCTTAACTAGAGGCGTGCTTTTGCGAATGGGGCCTCTTGCTGCCGCTGCGCCGCCAGCACGATTTCCATTCTCATCCTGGGGCAAAGTTCTCAACTCGAGGTAACTCTTCCAGGTTAGCGGAGTTTGTAACCTGAAGCATTTGTAACCTGAGGCATTCGTAACTCGAGGTACCACTATATATGTTTCTGCATACCTTGAGGGTCCTCTGAGCACGTAGAAAACACAGTCTTGTTTTTAGTGGCCCTGTTTCCCTTCTAAACTGAAAGGCATTCAGACTTCTGAGTTCTCTTTATTAGAGTGGGCTACGCTTAGTGGCCAAAATACACTGAGCATCTGTTTGGTGGAGGTGGGGAGGGAATGGAAAAATGGGACAGAGGGGAAAGTGTTGTTGGACTCACAAGTCAACTTTATGTAGCGTTGTATCTCTCAGCCCCTCATTTGCAGTATGGGAACAGTGAAGTCAATCTACCCTAGAAGATTGTTGCAACATTTTTGGATATTAGATGTTTAAATTCTTCTTACAACTCAATATAAACACTACATTTAAGTGTGCAATGTCCTGTTAACTTTTCTTCGAAACAAAGCTGACTCAATGGCACTGGGCGGGGCAGGCAGTAGCTGCTGTTTGGCAAAGTTACGCTTTTGACTGCTTTGTTTATATGGAATCGTACAGCAGACAGCCCAGCAGAAGTGACCATAGCCAAGTAGCTTAGTGCATCCATTGTGCACTCCCTGAAAATGTGGGATGCCAGCAGTGAGTCACACTGTGCTATTTATAGAAATACTACAACTCTGCTTTCTTTCTTTCTTTTTTTAGGGAAGTCCAAGAGTCCACTCCAAATGTATTATTATTTTGGTCTGTTATAGCAAAGGGGTTTATATCAGTTTCAAACTCCTGGTACCTGCTGGTGTACATAACCAGCTTGTTTGTATTAGAACAAATATGTAGGGCCTCTTCCCATTGCACCTGAAAGGTTTAGAAAAATTATCTGTATTGTGGCTCCTGAGAACTGATTTGGAGTGACTCTCCTCATTCTCCGTAGATAATTCCCAGGCAGCGGTGATGGGTGATGGTTTACTAACTCTTCAGGATGTTTTCTCTAGGGCCTCTATAATGTTATGGAAGAGCATCATTGGTTGTTCCTGAGTTGGCAAGACCCATCGCTTGATAACAACAAGAAATAGCCTTTAGCATCATCATTCCAGTACAGTCATACCTTGGAAGTCAAACGGAATCTGTTCTGGAAGTCCATTCGACTTCCAAAACATTTGGAAACCAAAGTGCGGCTTCTGATTGGCTGCAGGAAGCCAATACAGGTGGAACTCAGAAAATTAGACCCTACTTGCCCGCGGACTGTCTCGCCAGAGTGGTGCATGCTCTAGTTATCTCTCGCTTGCACTACTGCAATGCGCTCTGTGGGGCTACCTTTGAAGGTGACCAGGAAGCTACAATTAATCCAGAATGCTGCAGCTAGACTGGTGACTGGGAGCAGCCGCCGAGACCACATAACACTGGTCTTGAAAGACCTGCATTGGCTCCCAGTACGTTTCCGAGCACAATTCAAAGTGTTGGTGCTGACCTTTAAAGCCCTAAACGGCCTCGGTCCAGTATACCTGAAGGAGCGTCTCCACCTCCATTGCTCTGCCCGGACACTGAGGTCCAGTGCCGAGGGCCTTCTGGCAGTTCCCTCACTGCGAGAAGCCAAGTTACAGAGAACCAGGCAGAGGGCCTTCTCGGTAGTGGCACCCGCCCTGTGGAACGCCCTCCCACCAGATGTCAAAGAGAAAAACAACTACCAGACTTTTAGAGGACATCTGAAGGCAGCCCTGTTTAGGGAAGCTTCTAATCTTTAAGAAATTGGTGTATTCTAATATTTCTGTTGGAAGCCGCCCAGAGTGGCAGATGGGTGGGATATAAATAAATTATTATTATTATTATTATTATTATTATTATTATTATTATTATTTCATCAAAAAGTGCATTTATTTCAGTAATGCAACTTATTATTATTTATTTTTCTTTTAATTTTTACAAATGCTTTCTTTTGGAAATTCCACAGTAATAAAACAAATAGTTACAATAATACAAAAATAAACATCGCTATTACATTTCACTAATTACATTCCATTTATAATTAACTCGCCTAACGACAAATAATTACAATTACAACAAATGAAGGCTTGATATATCTTGCTTTGCATGTCATGCATCTATCTGATATATTGGTTTCACCTTTTAAGTTGCGTTACTGAAATAAATGCACTTTTTAATGATATTCTAATTTTTCGAGTTTCACCTGTAATGTGGTTACAGAAGTATTTCTGACCCATGATGGAATTTGTGCTTATTGTTAATTATTTGTTTTTGGATGAGGTACACTTTATTGCTGTACAGCTCCTGTACAGAAGCGCTTCGCTTTTTTAAAAGTGAAAAGCAGCAGTGATATGCCATTTTGTGAGCCTTTTATTTATATTGAATTCTTTGTGAGTGTGTGGATGTAGTTTTAGCCACATTGCAGTTGCTTTGAATGGCCGGGGGGGGGAGGGGAGAGACAGCAGGATGCTATCCACCTGCATGCACAAAAAATGGTATAAATAATTACATTATCTTCTGCCTTGCTTTTGACATATCCCTTCCATGTAAATGAATTGAGATTTGGGCCATAGCAAATAACAAGAGGGATAATATAATTGTAATGGAACTCCTTACCCTTTCCTGCATATTCCTTACCACATTTCCACATTAATTTGCTATTTTTTATTTAATTTTTTATTTAAGGTCATTATGAAAATTCATCAGGGTGTTAGTGTTGATTTGTTGTCTGATATACACATTTTTGCAAAACACTTTCCCCCAATATAATGCATTTTTATAAGTTATTTTCATGAATATATGCGTTTTATGCATACTTTCCCTACTATATACATTTTTGTACCCATTACTTGGTTGCAGAACTGCATTGCAAAATTCAAAGATGTGCGAATTTCAGTTCACATATTGTTTCAGAAAGTGCACAAAACAACTTGTTTTCATGAAAACAGTAAGAGAGCTATTGCTGGAAATGCTGCCAACTTGAGAGAAGCCTTTCTCCCTAACACACACACACACACACACACACACACACACACACACACACACACACAATTGCACCAGTACTGAAATGCCCTTTTTATATACCAGAAATTCATTTCTTAATTTGTAGGGACCAAGAGGCCAGGATGGTCCTCTGGGAGAGCAAGGAACACAAGGCATTAAGGTAATATTAATTTGTTCTTCTTTTGCACTTCAGAAAGTTTGTCATCATGCTGCTTGAAGGTGAATGAAAGCGGAGACTGTTGAGATGTTGTTGCTTTCAGCTCTGTGTGGTTCCTGTGTTGAGCATTCTTGTCGGCTGCTCATGAGAACTAGTGTGGAAGTGATGTATACATTTTAAAATAAACAATGGGAGTGCTTGGTGGAATTCAGCATAGCACTAAGGTGAACATTTCATCAGTGCAAGGATTTTTCCTTATGCACAATAATGTTTTTCCATTACCTCCTCCCCCCACTCCCCTAAATCTGTTCTGGGGTTCCCACATACAAAGCAGGAGAGGGAAGGTCCCATGGCTCAAGCAGAATTCCTTGTTCTGATGGGACTTATTAGTAGAATATTGATCTCTGCATTTCCATGTCTATGTACATGGTGACAAAAGGCCCATAGTTTGGGACAGGCATAGGCAAACTCCGCCCCTCCAGGTGTTTGGGACTACATCCCTAACAGGGCCAGTGGTCAGGGATGATGGGAATTGTAGTCCCAAACATCTGGAGGGCTGCAGTTTGCCTATGGCTGGTTTAGGATTTAAAAGACAAACTGAAGAAACTGTCGACTTCTCATTGTAAATTTACAATAAATTGGCTTTACATTGCCTTTTTTCCCCCCAGGGAGAGAGTGGTGACACCGGGAAGAAAGGCATCCCAGGACTCATTGTGCGTGCCAGAGAAGTAGTGTTCTTTCAGCATTTATATTTACAGTTGCAATTGTAGCCAGAATGCTTCTTAGAATTTTTATTTATTTATTTACATTACCATTCTCTTAATTTTGTCTGAGCAGGGCAAAGCTGGAAACCCTGGAGAAAGAGGTAGCCCAGGAACAGCAGTAAGTTCTTCATACTTAGGCAGAAGATTTCTTTATATTGCCATTGTGCCCAAAACCTAATTATGTGTGCCTGTATTATTTTGCATTTTTCATCTGAAGGACTTCAGTTATGATCTAACTAAGCTTCCCTGCTATATTATTATCTGCTACTGAGGACAGAATAATTGTTCCTTTTGGGGGGGGGCTGGTGGCTTCAGATTGAGCAGAGACTTGAGAGAAGTGTAGGGGACTATTTAACACTTTCATTGACATCAGTTAATCCCCTTCAGACTTCCAGAAACACTTTTCCCAATACGGCAAGAACATCAGAGCAGCATATTCTCTCTCTCCCCCCCCCCGAAAGAAAAGCAGCTGGTGGGGGCAGGTTTGAGCAAATAAGTATTTGGCAAATAAAGAGTTGAACAACCGCTTCCCCTCTCCTGCCAATCCTCTGTTCACACTGAAGCCATCAAATGCTGCTTTGCACTGTAAAAAGAAAACCTTGGGAAGAGGAGGGGACAGTTGTGAGTTTGCACTTTAACAGAGTTCAAGTGGTTTGCTCAAAATAATAATAAAAAGGCATATAAATTTACTTGCCCAAGAGATTTGATTTTCAAATGTTATAAAAAGTGGCAGAAGGAGCAGACAGGGGAAATGATTTGTTGCTGATTGAACTGGTGACAGAATGGCAAACGAGGCAATGTTAGCAGAAGCAGCTGTTTTTCCAGCAGGAGGGTCACTGTTGCTGACTGGAAGGAGAGCGGAGGGAGGTAGGCATGGTGCAAACACACAGATGCAGCCAATCTTGCACTCCTTCCAGTACATTTGCACTGTACTGACCTCCTCCCTCTCCGCCTCCTGGTCAGCAACAGAGGCCCACCAGCAGAGAAGCTTGTGTAGCAAATCCACACTATCTGAAGAGCCAGTTCTGCAGTGTAGGATCTAAACTGACTGTTGAGTACCCTATGGATAGGAACTCCACCATTCCACACTTGTGGATATCTGTGGCTGATCACCGTTGTAGGCAGAATGCTGGACCTTGGCTTGATCGAGCAAAGTAGCTTGTATTTTCTCAACCGTCTTTCTTAAGAGAATACGGCAAAGTCACACATGGAAATGTGGGGTTTTCTTGGAGAGTCATTTTAAAAAGATGAGAGAACTTCCAAAGAATATAGGCTTTTTTAAAAGGGGAAATAAAAATCTAGAGAAACCCAAAATTTCTTGAGAAAAGCTGGTGTGTTTGCAAAAGGGGAAATAAAAATCTAGAGAAACCCAAAATTTCTTGAGAAAAGCTGGTGTGTTTGCAATGCACTGTTACACTTCAGTCATTCTGATTAACATTGCCATTGATCTACTTGACATGTTTTCCTGCTGTTTTGTTGTTGTTGTTGTTTAATTTGGAAATCTGCTGCCCCCTTCCTGTGGCTATCTAAAGTGCCACAAGCATGGTCTTTATTGTATTCATTTGAAGAACATTTGAAATACACAGTTTACTAGAAAGTAAGAAAACCTACAGAGAAGAAACACTTTTCAGCATTATAAAAGAGGTGCATTGTTTTGCCTTCTAAACGTGTTGCTATGCCCATCTGCTTTGGCATATTATTGCTTCCATTTTGAACTTTTAAGAATGATATGTAAAATCAAGCTACAGTAGGCATAGCCAGTTTTGATGTTTTTTAAATTTCTATTCAGTTATCATGGATAGTATTTGACTCAAAATAGACCTATTGAACTTAGTTTTTGTGTGCATTCATTTCTTCAAATACTATTAAGCTTTTTTCTGTTTTTAATTGGCAAAGCAGCTAACCAATTAACCACAAGAGTTAATTTGGTAAGAGCTGGGGAGAAAGCCATAAATGTCCATGAAGGGATTTTGTGAGCAGTGATTTGATTGTGTAGGCCAAGGAATGTAATGCCTTTTAAATGGAATTTGAAACAACTTTTTTCCCTCTGTTGGCTTTCTGCTTTTAGGGTTTGCCTGGTCCTCCAGGAAACACAGGAGACAGTGGTCCTATGGGTGAACCAGTAAGTTGATTTCTATGATTTCTCCACTTTCACGTGCCATGCCGAATTCCTTGGAAAACAGATGTTGCATTTGCACTGTAATTAAGTAGACCTTGTAAAAGGAGCTACACTAAGGCTTCAGCCCTTTGCACACATACCTTGGAGTAAGTCCCATTGTATTCAATAGGGCTTGCTTCTGAGTAAGCAAGTATAGGCTTGTGTTGCTAAACCTGTCATTTACACATACTAATTTGTACTTGCAGTCTGTTTACATGATTATTTTAGCCTATGGTAGTGCATGAGAAAAATCTGCTCATATTGGTGCTTAGCTACTTGAGCTTGTAGTAGTCTAATCGTTTGCACCCACCACCAGATGAAGCAGTCGGCTTTTTCTGGCACCCCCGCATATAACTTTGCAGTGCCTGCAGTAATGTTACAGGCACCTAACGTTGCATGTGGTTGGAAGATACATACAACTCAGTCAAATGGAAGAGCAATGCAATCGAAGATTTTCACGTCGCTGCTCTGCATCCCTGCTCATGCCCTCTGTTTCTCCAACTCTACCTTTCTCACGCTCCCCAAATTCCATTGTATCCTTAAATGACTGCATCTCTATTCCAGCAGTGCCCCTTATGGGAACACTCTCCTAGAACACTTAGATCACAGATAGGGAAACTGTGACCTTACATATATGGCTGGACTGCAGATCCCGTCATCTCTGGCAATTGGCCATATTGGCTGGGGATGATGGGAATTAGAGGGCTACAGCTTCCTCCTCCCTGAAGTAGGCGATATCAATGTTCTCTCCTTCTCCCTTCCTGTTTGTGTACATTGATGCTGCTGTATAAAATACTGTTTGTGTTATTATGCTGTTCACCCACATTGTTGTGTGAGGTTGTCAGCATGCATAAGCAGTTGGTCTGAGTTTAAGAGCATCGCTTTAGCAAAACTTATCCAACAGAAGTTAGGTTGGTACAGTCCTTTTCTTATGCAGCTCCGTGTTGCTTGGAGGTAGACACATCTACCTTACATGTTTATATAAATAGTTTTTAAATGCTAATGTTAGGGGCTTCTGTGTTGCCTCTGCCTCTAGACATTCTGTAATTTTAGAGCTGCATGCAATTGGCCTGTTAGTACTTTATCAAAAAGTATTCTGCTGTAAACACCAGACATTCTTTTGCTGAAGAATGTCTTCTTGTTCTCATTTCCATATGGATCTTCATTTGTTTAAAACTACTGAAAATGCAATACAATGTAGAATCAATTGAAAGGTGTAAACACAATGAAATCCAGAAAAGGCGAACAAATGTCATGCAGTAGTATGTTGCTTCTTGATTGAGGCAGCACTATTATTTCACATGTCAAAAAGTCAACATTAATTCTGAGATTTCATTGTTCTGAAAAAAGTACCCTTCCCAGTAAGTGATGTACATCAGCAATATAGTTCTAAGATTTACACCACTGTGAATTTTTCAAGGTCTAGCTTTGTGCCTACTTATCTCAGAAGTGTGCCTGCAGGCATTTGTTGCATAACCTTTTTTGGCTAGAAATACAATATAAATCTAGCAGGCAGAGGGTGAGAAAAATCATATTTCACAGCATAGTGAGGGGAAAATACAGATATATGTGTGGGGGTGAGTGTGTTATCTATATATCATGTGGGACAATCCCTCATGCCTATTTTCACTGCATGAGCTCAGGAGGAAAATGTGAGCAGCTAAAGGGATGAGGACCGTGAGGTGTTCCAGATGAATGTTGGACTCCAACTCCCATCATCCCTGACCATTGTCTATGCTGGCCTGGGGCTGATGGGAATTGCAGTCCAGCAGCATCTGTGGAGCTACAGGTTCCCCATCCCAGTGTCAGAAGGTTGAAATGACAAAATCTAAACCATGCTGAAAGGAGAGCCATAGAAAATCTCAGGAACAACCCAGACATTATAATTAAAGAGGCAGACAAGGGTGGAGCTGTCGTCATCATGAACAAAACTGATTACATCCAGGAGGCCCACAGACAACTTTCCAATACTGCCTTTTACATGAAATTGGACTCAGACCCCACACAAGCATACAAAAAAGAACTGAACAAGATTATTAAGGAGCTACCCCTACACATCCAAGAACAGATCCTCACAAACACACCAGCGGAACCTCGGCCAGGAACTTTCTATCTTCTACCCAAAATACACAAACCAGGAAACCCAGGACGCCCCATCATCTCAGGTATTGGCACCATTACAGTGGGTGTTTCCGGCTATATGGACTCTGTTCTGAAACCATATGCTATCAGTGCTCCCAGCTACGTACGTGACACCACAGATTTTCTGAGGAAAATACAATATTTGAACAATCTTCCTAACAATACTATACTAGCCACTATGGATGTGGAATCTCTATATACCAACATCCCACACAATGATGGTTTACAAGCCATAAGGAACACCATTCCAGATAAAACCACAGCGGACTTTGCTACCAAACTCTGCCACTTTGTCCTTACCCACAACCACTTCAAATTTGGTGATGACCTGTTCCTCCAGATCAGCGGCACAGCCATGGGCACCCGCATGGCCCCACAGTATGCCAACATCTTCATGGCAGATTTAGAACAACGTTTCCTTAACTCCTACCCACTCAAACCTCTCCTGTACCTGCGATACATTGACGATATTTTTATTATCTGGACACATGGACAACAGACCCTGGAAACCTTCCACCAGACATTCAATGACTTTCACCCCACCATCAACCTAACAATGAACCAATCTATGCAAGAAATACATTTTTTGGACACTACTATAAAAATACAGGATGGACATATAGACACCACCTTATACAGAAAACCAACTGACCGACAAACATATCTACATGCTTCTAGCTACCATCCCAAACATACCAAACAATCCATCGTATACAGCCAGGCCTTACGTTACAACCGCATCTGTTCCAACTCTACAGACAGAGAATCTCACCTAAGAGATCTACAGCAAACCTTTTTAGAACTAAAATATCCACCTGATGAAGTTAAACAACAGATCAACATAGCCAGACAGATACCTAGAGAGAACCTGCTGCAAGACAGACCCAAAAAAGAAAATAACAGAACACCACTAGTCATCACATACAGCTCCCAAGCTAAAACAGTACAACGCATCATCAGAGATCTACAGCCTCTCCTGGACAATGACAGCTCCCTTTCTCAAGCTCTGGGAGGAAGACCTTTCATTGCCTACAGACAGCCACCCAATCTTAAACAACTCCTCACCCACAATAATACAACCACCAGACTTAACATGGACACTGGTACCAGAGCCTGCAATAAACCCAGATGCCAACTTTGCTGCCACATACACCCAGACAACACCATTACTGGCCCCAACAACATCCAACATACCATCTCAGGACTATTTAATTGCTCATCCTCTAACATTGTGTATGCCATCAAATGCCAACAGTGCCCTTCAGCTCTCTATATTGGACAAACAGGCCAAACCCTACGCCAAAGGATAAATGGACATAAATCTGACATCAGGAACCAGAAGACAGAAAAACCAGTAGGAGAACACTTCAATCTCCCAGGACATTCTATACAAGATCTCAAAGTAGCTGTCTTACTACAAAAGAATTTCAGAAATAGACTGGAAAGAGAAGTTGCTGAATTGCAACTTATCACCAAGCTCAAAACCATGGAGGGACCTGGTTTGAACAGAGATATCGGATTCTTATCTCATTATACATGATAAGCGATCTTCAGCCATCTCAACCCTTGCTTTTTCATGCAAAACCATTTGCAGTCGTTTGCAGTCATCAACAGCTATCAGTCAGTCAATCACCCATTTCCACCACCCTTCTGAGTGATGCCCCCTCCCCCTCCCCATCCCCACCCCTCCCCACCCCTTCTCTACATAAGTGCCTGGAAACTTCCATTTCACTGTATCTGAAGAAGTGTGCATGCACACGAAAGCTCATACCAAAATAAAAACTTAGTTGGTCTTTAAGGTGCTACTGAAGGAATTTTTTTTATTTTACAAAAAGCAAAGAGGTGCTTGTTCTGTCTTCTTAAAAACTTGGGCAAGATGCTCCAAGCCAGGGGTCTAGACTTAGCTCTTCACCTGTTGTTGGACTACAGCTCCCATTATCCCTAGCTAGCCGCACCAGTGGCCAGGGATGATGGGAATTGTAGTCCAGCAACAATTGGAGACCCAAGTTAGAGAAACCCAGCGTCTAAGCAACCAGTCATAGAATCATAGAACTGTGGAGTTGGAAGGGACCCTGAGGATCATCTAGTCAAACTCCCTGCAATGCAGGAATCTCAACTAGATCATTCATGACTGATGGGCATTTGCTCTGGAATTCTGTGCCCTTTTTAGTGCATAACAAAGTCCCTTCCACTGAGGTTGCAAAGTAGTACTGGCCATACTTTGAAAGGGATTTCACCTCAGTGTCACACCGCCTCATTAAAATCTGTGCTGGTGACCGCGTGTTCTTAGTTGCACCTGAGCTTTCCAGTATTGTTCACTTGCGTGCTTTGACTTCTGGTTTTCCACTGGAGTCATGAGAAAAAGGTGTCTGTGCCAAGCCTGTCTGAGCTCCGTGGGAATAGTATGGGGGGGGGGGGAACATTTGCCTGTTCGATCAAACCCTAATCTTCATGACACCCGAAGCAGCAGAATACAGCGGAGGTGCTCAAAGCACTTAGGTTGCCATATGGATTTCTGCCTAATGGTGAAATTCCAATTCCTTGAAGTAATTTGGACCTTGTTTTAAAATTCAGGAAGGCACCTGTTGATAAGTTCTCAGCAGTATCCTGTTTACTGTGGTGCTAGGGGGGAGAGGAATTTCCTACCCCACCACTTAACTTTGTCTGTGATTGCTACTCTGCCTGTCTCTCTGCCTTCTGTCAGCTTTTCCATGGGTTCATTTGCTTTCCCCACTTTGCGATATAGGCTTTCCTTCTCCTCCTGCTCCAATGTGGCCTAGTGGTTAGACTAGAACAGGTGTGCCAACTCCTAGGGGCCAAAGCAGTTTCAGCACTCTGGCCAATATTTGTTTTAGGAGTCTGGGCACCATCAATCTTCAGAGGGCATTCGGCTCTGCCCTCTGGCTCCTTGTTACATCGGGATATAGTGTTGGGCCCCCTCAATTGTCTTGAGACGATGGCAGCTCTGGACTAGAATCTGGGAGACCACAGTTCACATCAATCAGGATGCTCACTAGGTAATCTAGAGGGCAGTCACAGCCTTTTTAGATAACTTACTTCACAGGGTTATTATGGGTATAAAACGAGAGGGAGGGAGAACCATAAAATGCCTCCCTGAACCCTTTGGAGGAAAGGTGGGGTAAAAATGTAAATAATAATTAATAAATAAGATACAGGGTTTCATTCACCCTTGGTGGTTTGCATTGTTTTGTTTTGTTTTGTAAATATGCAGATAAAACTGATAAGGGTCCCCTTCCCCATCTTGTATGTTTTGCTAGAGATTAGAGAGGAGGGGTGGTGAATAGAATGACGGGGGGAAGTATGCAGATGACAGGGAAAGCCAGGTTTCTTCCACAAAATCACCCTCCCATGTTATTAAAAAAAAACAGTTTCCGAACTCAGGTGAAAGACTAGCACTGGTTAATTTGCATGTAAAAGTTTCCAAACTGCCACTAGGCTAACATGTACCGTAGGCGGTTTTTTTACAAATAATAATAATAATAATAATAATAATAATAATAATAATAATAATAAATGCTCACTCTTTTCTTTGAACTAACGACTAACAAGGCTGTTATTTGTAGTTACTTTCACTTAATTAAATTCCAGGCTGCCTTAACAAAACAAAGCAGAAAACAAATTACGTCCTATCTAAACAAAGTCTATACTGTATTAGTCAAAAGGAGGACAGAATAACAGAGACAGAAAGCTTATTTCTGGTCCAAGTTGGAAGAGAATAATCCTTAGGCGGAGCAGACTGATTCTCGTATATATTCTGATTTGCGCTAATTTTGCAGGTATAAAAGCAACACTTCCATTCACTTCTTATGAGCAGAGCTGCTGTAGTAAATATTGTACTAGTTCCTACAAAAGATAACTGAATGGCATGCCTACATAAACTTTTGTTTAACACTAGGGACCAAGGGGACAACAAGGTGATGCTGGTCCTGTAGGAGAACCAGGCTTTGAAGTAAGTATTTCACAGGAACACCTTGTTTTATTGCGCTTCGAGTTACTGTGCTCTGCAGATATTGCTCCTTACAAAGACACGGGTGTGACTGTCTTCAGGCAGCCCGGTCACTTGCTGGCCCTGGGAGGGGAGCTGGCTAGGTTTATTGTACACTTCATAATGCGTGCATTCTGTATATGTGTAAAGAAGAAGAAGAAGAAGAAGAAGAAGAAGAAGAAGAAGAAGAAGAAGAAGAAGAAGAAGAAGAAGAAGAAGAAGAAGAAGAAGAAGAAGAAGAAAGAAGAAGAAGAAGAAGAAGAGGAAAGGCTGGGTCACAATTTGCCCCGACGGTCTAAGGACAAAGAAGTGCCAGGAGTCTGGCATGAGTTTATTGAAAAAAAGGGAGGAAATGCATACAGTTTTAGGATAGCCACCTTCAGCAAAACTGAGTGTTCCAAGGCAACAGGTGTGCGAATTAGAATGATGCCGATTAAGTGTGCCCGTTGGCTATCACACAGGGAAATAGTTTTTCTGGGAAAGGGGTTGGAAGAGTGTTATCAGATGTTCAGCTATGCAACACAACTAGGATGCAACACATAGGGAAGGATGTTGGGATGTGAACAGGACAGATGTCTGGAAGGAAAGCAGGTGCAAGGGATCATCAGTGGCCATTGTTGACCTGGACAAGGTAAGAAACACCAAGACCTCTAGAAGAGATAGCATTTAAGCACCTTAGGTTTTATGGGACATTGTAGAAGCCCCCTATTAATGCACAAACCTGTTGGGAGAAGTGTACCTCCAATTTTAATCCCTCCCCCTCTAGTTGTATGATCCTCTTTGTGTGCTCCATCTTGCTTTTATGTTGGGAAGCATTTAGTGGTGGACAGTGAATAAGCTTGCTTATGTTTTCAATTCAGGGACCACCTGGCCCAGAGGGGGACCCAGGGCCACAAGGAGAACCAGGCACAAAGGTAATTGTTGGCATGCTGCTTCAGGGAGACCTTCTGGGATATGGGGAGAAAGAGGTGGGGAGTTGCCTCTCAGGCCACATTTGATTAGATCTCAGGCGCACCTGAGTATGGCATGTTCTTGCTGAGATGAATGGCTATTGTTGAAAATAAAATGGGCCTGTGTGCTATAGGTATGCATGCCAGGAGAAGAAAGAAGAAAGGCTGCCAATTTCTCTATTGATATAATTGAGTGAGTGAGGTATAAATAAGGCAGACCAATAGAGATGCTTGCAAAATTCTAAAGTACTTGTTGCAAATCTACCAGCTTGTGTTGCTGCAAAATAATCTTTCTTTCTTTCTTTCTCTTTCTTTCTTTCTTTCTTTCTTTCTTTCTTTCTTTCTTTCTCTTTCTTTCTTTCTCTTTCTTTCTTTCTTTCTTTCTTTCTTTATCACATTTTCTCAGTAAGAGCCCAGGACAATGTAAATCAAACATATGAAAAAAATGCAATAAACCAGCACTAATCACACACACACACACACACAGAGAGAGAGAGCATTTGTAATAGTTTAATTTGAAAAGAAATATGTACATTATTGGTGTACATTATTGATGTACCCCTTATTAATTTGTGAAAGCCTGAGCAAATTTAAAATGTTTCAGATTGATGTCTAAAGCCCAGCAATGTGGGAAACAGACACACTTCTAAGTAAGGATGAAGGATGAAATTGATTTTACTACCATTTTAATAAGATGCTGCCTGAGTCCTGCCTTCTTGAGCCAACAGAAACACTTAAAAGTTCACAGTTTTCCGATTTTTGCAATTTAGTTCTCCAACCAAACAATATATGTTTACTGTTTGCATGCAAAACAAAATGTTGTTGTTGCTTGGGTTTATTTTGTTACAAGACTTCTGCCATGTTAGATATAATCTTTTGTTCTGTTGCTCCTGTTATGTAGTCCATAGGCTTCATGTGTTTGTGTTGTATGTCATAGGGTGATGCTGGACCTGTTGGCAATGCTGGAGAATCAGGAGAACAAGGTTTAAGAGTAAGTGGTAAATATGAAACCTATTTTGGAACTAAAGAGAGTCCTGAATTTTAGAAATGCAAAGTGGTATGCAAATTATGACACCAGAGAAGGGATGAAGGGAGACTCTTGGATTCCTATGCCTGGAAAATTCTCAGCATCATAATAAGCAGAGGCTTAAATATGACTAGTTATGAATAGTGTAGCTATCTTATTTTTGAAAAAGACAATAAACTAATGTTAATAGGACTACAGTAGGTATAAGAAGGCTTTAGGTCAGCCTTATCCAAACTTCTCATAACTGAGATGTGTTTTTTCCTTTCTTTCCGGAATGAAAAATGGAAACACAGTTCATTCTTACACCTGAATAGGATTACTTTTTAGAGCATTCTTGAGTAAGATTTACCTCCTTCCCTTATCAGTTTCTAAATCAGTGATCTGGGTGTGCCTCTTTATTGGAAAAAGGTAAGCCCATAGCAGTGGATGGCAAGATCCAGGGACGCGGGTGGAGCTGTGGGTTAAACCACAGAGCCTAGGGCTTCCTGATCAGAAGGTTTGCGGTTTGAATCCCTGTGAAGGGGTGAGCTCACATTGTTTAGTCCCAGCTCCTGCCCACCTTGCAGTTCGAAAGCACATCAAAGTGCAAGTAGATAAATAGGTACCGCTCCAGCGGGAAGGTAAACGGTGTTTCCGTGCGCTGTTCTGGTTCACCAGAAGCAGCTTTGTCATGCTGGCCACATGACCTGGAAGCTGTATGCCGGCTCCCTTGGCCAATAAAGCGAGATGAGCGCTGCAACCCCAGAGTCGTCCACGACTGGACCTAATGGTCAGGGGTCCCTTTACCTTTACCTAAGCCCATAGCAATGGATGGCAAGATCCAGTCACACCTGGTGATAAAAGAATAACTTGTTCCCAGCAGAGATGCATTGGAAGCAAGGAAGGCTAGAGCAGTAAATCCTGCACAGAAACAGGTTCATAAGAAACCTTAATTAATCATATTTCTTTTTCATTGTAGCAATGCGGCCTTGAACACAGTTTTGGGAGTAACTGCAATAGGCATTCTAATTCATATCAGAGTTGGTTTTATTTTCAGTCTTGGCTAATGATGAGTCAAAGAGCACAGTTGGGCCTTGTTCCTCATTGAAAAAGATATTAATATTGGTCCAAGAAACCTGAACACAATGGTTAAATTCACTTGTCAAACCATCACTTAGTGTTACTTGAATTAGATTTGCATGTTCGTTTCCTCCCCTCCCTCCTATCCTTGTGTACTGTAATTCCATACCCATCTGCTTGTTTAGGGCAAATCATAGTTCATAATTACAGCAAACTATTGTTTCTGCTTGCCTCCAAACCAGAATTGGAAATCACAGTCAAAATATTGGCTTTCACTTATGGTTTGGAGGTCAAGCGCAAACCATAGTTTGTTGATTTGTATGCAATGGCAAACTGCGGATTGGATCGGATTTTGTAAGAGGAGGAGGCATAAATCTAAGGCAGCAGTGGCTAACCTTTTTCGGCATAAGGACCCCTTTGGCCCCTTTGGTTAACCCTTCAAGGGCTGCATGTAAAAATGAGTGTGGCCAAAGTATAAAGGTGCACATTTGGATGGGTTTTGATGGGGTTACAAAGACATTTTGTCATTAAAAATAGCTTTTAAAATAATGTAAATATTTTGTGGGGCACAAAATCTTTTTGGAATCATGGCACCACAGCAAGGGACCCATAGATAGAATATGAAAAGTGACAAAGAGGAGGGAAACCCAATGGCCAGATGTATTGGCGATCGCTACCTCGTGGTGTGGCGTGGTATGTTTATTATAGCTCATTTTAAACTATGTAGGCATTTGACAGTTTTGCTGCATTCTAGTCTTCTATAATCCTGATTTCTCTTCAATATGAAGGCAACAAAAATACATGGTCATCATTGGAGACACTGAAATAATGTTGTTATTCAATCCAAGCAAAGATAATGAACTCGTCTTCAGGCTAGAAAAAGACCTTTCTGGTAGAAGACACGATGGAAACCCAGCTACAATCTTAGAATGATAATGAAAGCATTGCTTTGCCGATTAATGGGCCCGATTGTATATACTGTATATCTTAGCAGTCTCAGGTTGCACCAGGGCATTCTGTGAAAAGGAGGCAAATACCACTCCCCCTTTCGAAAATACGAAAGCCAGCAGTCTGTTGTCATCAACATAAAACCATTTCTTCCAGAATGTTAAGTTGTTTTGAATAAGTGAAAGGAATATGCTGCTTGCCAATAAACACATTAGCCCTTTCATTTCAGACGTATTTCAAATTATGATGTAAGCCCATAGAAATTTCCCATTTTGCGGAGGGTGCTAAGCCTTGCTTTAAAAGTTCAGACCCCTGTAACCCCCTCCTTCCCTCCTGCTCACCCCTTCCGGCAACACACATCTCAGGTATAGGGAGCTGAAATCCCTATTGAACTGTCGTTCACAACTCACTCTACCAAGATATGCTCAGGAGGTTTGTCCCTGATTATCCCCTCTCCTTTTCAGGCAGGTCTTGGTGTTGTGGGAAGACAAGACAAGACAGCGGCAACCCCCCTCAATAAGTTGTTTATCCCAACCCCTCACATGGTGTTCTTTATACTGTTGTTCCCTGGGGTAACCTACCTCGATTATAGGTATTTGTACACCACAGTTTTGGGAAGTGACAACATTTGAATTTATTTCTTCTGAAAAATAGGGTGTGCCAGGACCACCGGGGGAAGATGGTGTCCAAGGGAAAGATGGACCAAAGGTACATTTTAACAACTGAACAGCCCCAGCGTTGTCTTTGTACCATGTTTCTTTAAACAAAATATATAACAAAATAGAGCATTGCCGCATTTGTGTACATAGAAGTTGTCCAGCAATGTCACACTGATGCTGCACGCTCATTGAGAAATCACAGAAACAAAAGGCACAGAGAATTCGCATCTTCGCATAATTCCTGTCCAAAAGAGCTGTTGTCACCACTCCTTCACTGTATTTTGAAATGTATTTCAGGCTGGTTTCCTGCGATTGGTAAAGCAGGCTTCATGCAGACATTGCAACAAAATGGAAGGATTAAGATGGTGATTTAGTGGGGTAGGAAAAAATAATTCACATCTGGCAACCAATTCAACCCTTTGGTTTCAGATAGTACATGGGTAGACGAGTCTGAAAAGCCCGGGCACAAATTTTCATGGCCCTCTAGCAGCGATGGTGGTAGTAGCGTTGACTCTGGAAGTGTATACTTGATTCTGACCAAACTAAGCTTCCTATGTATTTTTTGCTCTAGGGGGCTTAGTTTTGATCAGAATCAAATATACACTTCCAAGGTGGTTGAACTTGATAAACAGATTCCATCCCCTCTTGACCTTTGCTTATGCATGTGGCTGTTTTAGGGCAGTGTAGGAGACCGAGGGCTTCCTGGAGAAGATGGTGAAAAAGGAGAGACAGGAATCCCAGGAATCCCAGGCCCTTCAGGTGCACCGGGCATAAGGGGCATTCCCGTAAGTATTCTCAGAATTATAGTGCAAATAACAGCAATGTGACCTATTCGCTCCAAGAGAACTTGGCAGATAAGCATGCTATATGAAGTGGTCTCTTGTGCGAGTGGTGTATTAGGCGAATAAAGAGTTAAATACAAAACCATGAAACAGCTTGGGGTGGTGAGTTATTTTTCTTATCGCCTTTGATGCCACTAGGTGCCTCCCATGACACTTGCATGCACACATCCCCAATGGGGTGGGTGGTGGGGAATTGCAATTTCCCAGGAACAAAATGTGGTTCGAGTGCTAGAAAATATGGTTTCCTGCATATCAGAAACACTGCCTCAAAGGGGGGGGGGAATGTTGGGATCCTCTCCAATCACTCCCCCATCAGAACCACAGGTTTAGTGTACAGAAATTGTCAATATAGGCCTTGGAAGCCATGGCCAAAGTTGCAACAGCTGAGTGGGGAGGGCAGGAGTTGTTGATTCCAGTCCAGCTCAATTTGGATAGGTTTCTGTCTCACAGCTAGCACTAATTATCACTTCTGTTGGCAAGCACAGGAATGGGACCACCACTGTGGATGGTTGTGGAGAATTAACTGTGTCTCAGATTGACTTCACGTAATAAGCAGTGGCACTTATCCTTCCAGTTTCTGTTTCTACACATCTGTGCTCCCGCTTCAGACGTTGCACAGAAGCATGAAAACAAAAAGCGCATGTTCACTTCTGCTTCCTGTTTCCATGGCTTGTTGAATGTTCAAAGCCCCACCTAATCCTATGGGAAGACTCTGGTCTCAAAACAGACTTTCATCCCAATGGTTTAATCCAGCAGAACATTACTCATTGCACTGAGTTGTTTGGCTTAGAATGAAATCAAGTGTGGAAATCCCGCTCAAAACCAGAGCTTTCCACATGTTGACTTCTTTTTTTTAAAAAAAAATGCTTCAGAGATGCAGATTTTCAAGAGACAACGCATAAAATCAAAGGATTTGGGACTGCAATTTTATACATATTTACTTGGGAGTAAGTCTCACTAAATTCAGTCATGTTCACTTCTGAGTAGACGTGTAGCTTACATTATAAGCGTCTCTTCCTTGCGCTATGATTATTGTTTTGCTGTAAAATGTTCTGGTGCTATTTCTTCCTGATTTAAATCTTCTTTTCATTATGTAGCATGTATCTTCAAGGTTAGTTAAAACCAAATGTTTGATGTTGGTGTCAGCCCCGCTATTCATTCTTTGCACATGTCTACGTAAAATGTAGTAAATCACATCCACTTCCTTCACATTATTATTATCCACACATTATCACATAGTAACTTCGTACTTGAATAGTAGGTTTAGAGACCCCGCCAATAGCTACCCCGGACATTACCAGAATTTTCTGGTTCATTTGGCAATCCTATCCTGGTTACTCAGAGTCAATGCGCATGCCGGCTTGATGCAGTTCAGTTTCATTTTAAGTACATCCCAACATATATTCATGCCAGTATTTTTGATTGGACCATGGGATAGATTTAGCATGTCACATACCGTTTCACTGTATATTTTTATATAATGAAAAGGCACAATGTATTCCAAAGATGCTCCACGCAGCCCCTTTTCTGTCTCAAATTTTGCAGGACATTTTAACAGCATAGTATAATCAGAACACTTGTTTGCTACTATCCATTTAAGATGCAATTTATAATATAGATTTCCCCTAAGCACTGGAACATATGCACGGCCATTCTATCTCAGGACCAAACTCAATGAGATTGTTACTGTTGTTAAATTTCTGTCCCATCCTCCCTCCTAAAGGAAACCTGGCTGATAAAAACAAGATGCATGCCGTTCATTCAGCTAGCAATTATTGTGTGAATGGCTTTTGAAAAGTAAATAGTGGGCACAGGGAGGGAGCAGCAATCTTAATTTGGACTCTGGCATGGTTTGTGGGGTCACAGATGTTATACGGGAGCTGTTCATTGCATGATTGGCATCTTGTCTAGCTTGGCCTTCAATGCTGCTGATCTTTCAAGATAACCACATGGTTTGGAACAAACCAGAAATGCTTTTGCTTTGCATGATGCGTTGGCTAGAAAAGCCAAAAATGAGAAAAACAAAATCTGGTCAGCTGCAACACATTGTCCTCTAGTTATTTTTCTTAGTCACCAAGCATATCCAAAGTGTTAACAGTTAATGAGTCTAATGCGGAAGTCAGCTGTTTATGAAAATGGCTGCTGTAATCTTACTTTGGATGTGCTGTTTGTTTTTTTGTAGCGTGGCAATCAACAGCTTTCCTCCATTCCTAAATTACTGTTTCCTGTAGCCATAAAAAAGACGGATGGTGGGGGCTGGGAAATTAAACAGAGTGATGAAGCATCCACTTAATGTATGCAAAGGAAATCAATGAGACAAAACAACAACAACAAAATGATTAGAAACATAGGAAAGGAAAATGTCTTCTACTGAGTCAGACACACAGTGGTCTTTCTTGCTCAGTAATATCAACACTGTGTAGCAGTGACTTGCTTGGATTTTAGAAGCAAAGCAAATACTCTACTGCTGAGCTATGGCTCCTCCACCAAGTCCTGCCGTGCGGCTGAGAACGGGTACACAATACTGTTCATGCCTAGGCCAGGAACTGTGGCTTCCAGTTTTAAGCTATAGTTCATCAATGATAATTGAGCTATCATTTCCAGAATGAGCGAACACTCTTGCTAGAACTGTTTTAGGACTGTCATATGTCCAAAACTTCCTGGGCACATCTGGGATTTTTTAATGCAAATTTCTTTTTTTGTGTGTGGAGATTTTGCAAAAAAAAAAGCTGTATAACTTACCCTGCTCCCTCCTCCAATAAAGCTCAACAACTTTTTGAATTATAGCAACTCTAATTTCCTCCTACATTTAATATAGGTGCATATTGGTGCCATGGAAGGTGTTTGAAAGAGCTGGGTGGGACAAAGAGAAGGAGAGTTTTCAGGACCAGAGGGGAAAGTTCTCTTTCCATTGTGCCAATTGGTAGCTGGGGCTTTTATCCCTGACTGCCACATAAAAGGGGAGCGCTAACTTGCTCAATGAGAGGACACTTGTTGACCTCTTTGCTCTTGCAAAACACTGGGAATATGGCGACGGTGGCTACATAATAAATTTAGTATTAGTGGACTGCATATTGCTTCAGTTGTGGTGGTTCCTGAGCCTTTGATTTGCACCATGCCAAGGCAAATGCAGAATATCTTGTTGTTTCCCAAAAGCTTTCCCAATCAAGAACTTGTAGGGGTGATTGAACATGTCTTGTATTGCTTAGGAGGAAAACTTGAAGACCGGACATGTGTCTGCCCCAGTGGGCTTGATCCCTAGCTGGCTACTACCGTATCTCCCTTGTTGAAGCCTAGTAAGGACTGTGTTGTTGTTTAGTCGTGTCTGACTCTTCGTGACCCCATGGACCAGAGCACGCCAGGCACTCCTGTCTTCCACTGCTTCCCGCAGTTTGGTCAAACTCATGTTGGTAGCTTCGAGAACACTGTCCAACCATCTTGTCTTCTGTTGTTCCCTTCTCCTTGTGCCCTCAATCTTTCCCAACATCAGGGTCTTTTCCAGGGAGTCTTCTCTTCTGATGAGGTGGCCAAAGTATTGGAGCCTCAGCTTCAGGATCTGTCCTTCCAGTGAGCACTCAGGGCTGATTTCCTTAAGAATGGATAGGTTTGATCTTACAGTCAGGAACTGTAGTAATGCAAATACATCTACTTCCACTGGTGATGCTTCTCTGGCCTGAATCTGACATTCTTTAGTCCTTCCCTGATTGAATATAGTTCCCTACTAAATGAAGTGTTTGGCTTGAGCACAAAATTTATTTTAGTCTCCAGCTGTTGTTTTCTGTCCAGACATGTTAGATTTTTGTGGCATTTTCACTGGCTTGATAAAAATCACCAGCATTGTATCACTCTTCTCCAAAACAGAACAGTCACACTAATGTTTAATAAGAGTTTCCCATAACCCTCATGCTGAATGTTATAAGTCCTTGCTAAGATTATGCAGTTCACACCAAAGTTTAAACATGTTCTCAAAGCTCTCTTCCTTCATAACAAATATTTCAGGGGCCCGAAGGAGCTCCAGGAAATCTAGGTCAAAGGGGCCGCCCAGGAAAAAAGGTAATTCATCTTTGTTCATCTGTCATGTATTTGTATTAATTGAGGGCCTAGCATTTATTTATTAATAATGGACAGGTCGTAAACAAACAGTTTTGAAACAGAATGTTAGCAGGATGTTGGGAGTCTTGCTTGGCTCTCCAGTGCGGTTTGCATTTGGAATAACATCTTGTATTGTCTTATCTTTGACTCCTAACCTCCCCAAAAGGGGGGAAAGGGACAGCATGGCCCCCCAGGAGAGATTGGCGCCACAGGTGACCGCGGGGAGCCTGGAGAAATTGGTCCAAAGGGTTCAAGAGGAACTAGAGGCCCAATGGTTGGTATACAGTTGTTCTCCCTATTACCTTCACTACAACCCTGTAAAATAGGTTAGACTGAGAGACAGAGACAGAGACAGAGAATGTGACTGGCTGAAGGACCCCCAGTCGGTTTAATGGCTGAGTGGGAATTTGAACCTTGATCTTCCTGCTCCACCATGCCA
This sequence comes from Zootoca vivipara, assembly GCF_965207765.1. Taxonomy (NCBI): domain Eukaryota; kingdom Metazoa; phylum Chordata; class Lepidosauria; order Squamata; family Lacertidae; genus Zootoca; species Zootoca vivipara. Next base: position 26,253,335 of record NC_142590.1, read on the forward strand.
CTCTGACTCTCTGTTCATTTGTTTATCTAAACTCTTATATAGAGCTTGTTTGCCTATATTTTTAGTTCATTAGGGTATAGGCTTTGGGTGGGGTTTTTTAATGCATATGCCTTTTTTAAACAACAACAACAACATTGTGCTTATACCTATTTGCAGATATATATTCTGAAATGGTGTATTCAAAGAAGCAATTTGCATCTACTTTCACCAATTATTTATACCTATATTATATGTGTTTTCATTATTTTTATTTTATTTTATAAATATATTTTTATTAAAGATCTCGTCAATTACAAAAATACATGCATTGTCTCTTTTTTCAAGTTGTGTTTTCTACAGATCAGTTTCATTTGTTGTGAGACATTAGTGTTGCTTACAGCATTATTTTTATCTAAAAGATTTATTTCTGGTTCAAATATGCTGAAGGTAGACTTTAATCTAAGCTGCGTTTATTCTGATTACCTGCTAGGCTGTGTGTGTGGGTTTTTTTTTAAAAAAAAAAGTAGTTAGAATGTGCATGCTTATACCTTTTTAGGTGCTTTTCAGGAGAGAACACCATCAGACCTCGTGTTTGCATTTTTTTTAATCGTATGATTTATTAACTTCTTAAATGTATATCCTACACCTTCAAACACTTGGGTTCCCGGGGCATTTGGTTGTATAAATATTACTACATTAAAAGAAAAAAATCATCGGGCATGAGCCAGCCACTATTTACATATTTAAGTTAGTTTGACAGTATGTGTTTGACTCTTTCTAAACCACAGAGCCTTAGGGCTTGCCGATCAGAAGATCGGTGGTTCGAATCCCTACGACGGCGTGAACTCCCGTTGCTCGGTCCCAGCTCCTGCCCACCTAGCAGTTCGAAAGCACCCCAAAAAGTGCAAGTAGATAAATAGGTACCGCTCCGGCGGGAAGGTAAACAGCGTTTCCATGCACTGCTCTGGTTCACCAGAGGTGGCTTAGTCATGCTGGCCACATGACCCAGAAGCTGTACACCGGCTCCCTCAGCCAATAAAGCGAGATGAGCGCCGCAACCCTAGAGTCGTCCGTGACTCGACCTAATGGTCAGGGGTCCCTTTACCTTTTTTATGTGTTTGACTTTTACAATTTGAAATCAACAGGATTTATATCTGCTTAACTTGGGTTGGGATTATGCCCTTTGTGTTTCTCTGATCAGAAGTGCAACATCGATTGAGAGCTTAACTAATTAAAATGTGTTTACTGCTGTTTATACATACAGGGACATTTAGGGCCAATGGGATCTGCAGGAGAGCCAGGAATTCCAGGTTACGGGGTAGGATGCACTTCCTGAATGTCTGTCTGTACTTTCTGTTGAGTTTGTTGGCTGCCATCTGTGTACATTGTGCTACATTTGTTATGGCCCATTGACTTGTGCAAAAAATTCTTATAACCCCCCCCCCCAATTTGGGTGCTTTGCTGTCTCCCGCTGGTGGGGGCCACTCGCCCACCCATTCATTAGTCAGAAAGGAGAGGTTGGTTACCATTGGCAGGAGGCCAGCTTAGCCAGGAGAGCTGGACAGAACTACACCGCCACATAAGTCGCACATGCAGCCTGGCATCAAGGCATGTGTGCGGATTGCTCTGCCCATTTGTCCCTTGTCTGCTTCAAGATGGCCATTCTGAACGAAGCCTATTGAAAGCTGCCATTCTTCCCACAGCTATACTTAACTCTCTCTTTTTTAAAAAATGCAGTTTAAATTAACCATCGAATTTTCATTTTTCAAGAAAATTATATTTTAAAAAATCTAACTGATACACACACACACACACATTAGATAGCTCCATTTTATTTATTTATTGTTGGGGAAACTTCCATTTTTCAAGAAAATTATCAAAAAGACAAACTGACAAACGCATGTTAGATTTTATTGACTTCTTGTTGGGATTTTTTAAAAAACAAAACATAGATATCTCACCTTTCTTCCACCACGGATCAAAAGGCATCCTTCATCAATCCCAACAAGACCAGAAAACACATGTAACTAAAACTGAATCCAGGCCTGTTGAAAACTGTTGGTTTCTGTTCCCAAATGTTGTGGTCTATTGTCTTCAATTGTCCAACTATCCTGTTTGCCTGACATGTCAGCTTTGACAGCATATTGACTACACAACAATGCAAACATATTGCACACACAGCATGACATTTATGTTCAATTGTTTCTTTTCCTAGGGTCACCAGGGTCAGCCAGGAGCTCCTGGCCCACCAGGAGCCAAAGGAGAGAAGGTATGAAGAGTAACAAGTGGTAGCAAATACTGTAGTTGACAGAGGTTGTTGCAGTTGGCTAGAAGTCTCGGAGGCTCACAAAATAAGCATATATTTTACACATTCCCCCACCATCCACTTAGAATTGTAGAGTTGGAAAGCACCATTAGGGTTGTCTCGTCCAACCCCCTGCAACGCAGTACAGTGGTACCTCGGGTTACAAACACTTCAGGTTACAAACTCCACTAACCCAGAAATTAGAAAAATCAGCACGAGCCCTGCTCCCAGCACAATATCTTCAGTCACGCAGAATGGCTGAGGATCAGTGCATCTATGCTGTAAAACAAACCAGAGGATTTATGCTTTGGCATAAATGTGTGCAACCCAACCCAAGTCATTTCATTCATAATATTCAGAGGTTTCTCATCACACAATATTGTTCGCTCAGAGTTTTAAAATAAGAATCTGTAAAAATCAGGGATAGCTCAGTCGGTAGAGCATGAGGCTCTTAATCTCAGGGCTGTGGGTTCGAGCTGCACGTTGGGCAAAAGATTACAGTGGTACCTCTGGTTAAGAATTTAATTCGTTCTGGAGGTCCATTCTTAACCTGAAACTGTTTGTAACCTGAAGAACCACTTTAGCTAATTGCGCCTCCTGCTGCCTCTGCGCTGCCTGAACATGATTTCTGTTCTCATCCTGAAGCAAAGTATATTTCGATTTTTCATGCATAGTTTACTAACAATACCCTGAGGCTTCATTGCCAATAAACCATTGATTTGTCTCTATTACAGGGTTACCCGGGGGAAGACAGCACAGTGCTGGGACCACCTGGGCCCATAGGTGAACCAGTAGGTCTTTCTTTATCCAGAAAACTCTATATGTGATTCAGAATTGAAAGTGTTCCCCAAAATTATACAGTTCCCTCCAGAGACTACACTCATGTTGTGCAAAGATTGTGTGGAATTGGTGTAGTTGCTTTGAAATACCTATGTTTGGATTTGTACAGGTTCCAGCTTTTTCATTGGTACCGGCAATTGCATATTTGTTTGTTTTTTGGAAAGCAGCAAACGTAAGGGGTACCAAGGGGTTAAACTAGAAGTGGCACTAAATGTGTAATTAGAAACTGTGCCAGGGTTTGTCAGACATTTAATAATAGGGGTGTGAGGGCAGGGGTGGGGGTTCACAGAGATAGCAGGGCACAGGGAGATGAGGTTTAATGTTTTCCTCCCCAGTCACAGTTCTGATGAGAATCGGACCTATTTTCAAAGTAAAACATAGTTTTTAACACTTTTAGTATCTCATCTAGTTTGACCCAAAGGTAATGTTAAACGAAGCATTTTAGAGGGTTCGAACTTCTGTATAAATGCTAAGTCTGACAAAGATTTTTTAGCGTAGTAGCACCAGTACCAGTAATTTAAAACACTGTTGCTATAGAAACCAGGCAGGTGCCTACAATTCTGTTTCATCGCTTGCTCAAAACAATTTTGCTTTGCCTTTGTTTTTAGAGAATTAATCTGATTCCATGATGATAATTGGTTTTGCATTTTATGATTTTGTAATTTTGTGGCATTTTGATAATTTATTGTACACAGAATGTTATTTTTTTAGTGAGTTTGCAGTTTTAAAATATTCTTATCAATAACTAAAGTATGATTAGTGCTAATTTCTTGAAATTTTCTGACATATGAGGAAGAGCAAACCTACATTTTCGGTTAGTTTGTTTTTTGTTTAACATATATGTGATTCAAAACCTCAACTAGCCATAGTTCAAATAATTTTAGACATCATTTATTGTATTCACTATGTTTGCTTTCCTTTCCTTTTCCTTTCTTTTTCTCTCTTCTCTCTCTTCCCGCTCCCCTGGCCTGCCCAAAGTTTCTTTTGAATTTAAGTTCCCATTTTTTATTTTTTATTTATTCTATAGCAGCCATATTTCAAAGAAATTTTAAACCACCTGGACTTCTTGTGGTTATTTCTCTAGGGCCCTATTGGTGAACGTGGAGAGAGAGGAGAACCTGGTGATTTAGGTTACAAGGTAGAATCCTGCTTTCATTTGTATTTATATGGGATGTACTCTGTAGTTTATTTTAAAACAGCAATAGGGGGGAAATCACTCTTTCGTACATGTTAATGCATGTTAAGTACAATATCACCAACATTATACTAACTTACCGAGGAGTAAATTCCATTAAACTCTAAGAATCTTTGTTCAGTCTAGATATGAATAGAATTACAGTGTAAGTGATATTGCAAAAGACAGGACTAGAGTTGACTACTGCCAAAGAAATTATGGACAGGATGTGATACTATAAGCTAATCAGAATTCAGGTTCAACTGTATCAGGGTCACCACTGGAAAACTGGGTAAAGATTTGGGAACTGGACGGATGAATGGGGTTAAAACTTGTTGGGACATCTGTGTTGCTTCCATTCAGTTCTAACCGCCTTGCCCTGATCCTGAACCTCTTTGTTTGCTGCTGACTCTGTACTGCTACTTGTCTGAATAGAGATCCCTTTCTTACTTTCAGGTTAGAGCCTCTGCATGTATGTGTTGGGCAGGAGCCAGAACAGATGAATAGGATTGAAGCCTGGGCCAAATGCTATCTGACAACAACCCCTTGGGATTGTGGGCAGTAGCATGGCTTTAAGACTTGGATATGTTGTAGGGGTAGTGCAGATACAGACCAGAAATATGGACACATAAAGGCATGTGAGCATTTTTCCAATGGCAAAAGCCAGATGGATGAACAAGTGGTTGTATAGAAGGCGGGGGAGAGATTTACCAGGCTATGAACCAATAGGTGGAGCAAAGCATTACTAGATTAATGCAATATGTTGCGATAGATGCTTTAGGACAAAACAGGTTGAATGGGGTATATCTGGGGTACTTAATGTGGTCCCCTTCAAATGCTATGGACAACAGCTCACATAATCCCCAGCCAGCATGGCCGGTGGTCAGGGATTATGGGAGTGGTAGTCCACAACATCTGGGGAGATGGAATATATCTTGAAGACCAAGTTCCAATAAGGTGATTAATATATTGAAATACATTGAAAAAAACATGTTGGAGTACACCTTGGCTCTTCTCAGGCTTGTCCTCTCACCAGAAACTGATAGTATTAGTTACCTGCCCAATAATATGTTGCACTTCCTATTTCTAGGGTCACACAGGGCTTCCAGGACTTAGAGGTGCTATTGGACAACAAGGGCCACCAGTAAGTCTCTTGTGAAGTAGGTTGACTTTGTGTTTGATAAATATAACAAAACGAATTGTGCTTCTATATTTGTTAACCAGATGGGAAATCCCTGTTCCTTTTTCTGTTTGCCTTGACGTCTTCTAGGCTTTATTCATATTGCTTTTTTTTTTCCAAAGGGTGAGCCAGGTGAACGTGGTGAACCAGGACTAAAAGGAGAGAAAGGATCTCAAGTAGGTAGAAAAGAGCAAGACACTTTTTTGTGATACTTGAAATTAGAGCTTTGCAACACTAGACAGACCAGCAGTTTCATTTATAAGCCTGCTTGTTTTGTTAGCTTGTTTCTGTCTCCAGAACCCATTAACTATAAAAGAATTATAATATGTTGCTGAAGCTACTCTGAAAGTGGGATATGTATTCATAACATAGCTGCCAAGTCCCTGTTAGAAAAATACGGGATCAGCAGCGCTGCCCAATTTCCAGTGCCCAGACATGGGCAGAGTGGCACTGAAAGAAATACGGGGGAATTATGGGATATTTCGCCATTCGGGATGACAGCGGGAAACGGCTTTAAAAACGGGGGTTTTGCGGGAGACTTGGCAGCTATGATTCATAATGAGAGTGCCATTTGCTGGAAAGTCCTTTTCCTTAACCCCATCTGTCTAATTTTACATTAAAAAGGCACTTTGAAAGAGGTACCTTTGAGTTTTCAGAGGCAACTCTTCGGCCACTGTTGGTGAAAAAGCCTTGGGCAAGATGTTGCAATTAGCTTTGCATATCTCATTATGTCTGGGAAGAGGAACCTGTGGTCACCAAGACTCCAGCTTTTCCCAATCCCTGCATTAGGTGATACCTGCTGCACTTTTCAGCAAACAGTGGCAACCTGCAGGGATCTAGGATCTAGGAACAAGAACTCCAGGTGTTTATCTCAAGTGCAGGGAGCTTAATTTTCATTGTGGTGTGATATCTTGAGAGGCAGTTCCTAGAACGAAGCTGTTAGAAAATAAGCAGATGAAGATCTTAAGTGCTGACATCAGTGATACATTGGGCAGCAGCATTTATGGACAGTTGCCTTTCTGGCTTCATCTCTGCAGATATTTTTAACCATTCTCTATTGTGTGTGTGTGTGTGTGTGTGAAAATATGCTTCTTCCCGGGGGGGGGGGGATCCTTTTATTTTGCGACTTTAATCCTTGAATCCTTTTATTTTGTGACTTTAAAAGTAAACTCAGGAAGCAAGAACTGGATGAGCATTTGGGCTGACAAAGGGCATCATCAAAAGAACCACACAACAAACTCTGCATACCTTTGCAGAACTTTTGCCTTGTCTAGTTTTTACCAGCAGTCCCCTCCCCCTCCTCTGCCCTCCAGCACATTTGGAAATAAGGTCCATTTCAAGAGCAGAGGTGTGGCATTTGGGGGCTGCTACTCTTGGGCACGGGGAGTTTGCTATCCCACTGAGCATGCACGAGATCCATAGGAGCTCTCTGGATTCTGGCCATGGTACAAATGCATTTGGACTCATTTGTAAAGAAGGCACAGCACATACATGTTTGGCGTAATGTGTATATTGGGCAAGTTCCAGAGCGCCAAGTATAAATGTTCCACTTCTGGATAATACTTTGAATTGAGGCTACAGTGAAAGCTGCCAAAAAAATGCTCTGCTCTGCCACAGAGTGACTTTTAATATGTTTTTAAAGGATTACATAAGGAACAGCTTTTAATATCCCCCATTGCACCTTCATACTTCCACTTTCCACCAAGTCTTGCTGCAATAAAGTTGTTTTCTGAAGGGTATGTGATAATCTGTGACTCAAAGCAAAACCACATTTTATTAACTTGCATATTTCAGTATTTCTGTAAAGCCTACACTGTGATCCCAAGCTGCTTTGGCAGGGTGTGCATAATATAGAACCCCAAATCCACAGCCTCTTTGGACTTCTTTCAAACTTTCTATGATGTCCCTTAGGCTGAAATTTTTATATCAGAGTTTATTCCTAAAAATAGTTTTAACAACCAGAAGCCTAATGAAAAATGCACATCTTAAGGCTGCAGTTAAACCTGTGTCCATAAGTTGAACCATTCTGTGCTGCTAAGTTCTGCAAAATGCATCATGTACAAAACAGGAATCCAAATAATACGTGAACTGCTTTTCTTTTACATGGACTCCAAATTGGTAACAAATGTAAAATTGCGTAGGAGGGTTCATAGCCAATGTTCATAAGAGCCTGTTTGATCTGGCCAATAGCCCATCTAGTCCAGCACCCTGTTCTCACAGTGGCCTATGGGAAACCTGCATGCAAGTCCTGAGCACTTTCCAGTAACTGGTATTCAGAAGCGTTAGTTCCTCCAACTATGGCTTATAGCCATTGATAGACTTCTCCTCCATGAACTTGTCTAATCCTTTTTTTAAAGCCGTCTAGGTTGGTTGACATCCCTGCCTCCTGTGGAAGCAAGTTCCGTAGTTTATAAACTATTAGTTCAGCAAATCTTGCAAATTCCTCCCTCCTCTCATCAGTGCAGCCATGAAGAAGAGATAGGAACATTTGCTTCCTTGTTAAAAAATAACTGCAGATTTGCGTTTAACCTAGAGTTAACTATTGGGTTTTATTGAAACAAATCATTTTCTTAAACTCTGGTTTTAAAGTTGGCTTGTTCCATCAAACCCTAGTTAATATTAACCACAGTTTGTTGGGCTCAGATGACCCTGCAAACTGTGGCCAGTCAAAAATGGAAGCAGAAGCTTGCAAACTCTCAGCCGTGAGGCTTACCTAGGTTTGTCCCTAGAATGCACTGGGGTTTAGCATTACCTCCAAAGCAGGGAGGGACATGTGTATAATCCTGTTCCCCCCCCCCCAATAAACATACACAGATTGAGAAATGAGATTGTGTGACCCAGCCCAGCGTGCTTTATCTTCTCTTTATGGATATTGCAATTTTAACGTCGGGCGGGCAGCAGCTGTGATTCAAAAGACAATGATGCATAATAATATAGCTTACATTTATAACAAAGAAGCTGCTGTAGAAATTAATGATCGTTAAGTAAAATGACATTGTCCTGGTTCAGACTGAATGAACCATCGTTTCGGCCCTGGTTAGTAAGCAGAGATTAAACCAGTTTTCCTGGCTTGGATTACACAGAACTACTGTATTATTTTACACAGTCTTAAGCACGGAAGCAGTATGTATTCTGGCTGGGGCACAATCTATTCTTGGGCTAATATAGAGCAGTTAAAAGTTTAAAGTACTCCAGGGATGTTTCATTTATTAATATGAAATACCGCAAACCCCATAAATAGGGGACATTTTTAAAAAACAAAAAGCAAAGTGGGTGTAATTCTGTCCGGCGCATTTATGCTCTGTCATGAGCGACATATTGCTGAAACAGAATAACCTCGGGGAAATGATAATGTGCTTTTGTGAATGAATGTGGTATTTTGACAGATTTTGTACTCAAGTAGAAAGAATATCCAGCCGGTTTATGATCTTAGATTCCCCTGAAACTGAAGTGATTCTTGTGTTCTTTGACCCCAGTGCTAGATAATATGCTCCTAGCTTCTATACTGCTTTTATGTTTCATTGGCTTTGTCAGTAAACACATGTTTTGAAATTTCTAGGGTCCTGCTGGGAAAAAAGGAATGAGCGGTCAAGCTGGGAAACCTGGGATGTCTGTAAGTAAGCAAAATGTTTTATTAATCACACACTAGATTTCAGGTATCAGGTACCCACCGCAAATGCAAGTATCCCTGTATTGGGAAGTTTTAAATGTTTGGCATTTTATTATGTTTTTATATGTGCTGGAAGTCACCCAGAGTGGCTGGGGAAACCCAATCAGATGGGTGGGGTATAGAAAGGAGGAGGAGGAGGAGGAGGAGGAGGAGGAGGAGGAGGAGGAGGAGAAGAAGAAGAAGAAGAAGAAGAAGAAGAAGAAGAAGAAGAAGAAGAAGAAGAAGAAGAAGAAGAAGAAGAAGAAGAAGAAGAAGAAGAAGAAAGCAGTGACATGTAGTGATGAAAAACAGCTAATCAGATGGAGTTATATTCACTAACATGCAAAGTAGAAAAATTGGTTTAAATTGTACCTTGTGTATATTTCACCTTTATATCTCAGTTCTATGCATGTGTCAGGGGACCATCAGGGGTCAGCAGGGAGCCCAGAGGGATGGTGCAAGGGCTCCAAGACGCTGCTGCTTCAGAGTGTTGCTCAGAAGGTGGTGTTGAGGCTCTTGCAGCGGAGGAGAGCTTCGGGGATGCTGATGGCTCACAGGAGCAGTGGGGAAGGTCTGAAGTGTCAGACCTGAGCGCTGTGGAGGGAGAAGTGTCAGAGACCAGAGAACCTGTTCAGGGGGGGGACACGTCCCCGCCCCTTCACCCCAGGAGCGCAGGGGGGGGATAAACGCGGGAGCAGAAGCAGAAGCTGAGGGCTCCCAAGTTCCTTTGTTGGTGCCAATCTAGACATGTGCCACTTCCGGATTCTGACCTGGACTAGACAGTCATGGTCATTATCGCTCTGTCTTGTACATATGTATATAATAAAACTCTGTAAGAACCAGTCACGGAGTTTGGAGTGCGTTACTCGTGAGGAGGCAACACAGTGCCCTTACAGCATGTTTACTTGGACTGTGCTTAATGGGGATTCCTGCCTAGTTAGTGTGTTTGGGATTGCAGTCTAATAAAGCCGCACTTCATAAAGTCTCTGTTGTAGTCCTAGGCATGCCTACAAAGGGCTGGTCACTTTTTTTCCTGCCTGCCCCTGCATTTTTTTCCTGCGAAAGCCCACTCTTTATCACTGAATCGGAACAAATGGCAGTTAGGGTTTTCCCAATTTGCTGTTTGCTCTGATTCAGTGGTAAAGTGCAGGGAAAGCACTAGGGCCAAAAAAAAAAGTAGCATGCTTGGACACGGTGCTTTAAAGCATGAACCTGTTCCTAGATACAAAAGGAAGCCCTAAGATTTCAATGGTGATTTGTAATGAAACCCACAAGTGGGACGGGGGTGGGTGGGAACTCCCTGGCACATTTTCAAGTATCCCCCCCCCCCCCTGGGAAAGTCCTCTAATATGGATCTTTCCTCTTTTCTGATTTTTTCCATAGTTGCATGGTTGTGTACAACATGTTTGTTCTTCTGCTGTAGAAGCTGAATGGCCTGGATGGAAAGAGTGGTTGTAGTTGATGTTGCAAGGTGTTGCACTTTAGCAGTCCTACTGATTAAAAAAATAAGGCATTAGCCAGTATTATTTCCTTAAAACAAAAGAAGGAAAATCCAGAATATAAAGTGTCTCCATCCATTCCAGAGAGGAAGCATATCTAAAAAACAAATTAAAGTTGTCTGCTCTCAAACTTAAGTAACTTTCTCGAGGTATATAACTGTACTTTTTAAAAAATTGTGTAAAATCATGTTTAGCATAGCTTAGTTGCAAATAGTGTGCTGTTCAGGGCTGTCCTAATACATCTCAAATTTATTTCAGGGTATATCCGGTCCTTTGGGTCAGAAGGGTGTACAAGGCTATCCTGGACCAGAGGGCATTCCTGGGAATCCTGGAAAGGCTGGCTTACCTGGACAACAGGGCCTTCCTGTGAGTAGTACTTGCATGGTTGTTTTCCACATGAAAAAGTCTTTAAATATTCTCAGTGCATCATAAACACCTGTAAGCAAGAACCATATGGAAGAAGAGAATTCCATAATTTCCTCCTGTTTGAGAAGTAGCTACATCATTTGTTTGCCAGTATGGTTCTTGTTCCGTGCCGTTGTGGTGTAGGCCCAACTAAGCAGAAGTATCTCACATACTGCAATGTGAACATATTGATCAGATTTGGCCACCTTTCTGCACAACCTTAGTGCCTTTTTTTTTCTGCAATAGAAAATCAGTTCCAGGGGCCCCAATCTGTTTTAGAGCGGTAAGGTGCAAAAGACACAGAGCTTCTGTAGCTTCACAACACCTGGATAGCTCAGCTGGTTAGAGCATGGTGCTGATAATGTCAAGGCTGCAGGTTTAATCCCCGTACGGGACAGCTGCATATTCCTGCATATTTGCAACCCACCTTTCATCAACACAGATACCAGGGTGGGATACACCTGTTGAAACAACACTTTCTATGGCTGCAGTAACCCTGACCAGTTTTACACCTGATCACCCTAGTCTGCTTTGATCTAGGGCCTTATTTCCCTAAGTCATTAGGGGGTGGCGAAATTAGTGCTTATTTATGAAATGTTAAAAGTTAACTTCTACGTAACAATGTTTTTCAATAGATAGCATGTCCTCATTTTAAATAGTGTTGTTAATATCACCATCATTTAATCACATTTCTGAGCACAATTCAAAGTGTTGGTGCTGACCCTTAAAGTCCTAAACGGCCTCGGCCCAGTATAGCTGAAGGAGTACCTCCAGCCTTCTGGCGGTTCCCTCACTGCAAGAAGTGAGGTTGCAGGGAACCAGGCAGAGGGCCTTCTCGGTAGTGGCGCCTGCCCTGTGGAACGCCCTCCCATCAGATGTCAAGGAAATAAACAACTCTCTGACTTATAGAAAACATCTGAAGGCAGCTCTGTTTAGGGAAGTTTTTAATGTTTGATGTTTTATTATGTTTTTAATAATCTGTTGGGAGCTGCCCAGAGTGGCTGGAGAAACCCAGCTAGATGGGTGGGGTAATTAATAATAATAATAATAATAATAATAATAATAATAATAATAGAATACCATAATTATTTAGATAACAATTTATAGGTGCCATCATTGTACTGATGTTGTGTAAGAGTGTGCATGCAGGTAGATGTACGATGTTGTGTGTAATGAGCATGGCTACTTTGAAGAAACAAAAGCATGTATTTGGCATATTGCTCAAAACAAATGGAGCCAGTGGTTGATGTGACTATGTATAACTTGCTTGTCAAGGGTAACAGAGGAAGCGTGGGACTAGCTGGACTGGCAGGATATCCTGGAACTCAGGGACCAAAGGGGTTACCAGGTATGCCAGGAAACACTGGACCACCAGGACTAAAGGTACTTCGAATGGGGAGCTTCTCAAGCCGGCTGGCACTGTGTTTGAAATCCTTCTGCCCGCTCATTCGGAAGTAATATCAAAGGCAGAATTGCAGCTTGTACCAAAGCTTATGCACCTGGTAATGTGGAAGTACACTCCTTCCCTCTCTGAAAATGAATGTATGTAAGCATGCCGTAAAACAAAAGGGTTTTTTCTTATAGGGCTCCCCATTTATTTATTTATTTATTTATTTATTTATTTATTTATAGGCTCTTTACAAACTTTCGCAGTTCACACTAGCATTTTATAGGATCACAAGGGAGACCCGTGAAATTTGAAAGCCCTAATTAGTCTAGGAGTGGTACAGACATTTCTTCAGCCCCAGTGCAAATTGTGCTATCTCTCTGAATTTACTTCAGGAGCAAGACAAGGCTTTTTGAAAGGGTAAAAAGAGAGAGAGAGAGAGAGAGAGAGAGAGAGAGAGAGAGAGAGAGAGAGAGAGAGAGCATTTAATTTCCCAGCGGTTTGGAAAGAAAGATAGGCACAGCCTACTCTCTGTACCAAAAGGAAGGCCAATTAGTTTGTACTAATTGCCTTAAAAGAGACTGCTTTCTGTTTTCATGATAAGTGAATCAAACTTAAAGCGAACTGCTGGGGAGGGGAGGGGGTAATTGTAACTGTCGTTATAATTGCATTTGTTAATACAGTACCGTGGAGGAATGTAGGGTTGTCACTTTATTGGTTGCTATATTGCCAGCTGGGAGCACATTAAAACAGCAGAGTAACCCTAACTCCCTGCTTGGGGAAATCAATGCAACTTTGGATCTTTTGGACTCAATTGCACCACTGCTCCTCCCCACCCTGAAATGCCCCATATCAGGGTTCTTTGCTGGCTTCCATCAGTGGCAGAAGACCCAACAGTGTTTGTTTCCCATCTGGCTGGCACAATAAGGGTCTCTGCAGCAGTGAAACCCACCCAGCTCCCCAGGCTGAAGGTGTGCCGATTCCACCATATCCCAACCCCCCTCTAGCAGTAAAGATCCGGGGGGGGGGGGTGGTTGGTGGTTGGTGGGAAGGAATATTCTTACTCAGTTTACATGCCTGGTGGAGTGGGTATTAGGGTGTTCTTCTGCCAGGTTTGAAAGGTGTTCTTCTGCCAGGTTTATTTTATTTCAGCAGCATTAGCTTTCCTTCTATGAACACTAGGGTGATGGCTTTTTTACAACCTCATTTCCCTGTATCATAATTTAATGAGCTTTCATTGAAGATTAGATAAAATCTTACTTTCAAAGAGATTTGATTAAAAAATCTCTCATGCACAAAATGATTTTTAAAAAAAATATTTATCAGTTTTTTGACCATTTTTGAAGTCACTGTAAGCATATATAAAACTGAACCCACAGGGCACTCTCAAGCAGGTCGCGTGCCCTGGCGCTTAGGGGCGGAGATCACTCCGGCGCCCTCGTCCTCGCAGGGCACAGCATGGCTTCCGCGCAGCGGCCTGCCTACCGGCCCGGCGCCCTGACGCCCCGCACCACCAGGACTCTACCTAGAGCCGGCCCTGTGAACCCAAGCTTTAGAGTCACATATATACAACATTATATAGGGTCATCAAACACACAAGGAAGCTTTTTTTAGCTGCAGTAACAGTATAGATGCCGCTAGAGGACGAAGTTTTGCTACCTCTCCTGTAGGTTCTTTTCCCTGCATGCCCGGCAGGGTCTGCTGGCTGAGTTTTGAGGTCCCAAAAAGGGGCTTTTACATCACGCAGGTGTGACATTTGTATACCCTATGTTGCTAAAAACACTCCCCATTGTGGAATGTGGTGTTGTGTCCAAATTAGATATGAAATATATATAGAATTGTTAATACAATTTTATGAAATGGTAAAATGGCATGCAAAAAAATTAAAAATGGTTTGTGCGTGACCTTTTAAAATATTTTAATGGAATATACCTCATCTTAGTCATGAATAGGCAAAAGTTCATCCATTTGTGCTACAGGAAATAATTTTTGAGGAAAAAAATGAAAAAGTCATCACCCTAATGAACACGCAATGCAAGAAGTCTCACCATTCAGTCCAAATTAGCTGATATTTTTTTGCTTCCCCCCCCCCTTCAAAATTCAACAGAAAACAAGGGCCAAAATTAATGACATAACACAAACAACAACAGATGTCTACCACCATTACCAAGATCAGGCTATGTCTTATTCAGATCCTAAGCACAGTTTTTGAAAGAATCCCTTAATCGCTGAACCTCAGAATCAGGGTGAATTCTGCATCAGCAATCATTATCTATGATTTCTTCATGAAGAAATTCCGAGGCACCATATGCTTCTCCTGTATAAGACTAATAATGAATGGGTGCTTTCCGTCTTATTTCAGGGTGAACAAGGGCTTCGGGGTCATCTAGGAAAGCAAGGTAAAAGAGGTCATCCTGGGACCCAAGGCGATCAAGGCCCCCCGGGAGATCCTGGCCTCAAGGGGCATGCTGTATGTACCGCCTGTTGTTTGTAAAACAGTTCTTAGTACCATTCGGGTGCAATTTCATATATTAATCTTCCTATCTGCTAATATTCCAGGGGCAACCTGGAGATCATGGTTTGATGGGATTTCAGGGATTCCCCGGTCCAAAGGTATGTGCTCACTTTGAGCCCAGTCCCAAAGCTAAGCCTCTTTACATCCCATTAAATGGGAAATAGTTAAACATGCCCTTAACCCTCCCATTGGAGCGAATGGACCTAACATGTTCATCTTAAACTTTGTGTGGCTGGGTCATGTCCTTTTTTAAAGCTGAACTGTAAGACATCTGTCGTGCATGAAAGATCTTCAGCGAGCACTTCATAATTTCCCCGAGAGCAAAGGAAATAATATTTCACTTTGTGAAATAACTACAGTAATTTGACTGAAAATAGTGTATCAGATGTACTATGACTAAGCTTTTTCTTTTCATTTTTTAGGGTCCTGAAGGTGACCTTGGTTTAATTGGGATTTTGGGACCTAAAGGCCCAGTAGGACAAATAGTAAGTGATTCTGTCTATTAATAAACTTACTGTTCGCTGTACAATCTTAACTGACATCTCTGCAGTTCCCATGGGTTTGTAGTGAAAACTCAGACCACTTTCCTCCTATGCCAGCAGATAAGTAGGAACAGCTGAATTCGTGGACAGGTGACCCAGAGCAGAATTTGTGAAAGTTGTACTTACACCTTGGTTGACCCTGGTTGAGGCAGGGTCAGGTGACCTGCTTCTGACTGAAAATTTGGGGGTTACCCAAGGGAGGGTAGCACATTGCCAGTTATTTACTTTAATTCTAATCACCATGGAGGCAAAATTTGCTTTTCTTCAAGATTTAATGAATTAATCAGCACCATTGAAGCATTAACCCGGGCACCCCCAAACTCGGCCCTCCAGATGTTTTGGGACTACAACTCCCATCATCCCTAGCCAACAGGACCAGTGGTCAGGGATGATGGGAATAGTAATCCCAAAATATCTGGAGGGCCGAGTTTGGGGGTGCCTGCTTTAACCATAGATTAATAGTAATCCTGCTCCCACACACAATCCCCAGCAATTAACTAGCCAGAACATTTCAGAACTTGCCAAATGGATCGCTGTGCAAGTTGCACAAGCATACCAGTTAAGGATCGCTTTCTCTCATTACTTATTACAAGTAATGGTTTTTTTTGTTTGTTAAGCTGAAAATTACATCACATATAGATAGGGCTCTTAGAAAACAGCAGAGGTCAAGTTCTTTTCACTTTTCAGGTGTTCATAAATGCATGCTCAGAAATACAATAGATTTGGTGTGCAAATGAAAGGGATGCAAACTTATCTTGTCTATTTGCCCTTCTTATATCCAGAAACAGAATTGGCCTTCTTTGAATATGAATTTCATCTCATATCATTTCACTATTGTTTAATTTTCACCAGGCATGGAATTGTATGTTCTTTAAATAGTCAAATGTCACACAGCACGGTATTGTCGTTCATTATTTATTGCTCTAAAAATTTATTTGCATTTTGTTTTTAGGGAAACATTGGCCCTGTTGGTAATGAAGGCATCATAGGTCCAGCAGGCAAACCTGTAAGTGCTTGGTCTTTCCCAGCATTGCTTTTCATCGCATGAAGGTTTCCACACTTTGAACAGCAAATGGATGAGAATTCTTTTGCATTGTAACATGCATGCAAGATAAAAGACTTGTTTTGTAGAGAAGAACATGAGAGCACTGATTTCCCTTCATAATCCAACCTTTGCCAACCTGGTGTTCTCTGGACATCCATCAGCCCCAGCCTAAATGGGCAATAACAAGGGATGATGGGAGTTGTAGTCCAAAACATCTGGAGGGCGCACCAGGTTGGCAAAGGCTGCTATAATCCGTAAGTATTTCTCCTTAGTTCGTTCAGGTGGTATTGAGCCATTCCAATATAGCTGCACAAATGTCATGCATAAGTGAAGTAAACTTAGATATCCTTCTGTTCTGTAGAAATGAATGGTAAAACACATTGAAATAAATGGGTTTCTGGAGTGACTATAATTCACTGTATTTGGGGGGGTTTAAGATGACATGTATTTCTTTTAATTTCAGGGACCCAGGGGTGAAAAGGGATCCAGAGGCGAAATGGTACGTGAAAATAAAGTTTGTAATGTTAAAAACAGAGTTGTTTGGGGTGATTTCTGCTCCACCCACATCCTGCAAACATATCAAGTTGGGGAGAGGGATCATAATTTCCTTACTAATTCCTTGTTTTTAAAAAGTTGTAGGCTGTGTTTATCTGCATCTTTCCAGCTGCTCAGATGAAAGAAATTTATGCACTTACATTGAGTCAGGTCTCTAGCCTGTCTGGTTCAGTATTCTCCACACTGATTGGCCACAGCTTTCTAGCGTTTTAGGCAGGGCTCTCACCTGGATGCCAGGAATTGAACCTGGGAGTTTTTGCATGCAAAGGATATACCGTACTCTACCACTCACCTACAGTACAGTGCTTCCTGCAACATCATGATTACATAGCTTGTGGGGACAGAAGTCCTAGTGGTAGATAGATGTCCCTCTGCGTAGCCAGGAATTGTAGAATGTCACCAGGAACGTTAGTTATGCTTGCAGCTGCTGTGTAGTAATATGGGCTTTTTTGTTGAGAGCGTCTTTATGTGACGCTTGTTAATACATTCACAGAATAGTAGCCAAGTCCAGCAGCACTCAGACTAATCCTGAACTCTGATGTCAATGCAGTGACTGGAGTGAAGATCAGGACCAGCCCAACTTTAAAAACAACCCGTGAAATTCAAGATTTGTTCAGGGGTCTTGAGACACTTATCTCAGATCATAGCATAGATGACTGGAACAGCAAAAATTTCTTGGGCCAACCCACAATAAGTGACCTTTATTGAGATTGATTTTAGTACTAAGGGATGGAGCAACGTAGGCCAGAGAGTACAGACTTTTTCCTTTCTCAGAAATGTCATCTTTAACGTCAAATCCTTGCAGCTCCATCTTACTTGAGAGCAAAGCAATTATCAGAGACCTTTTGAAACTATGGTACATCCCAGTGTCTTTCCCATATAAGAACCCACAGTAGTCTGGTCCTAATAACTTTCAAGTTCGTGGCAAACCTTCAAAACAATCACTGGTTTCTGTGATCATTATTGTTTGCGTTTTCGGCAGCAGACATGTTCCATGCATGGTTACCAGAAGTAAATTCTTCCGTGTTCTTTATATTTTTATGGATGTTCAGTGTCCGAAGATGCTCCTACTTTTCCTCTTCTTTTTTGCTTGATAGTCTACTTTGCTGTCACATAAACACGTCTCATTGTTAATGGATCTTTCCAGGGCGTTTCAGTGGAAAATAGGCGTCTCTGTATCATTTAAGTACTCTTTTTGCCTTTGAAATTGTGCACCGCTGGCAATTAGCAATTTCCTTCCATCACGAATTCATTGCGTGAGCCACTTGTCAGAAAAGGGGGACGCGACTGTTGGCAGCACAAAGCAATTAACTTTGCCTTTACAGCCAGGAGGAAAAGTTCTATTTCCATGTATTTTCACAGACATCAAATTATTTTCGTTCAGCTCTGTACTGAGTCTGAACACATTCCTTTGAAGCAAAGAAAACTGTTGGCATCCTTCCTAGATGCCCGATTGCTTTTAACACGGGATGGTATTAGGATTTCTGAGCAGAGCAATTAAAAACAATAAATAAGAAAGGGGTAGCCTTTTTCTATGAATAAACAAGAAGTCAAAAGTATACTGTGTTTCCTGGAAACAATATTTTTTGTCAGTTCAGTACTGACAAGGAGAGTGTACAGCAAAAAATATGCAGTGCAGAAACAGCATGATTATGCTTCTCTGAGTTTCAGGATTATAGTCTTCTGCTCACATTGGGGGGCGGGGGGAAACCAAGGACATCAATAGTCAGAAAATGGTAACTGAGTCTGAAAAGGCTGGATACAAGGACGAGGGAAACAAACTATAATGGAGGTCCCAAGAGTTCTATAAGAGGTATAATATATCTCAAACCTCTCTCTCTCCTTTTCAGTATTAGAAAGTCAGGCTGAATAGACAATACACATTTAAGACATACCTTTGACTTCCTTCAAAGAATCTTGGGAACTATAGTTAACACCCTTGCAGAGCTACAGTTCCCAGCACCCCTAACAAGCTACAATTCCCATGATTCTTTGTGGGAAAGCCATGTTCTTCAAAATTATGGTGCATACTCAGCATCACATAGCTATCCTGTTCTGGTCCTGTGGAAGAGCCTGCAAAGCAAAGCTAGGGCAAAGTTATTCTTCTCTTGAGTTCAATGGCAGAGGAAAGGCCCTATTACTGCCACCTACCTACTGACCTGTAGTGTCGTGGTTTTATTATTTTAATTTTATTAAATATTTAATGTGGTTTTTGTTTTATGGTTTGTATCTATGTCTGGAGAGCACAGAGACTACAGCCAACTGTCATGCTGCATCCTGGGTGGTCCTACCCGATAATAGGGTTGGACAGACCAGAAATGAGACCGCAGAGTGACACTGAGGCTTCTGAAGCCTTGCGATGCTTATACAGACAATCATTTTTTAGTTTCTGCAGTGTAAACAGGGAGGCAGAGCAGATAAGGGAAACTGGCGTAGCAGAGAAGGCGATACATACACAGAGGAAATAAGGCTGACAGAGGAGGAGGAGAAAAGGGGGAAACTCAAGGGGGAAGATCAAAGAATTGTAGAATTGGAAGGGATCCCAAGAGTCATCCAGTTCAACCCCCTGCTATGCAAAAATTTCAGCTAAAGTATCTAATGGTCTTAGTATGGACCACAAGTTTAACATTAGAGCGTGGTGCTGATGACGCCAAGGTTGCAGGTTTGGGACAGGTATGGAACAGCTGCATATTTCTGCATTCCAGGAGATTGAATTAGATGATTCTCGGGGTCCCTTGTTGTTGTTGTTGTTGTTTAGTCGTTTAGTCGTGTCCGACTCTTCGTGACCCCATGGACCAGAGCACGCCAGGCACTCCTGTCTTGCACTGCCTCCCGCAGTTTGGTCAAACTCATGTTCGTAGCTTCGAGAACACTGTCCAACCATCTCATCCTCTGTCGTCCCCTTCTCCTAGTGCCCTCAATCTTTCCCAACATCAGGGTCTTTTCCAAGGATTCTTCTCTTCTCATGAGGTGGCCAAAGTATTGGAGCCTCAGCTTCACGATCTGTCCTTCCAATGAGCACTCAGGGCTGATTTCCTTAAGAATGGATAGGTTTGATCTTCTTGCAGTCCATGGGACTCTCAAGAGTCTCCTCCAGCACCATAATTCAAAAGCATCAATTCTTCGGCGATCAGCCTTCTTTATGGTCCAGCTCTCACTTCCATACATCACTACTGGGAAAACCATAGCTTTAACTATACGGACCTTTGTCGGCAAGGTGATGTCTCTGCTTTTTAAGATGCTGTCTAGGTTTGTCATTGCTTTTCTACCAAGAAGCAGGCGTCTTTTAATTTCGTGACTGCTGTCACCATCTGCAGTGATCAAGGAGCCCAAGAAAGTAACTCTACAATTCTATGGTTTTATGAGCCAACAGTATGATACAGCAGCAAAAACAAAAACAAAACAAAACTAATGCCATTCCAGGCTCCACCAACAGACATATAGCGTCATAGTCCTGCTCTATTCTGTGTTGGTCTGACCACACTTGGAATACTCTGCCCCATTCTGGGCACCACAGTCTAAGAAGGACATTGACAAGCTGGAATTTGTGCAGAGGAGGGTGACCAAGATGATCAAGGGTCTGGAAACCAAGCCTTATGAGGAATGGTTGAAGGAATTGGGAATGTTTAGCTTGGAAAACAGGAGAGTGAGATGACATATGGCAGCCATCTTCCAATATCTGTCTCTGGGTAGATGGAGCAAGCTGGTTTTCTCCTGCACTGGAGGCTAGGACCCGAACCAATGGATTCAACCCATCCCGTGGTACAGCATGTAGACATTATATGGGGAGGTGCTGCTTCTCTATATGACATGCTTATTTAATTTTCTGAAAAACACAGTGTACATTATACATGACTAATAAATTAATAATACAAATTTTAATAAATGATTTTTTTTTTACTAACAGGCTGGCTGGTCGAAAAACACACAGAATTGCTTGCTCGTGACATGCTTTAAATCCTTTATTAAAGCATTTTTAAATGCTAAATGCACCCACAGTATTCACAGGGGGGAGGACTGGATAAACAGAGAACTTCAGTAATTGAGTCGTATTGGGCTGACACCTTCGACAGAAAGCTTACTCAGTACACAGACTTGCTTTAAAAAGTATACAGCAACTCAGACAAATGGTCTACAGTGCACTAAGAAATCTTTGTGTAGGTCATAGCTGGTAGAGAATAGCCTTTGTCGTCCTGGTCCATTTTACAGCTAGTTTAATATATGCATTTAAACATACCAGTCTTCTTTGTAAACTGCATTTCATTCCAAGGTGGTATATAGAGATTTTTTTTACTTTTTTTTTTAAAGAAAAACTATATTTCATGCATTTTTATCATCTCTTTTTACTCAGGGACCTCAAGGACCACGAGGCCATCCAGGTCTACCTGTAAGTGAATAATGCATTATTTTAAAGTTTGCATAACTGCATAATTGTACAAACCACTCTTATATGGTGTTTCCCTCTCTCCTACCTTTTAGGGTCCACCGGGGCCACCTGGTCCAAGAGTAAGTTGGATATGTTTTCTATGATGGTTTCAGCATTGAATAGTAAAAGAGTTGGGGCACTATCCTCTAGAACTTCTGTAGTCACTATTAAGAAGGGGTAGTGGTATTAGTTTGTTGTTGTTGTTGTTGTTGTTGTAAGATTTATATACCGTCCTTCATTAAAAGATCTCAGGGTGGTTGACAAGATAATAATAATAATAATAATAATAATAATAATAATAATAATTAATAATAATAATAATAATTTATTTATACCCCGCCCATCTGGCTGGGTTTCCCCAGCCACTCTGGGCGGCTTCCAACAGAAAAATGAAATAAAACAATTAAACATTAATAATAATAATAATAATAATAATAATAATATATTATTATTATTATTATTATTATTATTATTTATACCCCGCCCATGTGGCCGGATTCCCCCAGCCACTCTGGGCGGCTTCCAACAAAATATTAAAATACAGAAATCCATCAAACATTAAAAGCCTCCCTAAACAGGGCTGCCTTCAGATGCCTTCTAAAGGTCTGGTAGTTGTTTTTCTCTTTGACATCTGATGGGAGGGTGTTCCACAGGGCAGGCGCTACCACCGAGAAGGCCCTCTGCCTGGTTCCCTGCAACTTGGCTTCTCACAATGAGGGAACCGTTAGAAGGCCCTCGGTACTGGACCTCAGTGTCCGGGCAGAACGATGGGGGTGGAGACGCTCATAGATAAAAATATAGATAAAACACAAATAAATAATTTTTTTAACCCCCCCCCCACACAAATACATTTAAAAGGCTGTAGAACATGAATCAGCCAAAGGCCTGGTACTGAAGATGCCAGACGAACTCTCCCTGGGGAGAGGAGTGTATTTCATGTTCTCGTTTTTGTATTTTTATGTTGCAAACCGACCTGTGATCTTCGGATGAAGGGCGGTATACAAATTTAATAAATAATAAGAACAATGAATGGGAAGTGGACAAGAGTACTCTTGCCCAGCCACCACCCCTTTCAATGAAGCATGCCTAGGAGGAGATTCTGGAGGACTCTCCCCACTGAGCAGGGGCAATGCAGTGTAGTGGGACGCGGGTGGCGCTGTGGTCTAAACCACTGAGCCTCTTGGGCAAGGGTAGACAACCTAAGGCCCATGGGCCACAAGCGGCCCACGGGGGTTGTTTAACTGGCCCATGAGCTGCCCCCGAACTGAGCCGTCCGCTCGGTGGGTCCCCGCACACTGCACTAAAGCAGCATGGTGTGGGGATTCGCTTTTGCGGCTCCGGAAATCGCGTCTGCGCAGATGCTGGAAATTGTGGGTGCGCGCACTCACACGCACACGCAATCCAGCCACGGGGGGATCTCCGCTGGAGTGAACCACCCAGGCCAGGTAAACCTTGCCGGCCCCTGCTCTTGGGCTTGCCAGTCAGAAGGTTGGTGATTTGAATCCCCGCGACAGAGTGAGCTCCTGTTGCTCTGCCCTAGCTCCTGCCAACCTAGCAGTTCGAAAGCATGTGAGTGTGAGTAGATCAGGGGTCAGCAAGGTTTATCTTGCCTGGGATGGATCGGTCCCACAGAGATCCCTCTGTGGGCCAGATCACGCGCCCACGATTTTCGGCATCTGCATCTGGGCAGACATTATTCTCGGTGTCTGCGCATGCGCAGTTGCAATTTCTGGCACCACGGAAGCGAGTCCCCATATCATGCGCCGGTTTAGCGCAGCACACGAGCAGGCAGTTCGGGGGCAGCTTGTGGGCCGGTCAAACGACCTCCGCAGGCCGCTTCCAGCCCATGGGCCTTCGGTTGCTGACCCCTGGAGTCCCACTGTGGCGGGAAGGTAAATGGCCTTTCCGTGTGCTCTGGCTTCCGTCAAGGTGTTCCATTGTGCCAGTCATGCTGGCCACATGACCCAGAAAGCTGTCTGTGAATAAACGCCGGCTCCCTCAGCCTGAAAGCGAGATGAGCGCCACAACCCCATAGTCGTCTTTGACTGGACTTAACCACCCAGCGGTCTTTTACCTTTTTACTCCTAGGCATGTTTACTTCCCATGAAAGTGTGCATTAGGATTGCAGCCTTGAGCTGCATCAGGGCATGGAAAGGTTTGCCTTTCACTTGGTTCATGTTCTGTGTATAATGTATATCTTGAGTCTTTGTAAAATATTACACATCATGCTGTTCCTAGGGATCCTTCCTAAAAGGCAGTATCATGCTAATGCATGCTAAGGGTAGATCATGGCTGACTTCAGTCCATTGCATCTACTCCGAGTATTACGGAAGTGTGCCACCCGAAGTATTTCACGCTTTTAAAAAACCCTTCTCCCTTCCTTGCCACATTTTGTTCTTTTTAACCAGTATCCACCAGCCCTCAGTCACAACTTCACCACAAGCCTTAACGTGTGATTTATGGCAGCCCCCTGCATTACAAGGCACAAACTACCTTGAAGCATAGAAATGGCAATTGTAGGAATTGCAAGCAAGCCTGGAAGATTGTAGTAAAATTAGCACACTCTCCTCACTCCCAAAAAAGCCATCTCTTTTTTATAATATTTTTAATTAGTTTTCAATTACAGTCAAATAATAGCCTCATTACAACAATACCAATTTATAATACAATTATTAATACCAATCGTTCAAATACCAAATTATATAATTTAGATAAAGTCCCCCCCCCCACATGCTAGATTTGTTGGTTTGATCATTTTCTTTATTCCTGCGTTCCAAACTCTTTTTAATTTCAATTGCATTCCGGTCATAATAATAATCCCTTTTACAACAACAGCAATATTAATACTCTTTGGCAGTACGTATTTTAATTATGTGGCAGGAGCCTAAAAATGTGCGTAATTAATTTTTGATGTTCTGGTTTGTTTGTTATGCTGCTGATATTAAAATGTTTGATTATATACAGAAGCAGGTTGACATCAGTGCTGCTATTCAAGCCTTGATTGAATCCAATGCTGCATTGCAGATGGAGGTAAAAATATTTGCATGTTTAGCTTCTCACATTATGTATACATGTTATAAAGTCACTTCACTGATAAGCTGTATGTATGTCTTCACAAATATTTAATTTACCACACATTTACAAATATCATACTACTTAGCAGGGGCAGGAATAATGAGGGGAAAACTATTCATATAAACTCTGCAGGGTATAGAGAATAAGTTTTGTAGCTGAGACCTCTGACCTAAATGCTCAGAACGTTGTGCAATAGTGGTCTGCTTAATTGGAAACACATTATATGAATGAAGTATTGTGGTTTTTTGTGAGGCTGCAACTTGAGATAGGTACGCACACAGTGCAAAGCGTATTTTATAAAATGTACTGATGGTTTGTCTTTGGACCTTACCACTCCATCAGAGGTTGTTTCATCGCTGCCGTTCGTGTAATAAATGTGCTTGTGGGGGTCAGTCTTCGTTGTGGGGGGGGGCTGAAATGATGTTCTTCTGCAGAGAGTTCCCAATTTGTCAGAAATCAGACCCCCAAGGTTCAGATTTTGGGGAACGCTGTTCTTCCAAACACGTCCACCACCATTACGATCGCTGTGTGGAATAGTTAAATAAATATCTCAACCCCTGAGCCATTTGATGTTTTTGTTTTTTTAAAGGTTTGTTTGTTTGTTTGTTTGTTTTAAAAAAATCCAACCTACTTTAAGGGACAAAGCACCCATCTAACCTTTGAAGAAGTGGTGGTTTCTTTCCCTTCTTCATTTCACAATTCTTATTACCCTCTCTAGGATAGGAATGCAAATCTGCATTATTATTGTTATTATTCTTTTCCTTAAAAGGAAAAGCAGTACAGTGGAACCTCGGTTTATGAACACCTCGGTTTACGAATTTTCGGTTTACGAACACCGTGGACCCACCTGGAACGGATTAATTCACTTTCCATTACTTTCAATGGGAAAGTTCGCTTCAGTTTATGAACGCTTCAGTTTACGAACAGACTTCCAGAACCAATTACACCCATGCTTCGGGTTAAGTATGCTTCAGGTTGAGTACTCCGTGGACCCGTCTGGAACGGATTAATCCACTTTCCATTGCTTTCAATGGGAAAGTTCGCTTCAGTTTATGAACGCTTCAGTTTATGAACATACTTCCAGAACCAATTGTGTTCATAAACCGAGGTACCACTGTATTCCTATTTACTGCAGCAGCAGCATCCAATCTCTTGTTTCCTTCCATGCGCCATTATGTATGGGAAGGATCTCATGCTATTGCCTTAGAACAGTGATTAGCTATTCTGTCTTTCGAAGACAAAAATGTCATTGGGGTATACTTGTTTGGATTGGGGGGGTAGCATGTGTAGATTTTCTGCATATATGAATCACTTTCACTTAAAAAATTAAATTCCCTCTTTATTACTTATCTTTTGTAACTTTCAGTATCTCTCATGAATACGTTGCCAGTTTGCCATTTGGCCATGTCTCAGTACTAAGGCATTTTTTGGTGATGCCATAAAATGTCAACTGTTGGTTTTTTTTCCCCTTGGCAGAGCTACCAAAACACTGAAGTAACATTACTGGATCACAGTGCCGAGATATTCAAAACATTACATTACCTTAGCAATTTACTGCACAGTATTAAGAACCCTCTGGGAACTCGAGATAACCCAGCACGTATCTGCAGGGATTTGCTTAACTGTGAACGTAAGGTGTCTGATGGTAAGTCGCCCCCCATTGTTATTAATTGCTCTGAAATGAATCCTAATCATATCTGTAGCAACCGTACACAATCTACAGTGCAGTTGGTTTTGGGTTCAATTCAGCTATCTGGGCACTTTTGGTACTGTTTCTAGGTTGGAAGGTCACAGCCCCTGCAACATGGCTCTCATATTCCTTGAGTGTTCTCTTGAATCTCCTATTGCTGCTGCAGAATTCAGCTAACATAAACATATCACCAAGAGAAAGGTTACTCTCGCTTCTCTCACAAGATGATTGTACAACCCTTTGGCTGTTGTCACTGTGGAGCCAACTTTAAAAAGGAGATGAAACCTTGTAAAACACTTTGTCACACCTTTTCCCACTTCTGGATTTCTCTGTTGAACATATTTGAGCCTAAACTCGCATCTATTTTTTCCCCTCCCTCCCCATCTTGGAAACTGGAAACATAAGGCTGGAAAATTCTATTTTCTTTTCTAATTTTTCTGCCTTCCCCAATTGATAGGAAAATACTGGATTGATCCGAATATTGGGTGTCCTTCTGATGCCATTGAGGTTTTCTGCAACTTCAGCGCTGGTGGCCAGACATGCTTATCACCTGTCTCTATAACTAAGGTATATTGTTCTCTTCTGAAAGACCCACATTACAGTCTTCTGGATTCTATTTATGCCTTTTTTAATGTAACCTCACTGTATGCACCTAAGAACAGGGAAATACCTTGAGAGTCTTTGTTAGCACTGGATTAGATAGTTTTCTGAAAATCTGTTAACTTCAACTCCACATTAGGGCCAGTGAATATTTGCAATATATGTTGGGAGATTCATTCCCCGTCCCCGTCTGCAGTCATAGGTTTATTGTATATCATATGACTGTATGTGTTTTCATTCCACAGAGTGGATGTGACGTAGACAGGATGTTTGTCTTACTGTGTTCCTAAGTGGGACTGTTGTTCCTTTGTTCATTCTCTTTACTGCCTGTAATGCTAGAGAGAGGGAGCCATAATGAAGAGCTCCGAGTCTGTGTATATGTAAATAAACTAGCTTAGCCAAATGCTGTGCTACTGAGTCTGTCACGCAACTGCGCAAGCCTCTGCGGGTCCCTAAAGTGTGCTGGTGCTTCACATCACCAGCCACTGTGACGTTCAGGCTGAAGAATGCTCGAGAAGCTAGTAGGCACCCTCCTGGACATGCTGACAATATATACATAGGAAGCTGCCGTGCAGAGTCAGACCATTGGTTCTGCTTGCTCAGTATTATTGTCTGCACTGACTGGCAGGCAGCTTTCCAGGGGTTCAGGCAGTATGTCTCCTTCACCCCTATCGAGAGATGCTAGGAACTGAACTTGGGCTCTTCTGCATTCAAGGCAGATGCTGTACGACTGAGCTACAGCCCGTCCCCAAAAGAGGGTGCTTTACACCGGAGAAGGGGCAGGAGAAATGTATGCTTAACCTTCCCCCGTCAGCTACTTTTCTCCATACAGGGTTGCAGGCTCATGTTTGCAAGATAAATCAGGTTCAGAACATTAGCCAAGGTGGAGGGGAGGAAGCTGGTGGGGAGTAACCTTTGCAATCAACAGTGAACTCTTAGGCTAATGTCATATGCAGCTGCAGTGAAATGTTAGTCCGGTCATGAATGTCCAAAAATAAAAAAATAAGTATTTCTGAGTGACTGCCTGATAGTAAGCTCCACTTACTGTCGTCTCCAGCAATCGTAGCATTGAAATGCAAGTGGTTAATTTGAATTCTCAAGACAAAACTCTTTACTTATTGATAAAATGACAGTTATCACGCAGTAATTTTTGTTGTTTGATGTGGCACCGCACCCTGGCTCCCAGAACGTTTGGTGGATTTAATGGAAAATTTGAAAAAACAAGAACAGGAGTGCCTTAAAATGCTGTTACACCCTGGGACATAGACTAATGTAAAAGACCATGTTGTACACAGCTGAAGAAACATTGGAAAACACTAGCAAAGTGTCCTATGGGAGTGACATATGGAAGAGCAGGCATTGCTTCAAAGAATGCCGTCTTCTCCCCCCCCCCCCCATTAACATTATGAACTGTACGCTGTCATTTTCCTACTCATATTTATATCGTGCAAGTAAGGAGGACATATTTCTGCGGAGAGCGGTATGCACGTTTTGTCTAAATAGTTTACATTAGCAGATTAAATGTCAATAGTTTGTTATACCGGTGGAAAGAAATGTTTATGGAGCCTTTGTAAAGGTATGCCTAAATTGCATGGGATCACCGTGCTTTTGTGGCTCTAAAGTGCAATCTGACTTTCCGCACTAACGTGTGTTTTTGTTAAAACAGTTGGAGTTTGGCACCGGAAAAGTGCAGATGAACTTCCTTCATTTGCTGAGTTCAGAAGCAATCCATACCATCACAGTCCACTGTCTAAACACCCCGGTGTGGGGAACCAGTGACCTGCGTGCCCAGAGGCCCTCTGTCAGCTTCAAAGGATGGAATGGCCAAATGTTTGAAGCAAATGCTCCACTTGAACCAAAAGTGCTTCTGGATGAATGCATGGTAAGCCATCTGCTTGCATTGTTAAAATTTGCAGTGGAAGTAGTGTTTGGTTTGAATTAATACAGATGAGAGTTGAAATTCTGGACATTTACTTTACCCACTACTGTTAACATTTAAGATTTTACTTAAGATTTTACAGTGATTCTTATTTCTTAAAGATACTAACACAGAGGCACACCTAGCACTCATGCAAAATCCAAATGTACATCTGTCCAAAAGCTGCAAGCAGCTGTAGTGCTTTCTTTCCCCGTCACTTAGCATCAGACTCCATGTAACCACGGAGTTGTTAGCCTTGGTGTTCTTAATTACTCACTGGGCAGGTTACAACATTCCTATCAAGCTGTATTTAGAAGCCTCTGCTTGGGAGAAAGCAGTAGTGTTTCACAGGATGATAAAGGGGTGTGTGGGCGCCATGATCCCTTCTGCAACAGTGCACAAGTGCCACAAATCCCTCTGTTTTGGGTCTCCAGCTGTTTTGGACTACAATTCCCATCAACCCTGACCACTGGTCCTGCTCGCTAGGGATGATGGGAGTTGTAGTCCAAAAACAGTTGGGCGACTCAAGTTTGGGAAACACTGTCCTAAACGAAAGACAGAACTCAAAAAGTCAGAATGTTTCGGACTATTTGATGAAAACTTGAAGGAGCTCCTTTCCCCTCCCAGTCGCTATTGGATTGCCTCTGGTTTATGAACAAGATGTTGCAATCCAAATACTTCCATGTTTTTTATTTGAGAAAGCCAATAAGTATCCATTTACACATGATCTGGTCTTGTCATCATTTGCTCTCCCTAACCTCAAAGAGCAGAATAAATGTCAGCATGACAAGCCCTTAAAGAACTGGAAGCTGTGCAAAGTAGGTGCTAAAATGCTATCAAATCAGCATTTTCCATTTGGTTAGTTTTCCACTCACAGCTATTAAACATTTTATGTACTATATTTATATCCTACCCTTCCGCCAAACAGCTCAGGTTAGTATACACAAGGACATCCCATAATAGCTCTGTGAGGTGGGATTGAATGATAATATGTTAGTCCAGTGTCAATAAATTTAGTAAGTACAAAGGAATCTGAAAACAGATTTCTGCAGTTCCCCAAACTATCCACTAAAACACACTGGCTCTTTATGAAACTGTGGCGAATGCAGGCTGGAAATATGATATATGATAAAGGTGGTGCTGTGAAGTTACTGAAAAGTGCAGTTTTTCTGTGAGATTCTTTGAAATCTTTAACTCTTTCTGCAAGAAAGAGATTCCTACAGAATCTCACAGGTGCCTATCTGCGGGGATTTCACTTTTCAATGGCTTCCACTGTGCTCACATCTTTGACTGGTTGGGCAAAAACAAAAATATATATATAGCACAAGGCTTTGATTCAAACGTTATCAATCCTGAAGTGTGTACTAAGATGTAGCTCCATGGTGCTGTTTTCACATAACATTAAGAAAGCATAAAACAGGGGTCAGCAAACTTTTTCAGCAGGGGCCTGGTCCACTGTCCCTCAGACCTTGTGGGGGGCCGGACTATATTTTGAAGAAGAAGAAAAATGAACAAGTTCCTATGCCGCACAAATAACCCAGAGATGCATTTTAAATAAAAACACACATTCTACTCATGTAAAAACACGCTGATTCCTGGACCGTCCGCAGGCCAGATTTAGAAAGCGATTGGGCCAGATCTGGCTCCCAGGCCTTAGGTTGCCTACCCATGGCATAAAATAATGTACCAAATCCTGAACACATTAATATACAGTCATACCTCAGTTTAAGTACACCTCGGTTTGAGTATTTTCAGTTTAAGTACTCCGCGGACCTGTCTGGAATGGATTGATCCACTTTCCATTACTTTCATTGGGAAAGTTCGCTTCAGGTTAAGTACGCTTCAGGTTAAGTATGGACTTCCGGAACCAATTACACTCATACCTCGGGTTAAGTACACTTCAGGTTGAGTACTCCGTGGACCCATCTGGAACAGATAATCC
Source organism: Zootoca vivipara (assembly GCF_965207765.1). Classification (NCBI taxonomy): domain Eukaryota; kingdom Metazoa; phylum Chordata; class Lepidosauria; order Squamata; family Lacertidae; genus Zootoca; species Zootoca vivipara. Next base: position 26,284,061 of record NC_142590.1, read on the forward strand.
ACTTTCCATTACTTTCAATGGGAAAGTTCGCTTCAGGTTAAGTACAGACTTCCGGAACCAATTGTGTTTGTAAACCGAGGTACCACTGTACAAGACCAAGTGTAATGAATAAATAATTGTCCTTTGTTATTGCTGCTTTTCTCTCAAAGGCCTAGGAAATACTAAAAAAACAACAGCATAGGGGCTGATTGTTAATGTGTGTTAATTAACACTCTTGTTATATGCATTGCAGATTCAAGATGGCAGCTGGCATAAAACCCAGTTCCTTTTTCACACTCAAGACACCACTCAGCTTCCAGTTGTTCAAGTGCAGAAATTTCCTCATCTCAAACAAGGACAACAGCGCTACATAGAAAGTGGCCCGGTGTGTTTTCTCTAGACTTCTAAATGGAGTGGAGTTTCTCAACATGGAACTGCTGCAAGTAGTGGTTTTAAAAAAACAAAACTGCAGAAGAAATATAAAGAAAAATGTTGGTGCTTTCTAAACGAATCTCAGGAAGAAAAAGACTTCCTCCTAAGAAGGAGATATTGCTCTTAAATAAAGAAGAAGAAGAAGAAGAAGAAGAAGAAGAAGAAGAAGAAGAAGAAGAAGAAGAAGAAGAAGAAGAAGAGAGAGAGAACTTGACAACCTTAATAAAGTATTTAAGTTTCCATTGGTGCTTTTTATATTATTCGCTGGAACTGAAAACACTACATATATCTGGAAATTCTTCAGAAAACCCAGTGTTTTTTAACCTTCGTAACAGCATTGTCCCGGGACACCTTAAGGAAAGATAGAGGCATGCAGGATTAGGAGCAACTCTGGCTAATGCTCCCAAATGTGCAATAGCTTGTATTATAATTGTATGACAATGAGTTATGCCACCGTAAAACAAATCGTTCCCTTAAACACTTAAGTTGTATTACAGTCCTCTGTGGACACAGACATCTTAACAGATGATACACTACCTCTTATGTGTTTCCTGTTTGTGTTGCCTGGTGCTTTCCGTACAACTCAAAAAGTCTTTGTGGCCTTGGTCAAGATTATTTGGGTCCTGTTTTTTTATTACTTTTTTCAGACTGTATGTGCTGGTTGCATTCATTGTAAAATTGTGTCTTTAAAAAAATATTTGGTCACATACTTCATTATGAGTGAAAACATTATTTATGTGAAAACCTTGTTTAAAATGTTTTCTGTCTGTAGACATGGAAATGGTACATGAGGCAGAACAGTATCTGGTGCTTATAAGAAGATCAGGATTTTGTAGTTGTAGGAGGACTAAACACAGTAGTCTTTTAAGAAGTTTTTGGACTGCAGTTAAAGATTTTATCTATCAAGGGCCATCTACAATGATGTATTGTGTAAATATTTTGTAACTTGTTGAAAATGTTAATACAGCATATATTTAAATGGCTGCTATTAAATTATAATAATCTTAATTACTTCAACCTCTGGGGCATTCTATCCCAGTAATATTATACTGTTTCACATATATATTTATTTCAGCCCAAATATTTTGCGGCTCAAGACCGCAATACCTCAAGGAACCGACCCAGACTTTGTGGTCACCATCTGAGGCCCTCCTTTGTGTGCCTCCTCCTCAAGGGGTCTGGAGGGTGGCAACACGAGAATTAGGCCTCCTCTGCAGTGGCTCCCCATCTGTGGAATGTTCACCCCAGGGAAGTTCACCTGGTGCCTTCATTATACACCTTTATGCACCAGGCAAACACGTTCCTTTTTAACCAGCCTTTGGTGATCTGATTTACAGCCCATGCCCTTTAAAAAAATATTTTTTGGGGGGAGATACTTCTTGGGTTGTTGTTTTTATCTTTATTAGGAATTTTGTGGTTTTATATCTTGATTTTATTTTGTGAACCGCCTGAGACCCCCGGGTATAGGGTGGTATATGAATTCTAATCATAATTATAATTGTAATCATAATATATTTTATCCATCAAACTGTCAGAAACAGTCTAGCAACTTACCCTTTAAAAAGTTCATTTTTGTTGTCAACAAGGTTTAATCCAATATTATCTGCAACTCCTTGTATTTGGGGAGGGAAAGTGTTTGTTTTTAAACAGGATCCGTTCCAGTCCTTCCCTCTGGAGCAAACAGAACAAGTCTGTGCCATCTTTTGCTTAATAGTCTTATGCAAGCCTTAAATGTACCAATCTATTTCAACTGTTCCTCGTAGATATTTATTGACTCCTCACCATCTGGTTTTCCTATGCTAGGTGCTTATACTTGTCAATTACCTTCTTTAAAATCTCCTCAACATGACCATTAAAACCTGATGGATGCTTTTTGGACAGGCATTAAATAATTTATGCAGTTCTTCCAGATTACAAGATGCCCTGCCCTGCCCTGCAACTCTTAGATCCTATGAAGACTAAGATTTGACGTCTAGTTTCATGAATCGGAATGGTAAAACTTACTAAGCATATACGGTACCTCGAGTCTGCCCACCAGCAGCAGAAAGCCTTCACTTGGTGTTCTGCAAGCTAGTCAACTCATTAATGTAGCCCTACTCCCATAGCTTCAATTGTAAGATCTGACAAAGGAGATGTAAAGGGTTGGCTACAGAAAAAGTCGTACACATAGGGCTTTGTGGCTTAAATGTTCAGAAGCAAAAAAAAAACCCCACAGATGTTTAAAACCATTCTTACTTGTTGTGATTTAAGCGGCAAAGATGGAGTTTGGAACCTGGTTCATATTTTTTTATGCATCTGGATCTGAAAATACAGCTACTGCATTTGTTTTTAATGCTTCATCCATTGGTTAGTAGTATCATTATTGCAGATGTTTCTGCTAGGAAGCAAACAAGTAAAGTGTCACTGTTTCACAGATCCACCCAAACCAACACCTCATAAATTTGTCAGTTGCTGTCCAAAAAAGAAAAAAAGGATTGCATTGTAAACAACCCTAACTCTAGGGTCAAGTCTGTTACTTGAGAGTCTCATCAAAGGGATCATTCTAGTGTAAAATGACTTGGAAAATGTAGCTTGCTTATACTGCATTGTAATTTCTATCCGCTGAAGAGTTTAAGGATTTCTACATAAGTGCCTAGTTCTCTGTTTCAACAGATCCTGAAAATTTACTACCATTATATATGTACAGTGGTACCTTGGTTTAATATCAGTCCTGTTTACAAACGATTTGGTTTACGAACGCCGCAAAACTGGAAGTAGTGTCCCGGTTTGTGAACTTTACCTCAGTCTAAGAACAGAATCCAAACAGGGGCCAGATTTTGAAGGCGATTGGGCCGCATCTGGCCCCCAGGCCTTAGTTTGAGGACCCCTGAGTTATGCTGTGCAGGGCCACCCAAGATGGACAGCTCATAGTGGAGACTAAACATGATCCACCTGGAGCAGGAAGTGGCAAGCCACTCCAGTATCCCTGGCAAGAAAACTCAATGGACAAAGACAACAGGCATATAAAAGTTATGACGCTGGAAGATGAGCCCCTCAGGTCGGAAGGCGTCCAGCATGCTACTGAGGAAGAGCAGAAGACAAGTACAAGTAGATTCAGAGCTGATGAAGCGGCTGGGCCAAAGCCGAAAGGTTGCTCAGTTGTGGATATGTTTGGAAGCAAAAGGAAAGGCCAATGCTGTAAAGAAAATATATTGCATAAGAACCTGGAATGTAAGTAACAGTATAGCTTTTTTAAATTTCTGAGACTAGAAAGGTGTCTATGGCAGAGGAGGTGGCTTATAAATTCTAGACAGTGGCTGCCATCTTGTGCTACGTGTTATGAACCATCCTGGGTATAATGAGAAAGCAGGAAAAGAAAGGAGGGGTTTCCTTTCATATCCTAAGCTTCTCCAGGTACTCTGCACATTCGTATGCGTAGATGTGTGAGTGTATACATGGTGGAAGCATCAGGAATATTAAAAACACATGTACACACATAGTCTTGCTGGTTATGCATCCCTTGATTTGCCTAGAAACAATTGGTTTTTTTTATGGTTGTAGGATATGTTTTTAGGATTTTTTAGAGTAGATCTGGAAGAAGTATCTTCAATGGGGCTTATTCACTAGAAAGAGTGTTTAGGCTTGCAGCCCAGGACAGATTATTCTGAATACACTGGGAGCACTACTCAGAGAGATTGTTGTCTCAAAACAATTTTGTGTAGCTAGCAACACTTCCTTCTTTCACGCTGCAAAGGACATCTCAGATATCTTACATAGCCATAGTTAGGGTTACCACTTATAAGAAACAGTCCCAAGTGTACACTTATGGTGAGGAGTTCAGAATATGTCTCCCTGAAGGCCACAGCTCATCTGTTACACCTTTACACATGGTTGCCCCTTTAATCTCTACCTTCCGGAATTGTATAACACGTGAAGAAGCCTTAGCAGATGTGGGTTGTAGACAAAGGCCAGGGGAAGGGAAGTTCCTTCAAGCCACTATATAGTGAAAAGTGGGGTCTACATTACCTCACAGACAGTATTTGATGGGAGGCTCCTTCCATCTGCTGCCATTAACTAGGAGAGCTCCTGAGAAGTGGAATGGGACTTGCTTGCCAAGTTGAAGGAATAGGATCTATTTTACCTGTCAGGGGAAAAGGCAGAATACACATAAACACCAACACCACAAAATAATAATAATAATAATAATAATAATAATAATAATAATAATAGTAATATGCTTAAAGGTAAAGGGACCCCTGACAGTTAAGTCCAGTTGTGAATGACTCGGGTTGCGGCCCTCATTTCGCTTTACTGGCTGAGGGAGCCAACGTTTGTCCGCAGACAGTTTTTCCGGGTCATGTGGCCAGCATGACTAAGCCACTTCTGGCGAAACAGCAGTGCACAGAAATGCAGTTTACCTTCCCGCTGGAGCGGTACCTATTTATCTACTTGCACGTTGACGTGCTTATGAACTGCTAGGTTGGCAGGAGCTGGGACTGAGCAATGGGAGCTCACCCCGTCATGGGGATTCGAACTGCCGACCTTCCGATCGCCAAGCCCTAGGCTCAGTGGTTTAGACCACAGTGCCGCCCCAATAGGATGCTTAGGGTTGCCATATTTCAAAAAGTAAAATTCCTGAGCTTTTTTTTTTTTTTGGAAGAAACCCAAATTGTTGGGGAAACCTTAAGCTTTTGGAACAAAAAATTGGCAAAAATCCCCCTGGATGCCATTTTTACACCCAGAAACCAGAAAATGTCAGGAATTTTCCTGACGCAGGGAAGCCTAAGGATGCTGGAGTCCCACACGTCGGCTCAGAAGAGCAAAGTTCCGTAAGGTCCAACAGGACTTACTCCCAGATAAGGCCCCCAGATAGTGGTCTGTAGAGTTGAAAGGGACCCTGAGGATTTTCTAGTCCAACCCCCTGCAATGAAGAAATTTGCAGCTACGGGATCGAACCTGCAACGTTGGTGTTATCAGAACCACCCTCTTAACTAACCAACTGAACAATCTGCCGGAGGTCCATAAGCTTCATTCGGGCGGCCCATGCAGTGCATCCGTTCCGCATTACCGTTTTACTTATTAAACTTGTACACCACCCTTCCCCCGAAGATGGAACCTAAAATCACAACATGAAAACACAAAATGCATAATAAAACACTCCCATTTCCACCCATATTTTAACGCTGAGGTTTTAACTGCTTTCCTTCTGTTGCATTTTTTGTACCGTCTATGGAATTCGAAGTGTGACCAAAAAAAAAAAAAAATGAAAGGAGGAGCCGCGGGAAATGTTAAAACAACAAAAAATACAATTTTAAAACAACCCAAACCCAAACCAGGCACTGCCTAGCAAGGGCAGGGAGGGGAACACCCCCCAAAACACCAATTCAAATCGGTCCGCCAAGCTCCCCTCAGCCGTTTTCAAACGGGGAAAGTTTGGGGAGCCTCCTGCGCGCGGGACTGCGCTCCTCCAAACTGCGCACAGCATCCCCAAACGAGGATACTCCCTGCCTCCTCCTCCCACCGCCCAACCTCGAAGGCATCCTTTTCGCTGCACTTCTCATAGCTCCCGCCAGGGGCCAGCAGCCTCCCTTTCCCCTGCGCACCGCCGGGGCGAGGCGACTGTCTAGGACTTCGAGAAAGAGGAAGGGGAGCCAACTCGACGGGCAGTCCGTTTGCTGAGCATGGCGGCGGCAGAGACCGAAGGAAGCACGAGGCGGAAGATGTCGCTGCGAAGGTGTGTGGGTGAGGTGGGGAGGAATGTCTCCTTGGCCTCTTCCCCCACTGCCCTCCTACCCCCGAGTTATTATTATTAGGTTGGCTTGGGAGGGGGGAGGCTCAAGCCGGGAGGAAAGCGGGAAAGAGGTGGGGGTCCGACACACGCGCCCACACATTCACACGCACACCCTGGAGGCGATGCGGGGCACGCGCGCAAAGCCAGGGGGCTCCTCGCGGCAAACGTGTCTGGAAGGACGGGAAAGCGAGCAAAGTTAACAGGATAATATTTAAAGAGCGGCGTTATATATATACTGTATATATATACACACATACATATATACATACAGTATCTATCTATCTACATATATATATATACACATACATACATACATACATACATGCACAGTATATACATACACAATATGTGTGTGTATGTATAATAAATAATATAATAAATTATATATATATATATAAATTTATTATATTATTTATTATGTGGGGATGGGGACAATATGTTGCGATGTCCTTGCAGGCAGCGGATGGTAGTTTTCCAGAAGTTTTCTTCTGCGGAAAATAATATGGGTCTAAATTAGCCTTCCTCTTATCTTTGGGGCAGGGCAACTTATTTTAAAAGGGATACCAGATAGCCCATGCCTTTCTTAATATGGATTTTTTTAAAAAACACCTTATTTGTTACTTATTTATTAAATTTGTACATAGGCCTGGGCAATGTAACAGTACATCACCCAGGACCGGTTTGAGGGTCAGAGCGTGATGGGATTTCCCCCTGGCGGTAGGTATATCGCGGGTATAGGGCTTGTCTGCGCCTGACTCCCTCTGCCACCAGTGCCTGGCATGTGGAGGGAAGACCCAGGCTGTATTGGCTCGAGTCCCGCAAGGCCCTGGGGTGCGTCTGAGGTGGTCTATGCTCAAACAATGCGTGATTTTTGTGTATTTTGTCTTTACTTGTTCCATATTGAGTACAATAAAGTAGACAGCATTAACTAAGACACTTAAGTGATTAGCTGTAAAGGGCATAGAAACCCTGTCAGGAGGGGGGGGGGGATGGCAGCCCCAAACCAAAGTTCCAGAGTTATTAGTTCACTGTTGCCTTTTGTCAGATCTGTAAACCATTTCCTCGAATTTACTGTGTTAAACTGTAGCCTGGGTCAGTCTGACCTAGCTTTCAAATTTAATTTCTAAAAATGCCGATACATGACAACATCTGGAGTTAAACCAGAAGTTGGGATGGCTGTGTGTAAATAAGGTCATTCTGCTCTGATGGGAGTATGTGAAGAACTTTTTGGATCATAGGTATTTCTTGTGATTGGGCACATTCTCTCCCCAAATGCTCCAGTCAGACTCCCCCCCCCCTAAAATAGGAACTCTTATATAAAATCACTGACTCTGCTATTAAGATGTTACCATCATCCATCATAGGGCAGGACGATTACTTGCTAATGAATAGAAGAGGACAAGTAAAAACAGGGTGGATAAAAATCAATGATTTTTTTTAAAAAAATCAAAAAAATCGGATTTTTTTGATTTAAATCGGATTTTTTTGATTTAAAACGATTTTTTTGATTTAAATTGGATTTTTTTAAATAAAATGCTTTTTGAGGAAAATATATTACCACCCAAAGGTTATTCCATCATGAAATAAAGATTAGTTTTTTTAATTATTAGAATAAGGTTGTATATGTTTAATTTTTGGGGTAAATAAATTCCATTAATCCATCCACAATGTCATGCTCTTTCAGAGGTTTTTGTAAGATTATTGGGCAGTTTCTCTGCCTACAAGATATTATCACAGGTGCTTGGTTTACTTTTGCAGTTCTCAAAACTGAATTTGACTCAACAGAGATCACATGCCTCTTCTTCCCAGCAGAAATGTTATAACATGAACAGAGTTGAGAAAAAGACCTTAATCCTATTGTTCTACAAACCTATGAATACAGAAACAACCCCTTCAGTGCTAAGTTTCAAGAAGTTCAGTGAATAGAATAGAAACAATATGTTTCTGATTGTTTGGAGTGGACAGTATTTAAGTTTTTCATGTGTAGGCTGGGCTGACAGTCTAAGTTTCTTAAAATATATATATATTGTTTTTGTTTAGCCAAATTAGTTAACAAACATGGATGTTTGTTTAAGCAAATAACATATGCTGTAATGTTATTGTTTCAGTTGAATAAATCTATTTAAATTGTTATTATTAAGGTAATGATTATTTTTCTCCTTCCTAAGTACAACAGTAAAGTTGTCCAAATATGAATGATTAACCTATTAAACTGGGGATAAAAAACTAATATGAAAAGTTGCTATTCTAAAAATCTTCATCTACTTGCATATTAAAGTTATACCAGCAAGAATTAGTCTTTATGTAGAAAACTATGATTTAAATCAAGCCTTACTGACTAGTGATTTAAATCGTGATTTAAATCGTGATTTAAATCAGTTTGATTTAAATCAAATCCACCCTGAGTAAAAAGCAAGTGCAAGCTTGGTGTTGGAGAAATACCTGTCCAACATTTTCAGAATAGTGGCAGCTCATTAGAGGAGCGTTACGGTAGTTCATGTTTTGTTGTTTCTGACTGAAGGCTCTGAGCTACTCATATTACTTGTGCCTGTATCACAGAGCCTTTTGCTGGAAGCATATCGATACTACTTAATCCTTGTTATTGAGAGATGTTCTGGGCCATCTGGAGACACACACACACATAAAAGGTAAAGGGACCCCTGACCATTAGGTCCAGTCACGGACAACTCTGGGATTGCAGTGCTCATCTCATTTTACTGGCCGAGGAAGCCGGCGTACAGCTTCTGGGTCATGTGGCCATCATGACTAAGCCGCTTCTGGCGAACCAGAGCAGTGCATGGAAATGCCGTTTACCTTCCCACCAGAGCAGTACCTATTTATCTCCTTGCACTTTGACGTGCTTTTGAACTGCTAGGTTGGCAGGAGCAGGGACCAAGCAACGGGAGCTCACCCCGTCATGGGGATTCGAACCGCTGACCTTCTGATCAGCAAGCCCTAGGCTCTGTAGTTTAGACCACAGCGCCACCCGCGTCCCATACATACATACATACATACATACATACATACATACATACATACACTTACCAAATAGATCTATTGCTTTTACTGCTTATTAGCATGAAGGGACACTTTCTCAAAATGGTGTTTTAGCACTCACCCATGTTCCAACGTAAAGATGTCTCTCTTCATTTTTCTCTCCTTTCAGTTGTGAAATCTGCAATACAGAAGAAGCAAAATATCGATGCCCCCGTTGTATGAAATACTCATGCAGGTAGATATAAACTGATGGGCACCCCTTGCTTTTATTTTTCTTGTGTACTGAAAAGAGAGTGACAACATTGCTTTGCTTTCTCTGTGTGCTTTCAGTTTGGCTTGTGTGAAGAAACATAAGACTGCATTCAGTTGTAACGGAGTAAGAGAAAAGACAGCATTCGTTTCCATAAATGAGTTCAGTGATTTAAATCTTCTAAGTGGTAAGAGAAAGTCTAAAAATCTCAATTGTTCAAAATCCCCAGGGTGTTATTGTGATGGGTGGGCATGGAGGAGGCAATGTTCCTACATCTACAATGTTCTGTACCTACCATTATATAGTGTTGTTGGAGTTTCCTATTTGCATTGCCAGTAGGCACAAGGCTTGAGTGGCACTACTGAAGTAATAATGCAATCCTTAGTGTGTTTACATATAAATAAGGTGCTTTGAACTCAGTGGAGATTACTCCCCAGTAACAGGGTTTAGGATTGCAGCCTAAGTATAGCCACCATCAGCAAATGTATAGTTGCACAAAGCTGTTAAATGGCACAATAAATACAGCTTGTGGGGTGAATGAAAGAAAACAGGTCCTCCTACTCCTTGCTACCCTACAAACTTTGTCCACCTTAGAGAAATCTGGCCCTGTATGAAGCATGTAAGTAATGCACAGTAGGTAAGTAGTTAGGATGGTTTTAGCACAGGCATTTATTTCATTTAAAACATTTTTGTCGTCCTTGCTGCTTCAGATAGAAGATATTGGTTCACATTTTTAAAAACGCATCAATAATATCACATATTTGAGCTTTAGACCAAATGACAAATTTTCAATGCACACCCTCTCTTATTTTCTGTGAACTTATGCTAAAACCCATCACTTTCTTACGATCCCTTAAGAATCGCGTTGTAAATGGTATTGGGAGCTAGTTTCATTTGAGCCATTTCCCCATTGCCCTTATCAATTTCAGATTACCGGTTTCTGGAAGATGTGGGAAGAACGGCTGATGGCGCTGCTCGAGACGACACTTCACATAGACCAAAAAGCAATAAATTTGTAAGTCTTTCTAGCTACCTTGAGCATACTACAGAAAACAAATGTTCATTGACTTTTTTAAAAAACAAAATGGTGGTATTAGAAACTTAAATGACAAATACCAGATGGGGGTGGAAGGAGGAATTTTGATTCAGTCACAGTAGTTGCTTATTATCCTTCAAACTGAGAAACATACTGAACCAGATTCAAAAAGTGATCCCTCTAATTGAAGATTAATGTTTTAAATACATTTGTCAAAGAAAATCACTCAAGTACAAACCCCTACACATAGCAAGAAAAACAGAAACATCGACGATCCACCACACCCAACTCCCCATCCTACCCACCTCTTCCCCCCTCCCTCATAATGTCTTAATAAGTAAAATTGATGTGTAAAAATGATGCATGAGACACTGCACTACCTTTGTAACCCACGAAAATCCTTAATAAAAATAATTATTAAAAAAAATCACTCAAGTACAAATTATACACAAATGTGTGTATTTAACACACACACACACATACACACACCTGATGTGTGCAAATGTTTGTGTTCATTTAAAAACCCACAAGAACAACAAAAATTATATCCAGCTGTTTTGAGCAGAGAAATGAGTGGGGAAAAGATTTAAGTGCCCCTTCTCCCCAGTGCTTCTTCACTCTCAGTCACCCCTATCGGTAGCAGATTTTCTAAAAGCAAAGTAAAGAAACAAAACCTCATTAACTTAGAGGATGCGTTTTTTTAAAAATGAAGCATCAGGAAAAACCCATCTCTTCTGAATTTAGTCATTTGTAAACGTAGCGATATTAATTGGTGACAGGGCTTAATTTTGTTTGTAGTCAGACAGTTTGGCTGCTTTTCTGTGTGTCAACACGCCCCCCCCCCCCCGGTAGTAGCCAAGGTGTTGTCCTCCAGATGTTGCTGTATTTTAAGAGGTTGGAGAGATTGGCCAGATAGAATAGCATCTCAAGCCAGCTTTTGTAGAGCATTGGCTTCTTCCATTCTGCCCCTTCCCCTGTCTGCCTTGGTAAGTTACATTAACTTTAGTAGGGGTTTGGGGGACTGTTCACTTTCCATCACTTGCCAAGCCTGCCTCCCTAGCTGGATCTCTCCAGTTGCAATGTAGCCCCAATGAAACCTCCTCTGGAGACTGGTCCAGAACGAGCTGTGCACCTGGGTTGGCCAAAGCTAGATGGCCTGCTTCAGGGTTCACAGGGACAATTGTGCAGGTTTGGGGAGTGTGATACATACAGTACATACATCTACCCTCAAAGTGGAGGGCAGCCTTTGGGCATTATAATGTAATCTAATGGCATTATTCATTTAGTTCCTCTTGACACTTAAAGGTTGCAGTGTATGATACAATGATAGATTAAGTGTTTTTCACACTTAGTTTTCCTCCAGAGATAACACATTTAGTGAGTAATGCCACGCTAACTCCACTATCAAGATCATCTCAGTCTTGTACTTTCAAAAACAGCACTCATAACTCTTTTTAATAGCAGTTTTAAAATATTTGTCCTTCAAGTCAGATTGAAAAAAAATGTGAGGAACGAAACTACAGCATTTGCCTGAATTAGCAGGAGCAAGATCCAATCCAGCTTATTACATTATGTCCTGATAACTTGATAATGTCTAAATTTTATGGGTTGGATCAGGGAACTGAGTTTCATGGATCTAAAAGAGCACAGGAACAATTTTGGTAAAAACTTTCTTTACTCATTTAGAAGGAATGTACCCACATTTCTATCCCGTGAAACGGCAACTTGAAAGAATCTAATCTCAGCCTCTTTCTTGGTTGCTAGGGGGTTAGAACATTTTTATTTGTTTATTTTTATTTAACAGAACTTATATACCCTAGTTTGGTATATAAGTGGCTTACATAAATATGAAACATTAAAATTATTGCTAAAGACAAGTATTTAAAAATATGCAGAAGGTGATTAAAATATACAGTATCTGAAAAGAAATAGAACACAAAATCTGATTTTTGTTATGATTAACAGAATCACATTACTACTTACCATTGTATTTACAGTGATATCAGTATTGTAGCTGTTATAAGAGTGCATATACTGTACATTGTGGGATAGAGTTTTAGTTATTAATGGGCCCAAGTGTTGAATATAGTGAGTAATATCCAGGAACATTGCAGAACGTCTGCAACCTTTGACGCCACAGAAGAGTGCTTTACTGTGCTGTAATCGTTTACTAATAAACATGGGCATATGAATTTCTGTTCCTCACATGAGAAATATGGGAGTGGGATTCAAAGGTGGTGCCAGGGGAAAACATTTGCCCAATTTAAAAATTGCCTATCTTCTCTGCCCACTCATCTGTAAGAGGGTGTCACTGAGCCAAGGTGAGAAAAAGTATTTCCTCCCTTCCTCTCTCTCTCTCTCTCTCTCTCTCTCTCTCTCTCTCTCTCTCTCTCTCTCTCTCTCTCTCTCTCCATTTGGTCACACAGGTAGATTACTTTCTAGCACAAATATGCAGTGATGGGTAATGCCACCTGTTGAATTACTTCCTGTGGGGTAACTATTAAGGAAGAGGAACCCTGCAAAGGGAGGGAAAGTGGCAACTCGCCACTCTCAACCTGGCTGTACACTTAAGAATTTGTGGTGCTATGAGAGAAGCATTTTGTACACCAATATACACTATAGAATTGTTGCTGGTAACAACATTGTAACATATAGAAGGTATATATGCACACACACCTTAGCAAATGTTTTTAAATCTTGGTATCTGAATTTAAAGCAGTAGGATCTCATATCATGGTCTGGATTATTAATGCAGAAGTAATAGTTTTTATTTTAGTTGTGTATAAAACCAATCAAACATCTTCTGAATCTTAAGGGAACAGCATGGGTGAAATTTGTTTTAGAGTTCTGATGTATTATTTATACAGTAATACATAAATAGTTCTTCATCAAGTAATGGCATTTATGTGCTACTAAAAATGTACATGGATGGGCCTTTAAAATACAGCTTTAAGCATAATTATGCTTTTAGTTACATCTTACTAAGACATAAATCCAATTGAAATTGATGGGATTTACTTCCAGCTATATATGTTTTATATTAATGAGAGCCATTAATGAGAGCAGCTACTTCTTGTGTAGCTTGAGAATTGCACTTTTGGTTATTTATCTGATCTCTGTAAAGACTACTATACTAAAATAGTATAAATCAATAATAATATCAACTCCTGGAAATTAAGCCCAACACCTATCTGAGCCTGAGGGGTTTAGGTCCTCATGTAGAAATTGTACTTGCCTCTCACTCAGCTCTTTAGCCACTGCTCTGTTTCATTGGCTGTGTTTGGATGTAATGTTAAACCACAGTTTAGTGTTTCAAGAACAAACTGCATTGGGCCTTGGACTCAAACATTCCACCCTCTCTTCTTTTGGTATATCTGGAAAGAGGAGAGATAAGAAGTTTCCACTTCTGTTTTAAATTAACTACAAATATGCAAACCTAGATAAACGGTGGTTAATCTTAACTATGCTTTGTTGAAACAAGCCAGCTTCATAAACTGGTTTGCATTCGGGTTGTTTCAATAAACGATCATTACAATAAGCTATGTTTCATCCATGTTCAGGTATCTCAACAAGCATCAGTTAATCAAAAACCAAAGCAGCAGTTTCCAAACTTCTCCTTATGGTCACAACATGCAAGTGCAAAGCTTACTGCAGCTCATTCTTGTAACACTTACTAAGCCATGGCTTAGCATTGCATAAAAACAAGACAATTAGCCTGGACTTTGAAATTGTCAGCAATTATTTTTTCTGTCTTTTGAAACAATCAGGTGAATTTTTTGAGAAACCGAGCTCGAAGGTACGACATCTGCCTACGAACTTTGCCAATTGGATTCACAAAGAGACGAGAGAATTCTACGTTCTTTAACAACAAGTAAGTTTCCAGTTAATATTACTGTGGGGATAATGTCATCAAAAGTTGTCATTCTGAATAACCTGCGGCCCACCAAGTTAAAGCTAGCCCGTCAGCCAGAAAGAGTGACTTGATCAGAAACTCAACGATACCTGTTTTTTGGTCAAGGTTTGCTAGGACTGCAAAAATAGGTTTGGGCTGTGCTAAGTTGAAAGGTCCCAAGTTATACAGACCTGTTCTAAATGTCATTCTCATGCATTAAATTTAAGCCTATACGTCACAATTCAGTATTAAGCCCACTGAAATAAAAAAGGCTTGTGCTTGATTATAGCCCATGGTGTTTTAAAGATTTTTTATTTAATTAATTCCTTTACTATGTGCTAAACTTATGCCATGGCGATAGTTGGACAATAGCAGGCATTCCCAAACTCAGTCCTCCAGATGTTTTGGGACTACAATTCCCATCATCCCTGACCACTGGTCCTGTTGGCTAGGGATGGTGGGAGTTGTAGTCCCAAAATATCTGGAGGGCCGAGTTTGGGGATGCCTCGACAATAGGAACAATCCCTTGATGAATACTTAGGTTATAAAAACAATATAGTTGATATTAATACAATGTCTTCAACAGTTTCAGTACATTCTAATGAATATTTGATGAAGCGAAATCTTGACTGTAGAAAATAACTTGCATTTCTTCTTTTTGGGAGAATATAAGGTAGGATTCACCTAAGTAACCCCATCAACTTAAGCCCGGAACAAAGACTTCTGCTTGCTCAATGGGACTCCCCACCGCCTTTCTCTCCTCCCTTGCAGTTGGCTATGGGGGGTGTCCGAAGAACCCTGCACTAACAGTGTGCCTGGGGAGGGGAGAGGGGGGGTCATCCCATTTGGCAAGCTGAAGTTCAGCATTGAATTCCACCCCATAGTACTTCTGAACTACAATGCACATTTTAGGAAATACTGGGATTTTTCGAAAGGATGTGAATTGGGCAGCATGTTAATTGTCAAGTGAAATTAGAAATATACTTTCAGTAACATAATGTACCTACAGTCGGTTGAGCATGAGTCTCTTAATCTCAGGGACATGGGTTCAGATATCCCTTGCTTTGCAATATTTTTGTTTTGTTCTGTATGGGGCAATCAAGAATTTTGGGACCTTTTAATTAATCCACTTGTGTTTCTGTTAGTGGTAGGTAGAGGCTTTCTGTTTACTAGTGACCAGGTACTTATAGGTCACGTGTTTATGTTGTGGTTTATGCCAAAGGAATTGTTTTTGATTCTAGCAAACAGTATGTCCTCAGAAAACAAATACAGTAAAGACATGGAAGGTGAGAAGCCCTAGGGTAATACCTTGGAAGGAACACTAGAAAATCTTCTCTCATTTACAAATAGTGATGGAGGGAAAATGTGACATTTCACTATAAACCAGTAGATGTCTCTCTTGCAGTATATTAGCAAACAGATTCTCCAATACTGATGTGCTTTCAAGGAGTAATTATGAAACCAGTGCAAATAGTTCTCTATTGAGCATGTATTTTCTGAACTAAGCAACAAAGTATCACAGGAATTTGCAAAAAAGTTACCTGACGGCTTATGTCCAGGATATAAAAGATAGTGCCTGTATGCAGCTTTGCAAAGCAAATGCAATTTTCTTTCTTCCAAAAAATACAATGCTGTATCTTTTCTTCCTAGTAACAGGACTCAAATAATTTTTAAGTCTGACAAGCTTTTAGCTTGCAGCAATTTTATCCTAAGTAAATACAGAGAACCATTTGGCTAGTAATAATTTACAATGATGTGCATGTAACCACTTGGTATGTGCAGTTGTTCTTTTTAATAAGCTACCCACCCTTCCTGCAAGGAGTTCCCTGTTTTCTCCATCCCATTTTATTCTCACTTCAACTCAGTGAGGTAGGTTAACCCAAGAGATAATGACAGGCACAAGGTCACCTAATGAACTTCCATGGATGAGTGGGGATTTGAACCTGGGTTTCCTTAACATTTTTTCCAGTGCTCTGCACTATAACACTCTATTATGTATGGTTCTGTTTGGGTCACCATTTGCAGGTGGCTGGTTGGTATTTGGGTAGCAAAAAAAAATGGGAATCTTCTTTCAAATACAGAATGAGGTTCCAAAAACTGATGTTGACCTATTAACATAATGCTGCGAAAAATATAAAAGATTTCCAAGCGTTGGCTCCGGGTGGAGAACTGAAACCTGCCAGCAGGCTAGATCCTTATGTTCCCCACCAGAGTGGGCCAATGTTGACAGGTGCGTAGGACTGCCAGCATGTCACTCACCCGGTGTCATAATGTGATCAGGTAACTGACACCTGACACAGATCAAAGGAGGTAGTTGTAACCCCCAATCAATTGATTGTCAATTAGACCAGCCTCCTTTGAAGATGCATTTTCAACTGCAAACAGCTGATTGGCACTGGGAACAGGCTTTCAAAAAGGCTTACTTTAAATTTTCATCCCTTGAACTGATTGTCGGTTAGGTGAAACCGCTTTGAAGTCCCTGCAGAGGGGGAAATGCTTCTTTTAAAAACTGCATTCCCCCTGCCTTGAAAGCTTGCAAAACACCTAGTGCAGTACATCCAAAGCACCAAGTTCAGCTGAATGTCAGATGCTTGGGAAGTGCTATTCAAGGAGCTTGCAAGAACTTCTAGTGAGCTGGTTGGTAGTGCCTGCAAAGCTCCTTGCATCCAAGACCTGCCCCTTTAGCTGTAGTGCACATTGCCATGGCTTGGTCAAAATGGCCTTGTGGGACAAGTGTGAAGGCCTGATGTTCCTAGTTTGGCATGTGGGTCAGAGCCTCCCTGCCTTTTAGATTACAGTGGTACCTCGGTTTTTGAACACAATTGGTTCCGGAAGTCTGTTCATAAACTGAAGCGAACTTTCCCATCGAAAGTAGTGGAAAGTGGATTAATCCATTCCAGGCGGGTCTGCGGAGTACTCAACCTGAAGCGTACTTAACCCGAAGCATGGGTGTAATTGGTTCTGGAAGTCTGTTCATAAACTGAAGCGTTCATAAACTGAAGCGAACTTTCCCATTGAAAGTAATGGAAAGTGAATTAATCCGTTCCAGATGGGTCCACGGCGTTCGTAAACTGAAAATTCATAAACCGAGGTGTTCATAAACTGAGGTTCCACTTTATATCACTCCCCAGCTTTATGGCACATAGACTAGCCAGGTCAGATCAAGTTTTTGTCTAGAATTAAGCTTTGGGTACATTGAGATTTCTTGCATACACTTTGAACCATTTTTGTTCCGCCTCTAACAAAAATAGGTTTAGCTTGGCCACAAGCTGTAAACCAATATCATCACGGTCTCTGTTCATTTGGGTTTCTCCAGTCAGCAGAATGCAGACAAAATACTATCAACAGCAGCCACACTCATTATGCTAATAGACCCATATAGTGTAAATCAAGCAATACAGGTCCGAAGAAATCAGGGGAAACAAAAACATGTAAAGTGTAGCTTTAAAATGCATTATTCAATGGTTGTCAAGCCATGATGTCTTTCCACAATGATGGTTGAACTCATGTTTCAGAATCCAAATTAAGCTCCAAGGCCCAACGTGTAAAATTCATGTTGATGTAGATACATGTTAACAATACAGTTTAGACAGACTGTTAGAATTGTGTACTATGTCAAATGCTGCAGTGCTTTTTGTCTTCCATGTATTGAGAACAGTAATGTAGCTTTTCCATTCTGATCATAAAAATGAACTGAAAGAATGACATCAGTTGCATGTCACGGTAAGCTGTAAACTTTGGCTTACCATGCACAAGAAAATTGTGCTCACTTCCTTGCTTTGAGCTTGTGCTGGGAGGAAGCAAACCATGATCCCTAGCTTAATGATATGTCCGAACAAGGGGTTTGTGATACTTTCCGTGGTCAGTAAGCCAAGACCAAACTTTATTGTGTCATTGTTTGTTGAGAGTAATGGGAGCAAAGCAGCCTGTGATTAGTGCTTCAGACGTAACACTAAAGCAGGTGGATTGAAGCAGGAAGCAGTTTGCTTGTGTGTAGTAGTAAGCCAAGGTTTATGTGCAAATGTAGCCAGTAAAGTAGACATTGTTTTCAATCGATGAAGAATCTTGATAATTTTAGAATTGTTTAGTCACCTTGGAATTATCCTTCTTGTAAATTTTAAATCTGCTGCATCATGCTTGAGCAAGAGGGCCTTCTGGCGGCTCCCTCACTGCGAGATGCGAAGTTACAGGGAACCAGGCAGAGGGCCTTCTCGGTAGTGGCTCCCGCCCTGTGGAACGCCCTCCCATCAAATGTCAAAGAAATAAACAACTATCTGACTTTTAGAAGACATCTAAAGGCAGCCCTGTTTAGGGAAGCTTTTAATATTTGATTAATTCTTGTATTTTAATATTTTGTTGGAAGCCACCCAGAGTGGCTGGGGAAACCCAGCCAGATGGGCGGTGTAGAAATAAACAACAACAACAACAACTATTATTACTATTACTACTACTACTACTACTACTACTACTACTACTACAGTGCACCTAGCAAGGTAGTTTTCCTGCTCTTGTGAGGCCTTTCTGATAAGCCATTTGTGTACCATGAAAATGGACTTCAGTCAGTTCTAGGTGAATTGTCTTGTTTTACAAATTATAGGGATCAAGAAATAAGTGAGCCTGCAGTAAAGTTAACAAAACTTTCTTGCTTGTATGTCAAATCTCTACTGGGTTGTTACTGATGCTTAGCTAAGCTTCAGTAAAACAGAGGCTCCTCTGGTGTCTTACGTGGTTTAGGACCTCAACTATGTCACACTGGCACTTCAGTGGCCGGTGTGTCATAAAAGGCTCAGTGCTCAATTACTTTAATGAGATTTCTAGGCAGGGGTGGGGGGTCACAGGAGACTATAATCACTTAATTAGTCTGGATCTGTGTTGTTTACAGAAGCTTATGAGACATATATAACACTGCTGGGACCTCGTTTACTGAAAAGTGAATTAAGCCTGGCTGTACATGCATTAAGGTTCAGGAATGAATGCTGCTTTACCTTTGCAGACCTCCTCTAGTTCTCTCTCCCCCCCCCCCTCATTTTTACTGGTGCAAGCCATCCTGGAGGCTCTGTGAGAAAGGTGGGATATAAATTTCTTAAATAAGTTTAAGGTCTGTATTAAAGCAGCATTTGGGTCGTTTGAAAATGCTATTGCATATCCCGGTTCTCATTTCCCCTCCTTAATGTCTAGTTCTGAACAGAATGAAGTAATGCACATTATGTTTGGGTAGTAGCTATTGCCCTCTCATTCCTTTGGCTCCACTGTTGCTCTTAACATACCTCAGCATTACTTTTTGAAGCCTTGTGGACAGACCCCCTCAAGGACTCATGATTAGACTGGCTAAATAGAAGAAGCTTAGCATGTGGTGGCCCATATCCAGTGGACAAACAAGTAACCACTAGTTAAAGAAGAATAAACCTTTTCATAATTACTTTGGCTTAATTTTGCCCCACTTGACATCCATGTCAATGCAACAAGTGGTTTATATAACTTGTGGTTAATGTTTCCAAAACCTTAGCCTATTTTTCTTTCTCATAACTTGCCTTTTGATTACTCTTACCGTTTTTTTTTAAAAAACAACAACAACAAAGAGCTACAGGTAAGCCTGTTCCATGATCTTGTGAATTCTAGTAAACTAATTCAGATTAAATTTCCTACATTCATGACAGTGAGATTCCTCAGAGGTAAGGGAGAATGGGGACATGAAAACAAATAGCCTTAGGAAATCCACTTTCAGCTGCCATTTATTCTGTAAGCGAGTGGATCCCTTGTACAGCAAGGGTGGCTTTCCTGTGGACCTCCAAATCCCATTGTTGGACTGCAAATCCCATCCAGAATATGTTTATAGCATACTCATTTTCTGCCTGGCCAGCTTCTAAAACATGACATCTTCATGCTAGCGAAACTTGCATCTTGCTTTCTGTGTAAATATTGCAAAGTGCTTTGCTCGTTACTATACTGATCAATCCAACAATATCTCAAGTGGGTATTTAATTGTACATAGCAACAGATTTGTCTACTGTTTTGCTACTGTGCATGTTTCTGTAGCAAGTTGCACTCAGCTGAATGTTTTATCTGCCCAATAGTCAAAGTAACTTTGCTATGGCAACAGTACATTGTTTCCAGTCACTGATATCAGAGCCTCTTAAACTTGATACTTGTATTTATATATATATAGCCTTGTATAATAAAAGAAGTATTATCACATCTTAAATATCAGGGAAGCAGCAGTTCATACATTTTAAGCTATACAGAATGTAAAGACACCATTGTGCTTTGAATTATGCAGTAGTCATTAGTTCTGTTCAATGTTGGGTTGAACTGACCTGTATAAACAACCCATGGTGGAAGTGATTTCAAGAAGTTTGTTACCTGTATAAGTGATCATGTGAACAATCCTTTCGTGGTGATATTGATCAACCTTATCCTACCACCTTGTTTATTTTGGACTCTGCCACAGAGCTCAGGCAACTGCATTTGTGATTAATAGTTTGCATAATGAAGTATTAATAGTCTGCACTGGTTTTGTTTCAGGGAACAAAAGTTCTTCTGGCACTTGAAGCTTCTATTTCCTCATAGTCATGCTAAATTCACAGAAAAAAGGTACCCAAATGTTTTTGTTAGCCTCTGCTTACCATGAAATGTAAACAGCTACTGTTGTATTGTATCACAGTTTGTTTTGCTTTTTGTTTCATAAAAATGATTACTGCAGTCTTCTTCGCTAAACAATAAACTGAATTCATAGCATAAAATTTAAATCTTGTTTTTAAAATACTGTGTCTGTGGCTTGGTTTAAAACCTATTGTTTTAAAATGTCCATCTTTACCACTGAGAGGTGTAACTGATCTGTTATAAAACTGAATGTGTTCCATAGTTTTTAGGTTTTATTAATCCATTCACCATGCAGTCAAGGGCAGGTCTGATCATTATATGGTCTTTGCTGACCCTGTTGCAACACATAGATGTTTCTTGAATTATTACCATCCATTTTGTATCTTGCTTGGTGACTACCATTGCTCAGTTAGGCACTTTCCCAGCTATAATTTCTTACCTAGAAAGGGTGGGAGAAAGCCTGTCTTCCCATAGAGCAGATTGAAAGATGTGGAAGATTTCTTTAAAATTAAAGCACCAGCTCATCTCTGTATTATGGAAAGGAGACATTTAGAACAGGAAAGCCTTTCCCCAAAGACCCTTGGTATTCTTGGACCAGTGTTAGAGAAGTCAGGTACTCTTTTCTTCTTCAATGTGCTCTTGTGCTACAGCCTTTTCCACAGCTCTGACACTGGGGCTTATATAACTACAGTTTCACACGTGTTAACTTGATGATTCTAGTTCTTGCCAGTATTCAGCTTCATGATTGATACACTTTTGTCTTTTTGTGTAAAGGGTTGCAGATGATAAGCCACTGTATGACATTCTAAAGCGGTATGTTGATCCTCAAGAGTCTGATCCTGTCATTCATCAAAGGTACGTGCTTCTAAATATTTAGCATCCTAACGTTCTGTTGAGATACAAATCAGTCATTAAAGCATATTGGGCAGTCTTGTGATGCATTGTGGCTTACACTCAACAACAACAACAACAACAACAACAATAATTTATTATTTATACCCCAGCCACTCTGGGCGGCTTCCAACAAAACACCAAAATACAGAAATCCATCAAACTTTAAAAGCTTCCCTAAACCAGCCTTAAGATGCCTTCTAAAGGTCTGGTAATTGTTGTTCTCTTTGACCTCTGGTGGGAGGGCGTTCCACAGGGTGCCACTACCGAGAAGGCCCTCTGCCTGGTTCCCTATAACTTAGCTTCTCATAGCGAGGGAACCGCCAGAAGGCCCTCGGCCCAAGCACATTACTTGGTCTGGTTTGTTTTGATTGAAACAGATTTCTTGTTACATGGCAAGGTTTATCTAATGTTACACCTTTCATTTCAGATTAAAAACCTATGCAATGTCCCCTCAGTCAGACATACGAATTTTAATGAAAGTGGAAAACAGACCACAAAACTCCATCAGGTAAGAGATTTAGTTTTGTTTTACAAAGCAGCAAACTCTGTATCTCCATATACCTTTTGAGTAGTAAGGTGGCTATAAAATGGCCAGCTTAGAAGAATGTGGAGTGAAATGTTGTCCCTTAGGTCCAAAATGCAAGACACGCATGGAAGAACGCAGTTACTTTTTTGGTAACTTGTGGTACTTTAGAGAAGAGCTGCTGCTCAGTGATGAAGTACATGTTTCATGTGCGAAAGAGCCCACATTCAGTCCCTAGCATCTCCAGGTAGGGCTAGGGGTAAGACCACTGTCTGAACCCCTAGAGCCACTGTGGTAGATGTAGACAGAGAATGGGGAATCTGCACCACAATCCTGTATCACTCACTACAGCACCAGCCCACTCAGTGGCTTTTAGGCCTTTTCAGTCCAAGCAGGTTTCCAGTCCTACCTTTCTTTTTGGCTCTGGGTTTGGCGACAAAGAGAAATCCACAGATCTAGACGCTTAACAGCATCCACAAAGGAAGTCCATAAATAGACTCGCCCACCTCAGAAACAACAGATGCAGCACGGGAGCTGAACTAATTAAGTCCCAGGCAAAAGAGAGGGTGGAATGTGAAAAGGAGAAGATGGGATTGTAAATTGCTCAGAGAAGTCAGGAAATGGTTATATAGTGTTGCCCTTACTTTAGAGTAAGTTCCATTGAAAGCATTAGGATCTGCTTCTGCGTAATCATGACTGGCTCCAGTTCTGTGAGGGTATCTGAATTGTGTGTTACCCAGAATTCCAAAAATATAATGTCTGAAATGCTGATAATACAATAATATTGTACAATTCAGATATAGGTGTTCAGGGTGATAACAGCTAGGTATCAGTAAAGAAATACTATGGCATAAAAAACAACAACAGGCTTGCTAAATATTCGAAGTACTAGACTCTCCCTCTGAGTAGGATGCAAAAGCCAATGATCAAAATCTGGATAAATTTCTGAAACAAATTTGCCATCTGGTAATGCAGTAGGTGACACTATTCTTTTTTCCTGTTGTTTTGGGGGGCAGTCAGTTCCAAGTGGGGCTTAGCTGATGCATACCGAATGGTTTTTTGCAGTTCATTGCGTTCCTTTTAGAAATATCTATTTGTCCTCTTCAGAATAAATTAATAACTTTGTCTAGTGCTTTATGTTTGGGATGCCTTCAGAATGACTTCATGCAGTAGGGGATATTGCTGTTTCCAGTAAAGGAAGGAAAGAAACTGCTGCCAAATTATACAATCTGGTTGGGGAAGTTCACCTTCTCCTTTTCCCAGGAGAGTGGTCAGACAAGTCTTTGTAACCAAAGAAGTTGATATTAATTGACAAAATGAGTGTTTGAGATAATTAATTAATTTAATTCAAAGTATAACACTACCCTGGTGATAATTCACAAATGACTGGTTTGACTTTCTGACACTTGACTGTGACAAAGTTTTATTGCAGGACAACCTTTCCCTCGAGCTATTTCTCATAGAATGCCAGCATTACCTGGTTTCTAATGCTCAGTTAGGTGTGTCTCAAGGGTACAGTTAAGTCTGGTTAATATCAGGGCAGATGTTAAACCATGTGGCCTGTGCTAGATCCTTAAACAGTTGACTAGCATGACACCTACACTAGCCGTTAATGGTATATATTTTTTCGTTTGTGAAGAGTCTCTGCTATATGTTTTTAGAACCTAAACACTGTTCTAGGGTTTTGATCCTTGTATGGTGGGGACCCCATCAATTGACTGCTGGTTTAGTGCTGTACTTCTGCTGATTCCAGTGCAGTAGACTCCAGCCTAAAAGCTAGTATTGGAGCATATGGGAATTCAGTGGGTGTCAATTCCCTGGTAGAAGGCATACATCAGCAGAATAGGGAAGGAAGCAATTTTCAGCCATTCATCTTCTCTTCTGCAGCCTTCCTCAGGACGGTTCCCTAACACTTCAGCGCAGAGGCTCGTGGAGGAAGAGAGGTTGCTGCAAATTGTCTCTTTGTCCATTTTGCTGATAGATGTCTTTCATCAGCAGAGCAACACCCATTAAATTCCACCTTGCGTATTTTTCTTTTGTTGCAGAATCTACTTTGATGGTTGCATATCGAAAGCACTAATTGGCCTGGTTCACACATAATGCTAAACCATGTTTTTAGCACTGTGGGCAGGCTTGAACAAATCTGGCCCAAATGAAGCTGTGGGCATATGCATATCCTCCTGCTCCTATTGCACTGAATTTAATTTTTATGAATCTGGTCTTAACATTATACAGTGGTACCTCGGTTTAAGAACAGTCCTGTTTACGAACGATTCAGTTTACAAACTCTGCCAAACCGGAAGTAGTGTCCCAATTTGCAACTTTACCTCGGTCTAAGAATGGAATCCAAACGGTGGAAGGGCACTGGCAGCGGGAGGCCTCATTAGGGAAAGCGCGCCTTGGTTTAAGAACGGTTTCGATTTTAACCTTGGATCCCAGGCTTAAATGTAATGCTAAGGGTGCAGTAAAACTGAAACTGAACAAAGCATCAGTCAGCCTCTCAGCTGCAGGGGAGCAGCAAGTGCAATGCTTCACTTGGGCTTATTGAGGCATATGGTGCTAGAGCAATAAACCATGGTTTATGCGTGAACCAGGCCATTGTTTACCAATCATGATATCTCAAGATGACCTTACTTTCTTTAAAGCTAGTGGTAGAACAGATGTATTTGGCGACTTGTTTCAAGCATAGTGTGGGAAAGAGACAGACTGCAAGTGAGTCTTGTAAGACTTTTGTGCTTAATGCTCTCTCTTGTTTGAAGTCCTTGTTCTTCGTTGAGGTAGTATAATCCTTTTCCTTATGTGAATTCTGCAATAAAATGTCAGTCTTAAGTTTTACTTTCAGAGCAGATACTTATTTCAACTGTGTGATATCCATTTTTGTGCCCAAATAGACGTTTCCTAATTCAGTTTAAGGATATGTAAGGATGACTGTTACCTTTCAGTTTTGTCAATGCCTTAAGTTCTATCAGTGCTATTTTCCTATATAACTTAAAAGTTGGTAACTATTTTTATGGCATCTTCCAGACTGTGGGCCAAATTTAGGCCCATAAGGCCATGGAGATAGGCCTGTCAGGCCATTTTGGGTGAGCCACACCCACATTTCCCAGGCTCAGTGTCAAAAGATGTTAGGCATGGGAAAGTTAAAGCCGTGGTTCGAAACTTGAAGTGGCTGCTGTGAAGGAGAAAGAATCGGGTACACTGAAGAGCACATTTCCAGTTCCTTTGCAGATGCAGAAACCAAGGATAGAAAGCAAATATTTTAAGGGCTACAACTTGCTACCAGTCATTTTAGCACTTGCATGAATTATATACCCAGTAGCTGCAATCAAGTGGACAGTCCTCGACACAAATTTTGCTTTTTAAAAATATAACCATGATCTGTTGAATTTCACCCAAGCATAACAGGTTAACTTATAGCTGTGGCTTAGAAAACTTGTGGTCTATGAGGAGAATTTTTGAGAAGCTTTCTACCTCCTGTTCCCTTACCACTGTTCCAAGGAAAAGTAAACTTTTGGTGAAATGAATTACTCTTTAAGTACATCATTTTTGTGTGATCTTAACAAAGCTTTACATACCTAAAAGTCAAAAAGGATTTAAGAGTCATTGCTGTAGTCTCTGCATTTGTTTCTCATGTTGTGTCAGTTTCCTTGTGGGTATTTGCATTCTGCAGAAAAACAAGCTGGCTTTGTCTCATATGCTTAGTAAGAAAACTCCTGCTTACTTTAAATGCACTTTGAAATAACCATATGTTAGCAAGGGTGACTTGTGTCATTGTATCAAAAACCTGGCCAACCTTTAGCGAATGGGCTAGTAGAGCAACACTGGCTCTGTTCCAGATCTAGTTGCATATTTATCTACCTGTGACTAATAGGGGTGCCTTTTTGTATGCCCATGCACTTCATCAAAAGCGAACGGATGCAAATAAGCAGCACTTACCTTCAGATACAAATCGGATTTGCCTCTGAAGTTCCTGATCCAGCAAATAACCTGTGTGTGGACATCTCCTTCTGTTGCCGCAGCTCAGTGCCATTTAGAGTATCTGCTATTCATTCAGAAAGTCTCAGGTTCAATCCCTTTCTCCTAGTGCCCAGATTGGGGGCATGGGAAGAGGAGAGGGTGGGAAGCCCTGTTATACTATTAAGGACTCCTTGTGCTGGCTGTTGATAGTGCAGCAATTTAGTTGCCATTATGATGATGATTGTGATGTTCATCATTGCTTTATTAATAACCTTCCAAAACAACCATCTAAGTTTAATTTCCCCCTTATGGACTAGAAATGAATCAAAAAGTTTGCTAAGTTATTGCTTGTAGTATAGAAGCAGTCGATTAGGGAGCAATCAAAATGTTGCTAAATGTTATTAAATGCAATAGATCCTCAAATAAATATGGGGGATCTTAATATTGAAACTTGTCCCACTTTGAATGTTCGCATTCCAGCATTGTAACGTTTTCATTAGTTCACTGATTATCTCCATTTCCTTGTGATTCAGTCTGCTAGCACCACCTGTCTAGTCAGTTCTTATCTCTGGTTAACACCTCCAGAATTTTCAAAAGTATAAAGAAAAATGCTGTATATCTGAAGAGTTGCACAGAGCAAACAGTGCGTTTATAGGGTGTTGATAGTGCCTTAACTCAAGGGTCTATTCTGTAACCATCTTGTTGAAATCGTTTTAACCATCGTGACCTGTAACTGTTTTGTAAAAGTTCATACAACCCACAGACTTTCTGGTAACTTTAGAATGGAGGAATAAACACATATGTCATAGTATACAGATGTAGCTGAATATGAGCTGGTGTTTTGAGGTGAAAAGGGGATAAAGGCATAGCTGGGAATAGTATTTGTAGGATTGTTTCTTTCACTGGTTTTGAGATGGGAATCTTACATGTTGCTGTCAAAAAGAATCCCCAGAATGATTTTCCATTTTATGTTGCCAAAAGGGAATCCCTCTGTTTATCTCTTTCCGACAGTAATGAACTAGAACTGTTCCTCTGACCTTGTCATGAGAGGTTTGACCTTCCTTCCTTGGCAGAGAAGAGGGAACATGTTTGTTTTGCAAGGGTTAGTGAATTTTTGGCAGGCAGCAAATACAACCTTTGTAAAAATGTGAAGACCTGTGATGGGAATGTTAAAAGTACGGAGATTAAGATACTTGTGTTTTATAACTCAGTACGTGTTAATTGGGAAAATAACCTCAACTTTCTCTTATTCATGGAAGAAAACATGCCAAATAAAATGAATACATAGGAGTAACTATTCCTTTTCATAAAGTTTCATTCTCTCCACAGTAGATTAAAGAGTCGGTGTTTCTGTTCCCAATGGCCTTGTCCAGAACCACAAATGGCTGCATAGCGTTATGTAATGCTTGTTGCATCAGCTATTTATTCCCACTAGGTTTTGTTATAACTATAGTTAGGCAAGATTAGAGCACTATCGTGTGTCTCTCTGTGTGTGTATACACACACACACACACACACACACACACACACGCTTGCACACACACAGGACCTTATTCTGGGGGTTTGGGAGACATAGTGGTGGGTCAAGTGGAGCTTATTTGGCATTTGCAGATCTGAAATCCATAACCTGGATCCAAATCTCATGGGAGGCTCATGGTTGCTCAGAATTGGCCAGCTGCAGAAACCAACAAGGGTCATTATGTCAGCCAGTGTGCAGATAGAATTCTATTTAATTGCACCATCAGTATCTTCAACTGTCCCTGAAGCTACTCATTGATCTTCACATACCCCTAAAAAAGAGACAGTGTGATTCTAGACCAGTGGTTCCCAACTTTTTTTGGTCATGCCCCACCTAAGCATCTCTAAAATCCCGATGCTCCCCCCCCCTGGTGACATATAATTCTTATTATTCAAAAAGTGAACTCCCATTCACTTGGAGGAAGCCTAAAAGGCCATTCACTGTTAATAACTCATTCTCGAATTGCCCCCCCTAAAAAATCAAATTGTCCCCCTGTGGGGCATGTGCCCTATTTTGGGAACCACGGTTCTAGACTATCATTGACTATGGTATACTGCTCAGCCAGTCAATATAGCTTTCACATTCAAGGTTTTTCTATGTCTTTCAGCTATTGGCCAGATGATCCCATTGGGATATTTTGCAGCAGGCATCACATACTGATGTGATTTAGTTTGGGCTAAATTGTACATTATGTAGCACAACAGAATCTATTTGTTCACATCACAGAAATGTCCAAATTATATCAAGATCATGGACTGTCCAGTGTCAATAATATACTGCTTACATCTGATGTTGGACCTGATGGAATGAATCTGCATGGGAATTGGTATAAGTAACAAGGGCAACTCTTTAACAATAAGCTGTGCTTAATCAATACTTATTTTTGTGGGATTTGTACTATGCGCCTTCAGTGTCACATTGGCATTTCCAGGGCAGCTTACAATTTCATAATATGAATCCAGAAGTGGCACGAACTCTCTTTAAAAGACATCATTGTGTAAGCAAGGTGAGAATTTGTATGCTGTGGTTTGAAACGGTGCCCTAGTTTGCTCTGTAACAAGCTTCATCAAAATCTCTGGACAAAATTCTAAGGCAGAGCTTTCCATGCTATATCATGACATGTTCGTGTGTCGGTGTGTTGTGTAAACGCTCCCCGCGCTCCTCCCGGGGCTGGAAAGGGGTTAGTTTAATCTCTGGTTTGGTAATAAAACTGAATTACTGTGTCGTGAAATGATGCATATCTAAAAAGTGTATCACCAACATGAAAAGTTCGGAAAGCTCTGTTCTAAGGTATAAGAGAAAAACTGCTGGGACACTGTTTGAAGCCAAACAGTTACTAGGTATTTCATACATGGAACATCTCTGCCCAAATCAAAATTTAATAATTTTGATCTATTCTCCCAAACCCCTGTTTAGGAAATTGGCAGATACAGGGTTTGTGGGGAAAACTTTTGATTAAGTAATTTGGTGGAGACTTCCATTGACAGGCAGCCCTACTGCTCCTAATCAATTTCCCATCAGTAGTGATGATTAGCTGCCAGAGTTTAAGCTCCTAAATGTATGCTTCAAACATGTTTCGGTTGATATAAATCCAGATAACTTTTGTGGCACACGTGTCATCTTTCCTACACTTAGATTACCAGTGCATAGCAAAACAATTATGTGAAAGTTTTGCATGTATCTTTTGCCATGGTAATTTGCTTGTACAACTTGCAACTTCATCAGCATATAACACCATTATACAGCAACAAGAAATGTATTGAACTTCCATTTTAAAACAAAAGTTCTCATTTGGTGTAGGAGAGAAGATTTAACATGATGATTCTGTATGTGCTACACGGTTCCCACTTCATAGTTAAGTTCTGCGTTTGTACTCTTTGACCATCTGTGTATTAAATTAGATCTCTCTTAGCTACAAAATTAACAGATGTTTATGAATTTCATTTATGTTTAAGTTAATATCTTAAATTCCCTCAATGTTGGTGTTTTGTAACTAGACCAGGAATCACCAACTTTTTGGGACATTTTGAGTTCTGGAGGCTGCGGTAACTTTAACCACCTATCTTTTCCCCTTTTAAGTTCTAGACTAGCTTTTCAAGCCTTTTCCTTTGGATCATTGCACTATGGAGCGTCACTGAACAGTGTTACCCTTGGAAACTGTAGGGGGTGTGCGCTTGTTTTCAGGGATTCCCTAACTACCTTTCATATTTCCTCCTATTGTGCCTCACTTGTTGCATATTTTCCTACCATCTGCTTTCCTGAGATTTGACTGCCATTGTGCTGCTGCCTTCTGTAAACTTACAGAGACGCAATGTGGCTGCTCTTGCAGGACAAACAATGATTGTTGCTAAGTGAATGGCTGTTTGTTGGATTAGGCTCTGAAATGTTTGCACTGGGCACTGTACCTTTACATCCAGGGAGGCCTTTCAGTAGAAATCAGGGCCTGTAGCCCTTGTGGCCTTGTAGCCCATATACATCTATCCCTCCTAGTTCCTAGTTTGGTTTGTTCTTATTTTTATTATGTATTTTGTGGCTTGTACATTGTAATGCTGTGTTGTGAACCGCCTTGAAATCTACAGATGTAGGGCAGAATAATAAAAAGGATGATGATGATGTCTTAAGGTTTGCCAGAATCTTTAGTCTCTTTCTACATCAAGCTAGCAAACAACCACCGGCTCATTGGTTTCCTTTCCAGGCTTGTCAATAAAACCTGGGTCTTGATACATGACTTAATCCCATGAGCCTCAGTGAGCTATTATCTGCTTCTTGCCTGTAGTCCTTTTTCCTGTGATGAGTATGGCAGAAAAGTACGGCTGGGAAAGGAAAGTGGCTTCTGTCTACTGCTGCATCAAAAGTGCTCTCCTGCTTTGAGTGTCATATCTTCTTTTTTATTGTCCTCAACATTCTCTTGGCTGTTTCTCCTTGATCAGTGCAGGATTCAGGCAGTCATGATTTCTACATAGTAGGTGATTTAATCGCCTCAGTTTTTGATTCATCAGTTGCCTGGATATGGTGGGGGTGCGGGGAGGACTCTTATGATCTGTCATAGGTTCTGTTTCCCTTTCAGGATAAGCTGCCCAAAAGCCATGAGATTTTGAGAGTGTGCTCCTAGCACTGGGTTCTTGAGACAGAATCGGGGTTCCTTTGATGTAATTCCAACTCCACAGTCAGCTCAAGCAGGAAGACACTTAGCTGTGTAAGGGGCAGCCATCATTTAACATTGATACCAAGATCTCTTTCTCGGGTGTGTCTCAGAATTCCATGTTTTCCATAGCAATTGTGGATCAGTCATATCTGTGGCAGGGCATGCTCTTGATCTGGTATTTTATCCAGGATACGAAGATGATCAGGATTGATTGGCAGCTTTGTGTGGCTCCTTTATTATGGACAGATCTTTATGTGGCAGGACTTACAGAGAATCTAAAACTGTGTAGGCATGGGGGAATCTATTAAGATAGTCCATTGCCAGGTGGATCCCGGTGGTTTCCTGAAAGGTCTTGGGGTTTTCCTACTGCAAGCTAGAAGCTAGGCAAATCCTTGCCCTATTAAGAGCTTGTGTAATGAAGTGACAGGAATGATGACTAGAACAAAGATGCTAAGCTAGACCAGACCTGACCAATCAATCAATCAATCAATCAATCACAGATGAGATCTGATCTTAGACCCTACTGCATAGCAGTGATTGTGGTGAAGGTACTTCTTCCCAGTTGTTGCATCTGCCATGTGGTGGAGCTGTCCTAAGTGACTACAAGTGGCATGTTTTAAAGACAAAAATGTCCTTCAGATGTCAGACACACTCTAGGGACTTTCTCTTCATATATTGTCATGTCCCCCATTTTGGTTTACATAGGCAAAGATGCCTGTGCCGGTTTACAATTCACATGATTATAGTTATATAGCCTGACCTCTAAAAAGTGGAACTTATCCCCCACAGAGGTATGTGTGGCGTCCATGCCACTTATTTTTTGAGTAGACCTTAAAAACCCATCTTTTTCAGAATCCTTTCTCCTAAACAACACCTATTCTCTTGTGTAGCTAATGCTCCCATTGCTAGTTTTAGGCTGAAATTGTAAGCCACTTTGGGTCAGCTATATTCCAAAAGATAATAATAATTATAATTATAATTATTATTTATTATTTATACCCCGCCCATCTGGGGTATAAATTTACAACAGAAAATTGAAATAAAATAATCTATTAAACATTGAAAGCCTCTCTAAATGGAAGGTGGCTGCTTATAAATAAACAAACCTTCATGTAATAGAGAATTAAATGTAAAGGATATGTCCTATTAAAAGTCAGGCTTTCATGGTGAAATATGCTTCATGAGGCAAACAATTTAAACTAATTATTTTTTGTTAGCTGGGCAAAATGTCTTAATTGGAGCTAAGTAGCAGTGAAGGGAAGATAATTGCTATCCTTCCTAAAAATGCTTCTGAAGCAGCATCTTGATCTTTAGCTGGCAAATACGCAAGTGAGTGGTACACACAGACATTTTTGGTTAGCTGAGGTGGAATATTTGATATAATTTCAGTGTACAAAGCATATCTATTTTCAGGAAGTTGCATTTTATTGTAGTGTTGTAATCCTTTTTATAGGGGCTTAAACCAAGTTATGGTTCAGGTGCCAAAGCTTTTTATGAATCCTTTCGGAAAACATTAGCTCCCTTAATACTTCACAAATATGAATGATCACATTAGTAACGAGACAAACGTAAGTGTAGAGTTTAAGATATGCTATAGTTGTAGGTGGAACTGAATTTTATAATCCAGAATGTAGTTTTTCCCCTTGCTGTATAACTGAGAAGAGCATTTCACTATTTTCCTGTTCACAAATCATAACCACAAGGAAGAGTTATTCACCACTTAGGAATGAATGTCCATCTGTTAGTTATTATCTCTGCAGCACTGCAGCCCCTCAAAACTAGTACTTGAAAGGATTCTTAAGTGCTGTGGACATCTCCTCTGTGTTCTAACTCCCCCTCCCAAAATGGGGTTAAACCTTCTGCATTATTAGTAGCAGTAGTACTGAAATTCATTTATATTTTGAGTTTTGGCAGTAATATTTCTGTTAAGGAATGCTCCAATAAAATGGGATGGTGCCCATAGCTGCTTCAGGAAGTACTTCCATTTTTCATTGTATGCTGATGTCAGCATGTTTCGTGGGGGATTTCAAAGCCTGTGTTAAAAGAGTTTTTTTTCCCTCTCAAGAAGTAAAATACATTGTTTCAGTGAAGATGCTTCAATGGAGCAGTCATGCTTTATCATAGGAGAGTAGACTCAACGGGATTTTCATTTTTATCTTTAATCGCAGACTACAAAAATGCCGTTATTAAAACGAAAGGCTGTGCAAATGACATGCAGGAAGGACTGATCTTAGCAGGGAATTTCCTGCTGTCTGAGCTGGCAGGGATGACTGAGTTCACCACTAAGATAATAGCTGGAGGCTCCATGGGAGAGGTATACATTTATGATGGAGGGTTCTGTAGAATGCAGCAGTTTTCAGAAGGATTAGTTGGCTGCCTTTTTGGCCTTCTTGCAAGCCAGTAGGCTCTTTCGGAGCTTAGGCGGCTTCTGGTCAGTCATAATGGACAAAATTAAAGCATTAAAATGCAGGCGCAAAGTTCTTGCCAGTATTCTCTCTCTTCAGTATTCTCTCTCTTCAGCATCATCGTTTTTCTTGGGGCACAACAAGTAAATCCATTCCATCATGTTGCACTCATGATACTTGTTCAGACGCTGTTTGAAATCCTTTAATATGGTAGTCGTTACAGGGCAATTCTAGAAAATGCAGTCTTTTTACACACACACACAAATTGCAGGTGTGTACATCGTGATCTTATTTGTATGTCACTTTTCCATGCTAGAACCATGCTCGAAAAGAGTGGCTCACAGCAACGCACAGAATAAATGCAACATTTCATGATGATGCTTTAATAGTTACAAAGCAGAACACAAAGTCATGCGAATATCACTAAGGGCAAACAAATATCTCATGTTAATAAACACTGAAATAATGCCTAACAATAAAGTCCAAAACGTCCAAATAACAGCAAAAACGATACCACCAACCCCAGTTGGCAGGAATGCTGGGCAGGGGGGAGCTTGCCCTTGATGATTCCAGCAGACTGTCCCCTGTATCAAGGCACTAGAGCCTCATATTCCTTACAATGGTAAAAAGGTAAAGGGACCCCTGACCATTATGTCCAGTCGTGACCGACTCTGGAGTTGTGGCGTTATTGCGTTATCGGCCAAAGGAGCCGGCGTACAGCTTCCAGGTCATGTGGCCAGCATGACAAAGCCGCTTCTAGCGAACCAGAGCAGCACACGGAAACGCCGTTTACCTTCCCACTGTAGCAGTACCTATTTATCTATTTATCTTACAATGGTATTACTGCTTAATTGGGAGGGTGGCACTGTGGTCTAAACCACTGAGCCTCTTGGGCTTGCCGATCAGAAGGACGGCGGTTCAAATCTGCATGATGGGGTGAGCTCCCGCTGCTCTTTCCCAGCTCCTGCCAACCTAGCAGTTTGAAAACACACCAGTGCAAGTAGATAAATAGGTACTCCTGCGGCAAGACGGTAAATGGCGTTTCTGTGTGTTCTGGTTTCCGTCACAGTGTTCCGTTGCGCCTGAAGCAGTTTAGTCATGCTGGCCACATGACGCAAAAAGCTGTCTGTGGACAAACACCGGCTCCCTCAGCCTGAAAGTGAGATGAGCATCGCAACCCCGTAGTCGCCTTTGACTGGACTTAACCGTCCAATGGTCTTTTACATTATTATTATTACTACTACTACTTATCATTAGACTTGTTACCTAAAGGTCTCCAGGCAATTTATACCCATTTTAAAACATACAACAGCCACACAAGCAGAACAGCATCATCTCAGTCCATCAGTGGCACAGGGGGAAAGGGTAGCGTTCACCTGGTGCTAAAATGATGTCACCAAAGGTACCGGGTGGACCACAAATTTCACTAAAAGACAAGTTCCTGAACGTGTCACTAATGAGACCACGGCCTCTGACTTGTGAGAAATCGATCTATCTTAAAACCTCCCACCCTCAAGGATAAAATTCAAGAATGCCAATTACAATTGTGCCCTCTTAGTCGAAAGCCCTGATGGACCACAGACCAAGAGCCCATTTTGACCAGCACAGATGCCTGTCGGAAGCCCACAAGCAATGACAGGAGCACAACTGCCTTCTCCCGCTGTTCTCCCCCAGTGACTGCCATTGAGAGGTGTGTTGCCTCTGATTCTGGAGCCAGTATTAAGCATTAACAGTAACCACTGGTGGGTTAGGCTGAGAGAGTGCAACTTGTTCCAAGGACATGTCCAAAAGTGGTCTTAAGGTTGGGTGGGTGGGTGGGATTTGTTCCTTGAAATACATACTTTGGGTGAGGGAACAAGTTTGTTTTCTCCTGCTCTGGGGGGTAGGGCTTGAGCCAATGGCTTCAAGTTACAAGAAAGGAGATTCTGACTAAACATACGGGGGGGGGATTCTGACAGTAAGAGGTGTTGGACAGTCTTCCATGGAAGGTTGTGGGCTCTCCTTCCTTGGAGTTTTTTAAGCAGAGGTTGGATGGCCATCTGTCATGGATGCTTTAGCTGAGATTCCTGCATTGCAGGGGGTTGGTATAGATGGCCCTTGGGTCCCTCCCAACTCTACAATTCTATGAGTCTTTTTGTTTTTGTTTATTGCTGGTTTTATATGCGGTTTGTTTATGGGTTTTTTTAATATTAACTTGCTTTGTGCAAAAATGTGATCGACAAAAGCAATAAAAATAATATTAATGGTAAAATATTGGTCTAACATTGTCATTTACTTTGAAACACTTAATATTTGCAACAGTTTTTTGGGGGAGGGGTGTTTGAAGTGCAGCGAAATGTGTTGATAGATTTTATAAATGGGACACTTTTAAATTTATGAATGCAAAACAAATCAAAGCTGTATTTGAGAGAGAACAGAATACAGTTAGCAGTTTGTTTGTTTTATGGGGAGAGGGAAGCCAAGAAGGTAAAAGCAAAATAAAATAGTAAGTTCCAGAGATTTAGTTAGCTCCCTACAGGAAAAACTATTCTCTTAAGATTCTTTTGCTCTTCGTACTGCACCAAAGTCTTGGCTATTTGCCAAAAGCTGTCACTGTCTGTCAACCAATAAAGTTTACTTAAAGCTATGCCTTGGTGATCTAACACTTGAATAATTTACTATCATAAAATAGTTTAAAGTACAAATGTTTTATGCTATGCCAAGCTGGACGCTAAAGATGTTTTGTCTAAAACATGAGATAATGGAAAGTGTATTGTGGCATGTGAATGACTTTAGCCTTTTGGTGGTAAATGTTTGCTTAACCAGAAAAGAATGTGTTGAGACTCTTGCCAATAGAAAGGTATTGCCACATTTTGCATTAAAGTACTGTAAATAAATCAGTAAATATGGTTCTGTTCATGTGTTAATCCACAACTTATGAATGCATTCATTGAATAACAAATGCAATATACTGTTATCCTTTTTAAAAGGTTTCAGAAAGAGCTGGTCATAATTACTCTGGGTTGAAAGAAACATGAAACCAAATATTTTTATGATGATTGAAGTTGGATTTGAGGGACATAACCATTGCTTAAAGTTCTTTCTTCCAGAACCAGGAAAAGCAAGTTGCAAATTTTTAACATCTTGACTTTTAAAAATCTGACTCCTGATACAGTGTTATGCAATAAGAAGTGAGGTATACCAGTAATATCAATTTAAAATATTGTGGTAACTGGTAAGGAATTCTACAATAGATAATACAGTTAGTTGGTGGAAGTCAAGGCTAGGCAACATACTGGGAATCTATTTCAGGCAAATACTTTATATCTTAACTTTTTATTCACTGGATTTAGTAGATTGGTGGTAATTGAGAAATTACAGCCCACTTTGCTTTTTTGTAGTAATTGCTCAGATAGTATCTGAAGAAGTGTGCATGCACACGAAAGCTCATACCAAAAGCTCATACCAAAATAAAAACTTAGTTGGTCTTTAAGGTGCTACTGAAGGAATTTTTTTATTTTGCTCAGATTGTTGTTGTTTAGTCGTTTAGTCGTGTCCGACTCTTCGTGACCCCATGGACCATAGCACGCCAGGCACTCCTGTCTTGCACTGCCTCCCGCAGTTTGGTTTTTGGCTTTTAATGCATCCTCCCAAGAAGGAGAAAGTCTCCCTTATATGGAATTGGCTGGCTGATCCAAATCACATGGATGAGCCAGAACACACAAATAAAATGAGGTTTTCTTTCGGGAGTTTAGTTTGGAGCTGCTGGTGTGAGTAGCTGTGGATTATACTATGAAGTTATGGCATTTTAAATTCTATTTCCACAAACAAATACTGTAGTTCTTAATTTCATCAACTAGATTTCTGGTTTTGTTTCGCTACATAATTGTGCCGTTCTGTGACTTTCAAAGTTTTGCACATGTATATTGATATAATTTTATCCTACCTTTGCCATCTAACTACGATAGTTCTTAATGTTGTGAACACTAAAGTCAGATAGAAGATACCCTAATTACTGGATTTTATTTTATTTTTTGGAAAAGGAAGCATTTATATATCTCCCTCAAATGATTGAGCTACTTGTAAACATGTGTTCCCGACCTTTTTGAGCCCAGGACACATTTCTTCACAGAAGAAAAACCAGATCACGCAAAATACCTGCATCCCACTAAAACAAATAAAATGGACGGAGAAGGCAGCACTCCCCAAAACTGGTAACATCCCCCCCCAGTTTTTTTTAAAATAGAAAATGGGAGAGCCTTGGTGGGCAGCAAAGGAGGGTATACGGGTGCCATGGCTGGAAAGCTGCAAATTTATATAGGCGGCAACAATTTCGCACAGAGAATCTGGTCCCTGTGCACGTCAGTGCAGTGTGCATTACTGCCCCCTGTTATTCCCCACCTCCATTATACCCCCATTTTTCCAGGTCCAAAAGGACCCTCACGTTGCTCGGACATGCCTAGAATGGTCATATTATTTATTGAGTTTAATCAAGTCACTCTTGTTACTAGAGGAATACGAAAACGAAAGAATCATAAAAGGGTTGCAAGTGATATATATCCACATCACTTGCAAAACCAAAGTTTGATACATGCCTGCAGCCCAAGTTATATTGAAGAGCCTAAAAATGAACCATTTTTTCTGTTTGTGTCTCGAGGCAGAGGCCAACAACCCAGCAGAGAACTGCACATTGGTACGGAATGTTGAGCTGTGGGCATGCAATTGCTGCTTCAAATACTAGAATGAGCTTTGGGGGATTTCCAGTGGCAGCCTGGGAATGTGCCTCCATGTATACAGCACAGCATACAAACTGAATTACGTGTGTGTGTGTGTGTTTGTGTGTGTATATATATATATATATCTATAAACAGTGGTTTCGGTTGACTGACTCAACAGGTTATGAAATGTTTGTTTTACTTCCAGGAAGCTGAAATTTGGTTCACATCTATCCCAGAGTACACTGATAGCCTCCCTTTCAGATTTTTATTTTCTAACTCTGTCCCTTAAAATGGTGGAGCTAATCCTAAATGGCCATGGTACTTCAGCACTATCAAGAGAAGGGAAGTCTGAAGTGGGAGGTTTTTATGACGTAATCAACAAAACGAGACCTGGAATTACTTATATAGGTTCTTATTCCAGCACAAACTACGGCGGTAGCCACACTTTGGCCACAATGTTGGATTGCAGAACTGCCCTTTCCTTTCTTGGATTTGACGAGTGCAGAGCGCAGCACGGCGTGGGTGCCATAGTGAAGCCAATCCAGCACCTCTGTGCTTCTTACATCGCCCCCCTTGGTAAATGGCAGCAGTGATTCCCGTCAGCAAAACAGGTGTGCAACACCGCCTTTGCAGCCCTACTGCCGCTACTGGATTTGGAGGAGGGGAGATTTGTCGCGATGCCTGTGAATAAGTTTGATTTGCTAACGCTTTCAAATATCTGCTTGCCGATAAACCTTTGCAATTACTTTTTCAAAGGTACGAAGAACTGGATGCCAGCAAAGGCCTTCGAGACAATTTGAAAGGGAAGGTTGTCATAGAATACCCAACTTTGCATATTGTTTTGAAGAAATTCCAGACGGATATGGTGATTCTTGGCCAGGGTAAGAAACTATACATTACAATGCAATAACATTTTATGCAAACAAGAATTAAGGCTCTTTATCCTGTTAAAACCAGGAATGAGCATCAGCTTGTAAATAATAAAGCATTTTGCCCTGTTGCAATTATGTTAATAATAATGATAATGATAATGATTATTATTATTATTATTATTATTATTATTATTATTATTATTATTTATACCCCACCCATCTGGCTGGGTTTCCCCAGCCACTCTGGGCGGCTTCTAACAGAAAAATAAAATAAAATAATCTATTAAACATTAAAAGCCTCCCTAAACAGGGCTGCCTTCAGGTGTCTTCTAAAAATCTGGTAGCTGTTTTTCTCTTTGACATCTGATGGGAGGGCATTCCATAGGGCAGGCACCACTACCAAGAAGGCCCTCTGCCTGGTTCCCTGCAACTTGGCTTCTCGCAACAAGGGAACCACCAGAATATATATATTATCCGTGTATATGCTGATCCCTTCTAGTTAGGTTTCAAGTCATTTAATCACTGTAATACCATTAGCATTTTATGTACCAGTTTATGATAATGTAAAATATACCTGTTGTTGTTGTTTAGTCATTTAGTCGTGTCCGACTCTTCGTGACCCCATGGACCATAGCACGCCAGGCACTCCTGTCTTGCACTGCCTCCTGCAGTTTGGTCAAACTCATGTTTGTAGCTTCGAGAACATTGATCCCCTTCATGGATCAATGCCTTGTCATGGCGAAGGGGCTTGAATAACTCAGAGAAGCTATGAGCTATGCCATACAGGGCCACCCAAGATGGACAGGTCATAGTGGAGAGTTTTGACTAAACGTGATTCACCTGGAGAAGGAACTGGCAAGCCACTCCAGTATCCCTGCCAAGAAAACTCCATGGACAAAATATACCTAAAATGCGTCAAAAGCATAGTTCCGGGTTTTTGAGCCATCACATTTGATAGGGTAGACAAACACATACCTGTTATATGAATAACCTTCCAGACAATTTTGCAGCATAGCATTTGTTAACATCTGCAGCTGATTTGTTTTACCAGATCAAATGCCTGCTTGGTAGCTGGAAGTTTGAAGGCACCAGGCAATGCTTGAATATCTCTTACAAATTATGGTTGGTTACATAACTGAGAAAAGTTTGCTTCCTCTACTGTGAAACCTTCAAAATACCTTGGAACAGAATTATTCCATTTCTTTTTCCTGGTCATATCCTATATTCCAGAGTCAGTATGCTAGGAAGAAATAATATTTTAATATTCTGCCACATAAATATGTTAATGTTTCTATTGGACATGATGGCTATATGCTACTTCCAGGCTCAGAGGAAGCATGGTCCAGATATCAGTTGCTAAGGCATAAAAGGGCTATTTCATGCATACACAGCTTGTGGATTTCCCTTAGCATCTGGTTGGCCACTGTGAGAAACAGGATTCTGAACTAGATGGGTCTTAGGTCTCATCTAGCAAGGCTCTCTTACATTCTTATGACAAATAAGGCATCCGCTAGATCTGAACATGCCGAAGTGATTTCGAGTTTTATAGCCTATACATTTGGCCGATATTTCTGGGTAGAGTGGATGCAAAAGAAAAAATAACGAATGCATCTCAAAGTGCTATCCGGTTATCAAGTGCAGCTTTAAAGAACCCAGTGGCATCTGGGTGGCCGGCTGTTTTGCAGCCAGACATATATTAGTAATTGGCACAGAAATGTTGCTTGGAGTCCAAATTGAATCAAGAATCGAAGGGTGACATGAAAAGTACCAAAAAGTTGTTGTTGTTGGGGGGGAGCTCTACACAACCTTACCTCTCTGGTTGCTGCAGTAACTTTCCAGTGTGCATAGCAACATATTTTCCTGCCATAGACTGACTCCATGTTATACCAAGATACCACACAGAAAAGGCAGTGTTTTGTGCTACCTGCAGACTCCCTTCCTCCTTTGGAAGGAATTTTGCTACGTTTTCAGGAGTTGAGGGTGCTGCACTTAATGGAAGATGAGCTTTTAAATGCAGCTGGAACGATGTTTAATCCCTTGCATTGTATTTTAGTTGTATATTGTGGTATTTTAGCGTAGCTCTTTTCTGTGCGGCAGTTTTTTGTTCCGATATTGGTTGTTTTTGCAGTTTTTAGTTCATGATTTTTAATTGTGTTATAAATTTAATTGTGTTATAAATACAAATAATAATTAACAAATAACAAAGATCAAACACTTCAGGGTAGGTTTCAGTGGTAAATGGCTACAGTGTTGCACTGGCAGTGCTGAGCAGGCACAGTAACGGCATACATCTTAAAAAGGGAAGATGCCATTGTTGTCTTCTGGAATAAGTTTGGGGCTACGGAAGCTTTTCTGATATTCTGCTTCACTTGCTTATGTTTCTGTGTATACATATGTCTTGTATATATAACCAGAGTACAAGGTGGTTTACATCAAAATAACCTTTTCCAAAAAGCTTGCTCTATAAGTATGTTCAGTAGCTTGAACAAAAAATAATAATCTAGCTGCTAATAGCATAATGTGGATCACACTTTTCCATTTGTAGAACATGTGAGCACTAGCTAATCTGAATGGGAAACTGAACCTTACAAAAGCTTCTAGCTAAGAAGCTGCTGTGAATTGTGCCCGATTGGCTGTTTCTTATCAAGCTTTTGCATTCCCATGGTATTTTAGTTGCCACCTATATAGAATTTTTCTATTTTATTTTACATAGATAGATAGTCAGTAGTAATGTGGATATAAGTGCAGGTCACAACCAAACACTTCTAGAATTGAAATATCGGAATGTTTTTTCTTATGAGACCCAAAAACTTTGAAAACATTCATGAGCCTATTGAAACAGCAGATTCTTTCTGTTCTGGTCACCTTGGAAACATATTACAGTGGGCCTTGCAATGAGATCACCAAAATTCTGGATTTATATTCTTGTCTTTGAATAAGATTGATATTTCATTAGTCACGTTTGTAACTGAGCAATATGTTAGAAAGTATGTGTTTTTCGCTGCTTAAATTGACAAAGGACACAGCCTGAATTTATATATGCATACACAATAAAATCCAGTATTCCCCTTAAAAAGAAGGCAGTGTTCTGCGATGAAAGTGTAATAGAAAAAGGGCCCTAGCCTTCAAATTAAAAGTAATTTTAAATCAGATTGTTTATGCTGCTTTATGGGGTTAGTATGGTTGGTCTTGTTTAAAGAAAGTACAGGTGTTCGCCTTTCTGTCTGCAAGCATAGTCACGGCTAGAATTACTAAAGGATTACAGAAGTTATTACAAGACTTAGGGACAAAAACATTTCTTTCTATCTCAGTACTCAGTACATATCTGGCATATAGATGTTAATTGATTATACACTAGATTTAATGTAGACAAAATGTGACCTCAGCCGTTTCTGGGTGAAGTGCTTTTATTTTCTTGTCTAGATTCCATTGAAGCTATACAGGTGCACACTTGATCCCAGTGTTACCCCTGCTGACCATCTGCTCAGCATTTCATGACTACATAGCAATTCCCCATTAACTCCATCCTAGTAATATTTCTCTAATAAGAAGCCTTTAGCCTCATATGTGCAAAAAGGCACATTGGCATTAAGCAATGTTAGTTAAATGAAAACACCCATAAGAAAGATTATGCGTATTTCCTTTGCAAACATGCAGTGTGTGTGTGTGTGTGTGTGTGTGTGTGTGTGTGTGTGTGTTGACCTCATCTAAGGAGGAGTTGGTAGGGCTGTGG
Source organism: Zootoca vivipara (assembly GCF_965207765.1). Lineage (NCBI taxonomy): Eukaryota > Metazoa > Chordata > Lepidosauria > Squamata > Lacertidae > Zootoca > Zootoca vivipara. Next base: position 26,326,762 of record NC_142590.1, read on the forward strand.
CAGGAGAATTGGGGTGAACTGGAGGGTGGGAGAGGGAGGGGGAGGCTGACAAAAGGAAATGATGACATTAGTCAGTCCTGGGACTCTGGGCAGCTTGAATCTGTAACATCTTCACTTTGGCTCAGACTTGCAAACGCTATGTTGAAATGTTGAACTATACAAAAAGGCAGCATGTATGTGTCATGTCTTAGTTTCGTTGAAAGGGTTCCAACATGAAACAAGACCAATTCTCAGTAGTGCTCTGTGTAAATCAGAAGTTTTAACGAAATGCCAAATTCTGTTCTGCCTGACATTACAAATGATGGCTGTCATGTTGAGTCTTTCCACCTAGTGATACATCACCACACCCTGTATTCCGCGAATCCAGTTTTGCTTTATAAATACAGTTTCTTATGAGAGCCAGTATGCTGAGAGTGCCAGACTAGGATTGGGAACACCCGGGTTCAGCTTTAAAGCTTACCGAGTGACCTTGACCCAGTCGCTATCTCTTAGCCTCAGATAGATAGATAAATCTTTGTTACGATCACCGTCCAGCACAGTCATTTACATTACATCATTAATGTTTAAAATATATATTTTTTAAAAACTTTTAAAAGTAAACCAAAATAACTTATCTAAAAGGGATCAATCAACCGTTGATCCTTATTTTTATATTGATTTGCGCTATAAATTAGGATGGAATCTGTCTGGCTCTATTCAGGAGTTAATTTAAGTACTTCCTGTGTAGGCGCACTGAATTTTGATAGCATTTGCACAGAATCTTGCCACCGTAGTGGTGACCTTTGGATTAGAGTCTGAAAGGAGCCATTTAATTTGCACTTCTTCAGATCATCCAGGTAACTCGTAAAATATCTTTAGGGTAGATTCGTTTCGGAGGTCTCTAAAAGGAGCAACAAAAAAATACATGGGCGGTGGTCTCTATTTCTCCAGAACTGCACGGACAGAGTCTTGTCTTCTTGGGGAACTTGTCTAAACTTCCCATATAGAACCGCTGATGGCAGTATATGAAACCTGGCCAGAGTAAATGCCCTTCTGTGTGATGGTATCTCTAAGTGGGTTAGATAATCAGCTGGAAGCGACAGATCTCTTCGGTCTTCCAATATAGGGAAAGATGGAGCTTTATTTAAATCATTCTGCCTCTCAGTGTCAATTATTCTCTGTTTGACTATATTTTTGGCTATATTGTAATTACAGGAGATGAGGTGGGTTTGTTGAAGGCCTATAATTTGTAACTTATTTTCAATGGCTCTAATCCATGGTGAACGATAGTTTTCTTTCAGTATCAACGGGACCAGGCCCTGAGGATTGTGATGTAATTTCAGCCATAGATTGCACACTTGTATCCAGATTTTTGCCTCCACCCGTATCATACCTGTTTCTAACCGTAAGGTGCCATTTGACACACAGGGAGCTGTTTGGAGAGCCGCTCTAATAAACTTTGACTGGACTGTTTCTAATTGGATTAAACTTGGGATAGGGGCATGTAGTTGAGCCCCATAGAGTAGTTGAGCCTGTGCCTTCGCCTCATAAAGCTTTAATGCTGCTGGAATGTAATGGGCGCCTTTTGTTCTTAGAAATCTTATAATAGCAAGAGCGGTTTTGTTAGCTTCTGTTGTTACATTAGTTATATGGGCTTTTGTTAAACCATTATCATGGAACACTACTCCTAAATACTTTAAACTACAGTATGAACTTGTTCAATCCTTCGACCATTTATAGTCCATGTTCGAATTTTGGGACGTTTTGCGAAGGACATTATTTTGGTCTTTTGATAGTTAATCATAAGGAGGTTCTCTTGACAATATCCCGCCAAAGAGCGAAGTGCCCATCGTAATCCAACAGGGGTCCTAGACAGTATCAGGGCATCATCCGCATATAATAGTATAGATATTTTATTGTTTGCCAATTGGGGTGGATGGAACTCTAATTTCGATTGTTTTGATACGACATCATTGATGAAGTAATTAAATAATAGAGGGGCTAATACACGTCCCTGTTTAACTCCCCGCATGGTAGGCACTGGACTCGTAAGGTGGTCCTGCTGCAAGCAACGTACCATGTGTTTGGTATTCGAATATAGCAATCAAATAAGCTGTAATAAACAAGGATCAATTGTGGAGGCTTTCAATTTTTCCCAAAGCTTGGATCATGAAATGGAATCGAAGGCGGTTTTAAGATCTATAAAGGCCGTATATATGCTGGCTTTATTCCTTGAAGGAAAGGCTAGATAATAGATAGTATTGTCCATCAGTTATATAGAAAGAATTACATCCTTTTGTCCTACAAAAGAAATGTTTAATGAAATAGAAAAGAAACTCACTCAGGAAAATTCCCTCTTAGTGGTCTTCCTGGCCAACGAATTGCTAGAAGCACTCACTTGAAGCTGCATCCAGGGTCTCCGACAGCACATCAAGAAGGAACATTTTTATTATATTTTCATATTGTGATTTGAATTGTTGTGAGCCACCTTGTGCATTAGAAAGGAAGTTATACATTTTTTTTAAAAAAAGAAAAAAGTATGCAGTTTTTGTGGTAGATGTGAGGCAACAGTCACAGGCAATCCCGTTTTAAAGAAGGTAACTCTCTGAGCACCACTTGGAAGCTATCCTCATTGGAATTAGGGGCAAGAAAAAAAGCCTGACTCCTCTGTCTAAGGAGAAGGACAAGAAATCAGCCAAGCAATCTTTCACCCTTACAAAGCCCTCCTACACTTCCAAACCTCCTCAGAGATTGCAAGCCTATGTAGAGCCTGCACCTCCAGAACTATAAGCCCAGGTCTGGTCAATAAACACAATACTCAGGCAAGAAGTCCAACACCACATGGCAGTCTTTCTTGGATTCTGTTTAGGGATTGGTTTAGGAGTAACTCCATGAACAATTGGTAGAACGTCCACCTATTAATGATGAACATCTATACCCCTTTTAAATGTGTGTGTTTTTTGGGGGGGGAGGTTTATTGGTTTGTGGGATTTTTTTGTTCTTGTTTTTTTATTGTGTATTTTGTAGTTTTATACTGAGTTTTTATATTGTGAACCACCCTTGAGACCTACAGATGAAGGGCAGTATACAATTTATAAATGAATGAATGATTGATAGTTACTTTGCAAGTAACTATGTACTGTGGAAATGTGCATTTATTATTCATTTATTCCACCTCTTTTTATATCACTTAATCACCAAAGTTTGTAAGTGGTATAAATAAAAATACAAAAAAAATAGTAGATAAGAATCAATTTAAATTGAAGAGAATAATAGGAAACATTTGTGGAGTGTGCCAAACCGGGGCTGGGGTTAGCTTAGTAAATATATAAATATTGTATTTTTTCCCCTTCTCTCCTTTAGATGCCAGTAAATCCAATCAGGAAAACGCGTCTGAGGAAGAAGGGGAAATCCATGATAGCTCCTGACAAAGCAAAATCGGATGTGGAGTTGAAGCAACTTGCTTTGCACCTGACTTGTTGAACATATATTCAGCAAATTAGTTTTGAGCATTGCTTTTTATTAATAGTATCCAAAACCTATGGCTATTAAAAAGCACTGCAATCTGTTAATGTATGTTCTACATTATGTTCTAATCTATGTTTATAGATTAAGGTGCCTAGCTCTAGCTTTCTTTTGTGAAAATCACTGATGTAACAATTACAATTTTACAGGACTCTGTTGCCAATCTTTGTACGCTTGGCTGTTTTTCCCACTTATTGAAGTGGAAAGCTATAAATACTTTTAATAAAGCACCTAACTCTCCTTTCATCAGTACAAATATCTGGGTGTGGTAAAGAACATGAAACAGAAGCAACCAACTCATAAAAGAAACAAGTATTTGTTGGAATAAATCCCTGCTTTAATATATTGGTCTGGATTGCACATAACATTAAGCCAAGCAACAGCTTGGGGTGAGTTTGTGGGCTCCTAGAGAAATTGCAGCCACTTGCTCCTTCCCAGTTGTTCTGCTGCTACGCTGTGCTTAGACATCATTAGGCTTAACATGTCATCCAAATCTGGGCTTCCAGTTTAGCTCTTTCCAAACCAATCATGAGCTGCACCCAAGGTTTGGTCTATGTTCTACGGCTCATGGTTTGTCAAGGAGAGCTAAACCACAAACTTGGGTTTGGATAACATACTGAGGCTTAGTGCAGTACATCAGCAGAATGGCCAGGGAGAAGCAAAGCTTCTCTGATCATCTTGAGCATGCATGCTCACGTGCTCATTCTAAGCCAGTCTTTTTGTGATGCACAAACCAGACCATTGTTAGAAAGAATTGTGTGAGGTTCAGCCCAAGGCACATCTCAGTAAAAGAATTTCAGGTAGCTTGGCATGGCAAGGCCACTGAGCCCTTGGAAAGTGGCTGTCAATCCATGTAGAAGTCACAGAACTAGATGGACTAGTTCTGAACTAGAGTGCAGGCAAGGTAAATATTAAGGAGAGATTAGTGTTGAAGTTCCCTTAGTGAGTTTATTGAAAACAAGAAAATGAGAGAAAGCCAGGACATCCAGGACTCAGCTACATTTGCAAAGAAAAAACACTTTATATGCATTGTTTATGCATTCTAACACTATGACACAAGATGGTGCTATGGAGTTCCATTTTTGCTAACCCGATTTCTCATACAAAGTTCGCAACCCATTTAACTTAAATGCTTCTTCGATGGGTCTAGATCCAGCCCTACTCTAACATACTATTGAAAGATTTTACCACCTAGTGAGCCAAATCTCATGATGCAGCAGAAGTGGATGGAATCTAGAGAAATTTTGCCTCATCATGTGCTCAGAAGAGTACCTGTCGGGCAAGATGCTGTTATCAAGGACTAAACTGGCAAGAACTTACCGTAATGTAACTGATGACATGGAGTCGGGTTCAAAGGTAATTCAAACAAGCTTTTCATATCAGGAAGACCCTATATGTTGATTGCCCTTCTTTTTACATTGTAGCTGGTCTCTTCCTGTGCTGTGTGTATATGTGGTAAGTAAGGTAAGTTCACAGCCCAACTAGCTTTTATAAGGTGGTCTACAGCGATTTTTTTGTTTCTCTCTTGATTTATACAATGCACCTGAAGGATCAGCTGCTGTGCGCCCTCAAAATTACACTCCATAGTGGACTGGTGATGACAATTGAAATGTGAAGTGAGATCAGTATCTGAAGTCAGTCTTACTTTGGCTGGGTTATGCCCATCAACAGCCTTAATGGTTCATTAAGACTTCAGTTTCTGCCCATGAAAACTGAAACAAATAGATGCTTCTCAGAGGACACATAACGCACTCCTCTTCTAAACATGTTCCTGGAACTTTGCTTGAACCGGGCTTCAAGAAACAAATCATGTTGAATTTTATGCTCTGGGATAATAGGTTTGAGAAGAGGGGATTGCATTGTGTTATATAGTTTGCATGATGTCAGGCTTCAGGCCGTAGATAAGCAGAACAAAGAGAAAGCACTCTCCTTACCAGTTATAACCTTTAATGATTACAGCGAGAGAACAAAGAATCCATTCCTAGGAATGAAGGTGCTCCCAATTAAGGGTTACACCCACTTCCTCCCTAGTCGCCCACATCACTACTGAATCTTGTAACCTGATCCCGTAACCACTGCTTTCTGTGCTGCCACCTTATCTGCTCTTCTTCACCTTGGGCTGAGCAGATGAACGCTTTCCAGAGACAGTGTATCTGTTAACTCTCTATCTCTCCCAGTGCTTCTCCTCCTAGCTGTTCCCCTTCCAGTACTTTCCAGCTTCTGCCTTCTGAACTATGTCCCTCTGCAAGCCACTGTTCCGAATCTATACTGTCCTCATGCTCCTGGGAAGATTCAGGATCCTGATCAGAAGAAGGGGGAGGGGGAGGCTCCCACAATTCCTCTCCAGTGCAGCCCTCCTCAAAATGACACATTAATAGTTTAAGCTTATAATTAGTTAATGACAACTGTAATTATTTGCAAAGGTGCAATGTGTTCCTTGCTAATTTGTAGTTCTGAAATGAGCTAATGTATTAGATAGAAGAGAAGCCAAACAGTATATGCATTTGAAGCTGTTCAGTATAACATTTGGCCATGGATAATCTCCTGAACTTGAATATTGTTAGCTGCCTAATCCACTGGGCTGACTTTTGCCTCCACTTTTGCCTCCTTTTGTGCTATAAGGAAGCTGTAGACAGTGGTGTGCCATAACTGCATCAGCCAAATAGACCAGGTGGATTGGGATGGACTTCAGTTTAAATAAGAAAACGCAACAAAATCAAGCAGTTGATAGATTTTGGATGAGTACCCTAAAAGTCTTGACAACTTGTTCAACTGCACTGCGCAATGATCTCCCTGGAGAAATGGTGAGCATCTCATTAACTGAGTCATTTAAAGCTAGATTGGACAAAGCACTGGAAAAAGTGCTGCGGCAATAGCAACTTCAGCTCATGTGTTGGTACATTTGCAGCTTCAAAGTACTAAATAAACATTAGCTCATTGTCCTCGCATGAAAGAGTGAGTAAGTATTTATTACAATGACTTTATTGTCTTTGTTTTACCAAAAAAAATAAAATCACAGGAGGTGGGGCGGTGTAGCAAACCCCGTAATTGTTTCAGGGCACATAGAAAATTGGTGCAATACCAAAGCAACAGCCAAACAATTCATGTGGTCTGTTTACTAGATTAACTGCCTGTTCAGAGGACCCTAAGGAATAGTCTATGAGAAGCTGACTTATACTGAGTGAGACCAACAGCCTGGCTGGCCAAGAACTCTCTGCAACTGACTGCAGATAGCTGCCCAAGATTTTAACTAGTAGTATTTCCTAGTGGGGGCCGCTAGTAGGACAGGGAAGGAAGATTGAAATTGTGACTGCCTGAAGCGTGAAGCCTACTTCATGAACAAGCGAATAAATTGATACAGCTGTTGCTGAAAAATACTTTTTTATTGACAATGAGAAAAGAATTAATGGTCTGATATGAATTGGCTGAAAAATTGGGTCACAAAATTATATCTCACGTAACATCTTCCTTAACCTATAGCATGATCCGTTTTATACTCGGGAGCAAACTAATACAGTGGTACCTTGGTTCTCAAACTTAATCTGTTCCAGAAGTCCGTTCCAAAACCAAAGCATGCTTTCCCATAGAAAGTAATGCAAAATGGATTAATCTGTTCCAGACTTTTAAAAACAACCTCTAAAACAGAAATTTAACATGAATTTTACTATCTAACAAGAATACTGAGCCATAAAATGAAAACAATAAACAATATACTGCAGTCACACAATCAATCAATCAGTAGCTGAACTGGGTTCCACACAGTCACAAAAACAAAACAAAAAAAGCCACCAAAACACAAAACAAATAGCAAAAACAGACAGACCTCAGCGTAACACTCAAAATGGAAGTGCAGCACTCAAGTTAGAACTGTAACACTAAAAATGGAGCACGTTCGTCTTCCGAAAAAAGTTCACAAACTGGGACACTTCTGGGGTTTGCAGTGTTTGGGTTCCAAGTTGTTTGAGTACCGAGGCATTTGAGAACCAAGGTATGTTACATATCAATAAGGATTGGCACTGGGGCTAGATATGTATACAATCATGTATGTTCACGACTAGTGATTAAAGCTCAGGAGGCATAGGCAGAACTTGCAGAAGGGCTAGTAGGTGGGGCTTAGTCATATTTTGCACATGCCCACCCAAACAAAATGTCTTACTAGGCTATGAAAAATCCACATTTAAAGGGTGAGCCTTCCTGGCAAGTTGCCAGGTGTGACTCAGCAACCTTTTAAAACAAAATGGATTCGCAACACCCTGTTTGCTTTCCCAGCTTCCTGAATGTGCACAAAGAGGCAATTCTAAAAACACTTCTACATGAATCTGTATTGCACCCTTCCAGGGAAAGGTGTGGCTGGTTGTAAGCAATGACAGCTGCAGCAAAACAGAAGGAAATGTGGGAATTTATGAGCAATTCCTGAAGTCTGCTCTATAGTGAACCACTAGAGATTGAGATGGGACCAGCGTTTGTCCGTAGACAGCTTTTCAGAGTCATGTGGCCAGCATGACTAAACCGCTTCTGGTGCAATGTAACACCATGACGGAAACCAGAGTGCACAGAAACGCTGTTTACCTTCCTGCCACAGTGGTACCTATTAATCTACTTGCACTGGCATGCTTTTGAACTGCCAGATTGGCAGGCAGGGGCAGAGCAAGGTGGGTGCAGACTGCCCTGGTGTCATCTCCGAGGGGGGTGACATTTGGCGCGGCTACCCTGAGTCATTGGACCCAGGTGGCGCTGTGGTTAAACCACTGAGCCTAGGGCTTGCTGATCAGAAGGTCGGCGGTTTGAATCCCTGTGACGGGGTGAGTTCCCGTTGCTTGGTCCCAGCTCCTGCCAACCTAGCAGTTCGAAAGCATGTCAAAATGCAAGTAGATAAATAGGAACCGCTACAGCGGGAAGGTAAACGGCGTTTCCATGTGCTGCTCTGGTTTGCCAGAAGCGGCTTTGTCATGCTGGCCACATGACCTGGAGGCTACACGCCGGCTCCCTCGGCCAATAATGCGAGATGAGCGCGCAACCCCAGAGTCGATCACGACTGGACCTAATGGTCAGGGGTCCCTTTACCCTGAGTCATTGGGGGAAGGCAGCAGCTCCCCCCTTCCCCCAATGACTCAGGGTAGCCTTCCCCCTTCGTTTTGACAGGCTCGCGCTCCCGGGCTGCCCCCAGAAAAGCTCAACAACTTTGGCCAACCCTCCCCTAAAAAAAGCTCAACAACAACTGGCAATGACAATGGGTAGATCACAGGCAGTCTTTTTATACTGTGAGTAGATCGCAGGGAGTGTGTGACAAGAAATTTTCTGCACCGGGTACCACCTGACCTTGCTACGCCACTGTTGGCAGGAGCTGGGACAGAGCAACGGGAGCTCACCCTGTCTTGTGGATTCAAACCACCGACCTTCTGATCGGCAAGCCCAAGAGGCTCAGTGGTTTTGGCCACAGCGCCACTTGCATCCCTACATGACAATGGTACACAGTGCTGTCTGGTGCAATATATTACTACCACCACCTTCTGAAAACGACCAACATGCCCTAGGTATTTGGCAAGCATAATCACTGGAAGCTAATTTTTCAAATGCAATTGGGAATACAGTGGTACCTCAGGTTACAGGCGCTTCAGGTTACAGACTCCGCTAACCCAGAAATAGTACCTTGGGTCAAGAACTTTACCTCAGGATGAGAACAGAAATCGTGCGGCAGCAGCAGGAGGCCCCATTAGCTAAAGTGGTACCTCAGGTTAAGAACAGTTTCAGGTTAAGAACGGACCTCCAGAACAAATTAACCCGAGGTACCACTGTATGGATGAATAGGCATGGAAAGGATGCTTTAAAAGGCAATACAGTATACTCTTGAGTCTTTTTAAATGCTCCAGATAACTTTCAGGAATGTTTCAGCTGCTTCCTTGTTGTAGGAAAGGTCTTCGAGATTTAACACTTGGTGCTGCTGCCTCTGACTGGTTTTGCCTTCTTCTCTCAACTGCATATAAAGGCAAAAGTAAGGGAAGCTTTAGCATCCAAAGCATCTAATTTCAGTTCTTCAAGCCACATGCAAACTTAATAAATCCCACTAGTTGCAGTGGGATTTGCAAGTAATTTCAGAAATAGAGCTTTATTTGTGTAGCATTCTCCTTCTGCCTCTGCTGCTTCTAATAACATGTATAAGGAATATTAGTATAAGAGACACTCTTTTTCAAGGCACTGATGAATACCAAAATATTTCTAGTTTATAGAAGTCCTCAACTTGCAAGGAGATAGACACAGAAAAAAAATTATAGCCAGTAATACTACCCAATTCAAGCTGTGTTTGCTTACAAACAGTGCATTCTGCCCTTTTAAGTTCCAAGCTATTTCCCGGAAAACATTTTTTTTAAAACCCCCAAAAACATTAATTTGTATTTGTGTGGTTGCTATGGAATTTGGGTGAACTGTATGCAGATGCAGATTGTGTTAATAAGAAATAAAAAGAACTGTGTACTCTAGTGAACAAAGATTAGTCTGTGTTTGTATTAGAATGTTGCTATGGCAGAGCATATGGTTTTATTTCGTGGACGTTTGCAGTGAAATGGAAGGAAATCGGATGCATGCAAGACAAACAAACAAGAAATTGCAACAATTACAGCTCCACATACATGCACAAGTTGAATGGGTAGTCACAGATTAGAAAGGTAAGATAATTGCCGGACATGTTAGGTAGACTTCTTTCCTGTCAAGCTGTATTATTTGGTAGGAAGCCAACACTCTTACTATCATAGAATTGTAGATTTGGAAGGGATCCCAAGGATCGTCTAGTCCAACCCCTTGCAATGAAGGAATCTCTTAATGCCTTAAACCTAATGCTATGTTCTTTTCTCTGTGGAGACTGTATTGCATAATAATTCTTTTTTAAAAAGGAATCTCAAGTAGATCATGCATGACAGATGGCCATCCAACCTCTGCTTAAAAACCTCCAAGGAAAGAGAGTCCACCACCTCTCCTAGCAGTGGCAGACCTTAGGGGCTCAAATTTCAGCGGCGACCAACATGTGCGACGCCAAAATTCGGTGTCCCACTGCCTCTCGTACTTCATTCTAAATAATTGCAGCAAATAGTTGCAGCATCCTCTGTGGTGCCCCCAAGACACAGCGTGACCAAAGTGGCCGTGCTCCCCTAAATCCGCCTCTGCTCGTGGGAGTCTCTTCCACTGTCGAACAATTCTTACTGTCAGAAAGTTCTTCCTGGTGTTTAGTTGGAATCTCCTTTCTTCTAACTTGAGGCCATTGGTTCAAGCCCTACCCTCCAGAGCAGGAGAAAACAAGCTTGCTCCATCTTCCCTGTAGAAGGTGGCTATCATACTTCCTCTCAGTCTCCTCTTTTCCAGGCTAAACATACCCAGTTTGTTCCTCATAAGGCTTGGTTTCCAGGTCCTTGATCATCTTGGCTGCCCTCCTCTGCACACTTTCCAGCTTGTCAATCTTAAATTGTGGCACCCAGAACTGGACACGGTGTGTCTGACCGCTGTGGTCTGATTGGCACCCCTTTTGGACGTGGAAAGGATGACACAAATAAGATAGTGGGGCCAGAGAGGAAGCAGGTATTTCTAGCTCAGAGGAAAAGCGAAGCACTCATGTATTGTTCTTAGGTGTGTTTTGAAAGATATTGAGACAAGGGGGTGAAGTTGCTGGGAGCTTGGTGGAATTTTGGCAGGTTAGGGTACAGCCTGTGGTTTGCTTTTGGGCTTGTGTTTTTTTTGTGTTGTTTTTTTTTGTAGATAAGACCGGGGGGGGGGGGCTAGTCAGATCAAGGAGAGGTATAAGAAGCTGCCTGAATGAGACTATTAGTCCATCTAACTCAGGGCTATCTGCATTGACTGGCAATGACTTTCCAGAGTTTCAGACAGGACAGTCTTAAGTCCTACTTGAAGATACCTGGGACTGATTCTGAGACCTTCAGTATGCAAATCAGATGCTATATCACTGAGCTCTGGCCCTTCCCCTGAAGAGTGTGAAAGTGGGAGGGGGTTACTTTTTAAAACAAATATTTATTTTTTTCTTTAAAAACCTTAATCTGAAGTTGGGGCAAAAGTCCCAACTGGGCAGATAAAATATCTTAACGGTTGCCAACCCTACCCGGCAGATAGCAGCATTGTAGAGTATCCACCCCCCACCCCCCAAATCAAGACAACTGCTTTCAGAGAATGCAAGCAATGAACTTGATGTTGCCTCTAATAATTTTTCACAGATGTTATGTGCAATATCTTGAATGAGCATCTCTTCCCCCCCCCCTGCTCAAGCCCTTTCCCCTTTACTACAATATTGGGGGTTTTCTATGAGTTCTCCCAAGCTGGGATGCTGGCCAGGAGCTTCCTGATGCTTCAGAAATGCAGGAAGGTGGAAGGCTTGGCTCAGGGACTTGTATGGCTTCCCAGCATTGGCTAGCCTCCAAGTTCCCATCTACCCTGCTGTGCAAATTCCATGGAACAATGTTCAGGGGCAGGCGGAGTTCCCCTGGCCTGCCTACCTATAACCTTGTCTGCCCTCTGTTTAGAAGGGTGGCTGATTGACTTGTCTGCTTTTGAGGCCTGCTTTTGAGGATTAGCAGCCAGCCAGGCCTCGATTTTAAAATATATTTTTTTAAAAAATCAAATCACCACATTGCTTACTTTTTCTTTTACCAGTAAGCATGATTATGGTCGTGTCTTTTTGCAATGCACGATCTTTTGGACTGTGCCGCTCCATGATGAGAGCAGAAGATAAAACGCTGCTAACTTGGACACTTCTTGGCAATCCGGGTTTTCATAGAAATCCAGAGATTTATAACGCTGACAAACTGCATTAGCTGCCTTGTGAGCAAATTGGATGGGACTGCTTGGCCTTTCCGTGGGATTTTTGTTTGTTTGTTTCATACCATAGTGGCTGCTTTGGTTCTGAGCAGCTCAGGACTTTCCTGTGTGTGCACAGTTACAAAACACTTGCTGGGGTTACGGAAGGGTGATTAAGCAGACCTTGTTGATTTAGGGGGTTGGAATGGGGGTATCTTCTTGATATGGAAATTGGCCTGAAGCTTTTTTTAAAAAAAGGCTTTATTTCTGGTGGCGCCTATTTTGTGGAACGATGCCCCTTATCCCAGAGATCAAGTGGGCACAGGCTGTTGGGTGCTTCCGCCAGAAATTGAAAGCATACCGCTTCATCCAGACTTTGCCTGACTTTTGTTACCTGCTCCTGGCATTTCTGGCTTTTATTGCAACTAATGTTATGCTGTTTTACAGATAGTGTTTTTATTGTTCGGTGTGGGTTTGTTGGTTATTCTATGTGGATTTTTTTTATTTTTAAAAAAAGGTAGTGTACAAATAATTTTCATAAATAAATTTTTATGATGATGGTGGGAGTACTGATTCAGGAGAGTGGAGGAAACAACTGCCTCTAGCTGCCATTCCCAACTTCCTGCCTCAAAGTCGATGCCTCAGATTTCAACTCCTTTCAGCTTCTGCTTGCACAGCTGTGCTAGCTGAAGCCAATGGGAGTTTGTAGCCTGAAACATCTGGAGGACCCGAGCTTGGAGAAGGCTTCCCTACAGGAAATGCATGTTCTCATCCAGGAGATGTTGAAATGTCAGTAGTCACCTGAGTTTAAAAGGATTGCAGTGAACGGATTGCGTTGGCAGGGAGAAAACATTTTCCTTGCACTCACTTCCATCACTTGAATTTGTGTTGCTGTTCTCTTTTAAGGGGAAGGCAGTCGACAAGGCATAGCAGTTTGACTTCTGTATTCCAGGTCAAGAACAATCCAAAAGCACAAACTTTGAGGTTGGGAAACCCATTGCTACTGTCTAGACCTTGCTACATGCCCGCTTGTCTAATTATGATTTGGACATGCCAGCAGGCTGCTATAAAAACCCAAATAGAAAAGGAATACAAAAGCCAGGCACTTGAGCTTCCCAGGTGGTTTGTGTGACTAATTCTGTCAATATACAAACACAAACACACAAAAACCCAATGCAGTCTGTGGCGGTACAGCCCCTTTATGTGTGATGTTTCTTTGGTCTCCTCTCACCTTGTCCCCAATGGAATGAATGTATGATGGAGGGACTGTACCACACACTTTGCACCAGTGATTCCTACGTGGTGGGGCAAGACCCACTTTTGGCACAAATGACATTTAGACTAGTCATTATGCCAAACCTGGTTGTCCATGCAGAGTTCCACCAGATTCTGACTTCATCAATCCCTTGACGAGCCTATAAAGTTGTCAACGACCCCTGACTCAAAATGTCAGGAATGTAAATGTCATAAAGCTCAGAAATCCTAATACGTACTCAGCATTTATTAATCATCAGTTACCATTACTAGGAATTGTACCTTGTTACTAGATTCAACTGGCTTTGGTCCTCTACGTTGGTTTCTTCCTACATCTGTATTGCAGATGCCACCAATCCTTGTTGTTCCCATAAATCATCTGATTGTGTTGAGTTCTGCCAGTTTTAATTCTGTTTCTCCAACACTTCCAATGAATTAGAGCATTTCTCATCTTTTTCATTCATTTCCAAAGCGGCTTCCCTACCGTATGCCATATTGTTCATTTGGTGAGAGTTCAATAGCCCGTATTTATAATTACCCTCATCGTTTTAAATTTCTCAAAACACCTTTCTCAAGACATCTCAGAGCAACTTCCACAACTATAAGATATACAGGATTTAAAACAAGGTGATAAAAACACCAGTCATCCATATAGTAATAAAATCACCCCAGCTCATAGAAAATTAATGCAGATAACATCAGCAGAAATAGAAACAACATCATAGTTCATCAGATGGCTGAGAGTAGACTTCTTACCCATGATTTCTATAAACACGAGTGCCTTATGGCTTCCCCTACTGCCAGTAGAAATATAATGTTAGTATTTGCTCAAAGCAGCATAGTATATTGGGGAGCTAAGGCCTGGTAACCACTCCCTAATATATTTTGGATGATGGCAATGTTGCGATGCCCTCACTCTAATGTATAATGTGCAGCTAGGTATATCAGATACAGATGGCTGTTTTGTAGAAACTCCCTCAATTCTAGGCCTTCACCACCACAGCAGTCCCAGAGGCAGCAAGAAACAAGCCGGCCCTGCTCATCTAGACAACTTAATATTTCTAAGCTGACAGAAGGAACTGTGCAACATAGCTTTATTAATTCCTTCAGCAGAGTATCAGCTAATTGAAAATAGATCTCCATGTGGAGACAACTGCTTTAACCAGCTTCCAAATTGATGTCATGATGCCTCGTGGTGTTGCTGTGTTGCACCTTGGCCCAAACACTTTGCCCAAGGGTGAAATATTGAAGAATGGATTATATTTACCCCAATCAGGACATTCTGAGCAATTATGTTTCCAAGAAGGGATGTATTGCTACTTTCTTTAAAACAGTTGGAACATGACCCTCCCTCAGTGATGCATTAACAACCTCTGGCGACCCGTAGGTCCTTGCCGTCCTAATCAGCCGGCATGAATAAGCGTCAAGCACACACATAGTTGGCTGCACTCCAGCAAGAATCTTGTCCGCATTCAGCGAAACAAGCTGAAAGATAGGAATAGAAACCTGATAACAGAGAGCAATAAATACCACCGGCACACTTTGTAAACAGCCAAAGCCGGAAGAGATGCAAGCCGTTATCTGGGAAGTGCTTTGCAGGCTGGTCATAGCAAACTTCCCAAGTTCTCTGTGTTCCTTAGTCTTCCTCCTTGAATTCTGCTCCGGGGTTCAGTTGTGCAATTCAGAGTTGTGCGGAGCAGAGCGGCAAGGCTGTAATCCTCCCCATCTGCTAAAATAATGAATTAGATCAGGAAACTACAGCTCCCATCATTCCTGCCATTGGCCATGCTCAATGGGAGTTGTAGTGTAAAGACTGAAAGGCACCACCATATTGACTACACTTGAGTTGGACCATCTAGTGCAACCCTGTAGTATCATCATCTATAAAATTGATAGAAACAGGAAGTGACGCCATATTGAGTGGAGCAGGGAATGGAGTGGGAGGGATAGAGCTAAGAAATGTGTTAGATCTGAACTTCCAGTAACACACTGTACTGCAAGCAATGTCCCTTGGGAATTCTGGACTCTTTGTGAAGATCCTGGTGTTCGGGGGGCAGTTGGAAGGCATGCAAAATATTTCAGAGTGTGGAATAGTACAAGTATTGCAAGGTTTAATATGCACACAGAGAGAGTTGTCATGTTTGTGAGCAAGACGTTTGAGACAATTACTGCATTGCCAAAACCAGGGTGGGCGAAGGCTGGGCTTCATGTTTTTTCCTGTTTATGACAACATAAAATTCTTCGTGTAATTTGTAATCTCGGAAGAAGGAAACTGCAGGGAGTGGAGAGCATCCTTGTTATTTACTTATGGATACCGCATTGACACCCAGTAATAAATCATTGTGCTTCTTGAGCTGACATAATCTAGCATACACTCTTGAGAAAGTTTCCAGGCTTGCCTGTTTTGCTGTAGCACAAGGGTGGCCCCTTGTGGCTTCCAGCCAATTCAGTAAAGGGAATAGAAGTTCACAAGAGAAAGATGGGTGAAGTAATGTTCATATTGTTTTAATGCAGCCTTCGCTAACCCGGTGTCCTGCAGGTGGTTTTGGACTACAACTCCCATCATCCCTTGATATTGGCTATTCTGGTGGGGGCTGGTGGAAGTTGTAGTCCAAAGCGTTATGAGGGTACCAGGTTGGCAAAGGCTGCTTGAAAAATAGTAATAGTGCTCACCTCACAAGCACTGAAATGCAGACTTGCTTCCATTGCATCCTTTCTATCAACCATTTACAGAGTCATAGACTATGCCAAGTTAACTGACATGAAATCTGGGGATAACCTCGGAGCATGCAAATCCGAGCTCTGTAAAGCATGCCAAGCAACCCAATATCAGATAGGATAATACTGTAGCTGTTTTTTTAAATGCATGAATAAGGTTGGAGGGAGGGAGGCTAAGGGACTTCGTATACTGTTCTATTGTAATAAGGTAAATGTGAAAGGCCCTAATCAACCATGGATAAAAAGTAAAAATATACATGCTCACTTAAAAACACACACAAACAAACCCAGGAAATTGTAGTTGCATGAAGCTGCTGATACGTATAATGTCAGGGACTGGGTGGATGAAGAGGAGTGGTGGGAGACACCAGTCTGGGAACCCCCAAGGGGAACCCTAGAGGAGGAAGGCTCAGAGCCAGGGGATTGGTGGTGGGACATTGAGGAGAGGTCAGAGGAAGAGGATTGGGAGAAAGTGCTGAAGGGGCAACGGGGTTGAGTGAGCAGGAAGAGCTGGTGAAAGGGAGCAGTTCAGACTCCGAGGCTAAAGCAGAGGAGGGCTCTTAAGAGGCTGCTGAAGAGGCCAGGGACTCTCCCACTCCTGCTGCGACAAGCTCCCTTTCCCCCTGGTCTCCAAGAACGCGCAGAATAATGAGGAGGGCAGAACAGAGACCAGAGGTGTGCAGACGCAGGTTGAAACTGCTTGGGAAACATCCAGGAGAGGAGGAGCCTTAGAAAGAATGGAAGGCAGGAACCTTTAGTCCTGGCAACTGCTCCATAGGGGCAAGACTTGCTGGGAAGTGTTGCTGAGTTGTATGCTGTTTCCTTTACAAAAGACAGAGATATCCCCCTGTGGCTCTGGAGGCAGACATTTGGGGCTTCTATACTGCCTTTTATGGTGTACCCTGGCTGGGATGGAGGAGGTGCCTCTGTGGTGGCCAAAGGGGGGTGGGGGGAAACACGTGACGGAAGGGGACTGCATATTTCACTGGAAAGTCCCTTAATTTTGGATGGTATTTTAAGTTCAGTGATGAATGTAAATGAAATGTCTCTCTGAGACTCCACAATGTTCTCTGCGTATTCACAGCTGACCTCGGAAGGGACAGAGCGCTGGTAGAGCTAAGGGATCATTTAGGCACTGTGAGAGCAGAAGTAGCATCATGTCTCTCATCTGTAAAATGGGAGTAATAATCTCCTACAACACAGACTGTTGTGTGGGCCAGCACAGTTAAAAACTGTGAAGTGCTGTGCAATCTAAAACTGCTGTATCAATAATTAGCTACAGTCACAGTCCTAGCTCAGAATAGATTGCTTTTTCCTCTCTCTTTTCTCCGTTCTCAGTTTTACCATTGAAAAAGGGACCTTGCAGTTTGTCAGGCAACTGGAAGATTAATAGGATCTTCTGCCCACAGTTTGTTGCTTTCACTCCTTAGCTCATGGGCAGGGGTTGCCCATGGTCTAGGGGGATTTAAAAAGGCAGGGATTTTTTGATATTCGGAACCTATCTGGAAGCCACTGAAGATATTGACACTGCTGAGTCTTTGGCTGCATAGAAAACTTCAGGAATGGCAATATAGTAGTGAGAATTTTCCCGATGAGAGGTTATAAAAGAGCTTGAGTAACCAAAGTTCAGCAAACTGCAATTTCTGTAAGCCATTGGATCATCCTGGAACATGCTGCCTTTTCCAGTATAATGTCTTTGGACTTAGTAACCCCACAGGTTACTAAGGGAGGCATTTCAAGAATGCTTTGTGTGTGTGTGTGTGTGTGTGTGTGTGTGTGTGTGACATCCACATGGATTTTCCATGGGGGCAACCTTTAAAGAGGAGAGGAGCCATAGTTCAGGGGCACTCGCCTTGAATGGAGAACATCCCAGCCTCAGTCTCTTGCATCTCCAGTCCATCAGGTAGCAAGGAGAGCTTGGAAATGCTTCCACCTGAAACCTCCGAGAGTTACTTTCAATCTGTGCAAACAGTGCTGTGCTTGAGATCAGCCAGTTAGTCTAATAAACTAAGGCTATTTTGCATGCCAAATTCCTGCTGGCATCAGCTTACAGGATTGTCCACATATTTCTACAGACTCCTTCCCCTCTGCAGTATGCAGAAGCGTTCTGTGGTGGCCCTCAGACTGTGAGAGAACAAGCCTCAACTCTGAGCCCCCAACTGCAGATTCCTACCTGTGTATCTTAGTTCTCTGTTATTTAAGAAACAGTCATGCTGCCTCTATTAACATCCAGGCACAGAGCAGAAGGAAAGACAAGGAGCAATACTGCCAGCTGCCCCTGAGCTGGAAGGGGCTTGATTCAATTTGATGCACGGCTCAGGTGAAACACAGAAGAGAAATACCTGGTGAATTCCTGTAACTTTTAAAGGAACTGCTGGTTGCAAACTCACCACTCATTTGAGCACAGGAACGTCTCCATGCAGTCACAGGAAATCAGCTGGCAGGTGAATCAAAAAAGCAGTTCATTGTCCATATTGCCCTGCCCCACGAGGGAAAACAACAGTTAGTCCTCTTTTAACTAGTACATTGCTCCTTCCCGGGATTAAATAGGAGCCTGGCCAAACATGCTTCAGTTAGTTTCAAACCTCTCTTGTCAACAAAAATATTGTACAGACAAGTTCAGATGTAGCTGCGACTGGTGGCCAGGTGGTACTTAAATTCCAAACCAGCTCAAGATTCGAATGCCTTGCGGGGAGAGGAACATGACTGAGCAGAGATAAGGAGAGCTGCCATTAAAAAGAAGAAGAAGAAGTGGAAGCTATGCTTATCGAGATCCTTGGCTAGTCATTTGATTGTGATGTATTACATTTATTAGTCTAACGCACGCTAGCAATTTGGTGGTCCATTCTTCCCTTAGACCTTTGCAGAAAATGCATGCATGCATGCATGGTGCCGGAAACCATAGCTGATGTCTCCAGGACTATTGCGAAACTGTAGCAACACAGCTCCCCCATGTGCATATGATGACAGATGTGAAGCTGTGAGGAATGCTAGATTTGAAAGGGAATCCTGGGTTCAAATATCCGCTGAGCTTTTTTAACCAGCTCTCTGCCTCTGCCCAAACTTCCTCACTGGACTGTTCTTTTAAAAGAACAACAACTCCACATTGCCCAGGGATCAAATTCTTCTTCTTCTTCTTCTTCTTCTTCTTCTTCTTCTTCTTCTTCTTCTTCTTCTTCTTCTTCTTCTTCTTCTTCTTCTTCTTCTTCTTCTTCTGCGATCACTCGTAGCGGAGTAAGATTAAGATTGTCTTCCATAAACACTTTTAACATTGGGTCCGTAAGTGACTGTGGAAGCCAATTCTGGATCCACACGTCCTTCCACAGTGGGGACATTGGTTTCCAGGCAGGAGTTGATCACGGTGTGGATTTGCCAAGCGTGCCTTCCTCTTAGCACGTTTCTCCCTTGTGTCCTGAGATCGAGTTTCTTCAAAGCCCACGACACCTTTGGTAAAGGCTGTTCTCCAACTGGAACGCTCGCAGGCCAGTGTTTCCCAGTTGTCAGTGTTTATACTACATTTAAAGATTTGCCTTGAGACAGTCTTTAAACCTCTTTTGTTGACCACCAGCATTACACTTTCCATTTTTGAGTTCGGAATAGAGTAGTTGCTTTGGAAGATGATCATCAGGCATCTGCACAACATGACCAGTCCAACGAAGTTGATGTTGACTAATCATTGCTTCAACACTGGTGATCTTTGCTTCTTCCAGTACACTGATATTAGTTCACCTGTCTTCCCAAGTGATGTGTAAATTTTTTCGGAGATACCGTTGATGGAATCTTTTGAGGAGTTGGAGATGGCATTTATAAGTGGTCCATGTTTCAGAAGCATATAGTAAGGTTGGTAGTACAATAGCTTTGTAAACAAACATTTTGGTTTCCCTGCGAATGTCCCGGTCCTCAAACACTCTGCACTTCAATTAGACCTACTTGATCAACCTGCAGTGTTCAGCTGATGGCTTATTCATATAAGAAGTGCTTGCATGACCCACACCGCTTTTATTTTGGGGGCGCCTTAGGGAAAGATGCTCTCAGTGGACTTTCTCCCCTGACGTTCCCACCTGTTCCTTGTCACTACGGCCCATTTGCTACATCTCCCTCTGGCCCCAGCCTGCCCCACCTTCCAGAGAAAAGAGGACAAGGCAAGCAAATGTTTATTTTCCTTCTCATCATTCCTCTCTTTGATTCTTTACTTAGAAAGTGCAGGTGAACAGTCAGTTAGGAGGAAGAGGAGCAGCAAGAGCAGGAGACTCCAGGAGTTGGCAGTGGGCCTTCCCACTTCGCCATGGGCCTTGGCAGACGCCCAGCCGTGCCAAACTCTTGACACCAGCCTTGTGTTTAACAATTGCTCCACCTAAAGAGCCTCTTGTACATATAGACTCACAAGACCTGTCTTGGCAAATCAGGCCAGCTCATTTCAAAAAGAGAACAGTTAAATGCATCTGGAAGCTTTTAAGGAAGATTGTGTACATCACCCAGAGAGCCCTGGCTCCAGGGAGACTCAGAAATGCAGCAAACAAACAAAAGTCTTTCCTTCCCGTGCTTCCTGAATGCCTGGTGCTCACAGGTATGCTACCTTCGTACGGGAAGGTTTCATTTAGCTGCCGTGGCTAATAATAACAATTGGTAGCTCTGTCGTCCATGAATTTGTCTCATCTACCCCCCCCCACACTCTTTAAAGCCATATATGAGCTAACCAACCAGTCAGGAACTCAAACCCTCAAGGCATTACCATAGACCAGGCATCCCCAAACTGCAGCCCTCCAGATGTTTTGGCCTACAAATCCCATGATCCTTAGCTAACAGGACCAGTGGTCAGGGAAGATGGGAATTGTAGTCCAAAACATCTGGAGGTCCGAAGTTTGGGGATGCCTGCCGTAGACCCACAAAATGGATGATTAGCAATGGGTGTGTTGAGGCTGCACATAGTGCTCTTGTAATCCCGTGGGAAAGTGTCTCCACCTGGCTGGATCTAAAAGCAGCCATTGAATCCCTTTTAGCAGAGTTTTCTATAACGTAGGTGCGAAGAGAAGTATGAACAAGTGGGCCCTTCAGGAAAGTGTTACAGTGTGGAATGCATTCCAGTTCAGCATTCCAGCCAGCCAGCCATGCCATTCTTCAGAATGTTCTCTTCTATTTTCCTTCCTAATGGACATTTTTAAACAACCCTGCCCCCAACAGCTGTTTTGGGGTTTTTCCCCAAACTTCTAGTTTAAAAATAAAATAAAATACCTGGTTCTCTTTCTCTCCCTCCCTCCCTCTGTGTGTATGTGTGATTTCTGTAAACTTCAAGGTTCACCCAAGCCTGCTACTCTACTTCCCACTTGTATGTGGGTGGTACCATTTGACTACATAGATGCATCCGCACTCGTAGCTGAACATCAGAAACCGAAAGGATGACACAGCTTGAGCCAAAGGGTTTCCAGAGAATTGCAGAGTCAGAAGGGGCATCTGGTCCAACCCCGTGCAATGCAGGAATCTTTCACCCGGCGTGGGGCTTGAACCCACGATCCTGAGATTAAGAGCCTAATGCTCTTAATGCCAGTTTGGTCCAATTCAAGACTAGGTATATAGCATTTGTGCAAGCTCCGCTCGCCGAATGGTCTTGCACGAGTCCCAGTCCATCAGCTCTAAGCCCCCCTAACTATGAATGGAAATATAAATTAGCTTTGTTGCTGGATTGTTGAGGATTGATAAATTATGGAGTGTGAAGCACTCTGAACACCAGAAAATAGGGTTGAAATTGTTTAGACTTTGGCTACACTCCTAGACCAACTTCCTTGGGAGAAAGCCTCATTGAACTCAGTTGAAACTTACCAGTAAATGTAATTTTGCCCTTTCTGTTCCTTTTGAATAGTTCTGTTTCCTTTACTCTCTCTTCGATGTTATATTTTACAGGGGTGGGGGTGGGGTGGGAAGCGGAGGCAAAAGGAGAGGCTAGCTCTTGGCCTTCTGGGAAAATACTATGAATTCCTAGCATTCTTTTCCTTTTAAACAACATGTTTACTTTTAATCACCATGTTATTTAGGATTAACACAAGTAATTGCTTCAAGCTCATTTAAGTTTGAATTTAGTGAAAGCAAACTACCTCCTGCAGACTGAAGGAAACCTTTCCCCCACAAACAAAGAAATGTATTCATCTGCAAGAAGCAGCAGCTGTAGAAATCCTTAAAAGCACTAGCAACAACCTATTTAGCTGCAGAGTTGAGTACGTTGCATTTTAGAGAAATGCCATCAATAATTTAAAAATACTTTGGCTTCACGGTGTACTTAACAATCAGTATATGATCTGATTTAGAATCCTTAAGAACTGACCTGGAACAAGCACAATTGCTGTGTTTAAAGATTACAAGTACAAAGATATGTATAATTTAAAAGAGCAAGAGTTACTAACTTTTCTTTGGTAAAATGCTGGCAGAACTAAAGTAAGTCTAACAATGCAGTGCTATACATGTCTATTTATAAACCACACTGAGTTCAATGGAACTTACCCCCAGGTAAGTGTGTATAAGGCTGCAGCCTCAAAAGCCAATGCTGAACATGTTTACTTGAAAGCAAGCCCTCTGAACATGTTTACTTGAAAGCAAGCCTTTAGTGAGACTTACTTTTCTTAGAAATTGCTTCCTATAGCCATCTAAAATTCCATAGCATCTCCTGCTTCCCTAAATCAACACACCATATTAAAAATGAAATTAGGTAAATATTTCTTTATTAAATGATTAATTTCATAAATAAATTCTCTTAATTCATTGAATATAAAATTAAAACATTTACAACTTATTCCAGTATTAGGGATTTTCCCCCCTCCAAAAAACAAAAAAAGCTACATTTTGATAAATAAAATATTCAGCTTTAAAAAGAACTGGTTTCTGTTTGTGGGTATGAAATATATAGCTGGTGCCTATAGCTGCCATAGGCGAGGACTCCAAAAGTGCCCACCTTGGGAAGGAATGTAACCTCGAACAAGAGTTTGGAACAACAACTAAAGCATGGTATTATGTGGAACAGTAAGAAACTGAAGGTTTTCATAACCGGAACAGACGGACAAAGTATAAACAGATCAGTTACAAACAGAAATCAGTCATCATGAAAGTGCTCCAAAATGAAGCAATAAGGTTGCTCCAGTACTATGAAGCTTTAAGTATGCTCAAACTGTTGCATTAATATCCAGTTGCACAGTGCATTTTTGTGTGTCTCAGTGTTGCCCTCCAATGGACAAACGCACCACTTCCGTAAGAGTTCATTTCTCCACTGTTACTTCAAAAAGTAAAAAAAAAAAAAATGGAGCGAGCCTTCCGCTCAAGCCTGCACAAATCACAACCTAGTCCCTAAATTTGTGGATGTCATTGAATAGCCGGTAATTAGGATAGGCCTCGTTTGCATGGGGGCAGTTGTAGTTGCATCTGCAAGACTGGATCATCATGACGTTCTTAGTGAAGGTCTCTCCATCGTCACAGCGGAAACGGATCTTGACAGTCCTGGTCTGCTGAGGCGTGCAGCATCTGCTGTCCACACATGAGCCGCAGTACTTGGGCCGGTACTTCTTCACGCTGGAGCAACCTGCGTAAGTGAACTTGACTGGCGCTTGGGATTTCTTGGTCTTTGTGCATTTCTTCCCCTTCTGGAAGGAAGAGATCAACAGCGTAAGTTAGGTTGCAATTCCAGCCAAAAGGTGCCCTCCACCCAAAACAACCTGGGAATTGTTGTGGGACGGTAATGGGGGCTGTGGTAATGGGGGCTGTGTTGTTTTTACCTTTAAGGAGTCATAGCTCGGTTGGCCGCAGGGTCTCACTTCACATATCCTGGTCTCTTTGACTAGTCTGCAGTTGTGATTATCGTTGGTGACTCGGGTGGAGACGCCCGTCCCACAGGTCTTTGAGCACTGGGACCACGAGGTTGTCTGCACAATGCACTTCGGGTTCTCAAAGAAGTGAGTGCGTGGCTCAGATTCAAAGACTAAAAAAAAGGAGGGGGGAGAAAAGAACAGTATAAATTTCTCATTCTTACGAGCTCTTTGTTTCCCTTCTCATCAACATGCATAGCAAAACACTGTAGACAGATAATCCCCCACACTAAAGAATTTCCAGTGGTAATCCCCCCTCCCCCCTCACTGGCAAAAGAATAACATGACCCTGGTCATCTTAAAACTCACCGGGTAACATTTTCAGCCCTCCTTTCACGATGGCTATGAGCTCATTGTTCCTGGTTAGCTCTCCTTCGGAAGCAAACTCTTTGTCCATGAAACCTTGCAAGTCATCCAGGTTATCTTTGGAGTCATCACAGACCCATTCCTCACAGCACTGGCCAGGGACTTTCACTAGCCTTGGGTTAGGGCAGCCCAAGTTAGGAAGGGAGAGTTCTTGGGGGCACAGCGGGATACAGCCAACCGCTCCATCGATGCATGTGCACTGGTGCTTGCAGTTGGGCTGGAAACTTTCTCCGTTCTGGTAGATTTTGGAGTTGTACTCACAGGGTCTCCCTTCTGATTGTGCTGCAAAGATTAGGAAAGAGGAGAGAGTTGTAAATGGGGGCTCAGTCTGCTGAAGCAGGGTGGGTGTCCCCCCCTTTTCTTTCTGCTCTGCTAAATTCGATTTATGGTAAAGTTCCCTGCAATCCCCAAGAGCTCTAGGCTAGAACAATAAGTTAGTCAGGAATCACTTTTCCTTATGCGCTGTTAGTGCAGCCCAGACATAGTGAATTGCATTCCAGACTGTTGAAGTCATATGCCCTTTTGCCAATCTACCAACAACAAAGCATAACCATACATGGACTGAAAATTACTAAACTTCATCTCTACAAGGACTGGTTGGAAATATATATGCACACACACACTCTCTTCAAAGGGAGCCAAAGGCACAAGCTTTTTACCTCTGCAGATCCCCTTCGGAGCTGTGGAGCTGGCGCCGAAATTGCATTCCAGTCCCTTGGTGTGATCGCAAGGCTGCGTCCTGCTGCAGTCCTCGTTGAGCTGTTTAGCACAGACTTTACAACATCCACAGCCGTCCAGGACCAGACCAACTCCCGGGGCACATCTGGGGACCTCCAGGGGGCATTGGCAAGCAGCTGGGCAAGAAGAAGAAAGCACCTGGGGAGGAGAAGCAGATTAAAAGTTTGGTGAGACACAAACAGGTACAACTAAGCGAAGCAGGAAACAGTCAGCCTTCCTGCCATAAATGCGGACCAAAAACACAGGCACGTCACCTTTGATCATTGCCACTTCAGAGCTCAAGTTCCTTATATTTCTATGAACTGGCAAGAATACATTCTCCTCACTTCCCTCACAACAGGCGTGCCGGCTGCCTCTGCCTTCTCCCAACTTAAGTATATGCCTCCCCAAAGCCACACTATATCTTTATTTTATTTTTTTAAAAAAACCTTTCTGCCCACAGCAGACCAGAGAAGGCAAGAATCCACAGCAAATTAGAAAGAAAAGTCCACACCTACCCTGTTTACTAACTGAAGGAGTGCAAAAGCCAGGAAGAAACAGCTGGTTCTCTGAGAGTTCATCTTCGGTTCCCTTTTTTAAGACGAAGGATTTCTGGTCTCTTTTCTCTCTTCTTCAGCCAGAAGCAAACTTGAACAGAGAGAGAGAGAGAGTAGGACCTAAACAATTTCTCGGTGTTGTCTGAGCGAAGTGGCGGTGACTTTTCGTTTGTTTTAAAGAGAGAGTCGCGAGTCCTGGAGAAGGGGCTTCGAAAGCCTCGGGGGCTCGCCTTGCTTCTCTTGCGGGGAAGGCGGAGAGGAGGACCCGGCTGCTTTCTCTTGGCTCCCGCTGCTCGTGGCGCCGCGCACTTTCCCGGGGATCCCTTTGCCGTCTGAGGAGGCTCTGAGAGGGAGCAGCCTTATATAGTGTGGAGGCGCCGCGTGCTGCAGCTGCACTGACGTTGAGCGTTCCAGAATTCTAAAGCACCAGGAATTGTAAAGCATCTCAGGAATGTTTCTTTGGCGCGGTTTGCATCCAAGCTCCGCCCTGTCTAAGCTGCACTTTTTCCCCCTTCTCCGTCTCACAGCAAGAAAACAGGTTCTCCCTCCCCTTCCCTTTCCAACGCTTTTAAACAATCGCGGAGTTGTAGACTGTAATATCACAAAACGCACGCCGCTCTTTTTTTGGGTGGGTGGTAGAAAATATTATGCTTGGCTATAAGTATTTCTCCTCTTTGCCCCCCCCCCCGAAACTTTCCCCATTCGCAGCCTAGGAAACAAGTGCGTTAGACATATTGTCGGTGTGTTTGCTAAATAGTTTATATGCTATTGAAGATTAAAGGGGAGGGGGAAGAGGCATGCAAATTTCTTAAGACATTCGGATTTGATCCAATAGTGGAATGAAAAGGTGTATCCCGTAACTAAGACCCAGATGGCGTCGTTTATTTTATTTTTTTAATGGGGCATGGGCAAAAGAAATTACTCCCCGTTGTTTGTACCGGTTCCAGAGGGGTCCTCTTGTGGCCTTTATGGGTTGTTGTTTTTTTACCTTCGGTTACCTTGATCTCGGAAGCTCAGTTTCCGCTATTTGAGGTCGTATCAAGCAGAACGTCTCCAGCAGCTCCCTCGCCTTGCAGCTATTAATTAACTTCTCTGGGTTTAATTGGCACATTTCGATGGCTCGAAAAGCAGCTATACAGACCTCCACGCTGCAGATGTTTCCAGCTTTTCAGGGAAAAGATTCGGCTTTTCTTATCTCTCTATCTTTTAAGCCAATAATCTTTAAACTTTGGATGTTGCTGCAAGAATTTCGAGACACTGAGAGTAACACACACACACACACACACACACACACACACACACACACACACACACACACACACACACACCTTTTTAAAGGTCCCTTTTATTATTCTTGATTCTTGGTCTGCCTTGAAGGGGGCTGTGACCGTGTGTGTGTGTGTGTGTGCGTGTGAAATCTGCTTCAATAAAAGCAAAATTGAAAGTGGTTCCTATGAAACAATGAACTCTCCGTGACCTTCCACTCTAGCGTGGAATGATAAGCAATTAGAATAAGCAGCGCCTACCCTGCGTGTCCCGCTTAGCGGTATTCAAATAATGTTTTTTGTGGTTTTTTTTTACTATAACGTGGAGAGTGTTTTGAAAGCTATGCAGATGATAAGCCATATATTGCAATACTTTTACCTACGTACGTTTTGTTCAAAGTACGTAACCCCCCCCCCCCAAAAAAACCCGAATGTTCCTTATTGGCGCTTCAATTATTACGCGGAAGGCAAACACTTTGGTGAACGTGGGCTCCCATAATAAGTCATTTAAAAGCGACGGCGGGCCTTCAGAACACGCCTTCCTTTGCAAGCCTGTTGTTTAGGGGTTTTAGGGGTTTGTTTGTTTTTAGTATTTTCCTCTTCAGTTAAGTTTCTTTCCTAATCCATCTTCTCTGGTTTTAGGATTTGGGGTTTTTTTTTTTAATCGTGGAGGGCACGACGACGACGACACAGAGGTGTTCCTAGCTTCTGTTGTGGCGTCTTTCAACCCTCCTTCATCGCCGTAAGTATTTCCAGATGGCGATTCAGACACCAGACGTAACAATATTTCCATATTTGGTCGAGCAGTAGTCCGCATTTTCCACATTTTTCTGCACTGTTACCCAACCACAAAGCATTCTTGACAGCTTCAGATGTTGTTAAATATAGACTTCACTTTTGTTCCCAGGGCAGGAAATTCTTCGGAATTCTTGATGGGGTGTTTTTCTCCTCCTCTCTACAACCCCTCCTCTCCCACCCCCCCACCCCCACCCCGTCCTTCACGCAATCTGCCTATTATGGTTTAGGAGGAATTGCATTGTGGCTTTTTGCTGGCCTGTTAGTGACAAATACATAACTTAGAAGAAATATCCTTTGCTGGGTATTTTATTCCCCTGGGGGAGGGGGGTGTTGTTGCTGCGCTTAACTTTTAATAAAGCAACTACCGATTCCGTCCGCGCCGTCTGATTTCCAACCACAGAAACGTGCTGCTCCCAAGCAGAGAGACCATATAGCAGTGGGGGGAGGAGAGGGGGGGAGAGAGAGAGGTTGTTGGAGGCGATGCGAAGGGGGGGAAAGCAATGTGATCGACCTGGCCGCCTCCCATGGCCTATACGGGTTGTGTCTTATATGCGCTATTCGACGCACAGAGGGTGGCCCGTGGAGGGGAGGGGAGCGGACCCCTCGCCAGCCCCGCTGCTTCTGCTTTGGAGCAGGGCAAACCCAGACGGCTCGTCGCCGGGTCCGCACACAGGGAGGCGTTTCAGAGGGGCTGGGAGCGTGTTTCCAGGGTAAGTTGCTGCTACTCCTGGGTCCTAATTGGAGGTGGTTGGGGGGGGGGTGCGAGTGTGAGTCTAAGTGAGAAGTTGGGGGCAATGTTCGAGGAATAATAAGCAGCTTTGTTAAATCCTGCAGGGAACTTCAGAAATGACAGGGTGGCTGTTGTTGTTGGGTGTTTTTTTTCCAGGGGAAAAGGGGTTGGGTGTCTCTGCAGCCAGGGAGGTAGAACCAATATAATGGAGCCCTGTGTCCTTTGAGGGGGGGGGGTTGCAGAAGCAGTTTCCACGCACATATACGGTTTCTCTCTCGCCCCCCCCCCCCCACCTTCGACTAAGGGACTACTCATGTAGCTCAGTTGGTACAGCATGAGGCTCTTAATCTCAGGGCCGTGGGTTCGAGCCCCACATTGGGCGAAAGGTTTCCTGCATTGCAGGAGGGCTGGACTCTCGGTGCTCCTCGTGGTCTCTTCCGGCTCTGTCAAATATGGGAGTATTTTCTGACTAGCTCCAGACACCTCCACCCCCCAAAAACAAAGAAGAAGGAGTAAACACGGGGTTGGGGTAGCATAAAAGACACGTCTTTTTGTGAGTGCTGTGCTTCAGGAGGGAATTCTCCATCCCTCTATCCCCACCCCATCAGAAGACAACATCTGTTCAAAAAGGAATTGAGTTCAGGGTTACGACGGCTGCGTTCTCCACAAATCTTCCCCAAATCTTCACCAGAAAGGGAGAAAACTTCAGTAGCTCGTGGCTCCCCCCACTCCTAAAAAAAAACAAAAACCCACGCCTGTCATAACCGATGGGGGGGGTGCGTTGGGGCCGGAGAGGAGCCGAGGTGTGTTGTGGCGCTCCCATGAGGCACCTCCTCCCATTTGCTCCTCGGATCTCAGACAGAAAGTGCTGAGTGGGGCAGCTTCCCTGCGAAGCTGCCTCGTCACTGTTAGGGAGAGTGGGGTTTCCCCACCCCCACCCCCTCTCTCTTGGCCCTCTGCAGCCGGGGTAGTGGGATCGGATCCCTTCCCTTGCTGCCTGGCCTTTGCTTTGGGAAACCAACGAAGCAGAAGTGGGGGCTTGGGGTGGATGGAGAGGGAAAGAGAGAAAGGGCCGGGCGGTGGGGAGAGATAGTTGCCAAAGTGATTTCCGGCTCGAGCTAAACAAACTCCCGAGGTTTCCAGCCCCGATCCATATTTGGTGAAAGTCTTGAGGAGCGTCGTCATCCGCTAGCCACCCCCCACCCCGCAGGAGGAGGACGATGATGTAGTCGAAAGGGTAGGCGTAAGGCGCGTCCGGCTCTCCTTTTAGCAAGGCGAGCTCATTTGGGGTCGTTGACCCTGCAGCGTTCCAGAGATCCGGATCACTCGGGAATCTCTGGGCACGTGTCTCGAGCCTTTCATAGAGAGGGGTTTTTCCTCCCTCCCGCGCCGTCGAATATCCTCTCCGCGCGCAGCTCTGCGTGTGCTCTGCCTCGCGTGCTACTAAGCCAGCTGCAAACCCGGTTAAGGACTTGGTATCTCGGGGCCCTTCCTGCAGGGGACATAGGAACCAACTCCTAGACGCCGAGGTCCTTTTGCCTCACCCACTCCCCAATAAAATATTCGAGGGGTGGGACAAAGTTAATAGTGTGCCACCTCATGTGATCAATTAATGTGGAGGAGGGATTATGTGAGCCCCCCCCCCGAATATTTTATTCAAGTTGGCATCCCTGGTAGGGGGGCTTGGGAGAGAGGGAGAGATGAGCCATGCAGGTGTCTTCCGCTGGATTTGGCAGTCCTTACTGGGCAGAGGTGGGTGACTAGTCTAGGAGTGTGGTGGTTTAACTTCCTTTCTTTCTAAGGTTAAGTTAAAAGGCACAGATTCTAAAGTTGCCAGACCGGCTTCACATGCGACCAAGAGGAAGCACATGGGAGCATCACTCTACATAGGGTCACTGGGCAAGCGGTGGCCAACCTGAGAGGTGCATCTGAGGAAGCCTTGCAATATTATGGAGGGTGCCAAGGCCTGATTCTCGGGCCGTACACAGCAGCAGAGAATCCGAGAGTAGGCCCCAGTATTTTCTCTGTGGTGCTTTGGTGCACCTCTCTTAGATCATTTGATTGCCAGCACAATCTGTTTGTTGGCTGTGTTCAAGCCATAGAGCAGCACCCAAGCCTTTTATTGAAGTCTGGCCTGAGACTTACCTGCACATCCTATTCCTTTGCTTAAGAACTGGAAAGCTGCGTGCCCAGAAGCTGGTCCTACGTGCACATGGGTCCTTTTGCCCACATCTGCTAGCCTGGCGCTCCACCCTCAAGGTTTTCTTTGGATGCCCTTTTGCCACGTCTAAACCATCCATTTCCCCCGTAGTTTCCTGGGAACTGTGGGTTGTTGTGGGTGCTTGGAGTTGTAACACTGTTAATTCGTTTAATATCGTCTCCTGTGAGCATCTGTTGCAAGACTGTGTCGAGCTCACTATAACTGCAGAAATGACTTCATGGTGCCTTGGTAGGCATAGACCAGGCATCCCCAAACTTCGGCCCTCCAGATGTTTTGGACTACAATTCCCATCTTCCCTGACCACTGGTCCTGCTAGCTAGGGATCATGGGAGTTGTAGGCCAAAACATCTGGAGGGCCGCAGTTTGGGGATGCCTGGCACAGCCTCTAGTGCTGTGAAAATGTCCCTAGGTCCTGATTGGCTACAGGAAATACAGGCCTTTTTTGTAATAAAAGATGGTATCTGGCTTTGGTTTGATCGCCCCAGTTGCAAAACCCACATGTGCCTGGATACAGCTTGTTGGTTCAGTAGTGTCTGAGACTCTTAATGATTAGTTAGTATTAGGGTGGGAGCAATCTAGTTCTGCTATTTTCTATTCTGTATCTGACTTCCCAAAATTATCTCTACACTGTTGGCCTTTTCTCAATTGCCCTTTCTTGGTCCTGGGTTTATAATCTCCTTAGTGAAGTATTGCATTTTCGCTGCTGTGGCTTCTTGGAGTAAACTTGGCTCTGAATCTGGATGCTTGGCTCCATGTGACTGGATAAAGTGTTTGGGCTTGAGTCTCAAAAGACAATGAATGGGACTGTTTGACTCCTGTTTTTGTGAATCCCAAGGATGTCAAGATAACAGCCTGAGTTTCCCCTGGCTCAGCTTGCAGAGCTACAGGTTTGATGGCCATATTACCTGGCAGAGTTGGTTTTCACCCTAGTCAATGATCATTCAAGCATCCCTTACACCTGGCATAGGCAAACTCAGCCCTCCAGATGTTTTGGCCTACAACTCCCACCATCCCTAGCTAACAGGACCAGTGGCCAGGTATGATGGGAGTTGTAGTCCCAAAACATCTGGAGGGCCGAGTTTGCCTATGCCTGCCTTACACCAAAGGAACTCCTGGAAACTTCAGGTCTAAGGACACCTTCCAGGAGAATCCTTTACATGGCAGCAGGACGGGATGAGAACGAAAGGAAAAACGAGATAAAACTGATAAAGCTCACCTTACCCAAACTATTCCTGCATATTTTCTTCCCCTCATAATTTCTTTCCCTCTCTATTTCTTGGTTTCCCCCTCTGGCTCTATCCCAGTAAATGTGATATCAAACCCACACACTTCACAAGATCCCATTGGGAGCCTTGAAAGCAGGGGCAAATCCATGCCATTTTACAGTCTTGAGCTGAATTTTAAGGAGTTGAATCCCGCAGCTATGTGAATGACTTTTGAATTCAGATTTCTCTTTTTTTTAAAATACATTTTATTCCAATTTTCCAAATTTAACAAATTAACAAAACCAATCTTTTATACAAAATCTTATATTCACATCTTTTACCTTGCTCCGCCGAGCTATGACTTCCCCCCCTCCCTTCATGCGGGTTTCTTGTTAATTCCCTTTTTTGCAGTTCCTTTTTTAACATATTGGTCAATTCGTAAGGTTTATTTTAATCCTGCGAGAGTTTTTAATGATCTACAGTTTTTCTCCATATAGTCCACATATTTACTCCAGTCCTTTTGAAACCTTGTCTCCCCCTGGTCACAAATCTTGCATGTCAATCTAGCAAGTTCAGCATAGTCCATCATTTTTATCTGCCACTCCACAATTGTAGGTAATTCCTGTAATTTCCATTTTTGGGCTGAATTCAGATTTCTCAGATTCTTTCCTGTTGCAATCTTTTCCGTAGTCTGTACCTTAGAGAATGAATCTGCTTCTCTCTAGACACCCATTAGAATAGCATATATATATATATATATATATATATATATATATATATATATAATCTGATTGCCGTTATGTAGTTAAGGGAGTTATTACCCTGTTTGTCCCACAGAGGGAAAGAGTGTAAAAGAAGATTGGAATGATTCTATTTGCTTCTAAATGAAAGTTGTACGATTACTCCCAGAGAGGAGACAATGTTGAACACAATCAATTGCATTCTGTTTTGATCTGAACATTTCTGCCCAAGGAAAAGCCTTGCATTCATGTATTGTAAGCATATGCCAGGGCTTCTATAGCAGCGGTTCTTGGGGTGATTTAGCTGCAACTACAGGTGCTGCCACAGGCCATGCATGGTGAATTCAGTACCAGCCCCTACAATATTATCCTTGGTCAATGGAGCAAATACTGCTCCGTTGAATTGTGTAGAGGAGAGGGGCAGGATCTGCAATTGCAGAAACCAATCAGTTGGAGGGGATGGTTTTTCTTCTCTTCCACATCCCAGGCCTTGTTATCCTGAGGCAGTGGGTGATCTCCATCAGCGTTTCTTCTGCCTCAATCCTTCTCCCATCTATTCCTACACTTATCTCCCATGAGCCCAGTCACTACCTGTCTCTTTGCTTCTTCTCATCCATCCCAGGGCTAACCTATGGCCCTCCAGATCCTGCTAGACCAGAGTTTGCCAAACTTGGGCCTCCAGCTGTTTTTGTACTACAACTCCCATCATCCCTAGCTAGCAGGACCAGTGGTAATGGGTGATGGCAATTGTAATCCCAAAACAGTTGGAGACCCAAGTTTGGGAAACCCTGTGCTAGACTCCAGCCCCCATCAGCCCCAGTCAGCATTACCAATGATGGGAGTTGCAATCTACTACCATTTTTCAGGTCCACAGATTAACTGTCTACTCTCCTTGGGAACAGACTTTGAATAGATTTCAGAAGTTCAACACAGAACATATTTGCTCCTATAGCATGAAGGTGACTTTGCCCCTTCACACACACCCCTCTTCCCCAAATAATAATTCACAATTCTCGTCATGGAAGGAAAGCCTAAAGTTTGGCTTGCTAGCACCAGTTGCATGCCAGGTTTATGATGCTTTGGCTGGAGGTGGAAACCAGAATTCCAGCCGGTCTTCTTGGTCAGCCAGGGCTCATGAGGCAGTGTTGTGTGCTGTGGGTTTCTGCCATGCTGCACCGACTTCCTGGAGTAGCTTGCAAAGACATGACAACATCAGCAGCAGAAGCTGACTACAGACCACATCATAAACACAGCATTATGGCACGTGGACTTCAGAAACTTTCAGATAAAGTTGTCCCTTCCTTGACATGCCAGGAGTTGAAGCTTGAACTGCTAGTACAGGCTACGATGGGAGAGAGCAGAACTCAACCCTATTGTGCCCTACTGGGTCGTCTCAGTTTCCTGTGTTCATTTAAGGACAGTAACTCAACCAAGGAGCATCTATTGGGGCCAAGGTTTCATTCTGCATGAATGTCCTGAAAATATATATTAAGAATGGAGATGGATGGCAGATATGTCCAAAGGCTGGTGTCTCAATGTTCTCTTAGGAAAGCTCTTGCTCAATGGAAACACCTTTTGTGGTGTTCTTAGCATTTCCAGATTCGAGTTTCTCCTTCCTATGTCTTTCATTCTTCTCCTTTTCTCCACTTTTGGTTTCTTCCCTCAGCTCTACACTTTTCTGCATTTAATGTTTGCGCTTACCTTCGAATGGGCCTCTCCTGCTGCCTTTGCCAGACCACTGGTTCCTGCAGCCCTAAATCATCCCTTCAGTAGTAAATGTCTTGGTTCCGTGACTCACAAGGGAGGTGAAAAGTTGGGGAGGGGGCCAGCTAAACATGGAAATGCACAGAGAAGGCAGCGGAACCAAAGTATGACCTCAGTGTTTAATGTTCAAGTGGTTTCAGGTTTTTGCTTCCTTGGTTTGCATGAAGTTAACGCAGTATTCTTCAGGAACAAATAGACAAGTCTACATTCCTTGTGCAACAACTGTATAAACAAGGCCCGCTAAGAGCAGGTTCTGGGTGCTTTTTCAGTCCTTGGGAATAAGGATTTTCTTTCATTCCTGTGCCTCTACTTTCTTCTGCCATATCTTTGCAGATCTCATGGTTCATCTTACCTACAGAGCCTTCTGGAACTTCCTGTCTCATTGGCTTATTTTTCTTCAGGGAAGAGAGTGGGGTGGAAATCTAACAGTTACCCTGG
This sequence comes from Zootoca vivipara, assembly GCF_965207765.1. NCBI lineage: Eukaryota > Metazoa > Chordata > Lepidosauria > Squamata > Lacertidae > Zootoca > Zootoca vivipara. Next base: position 26,361,676 of record NC_142590.1, read on the forward strand.
CGTTATTCAGAATTGCGTGTTCAGGACTGAAAGTGGATGTTAAAAAAATGTTTCGTTTCAAATAGAGGAGGTGCAGGGGCTTGAGCAGAACTCGACGCTATGTTGCTGACCTAGAAGAAGCCCCATCCCCTAATATGGTTGTGGTTACTTACCGGGTAGTGGTAAGGAAAAGGTCCTTGGTACACGCTCAACAATACTCTTTATTGTAACCAGTGCGGGTGGTGCTTGCATTTCAAACCACTTCAGAATCTAAGCCAAGCCCTAATCAGCCCTGAACCATATATTGGATGTGAAGAAAATATGTACTAAATCGTGCAACTTTTCCCCAATAACATGGAATCCAAATAAAAATAAATGCAGATTTCTAAGAGCCAAAACAGACAAAACATTTCCATGTGGTGGTGAAAACATTTATATGTGGCAGTGAAAAAACCCCCATGAAATCTTTATGCTGTTTTTCACCTGAACAGGAGAAGGCTATTGTGACTGACCTGTGAACTTCTAATAACCCGTAAAATGACCGGACAACGAGGGACATTGGAGGGACAATTGCAAGCTAAACAAGAAGGTGAGACTACTCAGCTTTTTGAAAGGTTATTGACTTCCTTAGCACAAGTTTTGGCATGGGAATTTCTGTCTGATGTGTGTTTCTGTGTTCTGAAACTCTTCTGAAATCAGATAGAAGGAGCATAGCTGGGCTATGATGATGAGATCACTGAGCAATTACATTTGATATGAGCTTTTTTTTGCTGCATAGCTTGGCAATCTTAATTGAAACACCTACCCTGTTCTTATACACATTTACTCATTAATTAAAGTAGCATTCTGTTCCTAGCTGCTACTAAGAATATACACACCAAGTTTCAACTTTCTTGAGTGCCTAGAAGAGTCTTAGCTATTTGGGGGGGGGACATTTTTATCCCTCATTTCCAGGAAGACCCTTGCAGTTGTCTCCCTTTTGGATTTTTTGAGTAATCTGCATGTTTTGGGCAACCTGAGTGCCAAATATTCAGCTTCTTTGTTGTCAAGAAGTACCTTAACCATTTGGGGTGAACTTGTGGGGAATGGTGTTTTTAGCTTTGGATTACATATGTGCCAAGCTTCAGAGCTCTAGGTCCTTGGGAACTTTTCTAACAATTTGGATATCCCCATCAGTTGGACACAAGCGTGCACGACTCAAATCACCAGAACCAGTTGAGATGAGATCAAGAGACCAAATAAATGCAAAGGAAACACAAAACAAGTTCTGCTGTAACTGCTAAATTTTAGTTACAGTCTCAGTATGATCTAGTTTCAATTTAGCTCCAATGTGCAAGTAACATGCTACCTTGGGATGTGGCTTTGTGCATTATGCAGAGGGTTTGGAAGGAAGTGGTAGCACTCTTAGTCTTCTGCACTTCAGGTTGATGTGTGAAGGAGGAACTCAGGCTTCTTCCCCGCAAAAAGATGTGTGATCTGTCTGTGGCAGATCTTCAAGTTCCCCTTTCATTAAAGACTTTGGGAACGTGAAAAGCAAATGGGTGATTCATGCATTCTCTCCCCCATACTTGCCGCAGGCAAAGCTTCTATATGCAGAAAGATATGCCAGAGCTGATGGTGGCTGGTGTGTGTGTGTGGAGAGATAATCTAGTGAATTTGTGAACAGCAGCCAAGGATGTAGAGGCAAAGAAGGGCTGAGTCCATGCATGGTGTTAATGACGTAATATTTGAGGGGGTGGGACAAAGCTGAGCCCCCACAAGGTTGTGCCCCTGTATAGCAGCAAGTGTGCTGCTGGCCACATATTCCTGTAATGTGCGCTTCTGTTATGCTTTTAGATGTGACAGAAGGTGTTCTTGTGATAGTTGCCTTCTCATGATCATTGAACCCTTTTGCACCAAGCTATCTCCTACAATCTCACCAAATCCCTCCCTCTGTTTTATGCCAAAGTCAGTTATGTTTGCTCGAGGATGACTCAGTGGCTTTGATCCGAACTTGTTTTTGGTTTGTTAATGCAAGGGAACATCCCAGTTGCCACTCATTGCCTCCTCCCAGAGACGCTACCTGTGCCACATTGTTCCAGAGGGTCTCCCAAATCCTTAGAAATGGCTCTTTAAGAGGGCACGGGAGGTGCAGCAAGAAGGAGAGGGTAGGAAAGTGCCATTGTGCTATCGGATGCATTGCAAGGCTACCAATTCCATGATGCAGTCTGCTGTTGGAGAAAATATGCATGTTTGCGAGTGATTCAAAACCATTAATAGAATGCAGCCATGAGCCTAAATAGAATCTTGGTGCTAAATTGCTTTGAACAATGGTAAAACACCAGGAGAATGCGCATTGAATTTTAATTTGACTTTCTGCAAAAAGTCACTGTTGGGGCTTAGATAATGGAAGTGGAAGCACACTTTTCTTTTCTACATTTTGCACATTAACTGCCACAAACCTGTTAACAGATTTTGCTTGCAGTCAGGATGCCTGATTTTCTCAACCTTTGCTGGTGAATATGTGAGTTAGTTGCCAGCTCCAGTACTCCTTTTCATGTATTTGTGCTTAGAGGTTCTTGCAATGTGCTATATCAAAATGTTTTATTCATCTCCTGGTGTTTATATAACGCTTACATTAATATTTTTTCCACTTCTATATGACCCAAGACCGTGTTAGGCATTTAGAGAACAAAGCAAGAAAGGTGTTGTCCTTTCTTCAAGGAGCTTAGAATCTAATTTTACACATGACGGAACAACAAGGCCATGACAAACAATAGGAGAGATGGGGTGAAAAAGGACAAAAGATCCAGCACGCTAGGTAAGCTTCAGTCATCCATTCAAAGAGCAACATATCACCATGTAACTTAGGTGACTGCCCTGCTCTCAAAATAAAAGCCACATAGCCAGAGCAAAGAATTAATGAGCACCCCTTGTGCGGAAAGAGGTCTACGTGAATTTTAGATTTAATATTGCAATCCAAAGAATGTGCGAGTTAGTCAAAGAAGAAGAAGAAGAAGAGTTTGGATTTGATATCCCGCTTTATCCCTACCCGAAGGAGTCTCAAAGCGGCTAACATTCTCCTTTCCCCTCCTCCCCCACAACAGACACCCTGTGAGGTAGGTGGGGCTGAGAGACTTCAGAGAAGTGTGACTAGCCCAAGGTCACCCAGCAACTGCATGTGGAGGAGCAGAGACACGAACCCAGTTCCCCAGATTATGAGTCTACCGCTCTTAACCACTACACCACAGTGGTTGAAAGTCTGAGAATAATTCTAGCTTTAATAAAATTATCACCCACCCACCCACCCCCATCCCTCATGTTGCCTTCCCAAAGCTGGCTAAGTGTGGCGCTGGGCGTTAGGAAGAAAGCACGGGGGCCGGGGCTCTGGCAGGGTACTGGGACCCCCCCCCCCCCGCTCCATCCCAAAGCTGGGAAACTGCTTTTACATGTACGTCTCAAGGTAATTTACAGACATCGTCTATGGGACAATGTGGCTCTCGGCTCCAAAAAGGTTAGCCACCTCATGTCTGGTCCCTCATTTCCAGGAACTGGAATGCAGAAGCATACATCTCCCTGAACATGGAGGTCCACATATTTGTGGAAAAAATTCCAGCTGAGCTCATATCCTATGAGTTAGTTTCTGACCCAGGCCATATAAGTTCCAGCCGGGAAGGGGGGGGGCAGGAATCCATTGACGCAGATGTCACCTAAACCGACATAGCTTTCATTGTCACAATGACTACAAATAGAATTTGGTTACTCAAGCAGTCGACTGAGCAAACATATAGGATGATCAAACTGCTGCCGTCCTAATTCAGAAAAGAGCTCCTCTTACCTATGTGGTTTGGCTAATTTATCAACAGGAGACAAGTGAACAGACATGATGTCACTCTTATATTCATGGAGGCATTCCAGGAAACCTTGGGGTCAACATACCTGACTTATTGATGAATGGCTTTTTTAACACACACCCCAACCACAAAGACCCCCATTTAAATTAGTATTTAAATTATGCCTTCCGATTTTATTTCAGTGAGAGTATAAACCATGCGCAGATAAACTAAATATGTAGTCATCCTTATGTTGTCGTGCTGGGTATAGTGGTTGTAGAGTTGCTGATCCTTGCCTAAGCTCTTTGCATGACACCTAAGCATAGCAATACAGTGGAACCTCGTGTTACGCACTGTCCTTGCGAACTCTGTGGGTTACGAGCCCTGCTAACCCAGAAGTAGATGCTCCCGGTTGCAAACATTGCCCCGGGATGTGAGCGGAAGTCGTGCGCCGGCAGCAGCGGGAGGCACCATTAGCGAAAGCGCGCCTCGGGTTATGAACGGTTTCGGCTTAAGAATGAACCTCCGGAACGAATTAAGTTCGTAACCGGAGGTACCACTGTTTTGTCTCCAGCAGCAGAGTTTAAGCGCAGGGGAAAGAGGCAAAGGGAATCGTAGAATCATAGAGTTGGAAGGGACCCTGAGGTTCATCTAGTCCCTGGTTCCAAACTTGGGTCTCGCAACTGTTTTTGGACTGCAACTCCTATCATCCCTAGCTGGCAAGACCAGTGGTCAGGGATGATGGGAATTGTAGCCCAAAACAGCTGGAGACCCAAGTTTGGGAAACGCTGATCTAGTCCAACCCCCTGCAATCCAGGAATCTCTTGTCCAACATGGGGCTCGAACCCATGATCCTGAGATTAAGAGTCTCATTCTCTACTGACTGAGCTATTAAGTCCCATTATGCAAATGGAAGTCCACTCGCACAAAACTGGATGTCACCTATGACTCTGTCGGTTAATTTGTCGTATTTCGTTTGATATGGGCAATGGGTTCACCAAACATTTTGGAAGGAGGTGCACATATCACTTTTTTTGGGGGGGAGAAAACCTTATTTCAAAAAGAAAGGGGATGTTGCTGCCAGTGCAGCTTCTCCCATCACAAACTGAAGCAGAAATCACTTAGAAGTTTGTATTTTATACTTCATTACCTTCCTTTCCAGGAGGACTAGCAACTTAAAGAATAAAATAAAAATCTCATAATTCATCCCCCTACTGGCTGTGGGCTCAGTGCTTCTGTACCCTCTGTACTTGCTTCTCAGCTTCCCCACCTCCATCCATTTGTCTAATTGCCTTGCAAAGTTAAAACGAATGGCTGACACTACAGTGCATCCTGTTGCAATGAGTTCCATAAACTTATGCTAACATTCGCAGTCCTTTAAAAGATTGAAGCCCTGTCTCTCTTGGAACACAGATACTGAGATCTGACTATGAAATAATAATAAAAAATGCCAATTTCTACATGCATTACTGTACTATAAGCAGAAAACATTCTGCATTAAATCTTAATGGAGTTTGATGTACCAAAGTCCCACTTGCTCACAGTGAGATACATGCCCAATAGTCACATCTGGTGCCCAGTCCACGCATTTTACTATGAGAGAGAAGCAAGAATTCCCTTTTGGATGTTGTGTGAGAAGCAGGTGACTGTGTCAGCTGCACATCTGCATTCTCTTCCAGGTCATAATATGCAAAATCCGTAGGTCACAAATGCATATCAACCTCTTGATTTTTCTTCCTTCATGAACCAGGCCCACTGAAATACACTGAGCATGTCAGGTGTTGGTGAGATGATACAAGTGTTTCTTCTGTGTCATTTGCTTTCTGATGTCACGTTCACACATGCAAGTCACCACTTGATGCCGCGGGATGAGGGACCTCATCGTGGCTGGAAGTCTTTTCGCTCCGGGAAATTACCGACACTCACTCTCTGTTCTTCTTCCTTGCAAAGTCGTCTATATCATTTTCTGTGCGGCATCCTGCCCATACTTAGCCACACATGGCATTGCTCTTGGAGATAAGGCCTTCCTGCGGAAGAGTGGGCATTTGCAATGTCATGGGACCTCCACATTTAGGCAGCTTTGTGTTCCTGGGAGGAAAAAGCCTTTGAGAAGGAGAAAATGTAAGCAGACACGATGTCATATTTTCCTACCGATAGGGAAGACTTGCTGGCAGCCAAGAAATCATGCATGTGCTTTAAGAGTGATGGTTGACACAGCGTTTCTATTTAGAAATGCACAAGGACCTGCCCACCCCCCCACCCCAATATTACACGCCTGTGAATAAAGCAAATGGTGGCATGCGAAGCTAACCTCTTAGCACGACTCATTTCCAAAACTTGATGTTATTTTATACCTGAGGTTCCTGGAGTGATGGGTTTGGGGCCAGTGGGAGGAGTGAAATTTCATAATTCTCTTATTTATCCATGAGACTAGAAACAGATCTTAGGAAAGAGACGAGCAAAGTTTGGAACAAAAAACAACCCCGGCTCCTGTCCCTTCCAACCCTACTATTCTGTGATTCTATAGCTGCATGTACAATGCATAATTCTTACTTTGACATCCTGCTTTGTCAGCCTAAGCCAACTTCAGCAAAGGATGTCCTGTTGAGCCAGCCAGAATTTTAAAGCAGTGTATAGATTGTGCATCCCTGAGGAATAAAAGTACATTTCCATGTTATGCAGTTTGTGAGGTGTAACTACATCTTTCATTGTGGAAGATGACCAGCTTTTATATTGGTGACGTGAAATCCATTTATTCGTGGTACCGTGTTTCCCCTTTTTTAATACGTAGTCAGAAAGTAAGCCATGGCAGGGTTTTTAACCATTTGAGAGCTATTAGACATACCCCGAAAATAAGCCATACTTCCGCACCAGCTAGCAGGACCCAGCATGCCGGCCGCGACAGGAGGAGGAAGCCTGCCGGGTCGGGTCAGTGCCCGGAAGCGGCGGTGGCTGCTGCAGTGCCGATAAAGCGTGCAGCAATGCCGCACGGAGCACCAGCCAGCAGGACCCAGCTCCTGTAATGCTGGCCGCGGCAGGAGGAGGAAGCCTGCGGGGTCGGGTCGGTGCCCGGAAGCGGCGGCGGCTGCAGCGCTGACAAAGCGTGAAGCAGCGCCGCACGGAGCACCCAGGGCACGAGCAGCAGGAGGAAAGAGAGAGAGGCTCGTTGCTTACGCACTTTAAGAGAAGCAGCCAGAACCGATCTCCACATTCCGAGCCTCCCTTTTGCGCGTGCGGGCATGTTAAAGCCCCGATCAGTTCACTCCCCACTTCTTCCTCGCCATCCCTCCCTTTCACACGTTGCCTCGACCCCGCAGCCCCCCTCCCTGGCCATCGTCCCCTAAGTGCAGCGCTGCTTCGTGCTTTGTCAGCGCTGCAGCCGCACTCTCTCTGTGTGCGCGCGCGTCTCTTTCTTTCTCTCCCTGTGCGTCCGTCTCTCTGTGTGTGCGTGTGTGTGTGCGCGCGTCTCTCTCTCTCTCCCCCATGCGTCTCTCTCTCTCTCCCCCATGCGTCTCTCTCTCTCGGTGTGTCGGTGTGTGTGTGTGTGTGTGCGCGCGCGTCTCTCTCTCGGGGTGTGTGTGTGTGTGTGTGCGCGCGCGTCTCTGTGTGTTTGCGCGCGCGTCTCCCCCCCCCGACAGAGAAAAGGTTCCGCTTCGGCTCGTCATTCAGCCGCCCCGGCCTCCTCACTGAGGGCCGAAGCTGCTCCCCTCCCCCTCCTCCCCTTTCATCCCTCCCTTCCCTCAGTTGGTCCATCAGTCGGGGTTGTGTGCGCGCGCGCGCCAGGAGCATGGCCCAAGCCTCGTCCCCCTCGCACTTCCCTCACAAGCGTCTCGGAGTGGGACGGGTCATGGCCTCCCTCACAAAGTCCCCCCCCCTGTGTGCACATCTGTCTCCGAGGCAGGTGGCCATCCAGCCTCTGCTTAAAAGCCTCCAAGGAAGGAGAGCCCTTGACTCAGGATGGGTAGGAGGGGAAAGGGAAAAAATAGAAGAGGCAGAAAATGGAAAAGACCATAACAGAGTGGCAGAGCACCCTGTGCTCTGTATGCAGAAGGATCCCAGGTTTAACCCCCAGGTACCCCCAAGTTTGAAATCCTGGAGAGCTGCTGCCAGCCTGGTTGACAGTAAAACCTGGAGAGCTCAGTTGGCTAGAGTGTGGTATTTAAATGTGCGCGGAAGAGAGCGCCGAGTGTCCTGAGCCAGTGGGACCCAGTTGTACCAGCACTTAAAAAAAAAAAAAGACACCCCCTGAAAATAAGCCACCGTGTGTTTTTTTGAGGAAAAAATGTTATAAGACGGTGTCTTAAAAAGGGGGAAACACGGTACTTGTTTAAAGAGCCTTTTTTGTTTTATTGTGGCAACGTCAATGGTGGTTTCCCTGTGAGGGAGTCCTGGCCACATCTGGCTTCCTAGATTATATCATAAAGCACTATGCAGTTTCCCTAGGATCACAGAAAAGAGACTGGATTCTACATATTTGGACATGTCTAGACACTTTCATGATTGCTCTGGGACGCATAAGCAGGAAGTGCAATAAGACTGTGGTAGAAATGTTTGTCGGCACATATGCCACTGCTGATGGTAACGGAAAGAAAGCATGGCCATGCTCCGTGGGCATTTTTTTGTGTTGTTTCAGAAGAGTGGTTTTCCTTTCTTATCAGTATTGTCAATGGTACATGGTAGAGATGCAGAACCTGTGACCTCTAGATGTTTTCTGGACTCCCACCTCCCATCAACTCCAAGCAGCAGGGCCAGTTGTCAGGAATGGTAGACATTGCAATCCAATAACATTTTGGGGGTTCACCAGTTCCCCATTCCTGGCATAAGGTAAAGACTGTGCCAGGAAGCACCTTTAAGTATTGCATTAACCTAGTTATTTAATATAGTTAGAGAAGCCGAGATTCCTAGTGTGAAGTGTTAACGTCATTAAATTATCCAGGATACTTACTGACAAGTATTTCCTCCAGCAAACAGTAAAAATCCAGCTCCTGCGTCTGTTAGGTATACAATAAAATTATGAATTGACGCAAAGCTATCCGCCTGTAGAGCAGTTGACTTTTATATGCCATTACACTTTTGACCCTTCTTTCGGTTTTGCTTCTTCGCCTTCAGCGCTGTCTTTTTGCCTAGCTCTCTTTTTAATTGTAGGGTGTTTGCTGTTCCAGCAATCTCCCTTGCTGGAATACAGCACTTTGTGATGTATGGAGAACTGATGGCAACATGAGAAGCGTTATTGCCCTTTCATGCCAGGTAACAGGGAGATAAGTAAATACTGTCTATACCTGGTGTTGACCAACATACCTTAAATTAGGAAGGGTTTGCATTTTCAGAACATGTTGGATATAGAATCCTGGGCACTGCAATGGCAAGGGAACAATCCCAGATTGGAAAAAATGTCATATTGTTCTACTGGCAAAACTTTTTCAATATATGCCTTGAAAACAGCAAATGTGTAACATACAGATTTCCTTGTCCACCTTTTATGCTGACTTTTCTCAGCTTAACAGCAAAGGCAGACAGTCTGTTTATAGCTGGTTCCATGTGCTAGCACAATGCTGTACTGTTTGGCTTGTGGGCTCTGGAGAGGAATGTTTTAAAAATATAAAATGGTTCCATTGACTTTTTCCCCCCTTCTTCTTCTTCCTTAATTCGGGGAAATATTGCTGTTAATATTAGTTGGTGGAAAAGCTTCCTTTTAAGAAAAATAGTAACTCAGTCCTATATATGAGGCTTGAACTGTTGACACAAGAGAAAAGGCTAGAATGTTGTTAGAGTAGGTGCAATAGTGTTCAGAAGGGCTGGATCGAGGATGCAGTAAGAGGAAATTCCTCTCTGCCTCCTTAACATATCCTGTGTAGGAGGCAGTCAGAATAGCAACCCTTAAACTTAATGGAGCACAGAGCTAATGTCCAAATATTATTCCTGCATACCTGCATAACCACCGGAATGATGGGGGTAAAGGAGCAAGCTAGGTAGAAGTGTGGCTAACTTTCAGCTGTCCCCAGAAAACCCTGTGGATTGACTTCTGCTACCACAGAATAATCAATCCCCTATAGAGGAAATAAGCATCTTTGTTCTTTCCATTGATTTCAAGGCACATTGAATGTTTCCCGTTGCCCTGCAACTAGTGTTGAGCTGAATCATTAAAGTACAGTAACACCCAAACACCGGAATAGATTAAAGAATTTAAACTTGGCGAGGGAGAGGGTCAATGTTGGTGCCATTTTGAAAAGTAATGCACAGGTATGGGGAGACATCATTGGACAGAATCACGTGTCGTCGTGGTTCACATGAACACCACTGGAACTTCGTATGACGTGAATAAGCAGAATGGTAACAAATCTTTTTAGTCTTAATTCCATCTACTCCATAAGCACTACTTAGTAAATTCAGCACTACTTACATACCTGCTTAGTAAGCACTAAGTTGAATGCTAGAGGATGTGGGTACTCCTCCATCTCTATCCCTCCAACTCTGCAGCTTACTGAACTTTGCACTTGACCTTCTCCCCCAATCCCCATCCCCGATTCCCAGGTCCATCACCAGTTGTGATCTGCAGGTCAACCCTCTTATGATTCATGGCTTTCATATTCCAAGTTGATGCTTTTGCCTGATACACAGCCTTCTATATAGTGGACTCCTACAAACTCAGAGCCATATGGATATTCCTTTTGTTGCCTGACTCACCTTTTCCTTACCTCCACACGGCAGCGAGCCTATGATCCTTTGTTTTGTTCACGCTGAATACGCGTAACAAAAGTGCATACATCCAAGAGATTTGTATAGGGTAGTTCCGTTATATCTATTTCTGTGGGAAAGGGCCAACATTTTACAGAATGCAATGCTTAGGTGACCATATTGAACTGTGTCATGTGGAAAGAGCCACCAAGAAACAGCGTGTTTGCTAGTGGGGTGGCAACGATTATGATTTATTATTTTATTTAATTATTGGATTACTATTTATTAGATCTCTTACCAGCCATAAAGCAAAAGTAGTAGGGGCAATCTTTGGATTACGTATATACCGTGTTTCCCCCTTTTTAATACGTAGTCAGAAAGTAAGCCATAGCAGGCTTTTAAAGCATTTGTGCAATATTAAACACCCCCTGAAAATAAGCCATACCTCCGCGCAGGAGCGCCGCTCGCCTCGAGGCAGTGGGACCCAGCAGCAGCACCGTCCTTGTCCTCCCGCTGCTGTTGCTGCTGCTGCTGCTGCTGGGTGTTATGTGGTCGTAGCAACCCCTGGGGGCTGCATGGCCCAAGGCCCAAGGCTGAGCGGCGGCGGGAGGCCCGCGGGCGCTTCCGCACCGCTGGAGTGACGGGCGGCCGCGGGAGCGCTGCTGGCCCCTTCCGCGACGCCGGAGTGTCGTGGGCTGCATGGCCCAAGGAAGAGTGGTGACGGGAGGCCTGCAGGCCCTTCTGCACCACCGGGGCAACACACGGCGGGAGCGCTGCTGGCCCCTTCTGCGCCGCCAGAGCGCCCGGCGAGGAGGCCTGCCGCCCCGGTGCCCAGAACCGGCGGCGGCAGAGCGGAGCGCTCCACAGCGCCGATCGCTCCGCAGCGCCGATCCCTCGGAGCGCTCCGCAGCGCCGATCAGGCAGAGCGCCGAGCCAGCGACCTGGCCTCTTCCTGCCTGCCGCCTGCTGCCCAGAACCGGCAAGGAGGAGGGGAAAGGGGCGTCTGGGAAGGAGTCGGGAGGGCCCTTGCTGCATGAGCCGTGGGCGCGCGGCTCCTTCCAAGCTTGAGCGAGAGGCTTGAAAGGGACGCGGCAACGAGGGTGATGGCTGCGCGGCCGTGGGGGCTCTCAGTGCCGCCTTGCCCGGGCCCCACATTCCCCGGAGGCCTTCCATCTTGCCAAGCTCGGCTGGCCAAGCTCGGAAGGCGCGCGGGTGGCCTGTCTTCATGGCCCGGCCGAGGAGGCCTGCCGCCCCACCGCCCAGAACCACAGATACCATAAAAACATAATAACAATAAGACATCCCCTGAAAATAAGACACCGTGTGTTTTTTTGAGGAAAAAAAGTTATAAGACGGTGTCTTAAAAAAGGGGAAACACGGTAGCTACTTTACTAGTTTGCATTGAGGGTTAAAATGTTACAAACACATTCCTCATGAAATAGGACAGAAAACAATTAATATTGGTGGAGAGGTTGTAGGCTAGAGTGCAGTTGAGGGTAGAGATGGGGGCCAGGTCTCCCTCCTGAAGCTGGGAAAAAAAGTTCGTGTGTAATCTTTCAGATTTAGCAGTTTCCTCTTCCCTGAATTTCTCATTCTTTTTGAAGGCTCTGCATCTCAATAGAGTCAGGGACAGCTGGCATGATGACAGGAGATTAAAAAATGAATGCTTTGTCAGCCTCCGTCTGGATGCTACCATTATTTTAATGCTAATGTGGTTTCTCCTCAGTCTTTTTCCCATATGAATGTAGGGAACTAAAGCCTGCTGATATTTATGGGATTTTACTAGATTAGCTTTTTTTAAAAAAAAACAAGCCCCAAAAAACTTTAAAGTAAAAGAGGCAGTTCATTCAGTAGTGGGGGTTTGCTGAAAGTGCCACCTCAGATAAAATATTACAGGAGTCAAGTAAGTATAAATAAGACCCTTGCCTATGAAATGGCTTCTTATGTGAATTTGGGATTAAGGCCAAGAGTATGTCTAGGTTTTAGGGAAATTTATTAGTCGAGGTCAACTGTATTTCTAGGACTCGGAAGATGGGATGGCAAAGAATTTGCCAGTTGGAGTCAGCTACATCCTCAAGTGCCATGCCTTCCTTTTACTGAGAGTTTTCTCCTCTCTTTTTTTATTTAACATTTTGAACTCTTAGGATGATACTGTTTGCAATTTTGACTATTATGCACCCTGAATCGCAGCAGATGAGTAATATGTAATACAGTACCCCTTACTGAACACATGAGTACAGCACATTGTTCTTCTGAGAAAGTGCCAAATTTTAATGTCCCCCTTTTTTGGAGACACATACCAGTAGCTCTGCTATAGGATATTTCTCCCTCCCTCTCCCTCCCTCCCTCCCTCCCTCCCTCCCTCCCTCCCTCTCTTTCTCCTACTTTGGTAATTCCATCTGAAATGATATACTGTTGGCCATCTTAGCTGACACACCACTTATCGGTTGCTTACCCTTTTCCCCCTCGAATAACTACTTACTGGGTTTTGTAAACAAGGATCATAGGAATGGCAAACGATACAAATAAATAGACCCTCCATCTGGCCGCATCAGATTGTCATGAAGTGTTGTGGAAAGGAGAGGGGTTGGGCTGGAGTTAGGATTCCTGCCTTCTCTTCCCAGGCATTAAGCATGGTTTGTATGAATTAGCTTTCAAATTTTTAGGCCAGTTTTTTAAAAAAATGCTTTAAGAAGGGATATGCTGAGGTTGGAATTTCCTCGCTCGGTTCTCTTTCCAATTGGACCCATTGTTTTGAAGTATCATCTAAAACAGGCATGTACAACAGGTGGATCGCGATCTACTGGTAGATCCCCTTGTGATCCTGATAGATTGATACGCCCCCCAAAGAAAGTTCAACAACTGTGGGCCCTCTACCCTAAAAAAATCTCAAGAAGTCTGGGCAATCCTCTCCCCCCCCAAAGGTAAACCACTCTGAGTCCTCCCCCCCCCTAAGAAAAGCTCAACAACTCTGGGCAATCTCCACACACTCTTCTCCTCCCTCCAATGACAACGGGTTGATCACTGTCAGGTTTTATATATATATATACTGGGAGTAGATCACAGTCTCTTGGAAGTTGGATGTACCTGATCTAAAATAAAAGGGATGGTACGTTTTACTTGGTTAGCAATAAAATATAGCTTCAATTTTGTGATGACGCAGCCTCCTTACACTGAGGAGGTACAGACGTTTGGCACTTATTCTGGGTCTTTTGCAGGGGGACGACGGCACTTTTCTGCCACTTTCATATCTGTTTGAGTGGAATCCAGGTTAGGAGTGATTTGGAATAGAAACAGAAATTTTGATAAGACCCTCATTTTTTACCATTGCTAATCTTCCTGGGAGGGTTTGCTCCATTTTATTTCTTCAAATTTCTTAGAATTGTTCGACATACAGGGGGATAGTGAATAGAGTGTGTTAAGGTTTCTTCTGGTAATTAAATATCTTGAGCTTTGTGTGATGGAGTTTAACGCCTGTGAGTTCTCTGAATACTTCTTGGATCTTGGGTGGTACATTGAAGCTTAAAGCTCCAGATTTTGAGAAGCTAACCTGAAAACCTGGTAATGTTGCAAAGTTGCTGAGCACTCCAAGTATTGCTGCTTCCGTGTTTGGCAGGTCAGGTGTCATAATCATTAAATCGCCAGCAAATAGCCTGGTCCTGTAGTTTTGTTTTCCAATTTGGGCTCCCTTGATGTAGCTAAAAAGGGAACACGTGGAGCGAGTCTTCAAATCTCCACCAGGGATGGACTGATATATTTTATCCTTACTGTGATGGAAACTTTAGAGTATATTTGTTTCAAAATACTTGATTGCCCCCCCCTTTTCTTTTTACTGTGAGTCAAGTTACGGTTTTGTGACCTGTTTAAAGTAGAACTTCAAAACAGGGCATTTCTCATGCAAACTTTTCTTTTTCCTTCCATTATCTTCCACTTAATCCTTTAAGAGTGTATCCTCCTACAACTCCTCTCAGAATCCAGCAATTCACAAATACCAGCGTCAGGGGTGACAAAAGCCCAACTGAAAATGCCATCCACCAACAGATTATATATAAAAGAGGCTTCGCAGATGCTTTTCTTTCCTTGGCTCCTCAATGTTTTGTACCCTACTGGCGCCACTGCAATCTTTCCCATTCCCTAGAGCTCTGCCTCCCTCTGAGGATTCCCATGTTTTGTCTTTCTCTCTGTGGTCCTCCTGCCTGCTGTCCATTCATGTTTCTGATTTATTTCACTCACAGTCTCCGTATAGGTTGATGATGTTTTGCTCCAGGCAACTCTATTACAGGCTAAGATTCAAAGAGGGTGGAACTACGCATGAATGGATGCCCGCTGTGGGGGCATAAGTAAATGACAAGGCACTTGCCGTCTTCTCCTCAGGGTAACAAAACACAAGCAAAAAGGCACCCTTTCCCCACCCTCCAGCCATTGATATCATTTAGGGAGGGCAAGGGGCATCTATGTCTCTCGTTCTGCACTCTGATTGACTACTGTAATAAACAGTATGCAAATAAAAAGTAATAAACTATATGCTAAGTATGCATGCCAAAGGCACACATTCCATTGCTTCATAAAACATAGACCGTTTGCCCTGTGTTGATAACATTGCTATAGTAAGGGATACAGCAAAGTGCTCCTTGGGTCACTCCATGCCAAATCACCTGGTGCCGTGTGCTCTCACGACTAAGATTTTCTTCAAAAAAAAATTATGTGTAGATACCTATGAGATAGGGACCCAGGTGGTGCTGTGGTTAAACCACTGAGCCTAGGGCTTGCTGATCAGAAGGTCGGCGGTTCGAATCCCTGTGACGGGGTAAGCTCCCGTTGCTTGGTCCCAGCTCCTGCCCACCTAGCAGTTCGAAAGCACATCAAAATGCAAGTAGATAAATAGGAACCGCTACAGCGGGAAGGTAAACAGCGTTTCCATGTGCTGCTCTGGTTTGCCAGAAGCGGCTTTGTCATGCTGGCCACATGACCTGGAAGCTATACGCCGGCTCCCTCGGCCAATAATGCGAGATGAGCGCGCAACCCCAGAGTTGGTCACGACTGGACCTAATGGTCAGGGGTCCCTTTACCTTTACCTTTTCCTATGAGATAAGCTCAAAATAATATTTTAAGATTTTTTTTTTTTGGCCCAAAATTGGGCGCAAGAGAATTTTTTGAAAATTTCAAATTTTGAAGAAAATCTGAGTCGTGAGAGCATGGTCGACTATTAAAATCAGGTGATTTGGCATGGAATGACCCCCCCTTTTAAATAATGCTGGAAACTTCCTCCCCACTACCCTGAAATATCCCCCCCCATTTGATATGTGAGGGGCTTTATTTCTTAGGGCCCAGTGGCGGCCAAAGAGAGAATCACAGCCTCTGATGCTGTTAAGGGAGGCAGGATCACTAGCGCTGCTTAGATGGCACTGCCAAACAGGGCTTTACATCTGTCCACAAAAGAGCCCTGTGTGGTCGGCCATGATGGTTTCTATTTTATGAATGGGACACAGAGTCCAAGGAATAGGTTTGCCACCAGGGAATGGTCTTAGAGAGCCACCCTGCTCCTGGAAGTCAGCATGGCAGCAGCGATCATCAGGCCTGTGGTGACAACACTAGCATTCAGTTGTTTTGAGGAATAATGAAGTAAGCCAGAGAAAAGTGCTGATAAAATACCTGGAGGGTGTGTGTGTGTGTTGTAGCTTTTCACTTTAAAGCTTTTCCTCAGGTTCTTGGCTTAGAGTGTGGTCATTCCCCTCTCCAAAATGGCACCCGTACAGCCATCTCTACACCCATAGGCCCTCCTTCCCAGGCTTCAACACTATACAAGTTTGAAAGGATCGTCTCATTTCCGGCATTGGTCATTGGGAAGTTCTCCTCTCCCTACACATACGTTCCACAAATGTCTTAGCAAAATGCTGCGGGTCTTCATCTGGATAATAAAATAATAATACAAATAAAGCGTAGCTCTATTGCTTGTTGGGACTTAGAGACAAAAGAGGTTGAATATTCTCTCTGACTCTGATACAAATCGGTGATTTAAAAGAAATCCAATAGAGAAATCCACTTTGGCATGTCATTTGCAATCTTTCTGGCAACCAACTTCGCTGAGACTTTTTGGTGAAGTGCTGAGCTGAAGTGTGTGTGGGAAAGCCTTCACACTGAACTTCACTTCTTGTCTTCTGTGTCATTTTGAACTCTGTCCTTCCCTTTATTTGGACTTTCCGTGCTCTTGTGAAGCATCTTTTGCTGTAGCATCTGTCAAGTCTATTTCATCCTTGTAAAAATAAAGCACGTCTTTTTGCATAAATGAAAAAGCAGACAGAAGAAAGAGCAAATAAGAATCATGCTGCTCAAATTATTCATTTTAGTCCAATATAACTGCAGAGATTGTGGCCTTAGTCCTTAACACTAGAGCATGAATTTGATTTAAATAAACTATTGTTTTAATAGTGATTTAAATATTTTTTTAAAAAAATAATACACCCGCCTTACCATGTTTACCTATTGAATATAAAGGGGCTTGCTCCCAGATAAGTGTGTTTAGGGTTGCCTTAGGCTGTGTTTGCACTTTCTTCACATGATAAGGTCCTCACCTTCATGCCTGTACAGTGGTACCTCCAGGGCCCTCTTAAGTATAGCTGGCGCCCTGGCGCTGTGGTGCGACGGATCCCTCCGGCGCCCCCCCTGCCCTGTTTCACAGCGCAGGCGCCCTGGTGCTCTGCGCCACCCAGCCTGGCTGTAGGGCTGGCCCTGGGTACCTCAGGTTATGAACTTAATTTGTTCTGGGGGTCGGTTCTTAACCTGAAACTGTTCTTAACTTGAGGCACGCTTTCGTTAATGGGGCCTCCCACTGCCGCCGCGTGATTTCCATTCTCATCCTGGGGCAAAGTTTGCAACGCGAGGTACTACTTCTGGGTTAGCAGAGTTTGTAACCCAAAGCATTTGTAACCTGAGGTACCACTGTACAGTATACACAGCCATACTTCGTGATTGACAGCACAAGCCAAAGAATCTATACCAGCCTGGTTGGTTTGCTTAAGGAACTACATGCAGGGGTACAGGGCCGTCTCTAGGCCCGGGCTGGGTGGCGCAAGGCGCCAGGCTGCCTGGCTACCAGGGGCGTGGAAGGGGCACTGAACGGCTGGTGTCTGGGAGCAGCTGCTGCTGGCGCCCCCCCCCATGGTGGCAGTAGCGCGCAGCCATTGAGCTACCTCCATGAAGCAGAATCAGTGAGACTCCTGCCTAGAGTGGCACCACGTGCCTGCTGCCACTCTAGGCAGGAGTCTCACTGATTCTGCTTCATGGAGGAAGCTCAATGGCCGCGCGCCACCACTGTGTCCCAGAGCAGCCGCTGGAGGGAGGCGCCAAGGAGGGGCCGATCCAGGGCGGGAGGCCGAGCAGCCCCCTCTGCGGGAGGTGGGCTCTGCACCCAGGCCAGCCCCCTGCAAGGTGGTGCACGCCTTCCAGGCTCCGCCATCCTCCATCTCCGCCCCTCAGCCGCGCGCTACTGCTGCCGTGGGGGGGCGCGCCGGAGGATTATTGAACCACGGCGCTGGATACCCTTAAGACGTTACTGCAGGGGTATAAGTAATGCACCATTTACAGTTTTGCTACATGTGACACAAGATTTAAAAGTCCAATAACTGATATTTTCAAGAAATCATGAAATTAAAAACTGTGTGTTTTGGTATCATTTGTTGCAGTGCCTTCTAAATATTTGTTGTCCCTTCAAAATATTGTAAACGCTATAGTGAGGTTGTTAGCGCAGGTCAGTTACATACACACAGCCTTTTCTTTTGAAGCAAAGGGATTTGTGTCTTCCTATGTGTAAACAAAGCGAGCACTGGACTACTAGGAAGAGCAAAGGGACTAGTTCATGCTCTTGCATAGAATCTTCCTCCGTGCAATGACACAAGTGTTGGCGATAGCTCAGCCTCAGAAAACAGCCTCAAAACAAGGTTACGAGGGTTTGTTTGTTTGTTTTTAAGATAGGCTTGTTACATGTGTGCACATTTGATTGCTTTTTTTAAAATAAATAAATGGCAATTGTCAGCACTCTGTGCAATCTGAGTAATGAGCTGCATTTGCTCCTGGATATAGGTCCAATGAATTTGCAGCTATCACAGACAACACACACACTCAAACACACGCTTTTGACCATGTTGGAATGGCAAGAAAGTAAAACGAAGAAACAGCCTAACTGCTTTCAGAGCTGAGTTCTTGAGGAACTATAAACAGCTGATTCAGGAAAAGGAAATCATGTTAATATATTTGTGCTCGTAAGAGCATGCCGCTGTGTTGTGGAAAGTGTTCTTGCAGCAGCCTACTGAGTTCAACAAACCATGTGAAAAGCGAATGGTTTGCTCATTTGCAAGCTGCACGCGTAGCAGAACGGGCGTCTGACCATGTGAATGAAGGCAATGTTTAGCAAGATGGCCCCCATAACTTTTTATTGGAGTGAAATTTTAATACACTGTTTATCGATGAACTGAGCTGGGTTTTGTTTTGTTTTTACTTCATTGTCCTCAAAGGTAGAGGATAGAGAGAGAGAGAGAAAGAAAGATAGAGACAGAGAATATGCGTGCATATAAATGAGGGAAAAATTACATACGCATATAACTAATTAGGTTGAAAACAATCAACATCTGATCTGATCCTCGGCTACTCTGGTAAAGTGCTATAAATATATACACGCCTATATTAATATGGAAAGGGGCTGAACGCCCAGAAAGTCTCTTGGCAGCTCCCGCTGTCTGGTTAGAAAAGGAAGCGAGCAACAACATCTGAACATTCAGTTCTGAGACTTGAAAGATTTCTGGATTTTATTATGGGCTCAACAGGGTTTTCATTATACATGTGGCCAAGCGGAGAGGTTTACGCAAGAGGAACATATTGCCACTGAACGTGTTTGTAATTTTACACATTGTTAAATAATTGAGATAAATAGATACCTTTGAACTGGATGCAGACTGAAAAGAAAGGAAAAGCCAAGGGTAAGGTAGGCTAGCAGTGTCAACGCAGATTGACAAGAGTAAACAAAGGCAAAAGGACATCCTGAACCCGATTCTGTGCTGCTAAAATTAATGACAGGTTGAAAGTATTTACTTGAGACCACTTAGATCCGTTTAGCTACTCTTGCTGCTTGGCAAGTCCTGAGGTCGCTGCATCTGCTTCTCCAAACTGGTCCACCCCTTACTCTTTCCCCTTGCTATTCTTAGTAGCCCTTAAAAAGTGAGGGTGAAAGGGCTGGTACTGGAAGGTGGGGTGGAGTAAGGGGAGGCACTCCACAATGAATTTGTTTTAGTCAGTGCTGTTTGTTTGTTTTTAAGAAAAAGTTCTGGAACTCACCACAAACGCCTCCCTTCTTTCTCAACGGCACCCACCTGAGAGGTGCCAGAACTGAGTTCCTTGCAAGTTCCGGCAGAAAAACACACACCCTGGTTTTAGTTAGTATATTGGTTGATAAAAGGGGTCTATTACTACAAAACAGTGGGGACAAAAATCATCAAAGCACCAGCGGAGAGTTATAATAATAATAATAATAATAATAATAATAATAATAATAATTTATTATTTATACCCCGCCCATCTGGCTGGGTTTCCCCAGCCACTCTGGGCGGCTTCCAACCGAATATTAAAACAGTACAGCATTAAACATTAAAAACTTCCCTAAACAGGGCCGCCTTCAGTTGTCTTCTAAAAGTAAAATAGTTACTTATTGCCTTGACATCTGCTGGGAGGGCGTTCCACAGGACGGGTGCCACTACCGGGCTGAATGGTGTCCGGGCTGAATGGTGGGGGTGGAGACGCTCCTTCAGGTATACAGGACCGAGGCTAATGTTATATTGCTAATGTCTCTGTATCATAAAATAATCAATCCTATCTATTACTAAAACAATCACAGAGCTTATTGCAGACCCCCCAAGTGTCCCTGTTTTCCAGAGACAGTCTTGGATTTACAGAAGCTTCTGATTTGATCCTGGAATGTCCCGCTTTTCCTTAGGACATCCCTATTTTCATCAGAAAAGTGTTGGAGGGTATGTTATTGGCCCCATCTAGCTGAAGTTAGATGGGGTCAATACCATTGGTCCAGCTAAGATGGCCAATACTAGGTTGATGTTTACGCCCCTGTAGCTGGTTGGGATCCTATTATCTTCTAGGAACATAACTGAAAGCACAGTAATAACAGAGGCAATGTAGCAAAAGCCACTCCAACTGAGCCCCTAACAACCGATCAATCGCATTGTTGCTGCTGACAAAACCCCTACACTAGCTGTGTCGAAAGCAACCTTATGATGATGACCAGAATGCAGTTCTGCCAGGAAGAGTCCACAACAGGAAGAGTCCCAGAGAGCAGCAGTTGATGCTTGCAGCCTTAAGCTCCAAGCCTCCCCTTTGGTGATGTGTAGACATCAGAGGAGATATTATTGCAGGAATGGCAGGGAGCTCAGCCAATGAGGCAACACCTTTGAGGTTACAAAGCTCCCCTTGGCTTCTCTATTTCCCTCCCCTGTCCCACAGTCTTCCAGATTGCTCCCCTTTCCTTCCTGCTCTCTTGGTCATTCCGCTTTCTCTCGAGCTGCTCAGGTCTGAGTTGAACTGAGCCTTAAGAAGCACATTGCTGAAAGAGGAAGTGGGGGAAATCTTGGCCCTTCCAACTTCCTTTGGCTCTATTAATTTTTCCACATGTCAAAAAAGTAGCTTACCTTTCTCACCTCATAGCACAGGGAGCAGGAAACGGGAGGGGGAGAGAGGCTTAGAGGTTTTGTTGGCGCTAGGGGGAGTCCTCAGTGGCACGTTGGTGACCCCAGAATTAGGCTGTTAAACCGAAATGGAATGTTCCACTACTTCTGAGGATACACGGCTACATTACAGCTGCACCATTTTTGTTCTGCTAAAATTTTATATCTGGATTAACGACCCATGTGCTCTAGGCAGCATTTCCATTGAACGCTCCTAGGTTGGTTTCTGAATCTCTGGCTACCTTTGGATTCAGAAAGATGAAAGATTAAAGGTTTTATAATATGTAGATTGTAGCAAATGCCGGTCCTACAGACCTACAGAAAATGGCTAGCTTAGGCCTGTTTAATATCATTGGGTTTATTCTTAATCAAACTCAGTTGGGTGCAATTTTGTTTGCTAATACGTGTATATATTGTGCATCATACTTGTGTCTTTCTTGTTACACCTAAATGCATCTTGAAGGTCTCACAGTTCTTTAAAGCTTTTATTAATTAAAAATAATAATACTGTGGCGTTTCTCAAGAAGGCTCACCAGCTGACGGGCTCTGACTTTGTCCAGATGATGTGTGAGGTTAGACTGCAATGTAAGATATATCCGGCTCAAAATAGTTTTGTGTGGTTTTTCGTTCACGTTGCTTGCAATGCCCTCATTGACATGCTTCCATAGCTGATGCACACATTATTTCCCCCACTTTGCCAGCATGCATAAAGTTATACTTGGCTGTCCCTTGCTTGTCTGTCATCCTCCCAGGTTGACCTTTAAAAAAAAAGAAAAAGAAATCCTTTCAAACATTGTGCTCTTGCAGACTCATGTAATCCTGGAACGGCCCAACTAGAATGAGAAACAAATGGCACAGACCAGCCACAGTTAAGCACTTGTAAGTCCCTGTCTGGGTAGGAAGGTGCCCCCACCCTTCCCAGCTGCAAATTTTTCCTCTCCCTCTGTGACCTCGGCTGGAGAGAAATGAGCTCTCTGGTAGCTGGATGCCTTCTCTCCAAGCTCCAGGTTGTATGCAGAGTTGGTCCTGCTCATGGTAGACCTGTTGCATTTTATCTTCAACATGAGGAACGGCTTAGGGAGCTGGGTATGTTTAGCCTGGAGAAGAGAAGGTTAAGGGGTGATATGATAGCCATGTTCATATATATAAAAGGCACAGGACTTCTGTGCCTTTAATTGCCCTGCTCTCTTTTGAATCTGGAAACCTTAAAGGGAAACCAGCAGACCCTTTGCTTGGAAATTAAACAAGGGGTTTGCTGGTTTCTCTTTAAGGTTTCTGTTAAGTTGTGGGTAAGCATAGCAGACGACACAGCAATCTCTCCAAAGCAGCTCTTTATTTGGAAGCTGGAACAGAACTGAACTGCATTGCCGAACTGGCCTGCTTTTATAGAGGCTTGCTCAAACAATGTATCAAACCTAATTCAAAGTTCCTTCCTAAAGTTCCCTCCTAAAACAACTGTCAAGGACCTGAGGGAAAAATATATACACTAATACATAACAGTTTCCAGACTCAAAAGAGAGCAGGGCAATTAATGGCACAGAAGTCCTGTCCACTATTGAGTCTGGCAACCCAGAAAGGAGGTCATATAGAAGAGGGTGAAAGGTTGTTTTCTGCTGCTCCAGAGAAGCGGACACAGAGCAATGGATTCAAGTTACAAGAAAGAAGCTTCCACCTAAACATTAGGAAGAACTTCCTGACAGTAAGAGCTGTTCAACAGTGGAACTTGCTGCCAAGGACTGTGGTGGAGTCTCCTTCTTTGGAGGTCTTTAAGCGGAGGCTTGACAGCCATCTGTCAGGAATGCTTTGATTGTTTTCCTGCTTGGCAGGGGGTTGGACTGGATGGCCCTTGTGGCCTCTTCCAACTCTATGATTCTATTCTATTCTATTCTTCTCTGTTCATGTCCTACTCTTAGTAGGACTAGCATTGGATTCAACCCTCCTTGGCTAGCTCACTTGAGGAACTCTGGGAACCTTCATTTCTGGCTACCTGCCTTCTGAGCCATTGTAGGCAATTTCTAGGCCACACATGTTCCCACCTGTCTTATCTTTCTTTCAAGATTGCCTGGGCTCTGATCAAATGGTCTCTAGCAGTCAACAAAAGCTCTAGCCCATCATAAAATAGCCTTTTATGAGGTCCAGCGCCGAGGGCCTTCTGGCTGTTTCCTCGCTACAAGAAGCCAAGTTACAGGGAACCAGAGCCTTCTCGGTAGTGGCACCCACCCTGTGGAATGCCCTTCCACCAGAGGTCAAAGAGAACAACAATTACCAGACCTTTAGAAAGCATCTCAAGGCAGCCCTGTTTAGGGAAGCTTTTAATGTTTGATGGATTTCTGTATTTTAATATTTTGTTGGAAGCCGCCCAGAGTGGCTGGGGGAACCTGGCCAGATGGGTGGTGTATAAATAATAAATTATTTATTTATTTATTTATTTATTTATTTATTTATTTAAGGTGCTACAGGACTTTTGTTACTAAAAGGTCACATCAGTTTGGAGTACCTGCCTGTAAATAGAAATAAAAAGGTGTTCCTAAATCTTCTGCCAATTTATGTGGTTCTATGGTTACATTTGCATTTCACATGCTCGGCCGCTGGGGCTGGTGTGTGTATGGATTGACTCAAACAATCCTTAATGGTCACTTGTGGAGGAGGATAATGATTTCAGTTCTGTGAACAAGACACTAAGATTCTTTTTAAGTTTATGAATATATATCTATATCCAGTGCTTTTTTTCTGGGGGGGACACAGGGGTATGCATACCCCTAAACATTTTGTGAATCTAAGTTTGGCCTCACTGAGGGGCAGTATTTCAATATGAGTATGAAAATGAGAGGACCCCTAAACATTTTTTTAAGAAAAAAAAGCACTGTCTATATCTATATCTATAATCTATATCTATATCTATACACCCTATAACAATACTTTGATAACAATGCCTTTGTTAGTAAGTTTCATTAAAACAGTAACTCGGCTGCAATTGGTTGTTGTTTTAACAGCTTCAGGGGGGAAATAAAATGCAAGTTGAAACTTTCAAATAATGAGCCAAGCATCTTGCAGGGTGCAAATATGAGACTCCATAGGCACCAGGCAGAGGCAATAAGTTGCACCCAACATTGGGGGGGGGGAGGCGTAATCCCTTGTGTGTGACGTCACGCACACGACATTACGCGTGTTGCGATGTTGCACGACTGTTGCAGCCCTCCCAAGTGTCTGTGCTGTGTCTCCCAGCGCCGCAAGGTCACCCAGGGCCATGCAGCAGTGGGAGACACAGCTGCGACAGGTAGGGTGGCCAAGCCACACCTGTCTGAAACGGCATCTCCCAAGATGGCAGAGGGCAGTGGACAAAGGGAGGATGGAGGAGGCTGGTGGGCTAGGAAGGGCTCTGCCTCCTCTGCTGCCTCAAGATTGGGGGGCTCAGCCCCACCCCAACAAACATTGGGGGGCTGAAAATGCCTCAGCCCTATAGAGCTGGCGCCTATGGCACCCAGCATGCCTTTCTCCTAAGGGAAGGCTGTAGTTGAGTGGTAGAGAGCATTTGGTCCCAGGTTCAATCCTTAGCATCTTCAAGACAGGCTGGGGATGTCCTCTATATGAAAACCTGAGTGTGTGGGTAATCCTAAACCAGATGGTCCAATAATCTGGCTCAAGAGTAAGGCAGTTGCCCATGTTCCTTTGTTTCTTGTGTCTCGGAAGCCTGACAAGTGAAATCCTCTATGCTGCTGCTTGTGAGTATAGCCATGAACCCCTGAGGCTGAGGACAACTGAAATTCTGTGTCCTTGGGGAGCTGGCACAAGGACTTAATTATTCTCTCACTTTGTTCCAAACCCAGAGACATTTCACTGAAGCTGCTTGACGCTTTGCAAGTGTATAAACAGCACTACTGGGGGGTAGGGTGTACATACGAAACCTACAGCTCCAGGGAGCCTGGCCACAACAGTTAGCAAGTTAGCAAGACCCATGAGACCACTACCTTGCAACAGCTAAGCTGGTCTGGGGCTGGGCAATGCCTGGGTTGGGTGACCGCCTGAGAAAAAAACGTGTACATTTTCTTGAGTTCGTGATGGAAGAAAGGTGGAATATGTATAAACTACAATGCCGGTCTTAGGAGTGGGGAACTTACATAGGGCGAGTTACGTTGCTTAGAGCAAGTTTTGTATGCTGCCCTATAGGTATACTGTAAGGTCACTCTACTGAGAAAGCAAATGGTTATAAAATGCTGGCGAAATCTTTAAAAGATGGCAAGTACTTCTTGAGGGTTCTACGATACTTTCAGCAGCCCAGCTGGTTGCATGTGCCAAGAAAAGTAAAATTATACAGCTGGTATACATTATGCAAATATATTGCTTTGTATACATTTTGCATAACTTATCCCTCATCCGCTAGTAATGGGGAAGAACAGAGACATGTGCATGAGGCATCTGGCTCTAGGGATTTTACCTGCCATTTCAAATCATTTTGGGTAGCCCTAAGGGACCCAGGTGGACCCAGGTGGACCCAGGGACCCAGGTGGCGCTGTGGGTTAAACCACTGAGCCTAGGGCTTGCCGATCAGAAGTTCGGCGGTTCGAATCCCTGTGACGGGGTGAGCTCCCGTTGCTTGGTCCCAGCTCCTGCCAACCTAGCAGTTCGAAAGCACGTCAAAATGCAAGTAGATAAATAGGAACTGCTACAGCGGGAAGGTAAACGGCGTTTCCATGTGCTGCTCTGGTTTGCCAGAAGCGGCTTTGTCATGCTGGCCACATGACCTGGAAGCTATACGCCGGCTCCCTCGGCCAATAATGCGAGATGAGCGCACAACCCCAGAATCGGTCACGACTGGACCTAATGGTCAGGGGTCCCCTTTACCCTTTAAGGGCTAAAAACAGGGGTAGGCAACCTAAGGCCCGGGTCCGGCCCAATCGCCTTCTAAATCCGGCTCGCGGACAGTCCGGGAATCAGCATGTTTTTACGTGAGTAGAATGTGTCCTTTTTTATTTAAAATGCATCTCTGGGTTATTTGTGGGGCCTGCCTAGTGTTTTTACATGAGTAGGATGTGTGCTTTTATTTAAAATGCATCTCTGGGTTATTTGTGGGGCATAGGAATTTGTTCATTTCCCCCCCCCCTCCAAAATATAGTCTGGCCCACCACGTGGTCTGAGGGATGGTGGAGCGGCCCACAGCTGAAAAAGGTTGCTGACCCCTGGCTAAAAACTTGCTTTTTTGAAAGGAAGGAAGGAAGATAGGACGATTCTTAAAATGCGGACTTCTGTCCCCATTATCAAATAAATTACTTTTTCTGCAAATATGTAATCATGAAATATAAACAGCACTGACTAGGTTATGTTAGGCTTGCCATACGCATAGCTGCCAAGTTATCCCTTTTTTTAAGGGATTTTCCCTTATGCTGAATAGGCTTCCTCGCGAGAAAAGGGAAAACTTGGCAGCTATGGCCATACGTCAGGAAAATTCCTGACATGTCCTGGTTTCCAGGTGTAAAAATGGCATTGGGGGGGGGGAATTTGGCTGAAATGGCAAAATGTCATGGAAAACCCGGATGTATGTGGTAATGCGATGGAAAAAGCAGTGGAAACGGCTCAAAAAGTTTAAAACCAGTATTTTGGAGGGAGGCTCAACAACTTTGCGGGTGTCAGGGATTTTACTTTTTGAAATATGGCAACCCTAGGTAGGTTTCCACGGCAGCACAATCACATAAGTCCCCACTTGCCAGGACAAATCTATGTCACTACAGCAGTCACCAGAGGGAGCTTATGAACTTACTAGACAAGCAGGCTAGCTGCAGAAGGCGTCACTTCTTGAATCTCTTCAGATTTCTGCTTGGTTCCCACCATTTGTTAACTGAAAAAGAGAAGCATTTGTTTGGGGGGAATATTTGGCTTTGTTCAGCCACTGACAATTCAAATGAACAAACTCTAAGCATAAGAGCCGCCTGCCCACTTCTCAGTCGCCGTCCTGAATGCATTTCAGGGCACATTGGTTGTAATAGCAGGTGGGCCTTTGCCAAGGGAAGGGCCTTGGAAACAACTGTGAATTGCCTTATACAATGAAGGATGCCACAGAGGCTGAAATATAGGACATGGACAGAACAATCCTAGCACTCTGGGTAATGTGCCATGTATAATTTCTGTCCTGTTCAGGGTGGGGGAAGCAAAATATTAGTTTCTAAAAAGATAATTTGTGAGCTCAGACTTCTCTGTCAGCTGCAGCATCTGACGTGGAAACCCTGTTTTGACTCATGGCAAGTGACCTGGAGTGAATCGGTGCTGAGGGAAATTTTCTCTGTATGTACATGGCACTATTATCATTTCTCAAAGGCCAACTAAATAGTACATGCAAATGTATGTACAGTAGAACCTCGGTTTATGAACACCTCGGTTTACGAATTTTTGGTTTACGAATGCCGCGGACCCATCTGGAACGGATTAATTCACTTTCCATTACTTTCAATGGGAAAGTTCGCTTCAGTTTATGAACGCTTCAGTTTATAAACAGACGTCCGGAACCAATTACACCCATGCTTCGGGTTAAGTACGCTTCAGGTTGAGTACTCCGTGGACCCGTCTGGAATGGATTAATCCACTTCCCATTACTTTCAATGGGAAAGTTTGCTTCAGATGATGAATGCTTCAGTTTAAGTACTCCGCAGACTGCCTGGAACAGATTAATCCACTTTCCATTACTTTCAATGGGAAAGTTCGCTTCAGTTTATGAACGCTTCAGTTTATGAACAGACTTCCGGAACCAATTGTGTTCATAAACCAAGGTACCACTTCTTCTGTTTTTGTGTCCTTCAGGTGACCTTCAGCAAAGCATGCTCTCTCAACTTTGGACCTCCCACCTGCATTATGGGGATAATAATACTGACTTTGCTTACTGGGTTGCTGGTAAGGTTTACAGCAGGGGTCAGCAACCTTTTTCAGCCATGGGCCAGTCCACCCTCCTCAGACCATGTGGTGGGCCGGACTATATTTTGAAGGGGAAAAAATGAACGAATTCCTATGCCCCACAAATAACCCAGAGATGCATTTTAAATTAAAAGCACACAATCTACTCATGTAAAACACACTGATGCACGGGCCAGATTTAAAAGGCAATTGGGCCACATCCGGCGCACGGGCCTGAGGTTGCCTACCCCTGCTTTACAGCTAGATCATGTATGCAAAGTGCTTTGAACATTTGGAAGTGCTGTACAGATGTTAAATCATGGGTAGGCAAACTAAGGCCCGAGGGCCGGATCTGGCCCAATCAGCTTCTAAATCCGCCCCGCAGACGTTCTGGAAATCAGTGTGTTTTTACATGAGTAGAATGTGTCCTTTTACAGTCAAACCTAGTTTTGCATTCGCCTCCGCTTCGGTTTCCGACCACCACGGTCCCAGAAGTGTTTACATCTGGGTTCTGCGGCTCTCAGATGTGCAGAAGCGCTCTTAACGGTGCTTCGCGCATGTGCAGAAGTGTGCATTGGGGAGCGACTGATTCAGGGAGTGACCGGCTCCGCAGAACAGATTGCGGTCGCAAACCAAGGTATGACTGTATTTAAAATGCATCTCTGGGTTATTTGTGGGGCATAGAAATTCGTTCATTTCCCCCAAAAAATATAATCCGGCCCCCCACAAGGTCTGAGGGACAGTGGACCAGCCCCCTGATGAAAAAGTTTGCTGACCCCTGTGTTAAATGGTTGTGGTGGTGGTGATAAGGGATAGCTTAGGAAGGGAGTGCTTAATTCTTTCCCCTTCTGGTAGGTATTTTTCATCTCCTAATTTCCCTTTCCAATGACCCCCGGTAACTGTGGTTTGCTACATTTTGAACCTGCTGGGGCAGTTAATTTTGAGCAGAGCAACAGCTGGCGACGGGGAGTGTTGATAGCTTTTCACTCAAAGTTTCCTCCTCCTCAATGATGCCTCTTCTTGAAAATAGCATTCGGGGCCGCATAATATGCACTGTACCCACTAGTGGTTTTTGACATGCAAAAGTGGTACTGACATCTTAGTCGTACCTTGGCTCTCGAACGCCTTGTGACTTGAACATTTTGACTCCCGAATGCTGCAAACCCGGAAGTGAGTGTTCCAGTTTGCAAATGTTTTTTGGAAGCTGAATTTCTGACGCGGCTTCTGATTGAGTACAGAAAGCTCCTGCAGCCAATTGGAAGCCGCGCCTTGGTTTTCTAACGTTTTCAGAAGTCAAATGGACTTCTGGAATGGATTCCGTTCAAGAACCAAGGTATGACTGTACTGACATATTTTAATAATCACAATGTTGGCAAAACTTGACAAAAGGTTGCAAGTACTAGTTGGGAGTTTGTGTCTCTTCCCCCCCCCCAAAAGTATTTTTCTTTTCTCTTTGAAGCATAATACCAGATATGCATGAGAGTTTTGTTAACACAAAGCCATCTTTCCCCCCCTGACGGCTGATATGTGATGCTATGCTGTCTCACTTGCGAGGTACATCACTGAATTGGACGCCTGCAGAGCTGCCTCTGTTCAGATGAGTTCTTCCACTGTGCAAAAATGCATGTCAAATGGGAACTCTGAGAGGTCAAGAAATAATAATAATAATTCTAAAAGCGCAGACCAAATAGCTTGCAGTGCTAGCGTCTCAAGCATGCTTGTCTGGGCAAAGCTGGGGACAAACCTGAGACTTCCAGAGCACTTTGTGTCAAACATTGATATGCAAGAGGAAGAAAATGGCAATCGAGGGTTATTTTTGTTGTGCTTGCTGTTCCATAAGCAAAATATATGCGTAACATGTTAGTGGGAAATGCTAGATCATGTTCAGATAGCAATGTGAAGAGGAACATTTTTAGCGGCTTCTCCACAACCATGAGCTCTTTTCCCCTGACACAATTCTGGAGCATCCTTCTTAGGACTTTAAACAGAGGACTTTTTGAAATGGGCTAACTTGTGGCCAGGGTTGGAGAGTAAGGGATTGTGGGCTTCATGGCCAGAAGCAGGAATCAGCACAATGGGGCCCGTGCCAAGACTCACGCCCTAGCAGGCGGGTCACTGCCAATTCCTGATGCCCTGTGGCTCTGCCACTTCTTTTTGCTGTTGCAGTAGGCTCACTTGGCACCTCTAAGCAAGTAAACAATGATAGCAGGGCTGGTGCAGCCATTCGATAGTGTGAGGACACTGCCTCAGGCAGCAGAAGCCCTCGAGCCGACGTCCCTCCTGGTGCCCTGCGTGCCCCACCTCCTCCACCACTGGCATCAGCGCTGATTTGGGGTAAGATCTTATGAAAAGTGAGAGATCTCACCCGAAATTGGCACTGGCTTCTCCAGCAGCCATGCAGGTGTTGGGCCAGGCAGCACAGGGCAGTGTGGCACTTCCGCTGTTTCGCCTCAAGCGGCAAAAGGGGATGAGCCGCCCCTGAGTGAAACGAGGGAGAAGAGAAACGTCCTTGCCTCATCTCTTGTCTCTCTTTCTCTATCTGGACTGAGCTCCAAAGGAAGGGGCAAGCAAATGGTCAGTGGCGGCAGCAGCAGTGAGGGTGAGGTTTGCCTCCTGGAAAAGGGTCGGCTAGGGCAGCTGGCACCTGAAAGTGCTGTAGTTCAGGGGCAGAGCATCTGCTTGGCATGCAGAAGGTCTCAGGATCAATCCCCGGCAACTCCAGATAAGGCTGGGAACGCCCTTCACTGAAGCCCTAGAGAGGCACCTCCGGTCATGGTGGATGATAGTGAGAAAGATAGAAGGCAGTTTTCTCCAACCTGGAACCAGCACTGACTGAGTAGATGCCCTCCATCTGCTTAGGGTTGAGTTTGACAGGATACTCCATATACTTACCCAGAATGTGAAGAATGGATTGGACTAGCTAGAAACTTCTGAACAATGTGAAAACTTTAAACAGGCCATCTTTCATTACTAGGAATGCTGTTTGAGGCAGGTGAAGAAGGGGATGCAGTCCACCCCTGACCCACATATGATAATTCCTCAGAAGCACATGTTTATTATGCGGGATACGAATGCTCCTAAAATACACCACTCTTTCCTGTTTAATCTTCAGTATATCCAGTGACAGGTCTTTAAGTGATGCTGTCAGTCTTGGCTGACAGCTCAAGTCTATTCTTCCATCCCAGCAGAACTCTTTCTTCATCCCCATCCATTGTATGCTGTGTCTCAATAAGTGATATTCAAGAGTGTGGTCTGAAAGCTAAAAGATTTAGTTGATCATGCAGAAAACGCCACAGTCAAATCAGAGCGGGGTGAATGCGCTTCAAGTGGAGCTACCTTTGAAGGTGACTCGGAAACTACGACTAATCCAGAATGCGGCAGCTAAGCTGGTGACTGGGAGTGGCTGCCGGGACCATATAACGCCGGTCCTTAAGGATCCACACTGGCTCCCAGTACATTTCCAAGCACAATTCAAAGTGTTGATGCTGACCTTTAAAGCCCTAAATGGCCTTGGCCCAGGATACCTGAAGGAGCGTCTCCACCCCCATAATTCAGCCCGGACACTGAGGCCCAGCTCCAAGGGTGTTCTGGCAGTTCCTTCACTGTGAGAAATGAAATTACAGAGAACCAGGCGAGGGGCCTTCTCAGTAGTGGCACCCGCCCTGTGGAACGTCCTCCCATCAGATGTCAAGGAGATAAATAACACTACAACTTTTAGAAGACATTGGAAGGCATACCTGTCTTGGGAAGTTTTTAATGTTTGATGTTTTATGCTTTTATATTTGGTTGGAAGCCACCCAGAGGAGAAGGAGGAGGATGTTGCACAAAGGAGATTGTGCATCTTATTTTCAGTACATTTTACAGTGGGACACAAATCGTTGCAAGAGGAAGGGAAGGAAATAGTCTTGGCACATAGCAACACCATTATTTCCCGTGGAAGAGGAAATAAAAATTTCTTCCATATACAGCTGAAGTCCTTCACATTCTTGAGCTTTTCATGGTCAGAGCAGAAGCCTTCGATGACAGCAAGGATGTTAACTTGTCTGGAATCTTTCCCTTTTGCACCTTCCCCTTCCATCCCATAAAATGCAGCCAAGAACAGCGTCTTCTCAAGTAACACAAGAACTCAGCTCAAGGTCTCAAATGGAATTTTCACTATATCGGGTGAACCTCTTGCCTAGGGCTTTGGGTCAAGTCCTGCAAGCTGTAATAACAAAGCCCTGTTAAGAATGGTTACCCTGACCAATGTCTGTTGTTGTCACCATAAATTCTGAAAGTGCCTAAAAATACTGGAAGGACAAAGTGTGGCTTTACTAGTTGACCGTTGTTCTTCCTGCACGGCTATGGACGGAGCAAAACTTACAAGGAATCACGATGCAACAATTGTGCATGGGTTCTGCTGCAGGTGTGTTCCATGCAGGATGACGACCGCAGAATTGTACAGGATTGGAAGGAGCCACCAGGGTCATCTAGTCTAACTTCCCACGGTGCAGGAATATTTTGCCCAACATGGGGCTCAAACCCACGACCCTGAGATTAAAGAGTCTCATGCTCTACCAGCTGAGCTATGACGTCTGGTTCAGATTATATTGTGCTGGCAGGGGCTCAAGCTGCATGCCACACGGTCTGTATCTTTAGCCTACCTTGGTAGCCTTCTGCCAAGCCTCAAAGCGTTCTTGAGTGACAGAATGGAGTCATGTGTGTAACACCAGTACCTGTAATTGGCTGGTAGTATGCAGCCTCTGGATTGGCCAGGTCTTGTTGAAATACTGGGAGCCCGGCCGGATCAACGGGGCAAAACTTCTGTCCTTTGAAGTAAGCTCCTGGGATCCTCAGCTGGGGATCCTACCCTCCAGGTCTAGACTGGGTGTAAGTACACAGGAATATGCCTTATAATGAGCTGGGCTATTGGTCCATGTAGTTCAGTGTTGTCTACACTGTGTGGCAGTGGATGTCCAGGTTTCAGATGATAATTCTTCCCATCCCTACCTGGAGAAGTCAAGAATGGAATCTGGGACCTTCTGCATGCATGCAAAGCAGATGCTGTGGTCATAGGTATGGCTGCCCATAGTTCCAGCTTGGCCTTGATGTGCAATGCACATTTTTGAATTTTTTATATATACATACAGATTTTCATACAAATTAAAAAATAAATAAATCACGGACTAATGTTGAACCAGGACAGAACACGATTAGGAATGAACACAACACAGATCAAAAACCGACTGATCCGCCCATCCGTACCCCAAGAGTGCCTCCTCCTGGCCTCTGTAGACTCTGCAATAGCAATAAACATGTGAGGCAGGCTTTGGGGAGCTGGCACTGCTCCTACCAATCATGGCAGTATCACTTAAAGGAACATAGCACCACAGTCCCACATTGGCTTAAGGAATCCAGTTCCAATTTCTTTTGGGTGGGCAAAGAAATATCCGTGTATGTGAAGTTTAGCCTTGAAGGGCTGCTCTTGGATATACCGTATGCAGGATAAAATTGCAAAGGAGTAATGCGCTATGTCAACTTTTATTGTGTAAACTTTTGTTTAAACCTTACAATAGCAAGAGTAAAAATATTGTCATCACAGCTGGTTCAGATATAAGAGTCAAACAATGGTTTGGCTGTCTGGCCTGAGTTTCACACTTCCCCCTCTCTTCTTCTCACAGGAAGGTCTGGTTCTCTCCCTGACCTCTTAGTTCACAGCAAAACCATTGTTTGCTGTCACATCCAAACTGGGGAAACTGTGGTTTGCAACTACAACTTGAATGCAATTTCCAGTTCTGACATGTGGACAAACTATGGGTTGCCTTATTTGGGTATAATGTTATATCTGTTCTCACCCCCATTTCCCCATTCTTAAGCGAAGGAATCTGTGTGATGGCTAAACATGCCTAGTTTAATTTCACTTAACACTTTAATTCTCTTTGTTTACTTACTTGTTATATTTATACTCCACCTTTCTTCAGTGGTACTCAGGACCGTATGCATTAGGAATTGAAAACAATATAGAAATTGGATTGTATCCAATGCTCCACATATGAAATTTCATATGCACAACAGGACTTTCCTTTCCCTTCCTCTTGCTGTGTGCCTTTAAAATCTGCTCCAGGGGGGTATTCCAACTTTCTAGAGGAGATTTTGAGGGTGCAGAGGCGGCTTCACTGGAGAGAGGAGAGGAGAGGGAAGTTCCATTGCAAAAGTGAAAGTCTGCTTCACAAGAACAGCAGTATTGCCAATCTCAGAAGTCTTTAAAAAAACAGTTCTGCCATCAAAACAACAAAATCCATATTTCACATAATTTTTCAATAATAAATAAATGCATCATATGCAAAACAATAAAAAGAAAGGAAAAAAAGAGCGGGGGGGGGAGAAGGCAGGGTGGAAAATGTGGTGGGTGTGTTTCTGAATCTTTAGTTTCTTGGACCATCATACAATATAATTTATTTGGAAAACACAAGCAACAAGTGGCCTACCCGTTTCCAGTTCATGTTCTTCCTTCATGCTCCAACAAATGAGCATTTTCAGTAACATTTCAAAAACATGTAGCTCTGTTGTTACACAGTAACAGAGCTGTAATTTGCAAGATTTATAGTAATTTATAAGAAATCAAAATGTGATATGTGACAGAGTCTGTTGGGCTAAATATGTGTGTGTGGTCTACAAAATTCACCATATGTCAAGTCAGGATTGGTTTGCTCATCAGACATGCAGCTGGCCAGGGGCAGGTCATGCTTTCAAAAATGACGCAGATGACTAATGGCTGCTTGACAGCATCACCAGCCGCTAACTTAAGATGGGGATGTGCACGATACAGCGTTTTGAGCTCATCGCTCTGGCTCATCCTGACCAGCCACTTAGAGGCTTAAAATAGAAATCACCTCAGCTGGGGAAAGTACCACACACTATAAAGTTTCCAAAAATAAATGTGATTGTTGCAGAACTGATTTCTGGAAGTGGTAATGCACTTTGAGCCCCTTTCTGGCTAATGCATCTGCACTTCAAAAAATGGAATGATGGAGCACAAAAGTAGCCAGGGGCTGCCCTAATGATACGCCCGGCACCAACCCAATAACCCCA
Source organism: Zootoca vivipara (assembly GCF_965207765.1). Taxonomy (NCBI): domain Eukaryota; kingdom Metazoa; phylum Chordata; class Lepidosauria; order Squamata; family Lacertidae; genus Zootoca; species Zootoca vivipara. Next base: position 26,396,813 of record NC_142590.1, read on the forward strand.
CGTTTGATTACAGCTGTTAACACTATGCACTTACCCCACTGAAATGGAAACGTAGCCTAAACCGGAGCAAAACCAGTTTAAATATTTTGTTTACAGATTAGCACTGGATCCCTTTACTCTTCTTGATAGAGTCTTCAGGTTTTTTAATTGGTTAAGAATCATTAATAAGACAGCAGCATCAATGTGCACGGAACTTGTATAGTGGAGAAGAAAACTAAGGGGATGAACTGAAGGGAGGGATGGAGATGCAGGTGTAAGACATTGTGGTAGTATTTACACAGCATGGTGGGAGACCCTTCTCAGAACAATCCATACGCCAGGGACGGGCAAGGACAAAAGTGGGCAGAGGAATGGATGGATGTGACTCTTTACTTTGTACAGTAGGCTAAATTCCACCCGTACTGAAATTTAAATATTTCCATACATATCCTAATTGCCACCTTAAATTCTAGCAAGTGAGATGTGTTGTTATAAGAACATAAGAGGAGCCTGTTGGATCAGACCAATGGCCCATCTTGTCCAGCATACTGTTTTCACAGTGGCCAGGCAGATGCCCACAAGCAGGAGCCAAACACAAGAGCATTTCCCCCTCCTGTGGTTTCCAGCAAATGGTATTCAGAAACATATGGCCATGGGGGCAGAGCATTGCCCAGTTGGCTAGTAGCCATTGATAGGCTTATTCTCCATGGTGGTGGCCATTGGTGGCCATCATCGTCTCCTGTGGGAGTGAGTTCCATAGTTTATCAACATGGGGTTGTTGTTTTTTTTGAAGCAAAGCGAACCACAATTCCTCATTTGGACGCAATGCTAAGCCCAGGGATCATGGTTTGTTTCTCCCGCATACTATCAGGGAGGACATTCACAGTAAACCACCAACTGTGTTTTCACCATGTGAATCAGTACAGATCACAGAATAGAACTATAGAGCTGGAAGGTACCACGGGGGTCATCTAGTCCAACCCGCTGCAATGCGGGAATCTTTTGCCCAACATGGGGATCAAACCCACCACCCTGAGATTAAGAGTCCTCACACTCTACTGGCTGAGCTATCCATGTTTTGTTTCAGTTGGGGTAGTGAGGGCTCAATGGTTAAGTCAGATCCTTCATGGAAGAGGTAGGATTTGAGGGGGAATTTTAAACAAGAGAGATGTATCTCTGTAGATGTTCTGGGATGTAGTTCTAGGTCAGTGATGGCGAACCTATGACACGCGTGTCAGACGTGACATGCAGAGCCCTCACTGCTGGCACGCTCCCCATTGGCCCATTCACGCTGTCCCCCCCCATTTGTTCTCCCACTCCTCCTCATGCTACAGCTTGTCTCTACTTTTAAAACCCAGATCCCTTTTTGTTGTTGTTGTTGCTGGTAGTCAGAGATTGGTTTTTTAACCCTTTCTGTGCTGTTTTTTCTGGCGCTTTGGCAGACGATGATTGGGTGTAACAGCATTCATTTTTTAACCCGTTCTGTGCTGGGTTTTTTGGCGCTTTGGCAGACTATGTCGGTGCTGCGTGTTAGTTCCAGTGAATGTATTATTCGTCATTTATTTCTGTTCTCTTCCCCCCCCCCAAAAAGCGCAGCAGCTTTGGGGCATCCCCCCCCCCAAAAACAAAGCAACTTTTGCACACACACACCCCCCAAAAAAACCTCCAAAACCAAAATTATGGTTTTCTTCTCGAAGTGACACACCACCCAAGTTATGCTCGGTATTTTTGCGAATTTTGACACACCAAGCTCAAAAGGTTGCCTATCACTGTTGTAGGTACAGAGAAAGAGACAAGGCTGAGGTACTTGGGCAACTGAGGATGGCAGAGTTGGTGACCTGAGGCCATAGATATAACAGAAAATAAGTGACAATTAAAAAAAAAACTGAGGCAAAGCCAGAGGCAAAGCTTTCGGGTCAATGACAAAGACTCTTTGCTGGTGTGGAAGGGGATGGGAAACCTTGTGGGTGTTTGAGGAGACATGGTATGTGTCCTGAGTAATAAGACAGATAATGTTCATCTAAGACAGAAAGCTGTTTCATAAGGCCTCTATCACCTGCCAATGCCGATCCACACAAAATATCAGACCCCCACATAGATCAATGCAACCAAGACTAAAAGTATGCTGGAATCAGAAAGCTGGAGGCATCTTCTGTGTATTTCAAATGGGAAAATGCTTGTGTGCCCTTGCCAACTGTTGTGGAGAACACATATTTTGTACTGGTGTATTTTTACTTGAGTACAAAATGTGAGAAGACACCCTCCAATTATCTATTCAGCACACTGCATGGGTCATTTGGTGACTGTGTTGCTTTCCTTTTACCCAAGCAACAACCTCTGCCTGTTTTTCTAAAGCTATGGGTATAGATTCGGAAATTTGGTCAGATCAGAGCCACAGAGATACAGCGGTGCTCTATACCAAATTATCACAATTTGGATGGCAAGGTGAATGGGTTCATTTCTTAACCCTGAGAAACAAAAAACATAAGATGTAACCTAACTGTCAGAATGGGTTACTGTTTTATACTAAATATTTTGTTGTTGAAATTTATATAGAATATGTTGTATATGCAGTATATACATGTTTTAAATGGATTAAAAATGTAAATATATAAACAAAAGGGGGTCAGGGAGGTGTGAAAAAAATTAATGGACAATTTATGAACTGAAAGGAGTAATTTTGCAGTAAGTGGTGAAAAGATGAATAGTCAAGCAACACACCTTTTTTGTGTAGGTCAGGATTCAATTTTGGATTGCTGTGTTTTGCTATATGACAAGTTGTTGCAGGGCTGGAAACAGTTTATTTCCGGCATACGTTCTGCTAAAGTTTAGTTTAACTATTACACGATTTGTCTGCCATTTGTTGATTGAGTCAATCTGTTCTTTCCCAAAGTACACTTGAGTTCGCATACAATACCTCCCTGCTTTTGTGCACTTTTCAAGGCAGATGCACTTTTTAACAAGAGTGCAGGCTGAGGAGAAAAGATGTGGCCTGAGGAGACTTCTGGGGATCAAATAGAATGGTTTGGGAGGCTGTGTTTGATCTCTGGGCTGAGGTGCCTCCAAAAGGGGTAGGGGCGCCCTGCCAATCCTTGGAGCGTCCTGGCTCTTTTGGTCCCCCTCCTTGTTTTGTTGCCTATTCACCTGCCCTCTCTCAGCAAGAGAGCAGTAGGAGGAGCAATAATCTCCACAAACCTTGCCTTCTTCCTCTAGGAGTTGGTGCTGATGGAGCCTGGCTGATGGAGTCAAATACAGTAGTACCTTGGTCCTCATACTTAATCCGTTCTGGAAGTCCGTTCCAAAACCAAAGCATTCCAAAACCAAGGCACGCTTTCCCATGGAAAGTAATGCAAAACAGATTAATCCATTCCAGACTTTTGAAAACAACGCCTAAAACAGCAATTTAACATGGATTTTACTATCTAACGAGACCATTGATCCATGAAATGAAAGCAGTAATCAATGTACTGTACTATAAAATAAATAAGACAGTATTGTAGATGATAAAAATGAAAAGTAATTTTTTTTTCTTAGCTGCATTGATGATAGTTACTGTTTGGATGGGGGGGGCGGGGTTATCCATCTCCCCAGTCACACAGTCAATAAGTCAAGCAATCAGTAGCTGAACTGAGTTTCACACAGTCACAAAAACAAATTAACCGGAAAAGCCTCAAAAACAAAAATACAAATGAATAGCAAAAACAAAAGCACCAAACTTAATCCATTCCAGAAGCCCGTTTGACTTCCGAAATGTTCGAAAACCAAGGCGCAGCTTCTGGTTGATGCAGGTGCCCCGGAAACAATAGCCGACAGCCACATCGGACATTCAGCTTCAGAAAATGGTTTGAAAACCAGAACACTTATTTCTGGGTTTTCGGCATTTGAGAACCAAGGCGTTTGAGAACCAAGGTACCACTCTAAATGGGAGGTGGACACAGTTGAGGAGGAGGTGGCAGGTGCCCATCTAGCACATGAAGTTTGGTATTTGTGCACAAGTATTTAAAAATAACTCTTTGGGTCTCAGCACATAACCTTGTTTGGACAGGCGGGCTCTGTTGTCTCTCATACTAGTGGCAATGACAAAGTGACTTTGGAGAGGAATGTGGCCACAAACAGATACTCTATTCCATTTGCCATCTAAAGTTTGTGGTTGTCAAGATATTTCTCCAAGATGACTCACCAATGGAATTCTTCTCTTGACTGAGAATCCACCTATTGGATTACACTCCACAAGTCACCACTTTCTGCACAGGGCCTCAGTATCTGCTTTGCCCACCAGCCCATCCAACCACCCATTTTGCAAATACTTAGTGTAGCATTCAGGACAGTGTCTCCCTGACACTGGGCTGTCACATTGAGCTTGCACACCAGGCATTGGCAACGTTTTCTGGCCGTGAGCCAGAGGATTCAAACGGACTATCGTCCGTGGGCCGGACATGGGCCTGACATGCACAGAAGCCATTTCTGGCATACCGGACATGGGCAGCGTGGCACCAGAAATGGCTTCTGTGGCTGCGCAGAAGCCATTTCCAGCACCATACTGCCCATGTCCGGGACGCCGGAAATGGCTTCTGCGCATGTCCGCAGCGCCAGAAATCGCTTCTGCGGCTGCGCAGACGTGATTTCCAGTGTCGGCGCAGGCGCCATTTTCAGCGCTGCTCAGCAAGTCCCCAAGCCGTGCTGTGCCGGTTTAGCGCAGCGCATGGGGGACTCACCGAGCAGGCGGCTCAGTTCATGGGCGGTCCGTGGGCCGGATAAACAGTCTTCGTGGGCCGCATCCGGCCCATGGGTCAGACCTTGCCAACCTATGTTGCACACTCTTCCCACTGGCAGCATTCGGATGATTGTATTTCAAACTTGATAAGCCAAAATGCAAATGAGCTTGATGCAACCGCATGCAATGGTTTTGCTCCTCCCCTTCATTTGGGCAGGTAAACAAGCCAGGAAGCAGCAATGAACAATGGCTGCCCGTTAAACACACATACGAATGAGCCTCCCACACCCACATTACAGTTAATGGCTTCCATACAAGGCAGGATATAAAGTCATGGTTTCAAGTTGGCTTAATATCCTGGCTTGTGTGGAAGCCATTAACCACAGTTTCCTGGTTTGGATGTAGCAGGAAGCTATGATCAATTGCAGCTTCCTGGCTTGTTTTCTCGCTTGCAGAAAGGGCACATGCAGGCGCAGGAGGCTCATTCGTATCTCAGTTTATTAAGCAATGTTATGATCAAGCCAGATGCAACCACTGTTTCTCTCTGTGTGTGTTTAATGAGAACTTGGACACACATGTCTTCACAAATATACTGTGCTTGCATCTTTCAAGACAGAGCTGAGAAACCTGTGGCTCTCCAGATGTTGGATTATAACTCCTATCAACCCCCTGACTTTTCGCAATGCTAGCTGGGGCTAAGGGAAGTTGTCATGTGAGGGTTTCTCCAGGGCCACATATTCCCTAGCCCCATGTTAAGTGGTGAAAGTATTGCAAGGATCGGTCAGTTGGGCATACTCTGGTCATTTCCTGTGTCACATTGTATGGGAAGATTGAGTGGTATTTAACTAAGTTCCTGCAGCAGCGCAAGGGCTAGCGATACTACAGAGCGATTCCCCCCCCCCTGCATATACTTGTCATGGGCCAAGAGTCAGCTTTACCTGCTGAACAGCAGCCTGAAGGGGGAGAAGGCAGAGGGACCACCTGCAGCTGATCAACTTTCAAGGACACTGAGAAGAAGGCACTGGTGAGAACCAGCTGGCTTCAACTTTAAATAGAGCTCTCAGCAGCAGTCAGATGCTGGAAACAATGCCTGTGGTTCCCAGTCTTACCTTGCTGCTTTCTGTTTCCCATCTGGATCCTTGGCTTCATGACCCCTCTGGATTCCCTGACCCCTCCGGGTTGTCTGACTTTGTGGATTGCTGTGTTGGCCCAACCTGAATCTGTGCTGAATCTGTCTCCAGGCAAACATATCTCAGAGACTCTTACGTTCTGTTTGGGGACTATGACAATACTCTGTGCTGTCCCAAAATCTGCCCTGGAGATTTAGGGGCTTGTGGGGGGGGGAGGAGAGTGGGGAGAATACTGTTTCAATGAAACATTCACATTAGGGCTGTGTTGAATGCAGCTCAATCATGAAGTTTTTAATGTTTGATGTTTTACTATGTTTTCATGTATGCTGTAAGCTGCCCAGAGTAGCTGGGGAAACCGAGCCAGATGGGTGGGGTATGAATAAAATTATCATTATCATCATCATTATTATGTGGATGGCCACTATGAGAACAGAATTTTGGACTAGATCAGAATTTGGCATGTTCCAGCAGACCTCTTGTTAGCTTCTCATGCCCAACTCGTATGATGTTTCTGGGTAGGTGGATGCAAGGCCGGCCCACCCATGAGACGGGGCGAAGCAGCCTGCTCAGAAGGTGGAAGACCCGCCCCACCCCACCCGTGGGCACCCCACTGCCTCTGCTGTCAGTGGAGAAGCAGCGCCAGCACTGGTGCCTAATTCTGGTGAGATCTCACTGGGACCTGCTGCTGCTGCACAACCTAAATTAAGAGACGCTGTGGCAAGGGAGGCATGGTGGGGCGGGGCTGGGTGAGGCAGCATTTCCTATTTTTCCTGCGAAACAGGATGCACTTCCCTTGAATGGGTGCTTGAGGTGGTGGTAGAAATATTCTGGTAGAGAGGTGTGCACACCAGAATATATAGCTTAGTTTGACTGGTTAATCGGAAATGACTTTGATGTGCAGGATGAATGCCAGCTCCTGTACCAGCGGCTTGGTTCTAACTGGTAACTGGTTAGCTAACATTAGTTCTAACACCATTTCCAAGAACCATTTGCATTACCAGAGAAAACCAAAATTGTGGAAAGTGGAATAAAGAAGCATCTCCTTAGATTGGGAAGTAGCAACCTGAAGGACATGCCTGACTTAAATAAAAAATGTATATAACAGTCAAAGCACAGATCCTTTCTTATCCACCTAAAATTATATAAGGTGATCAGTTGGGGTGTGTGTATATATATATATATATTTAGTGTTGGACTGGAAGGTAGTTTGCGGAAAAGAACTGGTGGTTGGAAAATGTATTTCAAACTACTTAAAACTTAAAGCTAAACATTCTGCCTTTTGAGTGTGGCTTTTGTTGAATGGGTTGTGCGCATGACACAGTAAGTGGTGGGGTGTTATGGTAATTACCGTGTTTCTCATATTATAAGACATGTCTTATATTTATTTTTTCCTCCAAAAAACACACTGTGGCTTATTTTCAAGGGATGTCTTATTTTTTTCCTCCTCCTCCTGGCGCGGCCGGCATTGCTGCTGCGCCTATCACTATGTCTTATTTTCGGGGTATGGCTTATATTCCTTGAATGCTTAAAAATCCTGCTATGGCTTATTTTATGGGTATGTCTTAAAATATGAGAAACAGGGTAGTAATGACCCTTGAATACTCTGGTTTACCACAGTGCGGAATACCAAGTGCAGTAGCTTTTCCAGGAAGGTTTAGCTCCATCTTCAGGATTAACTGTCTCCTGTTTCAGCAACTTTTCAATTATTTCAGTCCAATTCTTGGAGTTTCCATTCTGGAAAACAGCATGACCTTTTGACATTTGCCTTTTTTTTTCCTTGCGGGGGTTGGGGGGCGATGTTCCATTCTCTGTTGTTGTTTAGTCATTTAGTCGTGTCCGACTCTTTGTGACCCCATGGACCATAGCACGCCAGGCACTCCTGTCTTGCACTGCCTCCCGCAGTTTGGTCAAACTCATGTTCGTAGCTTCGAGAACACTGTCCAACCATCTTGTCCTCTGACGTCCCCTTCTCCTAGTGCCCTCAATCTTTCCCAACATCAGGGTCTTTTCCAAGGATTCTTCTCTTCTCATGAGGTGGCCAAAGTATTGGAGCCTCAGCTTCACGATCTGTCCTTCCAGGGAGCACTCAGGGCTGATTTCCTTAAGAATGGATAGGTTTGATCTTCTTGCAGTCCATGGGACTCTCAAGAGTCTCCTCCAGCACCACAATTCAAAAGCATCAATTCTTCGGCGATCAGCCTTCTTTATGGTCCAGCTCTCACTTCCATACATCACTACTGGGAAAACCATAGCTTTAACTATACGGACCTTTGTCGGCAAGGTGATGTCTCTGCTTTTTAAGATGCTGTCTAGGTTTGTCATTGCTTTTCTCTACCTTCCTAGTAATGAACTGTGAGGTTATGCAAGGGAGGTGAGTGGGTGGGGAGGGGGGATTTTTGAACCACTTGTTCTGCGACATATATGGGTGGTGGTGTTTCCCCCCCCCCTAAAGTCTGCAGAGCCATTATAGAAAGATCTTAAGACTGCTGCATTGCAGGAAAACCTTCAAGATTTGATTTCTTAATCCTGCTCAGGAAGGGGTGAGAACTAATGGCAGCTAGACTGGAGATAGCTAAACCCTGGGAAGGCTGGCTCCATAGAATCTGGAATGTCCATGGCAGAAAAACTGGCTTTTTTACTTTTAAATGGGAAAGCAAAACCAAAGGATTTATTTTTATTTTATTTTGCAGTCTGGTACTCTTTTTATGAGCTATATTAATGTAAGTGAGCAAAAACTGGACATGCCACATGCATTCCCTCAGTTAAGGGACAAAAAATGACATTCTTCTAAAATGATAAAGAAATAACTTCTATCTTGTTACTGTAGGAAGTGATGTATGCAAAATATAAGTGTATCTGAAAAGTTACCATATAATTTGCATCATAAGAAGATAACATCCCACTACCAAATACCACCCCATCTATATGCAGTTGGTTCACCTAGTTTAAGTGGTTTCTTGTCACTTCCCTTATCTCCCAACAGTCTGGTTTTTGGGGCGAAGTAGGTGCAACAGTATTTGATTGAATCTTACCTGCAAAATAGTGAGAGTCTGCAATTGCCCCTAGTGGGTACCTGATGCAGAAAGAAAAAACCTAGGCAAGTGGATGGTCATGCTACAGATCTTCAGCCAGGGGGCAGCTCCAGAGAACAGTAAGGTGAGAAGGAGAACAGCAGTCTACAGAGGAGCTTGTTGGAAGCCAAACAAAAGTCCAACATGGTCTTTTCAATTCCCCTTGGTCTTAACTTAGCTTTCTATTAATCATCCCGTTGTGCTTATAATTAAGGTCACCCACGTAGGGATATATATATATATTTAACATACTTTTAATACATAGCCTATAAGTGAATTGATCACTCTAAGCCAGGCATCCCCAAACTGCGGCCCTCCAGATGTTTAGGCCTACAACTCCCATGATCCCTAGCTAACAGGACCAGGGGTCTGGGATGATGGGAATTGTAGTCCAAAACATCTGGAGGGCCGAAGTTTGGGGATGCCTGCTCTAAGCTCTACCAAGTAATTAGAATAACAGGCTAAATCCATTTTCATAAGGTGTGATCTTGTGTAAACTGGAGAGGGGGGAAGTGTTCTGGGGGACACTTTTATGAAGGATGATGGCACTATCCTTTAGATAGTGGGCAGATTAAAAGATGACCTTAAAAAAGCCACGTAGGTTAGTTTTATTATGTGATTCAGCTGAGAAGATGATTGAGGAAAACCGTTGTTTGCATGCTGCATTCCATCTCCCCTTAGCTGCTTATGCCCCCCACCAAACTGCCTTTAGTTGGGGGGGGGGCACCTCCAGAATCCTACATCTGTCCCAGTGCCACACTTTCAAAAATCATGGCTCAGAATCAGGAACAAAAATCTGTATCCCCTTTTCTCTCCCATAAAGGCAGTGGAGATTGGGGATATATATTATATTATATTAAAATCAAGGGCTTACGTCATTAGACTGCAGCCGTAAATATAACGAAATGTCAATTGTAAACTTGGGCATTCTGTTCTGAAAGGAAAGAAAACTGGATTCAGCTTCCCCAAAATGACTTGAAATACCATATATTTTGTGTAGAGGCAGATGACATTGTATTAAGTACTGTACATGACAGCAAGCTTGGAAACATCTCAGCCATGACTCTTGCAATGTAGCTGTTCCTGTTGAATTAGCTCTTGTTTCCTCCCATTTGGCACAATAATACAGAAAGCCAAATACAGTACTGTAAATCTGTGAACACTTAAGGGATTTACCACCATTTGTTTTATTTGTAGCCCCACAATTATGTTAATGAATCACCTGTGTTGCACTGAACTACTCTTGTGCTCGATAAAGCTTTGAGAGTAGGGCTGTGAGTCATCAGCTTGAAACTGCACATTACTGAATGTGTGTTCAGCAGCAAGCAGTGGTAATCATTAATGCTCAGGAAAATGGCAATTTCTCACCCATATTCCTGAACAGGAGTAAGCTTCCAGAAGCAAAATTGATAGTTAATTTTTACATCACACATGTAAAAGGGGGAGAAAAGGAAAGGTAAATCTATCAGCTACTCTCTTTCTGTTTTCCATGCCCAATGATGGAGAGTGCCAGTTTCAGGACGGGATGAAGACTGAAAGAGAAGCATGTTGCTTTGGATTTTGGAATGATGGCAAAAGCAACAGCATTTCCAACAGCACCCGATAGTCATATTTGACTGGACTTAACCATCCAGGGGTCCTTTACCTTTTTTTACCCTTATGTACCCTGAGCTAGTTTAGGGGGGGGAAGCTTTGTACGATAGGGGTTCACATTCCCCAAATCTTCGTTTGCTTTGGAACTGTTGAAGTGAGCCCCCTTTAAAATCAAAATTTTCATAAATATCTGCCAAATTACATTTCACTTTCCGGTGTATAGGAAGCAACCTTTTCTTAGGAACTTTGCCAATTGGCCCTTGTCTGTATCATGCCTGTGTCTTATCTGCCAGCTGATTGCGTGCCAAGGTACCAAGATATCCCCCCAATAACTCACACACCACACAATATTTAAGTTTGAGGTTTTTGGCATTAATTTTGGCCACAACTTTATTTAAATACAACTGAATGTGAGTGGTTGCTTAGGCATTGGTTCTTGTCATCTGTCCTCCGCCTGGGACAGATCTGTCTCCCACTAGCCTAGTAGGGGAGCCAGTAGGTAAGCACCCTCTGGGAGAGATCGGGGCAGGGGCCACGCCCTTGACCTCATCCCTCAGATGCTCCCCGAGGCTCATGCGTGGCCCTGGCCCCTAACTGGGATAAACGGACAAACATGTAGAGCCCCAGGATTCCTTTAACGGAATACCGCTAAAGGCAGCAGCAACCATGAGGGGCAGGCCCAACCAAAATCCGTACCCCTCTACCATCCAATTTGAACCAATGCCTAACCGCCAACCTTACAAGTTGTGACTTACTGCAGCGTAGTGGGCAAAAACCACCTGGCACCAGCCAATCAGCCAAGTGGCAAAATTCCTACCAGGCCCCTGATCCAAAACAGGTGACCCCATGACAGGCGGAGCAAGGTCAAGCAAAACACCTAAAATTAGAGGAGGGCAGGCAGGAGATTCGTTGCAAGCAGCAAAAGTGGGGGAAAAGGCTGCTCGCTGAGCATATTTAAGTGCAGAAGCTGTCAATCAAACAATTGCTACATGCTAAAATCCCCAGCAACAGCTCAACTCACCAATCACACATGTGGCCATCCAAACTGACCCGCCTCTCCAACCCTGGGATATCTTGTTAACCCTTCCACAACCCATGCTCTACCTTAAGGGTAGAACCTGCTTTCTCTCCCATTAGCTTGGGCAGTGGATAATTCCTACTCTCCCTTCCTAGCTGAGCTTCTGTTTCAGAAGTTTCCCTCTGTTTTTCTCATATTGCACTGTGTCAGTCTTTTTGTTAAATGACCTTGCAAGAAATCTCTCTCTCTCTCTCTCTCTCTCTCTCTGTGTGTGTGTGTGTGTGTGTGTGTGTGTGTGTGTGTGAAAGAGAGAGAGAGATCACCTTGGTTCCTGATTTGAACGTAGCTCGTTGTGAACTCTAGTACAGCATTGCTCGGACATGCTCATGCTTACAGTTCTCCCATGCAAATTTTGTGGTAAACACACATGCCCTGAATATTCTGTGAGTACACAGATATTCCCCGAATAGTTGGTCAAGTTGTTGTTATTTGTTGTTGTTGTTAAAAAGCTTAATTAATAAAAGTGGGAGATTCTCAGTGCCACATTTTTTAGCCCAAAGTTCAAGTGTCAGCATTGTAGAGTTGGAAAAGTTGCAGGACAAGAGACCCAGTGGTAACTCCCCTGCAAGGAAAGGATAAAGCATTTGGGACTCTTTAGGTTTATTAAAAAAAAATTTTTTTTTAAAGGGACATGCAAGAGGTGTTTGTAGAATTGTGCATGACATGGAGAATGTGGAGAGAAGCATCCCTTCACTTCCTCTCTCATAATACTAAGATTTGGGGTCATTCAGTGGAAGAGTAAGATTCCAGGTTCAGTTTCTGACATCTGCAGGTAGGACTGAGATAGGATCCTGCCTGAGACCTTGGAGACCCACTGTCAGTCCATGACCTAGATGGACCATGGTCTGACTCAGCATAACTGTCTTAGTTACACCTTAAAGACCAACTAAGTTTTATTTTGGTATGAGCTTTCTGAAGAAGTGTGCATGCACACGAAAGCTCATACCAAAATAAAACTTAGTTGGTCTTTAAGGTGCTACTGAAGGATTTTTTTTCTATTTTGCTTCGACTCAGACCAACACAGCTACCTACCTGTCTTAGTTACATAGCTGCCAAGTTTTCCCTTTTCTCGCAAGGAAGCCTATTCAGCATAAGGGAAAATCCCTTTAAAAAAGGGATAACTTGGCAGCTATGCTTAGTTACGTTACTTGAGCTAGTCCCAAACATTGCCGTGATGATCTAACAATGAGGAAGGCAGCTGGGAGTGCTCATTTATGGGCAGTTATGCTATCTGTGTTCCTGTGGGGCTCTCGCATTCCAGAGTCGATGGTGTGAGTCCTGCTCACGGGCACAGCTTTGGATCACACTCAATAGGCACCACTCTTTTGAGTGTCGTGCCAAAAGTGGAAGGGGATGTGCTACAAGTGAGAGAGGATCAGCCAGAGGTTGACTGCAGCCTGCCTAAAATGTCACTGGGGACAGATGGCAATTACCGAATTCACAATGGAGTAAGTACCACATAAATACAGTGTCTGTGCAGGTGAAAAGGCTGAAATAGAATTGCAACCCATTAACTTTGGATCAGGACCAATTGCTTTAATTAGGCTGTTCTGGAGAAAATCCATTGTGCATTGAGGCTAAAGCAAATGAGTTTGGCTCTTAAGTAAACCTTTGTGACAAAATTTATGCAGGGCTCTGAAACTTACTAAAGTGGTCTAACTGACAAAAGAACAGTCCCTTAAATGAGATACAAATTATTTGCTCCTTTTATGACTTTTTGTATCTTTTGCCCTTGCGTACGTATAACCAAAACAAACTTGTTCGATGGAAAGAAGGGGAACAGAAAATACTGCACTCTCCCCCCCCCTTGTCTTTCTCTTTAACAGTGTGGGCTTCATATGCAAGCCCAAAATGAGGCATTCTAGATGTGAAAAGATTTCCTAGCAGGAGCCTGGACATGCATAGCAATTCAGGAAGTGCTTTGTGCTAAGAACAGCCCAGCTAAGTTTCTGAGAAAGCAAGATGCCCAGCAAATGGTGGGAATGTGCATGGAAGCATAGCCATAAGGCTGCACAGTGGCTGAGTGGGTTTTTGGGTAATGACGTCTACTTCCTTCTCCAGCTGCACTGGCCCCAGATCTCTTGCCCCTCCATAGTACCAGGTTTCAATCACTTTGGAAAATGAGCTGGAATAGCTCAGTTGGTAGACCATGAGACAGTTAATCTCAGGATTCTGAGTTTGAGACCCACGTTGGGCAAAGGTTTGGACAAGGTGGCCCTTGTCCCTTACAACTCTGCAATTCTGTAATTCTATGACTGTTGCTTCTACTCATTTCCTGATTCCTGCATCCGCTGCTTCCTTTTCTGCAGTCCTATTCAGCTCTTGCCTGCCATCTTAGCGAGCTCTGCGTAACTCCTTTCTGCACAGGCCCATCCTGATTGCCTTGATCCTGGACTCTATTGCTTGGAAGTTCCTGGTGAATGCAGAGAGTCCATGCATTCAAAGAGAACAGAAGGAGTCAAGGTTCTATTAGCTGTTTTCAGAGTGGGGAATGGGTGCAGTTGAGCTAGCCAAGGGTCTGCTGGATCCTAAGGCAGTCCAGGTACCTGCAAGCTGTGGCAATGGGCCCAATTCAGGCTTGTTTCCTGTATCAGCCTGGAACGTTCACAGCAAACTTGCAGAGCTCTCCCACTCTCTCACCTTCCACCCTGGACAGTGGAATCAGAGGAGCTGCGGGTGCTAATGGTGGCTCCACCACTCTGCAAATCCCCTCTGCTGCCGGCCAGGAGATAGGATTGTGTGCTTAGTGTGGTGTAGTGGTTAAGAGTGGTAGACTCGTAATCTGGGGAGCCGGGTTCGTGTCTCCGCTCCTCCACATGCAGCTGCTGGGTGACCTTGGGCTAGTCACACTTCTCTGAAGTCTCTCAGCCCCACCCACCTCACAGGGTGTCTGTTGTGGGAGAGGAGGGGAAAGGAGAATGTTAGCCGCTTTGAGACTCCTTAGGGTAGTGATAAAGCGGGATATCAAATCCAAACTCTTCTTCTCCTCTTCTTCTTAGCAACAGCCCATCCTCAAATAAATATTGCTGAGATATTTTAAGCAGCGCAAAATGCCAGTAATAGTACTTACTGTGACTAAAACATTAAATCGGGCAAAAATAAAACAACATGTGTAGCTCCTTGCTACGTGGGCTGAAAAATACCTAATGCAATTGTTTGTTTTAATTGAAATGCCTAAACAATTGAATTCCCTCCACTTTTCCTTTAAGTTTTAGGTCATGGAACGCCAGATAGGATTTGCATCACACCCTATCCTGAAGCTTCTATTTGCTTTCAAATGCCAGAATTAACCGCCCGAAACCCGCTCTTGAAAATGACTGTGGAACTTTTATAGAACATTGTACATTAAAATCTGCAGTGCTTCACCGACATAGAAGAAGACATACAGCACATTGTGAAAGGTAATCTTCTATACTGTACCTATTTTGAGAGGTGTTATTAAGACAGAACATTAAAAAAATGATGGTGGTGTAGAAAAGATGGCATTGTTATCTCTGGATGTGAATGCCCATATGTTTCCTTTGAATAACTCTTTGTATGTGATTCCCCCCCCCCCCTCTTACTTATTTTTATTGCAATTAGTAACATTTTGTAAGTATACCAGACAGTTTCTTCCTGATGAGGCTTTCTTCTTGTCAGGCATGAGTGTGGTCTCATTTACATGAAGAGCGATTCAGAGTGTTTGGTATACAAAGATAAAGGGGAAGGATTGGGAATCTGAGGCCCTGCAATTATTGTTGGACTCTTAACTCCCATCAGCCCCTGCCAGCATGGCAAGTAGTCAGGGGTGGTTGATTTCTTTAATTGTGATAATTTATTTAGACCAGGGTTTCCCAAACTTGAGTCTTTAGCTGTTTTTGGACTACAACTCCCATCATCCCTAGTTAGCAGGACCAGTGGTCAGGATGATGGGAATTGCAGTCCAAAAACAGCTGGAGACACTGATCTGGACCATTTCAATAGCAACTTACTGTACATTTCTCTCTCTCTCTCTCTCTCTCTCTCTCTCTCTCTCTCACACACACACACACACACACACACACACACCTCCCTCCCTCCCTATATTTCCAAGTGGTTTACAACATAAATTGAAACATGAAATGAAACGTTAAATATATCAATGTGAAACATTACAAATGAAACTAGAGTACAAAATACAACAAAGACCCACATTTAAAGCAGCATTATTAACAAGAAAACATACTGTTATCTGAAACATACTGTGAATAAGACTCAAACTTAGAAATGCAATAAAAAAGCCCACAACATTAGTGGTTAAACAAAATAATTAAGGTAGGAGGTGTACCCCCACTTAAACCCCTCCCACTCAGTAACATCTCTCAAACACACCCTTAGCACTCTCCCTCATACAAAATTCACTCTCAACTATTCATATCCACCATACTCATAATTCAGGGGTGGTGTGTCCTCCTGTTTCACTGCTTGAGGTGAAACTTTGCTACCTACCCTACCTGTTGCTGCCGGCACTGCTGCTCTGTGATGCCTTGTTGCATAGTTCTCCTGTTCGGATTTTAAATATACTTCAACTGAGAAAATGCACGCTCAGCTGAGCAATTTGTGACCATTAATGTTAAAAAATCTGGCAAGGGGAAATTTCCATGGTGTCCCCCTTCGCCTGATGCCCTAAGCACATGCTCATTTTGCTTAATGGTTAATCCAGCCCTGCTTACGCCACAATAAATTAGTTAGTCTTTAAGGTGCCACAAGTCTCCTGTTGTGTTACACCCGACTAACATGGCTCTGGAAAATGTTATGGGTAAAAACATAAGACTGATTCTCTGAAATTTGAATATGCTTTAAAAAAAAAAAAGAACGTGCAAATTTACTTTCTCACATTATTTTAATCTCCATGACATTTAAATAATGTCCTCGCTTTTAGTGGTTTTCGTCTCCAGAGAGCTTTAGACAAATTAACTAATTCACAGTGGATTCTAGGCTTATTCAGAACGGCGTCACCTTGGCCACAGTCACTGTAGTGGTGTTACTGGAAGCCATTAACACCAGCTGACAGAGACCATAATTGTTATTTTTTTTGCCTCCACAGAGAGTGGTGTTTGCTTCACAGAAAATAATACAGACAACCTTGCACATTTCTGCCAAACCTATCAGTTTTTGGTGCTGCTGCCAGTTTTGACTTTCAGCTTCTAATCTAGAGGGATCGTTTGAATAATTTAGTCAGGAAATCCAACGCTCTTGTTGGTCTTCCATCAAGCCGTGCTTGATAGAATCTGGTTTGTAGCATAGCACTCAGGGGCTTGGTCAGAACCTTTCTGTCTTCTGCTCTGCACTATCTGTGGGACACAAGATCTGGCACCAAGGGTTCCAGTACAGCAAATGGAGCAAAACAATGTTTTCTTGCTCAAGTCCTGTGAACCAGGCCTGCCTCCTGAACTGGTATTGTACTACAGCCCCTCCAAGTGTCCCTATTTTCCAGGGAAAGTCCAGATTTACAGAAACCGTCCCAGTTTCTGATTTTAAGATAAGATAAGATAAGATATCTTTATTGTCATTGTCCCCTTGCGGGAACAACGAAATTACTCGGTTGCTACATCCACTCAGATAAAGCATTCCGCATAATCCAAAATTACAAAACCTAATTAAAAACAGTAAATATAATACAAATAACAAGTAAAATAAGATGACTTCAAAGTCCAGGCTTTCCATTTAAGGCCAAAATCGCTCTAGAGAAGAAACTGTTCCTGAGACGGCTCGTTCTTGCCTGCATAGTTCTATATCTCCGGAATGTTCCACTTTTCCTTAGGACGTCCCTATTTTCATCTGAGAAATGGAGGGTATGAGTTATCTGACCCCTGAGCCACCTGAAGGCAGCCCTGTATAGCGAAGCTTTTTTAATGTTTAATGTTTTATTATGTTTATATATATACTGGAAGCAACCGAGAGCGTCTGAGGCAACCCAGTCAGATGGGTGGAGTATAAATAGTAAAATTATCATTACTGATGAATAGGACATCCCTATTTGTTCCAGAGAAGTCTCATGCACAAAACAAAGTCCCATTCACCTTGCTTAATACAGTTGTGATTAGGAACGAAGGTCCTGTTCTTGTTTTTATAGCAATCTGAGTGCCCAGAGTGCTGCAGGAATTATAAATAATTCCAATCTTATTTGGATTAAACTCAGGTGAGGAGGGGAAACAGAAGTTCTGTAGACCCTTAACATTTAAGTCTGTGGTTAAACCGACTGTACTGGATACAATTCTAAAGGCTATGAAGTCACCTAGAGTCCGCGGAGTATGCCTGATGGTCTCTCCTGCGTAAAACGGCACATTGTACAAAACTGAAAATGCGTTCACTCGTACAGCTGAATTAATTGTCCTGTCATGCAACAGTAAGCTGGGGCAGGTGAGCCTTCTGTTTATTTGCTAGAGTGTTTCTTTTCTTTGTTTTTGCTTTGATGCTGTGCTCCCAGCAGTGGCACTTAGGAAAAAACCTCATCCAGATGCTGTAGCGCTGAGAGCTGATCTCTCTCCCCTTGCAGCAGCAGGAGCCATGGGAAATTATGTTGTACAAGCTCTGGGGGAAAGCCCTTGTGCAGCACATGCATTCTCCGAAGATTTTTAGAGGCCATGAAAGAAGTGGAGGAGGAGTGTGCATGGTGGCAGCTTAACATTGCAAGAGCAGTAGTTTGCACTGGAGCAGAATGGAATGGAAACCGAGCTATCAGGGCCCCGAGATATGTGATGTCCTGCTTCAGACTACAGAAATTGGGTTGTTCTATTTTTGAAATCTCTCCTCAAGTGTTAAAAACTGCAAAACAGAAAAGCAGCACAATGAACAGTTGGCTGAGCTGAAAGCTGTGCACCTGGATAGGCTAGGTTTGTTTGTTTGTTTGTTGTCGTTTTGCAGGGAGCATTCGAAAATGTGACTTATCGGGTGGTACAGCCCACACAAATCTAACTCCCTTTTTCTGCTGGAAGTGAGATTTCAGGCAGAGATCAGATGAAAGAAGGATTCCAGTAGAGCTTCTTACACAGTAAAGTTTCCTGCAGGTCCCCCAAAACCCAGATTCTTCCTGCGTTGCTATCCACTTGCCTCTTTTCATCTCACCTTTGGGTTTGAAACTGGCTCAAAAACACACAATGCCCCACCTTCATTATTTGATTTGTTTGTGTTAAGGTACCGAAATATAGCACAGGTCTTGTGTAAAGCAGCCTAGTAGGAAATCTTGTAGGAAGAAACTAACTGGGGAAAAAGAAACTTTATCCTGGGAAAATCATTGCATTACTCATAAACACGTTTAGAATTGACTTTCATTTAACTTAACCAAGAACCCAAACATCCATCGTCCAAAACTTATTAACAGAGAAATAAGTACTATTCATTTCATTGAAATGGGGATGCAGGCTTTAGCAGCTTAATCAGTCCAATTATTAGAAACTAAGCTTATGTCTAGTTAATCAGCAAAAGAATAATTACCCTTTTGTGCTTTAAAAGGTTGCTGCAAATTGAGCGAAGGAATATGGAGCCAAAACAGAAAATAACCGCTGTGTTTCCTACTTATAACAGTGATCTGGGAAGGGTTTCAGCAGGAGCAGTAACATATTAATACGTGATATATTTCATATCACAGCTGAAGAGTATCGGGCTTTTGCTGCTTGAGGTAAAAGACAAAATGGTGCTCCCTCAACCTTCTACATAGAGAAATTGACTAGACTGGCAGCTGAATCTTACTATAACACTGGTGACAGGATATTTATTTTTTATCATTCTTTATTAAATTTGTTTACCACCCTATACGCATAGATCTCAGGGCGGTTCACAACATAAAATCACAATATGAAAAACACTAAATACATAATAAAAATTAAGAAAGGCAACCCAGTAATCCCCACCCCACTGTACCTGAGGCAGCAGGCCAGATTAGGGGGCCCAGGAGAAACCATGTGGCCCAGGGGGAATGGCTGAGAGTTCAGGAGTAACAGCCACCTGAAGCAGTTGTCTCACTCCGCCTAATGGTATTGCTGGCTCTGCTGAAGAACACCAGGTATTTGGGAGAATAAAAACCATACTGTTATTCATTCTTGATATTTGAGAAATCATCAGTTAAACTATTTTCACCCAAGATTCTCCCAAATTGGCCCACTGAAATGAAATGTAATCAAAAAGTTGTGTGTTACTGAAGGGAGGTAGTTCAGGTTTTTTGTATCAGCTTAGTTGGTGGCGCTGTGGGTTAAACCACTGAGCCTAGGGCTTGCTGATCAGAAGGTCAGCGGTTCAAATCCCTGTGACGGGGTGAGCTCCCGTTGCTCGGTCCCAGCTCCTGCCAACCTAGCAGTTTGAAAGCACATCAAAATGCAAGTAGATAAATAGAAACCACTACAGCGAGAAGGTAAACGGCGTTTCTGTGTGCTGCTCTGGTTTGCCAGAAGCGGCTTTGTCATGCTGGCCACATGACCTGGAAGCTATACGCCGGCTCCCTCGGCCAATAATGCGAGATGAGCCCGGAACCCCAGAGTCAGTCACGACTGGACCTAATGGTCAGGGGTCCCTTTACCTTTACAGTTATGAATTGACTGATTTGTCCAATGATCCTTTCCCTTGCTCACCCACACACTTGCCTGTGAAAACAGCAAGCATAAGTTGAGGATATACTGGGATGGTTTACATTTTTCAAATAACATTTTATTTATTTCAGATTTGTTTCAAAATGTAATGGCTTCTCAAAAACTCATCTCTCTCCCAGAAAGGGGTCAGTCTAGGTTTACTATTCATTGCTCACAGTCCCAATAGTAAGGTCAAGCCCATTGCTCACTCCAGGTCTGGTGTCTGCTTCCACCAAAATCCGGTGGCATGGAAGATGTTAATTCCTCATCAGTCCCATTTTAAAAGCTTAGAAAGGCTGGGGATGAATCAAGGCTAAAGGAAGGGTGGGTTACAAATGTGGGAAAAAATTATTTACACCTTTGTTTAAGGTAAGCTGACCTTGGCAAGGAGCAAGGGTTTTTGGTGATGGCCATGGGGCTATGGAATGACTTCTAGGATGTCTATTAAAGTGCATCCCTGTTAAATGAATTTGTGAGCTGAATTTGTCAGCCTTTTGGATATTTTTTTCTTTTTATTTGTTTGAAAATTTGTTTTTATTACTAATGGTTGCTATGATTTTAACTGTGGTTGTAAGCCACCTTGTGCTGCTATAGGATAGACATATTTTTAAGTAAATAAAGAGTAACTTGGTTCTGACTCCATGTCTTACAAAGTGACCAGAACAGGCTCATACTAACCATTAGAAATCCATATTTGTCAAGGCAAGCAAGCACAAACAAAGCAGTGTTTCAGAGTTGGCTGACATCTTGCTGTCCGCTAGGTTTTTCCTTTCTACTTTGCCTGCAGAAAAGGTTGGCTCTTCGCTGTGCAACAGGTTTTGTTGGGATTTAGTCATTAGAAATTTTCAGGAAATAAATCAACATTTTCCAAGGTGTACTGTTCAAGAGGAGTAAATATTACTTTCCCCTCCTGTGTCAGGTGAAGTCTGTTTAAAAAGAGTTAGTCATAGCAGAAAGCTTATTGACAGTGTCAAGTCAGTTTCCTGCTGCGGTGAAAATGTCGAATTCAGCCTTGGGAATATTTAGGAAAGGGATTGAAAACGAAACTTCCAAGAGTTATTGCGCCTTTGAAGAGATTTGTGGAAATACATACAAAGCCCTAGATGACAGCACCATGCCAAGCCACATTTGGAATATAAGTACAGTGGTGCCTCGCAAGACGAAAGTAATTCGTTCTGCGAGTCGCTTCGTCTTGCGATAATTTCGTCTTGCGAAGCGCAGTTTGCCACGGCAAAAAAAAAGCCGCTGAAAAAATTCGTCTTGCGAAGCGTGGCCATAGAAAACTTTGTCTTACGAGTCACCAAAAACAACGCAAAACGCTTTCGACTTGTGAGTTTTTCGTTGCGCAAGGCATTCGTCTTGCAAGGTACCACTGTATATCTTATCGTGCTAGACTCTGTGCATTCAGATTGCCTGTTCTTTCTAGTTATATGGGATACACAGGATTTGGTTTCTAAACAATCACCATTGGAAGCAGCCCCCCCCCCTTATTCTCTGCCTAGCTGTCAGTTTTGCTGACACTGCTATTCACCTGAATGTAGAAAACTGCGGCAGACAAAATGCCAGGTTAATTTAACTGCATTGGGTGAGATAGACATACCCCATGCATCTTCTAAGGATCTTTTCATGTGACAACGTTTTATCACCTGAATTGTTAGAACGGGAAGGTGAACAGGATGTGCCTCAAAGGAAGGCTGGTGCTAGGGCAGTAGTTTTGATCCAGCAAGTACATTTGAACTGGAAACAATTGGAATGCAGGTCCACTGTATCATTTGAAGGTGATAGTAAAGCTGATTCTATAATGTGACACTTGCAAATTATCTCTGCCTGGAAGTGCGCCTAAAACTGGCTGTGCTACAGAATGACAGGCAGTTTCTAGTTGCGGTGATAGTTTCAGTTCATATGAGGCATTAAAGGATATTCTCAGCTCCTCGCGCTCGCCCACCTCCTCCTATTCCGAGACGGTGGGGAGGGTGCTTCAGCTGGTGGTGGGAGGGAAAGCGGAGGAGAGGTGGGGGAAGCTTGGCAGCCTCAGAGCCAGATGCTCTTGTCGTGGCTGCCGCCTTCCTTCTTCTTCTCTCTCTTCTTCTTCTTCTTCTTCTTCTTCTTCTTCTTCTTCTTCTTCTTCTTCTTCTTCTTCTTCTTCTTCTTCCTTCTCCTCCTCCTCCTCCCCACGCCCTCCTCTCTCTCTCGCTCTCCCCAACATGGCAGGGCTGGGCAGCAGTGGTGCCTCCGCCTTTGGGCGCTGCACGCACGCCTTGGTGCGGGCTCTGCCAGAGTCCCTGTGCCAGCAGGCGCTGAGGCGCGAGAAGGGCAAGGAGGTGGACTTGGCACGTGCCGAGCGCGAGCACCAGCTCTACGTCGGGGTGCTGAAGAGCAAGCTGGGGCTGCAGGTGCTCGAGCTGCCCGCCGACGAGAGCCTGCCCGACTGCGTCTTCGTCGAGGACGTGGCCGTCGTGTGCGAGGAGACGGCTCTTCTCACGCGCCCGGGTGCGCCCAGCAGGAGGAAAGAGGTACCAGGGCAGGGCGCGCTGTGAGGGGGCGACTGAGGAGGGCGGGAACGGGGGACGCCTCTCTCTCTCTCCCCACCTCTCGGGCGGGGGTCGTTCAACTTCCCACCGTGGCCAAAGGAGTGTGGAGAGCGGGAAAGCAGGTAGAAGAAGCACCTTGGCAGTGGGGGTGGGAGTCCAGCATCTTTGGATGGGCCGGCAGAGCGTTGGCAGGCTGCGCTTTGGTCTCGGTCGGACCTGAACGGGAGGTCAGGGTGGGAAGCGCGCCCTGCGAGGGGCTCCTGGACGCAGCAGGCTGCTGCCTCCGTGCACGCTGGGTGTGGGGAGTGTGGTACTGTAAGGCGTGGCCAGCTGTGCTGGGAGGAGGGAGGCAGGAGAGATGCTGGAGGAAGAAGATGCTCAGCACCAAGGCAGCCTCCTCTCTCGTTTCTTGTGAACTCTGAAGCCTTCCCATCCTCGCCCGTCTTTCATCAAGCCAAGTCAGCACAACATCGCAGATTGGGAGAAAAAGTAGATCTGAATGAGCTTTGGGGGGGCATGAATCAGTTTTCAATTGTGGGGCACACAAATGGGCTGTGGCAGGGTGCTTGCTTTAGAAATAATTGGCTGGACTGAAAAGATCATCTTCCTTTCTTTGTGTCTTCTACCCTGCCCGCAATTTTAGAAGGGACAGCTTTTTATTTTATCAATGGGCAGGTTCTTTTCGGAAGTAGTAATGGCTCCAAATGAAACCACAACAGGTTTCTTTTTAATGAAGCCAGATCAAGAGTGATGCTCATCACGTTTGCCAGGAATAATTAGAAACAACAACCACAGGAAACTTCACAGGTGCAAGGAATAAAAGGTACGCTTCTTTGTATTCTGAGTAGGTTATTTAAAGCACAGGTGCATGTGCCTTTGGAAGAACAGCAGAACGTATGAGGACATCTTTCACGTCGATGTATAGGTATCTTTGTGGGGAGCGAAATATCCCCGTTCACTTTATTAGGTGAACAGTTGCTTAGCCTTCCACACCAGTATTTATTTCCTTTTGGTGTTTCTTCCTAAAAATCTGTAGCTTGGTGCAGTTTTCCCAACAGAATTCATGCCACTGGTAATTTAAATGGCATTTTACAGCGCAAGTCAGTGCATGATTACTCTGGAGAGAGTTCCCATTGTGTTCAGTGGGTCTTGCTCTCAGGTGAGTGCAACTGTGCCATGCTCTGCTCTTTCAGGTGAGAGATTGCAAGCTCTCAGGCATTTCTTTCTGTTGCAAAAAAAAACTCTAATAGAAATGGAATTTATCCTGAACAAAGTGGTGAATTCCACATGTAAACATTAAACATTTCATGCATAAATTCCAACCATTTTTATTTAGGGCACAATCCAAACTTGCACATGCACATCATGCTGCCAGGGCTTTGCAAAGCGGCAGAGCTATTGCTACACCTGCAGCTCTACAGCTCACACAACCAGCAGCAGAAGATCAGGGGCAAGATCACCAAGCCTGAGATGGACCTGATGGCATTGCACAATGGTGGTGAGACTAGCTTGGGAATCCAGTGGATCCTGGGCCGGCTCAGTGCCATCTCTTCCCCACCTTTGAAATGCCCCATTTTGGGGTCTTTTGCCCACTGACAACTCTTCCACTCACCTGCACAGTCAGTTACCTGGTAGAAGGCCAGTTCATTCAGGAAAGCTCCACCTAATCCAGGCATCCCCAAACTGCGGCCCTCCAGATGTTTTGGCCTACAACTCCCATGATCCCTAGCTAACAGGATCAGTGGTTGGGGAAGATGGGAATTGTAGTCCAAAACATCTGGAGGGCCGAAGTTTGGGGATGCCTGACCTAATCCAACCCTCTCCCTACCAGCTCAGCATAAGTTTCAATTGCTCTGTACTTTACATGCAGTTTGATCTTTCAACATATCCCAACAAAAAAGTATTGGTGAAAATGCCCCAGTATATAGTCCACATTCAAATCTAAACCACCCTGCAGCTACTACTACTACTACTACTACTAATAATACGGTAATAATAATAATTCCACATTTAAGTAACATAATTAAGCAACAACAAATAAAACTATATGCATGAATAAAATAAGTAATCACAAAAGTAAATTATTTATGAAACTTAATTGCAGTATATATTGTCTAGATAATTTGAATGATGATACAAAATAATACTGGAAGGATTTCAGCAGCACACACTTCTCGTTGTTTCGGCATTTCTGCTGCTGTTGGAACGATCCTTCCTCTCCTTCCTGCATACTCTTCTGGGGGGTTCTCCTGACCCTCAAGAGTGGAAGAGGCATGTGTGGGAGAGGGGAGGAAAGCCCCATTGCCATCGAGGAAGACCTTGCAACTGACATCCACTAGTGTACTGGGTTAGTTGAATCTACCCCACAGTCTCCAAAACTATTCACCTACACATTAATTACACAACACTAATCTAACAACACAACCTACACATATCCAATCACTAATCAACCACATTACAACATCATTCTAGCCATTCAATTCACATTTCAATTAAAAAAAACCCTCCCAACCTTCAACTCACCAAGAGTCATGTGCAAAGAATTAGGTCCACTCAATAAGAACAGCCCAATAACAGCAGGAAAAAAGCAAACTAATAATGTATGCATTTCAACCCCATCTCTCACCTGGAGTAATACAAACACTCTTTGCCACCTTCTTAACCTAGAGATCCCAATCCCTTCCCCACAGGCAGACTCTCTGTGGGGAGGCAGGTGCAGTCACCAACACTCTTGAATGATGCTTGGGACATCCCTATCAGCCAGATAAAAACAAAGACAAATCTCTTTTAACAATGCCTCAGGGACAACGAATCAATAAGCAGGTGTGAGGACTCTAAAGTGGAAACCCAAAAGGGACAAACATCTTTGGTGCCTTCCTGTGGTGTGGGTTCACTGCACTGCAGCAATCTTGCTTTTTTAGATCTATGGGCAGGTGGCGCTTGGCTTCCCAGAGCACTCTCAACCACCACTACCACCATACTTCCAGCTGGTTCTGCTGCAGCTGTAGAACTTTGCAGACAGCTGGGAGACTATTGGGCGCCAGAGTGTGGGGGCTGGCAATGGCAATATTTTTCTCTCCCAATCTCTTTCCTCTACCTTACCAAAAACAAAGAAAAAGTCAATGTTCTTCCAATGTATAATTTTCAAATGTATATTTGCACTTTGTATAGGAAGAATGCTCGGACTATTGAAAGAGAGAGAGAAAGAGAGAGAGAGTCACAAACTCTGCCCCCCCCCTATATAAGCTTTGTGGATTTGTTTGTATATACAAATACATCTTTCCATTTCTTCCTCCATAATCTTGTGGAGATGTTGTGCGATTTTTAGACCTCAATTTGAGAACCAGTGGAGTAGGTAGTTTGGGCAGAACCTGAGTTCTAAGATTTAAATTTATGTAGTGATGATATGCGACCTAAAGTTTGCTTTTGTTTTCAGCAGTACATTATATTCTGCCCTGTTAAATTTTCTCATATAGCCCATGAGTTGTAATTGGTTTCCAGGACAGAAGACAGTCATGTCAAGAACCACCTCTGCAATCCATTCAGACAGGCAGGGATAAGATCAGTGAGCCAGAAAATGAAATAAAAGCAGTCAGCAGAGTCTGATTTGGGAAATCGCTGAAATGGATTAGCAGCTGGGGGGGGGGCAGGGGACAGGCTGCTAAATCCAACAAAAATCTACCATGGAGTACTGATTACTGTATATTGGGTAATAAATGTATTGCATGGATGAAGTCTTAAAAAAGTTAAATGCACTTACCGGTAGGTACTATGGAAATCTTCAGCATATATTTGCAGGAATGTGTCTGTGATTTCAGTAGGGTGTAGTTATATCGGTAATTTCCAGACTGTGTCCTGGTGCATAGTAATGTGCTTCAGGAGACTACTTGGAATAAATAAATAACAACAACAACCACCCCCAACACATACAATTCTGTCTGCTGCATTTCTGTTCTGGACTTGCCTATATTCCAACAGCCTCCACTAGGAGTAGGTATTTTTGCCATATCATATTAGGTCATTCAGTCGCTACTAAAGCGCAAGTGTGGTAGAATTCTCATTGCCATGAGGGGCTGCCTGCTACATCTCTGCATGAGTCATTGATCTGGGTTTTCCTTCTTCCGAACAGCAGGTACACCTAGAAATGTGATTCATGCAGAAACGCAAGGGCTAGATTAACTCCATTTAAGGTGGGGTGTGTTCACTCATCAACATACTAAATGTAAACATTTTTAGGTGTAAGGGTAAAGAATCTGCATCCGATAACAGGTCAGAAAGTTTTCCTCAGATCTTAGAATTTTCAGAAAGCACTGGATTCCATTGTAGGTTTGGATATAGTTCTCTTGAGTATATAAGGTCTGTTAAAGGGTGCAGATTTCCTGTATCTGTTACTGACCTCCCTCCTCTACTCACCAGTATGGTGTAGTGGTTAGAGTGCTGGACTAGGACCTGGGAGACCAGGGTTCAAATCCCCACTCAGCCATGAAGCTCACTGGGTGACCTTGGGCCAGTCAGTCTCTCTCTCTCTTAGCCTAACCTACCTCAGAGTTGTTGTGAGGAGAAAAATGGAAGGGGAGAGAATTGTGCATTTGCCACCTTGAGCACTTTGGATAAAAGCTAGGATATAAATGTAACAACAACAACAACAACAACAACAACAACAACAACAACAACAATTCAAGCAACACTAGGGAATAAGTTGGACAATGGTGCTTATAACTGAGCAGCAAAGAGAAGCAACAAAAAAAACAAAATTTGTGGCTCCGTCTTCTCGCCTACGTATTGTTGCCACAAACTAGAAGGAAGCGAGTGAAAAGGAGGGAGGAGCAATGAGTTTTCCAGAGCATTAAGAATAACCTTCCTGTAATTAAATTGCAGTGGTATATTAACCTAGTTTCTTTGTAAGATAGCAGAACATGCATATATTGCAGTAAGAGATTCATCTGTTTTTCATGTTCAAAATGTAAATTAAAATATTAGATTTATGTTTGATTAGATTAGCACAACTAGGATATTCAAGGGTATTTCAATCTGTTCTGTATCCCACCAAGTTCCCGCACAGTGGGAAAAGGAGACTCTTTTTTTGTATTATCAGGCTGGTATTTAATAAACAGTTGCAAGTGATTTATTGTTGCAATAGGACCCTTATGTTCGGAAATGACTGATTTAAAACTTTGAATCTTATCTGGCATTTGGCTTTTGCCAAACCTGCTTGGCGATAGATCTTTCTCAGTTCACTCATATATCTCCTGAAACTTCTCACTGCTTATGGGTGTCCCCTGGTTTTGTGAAGAAGAGGAGTGCAGAGAGGGGAAAAACAGGAGAGTTGACTTCAAGTGGATGGTGTTAACATAATTTGTATTATAGCATGCTTTAAAGAAAATAGTTCAATATAATGCAGATTATAAGTTTTGCATGATCGTTTTTGTAATTCAAAAAGGCAGATCTCATCAGGTCCCACTTGGCTTCAACCCTTTTGAGACTGCAAGTCCAGATACACTGGTTCCAGATTTGAACTCATCTGGTGGGACTAGGGTGCTCTGTTTCTGTTCTATTAGCCTTTACTGTACTGGAGATGGAGATTCTTAGATGAGCTGCAAGCTTAAATTGTGTGTGGCAAACCTTCAACATTTAGGGTTTTTTTGCGTGCTAGTAGGGTCACATGAGGGAAAAGACAAGAAGTGGACCAAAGCACCTCACTCAGGCTCCGCAGCCTTTCCTTTGATGTCGTACTAGGAAGCATCCACTATGAGGACAGCTTTAAATGGATTAAGTAGTACTACTCAGAACTGTGATATGTGTGATGCAGTTTGTGAAGTTTATCATATGTCCTGAAAACTCTGTGCCAAGAGATGATTAAGGATAAGGTTGTTAATAAGGGGGGGGGACTAATGAAAGTGTTGGCCATATGCTAACTTCCCTATCATTAATTAGAATAATTAACTTCTTTACATTGCACATTAGTAGCAGCAGTAGCTCCAGTCACTGGCAGATCATTTAAAATAGACTCTGCTGCACAATTGGCTGTGGCCCATCAGTAGTTCCATGGGGAATTAGCACTTTACAGTAGATCAAACCCAAGAGATGCAAACTAAGGCTGAAATTTTCTATTATCACTTTGCAGTATTTATGTCCAAGCTTAAATATACCAGTATGTACACTTGGTGGAATGTGTGTGTGTCTCCATTTCCCCCTCTGTTGCATTTAGGCATTACTATGCTCTTGCTCAGGGACGTGGGTGGCTCTGTGGGTTAAACCACAGAGCCTAGGGCTTGCCGATCAGAAGGTTGGCGGTTCGAATCCCCGCAACGGGGTGAGCTCCCATTGTTCGGTCCCTGCTCCTGCCAACCTAGCAGTTTGAAAGCACGTCAAAGTGTAAGTAGATAAATAGGTACCTCTCCGGCAGGAAGGTAAATGGTGTTTCCGTGCGCTGCTGGCCACATGACCCGGAAGCTGTACGCTGGCTCCCTCGGCCAGTAAAGTGAGATGAGCGCTGCAACCCCAGAGTCGTCCGTGACTGGACCTAATGGTCAGGGGTCCCTTTACCTTTACCTTTATGCTCTTGCTCTTTTCCCTGTCTCAGTTGTGAGGCAGACTTCTAAAACCATTTAAAAGCAGTAACGTCCAAAGCCACACACCTACAGTATTTTGTTTCCAATTTCAACAGCTCTGCTCACAAAGACCAACGAACAAAAAAACTATGTGGAAAATCTCAGTTTCACCATGTATGACGGCTGAGAATGCTCACAGTTCGTTAAAGTAATTATAATTATGTTGGTCTTCTCTGAGAGAAGAGCAGAAGAAACATCGCTTCGAAATCAGGTTGCATATCAATGAGCTGTTCTTCATTTTCCCTTTTTGTATTCAGGCATTCACAGCACGTGATGAAAACAATGGCATCCTGGACTGTAGACCAGGCCAGACCCTAGTAGGCAAGTTGCTAGAACTTTTAGAACCAGAAACACATGAAATCAAAGCCTCAATCCCTCTCACTTCAGTTGCCAGTTAATTTCCACCTAGAAACACCAGCATGGCAAAAGACTGCAAAGCTTTAGGTAAGGATGGTGCCTGCTCTTCGGGATATCCCAGAGAGGGAAGTGAAACCTGGGGCTGGCAGTGTGGCAGACGACTCCCTTTGGTGGGCACTTAAATATAACTCCCTACAAATGATGCTTTGCAGAGCAGTTATTATCCTTGAGGATGTGTGCTCCCTCCAGTTCCCATCCTCTGAAACAGATTTTCTCCCTTCCCTTGCCAGAAATAGCTGGTGTAGCATCACCAGTTCTTGAAGAGTGAAATTATGGTACGTGGGCAGGTGGCAGCACCTAGCCAGGTATTAATCCAACAGTGAAACTGTTCTGATCACACTATGCATTCTATGGTCAATGAGTTAATTACTTAGAAAACACCCAACGTACATCTCTTTTCCTGATCCCAGACAGAAATGCTCTCTCACACCCTTTCATGCATGCACATGTCCCCAAAACATTGAGGTCCCAAAGGGACCCAGAATCACATCATGTCCACAGCAGAAGATAGGGAAGTTATCTGCATTGCTGATGCTCCCATTACATAAAGAATGCTGAATGTGTGCTGGCTGTGATTCATTTTGAAGGGTTTTCAGTACACAAAACCAGCTTTGATGGTTTGGCTTCCTTGCCAGATGCATATATATGCAGAAAATGTTTTTACTTGCTGGCAAATATCTTACACAGAGATCTTATACAGAGTGCATCACGCCCGTTTGTAAAAACGCATAGGGACCAGGGCATCTGTAGTGCTAATGTATGGTTCAAATACATTAGATCCCAATTCAGCAAAAGTTAGTTATGACTTAAGTCCCACTGAAAGCAATGGAACCTAAGATAGTCGTGACTAACTTGATCCAATAGCATGTAGCAATAACTAACTTTAACTGAAGTCTAAGAAATCTTGCTTTGAGAGCTCATGGTGTATCTTCATTCAGGATAACAGTTATGTAACATTTGCCGTGTTTTTGCACTCTGAGCGACACATCTCCCTGGTCTTTAATGATAAACAGAAATCATACATTTAACAACACAGTAGCCTTGAATAACACTGTAAACCAGTAAGGCTAAAAGAGCAGAAGAAAGCAAATTCTAATATCCTAGAAATTAAGCTATTTAATTTTCCACTGAAACTGAGTTTTGGCCTGGACAAATAAGGAGCAGAACGAAAGTGCCAAAATACCACAAGAGTGTCTGCTGTTGTCTGGCCTAACCAGAAGCAGGAAATTCTTGCAAGATCCTGTCTCCTGAGATTGTCAGCCAGCTCTGAGGCTCGCCTGTTGCTAGTTATTAGAGAGCAAGGAATGTAGCTGAATGCAGCATCTCTGAAGATGTAAAAAGCAGTGGGTCGCTGGACATCTTTTCTGCATTTTTAAGGAAATGGCCTCTAGGATTTTGCTTTCCCCTATAGCATGTGGCAGAACTTGCTTGTTCTGAGCCATCTGGGTTTGTTTTATTAAAACGTCTACTGCTCATCCTGCAGCCACTTCACTTGTTCCTTCCTCTCCTGTTTGTAGGACACTTAATCTGGATGTGATGTGTTGTGTGTTAAATGTTAGACAACAATTGGGATTGTTGTGTTGCTACTTGTGCCTCAGACTCTCCAAGTGTCCCTGTTTTCCAGTGACAGTCCCTGATTTACAGAAGCCATCCTGGTTTCTGATTTTATGCCATAATGTCCTGCTTTTCCTTAGGACGTCCCTATTTTCATCAGAGAAATGTTGGAGGGTATGAAGTTACCCGACTCTTGAGCCATCTGATGTCAGCCCTGTACAGGTATAGGGAAGGTTTTTTAATGTTTAATTATGCTTTTATATATGTTGGAAGCCACCCAGAGCGGCTGGGAAAGCCCAGTCAGATGGGCAAGGTATTAATATTAATAATAATTGAATAGGACGTCCCTATTTTCATCAGAGAAATGTTGGAGGGTATGGTGTCTTGAGGAGGATTAGATTAGCAGAATAATTTTTGTTCTGTACGAAAACTGCAGCTGTGACAGAATTGTCCAGTGGGATTTCGTTTTATTTTTGAGCATTTCCACAGGAGACATGATACAAAACTACAAAACTACATCACAGAAGCTAGATATATGGGAAAGGAGAAACAATAGGGGAAATGGGCATTGGACAAAGCACATTTATGCTCATGATTTGGTTTGCCACACTCTTCATCAGTGATGTAATAGTAATAATAATAATTATACCCCGGGCTCAGGGCGGCTAACACTAAATATAAATACAGTAAAAACATTAAAACAAAACAAAACAAAAAACACAGTTGATTAAAACATAAGTTAGAATACAGTTTAAGATGCAGCTTAAAATGCAGCCTCATTTTAGTGGTAGCCTAAAATGATCAAAGCCATAAGGGGAGAAAATGTCAAATATTCACCAGGGCCAATTATCCATGCTGGTCCTACATGGGTCAGCAAAAAGAGCCGAGGGAAAATTTATATACAAATCCCATCCAATAAAAAGGGGGGTAGACTGAGTCCAGCCCAAAGGCCAGGTGAAACGGCTCTGTCTTGCAGGGCCCTGATCTCCTGTGGTAGGGCATTCCATCAGGCCGTGGCCAGAGCTCTAAAGGCCGTGGCCCTGGTTGAAGCCAATCTAACCTCCTTGGGGCTCGGGACTTCCAAAATGTTTATAGACCTTAAGGTCCTCCGCAGAGCATACCAGGAGAGGCGGTCCCGTAGGTACGAGGGAGTGTACATGGAGTGTTAGCTTAGACTGGGGGCAGGTTGATGATACCTCTTGAGTTATTATGTTATGCAGTTTATCAGAAGGCTATGGGAAACCATTTTTTAAAAAATTCTGTCTCCCAGACTGCCTCTGCTAAAGGAATATTGCTCAGAGTCCTTCATTTAATAACCACTTTCTGCAGCACCAAAGCCCACACTGTGTAGGAATTTCCAGAATGGCACCTGCGGGCACTCTTACCCTAGTTGCCCACAGAGGCTCTGATCCTTCCCTCAGTGGCTCTTTGGTCATGAGGTGGGTGTGGGGGTTACCTTACCCCACCCTTGAAACTTCATTGAAAAGTACGGAGAGGTGAAGGCCAAATTTGGAAGTAATACCCTTTCCTACTTCATCTTCAAGCTATATGTGTTTTTGTGCCCAAATCACATGGCAAAGAGTAATGTGTGTGCTTTCTCTATTTCTCCCTCACTGTGGGAAGGGGACTGATCTGGGAGCAGGAAACAGAAGTGACCATGTAACTTCTGGTCTCTCTCCAAGCGGAAGGGCTCTCTCCAAGCGGAATATATTCCTGACACCCACAAACCTGTTTTTAGGACTACCTTGGAGAAGTTAACTGGTCACTTCTCCAAGGTAGTCCTAAAAACAGGTTTGTGGGTATCAGGAATATATTCCGCTTGGAGAGAGCCCCACTCAAGTGACTAGCAGCTTGTGATCTTAACCATTTGTGTTGGTTGTCATTGCAACATTCCTAAAACCATGATATAACATTATTTTGTGATGCTGTGCTGTTTTGTTAATTGACACTGCTGTCAGTCTCGTCCTAAGGCTGGGCTGAATAACTGACAGTTGAAACATTCCTTTAACAATATTATAATGATCTCCATTTATCTTGATAGTTTGTTTGTTTTAAAAGATGGAGAAAAAGATGGTTAGGAATTTTTTTCTACTTTTTTTTCTCCACTGCTTCTTTTATTCTAATAAAATGAAGTAGGAAGATGCCAAGGAATGGTAGATGTAATGTTGTATTTTTTTTCTAGTGTTGATGCCATATGACAGCTTTTAATTATAGCCAGCTACTTATTGGTATAGTGACCAAGCAGTAAAATACAGTGGGAAGTTAGTTTTCTGTAAGTACTATTGAAATTGATGAAGCAAGTTAGTCACAATTAACAGAAGTCTATAATTGATTCCAACAGGTGCTGTCACATTTGGAATTAGGGTATATCCAAGCCCTGTCAAAGGCCTTATCAAATAAAATAAGAAACAACAGGGAAGCCCCTGATTGTGCTTGTAGCAAGTAAGCCTCTGATTGGTTGGCCTGGCCTGGTGCTGTAGAATGTTCATGAACATTGCGAAGTATCTGCAAGGGAACCGAAATTTCTGCTATACCTAAGGTCCATGTATGGTTTTACTCACAGTAAAGCCATACATAGACTTTATGTGTAGCAGAAATTTCATTGGGCTGCCTGAGAGCTTGAAATAGATGCTGAGAAATAGGGGAGCTATGGGGCAGGTTGCCCGGTGAGGCAAGGAAGCAGAAGCAAGGATTCACATTAGACAACAGATTGAGAAACAGAAGGCGAAGGGGGGCTCTGATAAATGGGTGGAGAAGGCAAAGGCTAAAAGGGAAGGTGGGACTGAATTTCACATCTTGAATTAAATAAATCAGCCAGTTCTTTCGCTGTAGAATTAAAGAACTCTTAGAAGAAATCCATGTGGTAGAACTAAACATGAAGTCTGTAAGCTCCCTTTCAGTGTCCTTGCCTGTTCAGATTATAAAACAGCTCTGGAGCTCTCATGTTGCATATTTTATTTTAATTGAAACATTTCAACATCTGTATACAAACAGTCGTGGTTTTATACTTTAAGTTCAATTAGGTTTATTGAACTAAAAGTTACTATAAGAGAAAATGTTCTGTGCTTTGTAAATCTCAGCTTCCATGAAGAATGTTAGTTCCAGATGTTAAACTGTTGTTTTTTCAGAAGCCTTGTTAAGTTGCCAGAACATTTTGATTTCTTGAATGATTTTCCAAACCCCAGCTGATTATCACAACATGTAGGAATCCAAATTCGGAGTTTGGCTATGAAGTCATCTCAGCAGCTGCAAGAAATATGTGTGAAGAGACAGGTTCACAGAATTATCCTCCGATGCCCTTAAAAGGTTTAAGAGAAAGGTAAATGGTTCTTCCTGCTCTGCATAACACACTGCTTCTGGTATTTCATCAACATTTAAATCTACCACCTTTGCAGCACCTATTAAGTTTCATTAATTGTGTAACATGTTTATGGTGTGTGCCATAGCCCAAACTTGTAATGCTTAGGACCCCACCCCGAAATGAACAGTTAATGCTTTGAAATTAACCGATTACACGGGGTGCTGTTTTAAGTATGGCTTGTTGATATTGCAAGATGATTTATGAAAGACTGAGTAAAGGTAAAGGGACCCTTGACCGTTGGGTCCAGTCTTCGACGACTCTGGGGTTGTGGTGCTTATCTCGCTCTATAGGCTGAGGGAGCCGGCGTTTGTCCGCAGGCAGTTTCCAGGTCATGTGGCCAGCATGAGTAAGCTGCTTTTGGTGAACTAGAGCAGCACACAGAAATGCCGTTTACCTTCCTGCCAGAGTGGTACCTATTTATCTACTTGCACTTGACGTGCTTTTGAACTGCTAAGTTGGCAGGCGCTGGGACCGAGCAACGCGAGCTCACCCCATCGCATGGATTCGAACCGCCGACCTTCTGATCGGCAAGCCCTAGGCTCTGTGGTTTAGACCACAGCACCACCCGTGTCCCATTATGAAAGACTGAACTTTGGCTCAAAACAATGGTCTGGTTTGGATGTAATGTCGTTGCCTATGAGAAACTTGGTTTGTGAAGCTAGGAACAAGCATCAGACTTGTGTTCTCCCTCTCTCCTCCCCTTTCACGTGACACATTGGTACAGAGATCCTGGTTTGTTTTAAAGCCAGAGTTCCCCGTTACACCCCAAATGGATGTAATGTTACTTAACTAATCAGGGTATTAATCCAGGATACTGATCAGGATATTAATCCTGAATACCATTGTATTCCGCTCTGGTCAGACCTCACCTGGAGTACTGTATGCAGTTCTGGGCACCACAGTTCAAGAAGGATACAGACAAGCTGGAACGTGTCCAGAAGAGGGCAACCAAAATGGTCAAAGGCCTGGAAACGATGCCTCATGAGGAACGGCTTAGGGAGCTGGTTATGTTTAGCCTGGAGAAGAGAAGGTTAAGGGTATGATAGCCATGTTCAAATATATAAAAGGATGTCATATAGAGGAGGGAGAAAGATTGTTTTCTGCTGCTCCAGAGAAGCGGACACAGAGCAATGGATTCAAACTACAAGAAAGAAGATTCCACCTAAACATTAGGAAGAACTTCCTGACAGTAAGAGCTGTTCGGCAGTGGAATTTGTTGCCAAGGAGTGTGGTGGAGTCTCCTTCTTTGGAGGTCTTTAAGCAGAGGTTTGACAGGCATATGTCAAGAATGCTTTGATGGTGTTTCCTGCTTGGCAGGGGGTTGGACTGGATGGCCCTTGTGGTCTCTTCCAACTCTTATGATTCTATGAAGCAGAAGTCACGTCAGAAGAAAAGATGGAAGAAGGAGGCAACCAATTAAAGAGCTAGTGAGCTAGGAGCAACTTCAAATGTGTCTTGCTGAGCCACACAGGCAGGTACTACAAATGCATTACAGTATATTATTTGGCACCAATGGTATCTGTATAAGCAAGATTCACTCTGAATTGAACACCTATCCCAGGCATCCCCAGATTACGGCCCAGGGGCCGGATACAACCCGAAGGGCTCATCCGGCCCGCAGCAACCCCTGCTACCACCACCTGCTCTTACCGGTGTGGCGCGATGCGGCTGCCCACTTCCAGGTCGCAGAGCACTGGAAATAGCTTGCGCGCATGTGCAAGCATCCTTTCTGACACACTTCTGGGTCGGAGGAGGCCCGTGCGCATGTGCACAAGTTATTTCCGGAGCTCCTGGGACCCAGAGGTGCGCCGGAAATAGCGTGTGTGCACTCATATGGGCGCACGCTCCCACGTATTTCCCCACCCTCCGGCCCACCGCACGATCGAAGCCCGGTAAGTTTGGAGACCCCTGACCTAGCCTTCCTCAAAAGGCTTTCAGTGGCATGCTCAGTTTCATTATCTTCCACAATGCAACTATTGCATTTGAGCCTACTATGTTTTGAACCAAAGTTCTTGTTTATATTAATTGAGAGAGAATGCAAGATATCTTGAATATATCAAATGTCATTTAAAAAACCTACGGTTTTGAACCCATCATAACTACAGGCCACTCTCCATTCTGCTGAGCCCATTTTTCCTCAGATGGGTTTTCTTTAGATATACAACATACCACATCCTTAGAGCATTGGACAGGAAACAATTACCATATGTAAATTATCTGCATTTATGTAGATTAGAATAAAAGTTAGCAGCTTGCCCAATAAAATCCTGGCTAATCTGCACTCCGATCATCCAAATCTACTGGTGGCCATGCAAACTTCTTTCTTTAAAGGGATATACCAGTACAGTAGTTAAGATTAAGTTGATGTGATATTTGTAAAAGGAATAACATCTGGAAGAGAGCTAGATGTGAAAGGAGGATCATTTGAGGCTAGCCTGCATTTTCCAATGAAGTCACTCATGCCCGTGAAGGCAGAATTTACTGCTTTGTGGAATGCGGGTTATTTCCCCCCATGATCAACAAGGGATCCCAGTCAAGATATGAAGCAGTGTTTCCGAGTGATTATCTGTACTCTTGCTGCATCATCTCATTAGGTAGCTATTCCCCACACCCCCTCGACCTTTTTTTAATGATTAGAATTTCCAATTTTTCTAGTGCAGAGCTGGCCATCCATCTCCCATCATCCCTGACCATTAGCCATACTGGGTGCCACTGGTGGGAGTTAGTATTACATATGAAGAACCTCAGATTCCCTACCCCTGCCCCAGTACAGTGGTACCTCTGGTTAAGAACTTAATTCGTTCCGGAGGTCCGTTCTTAACCTGAAACTGTTCTTAACCTGAAGCACCACTTTAGCTAATGGGGCCTCCTGCTGCCGCCACACCGCCAGAGCACGATTTCCGGTCTCATCCTTAACCTGAGGTTCTTAACCTGAGGTACTATTTCTGGGTTAGCGGAGTTTGTAACCTGAAGCGTTTGTAATCCAAGGTACCACTGTAGATAAATAGGTATTGCTGCGCCAGGAAGGTAAGCCTGGTTTAGTCATGCTGGCCACATGGCCTGGAAAGCTGTCTGCATTTTGAGTCATTGCACACAGACTTCCAGTTGCAGTTGCCGTTCATGGAGACGCTTCTGGAAATGCGACACCACTGGCAAAACGAGGATGAGTCAGCCTTTTTTGCATGCTGCTGTGAGAACAGCTTTAATGAGTGTTCATAATGGCACCCAAAAATGAATAAATAATGCAAGCCCCTGTTTCCTCTGAATTCTGCACCTGGCACCAGCATTCGCATGACTATTTCATTCCATGTTACATGGCAGTCCTATCTATGTCATGACTACAGTGCCTGTCATATAAACAGGTGCCTTAAGGCTGTCTCCATTGCAATCTTTCGACTCACTTTCAGAACCCTAATTTAATTCTTGCCCCTGGTTTGCATAGTTTTGAACATTTTCTTTTTTTAAAAAAAAAATATTTTTATTAATTTTCCAATTAAAACCAATTATATCACATTCAATATTTCAAATTATACACATATATATATCAATCAAACCGAATGTTATGCCAAATCATCTAAAGAATTTTTTATTTGGGTTCCCATGCTTCAAGAAATTGGGAATTCCTCGCAACTGTCCACTGCCGTCTTTTTTCTAAAGTTCAAATCGTCCTCCAAGTTCATAATAATCCAGATCTTCCCCTTACAGTCACATAGATGTTTTCCACTTTCATCCGATTGTTTCCCAGCTGCTGAGATAAATATCAAACAAAGTTTCACAGATGTTCTTTCTCCTGTGTGAGTTAATCAGTCCAGCCTCCCCATAAATCTTCTTAATGGAGCTCCCTGTTGCGTCGAAGCAGCTCGAAGCAGCGCCATCTTAAAAAGCTCAAATCACTTTCGTTTTCTCTCATAGCCATGAAGATTTATGATCATTATAGAATTTACAGCTTTTCCAGGCAGGAGACCCAAACATCAAACCATAAACTCTTGGTAAATTAATGGATCTCCTTGCCCTATAGCTGAACTTAGCTTCAGGTCGCTGCTCCAATTTAAAGTGCGTCACAGCTCATAAATCCTCCGAACGCGTCCAGAACTCCTTCCGTCCGACTAGGGGGGGGCTTTTCTCATCGGCAACTCCACATCTTTAAAAAATATGCTCAGTAACAACAGTTATAAAGTTCAACTCACACAGTCTTTTGCTTCTCTTTCACTCCAAACAAGCCAGGACATCGCGTCCGGGAAGGTACGAGGCAACAATATGAAGAAAAAAAATAAAAACTCACTTCCCTTATCGCTCCGTCCCCATCAATCCTTCTTCCAGATGCAGTACAGTCTTTGACTCCTCTCCCTCAGCAGCATAAATTTCTCAGCAGTAAACAGCGCTTCTTCCCCTCCTTCTGAAGTATGTCCATAGATTTAAGCCTAATTATCTTCTTTAACCATGGAAATCCCCGCCATGCAGATTA
Organism: Zootoca vivipara; assembly: GCF_965207765.1. Lineage (NCBI taxonomy): Eukaryota > Metazoa > Chordata > Lepidosauria > Squamata > Lacertidae > Zootoca > Zootoca vivipara. The sequence continues at coordinate 26,435,899 of NC_142590.1, forward strand.
GCGTCCGGGAGTCCTGGCCCTCGTAAGTGCTCAGCCCAAGCTCCCCCCACTCCAAAAACAGTCGGAGTGGGTCTGGGGGCATCGCGGGCCAGCGGCCCCTCTCCGTAACCCCCGGAGAGGGTAGGGGGTTGCCATTTACTCCCCTAGCAACCGCCAAATTCCTTACGAAGGTCAGAGAGATGGAAAACAGGTCCGCCATTCCTGCAGGCGGAAACCGGAACCTAGTTTCGGACTTTCAGAACCCTAATTTAATTCTTGCCCCTGGTTTGCATAGTTTTGAACATTTTCAACCAGAAGTACAGTTGTTCTAATTAAGAGGAACAGAGAGCGCTACTTTGTCAAAAATAGCAAGATTTAGAAGAGTTACCTGGGTGTAAGTCCTATGTGGCATTGAAAAGAGAGACATAGGATTAGTAGGCATTTGTGTTTTCTCCAGGCGTCAACTGAGTTGGTGGAATGTACGCAGCTTAGCTTCCCTCTGATATAATAGTTTCGTAGAGATCAGGGTACATTTTGCCGTACTGTCTAGCAATGTGAGTTTATTCAGGCCGTTTGGCAGACAACCCTGTGCTAAAACTGTGAATCATCCATTGTTGGCTGAATCCACTCTAGTGACTAGTTGCTAAGAGATTTATCAAATGTTCACAAAAGCTTAAGACTGTGTTTGCTCCAAGGAAGGATAGATGTATAAAAACCGAAAGATGTCACCTATTTTCTAAGCAAACAACTCCCTTTCTGTTGTTATAAGCTCAGCCGCTAAGGAAAGCAAAGTCGCTAATTAAATAGGCAAGCTGGGATATTTCTTGTTACATGGGATTCGCAGTTCATGATTTGCTAGGGAGGAGAAAAATTAACGCAACCATTATTATTTTTTAAACAAAGCTACACGTAAGCCACCTGAAGCTGCCCTAGGCCACACATGTATTGGAAAACGTCACCCTGAATCAGATTGTCTAGATCTAGACACACACCCAGAAGTATTTCTTTCACTTGTGACATCACTTCCCACTCACAGGAGCTTCTGTAGCAGTCTCACCTGGACTTTCTCTTAAAAGCTATGAAATTGTTGTTGTGTTAATCAGATTCCCCCCCCCCACACTACTTTTTTTTACAGCCGAGTATATCATAGGAGGAAAGAATGAAACCTCTTTTTAGAGCTCTATAGCACCTTGAAAGGAATACAGTCTTCTTAACAAAGGAAAAGCAGTTTCCTTTCTCTGTTAGTCCTGTTTGTTTGTTTGTTTGTTTGTTTGGCTTTGGTCAGAGAATGCCAACTCCTCCCATCATCCAGCGTGACTGTTTTTGTTTCCTTCTGTTTTTCATGGGTGGTTGTGAACAACTTTTTATCCTACCCAATACAACCATGTTCCTGTGTTCTGAAAGTTGTGTCCAAATCTATCATTAACCAGGGAGGTCCTCTACGTGGTAACAGAAGCAGATTTAGACTACAGTCTTAAAACACAGAAAGGGAAATGCAACATTGAAACCAGTAGAATTTTGTTCTGAATAAGCAAGGATTGTGCTTGCAGCTGTCTTAAGTTGCCAACAGAATAGTTTTCTACCTTCAATGCTGGGGGGAAAACGCCACAACCCACATCTTTACGCAGAGGTCTATGTTTACTTTATACAACACACTCTTATTTTATTTAATAAAAGTTTTAGGAAAATACACAGCATTGGGGTTATTGATATATGTTTAGAAAGGAAAGTACTATAGAAAAAGTGCTATAGGCCACCCTTCCTGGCTTCCTGCCATATCTCCTTCCTTCCTTCTGTTATGTTTCTGGCAGCCTCCCTACACGTGTTTATTTAAATTAGCAATAAGCAATTCAAACTCAATCTTGGCTTCCATTGATAAAAAGCAAAAGGTTCACTGGAATCTCAGTGAAAAGGTATCACACATTATTTTCTAACTGCAAGTGGTATGAAGGTGTATAGATATATAGATATTCTTTCCAGTTCTTCTGCCCCCTTGCAAACCATTGGGATACAAAGATGGGAAGTATATTATGTACATATCTGTTGTTCTTGTCTTGCCTTTCATGCTCTTTTAACAGCATGAGCCAGGGTATAGCTTAAATTGAGAGTACTAAATCACTACCCAAGTGTCCTTATCAATCTCTACTATGTACTTGTTTGGAGCTGTTCTTTGCTTTAGTGCGCACAGTAGCGGAGGTGAACCATGCAAGTCGTTTGTTTGTGCTGTAAAGATTCTGCTGTAGTTTAGGTAGTTGCCTTGTTTCCTTTGCATTGTTTTAATTGTCTGAACTAGTCAGCATGCCTGAGAAAAAAGCCTCTTTCCTGTAAGGGGAATAATCATTGCAGGATATCATCAGTTGTTTTTATACAACTTATATCCCACTTAGTTCCGTCCCCCCCCCCCCGAAGAAACTCAAAGTGGCAACAATAAAATATTCAGGCTTCTCATTTACACGCATTCAAGTCATGCACCACTGCGCATATGTGCAGTGCCAAAAACCCAGAAGTGGAGGAAGAAACTTGAAAAGCTTCAACAAAGCCCCATGGTACCTCCAGCTCATAAGGAGACTCTCCCCAGAACCCGAAAGGGGAGTCCTCTTCCGGCTGCAGGAAGGTTCATTTCACTTACGTGCGCAGGGGGCCAAAACATAACCCCTGCATCAATGGGGAGTTGCCTGTACATACACTGTAATCAGATCAGCAAAACACACTAAACTACCACCAGAAAATACCAACATCAGAAAATAACCCAGCAACCATGCCCCCTCGCCCAAAACAAAGTGAAGGCACAGAGAAAGCAAAACAGCCTTAACATACTCATAATGAGGAGATAACATGTTTTTTCATCTTAAATGCCTTCTTAACCAGATTTTGGTAAATACTTAAAGCCGTGTAGTGCTGGGGGGCTTGATCAATCTCCACTGAAAGGGGTGGTTGTCACCACCAATCAGGTCTTACTCCATGTTGCTCGCCGCCGCTGAGCCACACGTGGCTGAGGAATCTGGACCAAGGTCGCAGATAATGAATGGATCATGCAGGAAAGAACACATAGAAGACAGGACCATTCTGTTCCTTTCCTTTCTAATGTGCCATGTCTTGAAGTCTAGACCAGTGTTTCTCAACCAGTGTGCCTCCAGATGTTTTGGGACTACAACTCCCATCATCCCTAGCTAGCAAGACCAGTGGTCAGGAATGATGGGAGTTGTAGTCCCAAAACATCTGGAGGCACACTGGTTGAGAAACACTGGTCTAGACTATGAGCAGAGCCTGCTTTCATATTCAACTGCCCCTAATAATTTTAGACACTTTATAAATGAACGATAACAACACCTTGTGGCTCTTCCTTGGCCCTTCCCTTCCATCGGTGGTTGTCTGCTGTCCATTGGGCTTGCATAAGGCTGCTGTAAGAGCTTGGCACTTAGAAAGAAGATGATGGAAAATGTCCACATGCCTGGCCAGCCCATGCAGGTAAGAGTCTGCAGTCTGATGGGGTGGCAGAGTGAAAAACCATTCCCAGAACCTTCTGCCTTGGTGGTCTCACTAACCCACACTTAGAATAATAATAATAATAATAATAATAATAATAATAATAATAATAATAATAATAATAATAATATAATAATAATAATATTTATACCCCGCCCATCTGGCTGGGTTTTCCCAGCCACTCTGGGCAGCTTCCAACAGAAAATAAAACATGTCAGAGAGAAGGTTTCTGAAAGGATGAATGAAATGCTTTTGGAGGCATTGGTTGCTTCGTTTTCAGTCACTTCTTATGTGAATGCTGCAAATATAAAACATTATGTTTTCTCAAGGATGGAGGATTCCAGCTCTTCTTTCATTGTAAAAATGCCCCTTGTAAACTAAAAATGTTTAGTTTGTTGCACATCTTGAATGAATTTACTAGTTTTCCATGATGCTATTGTTTTCCGTTTTGTGTGATTTCATAAATTGCAACATTTCCATTCCTATTCAACACAGCAATGGGCATTGTAAGAAAGGAAAGGAAAGGTAAAAAAAGAAAAGAAGTGTTGTTGGTTTTTTTTAATGTACCTATTTATCTACTTGCACTGAGGTGTTTTTGAACTGCTAGGTTGGCAGAAGCCAGGACAGAGCAACGGGAGCTCACCCCATTGCACGGATTCGAAGTGCCAACCCAAAGCATATGGGCTGTGGCAGACCAACTGAGGCCTTTTGAAGACTAATGTATTCAGAAGAAGTTAGGAACACTTCAAAAAGTTTAGAGCTGGGATGGAGAGCTTGAGGTCTCCCAGAGGTTGTTAGTCTCCCAAGTCCCATCAGCCCCAGCCAGCAAAGCCAATGGCCAGGCATGATGGGCATTGTAGTCCAACAACAATTGGGTGGCCAAAGGTTCTCAATCTCTGGTTTAGGACAGAAATGTTTTAGGAAACATGGAATCTAGATGGAAATTTGAAGAGGCCCCAATCTAAGACTTGCAGCATTTAGTCTTGCTCTAATACTGTTGGTATTCTTGCAGTACAAATAAGCTGCCTTTTCTCCCGCGATATTAAATAAATATTGCTATTGCATTTCCAGCTTTTCATACTGTATATGAAGCAAGAAGAATCACATCATTCTTGTGGTTATATTATTATTTAATTCTCCTCCTTTCTCCTTTTGTATTTTAATTAATTTGATAGTAAGGTTTCAGGCAAAGCCTTTTATGTTTTCTTAAAACTTTTTTTGTAGAGTACCTCATTCATTTTAGGTGCTTTTTTAAAAAACAAAACAAAAGGCCACGATAATAATTAAAAGGAGGGACTCGGCAGTAATCTACACCTAAAGGATATTCTGGGCCCTTTAAAACAGAGCAGCTTGTGATCTCTGATCTCTGGAATGGAGCAAGCGTTCTGAATACCTTGCGTCAAGCCCTGAACAAATAGCACAGAAACAGCAGTACTGTACTAAGTGAAATCTGACATCTCAGTGTTAGGGGAAAGGAATGCTCCTGTATGGCTTGATTGTTATCTACATCTTCAAGTGGGTTTATTAGCAATTTAATGGAATATTGGTTATTCAAGGGCAATAGTAGCTCCAGCTGAAATGTCCATTATACTCTCTTTTTCCCATGCACTTTGGAATGAGTAGAATGTGACAGCTGAGCTTTCAGCAAGCTTCATGAATTTTAAATACTTTTCATTGCAAAAAAGGGGGGGAAATGGGGCACATGGCGTGTGGTCAATGGCGAACTTGGAACTAGCAGTCAGTCTGGGTATTATGGGATATTGGGTGTCTCAAAGATAATGAATACTTCGTTTATGCAGGTGCATTCTTGGCCTACCGTGCAGGTCCAAGCAGAATAGATTGTGCTTCTCTCAGTCCAGCATCTAACAATTGACCATTTTGTAATTGTGAGCAGAAAAGTATTTAGAATGTTGCTTTCTCAGCATACTTGTCTAAGATTTACATTTTCTGTCATCGTCTCTATCCAACCAAACATTTTCTGGTATTTTGCAGCATGCTAATTATCGGCAAAAGTTTTCCATGCCTCCGCACCTTATTCCCGTATTTCATCATGTACATTCCGACCAGAATTCTCCCTTCCTTCCTCGTTAGGCCTCAGACTTTTTATATTTTTTCACTCTTGTTCTAAATAATATGGACATATAAAGCTGTAATCCATTAATGTAATAATCACACAGGCTAAAAATAGCACACACATATACTTAGTGACGATGTTGTTTAAAGAGCCCTTCACATGCCTGTTTTATAGCTCTTGCATTAAGCGCTTTTCAAATTAAAGGAACAGTCAAAAACTGTAGCATGTGGGCGTGGGGGCTGCTGATAGTGAAACTGATGTGGGGAGCAGTACTGTGAATCCTTAGAACTTTATGCTTAGGATTGGTTGAAGGAGAGAGATATGTCAATTAAACCAAGCACAACACCTGAATATTATGTGTTTACAAACATGCTTTGTTCATGGAAGCAACCCAGCCAGATGGCCTGGGTATAAATAATAAAGTGGTGGTGGTGGTGGTGAAGCAAACAGTTGAATACTCACATAGGAAAATTAAGTGTTTCACTTACAAAAGAGAAAGAAATTCAGATTTGGATGCATGCTGCAAGCTCATGTTTAGAGCTTGAAAACATAACTCACAGAGTTGCTTGAACATCTGTTTGACCTGGAGCAGTAAGGAATGGGCATCCCTGTGGAAAGCAGTGATGGGGCCTCAAAACCTAATACAGTCATACCTCGGGTTGTGTCTGCTCCGGGTTGCATTTTACCTGGTTGCTACTTTACTTCCGGGTTCCGCCGCATGCACAGAAGCGTTCTGCGTGCTTCGCACATGCGCAGAAGCACTCCATCGCGCTTTTGCGCATGCGTGAAAGTGCCACTCGGGTTGCGGACATTTCGGGGTGCAAACGGCACCCCAGAATGGATCGGGTCCGCAACCTGAGGTGCCACTGTACTAGCCTAAAGCCTTAACGATTGCCAGTACCGCTGGCTTGTTTGTTTCACCAATAATATCAGGTGTTTCTTTAGAGGTGGTGCTAATAGGCTTGTTCAGCATTGCCATTTGTTCTCAAAGAACAGGGTTTAGGGGACAGGGATGTATATATTTTAACATACTTCCCTGTAGTCTATAGAACGAAGTTCTGAACAAGGCATTCACAGTGGGAGAAATTCAGCCCCCACGGAATGACATTTCAGCTCCTGTGTTGGGTTAAGAAAAGAATACTTCTTTGCTGGCCATTTTCTAGAGTGTATGCAAAGACCAGCAGAACTATAGCTTTTTTTCTTTTCTTTTCTTTACATAGATCAGGCATAGGCAAACTCAGCCCTCCAGATGTTTTGGGACTACAGCTCCCACCATCCCTAGCTAACAGGACCAGTGGTCAGGGATGATGGGAGTTGTAGTCCCAAAACATCTGGAGGGCCGAGTTTGCCTATGCCTGACACAGATCCAGACATTTGTTCAACGTTTTCAGCTTCAAGCCAATTTTATAAAATATTGTACGCTATTTGCATCAGGCAGCTAAGAAAATAAAGGATTCGTCTCCCTGTTTCTTTTCCCTCCCTCCATTCTGCTCATCAATGTGTCGTTTCTGTTCTCATTTTGAAAACATTTGTTTTGTTGCCAGAGTTGAGATAACCGAGTGCCAATAAATAACTTTTTAAGAAATGGCTTTCATTTAAAGCACATTGGCACAAATGTGGAAGGGATAGATATTTTGCATATAGCAGCTGAGGCAGTTGATGAACTGCATCTATGTAAAGACTAATGAGTTCCATTTTAAAGTGGAGGGGCCAAGGAAATAGGCTTCTTATAAATGCCATCAAACACATTTAATATCCTTTTTCTTCAAACGTAGCTCAGCTGGCTTAAGCCCAGAGTCTCTCGACCAGATTTATTATGGATTAGATACATTCCATCTCACAACAGGAATGTGCTTATTTGGGGTGGGGGGGTCACAGCACAGAGCAATAAAGGCTTAAGCATTCAGCCACTTGATATATTAACGGGTAGCAGTTATTATAAAAGCCTTCTGTTGTGTGCTCATAACTTAAAATTGAGTCTACATGCAGCTTTCTTTTAAAAAGGGCATCTTCTTCTGTAAGCAAACATACGACTTGCTTTCTAGGGCGAGCTTAAAAACACAGTTGTGAACTTCCAACATAATAAAATTTAGCGGACATCAGAACACCACTGGAGAGCACCTGATGTTCGGAGCTTCTGATATTATAAGCCCATTCCCCACTGCACCAACCACCCAATTCCTCAAGCAGTTTAGTGACTCTTTTTACATTAAAAAAATAAATAAGAGGGTTGGACTTCCCTTCCAACTCTACAGTTCTATGATTATAGGCTTCTAAGGAAGGATAAATTGACTTAAGGGCTTCAATATTGGATCTGGGCACAGGGGGGCCTAAGTTAAGTTCAGGCTCAGTTAAAGGGCTCAGGTTCAATGCCTTCCTGGTCATACTCCGTTCTGTCTGTGACACTCCTGGAATCTGAGGTCGTGAAGGTTTTCCTGTTGAAATCTTCTCCCCCCCACCCCGGAGCTGCTAATAGTCCACTGCAGGCAGTTTGGTGGGGGGAGAAGTATAATGGGGTTACATTATGCCCATTAGCAATTGGGGGTGGTCATTTTGAGCAGAAAGCAGTGATTCAGGGAGAAAATAATAAACCTTCATTGTGCTCTCATATCTATCTATCTATCTATCTATCTATCTATCTATCTATCTATCATCTATATCTATATCTATATATCTGGTCGCAGTTATTCAGTGTTGTACCTAGCTTTCACCCAGGGAGGGAAAGAGAGATTTTAAAGTTTGAAAGGTTCATAATATTATTAATGGGCATTGAACTCAGGTCAAGGCTTCAGGGTTTTTAAAAATGAACTCACTGTTTTCTACCACTGCACTCATTTTTTAAGTCTGGTTCATATTGATTCAATATTTAAGCTTTGACACTTGCAGGCGAATAGATTTTTTTAAAAAAATTATGACCTAGTTTATGAGTTGTCTCACTACTTAAATTCATCTGTTTCATCTGTCCTGTACCATGAGGTTAAACGAATATCCACTTAATCTCAGCCAATTCACTTGGTATTGCTATGACATCACAGGCAGCGGAGACATTTGCTTTCTCCTATTCACATAATTATTTTGCTCACTTTTTCTCAATTGCCATGCCAGAAGTTTTCCTGGTTTATTAGCATTTTCAAAAAAATAATAATTGTGTTTTGTTTTCTTAATTTTCCATGCTATTTCTTCACTAATTAAAACTTTCCTAATAACACCAATCACCGGTGTGATTATGCCAGATTGAAAGTTGGTTCTCTAAACTTGGCTTTTAAAGTATATCACAGACATCCCCAAACTGCGGCCCTCCAGATGTTTTGGCCTACAACTCCCATGATCCCTAGCTAACGGGACCAGTGGTCTGGGAAGATGGGAATTGTAGTCCAAAACATCTGGAGGGCCGAAGTTTGGGGATGCCTGGTATATCACCTTTAAATAAATTTCCGGACATCTCTTTTCAGTTTGATTTGTGGATGTTCCAGTACAGCAGATACAAAGCCGAACAATATTCATGGTTAAGAACTGTGCCTAGGGCTGCAGCCTTTAAATGAAATTCTAAAATGTGTCCTTTTCCAAACAGGTTGAAGTAATGAAGAGAGCGCTTGAAAGCCTTAACCTGAACATTGTAGAGATGACAGATGAACATGCAACTCTAGATGGAGGAGATGTTTTATTTACAGGTACAGTAAAATAAAATTTTTGCCACTTAATGTTTCGGCTGCACAGGCAGCTTGATGGCAAGGTACTGATTTTTAAAATACCATTTCCAGTTTCTCCTTACATTTTCATTAGTTAATTTGCTTGTCCAACAGTAACATGAGACTTTGAACACGGGAAATAATTTCCTAATGCAATAAATTTCCTGACATCAGAATAGCAAGCGAATTAGGAGAAGTAAACTAAGTTTGTTGTTGTTGTTTATTTCATTTCTATCCCACCCTTCCTCCCAAAGGGGCCTGAGATGGCAAAGCAGCAAGACAACACAATTACAAACAAAACAAGAGCATTAATAATATCTAAAAACAATGTAAAAGTGCTATCAACAGGAGTTGCTCATATCACACAGGTGCCCTGAGTTTGTGTGTGTGTTTATTAGCCTGCTTTATTTCATAGGTTGTTTGGGGAAAATAATGTTAGCTTAAAAGCCTTGCGGGGGTGAACATTTTGGCTCCCGAACTCTGCAAACCTGGAAGAGATTGTTCTAGTTTGCGAATGTTCTTTGGAACCCAAACATCCGCCGTGACTTCCGATTGGCTGCAGCAGCATCCTGCAGCCAATCGGAAGCCACACCTTGGTTCCCAAACGTTTTGGAAGTTGAATGGACTTCTGGAATGGATTCCGTTCGACTTCCGAGGTACAACTGTATTAAGATTGCGTCAAAGGTCAGTTATCCAGGTCCGCTGCTCTTTCTCATTGCCGTTGCTGCTTGTTCACCTGCCCTTTTTGAGCTAGTGAGCAGCGAGATGGTGAACAAAGAAGGAATGGGAAGCCCCAGATACCTTGCTCTCTCTCTCAGTTGCTGTCTCTGGGAGTTTATGCTGATTGTGCACAGAGGGAGAGTCAAGTGAATGGGCAGCAAAAGTGATGGGGGAAAAGCTGGCTTCACTCTGAGATGAGTAGCTCATTGAGATGATCGTGCCCATACAACTTAGGTGCAGCACGGATTACTGTGCTGATCTCAAAAGGACAGGAGACCAGGTAAGAACAATAGTACTTTTCCAAGGGTCCAGTGTCTATTTCTATGTATGTATAAGCCTTCTGGCTTTTTGGAGTAGTTATCTATCTGAAGTAGTTTTGTCTATCTGAAGGAGGTGATGATGTTATACTTGTAAGTTACTATTTCTTAAAAAATTAAAACTATAATTAAACTTGATGTTGCAAATATTCAAAGGACATTTCTTTGGTCAGTTTACTTATTCAAATGCTGTTAACTTCGACAAGATTGGACAAAAACAGTAGATTATCTTATTGCATATCAATCATGCCTGTTAATATTTTCTTTTCTCAGGCAGGGAATTTTTTGTTGGTCTTTCAAAGCGGACCAATCGACGTGGTGCAGAAATTCTGGCAGACACCTTTAAGGTTAGCAGAGTTGCAGATTGACCTTCAGAAGGGGGATCCAGTGAGTGGTAAAGTTTTGCATACTGGGTAAAAGGAAGGAGCCAAGAAATATGCCAGTACTGAGGCATCTTCTGTGGAGAATTCAAGGCATTAACACAGTGCAAGGACTAAATACAAATGAGAGAGATTACTACAGCTCTATGCTGTAATATTAAATAAGTATTTTGTATAATATACAGTACACTTATTTTGTGATAATTTACATATTTAAATACTCACAAGTACTGGAATACAATTTCTTGCATGGGTGGTGGTGAAAGTTGTAAATTGCAGATCGATGTGGAAATGGGATGGGAGGAGGCTTAGGAATAAACACATGGAAAAATTAACATGGACTGGGAATAAACTGATCCATCCTATCCCTACACATGAAACAGTTCTATTAGTGGTGCTAAGCAGATCCAATGCAGAGCAGGGGTGGAGATACCTGCAACCCCCATGATGTCATTATGTTAACTCCCATCCGCTCTAGCCAGTATGACCAATGATCATGGATGATTGGAGCAGCCAATAATATTATTATTATTATTTATACCCCACCCATCTGGCTGGGTTTCCCTAGCCACTCTGGGCGGCTTCCATCAGAATATTAAAATACAATGATTCATCCAGTATTAAAAGCTTCCCTAAACAGGGCTGCCTTCAGATGTTTTCTAAAAGTCCGATAGTTGTTTATTTCTTTGACATCTGATGGGAGGGCGTTCCACAGGGTGGGCGCCACTATCTAGCCTAGATGGGAGACTTCTAAGGAGCCATACATCAGATGCTCAAGCTCTTTGGAGGAAGAAAATAATAATAATAATAATAATAATAATAATAATAATAATAATAATAATATATTATTTATACCCCGCCCATCTTGCTGAGTCTCCCCAGCCACTCTGGGCGGCTCCCAATTGAATGGAGTAAAGTGTAATAAATCAATAATTTCTGAAATCATAATTGAAATATTATTTTGAACATTATTTCCCATCCAAACCACATTCTAAGAATGGCAATCCGCTGGCTTCAACATAACCTACTTCCGTGGACAGTATTCAGGAGAAGGATGCTTGTTACTAGGAAACAGTTGTGTCCTTTTTATGCTCTTAGCCACTCAACATTTCTTTTTTAGAGGCTCTTGACTCTACATATATCTTCAAGGCACACAAATTCATGAATGCACTGGGGGTGGGGGGAAATGCAATTTATAATTGTGTTAGTTTATGAGATTACCAGTCTAACGCATTTCCCTTGCAAATGCCTAATTTCTATACAGGATTATGCCGTTTCTACAGTCCCTGTTTCTGACTCCTTGCATCTGAAGAGTTTCTGCAGTATGGCTGGGCCAAACCTCATTGCTATTGGTTCAAGTGAAGCTGCACAGAAAGCCCTCAAGGTAAAGCATGCTAAAAAATAGCCTGTGCTTAAAAAACATTGCTTTTAAACTCAGTGTTTCCTTATAGACTCCGTGTAAGAGGGAATCCAGCCTGTGCAAGCTGCAAGCATCAACAGCCTCAGCAACTTCAAAATGAAGAACCGTTTCAGCTGTGCTATTAAATACATCTTTGTTATTCAGTAACCAGGTTTTTCACTTTAAAAAAGTGCCAGTAACATCAGCTTGTGGGGTTGATAGTTTTGGGGATAACAGCAGATGTGCAGGGGGAAATTAACACTTCCCTCTCACTTACCTTCCAAGTCCCAGACTGCAGAATCCGGGACCGGCAGCCGTGTGACACCGGAAGTTGCGTCGACGTAACTTCTGGTGTCACTTTGCCCTTCTATGGGCACCAAAAATGGCCGCTGCCGGCTTCAAAAGTAGCTTCTACGCATGACCGGAAGTGCGTCGACGCGACTTCTGGTGTCGTCGGCGGCCATTTTTTGTGCCCATAGAAGGGCGAATCAGAAAGAAAAAAAATGGCCGCCGGCAGGAGAAAATGACAGAGAAAAACAGGAGACGAAGTGATACGGGGGACCACTGGGAAAAGGTAAGCAAAAACGGGGGTTTCCCGGTGAAAACGGGGTACTTGGCAGCTATGCTCTCTTGCTGTGGTCCTGCAGAGAACCCCCTCCCCCCCGGAAGCTGTCATTTACAGTGGACCCTCCAGATACAAACTTAATTCGTTCTGGGGGTCCTTTCATACCCCAAAAAGTCTGCAACATGAGGTGCCGCTTCTGCGCACGCGCGTGGCGCCATAGAGCACTTCTGTGCATTCGCACACAGCGAAACCCGGAAGTGTATACACTTCCAGGTTTGCCGCGTTTGCAACCCAAAAGTTACATTACCCAAAGGAAACGTAACCTGAGGGTCCACTCACTGTACTTGGAGTAAAATAAGCAGAATGTATTTTGAGAGAGGGGAGCAACGGGAAACTGGAGAGCTGAATGAAATGGAGTATCCTGAAATAGGCATTGCTCGCTGGCTAGAACACTGGAGAAACCTTCTGCACTGCAGCATTTTGTTATTACAGGTCCCACTTGTGTTAGAGATGTAGCAGAAACCAGAAGTGAAGGAAGCAGCGTTTTAAAAAGGAAATAGCAGCTAGGCATGCTTATTGTTCCGTACTCCCCTGCTCATCATTCTTCCCAGTCACTGCATACGTTGCAGGCCGCCATTGTGTTCAATTATAATATCTGAACCCAGGCCAAAATGCACATGCTAAAGTAGTCATCAGGTTTTGGGGGTGGGGGGAGGGGTGCTGCTATGATTTTTGAGAGCAAGCAGGTAGGAATGTTGGCATCCTTGTCAGAAACCTTCGGATCCTTGCTATTATTCAAGTAAATTAACTAGCCTGTTTATGGGGTATGTTGTATCTATCGTCTGGCCTTAGTGCGTTTTGCTCAGCGGTACAAGCGGTATTGGTTGCAAGCCACCCCCCACTATCACGGAGTATATATTACTCAGAATAGGACTGGAATGTGGCTTCTATTCCTTATCAGAATAGCAGTGGCATCTCATTCCAAACTCCTGTGAGCTCTTGTCCGCTGGGGACCTGTTCAGCAAAAGAGTGTAAGGGAAGCTGGAGAGAAAGCCCAAAGAAAGATGGTGACTCTTGTTTGGATCTTTGCCATCACTTTAACTTGATTTAGGTGCCTCGTATGCTGAGTGTGTGTGAGAGAAAGAGAGATAGTGTTACTGAACCAGCATTAGAACGGCTTCCCTGAAGGCAGCTTGGTATTCTGCACTTTGAGCTGCCATCACTTGAATCCAGCCAACACCAAGAATACCAAGGGACAGATAAATCATACATTCATGGTTCCAGTGCATACATTCTGAGCCCTCTGGTACTGAGGTGTGAGCTTGGAGGAGGGGGGTTGTGTACAAAAACTTGCATAGGTAGTAAAAGGCTGAGCATTTCCGGAGTTATTGTTACGCCCGACCTGTTTTTTGAAAATACATGGCTTGAAATATTTCCTCTGGTTGAGCATGCCCTCATATAATTACTGATCTTTTGTTTTGGCAGATGCCCGCTGTCTGTTAGGCTAGGGTTAGTAGCCTACTTAAAAAATATAACTGTTGTTGCTGAGGGAGTTGTAAATGTTATGTTTATCTCTTGGTTTAGGAAATGTGGTAAGTAAGGGTGATTTGCCCCTCCCCAACGAAAAACCACACATTTGTCTGTGTTAACTGGAAGAAGAAAGGTAAAGGGACCCCTGACCAGTAGTTCCAGCCGCAAACGACTCTGGGGTTGCGGTGCTCATCTCGCTTTACTGGCCGAGGGAGCCAGCGTACAGCTTCCGGGTCATGTGGCCAGCATGACTAAAACTGGAAGAAACTGTTATTTTAATTAAATTTCTTCAAAATGTCATCGATTTTTATGTACGGAAAGACTTATTTTAAGCAGTTTATCTGTTAAAGTGCAAAATAACCAATTGACTCTGGAAACCCTGTAGCTGATTGACAGTTCTAGAGCATGCATATTCTCAAATTCATGATTTGACTTCCACTGCCCCCATCCACAAGCTTTAATTTCTGTCGGAATACCTCTGTCCTAGACAAAAACCTTTTAAATTAGCAAATTAAGCCAGACAGAGTACCCAAAAGAAGATGGATTTTTAAAATAAAAAAATCTGGCTGCGCTTCTCGTTGTTGTTCCTTATCAGGAGTGACACATGAAAGTCATTTCAAAGTCAATGTTCTTCAGTGTAGAAAGTTCATCCCACCCTACTGAAAGAGCAAGTTTACTATGATACCTGCGTGGCTAGCTTGCTATATTTAAAGTTGCAAAAACTGGTATCAAAGCAGAGGAAGATTGGAATTGAGTCGTGCATCAGTGTAAGTCAGAAGCCATGCACACTGCACAGTGAGGTTAACTGGTGATGTCAGGCTAAAGGAAGGAGATTTTGAGATAGGCAGGACTCCTATCAAAAGCAGGCAATTTCTAGGGCAGGTGCTTAATGGAACTTGGAAAGAACAGGAAATCTTCACTGTGCAAGAATTCAACAATTGGCCTTCTGTGGTCGTTTGGCCTGCTTTGGATCAGCAAATCTGTTGAGCTGGGGAGACTTCTTATTTATTAAAGCTAAATAAATTAAAAGGCTTCCTTCCAGTAGCACCTTAGAGACCAACTAAGTTTGTCAATGGTATGAGCTTTCGTGTACATGCACACAAAAGCTCATACCAATGACAAACTTAGTTGGTCTCTAAGGTGCTACTGGAAGGAAGCTTTTTAATTTTGTTTCATCTACGTCAGACCAACACGGCTACCTACCTGTAACTAAATTAAAAAGTGTTCACTCTGGGTCGGACTAGCCAATGGAGGCTTCACCTGAAACACAAATAGCAGGAATTTTTGTTTTGTCCAAACCATAGAAGAGAGAATGAGTGTGCCAAAGGTGGTTCAGGCTTCCCTGTGACCACTATTTTACATAACAAAAAACACACACCTTCGTTGTATTCACATAATTAACATCAGGACAACTGAGATGTTACTAGCGGTGCTTTTGAGATTTTCCTTCTGATTGTTGTGCTCTTTTAGAACAAAATGTTCCAGGACCAAAAAAAAAAACCCAAAACTGGGTTCTCCAGAATCTGTGCGCAGTGAGTCCTGACTAGGAAGGCAAATGCAAAAAGGTGCTTGGAACCTGTGCTTCTTTGAGAAATTTCATTGCCGAAACTTCTGGGTTCAGCTTTCCTAACGAACTGCGAACGCTGCTGTTGTAAAGCAAAAAATGCAAACTGAAGTGGATACCCTTTGGGGAGTACTGAACTCAAATACCCATGAGAGAAGCAAGTAAGATGAAGATGAAAATATAGCCTAATTACTGCACTCCCTGTCATGATAGGGGGAAAGAATAACAGGAATATCCCAGGGCATGAAGAAGCCTAGGCTTAAATTTGCAATCATCAGGGTGATGTCACAGCCAGATTTCTGACACTAGATCCCTTTGTAGAATTCCCCCATTGTAGCCTGAGTAGGTTCTGTTTTTCTTTTGCTGTTTTTGATGTACAGCAGAGCAGAAGCTGTACCCAACAGGCTTGAATAATCGCTCTTTTCAGTGAAATGAAGTTTGGTCCTAAGGATGCAAAGGTTTCACTGCAGTTCAGCCTGTAGCTGAAATCGGATCTACTACTTAGAGCTCCATCTAGTGACTTCCCAGCAAGATCCAGAGGGTTTCCCCCTCGTTTTCTCTGTTTGAAAACAGAAGAGAAAAATTGTTTCTATTAAGATGAGCAGATGCTGCTGGGGGCATCTAACTGAATAAGGCTATTGTGAATGGCTCTTGTTTTGCTTTTTCCTCCTGTTTATAATTGCTGAGGTTTTCTGTAGCTCAGATTGTTTGTGGTTGTTTGTTTGAAATGTTTTTACCCCCCAGATTCCTTGATGTGCTGGTTTAATGACATGGGTTGTGATGGTAAAAGAGAAAACTGAAGACTTGAGGAGGTATAGTATAGAGCAGGCACTTCCAAACTCTGCTCTCCAGCTGTTTTGGGACTACAACTCCCATCATCCCCAGCTAACAGGACCAGTGATCAAGGATGATGGGAACTGTAGTCCCAAAACAGCTGGAGGGCCGAGTTTGGGGGTGGCTGGTATAGAATCGACTACCTTATTTAAGGTATAGAAGAGGAATGTGGGACATGTGGTCCTGCAGATGTTGCTGGACTCCAGTAAGCCTCCACCAGCATAACCAGTGGTCAGGTACGACAGGAGATGTAGTCTAGCAACATCTGAATGGTCATAGGTTCCCCAATCCTGGTGTAGTAAGTCCCTTTAAGATTTATTAGGCTGCAATCCTGTGGAAAGGTATAAGTGCCACTGAATGCGTTGGGACTTATTTCTGACTGATCATGCATAGGGTGGTGCTGCTAGTCTTAGTTTAATATTCATCTTGATTGATGCAGGTTGTTGGTAGAACTAGTAGTTCTTCCTCTTCTGGATGGGATCCAAAACGAAGACCCAAAGTCAAGAGAGAGAAGATATAAACGTTAAGGGCTGGCCCTACCATTGGGCAGAGTGAAGCAGCTGCTTCAGGTGGCAGGTGCTGGGGGCAGGGGGGCCACAATGAAGTACAGTACCAGAGGACAGAGTAAAAAAAAATAGGGATGGCATGTTGTCTGTTGCCTCAGACAGCAAAATGGCATGGTCCGGCCCTGATAAATATCCATGCCTTCCAACATCTACAGAGTCTTTAATAGGAGCAGTAAGTAAAGGTCTTTTGTCCAAGATTTATTCTAGTGGCTAATGCTGGTTGTTAAGAAAGAAAGAAAAAAATGAGGTAACTTGCACTCGCTTCCTAAATCCTCTTCCAGTAGGCCAGTAGTGCTTCTGACTTCCAACAGGAACTTTAGCTCTGAGAAGTCTGGAGCATGCTCCGTGTAACTTAGATTTCCACGTCAGCCAATAGATATCTATCTAAGCATTATGCTTTAAATGGCCCCACTATCCTGTGTTTTGTTTCTCGAGTCACTTTTTAGCAGCCCTTAGAGTCCTGCTGAGGCAATACTTGAACGGATGCCTGTTTCTGATGTAATTCAGTTAAAGTTTCATTAGCCCTGGGGACGCAGGCTAGACAAAATCACCACTAGGAATTACTGGAAGAACAAAAACCCACTTTATTCCTATTATGCTCTCCTTCTCATCCCTTCCTTCAAATGTAAATCCCAAGATTCTGCTTGTTTACTTAGCTGGCTGGGCAAACATGAATGTCCAGCTACCAGGCTCTGTCTAATCCTCTAGAGCTTGTATCAACTTTACCAGGCAATGTACTTCTGTGCTGCTTGCCGTAGGTGGACAGAGGCTCTGACTTATTCAATATTGAGTCCGCTAACTAAAGAAGCCTCTCTTGTGCTTCAAGCCATCTGTCATTTTCAGGCACTTCAGAGCTTTCCCCTTAGTTCCAAAAGGCTTTTGTATATGACAATCTGTATTCCCATTCAGGCTTAAGTACTATTGCATATGCGCCAGCAAAAAAACCAAACAAAACTTGTGCATATTTTCTGGAATATTATATACTAGTTATTTTCCAGTTCACTAACTGCTGAGTTTACAGAGAAATGAAGAGATAACATGCTTTACACTTGAGGCTTCTGGCTGGTGCTGATCACTGTGTGCCACTGAATTGTTCTCCTCTTCATTGGGTTGGGTTCTTGGTGCAGATGTATATTGGACAGAACTTAGTGTGTTCTGGGAGCTGGGAGAGAGGGAGATGGAGGGAGGGTCTGCAAGGGGCACAGGTAGCCACAGGTTTGGTGGAACTGCAGCAACTTGCAAATTTCTCTAGCATCTAAAACCCTATCTGAGGGTATTAGAATGGAGCAAATAGGTAGAGCCATATAACATTTCCTGGGTAGATTCTGTGAGGACTGCTACACAGAGATCTAAACAGGGGTTGGCTAATAATAATAATAATAATAATAATAATAATAATAATAATAATATTTGTACCCCACCATTGGACTAAGTTGCCCCTGCCACTCTGGGCAGTTTCCAGCATATACAAAAACATAATAAAACATTAAATATAAAAAACTTCCCAATACGGGGCTGCCTTCAGATGTCTTCTAAAGGTTATACTGTATAGCTACTCATCTCCTTGACATCTGATGGGAGGTGTTCCACAAAGTGGATGCCACTACTGAGAAAGCCCTCTGCCCGTAACCTCACTTCTCGCAGGGAGGGAACCACCAGAAGGCCCTCGGAGCGGGACCTCTGTGTCTGGACTGAGTGATGGGGGTGGAGATGCTCCTTCAGGTATACTGGGCTGAACTTGCCATTTAGGGCTTCAAAGGTCAGCACCAACACTTTGACTTGTGCTCTGAAATGTTTGGAAATGCTGCTCCAAAAGGCATGTGGTGAAAATGCTTTCCATCCTGGGTTTCGTATAAATTCCCAACATATTGCTGTGTTAATTTTGGAAGTAATGGTAGTTTTCTACTACTTCAGCATAGTGGATGCTGATCATTCTTAATTGCATAGCTGTAGTTGACACATTACTCTCCTAGTGAAACATTTGTCATGGGATTTCAAAGTAATTCAAATAACACTAATTAGCTGCAAGTATATCTGTAAAGAGCAAATTAGCACAATTTCTCAAGAGCATTCTGACTGCAGGAGAGAGCTCACAGCAGCCATTTCAGAATTTTACCAACGCCAATTGAGTAAGAGCCCAACAACCCGAGACACCGAGAGCTGTATCCAATGTTAGTCCTGCTGAGAGTAGACCTATTGAAATGAGTGAACCTAAGGTAGTCATGTTCATTAACTTTCGTGGGTCTCCTTGTAGGACTAGCATTGGGTATAACCACAAAGAATCAAGGATGGCACAATGTGTCCTTGTCTACATATAGGTATCCAAGACATCCACGCTGATGGAATACACACAGGTATGTTTAACCAAGAGTCACAGTGTACCCTGACTTGAGGTTTGCTTTTCTAAGAAGGGCAATTAGGTGCAAGATAACAAGCCAAAGTTCAGTGCAAGTGTGGTAAACTACTGGCACTCATGCATAATTAGGCTCTCTAGGCTTCTCCCACCTGGCTTCCAAGACCAAGCTGCACCTTTTCTGAGAACCTGCTAAAACGCAACACAGTATCTCATGGCCCTGAATCTTCTGCCCTTCTTGGGCCCACGGATCAGTTCACCTGCTCCACATCTCCTGGGGCTCTTGGAGAACTGTCAGCCATTTGTCTTCCACCCCTCAAATTCTCAGGTTTGATCTCCTGGTCTCTACTACTGTGTTCCTCCAGCTTTATTTTATTATTCAAATGAAGTTATTCTAGGTTTTTTGTTTAAGTCGTTCTCCTGCCAGGTTAACCTTCTCCACTATTTTGGTGGTGTTGCTTTTCACTGAATCCACACGCTCGCTCAGATCATCTAGCTTGTTGTCTAGCATTGTCACCCAGCAATCTTTTAAGTTCCTCTTTAAAGGATGAATGTTGTTGCAATAACTCCTCCTTCACTGAATTAGTCAGCGTTGCCAATGTTATCGGGGTTTCCTTGGAAAGAGATAAACTCCCTGTTTAGGAAATGTCTTTGGGGGTTCAAATGTACCGAGAATATCGTTGCAGAAAATGCAATTGCACATTAAGGAAGGCGGATTTGGAATTCCAAATCTGGAATTTATACCACCATGCTTATGTATTGGCAATTATCGGACATTGGAGACCTGCTGGTGGTCTTAATCTCCCGAGTTGGGCAACCCTAGAGCATACATATACAGTGAATGCTTGGGTTGCGAACGTGATCCGTGCGGGAGGCATGTTTGCAACCCGCAGCGTTCGCAGCCCGCAGCTGCGCGTCTGACAATTCAGCATGCGCACAGCACTGAAACCTGGAAGTACTGTAACCCATTTCTGGTACTTCCAGGTTTGGCGTGGAGCGCAACCCGAAAAGACCAACCTGAAGTGGCTGTAACCCGAGGTATGTCCGTACTGGTATAACACTTTTGGTTGGTTAGAATAAAAGTATTTGAAAGTTCCAACAACTCCTGAAACAATTAGGTCAGCTAATGAAGGCTGGTGCTGTTTTCAGGGCCTGCAACATTCCTAGAACCTTCAGCTTTTAAAGTATCCTGAAACCTCATATTATCAGTTCTGCCTTTCCCCACTATTCTACTGCAAGCATGGAGATATTATTTATTAAACTGCAGGTTACTTTAGGCAGGTTGCTCCCTCGCTACGCCAACACCTAGCAGGCACTGAAGCGCTGTGCCCTTATACATTTTTTGAAACATTTTTTTTCCAGATTTCTCTCTCATTTTTGCTGCTGTTGCATAATAAACTAGGCGAATCTGTGATTGCGAAAGAGTTTAGCTAACCACAGAAATGCTGAGAGTACAGCAATTAACCATAGCAAAGAAACGTCAGCAGAGAAATTAAGCTACTAAACGAATGTGTGTTAAAAGTTTGGGAGTCTTCTAATCATGTACCTCTGGCCACCCGGAGCTTGCCAGCTCTTGTGACTGGGGAAGCTGTCCGCTTGGCTTACGTAAATAGGATCTTGGCTTCCCTTGTTATTGTTATTGTTTGCTTTCCTTTGCTTTTCTGAGGACCAACTTCCCTTCTCTTCCCCTGCTCGTGTTCCAAAAGACAGGATGTTCATTCTCCAAAATTTCTTGAATGCAACAGCAGTTTGAGCCATTTCCTGGACATGTTTTTTGCTTTCTGCAGGAGTTCCTAGCAATGGCTGAAGCTATGCACCCAGTACCGCCTTGTTTCAAGGTTGTATCAGAAGAGGCAGCAGAGCAGCTCAGGGACACATGTCAAGAGTAGTGCAAATCTACACCAGAGTGCAGTTCCAGCACCTCTCAGGTTGGCGACATTGTGGGCCAGCACTCCATCCCCCCACCCACCCACCCACTTCTTGCCTTTACATACCTCTGAGAAGCCCCAAATGAACATTTCAAGTCAAAATAGAAGCCGGCCAGTGTGTTCTTTAATATCTATTACTCCACCTAGCTGCTAGCAACCCCTAGCTGTATTGGTAAAGCTACAGATCGGGGCCAATTTGTATTTCCTTTTCTTCAACCCGTCTCCCATGTAGAGGCGGCAGGCTTTAAGCTCTTCGGCCAGGCCTCCACCCACAAATGCCCATGTGCACGTTTGTGTGAGGGCCCTTCTGAGCTGCTCTAGCCATCCACCTGAATCTCAGAGAACGGATGAGGAGGGAGCACATTTATTCGACCTACACCAGAATCAGGGGCGACCGCCCAAACCAGCTAGGGAGACAGCTTGCTGTTGTTTTTAACACCTCTGTGGGCGGTGAACGCAGCTGTTGTCAAACCGGCATCTGTTCCAGGGCTGCCCCAAGTCACCTGGCAACTTACTGTAACAACTTCATGGTGAGTTCCTGCACCTATTTTCTTGGGGGGTGGGGGAGCAGTGGTGGTGGTGAGGTGTACTAAAGAGAGAGTGCCTTGTGGCTGCATGTGTGCATGCTGTAAATGTGTTTGTTGTGTGAAACATGCATGGTGCTGGTGTGAGTGTATATTTGCTGTATGTGTGATGAATGCACATGTGGGTGCGAGTGATGGAAGCCTGCCGGGAAAGGTTAGTCACCCACATAATAAGGCTTTCCCCATATCTACCACAAGTTAAGTAGGCTGTCCTGCATTCACTCTTTCCCTGAACACCATCTGTTTAAAATAAGGTCTCCAGCAGTTGAAAGGAACACCAAACTAAATATGGGACGTCTCATTAAAAAAATAAATAATAATAACAGTGATTTGACTGGAATGGGGTTCGAGGCACAATGGAACAATGAGAGCTGGGATGACAGCATGTGAATGAAGAATACTCAGTCTGTTTAGGGTCTTTGCTAGGCACATTTAATTGCATTACTTGTTATCCTAGACTTCAGTTGGCAAAGTATGCCTTGTAAAACACAATTGGAAAAAATGAGATTGGGGGCTTTGGAAATTTCTTTGTTTGACATCAGGAAAGCGTGACTCAGGCTTTAGAGAATGCAGACCAAAAATTGCCCTGCACAGGAAGGACAGAATTCCCAGAAAAATTATGCATGAAGGAAATGCCAGGCTTTTAGTGTAGATGGCCATGCAAAGGTTTCTGGGCAGGAATCCAGATTCACACATACTGAATTTGTGACTGTTTTAATCTTTGTCAATGATGAAGTTTCCCCCTGTAGTACATCTTAAACACAGCACACACTGGAGAAATGGATGTTAATTTTTTTTAATAATACATACATTTGCAATGAATTAAATACTGTATGCTTGTATCATCTTATATTCAGAAGGCCTTTCTGCAGCAAAATCCAATCCATCACTACCATCTTTTAACTGCTAGCTGAAAGAGAGGTTTAGGAAGAGAGGGGTTTCATTTGCTCCAGGAAGACCTTTTGGTGCATTGTGGTGAAAACTGGTTTGCATCTAAATGATAAATGGAGCGGCTTCTTCCCATTAGTTTTGCACAGATGGTTCTTTCAGATATCTGCATGAATGTGCAATTTGCTGTGCTATCAATACATTGTAGAAGATGTCTCGTTTGGCGCACTTTGTAAGCAATACTGATACTGCTGAAATTTGAAAAAAATAAAGGTTCTGAATATGCATTTTCCCAGCTCACAGTTCGCAGATGTATTCCAAGAAGATCTCACTTGTCCTGAAATCCTTTGCCTACATGGAATTTAAATGAAAAGTATTACGGGTTTATGTGCCAAGTTTGTGCTTGGGAAGTCTACATTCATTAGGTTAGGCACTCAAGCCAGCAGCGATGTTGGTACATGTTCAGAAGTTAATTGCTTTGATCCTTATCTTGATGACACTCTGGTTTATAGACTAAAAAAATGGAAATGTAATTTACAGTACAGTACCTTGGCTCCAGTTGTGAGCAGTCAACTGCACCTGGAATTTCCAAGTTGGAAAAAGCCATGTATGCCTCAAGAGCATTCGTGTCCTGCATGCAGCCCAATCTTGGCAAATGATAGATGAGAAAGGAATAGATGCAGGTGGGCTTGTGTGCAGGTGGGCAGTATGGCTGAGGGAAACCTCTTGCCAAAGACCTTGCTGACTTTCCTGTCCCCCACACTTAATGGTGTTGAAGAACATGCATGCATCTTTGAAACTTTCTTGTATAAAGGGTCACATGCAAAAAGTATTCTGAGACTATATGAATATAAATATTAATAGCTATCAAACACACAGAGAGAGACAGAGCATTCTCCAATAATGCTTTTAATTGCTAGTTTGATTCCCAGTCAAGCTGATGGGAGTTGGCTCATTGCTGACTTCAAATGCAGAGCCATCCCTGAACC
Organism: Zootoca vivipara; assembly: GCF_965207765.1. Taxonomy (NCBI): domain Eukaryota; kingdom Metazoa; phylum Chordata; class Lepidosauria; order Squamata; family Lacertidae; genus Zootoca; species Zootoca vivipara. Next base: position 26,459,744 of record NC_142590.1, read on the forward strand.
ACATGGCTATTGCATAGACCTGTAGGTTGTCACATTAGAGACAAAACGCTGCTATTTAGTCATTCTAAAGTGTTTTGTCTCTTTCTCTTTCTATTGGCCCTATTTTCATCTAAGGAATGTCGGAGGGTATGGATGGAGAAATAATGTGATCTGGTATAAGTCAGATTCCATTGTCCCTATGTGATTCCTCAAATCACAGCTGTGGGCCCATCTTATACCCTCTTTTCAAATGTTAGTTACTTAGACCAGTGGTTTTCAACCAATGTGTCATGGCACCCTGGGCTGTCTTGAATGATGGTCAGGGCAACCCCGGCCTCTGCCCCTCTTTCCTTCCCTCCCTTCCTCTGATGTCCTCTTGCGTCTCTGCCTCCCCAAAGGCTTGCACAGCTGTTTGTTGCAACAGCCCTGCTACAAGCTCCCTAGGCAAATGGTGCCTCTGGGGCTGGCCAGGGGGTGCTGGTTGCCAGGAGCGGAGGTGGCCTCGGAGTAAGCAAGCAAGCAGGCGAGGGAGCCCAGCCAGCCAGTCCACCAGCCCTTGCTGTTGGGAATGGACAGAAAAGTCCCAGGCCCCTGTGAGGCAGTGTGAGGAGGCACCTCTCTTTGCGGCAGGGGGGCAGCTCAGAGACTATGGGCAGCAACAGTGGCTGCCCGGAGGACTCCTAAGGAGAGGGGAGAAGAGAGGAGGCTGAGGGAACACTCCACAAAGGAGGGTGTTTAAAAAAAGGGGGGGTGAGAGGCTGCCAGCTCTGCAAGCAAAGGGTGACATAACTGGGCTCCTGAGCTCCACAGGGGTGCCGAAAATAGAATGTAGTTGGGCAAGGGAGCCATGGACTGAAAAAAGTTGAAAACCTCTGACTTAGACTATTAAGGTAAATAAAAGAGCTTAAACTGGTTCATTTGATATTCTTCCACAGACACTATGTGCACAAACTATGGGATAGTATACAACACAAGCGATTGACTTTGCTGTTTCTATATTTGTGTTTGGTTCACATCTTTGGATTTGTAATCTACTGTGTTCTTTCCAAATGCCTTCTGTTATTCCAGAGTTTGGTCTTGGTTTAATTTGCTGTTTCACTTGGGGGTCTTGCATCTCTCAGAAAGTATTGCTCAGTAAAAGGTTACATGTTCCAAGGAGTCCTTGCATACTGTAAACAAAATCAAAAGGTGTTTGGTTTCTGTGCCTTCTGTTTAAATGATTGTTTGCAACTGACTCAAAATACATTCCTGAGAGCTGAGCAACTGCTTCCATAAAAAAGTACAATAGCAGGGATTTATCTCCCTTTTCCCTTCAAGAGTAAGGCACCCAATTTGTGTCAGATCATATCCAATCATAGGTTCTTTTTGCACTGATACCAGGAAAATGGTGCTACGATAAATTATATACCTTAAATGGAATCTAGACAGATTTACTATGAACAGTTCTAGCACAAACTGAATTAATTCTCAACCAAGGTAATCCAAATATTGTGCAAAGGAACAGTATTTGCAAACGAACTCATCCTCCTGCTACCTGTTTGATCTTGAGATTTATCTATTTGATTTGTGATAAATGCATATAAGAGCATGAATCTGCTGCAAGGATCATCTAGTTCAGGCATCCCCAAACTGCGGCCCTCCAGATGTTTTGGCCTACAACTCCCATGAGTCCTAGCTAACAGGACCAGTGGTCGGGGAAGATGGGAATTGTAGTCCAAAACATCTGGAGGGCCGAAGTTTAGGGATACCTGATCTAGTTCACTGTTCCCTATCCTATAGTGGTCAACCATATACTCCTGCTCCCTCTGTGCCAATCAAAAGTATTACTGCTTCTGCCGGCAATCTGAAGTGAAACAGTCCAGAATTTCTACCAGCTTAGTTTATCACTTCATTCTGAGTAACTGATATTGAGGATTGAAACTTCCATAGAGGGCATGTGCTATTGTCAACTGTAATCCTATACACGCTTACCTACTGGTAAATCTCACTGAACTCACCTGGTTTACTTCTGAGTAAACATGTACAGCAGACTTCCCCTGTAAATGCCATAGCTCTTTCCTAGAAACTGATGGAAACGCACAAGAGACAGTAGCAGGCTTTACTTTCAGAGACTTGCTTTAAGAAATCCTTCCGCCATCTTGGAAAGTATGCAGTCCTAAATTGCAGTCCTAAATTGTACAAATGGAATTCACTGTGACTTTGCTTGGTGCTAATACGTTTGGCACTTGGAAGTGCTTGGTATGCATTAGAAAACTCTCTGCAGCAGCAGTACCTTTGTGCAATTATTTCTTGTAACCCCCTCCCCCAGAAGAGCCCGTTCCCCGCCTTACAGCTGATGAAATCTTGCTCTAAAGGTCTCCACCTTAACTTTCCATAACAGACAATGCAGCAGATGAGTGACCACCGCTACGACAAGCTTACAGTTCCTGACGACGCTGCAGCAAACTGTATATATTTAAACATTCCTGGCAAAGGTCATATCTTGTTGCACCGAGCCCCTGAGGAATATCCAGAAAGTGCAAAGGTAAAAAAGCAAATAGAATAAAAGCTCCTTCTTATAAGGTGCCGATCAATGCTAAACTAATAGTGGCTGTGTAAGGGAAGGTGCGGAATGTTACTTTGGCCGTGCCTTCAAATACTAGCTATTTCCACTCTCCCTTGCACTGAAGTGCGTTAAAAAGGAAAAAAGGAGTGGAAAGGTGAAAGTTTTATGTGCATGGTGCTAGCAAAAAAAAATTAAGCAATGGGTCTTGTGCTGTGAATTCCAACAGCTTTTCTTAGCTGCTCCAGGTGATGGCACAAAGGTTGCCATTTTCAAGAATGTACCGTACCTGAGTGCAGAGCATTTTTGTCTCATTCATATGTGTTTGCATGACCTCAGCATAGGAGACCTGGTTACAGTTCCTGATCCTTAGCTGATCCTTCATAGCTCTTTTAAGTTTTCCATCATCTCTGCTTTGTAGAGGATTCAGAGTGCAGGTTTGGGATACTTGCTGCTACTGTAGTACTGTTTGGTTGAATCAGTTCTATAAGTGATTCCGACACATGCTGCAATTTTTAACCGCCTGATACGGTAGTTGTGCAGGTCTTTCCTTGGTTCGCGCCATTAGCACACTTGCATTTTTTGCTCTGATGAATCATTTCCCTGTATCCCCTTTCCAGTTTTAACAGTTTGTTGGACCGAGAGAGGTCTTTAACCAGGCATCCAGAAAGTGCTTGCCCAAAAGGAAGGCCTATTTCAGACTGAAATATGTGCTCCCAGTGTGATCTGGGAGCTGTAGACTGGTGTGTGTGTGTGTGTGTGTGTGTGTGTGTGTGTGTGTGTGTGTGAGAGAGAGAGAGAGAGAGAGAGAGAGAGAGAGAGAGAGAGAGAGAGAGAGAGAGAGAGAGAGAGATTTCCAAGTCAGAACGGGGGGGGGGGAGGCATAAGTAAATATGGAACCAAACCGTTTCTGTGAGAGTAAGAAATTCGCAAATGTAAACCTTTTCCCTCTTGTTTCTTTCTTTTTCCTAAATAGGTCTTTGAAAAACTGAAGGACCACATGTTGATCCCTATAGCGAACACAGAGCTTGAAAAAATAGATGGGTCGCTCACATGTTGTTCTGTCCTTATTAATAAAACTTCACAATTATGAGTTTACAGACTCCCTCCCTTGTAACTGGCAATAACGTACATGCTAGGCAGATGAATCTGTACCTACTTTTTATTGGTTCCCTTGACAATCTACTGTACCACTGTGCTACTAACCTTTGTTTACAATGGTGCCCTTTCAGGTGGTAATTAAGGTGTGTGTGTGTATATATATGTGTGTGTGTGTATATGCTTTAGGTGCAGGATTGTATGAGGCAAGGCAAGTCCCCTTAACGGCACATACAGACAGGTGCTAGAGAAAGTATAACTTTTCGAATTTAGCCTCCCTTCACACAAGCCAGCTTTGTAAGGGTGTGTTGTGTCCAGCAGTATGCTGATGACTGCCCACCTTGTGCCCCAATGTAATGCAGGGGTTAGGGGAACGATGGTCCAACTCTTTGCTTCTGCTGATGTTGACTTCGTCACGGGAATTTCAAATTTGTTCCCATAAGGGCTTTCACGTCTTCTTTCCCCATTGATCTGCCTACCTTCCATCCCAGGTATTCATGGTCAAAAAAACGAACTTTAGAAATAACAACAAAGCTACGGGTTATCTTCATGTTAGAAAAGAGAAATGGCAGAAGAGGCTACCAGTAATTAACTCTTCTCCCTCCTGACCACTTTTTAAAACTAAAGATTGATCTTCAAGCATCTTTTCTACCTTCTGGGGGAAAGTTATGGTACTGTATATTTTCTCCCATGAGTAAGAAAACAGCTTGAGGAGGATTTCGTGGGGGGTGGAGGTGGTGGAAATAGTTAGATGTGAAAGGCTTTAGCAACCCCTCCCCTGCTTATTCCTCCACTTGGACTTGAAGATATCCACAGCTGTTTTTCTTTACGAAAGGACTACATGTGACTGCCATGTAACCTCTGCCATGTAACTTCTGTAACCTCAGGCTTGAGCGATAGCTGGGACATAAAGGGCTCAGAGTAATACCAATGCCTTTAACTGGGGATGCATTAAGATGGATTTCATGCCCTCAAATCAGACTGTTACACTTTGGTGGCCTCTAGTCATTCCCCCTTGAATTTTGGGATGCTTGCTCATTAAAGCAAGATCTTTGTGCCTGTGTTAGGTGGGTTGCTTTTGTGCTTTGCTGAAGGCATGTGTTGGGATTGAAATTTACATAGCGTGCCATCACGCATGAGGCTTATATTAGTTCTTCCTTCAATCCATTTTTAATGTAAATGTGAAATCTACATTGGCCGCAATACTCATGTTGCAAAGGCCTCTAATGAACATCTATAGCTGACATTGGTTCCGACATCTGTGCTCATTAGGAGTAATGCAGAAATCAGCCTCGGTTTTATTCATCCCTTATTTTTTCTCTTTTGTTCTGTGTCTCCCTTTCTCGTTTTTTTCTTCTTCTTCTCCCTCCCCTTCTACCTTTGCCTTCCGTTTTTCTTGTCATCTCTCTTCCAAAAATCCCTATTATACCAGTAGGTAACTAAAAAAAAGAGAAAATTGATAGCATCATGAACCTGGGCTTCTGCATAGTCCTTTTTAGAGTACCAGCTGCAGTGTGAAATGTACTGTGTTTTATTATTTCACAGTATTGTGTTGCTGCTCATGCCATGGAAGTGCATTAGAAGAGAATCGTGAGCAGAATCTATTGCAAACGGCGGGTGGCACCTAGGGAAAAAGTGTTACCGCAGAGGAGGATTCTCGGGATTTCATTCTGATAGTCTTGAATTTCAGCAAAGCTTAAACCACTTGTAAGTTTATCCTAGTGTATCCTAGAAGCTGAGACAATGGTCTCGTTGTTTATCCACTGGATAGGCAGATAGCTCATAAATAAATCTTATATCAACCCTGTTCTAAGAATAATCCACAGGTTTATGTGAATCTCGAACTTAATGTTCTGACAACCATTCAGTCGGCCTTATGATGTTAACAAATTTCTTCTTCATCTCCCCTTCACCTATTTTGCTTTACTTTTCATGGAATGTTTTTTTGTTTTGAATTTTTGTTTGATCAGAGTTCTTCTGAGAGCCAGCAGTGAATTTCCTGAGAAGTTTCGGTAGTGAGAAAGAGATTGCGGGAGTTCTAGCTGCAGAAGTTTTGCTTTGGTTTTTTACTGTGGTGTATCCCTTCGAATAGGGACCCAGGTGGCGCTGTGGTTAAACCACTGAGCCTAGGGCTTTCTGATCAGAAGGTCGGTGGTTTGAATCCCTGCGACGGGGTGAGCTCCCGTTGCTTGGTCCCAACTCCTGCCAACCTAGCAGTTCGAAAGCACGTCAAAATGCAAGTACAGTAGATAAATAGGAACTGCTACAGCGGGAAGGTAAACGGCGTTTCCATGTGCTGCTCTGGTTCGCCAGAAGCAGCTTTGTCATACTGGCCACATGACCTGGAAGCTATACGCCGGCTCCCTCGGCCAATAATGCGAGATGAGCGCGCAACCCCAGAGTCGGTCATGACTGGACCTAATGGTCAGGGGTCCCTTTACCTTTACCTTATTCCTTCGAATAAGGAAGAGAGCTGTCTTCCAACAGGCCGCCATGACTACTCAGTCTAAGCTTTCAGGTTGTTGTGCTCGGAACAATGAATATCTTGGATGGTTTTTCTAACTTTTAATTGTGTGACTGTTTACTATGGAATTCAGCTGAAAGAAATATTTCTTATGGTAAATTCTGCAACACACTTAAGGCCTTAGTCATAATGTTTTTTCACCACACACACAAAGAATATGAACAATCGCATTCTCTTGGAACCTGTTAAGTCATTTCAAAGAATGGAGATGCTATCTAGCTCAAGTAGCAGTAGGAACTCTCCAAGGGCTGACATACGGTCTGAGTATTTTATCAACTTCCTGGTTAAGGCCACTACTGTATTCTCCAATGCTAATTCTGTCTAGTTGCTGAGGTGTCCTAGAAGGAAGGAAGATCGGGTAGCCGAGTAATAAGGAAAGAATCTCTGAAACTATTTAACCATGTAGGGAATCCAAGAAATGTAAACTGGAAAATGCTACTACCAATACCATCCTGTTGCCTTTTAGAAGGATTAAGTATACTTAAAAACTCTGGTTCGTGATTCTTTTGCCCTTTCATTTCTCCCTTTTGAGGAGAGATTATACTGCATCTTATTCACTTGTCAGGTATTGTTCATGTTCCATCAATCCAGAAGCCTTAGAATGAGTTTACTTGAAATTTGTGAAGTGAAATAAACATTCATGAAAGAGGCAGTGCTGATTCGTATGGGAAGGGTTTTATGCAGTAAAGGGAATTAATATGAAAGCAATGCATTTCTTTCACCATTTGGAATTCAGTTTATAAGAGAGAGAGAAAATAGTGGAAGAATTGCAGTGATTTTTGTGACAATATATCCTTGCAAGGAAAAATGAAATAAAAACAGCTGCAGAAACCCACTCTTCAAGAAGTCATCCTCTCTCCAGCTGAAGGAAGAAAGAGGAAGAGGTGTGAAGTTATCTTCCCCAAACACAAGCCCCACAGCCCAAAGGATGAGAGTTCTGCTCTGTTATGTTTCAGTGGACATCATGTCAATCAGTCTCCTTTACTGGCATGCAGGGACCCCTTGCCACAGAAGTAAAATATGCAAATTCCTGTGAAAGGGTCTTCATCCTTGATGCTTTCTTTTGTCTCTGCATTCCAGCTTCAGAGCTGTGTTGTCAGCATGCCAGGCATGTATCTTTCTAATTGAAGACTAGTAGATTATGTTTCTCAATTCTCATCTGCTTTTTGTGTAGAAATTTGTGTGATGGGTTGCCTCTGCTGAGCTTTTGATAGTTCGTTGAAGGCTTTTTAGGCACGTAGTTTAATTTTATTTATGGATAAATTCGTATGTTGCTCTCCAAAACCAGTTTCTGTATAGTTTCCGAAACAAACAAACAAAAATGGATTGCTATGCCTGATTATGCAACAGTTCTAGGATTGCCAGCTTTCCTGATTTTTATCATTATGGTCCAGAAAATTCCTCTCACACCCGGTATCAAGAAACATCCTTCCACAATGGGGGGATTTTCAGAATTTAAAGGGTGTTAATGTAGAGTGAGAGAGACTCGTTTAGATCTTTATATGTGTGCATACTTTGTATTCTTCCAGCGGGTACATTTCCCTTCTCGTTACTGTGTGCCACATGGAAGCATATGGAAACACATGGAAACACATGCTCCAGAATCAATGTTTACAGTTCAACCTTGTAGCATAGCAGATTCCTTTCTGAGGCTGGAACTAGACTCTACAGCTAATGTAGAGCTATTGCCAAAGCCAATTCTCCCCTTCAATATCTAGAGGTTTGTAACATAATCACAGTGAGTATCCTCATAAGTTATGGGTGGGGTTGGGGAAAAGAAAAAGGGTCATGGAGCTGTTGCTTTCAGCTACTGCCTGCATCTATCTAATTTTGGCCTGAAGCACTGAAACCTTGTCTAAATAATTATTTAAGCCTATGTTTGGCAGTTTGCCAGTTGTACAATCAGTAGACTCAAATGGTAAGACCTTTCTTACACACCACTGCGTCAAACTTTGTTATTGAATATTCCATTATAGAAAATAACCATGTATTTAGAAAACTGCTATTTCAATTGACAGTAGTTCAGCCTGGCCTCCTCTCAGTCCTGATGTTTTAAATTCTTCAACGTGTATCGGGCGGGGCATTTTTTTAAAAAATGCAACACCCTTTCCTTGAAGTGTAGTCTAGATTGGTAAGAGTCCATTTGCCACCTGTTGATTCAGCTGGTAAGGTAAAAGTAAAGGACCCCAGGGCAGTTAAGTCCAGTCAAATTCGACTATGGGGTACGGTGCTCATCTCCGCTTTCAGGCCGAGGGAGCCGGCATCTGTCTACAGACAGATTTTCCGGGTCATGTAGCCAGCATGACTAAACTGCTTCTGGTGCAGCGGGGCACAGTGACAGAAGCCAGAGCGCATGGAAACGCTGTTTATCTTCCCGCTGCAGCGGTACCTAGTTATCTACTCACGCTGGTATGCGTTCAAACTGCTAGGTTGGCAGGAGCTAGGACAAAGTGCCATAAACTGGCCCTTAGCTTCTGATAAAATCTAAAATGACCTCCCTTGCACTACCCAATTCAATGTTCGGAACTGCTTAAATGAAAAGATGGCAAGCCTAGCACTGTTGTATTCTGCAACTTACTTTGTTCCACTGTTTCTTCTGTCGTCCATGACCTGCCCAGAACTTTACACTCCCCCCCCCAACACTTTGGTGGTTACAAAATTGGAAGCCCCAGATAAGCTCTCCCATTCCATTTCTTTTTATCCTTGTGTTGTTTATTTTATTTTGGGGCTGAAGAAAGTGATGCAACTTGTGGGTTTCCTTGTTGGACAAAATGTGATTGGTGTCATCTAAGGTTCCCCTCCTTATGCCAACAAGAAGTTTGTATACATGATGTACCTTATATTGCTACACTTGGCATTTTTCCACTCCCACCCACACCACAAAGTATACACTCAGTTGAAATATTTCACAGATATGCCCCGTTTTAGACGTTTACTGTGGCATTTTTTTTTGTTAAGGACAGGCGGAACACAACAGTCCCCATAAGATGGGATCATAGCTCAGGCAGAACATCATGTTCAGCTTAAGTGAAGAACTGTCAAAATCTCCCCCTCCCTGTCTTCTCCCTCACTGAAAGCAAACTCTGGTACAACCTCAGCACTTATTTAAATATAGGCAGGGCAGAATCCATTTGAGTAATAATCAAATGTTTCTCAGGAGTTGGTACATATCCATACAAAAGAGAGACTGTGTTGTTGTTTTTTGAAGAGCATTTTTTCATCTGTTAGAAGCTGTGAGCAAAATATCAGGGACCTTACTTGAACTCCCAGAAAGCTTGACACTGGATGCTTGGTGGTGTAGCTTGTATGAGATCTACTATGAATCAAGTGCATTGTGTTGCTTTACTATGCACAGATACGACTACTAAATTACCGCAGTATTTTAGACTGTTACCTTTGAGAGACCTTTATTACAATCCAGTATATTGTTGCCCACTTTTTTGTGCCAAACATCCACGCATTCCATAGTCTGTTAACACTGGAAAAAGTTGATCCAGATTTTCCATTTTCTTTCGTCTTCTGCTGTTTCAGTACTTCATGTACACACATATCACTATGGAATAAAGTGTCAGTTGTAGCTGGACTACCGGTATGTGTGTTTTGTTCCAGTAGATGACTTGAATTTTCTGCTTAGTTTGGGTTTACACAAAAGTTTGCATTATTTTGCCAGCCATGCAGCCTAATTAGAGAAGTGGAGTTTAATAACAGACATTGCTTTTTAACATTGGGTTGGAAATAATAATAGTAGTAGTAGTAGTAGTAATAATAATAATAATAATAATTCAATTTATATACCATCTCTTATCAGAAGATCCCAAGGCAGTGCACAACATTAAAAACACATAACAGAACATCAAAGATATAAACATAATTGAAACATTAAAAAACATACTGACAAATCTAGTTTGTGACTTAGGATTTCACAGTGAAATCAATGTGAAAAAATTAGTCATGACTGAAATCTCATTAATTTTAATGGGAACCAGCAGTGCAGTTCTGTATATGTCTACTCTAGGAGAGACCCAAATAATTTGACTGCCTGAGGCAAAGGTCAAGATTCCACCCCAATTCTATATTCAGAAACTGACTGGAATGGCCATGGAAACTTATTTCAATAATTGCAATGGGAGGGCACAAGGAGAAGGGGACAACAGAGGATGAGATGGTTGGACAGTATTCTTGAAGCTACGAACATGAGTTTGACCAAACTGCGGGAGGCAGTGGAAGACAGGAGTGCCTGGCGTGTTATGGTCCATAGGGTCACGAAGAGTCGGACATGACTAAACGACTAAGCAACAACAACAATGCACCTGAAGGCAATGGGCTACTTATGGGGGTGCAGGACAGGCCATATGGCATACAAAGCTCTGTCCTGGGTATGACCCAGGAGGTTCATTCCTGCTTCCCCACCCCCCGCAGCCTGACACAGTTGCCTCACTCTCCCAACGGTAGGGCTGGCTCTGTTCTATACAAAATCGAGTCTGTCTGAGCTCAGTGGCACCTAGTCAAAAATTAAGTTTGTACAGGATCACTGCTGGGTAGAGCAATCCTAACCCTGCATGGAGCGGGGGTGTGTGTGTGTGTGTGTGTGATAAGAGTGGCAGAACCACCATTGCATCAGAAGTCTCAAGGCACAATTGGGGAGGGGGTTCTTGGTTTGTTGTTGTTTTCCTGCACCAGCTCCAAGCTGACACAATATATTGCCCCCCTCACCTGGCAATGGGGCCAACATAGGATCCAGCTTAGCTTTCCTTTGACCAACTCCACCTTGGCTCCTATACCATTGGTAGCCTCCAAACTATTTGGAGATAGGTCAGAGTCCTCTTGAATCAGTGGTAATCTGCTCCACCAGTGGAGAGAGGACTACACTTCATCCTAAACTCCCCCCAGCCATCAACTTTTCTGGGTTAGCATGGTTCCCTAAGTCTAACAAACAATGGACCCAACCCACAGTTCATAAAAGCAAAATATTCCCAATTAGTATGTTGGTAATGCTATTTAGATAATTTGAGTACTTAACATTTATATAGCAATGTCCACACTACTTTAATAAACCATTACTGCAGTCCTTAACAAACATCCTGTAAGATGGGTCTGTGTTATTATCCCTATTGTAGCTGAGGGTGCAGGTAGGGATGTTGGATAAATTTGATTTATTTCAGATTCTGATTATGAACTGACTTGATCAGTGCCTCCCAGACTTGTACCTGTACAGAAGAGAACATAGCCACCCAGAGTGGCTGGGGTGTTGTTGTTGTTGTTGTTGTTGTTGTTGTTATTACCATTACCATTATTACCTTTGGTTTTCACATGCTCTGAATTACGCAACACGGTGCTTAATTTAAAATAACAGAGCAAAATGCAGTTTAAAATCATATTTTGATATAAAATAGTATAAATGTGAATGCCGTTGTTTTCAATAAAGAAAAAACACAGGTCAGTATGGAAAATGCAAAGCAGAAATAACTGGCCACCGTATCTTCTTTGGTGTGCTCAGATGGAGATAATTTGCAAGATCATTGATGAGCACCCTGCCCCGAGATCCTGCATCTCCTGTTTCCACATTTTCTTCACCACTGATCACCGGTGTGTCATTAATAAGTACTTGAACCTAACTGGAGCTCTTGTGAAGCAGAGAGTTGAGAAGGAGAGAGAAACTTCCATGAAGAAGTGCCCTAAAGTCGCCATGTTTCATCAGCATCAGCTTCCCTGTGGCTTGATTTCATGTGGTATCTTTTGAACGAGACGGCATCTTGTGCTAAGTCGGGAGAACTTTGCAGCTCAGCTCTACAAATATTTACTTGGAGGTAAATCCCACTGTGATCGATGGAACTTACTCTGTATGTAGGATTGCTTCTTTAAAGAAATAGGATTACAATTTTTTAAAATAGCAAAACCATTTAGGTTACAGAAAGAATAGTTTATATTATTCTATTGCTTATATTTTTATACCTGCATTTGATTATTATATATGATAATATTAATATGTGTGTGTGTGTGTGTGTGTAAAAAAGAACAGCATATACAGTAAGGATATATTTAGAGCAGGGGTGTCAAACTCAAATTCATCGCGGGCCGCATCAGCAGTTTGGTCACCCTCAAAGGGCCGGTTGTATCTGTAGGACTATGTGTCCACTCTTTATTATCATAAATTATTCTCACTGAATTCAATTATTACTGTCGGCGCGGCGCTTCAGCAGCAAGGTCCCGCTGCTGGGTCGCTGGATTTGGGCTGGATTTGGCCCCCGGGCCTTGTGTTTGACACCCGTGATTTAGAGAGAAGAGTTTTTCACAGCAGTATAGTACTACGGTATCTAGTGACAGGTGGAGGCCATAGCTGCCAAGTTTTCCCTTTTCTCGCGAGGAAGCCTATTCAGCATAAGGAAATTTCCCTTTAAAAAAAGGGAGAACTTGGCAGCTATGGTAGAGGCTGGTATGACTATTAACATGCAACATTAAAGTCTACATTATATGTAACATTTACCATACTGTATAAATCACATTACGTTAATACAATATATGAATTTGTATTTTTTTTTGTGTGTTTTTTTGATGAATGAATCCACCCGTCTATACACACACACACAAATAGTTGATATACAGTGGTACCTCGACTTACGAAGGCAATCCGTTCCGCTGCGCTCTTCGGAAGTCGAATCCTTCGTAAGTCGAAGCGTCCAATTTGTGCATGCGCAAAGTGTGATTTTGCGCTTTGTGCATGCGCAGGCCGCGCCCCCGCTTCTGCGCATGGGCAGAACATGCGCACAGTGAAAATACTTCTGGGTTTGCGGACTTCGGAAGTTGAAAACTTCGGAAGTCGAGGCATTCGTAAGTCAAGGTACCACTGTATTACAGTAAAGGTTGCATTAACCACTTGCTGGAAACTGCAGGAGGGCAAAGTGCTCTTGTGCTTGGGTCCTGCTTGTGGGTTTCTCACAAGCATCTAGTTGGCCGTTGTGAGAACAGGATGCTGGACTAGCTAGGCCACTGTCCTGATCCAGCAGGCTATTCTCATGCCTGCTTCATTCATATTTAGATTTATTTATTAATTAATCACTTCAGCTTCATGACTGAATGGTTGTTTTTTTAATCCTGTCTGCCAACCTTAATGCTAACCCAGAGCTTTCCAAACTGTGTGTCGCGACACATTAGTGTGTTGGCTGCAATGTGTAGGTGTGCTGCATGAACGCTCCTCTTGGGGCTGGAAAGGGGTTAGTTTAACCTCCGGTTTGCTAGTAAAACTGAATGCATGTCTAAAAAGTGTGTCACCAAAAAGAAAAGTTGGGAAAGCTCTGTTCTAACCACTGTTCTAACCATGGATTGAAGTGTGATTTTAGCTAATTTGGCACAGTTATGAATACATAAGGCACAAACACACAGGGCCCATGATCAGAATCTCCCACATTTTTTTTTTTTAAGTTAAATAGTAGCTCGGTATGTATGTGTTGGATTGGGACTGCAGTACTGCAGCTAATATTGCACAGGTGCAATGTTTTTGCCCTCTACAACTAAAAACACTTGGAGATTGGCGCTTTCAGTTGGGGACTGGTATGTTGCTGTATTCCCTTGCCATCCAATATGCAGGGGTTTTTGCTCAATTTCAGAATGGTATTTCAAGGAGGGAACAAAATTGTATCCCAACTGACCAGAAATCCTAGCCTACCTTCTGCTGTTGAAATATCAACTGCTGCTGAAATATCAACAACCTCAGATATGCAGATGACACAACCTTGATGGCAGAAAGCGAGGAGGAATTAAAGAACCTTTTAATGAGGGTGAAAGAGGAGAGCGCAAAATATGGTCTGAAGCTCAACATCAAAAAAACCAAGATCATGGCCACTGGTCCCATCACCTCCTGGCAAATAGAAGGGGAAGAAATGGAGGCAGTGAGAGATTTTACTTTCTTGGGCTCCTTGATCACTGCAGATGGTGACAGCAGTCACGAAATTAAAAGACGCCTGCTTCTTGGGAGAAAAGCAATGACAAACCTAGACAGCATCTTAAAAAGCAGAGACATCACCTTGCCTACAAAGGTCCGTATAGTTAAAGCTATGGTTTTCCCAGTAGTGATGTATGGAAGTGAGAGCTGGACCATAAAGAAGGCTGATCGCCGAAGAATTGATGCTTTTGAATTATGGTGCTGGAGGAGACTCTTGAGAGTCCCATGGACTGCAAGAAGATCAAACCTATCCATTCTTAAGGAAATCAGCCCTGAGTGCTCCCTGGAAGGACAGATCGTGAAGCTGAGGCTCCAATACTTTGGCCACCTCATGAGAAGAGAAGAATCCTTGGAAAAGACCCTGATGTTGGGAAAGATTGAGGGCACTAGGAGAAGGGGACGACAGAGGACAAGATGGTTGGACAGTGTTCTCGAAGCTACGAACATGAGTTTGACCAAATTGCGGGAGGCAGTGCAAGACAGGAGTGCCTGGCGTGCTATGGTCCATGGGGTCACGAAGAGTCGGACACGACTAAACGACTAAACAACAACAACAACCTTCTGCTGTAATACATGGGTTTGGCTTTCCTGGTTAACATATCTGGAGAGAGGTGCCCTGCAAGCATTTTTCTGCATGGCATCTGCTCTCTGCCACAATGTGGTCTGACCGATGAGATTGATCTAGGCAAGCTCAACCATATGAAGCAGTCTTATGCAAAGGAGGCTTCTGCTGGGTTCTCCATAACATTGTAAAGAAGAAGGTAAAAGGTGAGAGGTAAAAGATTCCAAAATTACTTTCTGCGAATTCCCATCTTGACCTGTGGAAAAGCATAAGCCTGAAGACAGTCCCCTTGCGGAAAGATGAGTTTTGCATTAGGGACTAAATCAAAAACAGAAGGTCCATTTCATGATGCAGAGCCGAGTTAAATGTGGAAGGAAAGAGACAACAGCCACGGCAAAAGCAGGGGTGAATGCTGTTGCCACATTTCCAAGAAAACATCTCTGGCAGAACAGTAAAAGGTCATAAATGTTACATGTATTTAGGAAGACATTTGCATGCATGATGTGGATTTTTCCTTAAAAGCCTGCCGACTATTTAAAGGTGGCCTTTGATGATTGCGAGGCCAACAGAAGTTCAGATTGTCAAGGATTGATCGTGCAACTGCAAGAGGAACGGTGTGATAATAAAACCACTACCTGCACAGCAGAGAGAGTTGGGAAGAGAGCTAAAGAGTCAAGAGCTATGAATGTCACATGTAGATGACCTGGATACAGCAATCATTCTGAGCGATCTCCTTTCAGAGCTCCTTCAGAAGGAAGAGAGAGAAATCTTCCTCTTCCTGATAAGGAAAACTGACAGCTTACACGGAGGGAGAGTTTCTGAGATATGGTATGAAAGGAGGGGGCAGGGGAGGCTGTGTGTTACAAGACTGAACGTGGTTCCTGGTTGCTAGTTCCTTACTCGACACAGAGGTACACAAGCAGCTTCAACAACTATGCACACAGTAGCACCAAATCATGAACACAATGACTTGAGAGGATATCTCTTTCAGCATTGTCTCCTACCCCAAGCCTTGTTTTTGTGCCATTGATCTTTTGCCCAACATGGGACTTGAACCCATGATGTCCACAAGTTCCCGTGCTTGGAGAGAGAGAAGCTTCTCTATCCACTTTCTCCATGCATACACTTCTGTCACGTTGCCTCTTTCTCTACAATGTAGGTGGAAATTTCAATCTAGTAGCTATAAGTTATAAGAATTTAAAGTAATGCTGGAAATGATTTGGGGGGGGGAGTTGTGTTGGGGTGAAAGTGTTAAACAGCAGAGACCTCTAGTGGGCACTCAATAATTAGCACTGCCTCAAATTTGCTTCAACATTGTATCTCCCATAGTTTACCGGTAGTATAATGGTCAGAATTTTGAAGGAAGGTTGACAGTATACAAAACATGTTTTACTTTTGTGGAAATAACAATCTCCACCATCTACTAAAAAAACGGTGCGAACACTGTTTACAGATTAAGTCTAACACACACTTTATTGTGTCTGATAGCATTATGTCTATAATATAATATAATATAATATAATATAATATAATATAATATAATAATATGACAATATTATATTATTACTGCGAGCCTCAGACTATAGTGAAGAAGGTATTATTAGCAGTGCAATCCTACTCACATGACTACTCAAAAGTAAGTCTATACCAAAATAAAAACTTAGTTGGTCTTTAAGGTACTACTGAAGGAATTTTTTTTATTTTGTTTCGACTCAGACCAACACGGCTACCTACCTGTGACTTAAATAGATACAGGATCCTGACAAGTGGGAAATCCCACAATAGTTTCCTCAGGTAATTCTGTGTTTCCCATATCTGTTAACATTAGCTAGCTAAAATGAACATCTATTTAAAGGGTCTTTTCACAAGTGATTACCTTGATAGAATCTGACTGTAAAAAAGGGGAGGAAAGAAACAAAGAAAGAAGAAACTAAAAAAGACACCCCTTTTATAAATGGCTTCAGGGCCAGGCTAGATCAACCATAAGAGGCAGGTAGTGTGATGGTGTCACAAAAGGTTAGCCATTTAATTCATTATTTAATTTATTTTTGTATATTTGCTGCAAGAGGGATGAGAGTTATCTGTGAGATTTGCTGTCTCAGGTGAAATGAAGTACGTAAAGTACAGTACAATTCTTACAGATTTTTTTTTTTTACAAGGGATCCTATTAAAATTACCTAGTTCATGCTTGTACCTCTGGACTGCACCCCCCCCCCCCAAAAAATCCAGATGCAGTGATTCACTGCTAAGACACGCATCCCAAAGAATTTGCATGATTTTATACAGATTCCCAGCAAAAACCACTATAAAATTAGAGATTGTTTCCATATCCATAGACTAGACTGGGAAAATCACAGGTGTGGGACAGGTTCCTGGCACTGTCATGGTGCAAAAACATGATTACAGGGCGTGGATCCTCATGGAATTCTTGGGGTTTTCTCCTGACATCTCCCCCAAACCAGAGTGAAGGAAAAGGTTACACCTGTGTCCTCGGACTGTACAATAAAAATAACTCTATGGCACCAGTATGGAGCTTAAGCACAGATCCTCATGCATCCTCTTAATTTTTATATGCGATTCTGGAAAACTACCATCAAATCACAGAGCACATCTGCATCCATGTATATTATGCAGTTTGATGCAGAGGGTGTGTGCGTCAAACACAAATGCTTAGGGATTTGTGCCTTGGGTTCACATTTTTGTGCCATGAAGCAGCACATCCATGACTGTACTGTGCAAGTCTATGGACGTAGATATAAACTGATGGCGAATAAATGAACGAATGATATATCTTTTTTATATTTTTTAGTTAACAATAGTTAACCACAACCTTATATGCTTTGAGCTATGTGTGTTCTATCTCTATTTGTTTTGCTTTTGTGAGCCACCTTGAATCCTGGTTCTGACTGGGGGGGGGGAATTGTGTACACTTGAAAACGTTGGCAGCATTAAGATATATTCAAGTGTAAATAAGTTTTGATGGATGTAATAATGGAATACTGAATGGTTTAGTTTATGTAAAATATGCAGGGATTTATGATATGCAAAATGAACCATGGAAAGAGAAGAAGGGAAGTCACTGATATTTTAAGGATGTTTTAAATTAGTATTCTAAATTGTAAAACAGAAAATTTAATAAAAATTTATATTTACATACATAAGAAACCTAGTTCTGTGAGAAAGGTGAGATGTAGATGAATATAGAAAGAATAACGACAATATTAATAACGCAGCCAAAATAAGCACAAAAAGACCAAGCAGAAATGATTGGCAATAGAATCATAGAGTTGGAAGAGACCACAAGGGCCATCCAGTCCAACCCCCTGCCAAGCAGGAAACACCATCAAAGCATTCTTGATATATGCCTGTCAAGCCTCTGCTTAAAGACCTTCAAAGAAGGAGACTCCACCACACTCCTTGGTAGCAAATTCCACTGCTGAACATCTCTTACTGTCAGGAAGTTCTTCCTAATGTTTAGGTGGAATCTTATTTCTTGTAGTTTGAATCCATTGCGCCGTGTCCGCTTCTCTGGAGCAGCAGAAAACAACCTTTCTCCCTCCTCTATATGACATCCTTTTATATATTTGAATATGGCTATCATATCACCCCTTAACCTTCTCTTCTCCAGGCTAAACATACCCAGCTCCCTAAGCCGTTCCTCATAAGGCATCGTTTCCAGGCCTTTGACCATTTTGGTTGCCCTCTTCTGGACACGTTCCAGCTTGTCTGTATCCTTCTTGAACTGTGGTGCCCAGAACTGGACACAGTACTCCAGGTGAGGTCTGACCAGAGCAGAATACAGTGGTACTATTACTTCCCTTGATCTAGATGCTATACTCCTATTGATGCAGCCCAGAATTGCATTGGCTTTTTTAGCTGCTGCATCACACTGCTGACTCATGTCAAGTTTGTGGTCTACCAAGACTCCTAGATCCTTTTCACATGTACTGCTCTCAAGCCAGGTGTCTCCCATCCTGTATTTGTGCCTTTCATCCCCCCCCCCCCCAAGTGTAGTACTTTACATTTCTCCTTGTTAAAATTCATCTTGTTTGCTTTGGCACAGTTGTCTAATCTGTTAAATTCATTTTGAAGTGTGATCCTGTCCTCTGGGGTATTAGCCACCCCTCCCAATTTGGTGTCGTCTGCAAACTTGTTCAGGATGCCCTCAAGCGCTGCCACGATTTATGTTAGGGGCGCGGAACTTCGGCTAATTACTTTTTATTGATTTACTTGATTTTTTTTTTGAGGGGAGGACAGTTGCCCAGACTCAGTCGGTAGAGCAAGTTGCCTCTTCTATCTCAGCGTTATGGGTTCGAGCCCCACGTCGGGCAAATATTCCTGTGTTTGCAGGGGGGTTGGACTTAGATGGCCCCTGGCGGCCCCTTCGAATGGTATGATCCTGCAATTTGGGAAGAAAGCAGCAGCGCCCGGAAGGGCGCGCGCGCCTGCGCCAACTGTAACCCTTGTGCGCCGTCTCTCGCCACAGCCGGCGGAGAGTGGGCGCGGCCGAGGGAGAGGTGGGCGGGGCTTCTCCCCACCCCGGCGCCGGAACCTTCGGCATCTCCCCGGGGGAGTCGGGCTTGAAGGGCCGCTGAGGAAGAGGGGGGAAGCGGCTCCCTTCTCTTTCCCTCCTTCCTTCCTTCCCTCCCTCCGTCCCTTCCCTTCCCTCTCTCGCCCTCTCACCGTCGCCCTCCGAAGCCGTTTCCGCCATGGCAGACTCTGGGCTCCCGGCTGCCGGGCGGCCGCTCACCGACGACGAAATGGCGGAGGTGAAGAAGGAAGTAAGGCCGCGAGAACGCAGAGTGGAGCCTCTGCCCCTCCAGACACGCGGGGCGGGAGGGAAAGCGGGGGCATTCGTATTGTGTGAATGGAAAAGCGTGTCGTGGGAAATGGGGAGTGCGGTGGGGAGAGGGGTAAAGCTTTTGGGGAGGGGTCGTGTGGCGGGGTGCTTGTTTATAAGGCAATGAGTGCCGAGGCTGCCGTGTTCTCTCTTTTTTTAAAAGCAAAAAGCACTGGTTTGTTTATGGCTCCTCTGCCAAGACACTCTCCCGCCTTTTTCCCCTCTCTCCTGGAAAAGAGGAGATTCTGCCAGGTACGCCTTTTCCTGCCTCTGTAGGATGGGCGTAGTAGCTGCTGCTCCCCACCCCCACGTCAATTTAAAAAATAAAAAACTTAACTAGTGCCCCACCCCCACTAACCAAAGTTTGCCCCCCCCACTACTCCCAACAAAAATCCCATGCTCTGTAGCAAGGGGTGAGAAGGAGGAAATGCACACCTGCGGGTGTCTTGGATAAGATCCTGGCTCTGGCCTGTAATATGGATATTGTCCTGGGGTAATGTTGTAAATATAATATGCCCTTTTAAAATGTGGGTTTTTTGGGGGGGTAGGGTAGTTATTGGGTTGTTGTTTTTATTTTGATTGTTTATTTTGTGGTTTTATATTTTGGATTTTATTCTGTGAACCACCTGCCCCTGAGACCTCTGGGTATAGGGTGGTATATAAATTCAAATAATAATAATAATAATAATAGAGACCCCAGCCCCTAGGAATTGGGTGCTTCTGTGCACCCACCCCACTGCTCAACCTGCTTCGGAAGGACTGTACTGTATTAGAATGTAAAATATACTGTACTAGGTGAGAGCTGTGAGTAATGACAATCACATTACCTAGCAGTGAGGCATGTTCTCACAGGAACGTCACTGTTCTGCCCCGTTTGTAAATTTCTACGTAGGAGTTTCTCTTGGAGTGTTTATAGGAATTCCCCTCTTTTGTTTCTGAGCTTGACACATGTATGAGTCAATAAAAGTAGCTCTTGCTAGTTCTATTTTTTCCTGCTATGAAGTCCACATGTACTGTGTACTGTATGGAATATACAGTGTTTGTTCAGAACCATAAATCTCAGTACATTATTACTTTATGCTGGGCCAGAGGGTAATAACAGTTTATGTTCACAGCAGTAGTGTAATGACAAATTTAGGAAGTGCAGGTTCCTTCTTGATGTCACAGCTGCTCCTCTTCTTAGATTGCACCATAATATTATACGTAATTATATAGTAATACTTTGGGATGCATTGCAATCAGCAATGCAGATCTCCATGTGTTGCCTTTCAGCTAGATACAATTTTTTTCTGTGCATGTATACAAATAAATGATTTGGAGTTCTGCAATATTTTATTTCACAGTGACTTTCCTTCAAGTTCCATTGTACTTAACAGAATTTGAGCACCATTCTCTTGAAGCTGAAGTGCTTTGTGTTTTCAGTGTCCCTAAATGCTAAGCTTTGGAGTATATGCCTCAGTTTTATTTCCATGCACCTTCATCCGAGTGACCCTAGGAGCCAATCTTCAGAGGCTGACTTGCCTCCTTTCAATTGGATTGGCTCCAGTCTGCACAAAGGGTGAGAAGACCTCTTCTCAGTGGCTAAAAAATTCCCCTTTCATGCTGATTGGGGAGCTCTAGAATACTAGAGAGAAATAGCTGAAACACCTTTGGTAACCCCTTGCTGGCAATTTCCTTTTTGTTTCCGTAGTCAACATACTGATACTTTACCTTAACTTGAAACATCTGATTCCTTTTTGGTGTGTGTGTGTGTTGGTCAATGATAGTGATTAATGAAATTTGATACAATTTGAAAGCTAGGATGAGTATTTGAATGTGCACCAAGAACTGTACCACACCTGTTTTATATTCGTAGCACAACATGTTGTTGTTGTTGAGTCGTTTAGTCATGTCCGACTCTTCGTGGCCCCATGGACCATAGCACGCCAGGCACTCCTGTCTTCCACTGCCTCCCGCAGTTTGGTCAAACTCATGTTTGTAGCTTCAAGAACACTGTCCAGCCATCTCGTCCTCTGTCATCCCCTTCTCCTTGTGCCCTCCATCTTTCCCAACATTGGGGTCTTTTCCAGGGAGTCTTCTCTTCTCATGAGGTGGCCAAAGTATTGGAGCCTCAGCTTCACGATCTGTCCTTCCAGTGAGCACTCAGGGCTGATTTCCTTCAGAATGGATAGATTTGATCTTCTTGCAGTCCATGGGACTCTCAAGAGTCTCCTCCAGCACCATAATTCAAAAGCATCCATTCTTCGGCGATCAGCCTTCTTCATGGTCCAGCTCTCACTTCCATACATCACTACTGGAAAAACCATAGCTTTAACTATACGGACCTTTGTTGGCAAGGTGATGTCTCTGCTTTTTAAGATGTTGTCTAGGTTTGTCATTGCTTTTCTCCCAGGAAGCAGGCGTCTTTTAATTTCATGACTGCTGTCACCATCTGCAGTGATCAAGGAGCCCAGGAAAGTAAAATCTCTCACTGTCTCCATTTCTTCCCCTTCTATTTGCCAGGAGGTGATGGGACCAGTGGTCATGATCTTGGTTTTTTTGATGTTGAGCTTCAGACCATATTATGTGCTCTCCTCTTTCACCCTCATTAAAAGGTTCTTTAATTCCTCCTCACTTTCTGCCATCAAGGTTGTGTCATCTGCATATCTGAGGTTGTTGATATTTCTTCCGGCAATCTTAATTCCGGTTTGGGATTCATCTAGTCCAGCCTTTCGCATGATGAATTCTGCATATAAGTTAAATAAGCAGGGAGACAATATAAAACCTTGCCATACTCCTTTCCAAATTTTGAACCAGTCAGTTGTTCCGTAGCCCGTTCTAACTGTAGCTTCTTGTCCCACATAGAGATTTCTCAGGAGACAGATGAGGTGATCAGGCACTCCCATTTCTTTAAGAAGTTGCCATAGTTTGCTGTGGTCGACACGCTCAAAGGCTTTTGCATAGTCGATGAAGCAGAATACAAGATGAAAAATTCATCTGTTGCTAACTTTGTCATTTCTTCTTTCTAGGTTTTGGAACGATTGCGCCGCTATCTGTGTGACAAAATAATTGCAGAAAGACACTTTGATTATCTACGTTCAAAAAAAATACTCAGCAGAGAGGACACTGAAGAAATCTCTTGTCGATCCTCAAGTAGGAAGAAAGCTGGGAAGCTGCTGGATTACTTAGCAGAACATCCCAAAGGACTGGACGCACTAATAGAATCTATTAGATGGGAAAAAACACAGACCTTCTTGTTAGAAAAGATAACCGATGCTGTCTTGAAGGCAAAAAATGAAAAACTGGAAAGCCTCAAAGGTAAATGGAATAACATGCATTTGAATCTATTCCAAAAGGTTTTGTAAAAATTAATTTTCATGCAACCTGCTTCTGTGCGTGTTTGCTCAAAAATGTGTTCCACTGATTTCCAGGGACTTATGCCAGGTAAAACTTTACCCAGAGTTTTCTGCCTTCAGTTGTCTGTGGGTTTTGGTCCTTTTTTCGTACTTAAGTTGAATAAACCCAAAGCACAAGCTACTGACCAGAATTAGTTTGGTCAAAGTCAGATGATAGCATTAGGGTGGGGGTGTCCTTTGGAAAGGAGATACAGTGGTACCTCGACATCCTAATGGCTCAACGTACGAAGGTTTCGACTTCCGAAGTCGACAAACCCAGAAGTCTTGTCGTCGCGCATGCGGTCGGCGCCTGCACATGTGCAGAAGCGCAAAATCGCGCTTCGACAACCGAAGACTTCAACTTACGAAGACGGCCGCGGAACAGATCGTCTTCATATGTCGAGGTACCACTGCATGTGGAAGAAGTTACCGTAATGTATGTTTCTATTTGAGTGTTTCATGTCTGGCCTGGGTAGTTGCATTGGATTATATTGGTAATTGGTTTCTGCCTTTTAATTTTACCTCTTAAGAACCTGCTGTATCAGGCCAATGCTCATCTACTGCAGCATCCTGTTCTCACAGTGGTCAGCTACATCTCACAGTGGTCAGCTACATGCCTCTATACCTGAGGATTGGAAAGTGGTCAGTGTAACACCAATGTTTTAAAATAAGAACCAGTACTCGTAGCACCGCATGCATGGACTCAATAGGCAGTGCTGTAGACTTTAAAACTAAAACAAAAAACCCACCACACTATGTAAATTGTATGCAAATGATACATTTTATGTCTTTATTACAGGCTTGAACTGTCGCAACTGCATGGCTTCAGTGTATGAGCAATCAAACAATCTCTCTAGATCACAGTCGAATGAATCTAATCTCTTTGAGAAACAAAAAGACAGAGAAACCACCTACCTTCATCCAGAAGAGTTTAATACATCTGCTTTTGTATCCGCTGCTTCTCTTCATTCAATGAATTTGCCAATTACTGAGGTTGGAAATACGGAAAACTCTGTTTTCTCAGCCACGCTTCCTGGCCCTGGAGATTCTGGAGCCCCACCTCTTCCGCCACAATTGCAAAATGAACAAGAGGAAATATGTACGACTTCGAGTGACAGTCCTTTCCTGCCTTTAAGATCCCGCTCTCTTCTTCCGTAGCGATATTTTTCCTTGAGTACTATCATGCTGGATGCCTTGAAGAGTTTTGGGTGGTGGGGAAAACGTGTCTAACTGTAAAGTCACAATAGATCAAGATATAGCTTGATAGCTCACTGCATCTTATAGGTTTTTTTAAAAAAAGAAAAAATCTGAAATGTTTCCCCCATTAATTCATATTTTAAAAGTTCATTTGTATGCTTTTAATGATTTTTTTTGCAGTGTAAAAGCTTTTAAATGGTATTTTATATTCAAAAACAATATAGGCAAAATGATGCTCAATTGAACATTTTAAGGAGGTTTTTCCTACTGTTGTCTGTATGCACTGTGCATAAAATTCACACTGAGAAAGCATAATTTGATCCTCTTCTGCATCGTAACAGCAATGTAATCTGGTGATTTTGGGGGGCTTGCTGATTCCTGAGAACTTCCTAGTTTTCTCACAACTTACATCAATTCGTGCTGATGCCAAGTGTCACGAGGAGGGAAGTTTTGCACTGAGGAAAGTTTTGAGATGAACGTAGTAGTCATGGATGAGGGTGGTGAGTCTTACATCTCACTGGTGTTGGCATTATGTTGGTAAGTTCTGCTTGGTTACTATTGACAGGAAGTAAAGAAGCCTTGGAACATAGGGAGATGTATTCTTTGTTTGCAACCCAAGTATATGGTTGTTTTGTAACACATCATGGGGTGTCTGCCTTGTCCAGTTTTTGTGTGACATGAACAAATTCCTGGCTGTAGGGTTAAGTCCCTTATTTTGGAGTAAGATGATCTTCTGAGTAATATTCTATTGCCACTGATCTTCAAAAGCAATTAAGTGTGCACTTCACAAATCAAATTCATTTTTATTCACTATCAAAACATTAACTTTCTAAGCATTTTACTTCAGGCTTTCTAAGCATTTTACTTTGGGCTCCTTTACAATACTGAATATATAAGGGGACGACAGAGGACGAGATGGTTGGACAGTGTTCTCGAAGCTACGAACATGAGTTTGACCAAACTGCGGGAGGCAGTGGAAGACAGGAGTGCCTGGCGTGCTATGGTCCATGGGGTCACGAAGAGTCGGACACGACTAAACAACAATATCTAAAATTAACAGCTTAATTGCACTCTCAAAGTGAAACAGGTTGTCACGAATATGAATTCCCTACAAGCCACTAAAGGGGTTTGTTGTTGCTAACTAACAGGGAAAAGATGCAGCAAAAGAAAGATGGCAGTAAAGAGGGGCCTTTCTTTCCTTTGAACTTCCAGGATTTGCCATTTTTTTAATTAATTTTTTTCTAAACCTCTTTTCTACTCTTAATACTATTTTTTTCTAAACCTCTTTCCTGTTCTAATACTATTGTTGCTTAGCTTTACTAAAGATGTGTACTTCTCAACATTTGTAAATGTACAACTAAACAAACATGATATTCTTTTAAATTCCAGATGTATACACTTTAAAAAGTATTTGCGCTCTGGGCATTATCAGGGATGTAGTGTGTTTTTTGCTGTCTTCTGTAGTAACTGTATGTCTACTCTAAACCTCAGGGAAGCAGTGCCTTTTTTATATCCAGTCAAAAAAAGTTGTCTTTTGTGTGGTTTCAGAAATACCAACGTATTGTGAAATGTGCCTGCATTTTTCTTTCACAAGCCCTTGGATTAAAACGTGCAATAAATTACACTAATTTACAGCCTGGTCCTATGCATGTTCACTCAGAAGTAAGTCCCACTGTATTAGGATTACAGGCAAATATTTTAAGAACATTTGATCTGATGGTAATGGGTCAATTACACTGGTCACTGTCTGCAGAACACAGTAGATCTTAAGCACAAACTGATCTGGTGGTGGTTCTGTCGCAGTATATTAAGTACTTGCTTGCCATGTAGCTTGCCTGAACTCAAACTTCCATGCTGGTGATTTACAGGGCATTAAGTTCCTTTATCTGATTACCTACTCTAGATGTTGCTGTGTTAAAGAAAACCTTGTATTCACACAACCATGAACTTAACATTTAATATTGTGTGATATTTTCCCCTGAAAAGCTTTATGGCTTTCTAGATTTTGAAATTGCACTAGGGTTTATTCCTCTCCCAAGCATGCGATCCCATATAAGCCCAAATGTACTTGTGTGGAAATTGCCGCTGTTTCTGTGACTATTTCTGACCATAATGTGTTCTACTGTGAATTGCGGGCTGTTCACAACTGCTGTATCTCCCCCCCCCCCCCAATAAAAAAGGTACAACCAGTATAAAACAATATTGAACTGAAAAATTGTTTGGAAACTCTAAACTCAAATTTTCAAAAATATTTCTCTTGAAACTTTTGAAACAAGCAATCTGAGAAGCATTAATTTCTAATAAATTGTCATTAGGTGGCGCTTAAAAAAAATAAACCTCACATGTGCTAAGCTTGCTTTCTATTCTATGGCAGCTGTTTTCTTAATTGCTTTGCTGAGCAGCATTGTTCAAGGGTTGTTGACACCTGACAAATACATTTAGAGCAGGTTATATCTTGGTGGTATTTCAGAATTGGAGGATCATTGTAGCCTTCAACAGGTTCCCTTAACAGCACTAAGCTCTGATACATTAACCATGATAATTAAAATGAACATCCATGTTCAGAACCCGTGTGCTCTGCATATTAGAGGCTTGTATGTGTACAGCAATAGGCTAGTTGTTTTCATACTGGGCTTGTAGATTTCTGGGAAGAATCTGGCTGCCTGCTGTTGAAAAAAAGTGCTGGAAGAGAGAGACCCTGGTTTCACACAATTCTTAATGTATTGGTGCCCGGGGCAGAATGTTTTTCTTCTAATATGATCATTTGTTTCTGCTTAATTCTACCCATAACTATCGGCCTAAGGTATTACTCTTAGGAGTGGGCTAACCTTGGATTGGTCACAATTATTCTAACATTGTAACTTTTCATGAATACTATAGAAACCACCGTTGATGCTAGCCAAATGCCATAACAAATTCATTCTAGCAGATACTGTAGTTATGGTAATGCAAGAGTGTAAAATAACAAAAGCTTTACATCCAAGTAAGGCTACATGGCTACATAAAGCATGACATCTAAGGTTATTTAATGTGTTTGTAAATATATTTTGCAGCAGAATACTTGTTGGGATAGGTCATCAATGAATTTAGCAGTGAGTGTTAAAATATTTTTTTCCTTCCCTGTAATGGCTTTTGTTGTCCTTGCAGTCAATTATAAGTAACAATGAATTTTTAAATGAAATAATGTTTTGACCATACAGTACTCTGTCTTTCTCTATTGGAATATAAGGTGAGAAATATTTGGGTGGAAGAGGTCAGTGTTTGAATGTGTGGTTGCTTTGGAAAATGGATGGCTGCCAAAGCTTGGATCTGCTGTAGGTGATCAGAGTAAAATATCAGCTGTTGCTGGTTGCTGGGAAAGAGGCTTTGGGATAACTTTGGACCACACAGCTAGTACAAGGGTTTATAAGCCTCCAGTAATGTGCTGCTCTTTGAAGCTTAGTTTTTCCTTTAACTACGGGATTTTGAGTAACCAGGCCTGTGCTCTTTTTATATCCTGTTGCACACAGAATAGCAAAGTCTTGTAGCATTTTACACATCAAATTTATTACAGCACAAGCCGTTGTATTTGCTGACCCCTGGCCTAGAGGGACTTCATTTGTTCTTGCCCCAAAGAGGCAGATTGGGGATGCCTGCAATGTACCATCCACCCTGCTGCACCACAGCCTCCCTGACAAAATTGGCAGAGATGACATTGGAAGGAGCATTGGAAGAGCCTATTCTAGGCTGCCATAGGACCTCTTGGCCTTCATGGCAACTTTGGGACTGTCAGGGACCCAATGCACAGAATGGGACAACTTTGGATTTGCCCTTTGCTGCAGGGGCAGAGGTGAGTGGTCTGAATGCAGCAGGGAGATTCCAAACAACTTTCAGATAACTACCTGGTGAAGTATCAACTCCTTGTGACTTTTCCCCCTTCTGCATGGTCTTCTGCAGACTCCTGCAGTGGAGAGAACTGGTGATAAGTGTTGAGGCCCTTCTTTCACTATGGAGAGGTGAAATGTGAAGGGACATCAATGTTATTGCTGCTGAGCACCCTCTCCACAATGCCATGGAAAACTAGGGAGCTGTGAGCAATGAAGCAAGATGTACAATAGCTAGAACACTGATAGTACAGGACCCATGGGCGTAGGCAGGATTTTTTTGGGGGGGGGCTTTTGTTAGGGGGGCAGAACCTGCTACTGATTTTTATTGATGGGGGGCAGCAGCTGCGTCCATGACAGGACCTGTTACAAAGGTGAGTGAACATGCCTTTGAGCATGTTACCATGCCTATTGTGTAGCAGTCACAGGCAAAGCAACCTGCTTTTTTCTCTGCTCTTCCATCCTCAACTTCACTGCCCAGTAGAACTACTTTGAATAATTCAACACATTAACATCAGCCCATAAAGGAGGCATTTAAAGAATCCTGGGAACTCTATTTTACTCCACACTCAGCAACAATTCCTAGCGCCTTTAACAAACTAAAGTTCCCAGAATTTGGGGGAGCGGGGCCCATGTGCTTTTTTTAATGTGTGGATGTGACGCCCTAAGACGACAATCCCATACCCTCCAACATTTCTCCGATGAAAATAGGAGTGTCCCATTCCATAATGATAATTTTACTATTTATGCCCCACACATCTTACTAGGTTGCCCCAGCTACTCTGGACAGCTTCCAACATATAAAAAACCATAATAAAACATTAAATATTAAAAACAAACAAACTTCCCTATACAGGATTGCCTTCAGACTGCTTGGGGGTCGCATAAACTGCATCCCCTCCAACAGCAATAGGGAGGTCCTATTATCCATCCCCTCCAACATTTCTCCAAGCTACGGACATCCTAAGGAAAAGTGGAACAAATCAGAAACCGGGACAGCTCTAAATCAGGGACGCCCCTGGAAAATAGGGACACTTGGAGGGTCTGCAATCCCGTTCACTTGGGCGTGAGAGCCCCCATCGACCACAACACAAGTTATCTGTTAACACTGGATATATATATACTGTATATATTTCCCCCAAATTGGGCAGCAGCAGGCTGCAGGACTGAAGCCATGCCTGAGCTCACGTGGGCTCGTGCTTAGCGCGCGGCTAAGAAAAGAGAAGAGGCGATCTCTCTCCCAGCGGAGGTGGCAGCCTGAGTTCGGCCGTATCTTCTCTTTCCTTCCCCAGGCCTGAGAGGGCGGGGGGTGGTGTGTGTGTTTTTCCCTTCCCCGGAACCTCCCTCTCCTCGCGCCTCCGTTTCCGCGGGCGGGTGTTTCTGCTGCACCGGTCCCCCGCCATGGCAGCTGCGGAAGGGAAAGACCCGCTGGGCTTTTTCGCCGCTTATGGGGCCAGCGACGACAGCTCGGA
This sequence comes from Zootoca vivipara, assembly GCF_965207765.1. NCBI lineage: Eukaryota > Metazoa > Chordata > Lepidosauria > Squamata > Lacertidae > Zootoca > Zootoca vivipara. Next base: position 26,489,134 of record NC_142590.1, read on the forward strand.
CAACGCAGGCTCGGACTCGGAAGGCGACGAAGGGCCCGGCTCGGGCCGCGGCGGGGAGGCCAAAGGGCCGCCTCTTCTGCCGAGGGGCAGCCCCGAGGACAGGCCGCGCTTGCCCGGGCCCGACGAGCTGTTCCGCAGCGTCCACCGGCCGTCCTTCCTCTATAATCCGCTGCACAAGGAGATCGACTGGGAGAGCCGGGTCCTGCGAGCTCCCGAGGAGGTGGGTGGGGAAGAAGCGGGGGGCTGGGGAGGGGAGGGGTGGTGGGTCGCTCTCCTCGCGCGACGAGGGGAGGAGCACGCTGGGAAGACCTAACATGATATATTCCTAAAGGGCGGAGTTGTATACGGGAGGGACACACACGGTGTGCACCCAGGGGTGAATAAAATGGGTTTTTATGGGGGGTGTCACATATTTCATTGGGGTGGCTGAAGGGACTTTGACCCCTAGGAGTTGGCTCCTATGTGTGCATCGCTGCCAGGGCGTGTAGGTTTTTCAGCTGTGTGTGCCCCTGGCAGTCTATACTTGTGTTTCTTGTGTCCTAAATTTATTTTATTGGGGTGGCTTGTGGCCTAAAAAGGTTGGTTTAGAGCCCTTGGCTGGAGAGGGTAAAGGGACCCTTGACCATTAGGTCCAGTTGTGACCAACTCTGGGGTTGTGGCGCTCATCTCGCGTTATTGGCCAAGGGAAGCATCGTATAGCTTCCAGGTCATGTGGCCAGCATGACAGCCGCTTCTGGCGAACCAGAGCAGCACACGGAAACACCGTTTACCTTCCTGCTGTAGCGGTACCTATTTATCTACTTGTACTTTCAGGTGCTTTCAAACTGCTAGGTTGGCAGGAGCTGGGACCGAGCAACTGGAGCTCACTCCCTCGCGGGGATTCAAACCGCCGACCTTCTGATCGGCAAGCCCTAGGCTCAGTGTTTTAACCCACAGTGCCACCCGCGTCCCTTACCTAGAAGCATACACACACACATATCACACATATACACATACATGTACACACACACATCTGTCTATCTTAAGTGTTGGTTTGCTTCTTCGGATATATGTTATCCTGAGTTTCAGGTGCATATGGAATGCTGAAAAGTTGTAGTGTGATGTTAATGACATTATAATCAATGGCTATGCATAATTGATGGCTACCCATAAAAATAGTATCTACAGTAGATCAGTGGTTCCCAACCTTTTTTTGGCCATGCCCCACCTAAGCATCTCTGAAATCCTGTGGCATTTAATTCTTATTATTCAAAAAGTGAACTATTCATGTGGAGGAAGCCTAAAAGGCCATTAACTTGGTTTAACTCATTCTCAAATTGCCCCCCTTTAAAATCAAATTACCCCCCCCCCCTGTGGGCAGAACCATAGAGCTAGATATTCTGGTATTGACTATTCGTCTGGGAACAGAGACGACTGTCATTGAAGGTCCAGCTTATGGCAATAACAATTGCCCCAGCAGCACTTGTCTCTTTACAACTTCTCAGTGTTAAATATGTTAGATGTTAATTTTTTTTAATGAAAATCCTGTGTTGGTCTTTCCATCCTTCTAGGGGAAGGGATGGGGATTTTGTGGTCCTCCAGATACATTGGACTCCAGCTCCCATCATCCCTGACCATTAGCCACGGTGTCTGAAGCTGGTTGGAGTTGATCAAAAGAAGAAAATCTGGAGAACTTTAGGTCCCCAATCCTTCCCTAGAGCCAGAGGCTGCTTTAAAGTCTAGAAAGGGTGACTGTGCATTAAAAATACGGAACTCCTTGGTCAATGGGGTTTGCTTTCTTGTTTGTATCCAAAATATGGAACTTATTTATCCTATTTGGGATGAAGATGGAGTCTTTCTCATAGATCAGGGTTACTTGTTGTATTCCTCCTCTGTTTATCCTTGTAATGAGTGGCTTGGCTTATTTGCTTAAACCATTTTGATTTCTAAATGGCTGTGGCATTGATGATACTATGTTGCTGCTTTATTCATTCATCACTGATACTGCTCATTCATTAGATGTTGGGTATATTTTCAGATATGAGAGCAAAACAGCTTGTGCCTTTAAATATGCCTTTAAAATGTATTACACGATACATAGTCCCTGCACTTGGTCTTCTGACAGCGCAGTATTTTAATCCAATGTGTTTCCCCAAACAGCCTCCAAAGGAGTTCAAGGCATGGACAACACATGCTGTGCCGCCCCCTGAAACTTATAGTGTCAAAGAAACAAAGCCACTGCCACCTCCTGAGCTCGATATGGCAATCAAATGGTCCAATATGTATGAAGATAATGGTGATGATGCTCCAAGGAATCCAAACAAAGTTAACTTCTTACCAGCAGAAGAGGAGCAAGAGCATGTAGAATCAGGTAACCCTTTGTATATAAATAATTTGATTTAAATCCCTCTCCCGTTAGAGACTTACATCAGTGCCAATTTGTGTAGTATAGTTTTTAATTCAGGCATACTTTTAGCCAGCAGTACATCCCGTGGCTTTTTATGTGATGTAAAAGTAAAAGTAGCATAGTTTTCCTGTTATAATTTTACACCTGAAAGTAGTTTGGATTGTTTGTCGTGGAATGTGGGGGCACAGGAAGTACAAGGCACTTCCTGTTTTTGCATGCTTACCTATAACAGAATCTTTGCATCTTCCCCTCAAGATGGGGATTGAGTAGTGCAGGAAAAAACAGGGTGGGGGAGTGCAAGACATTCATTTTCATTATGTTTATGTCCAACTTTTCTTCTATTATAATGGAATCCAAGATGGCATACATGTGGATCCCAGGTAGCCACAAGACAGCAGATCCAGACTTGCTTAGCATCAGCAAGGCTGTATCTTTGTGTATTTTCAGACTATAATATCTATTTCTCCTCTTCCTCCTTCACTTCCCTAACATTCAAAGCCACTTTTGTCTGTTGGCTTTTACTGATGCTCAGGACTTTCTGTTTTGATAATGAAGGTGTGTGTCATGTTCTGAGGTATTTTAAGTAGTTTCTTCTTCAGGACAATCTCTGAATATTCTGATACTGAGTTTTTCGTTGCATAAATCACTGGAGGATATTGCTGCTTCTAATAAATGTTTTAACTTGCTATTTTAGATTTCTTTTGGGCCCTTGTTTCAGTGTTTGCTTTTTGTTTGACTGCTATTCCTAAGCTTTGACTAGAATGTTTAACATTTAAAAATGTACCTCCATTCTACCCCATGCTTACTGGGCGATGCTCAAAAGTAGAAACTACTAAATTACAGACTGTTACTGGACACAGAGATGTGCCAGCACAATCCTCCCTGTACCGAACACTTTGTTTTAAAAAAAATTGTTGAACTGCTCTTACCATTAATTCCCACTTGATGTTCAGCTATATACTTTCCTGTAAGTTAAACCCATTGGATGTAATCCTGCAGTCTGCTAAATCAGAAAACACACACTTCAAGGAATATCAAGTCCCTCCTCAATTTCCCCCAGCTTAAAAATATCCAATTCCTTCATGCAGCCTTTCCTTATAGGACTTTTTTCTATACCTCTGATCATTTTTGTTGCCACCTTCTGAACCATTCTATATCCTTCCAAAGTGTGTTGCCGAGAACTGGACACATTATACCAGATGAATTGAAGCCAAGCTTTTGTAAATGAGGCTTTAAAAACCTCCAGCTTATGCATATATTTGCAATTTATAAATACTTTTTTATTTGAAGATGATGAAAAAGATGAACCCGCTTCATTTAAGAAACGCAAGCTAGACCCTGAGGAGCAGATGAGGAAAAAGAAGCAGTGATGAATTGAACAAAAGTTTGACTGCTGAAAATGTTGTTCTTGAACATGTAGAACATCTGCTGAACCTTGATTTCACCACTGGACCATGGGGGGGGGGAGCATTTCCAACCATACAGCACATTTATGGACTCTGTTATTATACAGGAAATTACAGAATGCATTGATTGGTATTGTTTTAGCTGTCATGTCTGTAAACCCACAATGTTTCAATTAGAACCCTTTTAATTAAAACACAACCTTTTAGTATATTGTAAATATTTGTGCAGGCTATGGAATTTCAGAGTGTTCTGTTCATTCATGAAACTGAAAAAAATGTGAGAATTGTTTACTGACCTACCATTGGGGTAGAAGATATTTGTTTCTAAAATCAAGAAATGACATTTTAAAGGGGTGAAGTTTTCAACAGTGTATTGTGGTGATGATAGTGATACTATTTTGAAATGTATGTAAAATATGTAAATAGGTCACTGAAATAAAACTATATGTTTGGAAGTGTATCTGGTATCCTTACTCCAAAACTGACTAAAATGTGCATAATAAAAAAACTCCATAATTTCCTATAAATCAGGAATATCTGTGTTGAGTCACACAAAGCTTTGTATGTGTTTTTAATATGCCCCCGCCCCCTGGTGAGTTGTACTTTTATTGCCATTTTTCGTTTTTACCACCATAGATGTGCCATTTGACTTTTCTTTCTTAGACTCAGAAAGGACTTTCTCTACAAGCAAGAAAACAGCAGAATGTTTGACAAACACACAGCAGTGTTCCAAAATATCTGACATTTGCTATCTGAAACTCTGTTGCCTCACTCTTCCTAATTGTAAGTCTAGCCCTGCCTTGCTTTCTTTGAATTTAACCAACTAGTTGCCTAAAATGGTGTTGCAAGCTTTTGAGAGCTATCAAGTATCTCTGCGGCAGCAGCAACAACAAAAATTTTTTTATAACATGCCTGTATATTTTCTGAGAACAGCAAGGAAAGTGAGGCAGATTATATGAATCAGACAATAGTTACACTTTATCCTGAGTAGTGTAGGAACCATTAAAAAAGTAATGACCCTTTTGATTTTAGATTTGTGTTCTCTCTCAGTCATTCAGATTTTGAAGGATTTTTTTAACAAGAAGATAAAGTGAATCAAAAATAAAACTTTGTAGTACAGTGGTGGAACCTCTGGCTTTGCAGGCCTCATAAGAGCCAATAGGCACATTTGGCTCATGAAGCTGTTTTGGCCAAGCCACACCTACCTGTCTCATCACCTGATCTCAGGTGTGCAACAGGTAAAGCTACGGTGAAGCTGAATTCAAAAGGAAAGATTATTCTTCTTTGGCAGCCATGGCTTGAAGTCACCAGCTTTCCAATTTGGCACTTGAGTTCATTTTAATTCAAGACGTGCCTGCTTCGGATTGAAATAAAAATCTCCTGATGTCATACAACATCAGGAGATTGACAAGGGGATGGCCCAGATCCAACAGAAAGCTAATTCTGCCCATGCTCTACTCTCGTGGCCTTGGTTTGAAGAAAAAGTGACAGGAAACCGTTCCTTCAGTTTGTCTTTTCAAGAGACTTGGCTGCAAGCTCTGAATAATTTTTTGTTTTTGGTTATTGCTTAGTACCTATGACATTTTAACACTTTAAAATTCTTCACTTGAGTTGCAGTTTCTAGCAAGCATTTGTTAGGCTGAACACACAATTGCTCCTCCATCTGGTAAGAAGAAATGCTAATTGGTTGCCTGTCTTAAGAGGTGCTGCTTATTCATGCAGCATATGCTCTGGCTAAAAGGATAGATAAAAGTGGGTCTTACTTTTAAGAGCTAACTTGGGAGCTTTCGCCTACACAAAAAAGTGCTGACTGCTTGTGCTCAGTATGTTTGCAAGTGACAGATGTTCTCCCGGAGCAGTCTTGTGTTCTCGGAGAACAATGAGTGTAGTAAATAACCCAGAACCTTGTGTGCTTTCAGGCGTCAAATGAGAATCACCAATCAGCTTGGAAAGCAGACGTCTCTCCCCTCACGGACACGAAAAGGAGGCTCTGGACAAAAGTTGCCTACCAAAGGCCCCAGGTTCAATCCTCAGCATCTCCAGGTACAACCAACAGAGAATTCTATCTGAAGCCCTGGAGAGCTTTTCCCCTTCTGTGTAGTAGACAATTCTATGGGGACGAGGGGGGTGCCGTGGTCTAAACCACTGAGCCTCTTGAGATTGCAGATTGTAAGGTTTGTGGTTTGAATCCCTGCGACGGAGTGAGCTCCCATTGCTTTGTCCCAGCTCTTGCAGTAGAAATTGGAGTTCTTGGTAAAGTCCAGAAAAAAACAGTAAATTGCAAGAACTCAGGCCAGAAGAAAAATGGATTTCAAATATATCTTCACAAGGTTTTATTTGTGTGATGAAGAGTTCAAATAGGAATCAATCCCAGTATAGTAGGCAAATAAAAACAAATTCCAGTAAAAATCAGGACAAGGCCATGTCAGCAAAGATTCACAGATTCTTCGTCAGCAAAGATTCACAGGTCAGAGTGTACCAAGTCTGTTTGCCTCCGCTCTTTGTCCCAGCTCTTGCCAACCTAGCAGTTCAAAAGCATGCCATTGCAAGTAGAAAAATAGGTACCACTGCGGTGGGAAGGTAAATGGCGTTTCCATGCGCTCTGGCACTCGTCATGGTGTCCTGTTGCACGAGAAGCAGTTTAGTCATGCTGGCCACTTGACCTGGAAAAACCTGTGGACTAACGCCGGCTCCCTGTCCAGTGTTCCTTTACCTTATCTTTAACTTTCTGAGCTAAATAAGCCATTTGTCGCACTTGGCAGAAGGCAGAGGCCTCAGCCTTTGTTCCCTGTTGCATTTCTGACTGCAGTATGGATTGTAGTGTGTTGACACATCATCCACTTTGAGTTATAATGATGAAAGCTGTAGACCAAGTCACTCAATTAAATATAAGAACTGAATAAGCAAACCTTTCTGCAAAAAAGCGACTAATAAAAGCAGCCCCTAAGTTGTGGAACTCTTTCCAAAAAAAAAAAAAAAGGCCAAAAAGCAGTTCACTCTGCAGTTTTTGACAAACGCTGGGGATGCACCACTTACCTGGCCCTGAGAGGTATGTATTTGAGGACCCACCCTATTTTCATGAGTTTTAAGTTGTTTTGAACTGGGTTTTTTTTTAATGTTGCATTTTAAATTGCTATCACCTGCTCTGGGACCTTTGGATGAAGGGCGGGTGGTTGTTATCATCATCATCATCATCATCAATAGTTTGGCTAGGAAAACAAAGTTTTAATTCTGAATTTCCTTGAGAGTCCGCTAGGAGGTGCTAAATTGATGTTTTTCCATTTGAAGCGGTGCTTTTAATAGGGCAGGAATTTGTTTAGACTGAGGGGAGGAAAATAACTTTCCACTCAACTAACTCCTTGTTGAAGGTTGCACACCTGCTGTCTTGAATCTGTGCTCCCTCTGACCTGGAGCTTTTGTTTCTGCTTAACGGTCTTTGCAACGTTCCGGGTTTTTTTTGTTTGCTCTAGCCAGTTGCTTGAAATGGCTTTTGTGTGTCTCAAGCGGCTGTGTTTGTATTTCTTCACCCAATAAATATGTTTAAATAGCCATGTCAGCCTTAAGTTATGGCTACTTGTGGAGGTTGAAAATTGTGTTTTGGGGGTTCAGACCTGAACTCCTTATTTACATCTTCTCTTTAGTGCCAGGGCACAGCCGGATGCCCATAAAACCAGCACTGGGGAAAGGAAGAGGCGCAGACACAAAATATCATTATTGACAATTTGTCCTGCACAAACTATTTGAAGTGGAGCAAATGCCGGATAGAAAACATACATTCTGTTTGTGGATAGCTTTAAATTCAGGGTTGTAGTTATGCTGTTTCAAAATATTTGCTCCAAATTTTGTTCTTTGGTGCATTTCCTGCACCACCCCTCTTCAGTGCCTCAGCTGTGCGTGTTTTGTTGGCACATTCTGGTTCTCTCACCTGGGAAAGCCTGGAGTAAAATTGCTTTGCTTAATGTGATGAAATGTGTGTGAGGAGAAATTGCCTCTGTGTTGCGACTTAAAAGGCCAAAGGTTAACCAAAGCAGTTCACACACACCCTGGGGCAAATGTCTCACCACCAGATGTCCCTGGAAGCAACTGTGGAATGTTAGATAAATCTGCGTGTTCCTGAACCATGAACTAGATTTAGATTTCAGCCAGTCTGCTTCCTTTTAAAGTCCATAAAACTACCAGTTAATTGTATCAGGTTATTTGAGTCATATGGGGTTTAGGTACTGAGGTTCATTTAAACAAACCAGGGCTAAATAAAGCCATTCATTGACTGAGCATTTTTATTCTGCACCTCTCTCGCTGTTTGACGGCTTGTAAACACAACGAAAACGCAACCGTTAAAATGTCAGCAATGTTGTTGATTTCATTAAATGGCAGAGAGGAGACGATCTGATGATAACCATGGTTTGATTACTGGACGTTGGGGTTTGGGCTGAACCATACCCCGTGTCCTATACATGTTATTTCCTTTTTAAAACATGACTAGTCACTTTGCCACTGTCATTGCATCAGACGCCGGCTGCAGAATTGGTTTTTGACGCTGGGTCCTTGGTTTTCTGGTCACGTTCTCCCAACTACATCCTACCACCCGGGTCTCACAAGTTACTGTCCTCCTGAGATGGTCCGGCCTCATCCACAAGCCGAACGTTACCAGGTGCAGTGGCTGGTACAGTGGCATGGCTTGCGATGTGGCATCAGTGCATCACAGCATCTAGGATGTTACCCTGGTACAGCAATGCAGGGCAGCCTAAGAACCTGCAGAAGTCAGGTGTGTGTGGACAGCGAGCATGCTGGGAGTTTTCTAGGGCTGAACTGCTCAGCTACCTCCACCCAGGACACTGCTTGCAACTCTCCTTATGGCTGATCTGGAAGCTGCAGCCAGTGCAGAAGGGTGCAGTGAGATTGCAGAAGCTGCTGAAAGAACTGCACTGGCTGCCAATGCGCCACCCAGACAAGTTTAAGGTCTTCAGGGGTAAGTTAGGCCGAGAGACAAGGCCACAAAGCGAGCAGAGGTTCAAACATGGAAGCGTCCACACCCAAACAGTGCTCTAGTGCACAGCCACAGGGGGTTCCTTTGACTCCCACATGCTTCTGCATCTGAGAAATATGACCCTGCAGTTCCTTCACATGGTGCCCTGATTTGATTTTTGTTGGGGGAGTTCACAGCTCCCAATCCTTGAAAAGCTCCATTGCCATTGGTTGAGGTCATCAAAGGCGGCTGCATGCTGAGTCTGCAGCTGCACCACCGAAGAAGAGGACAGCTGGAAGGGACTTAATTTTTATGCAAATGAACTGTGGTCCATCCGTATCTGGAAATCTGCCAGTCTCTCCTGCTTGCGGTGGCAGTTTTCGTTCAACCTCAGGGCATTCTTTCCCTTCATTTGTCCGGAAGAGTGAAGGATTTAACAGTCAGAGGTAGCTTGCTGTTCCTCCAAGGGGACTCTTTTTTACTTCAGGCAATAAAAATACCGTACTTTTCTGTGTATAACACGGCCAGATGTATATTTTGGACTCAAATTTAAGAAAAGAGGGGGGTGATGGCACTTTTTTTTGCAGAGGATTGACCAGGGTTGTTGAGCTTTTTTTTAGGGGGGATTGCCGAAAAATGCCCACCAGCACGCGTCGCAAAATCCACCTCTCGTCTGTCCCCTCACCGGCACAAGCTGCCAATCGCCCACCCAATTGCCGCAGCGTCAGTCAATCAACACCACCCATTGACGCAGCAACCAATAACACACACAACGTCCACCTTGTGCACTACCCATGTATAAGACAACCCCAATTTTTAGCATGATTTTATACACGGAAAAGTACGGTACCCTTAATTCTGTACTGTTTTATTATTTAAAACTAAATTGGGACACGTTGTCTTTTTGACCCTCTCAGTTCTTTGTGGAAGTAGAGATTTCTCACTCTTATCTATTTGCTATACAGTTTTTAGAAGTTTCAGAAACAACAGCAGAAGCTCGCAGACAAATAGTTGCTTCAGTTTGATATCTGAAAGCTCTGCTTCTTGACATCACCTTGAGACCCACCCTTTCTCCTGTGTTGAATTCTATTTTCCTTCCTAACTCTCTACTAACCGCTGGGGTGTCCATGAGTCCTATTTTACAGAGGACAGTCCCCTGTTTAAAGGGCTGCCAAGTCCAAGTTCAGTTTAAAGATAAAGTCCCCATAAAGTTCCTCACTAGGTTGAGATAATTGTTTTTCAGCATTTGTCAGGAAAACTCAAAGGGTCCGGTTGGTTTTGTGAATCAGCACAAGGCTATGTGTTCTGCGTTAGATTCCAGCACAGCTTTTCCACATTCCTCAACAAACCAACATATAGAGACTTCACTGTGATTACAGTGTGGTGATGATGGTCCCCTCTGTGCCTGCCCCGAGGAAGAGTATGAACAAGTCACCTCTTTTTGTTCCCTTTCTACTGCCCTCACAAAGCATTCCCTGCCGGGCTACTTGAGCAGTCTTGGAACAAGATAAACTTAGCCGAAAGCAGTTATAGACATCTTCTATCTGTGGTGGGAGGTCTGAGGGAAAGGAATTTGGGAGAAGTATCAAAAGTTGAGGGAACTGGGATACAAGGGGAGGGAAGAACTTCCACTCCTCTCACTTGACTGATAGTCCTCACCCAGACAGTGGAAGCAAGTGGGATTTGGGGAATTGAAAAATTGCAAGTCTCTCTGTGGGCCAGAAAGAAGATAAACAGGAAATACCATGTGTATGTTTAGTGTAGGTGAACTCTCCACTTGAAGCCTCGCTGAGTTTTTCTGCAGCTGTTTGTGTACTCTGTGTGTGTGTAGAGAGAGTGTGTGTGTCAGAGAATGAGGCATGACATACATATGTATGTGTGAATGAGTTCTGGCTTTCTACCCCACATTGACCACTTCCCTGCCCCTTTGTGGAAGAAAGATTCCCCACCTCAAGAAGAAACAGTAAAAATGCCACAGCCCCCATCACTAAACTTCTAAATCAGGCATCCCCAAACTTCAGCCCTCCAGATGTTTTGGACTACAATTCCCATCTTCCCCGACCACTGATCCTCTTAGCTAGGGATCATAGGAGTTGTAGGCCAAAACATCTGGAGGGCCGCAGTTTGGGGATGCCTGATCTAAATACATATCCTACCACTTTAAGCAGGCTACCCCCCCCCAAGAATCCTGGGAACTGTAGTTTGCTAAGGGTGCTGAGAGTTGTTAGGAGGCAACTATTACTATTGTTACAGGCTTCTGTCTTTTCTTTGTGTAATTACTCTTGGGATTAATATTATAACCAGGACATCATGCTCTTAAGCCACACTTCTGTGTCACTGCATTTTTGTTTATTTGTATCAGCTTTTATTGCACAGAAAAGACCATAACATTTGCTCACTTAGAATCATAGAGTTGGAAGAAACCACGAGGGCCATCCAGTCCAACCCCCTGCCAAGCAGGAAACACCATCAAAGCATTCCTGACAGATGGCTGTCAAGCCTCTGCTTAAAGACCTCCAAAGAGAGCCTGGAAGCTGCACTGGATTATTCTCGGTTGTTTCAGAATCACAGTGTGGAACAGGGAGGGCAATGCTTGAAATAAAGTATTCGCACGGAACAAGTGGGTTTAATTAGAAAGAGAGAGGGTCATGACGGCACTCTATAAACTCAGTAGAGTGGAGAGAACAATTGGTATTAATGAAGAACATTGGTATGGGAAATGGTAACTTCAAGCTGTCCATTCATAAGCTTCAGATGGAGAATAAGAAGAAAGCCACATGGTCTTCAATATATACAGAATTGGGGCAGATGATGACTATGGTTCCATTTTCATCATTGTCTCCCTGGCTCCAGAAGGATTCTTCTCCCCCTGTTAACATCTTAGTATTAAGTTGGCTTACCTCTTATCTCTGGGTTGAGTCAGAGGTTGAGAGAGCCTCTGAGATGAGATATGGATGTTGTAGAATGCAAGAGGCCCTCAAAATATTTGTTTTAAGGCCACCTTCCCCAACCTGGCACTCATCAGATATTTTTTGGACTATGACTGCCATCCGTCTCAGGTAGCACAGCTATGGCTGCGAGTTGTAGCCCCAAACATCTGTAAGATCCCAGGTTGGAGAAGGCTGCTCTAGAAGATTCTCTGTGGCGCGGAAGAGTTTCACTCCACACTCATCACAATGTCAGATAATAAAGGCATCTTCCCCTGATTGGCTTGGGTAGCAAAAACCCCATCCTCTTGTCATCTTCTCTTCGAGCATGTGGCTGACTGAACTGCTCCTTGAATTGCATAGCATTACTTACCTGGCATGAGACAACGCTGATATCTTCTGATTCTGGCATGCTGTAGTTTGATGGGTTTAATGATTTATTCCCTGCACTCATCTCTGTCCTCATGGCAATGTGGCATATCGTATGGTGTAACACTGGGTTGCTGAAGGCTGGATTCTGCCTTTAGGGCAGGGATGATATAACTTTTGGCAGTAGGAGCCAGTGTGCATGTTGCATTTACCTGAAGCCCTGTAAAATGCCTGACTATATCCCATAATGGACATTTCTATGCAGAAGAAATTTATCTTTACCACTTTCTTCTTATCAACAAATCTCAGGCTCTGATTCCAAAGAGGGTGTGGCTTGTTAGGGAATCCATTTGCATAATGTCCGAAGATCGTTGCAGAAGCAACCTTATTCTTGGAAAACCATGTCTGAGTTAGTTGTAAAAGAATAAAATGGTTTCCTTGCTATGAGTGTTCTTCAGCTGAAAGCAAAGCATTTTGGGGGGTGGGGGTATGGTTTATCAATACCAGTATCATTTCCCCTCAAACCACCACAGGGATTTGCCTAGAACGCATGCCATTAAAAAAATAAAAATAACCAGCAGCTGCTTAAAGGTTTTCAAAAGCCACACTTACTATTTCACGGTTTTTTGTTGTTGACATAGGTGGTTGGCTTCTCCTGGGGAGTTTTCTCTGCTTGCTCTAACAGTTAGGAGGAGGGAAGCTACCAAACAGGCCCGGCAGGTTACAGTGGTGTGTGTTTGTGTGTGTCTCCCAAGATTCTTCCTTTCAAGGCCTGCAGGCTTTGACCTGCTAATAGGTGCCCAAACAGGGACCTATCCATCACACAAATATGCAACAACATCAAGTCAGAAAGATTTGCAATGTAGCGATTGCCTCTTTTAGCGCACAGTTCAGCCTCTTCAATAACTATGTGACACAGCTGGAATATGCTTAGAACAACGTGTTTAGAGTTGTTAACCCAAGAGCTGGCAAGTGTGGAATAAGTTCTGTATTTTTCTTTGTCTCCCCCCCCCCTTTTAAACATAGACTGTAAATTACATTATCCACTGACTTCCCACCCTCCCTTTCCATATTTATTACCCTTGAATGCTGCATATTTCACATATACTATTTAACAAAAATTATCTTAATAATTCACACTGTTGCTCTTATTTCAAGTCCTGCTCATGTTTTCATCTCACCATAGTAGTTCTTTAAATACTCAATAAAAGGTCTCTCGTCCTCAATGAATCTTTCATCATTTGGGTCTCTGCTGTTAACCTTGCCAGTTCTGTGAACTCCATCCTTGTCAAAAGCCAGTCTTCCTTTGTTGCAACTTCTCCGCTCTTCTTTCTTCGGGCATATAGTATTCATGCCGCTGTCATTATATACATGAATAAATTAACCAACTTTTTTACTACACCGTTATCTATAATTCCTCAAAGAAAAGCTTTGGGTTTCTTGGGAATCATCAACTTGAACATCTTTTTAATTTCATTATTCATCGTATAATGAGTTAGATTCTCATAAAATATCATATATCTCAGGCTTCCGCAACCTTGGACCTCCAAATGTTTTGAGACTACAATTCCCATCATCCCTGAGCACTGGGTCCTGCTAGCTAGGGATCACGGGAGTTGTAGTCCCAAAACATCTGGAGGGTCGAGGTTGAGGAAGCCTGATATATCCCAATATACATCATATAATGAGTTCCGTATTTTTCTTACGGCTCTGCCAACTGTAGGAATTCTCAGACCTGGTGTAATATATACACACACACCTGATGTGTTAAGAACACTCCCTCATTCTTGGAGAACCAGGCAGCTTCTGATTTCTCTTGTATCATGCCTCTGCTCTTACCTGCGCCACATCCCCGCAAGTTTTTTGAACTTCCTAAACAATAAGGCAGCTGAGTCAACCCTTAGTAAAAAAATAAAAATAAAAATCAGGTTTTGTGCCATAGTGGCCAATGCGACATTCTTTTCCTTTTGCGGCATCAGGTCCAAAGAAAACAATAACATCATCCTCACTCTCCAAATCAAGTATCACCCAGATTCCATTTGGGATTTCCTTCTGTAATGCTACCCTCTAATTGTATTTTTTTTTAAGACCAGCCTTCCCATTCCTATGCTCCACAAGGTGATGTGGTCAGCAAACGTAGAGGTCAGTTTTGGGATCAGGACATCTTTTGCACCCCACATCCATGATCAAGTTATAGCAAACATGCAAATGATATTCTGTTAACAGGCAGGGGTGTTGCTACAGTACTTAAAGGACTTTGGGCAAATTAAGAAGCAGGTGGCTGGTTGGGGGGTCCCTACAGGGCGAAATTTACACCCACGCCCCGTGGTGATTCCCAGGTGCATTCTTCAGTCTGAAGGTTTCCTGCATCTTAGGGTTTCTATTTGCTTTCAAATCAAGCCATGCTTCACCCCACCACCTCCTCAAATGGCAATACAGTGGAGCAGTGTTTGTGTTCAGCATTATACACTGCCTGCTGAAGGGTTAAACAGCACTAGAAGCAACAATATGCACTCCAGGTAATAGATGACAAACCATTTTTCAAAAACAACCGCCAGCGTTTCCTAACCCATCTGTTTCCATCTTTGACAGAAAGGGAGAACAGCTTTTTTTGAAAAACTTAAGAAATGGGTTTTAATCATTAGTATTAATATACATTCTAAAAATATTCCAGCTGTTGCAAGCCTGAAACAAGCTGTTCAGCAGTGAGACAAAGTGGACCGTTTGTGAGCTTGTAGCTTCTGGACTCCAGCCTTAATCTGTCAAACGGCATATGAGTTTATAAACAGAGATTAGTGCATATGTGGTATTTCCCTGTCTCCCCCCCCCAAAAAAAAAATAGTGAAATGTTGCCGGTGCTTTAGGAATGAATAGGAAAGATTATGCCAAGAGAGATGTCTGGGAAATCAAACTATTAGAGCGGAGATTAGAACAAACCAGTGCTTTTATCCACAGGAGAAATGCAAATATTTTGAATATCTTTGACCTCTAAAAATTCTCAACAGCAATCGCCATCTGAAGACCAAGGCTTACTGTGAGGTTGGGGTGGGGCGGGGGGGGGGGGGGTAAAGAACGCTTCGCAGACCTGATTGCATATATACAACAGAGCCAGCTAAATATATTTAACTAGGATGGAAGATCTTAATGCCGTTGCTTCACGCTTATCATATATGTCTGCAGACCCTCCAAATGTCCTATTTTCCAGGGACAGTCCCGGATTTACAGAAGACGTCGCGGTTTCTGATTTGATCCCGCAATGTCCTTAGGACGTCCCTATTTCCACCAGAGAAATGTTGGAGGGTAAGGAGTTATGTAACCCCCAAGGAGATAAGTAAACTATACAACCTTTTGAAGACATCCGAAGGCAGCCTTGTATAGGGAAGTTTTTTTTATGTTTCATGTTTCATTTTGTTTTTATATGTATGTTGGAAGCTGCCCAGAGTGGCTGGGGCAACCCGGTCACATGGACGGGGTATAAATAATAACATCATTGTTGTTGTGATGGTGGTGGTTGTTTAATAGGACGTCCCTGTTTTCATCAGAGAAATGTTGGAAGGGAAATGTGTATGTGTGTGGTTCTATTGTGACTCTTTTCTTTCCATGATTTGAGAGCTGCTTAGGCAGAAGCTCTTTAATTACCGGTAGTTGATTGCCATGTGTTAGGGTAACGGGGGTCAGTAAAAGAAACAGGAGCTCAAATGCTTTTAATGGTTGCAAAGAGGGGACTTCTGACAGGTACTGCTTTGCAAAGCACTGCAGCACTGTGATGGGAGAAGCTTCACCGTTCAGTCTTTTCCTTTAAATGCAGCTTCCCAAAGCACATGAACACTCTCCGGTATTGTATTTGGCAACTTGGTAGCAGAGACCTAGCCTTAGCAAACCCCTCAAAGGTCAACGCAAATGAGCCACGTGCCATAAACGAATAAAGTCAGCACTGTCCTCTTTTAACCCTACAGTGAAGCCCCCAGTGCAAATCTCAACTGTCCCATCACTTCAGAAGGTGGCCTTATAGGCAGCAAAATGTTTTATCATTTGTAGCTTCTCTCTTGTGATACGGAGGTGATAACATTGGCCTACTGACAGGGCTGTTGTAAAGGGAGCCGAGATAACGTATTTGAAGAGCTGTGAACTCCCTAAAAAGGTACAGTATAAATGGCTAACAGTTCTTAGAAGCTGCCCTGCTGCACACACAAGAGACTTTCTGTGCAACTATTTACACTCTGATACCTAAAATGCTTTTCCAGCCCTTTGCTGTGGCACAGAAGCACTGGCGTTGCATATGCAAGGAATGAATTTGTGTGCTCATAAAGGTCTATGCAATGGGTTCCCCCCGCCCATTCTGGTTTCGGTAAAGAAATACTCCCCCCCCCCTCTTTTAAAACCACTATGTGTATGTATAACATAGCTGTGACTCATATGTGAAATATTTCATTTGTTTAATTGCATGGCAGAGTAAACAGACGTAGAATTCCACATGCCTCCAGGCAGTCTGAGTTTAAGCTTTGGACTTTGCTTGCTTGCTAGCTTTTTACTTCTCTCTCTCTCTCTTCTGGCTTTACAGCCTTTCGACGTACAGGTATATTACTGAAACTGCCTGGTGTATATGCAGCTCATGAATAGACTCCCTAATTAGCAAAATGACAAAATACAGAAATGCTTCACCCTTCAAGCTCTTGCATAAAACTGTGAAGAAAAATCCACAGTCTTTGGTACAACTTTTACAAACTTTTCTTTTTGGGGTGGGGCGGTGGGGTTTGGAAACATGGTGATGATGATGGCGACGACTTGTTCTGGCTCATACCACAGTATAACCTTTCTCATTAACCTAAACAGAGAACAGCATATGGTTTTCAGTGGTATAAATGCTTCAGGCGATGCTCTTGCCACCATAGCTACATTCTCTTGTTCAGCTTTGAATTACTTTTTTGTTTATTAAACAGAACTAAGCCTGGAGAGTTCAGTTGATTAGAGTGTGGTAATGATAAATGCCAAGGTTGCAGGTTCAATCCCCCTACGGGACAGCTGCATATCCTTGCATTGCCAGGGGATGGACTAGTTGTTCCTCAGGGTTGATCCTTGCAACTCTAAATTCTATGATTTTATGACAGGCAAATGTGTGTTTGTGTGGTCATGCACATCTCACAGGGTGTAAGACTAAAACACACACAAGAATAGGGCAAAAAATGTTACCCATGCAGAAGTGAGAGGTACAGTGGTACCTCTGGTTGAGAACTTAATTCGTTCTGGAGGTCCGTTCTTAACCTGAAACTGTTCTTAACCTGAGGTACCACTTTAGCTAATGGGGCCTCCTGCTGCCGCCGCGCCACTGGCGTGCAATTTCTGTTCTCATCCTGAGGTAAAGTTCTCAACCCGAGGTACTACTTCCAGGTTAGCGGAGTCTGTAACCTGAAGCATCTGTCATCCGAGGTACCACTATATTAGTAGACTTGGGGGAGGCCCAAAGTTTGTACGGACACAAAATAGCCCTAAAGAGAAAAAAAGTACAGTGGTACCTCGGTTTATGAACACAATTGGTTCCGGAAGTCTGTTCATAAACTGAAGCGTTCATAAACTGAAGCGAACTTTCCCATTGCAAGTAATGGAAAGTGGATTAATCCGTTCCAGCGGGGTCTGCGGCGTTCGTAAACCGAAAATTCGTAAATTGAGGTGTTCATAAACCGAGGTTCCACTATACTGTATAAATTGGGGCTAGAATCCCAAAACATCCCCATACGGATAAATATAATGTCTGTAACGGGGAAAAGCTGAGCTGGTATCTGGGTTGGAGTGGAAATAGAATGAAGTGAACAGGATGGTTGGAAGAAGGAAGAGATGATGATAAAAAGTGTGGAATGACGCCCCCCCCCATCTCTACTGATAGATCGTTTCCTGGCTCACAGTGAAAAGTTGTTTTTAAAATGTCCCGAGGGATGGAAACAAGAACTGTCCATACAAATCAATTGAGAAATTCAAGACTAGACGTGTCCAGGATTGGGCCCCAGTGTGTATCCCCCATCCCCTCATCAATTAAAAAAAACCCCGAAAACTAAAGGTAGCAGCAAAAGGGGTAAAAATGTTGCTTTTTCAAACTTGCGGGGTTTTTTTTGGGGGGGGGACCCTCGCTAATGCACATTTCAAAGCAAATACAGTTCATTATCCACACCAAACCATGTACCGGTAGTTCACACTGAATACTGCAGGGCAGATGCTGAGTGCTTTACAATCCCCTGGCAGTGTTACTCTGCAGTACCCTGTTGCAGGTTGGGCAGAAACTGAGAGAAACCAGAAATCTGGAAATGCTATCCGCTATTTTATTTTTATCCCCATGCTGCAGGCTGAGCCAGTGTGCATCAATCCAGCAGGTCGGTTCATTGTTACATCCTGTGGCAGACTGGAGGCCTGTGCCGCAAGTAGCTTCCACTAGCTAGGCATCTGCACTCCACTATTAATGCTGCAGGTCAGAGGTGGAGCTGAAATCCGCCACACCCTCTCAGGTTGCAGCAAAGGTCAAGTTACTTAAATTGCCTCCTCAGGCTGCATGCTGAAACCTCAGCCTCTGTTGACTTGCATGCAAACTGCTTGCTCTTTTAACTGGTCAAAACCTTTAAAAAAGGAAAAATATATACATTTTGTACACGGCTTAACATCCAAGTTAGAGCAGGGGCCTCCTGTCCTTGATGCTAATCCCCCGCCCTCAACCACAGGCTCAGGTAACACCCCTCCTTATGGCAGGAATATGCTGCAGTATTGTGTTGTGGTCTTCCAACTAGTTTATACTAAGTTTATACACCATACATTTAAAGCACTTTGGAAGCATGTTATTTCCCCCCCCCCCCAAAAAAAAGAATTCTGGGAACTGTAGTTTGCTCCTCACAGAGCTGGAATCCGCAGCACTCTTAACAAACTACAGTTCCCGGGATTTTGTTGAAGGAAATAATGTGCTGCACAAAACTTGAAAAGGAAAACATGGCCGGAGGAACGCCAGGTGCATCCTAATGAGGACTCTGCATGCTCAGCAGCCATGGAAGGCTGGCTGACTCTTAGGAGTGAGCTCAGAAAACAAGGCGGAGCAGGGCTGAAAAGGCCGTGGCTGGATGGAACCTGGGGGCACTCTGCGCTGTGACATTTTGTTGCAGCAGCTCCCACTTGAATCAATCAAACAGACTGGTTATGCTTAACACAGCGAACTTTGCGATAAAAGCCTCTCAATTTGGGAAAGCTCAAGAATCCTGTCTTGTGCCCTGAGTTTTCCACATTTGTGGAATATCTGTGATGTGTATTATAATGTGTGTCTTTTTTAAAACCATATACTGTATGCTATAATATGTTTTTGAGACCGGTCTGTTTTGTTTGTTTGTTTGCTTGCTTGCTTTCTATAACCTGTATTTGGCCAACCAATAAAAACATGATGATGATGATGATGATGATGATGATGATGATGATGATGATGATGATTTGGAGACAGGCAAGCCTAAATGACACCAATGCTACAGGTCAGAACATGCTAATTTTGGAATAAAGGCCATTGCACCTAGCAAGACCTCTTTCTGAATAAACATATTCCAAATTGCTGGTAAGGTAATCTGAGAAGTAAAGATAGCCTTGTATGCATCCACAGTCACTGCTGGCGTATAAGCTCGTACACACACACACACACACACACACACACACACACACACACACACGGGAGTGGTTTGTCATGTGTTGGGCCAGGGTTGCCTCTATCTCCACAAGTGCACCGGGTGTTTGCTCTTTGTGTGCCAGCTCCAGTCCTTCCTGTTTTGGCCCCACCCACTTTTTCTCTTGGCCCCGCCCATCACTGGAATGCAGTTCCTGGAAGGCTCCCTGTGGGCTAAAATATGTCCTCCGCTCCTGATGTGCATAATACTAAGCTAGCTCTTCGGGATTTCAGGCAGGACTCTTCCCCATCCCAATCTGCTTTCAAGCAGCTTCCTATGCCCCTACTCTGGGTTAAGTGGAACAGCCTTGGCGAAAACCTTAAAAAGCAAACTCCAGCTAAGAATCGGCAGCCAGCCAACCGCACAAACCTGGTTGAGTAAATATGAGAATCGACCTTCAACGACCTGCTCTTTTTGTCCCAAGGCCATTTAATATTGACTATAATCTGGTCAGCAAATACAGGGGCATTGTTAATAGTATGCAGGGTTTTTATTTTTATTTTAAATGTAATATGCTGTAAATAGCTGAGTAAAGCACAGTGGGCAATTTTAAAATCAAGATCAATTTAAAAACAGAGCAGAACACCAGTGTCATTGAAATTTCATTGTTGTGCACGAGTTTGAAAAAGCTCAGCTTGCATAAAGGGATATGCTGAGACAGAATTGACCCTGGAAAAGGAGAAGCAAGGTCACTCAGAGTTGTTTGCCAGTTTAACTTTTCCTTACCTCAGTCGAAATTAGCCCTCAGGCAGGTGTCCTTGCTTTCAGTTCAATATCAGCTGCAGGACTTAAAACCACTTGCGCCGGAGTAATTCCTACAGATGGGAATGAAACTAAGCCAGTGGGTCAAGAGACTTAAACCAGTTTGCATGTGAGCTTTTTGTTGTTCTTCCTTTACCACGGAGTTGTGCTTTGCCGGAGACTTTTATCACTGCAAGCATCTTGAATTTCAGGCCCATGGCAGTCATTAATATTCTTCCTTCGTTGGTGCCATATCTGATAGCTGAGGCGCCCCCAAAATGCAAGCGAGTGGGGACTGAAATCCTACCTGCATCTTATTAGAGAAGTATGCGATTGAATATGTATCGAGGCATTTAGCAGCATTATTTTAATGTAACGATGAGTGAATGAGTGAATCAAAACACAAGGTCCTGAGATGAATTTCAGAATGGGCAAACATTCTTTCATAGATTGCTGTTGGTCATTGGAAGGAAGCCTAATTTTTACAGCACCTATACAAGAAAACACTAACACAGTTCTAGAATACTTGGCTTCAGTTCATTCGATAGGATCTGATTTTTTAAAATTAAAATTATTTGCAAATATAGGGTAGTGATATTTTAAAAGTGTTTTCTGCAATCACCAGTTTGCTGGAAGCAATCTGCTAAGTCACAGAGCGATCCTATGAAAGTTCATAAACATGGGCTACACAAAGGAATCCTGTTCATGTCTACTCAGAAGTAAATTGCACCGAATAGGATTGCAGAACTCTCCCACTGGAATCAAAGGGACTTAAACATGCTTGTGTTTGGATCATGCTCCTATTGGTCTGGTCAAGCTGTGCTTACAAACTGAAGTTACACTTGTTGTCCTGTGAAAGTCCATAGCTGAACAAACTTGCTGGGAAATTCCATTTTATTGCAATGGGATCATTTCTTAATAATCATTTGTTGCTATCTATTGGTAGCAATTGGCTATTGGTTGCACAACAAGGTTTTCAAACTTTGTTTAATATCAAATCATTGTAAAGTGATATCTTGATGCTCTAGTGATGCAAAAGAAGTAACATGTCATTTGTTCCCACTGTCTTCAGTTAAGTGAAGGAATGTGCCAGATGTCTGCTCCAAGGTGGGGGATATCAGGAGAACCCCAGAACAGTGTGCAGAACAGATCATTTTGTCTGGCAAGATGCTGTTCTTGTGCAGATGAATTCTAGCCACTGATTTTAATATTGCTATTTAAAATCGCTGTAACCCACCCTGTGAGATTCTGGTGAAGGCAGGCAAGACATTGAATGATAGATAAATAATGCTCTCAGCTCCTCCTTGGTTTTGCGCCGTGTGTTCCAAGGCTGGACTCCAGCTCATGTTGAAAGCTCTGGCTTTGCAAAGCAAGATACTGTACTGCACTGTTTCTTTCCCACTCTAGTTATAAAATAATTATTGTACATTGGATCCCCCTTCTCCTTGATCCCACTTTGTGCAGTTGCCTTTTGATCTGTGCTACCCCCCCCCCAATATGCAGTATTTTTGTTAATGTTGTGTTAAATTGATAAGCCTTTCTTTCACCCCACGGGGGCACCCTAACACCAAGTCACAAAAGAACGGAACCATTCACAAGCAAGGAACATTCATTTTCAATATGTCACTGCTTTGACATTCCTGCTACCAAAATGTCAGAGTAAATGCTGACATTGTTTGCTAACATCTACTGTCTAAGCACTAACCTTTGATGAGCAACTTCAGGGCCTCTTTTCTCCCTTCCGTTGTTATTTTCAAACATATATCTAAAGTAGACTTGGACCAGACAGCCTTCCCATAAACTGCTGTCCTCTGTAAAGTAGGATACAGTACATGGTCACCCTACATGAAAGCAAGGTGTGTTATCAGCTCCTTATGAATGGATCCATAATGCATCCATTGGCATATACGTCATCACCATACTGAATATTTTTCAGCCCCGCTTCAAAGATACATTATTAGGTTATTAATATTCTAATTATTTCCCCCATCCCATCCAGGCTATCCCTGTTGTGAAAGAAAACAAAGACACAGAGCAATGTTTTCTTTAAATGTCAGGGGAAAGATAGGTTGAAGCCATTATTTGTCCCAGGGAAAGATCAACCACCTTTTTTGGCTTATGAAAAAATGGCTTGGATTTTTTTCTTTTAAAGAAACATACTGGTTTCAGTAAGGAAACCATTTATCAGTCAGCATTTATCCAGTAGATGGAATACTTCTGATACTTATTTTGAGAAAATGTACATTGTGTTGTACTTTTATGTTTAGGTCTGCGTCTTTGGATTAAGGTAAAGGTAAAGGGACCCCTGACCGTTAGGTCCAGTCGCGGACAACTCTGGGGTTGCGACGCTCATCTCGCATTATTGGCCAAGGGAGCTGGCGTTTGTCCGCAGACAGCTTCCGGGTCATGTGGCTAGCATGACTAAGCCGCTTCTGGCGAACCAGAGGAGCGCACAGAAACGCTGTTTACCTTCCCGCCGGAGCGGTCCCTATTTATCTACTTGCACTTGACGTGCTTTCAAACTGCTAGGTGTGCAGGAGCTGGGACCCAGCAACAGGAGCTCACCCCTAGGCTCTGTGGTTTAGACCACAACACCACCCACGTCTTTGGATTAGTTGGGGATATATTTACAGGGTCATTTTGCAATATGAATACTGAGGGATACTTCAGTCTCAAAAATGGGCATGTGAATGAAATAATGACCCATGGTGACACAATCTGGTCCCTTGGCACCATTTACCGTGTAGCCGAGGCCTTGGATTACATAAAACATTTCCACCAGCTGATGGTAAATCAGTGTGCTGTAGGGAGTTCTGGGAAGACAGAGTGTATTCTGCAACAAAAGGGCTTGCATAAAGGCTACTCATTTTCAGCAAGGGACATCTGGCATCCCTATTTCAATGTCTTCAGTCAAACAAGCTCCCAAGATGAAGTTGTGTTAGTGGGAGAACACTGACATAATTTTTAAGATCAGCGGTTCAAAAGGCTCTTCTTCAAAAACCACTTTGTGACCAATTCCACAGCACATTTTCTTTTTCTGTTATACGAGACCAGCTGTTGCACTTGTCTATCTTCTACTTCCCTATGCTCACACAAAAGCAAACAAGGGAACAAATACTCTCTGCAGCTCCACTAACCCCTGTTGCTTCATTGTGTTTTTCTGCAATGTTTGTTGAGAAATACTGGATATAAGAAAAAGAAATAGAAAATGCTCACCAGTATATTACATAGCTAATTATCGCATTTAAACATTATTACTAGTTTTAAACAAAACCATAACAGGCGATGGTCAACATTAGTCATACCCAGAGCTGATGCATTCGGATCAATGGACTTCTGATACTTACTTTGATACAAATCAAAGTAAATTAATTTGATTTGAATGAGTAGGGCTGCAGGCACACCACCCATTTAAAAACACAACTTCCTCCAAAGAATCCGGAAAATGGTAGTTTACCGAGCCACACTTCCCAGAACTTTTAACAAGCTACAGGTCCCAGGATTCTTTTGCGGAGGTTATGTGTTTTAAATGTGCTTTAAAATATAGTGCATATACAGCCAAAGTCATAAGTAGATGTAATCCAATGTGCTTAACTCTCATTATGGATATTGCTCACCATGTGTTAATTTAAGGAATGTTATGTGACAGAAGGAAGAATTAAACAAACACAAAAACACATTGATTTCCATGCCCTAAGTAATTGTTTTTATTCTCTAACAAACAGCCCAGTTATAACACCAATCTGTAATAACAGTCCCTTCTTGGACACTTGAAATACCACTCCGGACAACATCCGCTCTGTCATTCCCTCTCTGATAAATTTCCAAAATGAGGGGAAAGATAACACAATTTTGCCTTGTTTCTTAAAGTTAATACAATAGTACTTAGCGATTGATCAAAACAGCAACTCACTTCTAGGGGCTTTCAAAATCCCCAATGTTGAGCAGAAAATGGCAACTCATCTATTTCTCCAGCTCCTGGGACAGGTTGCAGACTAAGTAAGTCTTTGACCTTAGCTTGCAATTTCCCTTTGGCAGAGAGGATTCCAGCCTCTGGGGACATAGTGTGACAGGGCAGTGTCCTTGCCTAACCTTATCAGGGTCAGGAGACAGCAGCTGGCCCCCAAGGCTACTCCTACCTGCCAGGTGGCACTGCAATGCCAAAAAAGGGGCTGGTGGTGGCAATTGGGGAGCGGGGGTGGTTGTCATCCCCCAAAAGTGCCTATTTTGTCCAACTGTTCCCTTCTTTTAAAGGGTCACATTGAAACTGCAGGTAAGTGTAGCGCTCCATTGCGGAGACTGCAGTGCAAACTTCTGAGGGCCTTTCCATGGTGTTGGCTCCAAAAAGGGATACTGCAAGTTGCAATCGATTAGGAAAAAAATTAGCAATACCAAAGCCCTAAAGGTAGATTGGCTCTTAAACATGGCAATGAATGTGACTTCTAAATCAGACTAGGGCTTCCATATATTACTTTAAATGAAATAGAATTAAACAGGCACCCAAACAATAACTGCCGTTTGCAAGGATACACCAGAATAAAAGTGCATTTTAGATAACAATAATTGCTGTTATAATCCAGAGAAAAGAAAAAAGGAGCAACATACATTAGTGAATTGCATATAATTTTCTCATGTAATTGCAAAAGGATTATAAGTAATCCTGTGCTCGCTCTGCCTGCTTATTCCAAAATTCTTTAAACGTTTTCCGTTCTTGCTCAGATCTATTTCTTTTTTGTGTGTGTCAGACTCAAAGGATCCAGGCGATTTTATTTAAAAGTTGCCAGTTCTCAACTTTTTTTATAGACTGTTCCCCTCAGATGTGGATACCTATTTCTTTTTCCAGTACTTCACATACAAAATCCTTGCTGCTAGAATCATCAATCCTCGCAGCTAGAATCCTATTATAATTTCTCTCCCTTTTTTTCCTCATCTTCCAAAGCACTTGAATGCCTTCGCTTGTGCGACCATATGACAGGGAGAAATCTAGCCTCTGCCTGGAGGAGGAGAAGACACACTTGCTGAATATGAACCTCTCCAAAGAGGTCCAACAAGGCCTGTTAGTCAAAGTGAGGCAAAAGATGCTGAAGGGTGGAGAGAACTGATGAGATGTTGGACCTCACAGGGGTCGCTAACCTGTCTCCCTCCAGGTGTTCTTGGACTACAATGTCCAGTGTTCCTCACATACTGAGGCTGGCGAGAGTTGGGCGTTCACACACACACACACACACAGCTGTGTGGTCTTTCCTGTGCCTCCTAGGCTGGCTTGTTGCCCTCAAGTGGAGGGGAGGATGCTTTCCCCTCACCAGCAGTGGAGGACTTTTTGTGGGGGGATACAAGGGATCTATCTATCTGTATAATAATATGCCGATACCAAGCCTGATACCAGTAATACCAAAGTTGCCGTGTTACCTGTTGCTAGACCGTCCTCCAACACACTTGCAAACCTGGAAAATGTTTGAAAATCTTACACTGAGTTTATTTTTACAACAAGCCTGCAAGCAGACCCATTTATTTTCATTGTGCAGATGGGGAGCTGAGGCATAAGAACTAAAGAGACTTGCTGGATCAGGCCAAGGGCTAACAGTGGCGGCAGACAGGATGCCCACAGGAAGTCTGCAAGCAGGATTTGAGCATGACGGTTCTCTCCCCACCTGTTTCCCAGCAAGAAGCCACGGTGCTTAGCAGCTGCTGGCAACCTAGCCTTCTATGAATTTGAGCCCTTCAAATGAGTGGTCATAACTACTCATCGACTTTCCGGTAAGTAAAAATAGGATCTTGAACAGGGAGCCCTGGCAGATCTGTTTCCTTTTGCTCCATGTAGACCTGCAGAGAACCTAAACCGGCTCCACATTTTTGCTTCCATTGAGGTGGTATAGTTGTGGCAGGTTGAGACCAGGGGTTCTCAAACTATTTTCTCTGGGTCACGTGTTCAGGATAAAAATTTGCTCTTGCCACACCAAACTTACTTTATTGATAAGAAACACACTGAAAAACAAAAAAGAAACAACTCCTGGCAAGGCTTGATTTATAACACAGAACATATAATATGACATTCAGAAAGTACAGCTACATTTAAGAACAGTAACCATTCCCAAAATATAATTATAAATGAGCTGCTTGCCTATGTACCATAAGTATGTATGCAAATTCAGTGCAAGGTGTGAGCTTGCTTTTGCAGGGTGATTTCATTTGTATAAACTCTTCTCATCAACGCAAAGAAGCCTTTCTCTTTTCTGATTTTCCTATGCCTGTTCACAACAGCATGTAGTGGAGAACTGCAGAAGAATAGCCAATGCTCTTGAAGAAAGGCTTGGAGACTGCTTCTGGTTGAATTTCCCCCCAAAATTATTGCAATGCTATGCTATACTGAAATGTTTAAATGTTTTTGGATTGCCTTTGAATCTTCCTGAGCCACTTGCCATCATCTCCTTCTCCTGCCACACCCTTTGAGAACCACTGCCCTACGCTCTAGCTATCAAAGGGAGAGGAGCCTCCCCAGACAAAAAAAAAGGGGGGGGGAGCGAAGCAGCCTCGGGCTAAGCCCAACTCTCTGCCCAAGTTAGGCTCACTAAGGCTCGCGCAAAGTACTGTAGGTGCATGATTAGAGGGGCCAGTTAAAGGGTTAATTTCCAGGGGAAGGAGGGGAGAGGGAGCGGTGCTCGCCCCGCCCCTGCGCGTGGGGAGGGGAGGAGGTGCGCGGGGTAAAAGAGAAAAGGGGAAAAAAACTTCGCCTCTCCTGTTGTTCTCCGACGTCCTATCCCAGCCTGTGCAGCCTCAGGGCTGGAACGAGGCGGCGGCGGCGAGGCCGTGTGCGCGAGGCTCCTGCGAGAGCGCTCAGCCCAGCTGCTGGCAGCAAAGCATGCGCATTGCAGGGCGCCCTCTCACCCCGCTCAGCTATGCCAAATATGTGGTGAGCAGCGGCAGCAGCGAAAGAGGAGAGAGAGCGGGACGCGTGAGAGAGGGGACTATGGGGCGCTCGTGCCAGCCGGGCTCCGGGCTGCAGCGCTCGCCGTCTCCCTCGGGGAGACTCTTGCGCGCAACAGCGGCGGCGGCGGCGCCCAGCAACTAACCCCCAGGCGGGGAGAGAAGACGACCACCGCCAGGCATGGCTGACCCCCTGCGCAGGACCCTCTCCAAGCTGCGGGGCAGGCGGGCGCAGCGAGGGGCGGCGGGGGAAGCCGCCGGGCACCCCAGCGGAGGCGGCGCCCTTCGAAGTCGAGCACAGCAGAATCTGGCGCGCCCGGGAAACGGGGCGCCGTGCGCTCTCGGCAGCGGCGGGGTCTTCGCGCCCCACCTGGAGGAGCCCGCGCTGAGGGAAGCGGAGGCTTGGTCCCGGCGGGGGAAGGCAGCAGCTTCGGCGCCTGAGCAAGAATCCCCCGGAGCCACCATTGCTCGCCTTTGCCCGCCGAAGAACCGCGTGGAAGGGACGCTGCCTCCGCCGAGCCCGCCGCCGGAGCTCCGTGCGCCCCCGCCGGCGGCCGAGCTCTGCTTCTCGTCGTCGTCGTTTTTCCCCCGGGAGGCGGACTCCGGCTCTGCGCTGGAGCGGGGCGGCGGGAGCGAGGAAGAGGACTACTACGACAACCACAGCCTGCCCGGCTGGAGCTGCCCCAAATTGGCGTGCCGAGCGCAGGGAAACGCCGACGGCAGCGTGGTCGTTGGTGCCGGCGGCGGCGGCGGCAGCCACAACAAGGCCAGGGCACGGGAGAGCGCGGGCAGGCTTCGCAGCCAGCTGCAGGAGGCCTATTACCTGCTGATCCACGCCATGCACGACCTGCCCCCGGCTAGCCCTGTCGTCGGGGCCCGCTCCCCGCAGCCTGTTGCCCACCCGCCGCCCTCCTCCTTCCCCTCGGCTGGAAGTAGCCACGATGCTTCAAGCTGGTCTTTCTCGTGCGGGGACGGGTCCCCGCCGTCGCGAGCGCCCGATTCCGGCTTCCAAGGCTCCGGCAGGGCCCCCGCCTGGCGCCGGGGCATCAGCAAGAGCTTGGAGAGCCTCCCCGGTGCCCAGCCGTCCGCCAGACCGCCGCCCTTGCGGAGGTGCAGCAGCGACGGAGCGCTCGGCCCCTCGCCCCGGGGCCACCTGCTGCAGCGGCCGGGCGCGAGGCAGGGACTAGGCTGCGTCCTCGCAGCTGCCGCCGGCTGCTCTGGCCACAGCAGCAGCAGCTGCGAGCAAAGCCCCGGCAGCCGGAGCGCTTGCGAGGGGCATCCGTCGGCGCTGCCGCGGGACGACTTGGACCGCTTGCTGCTTCCCCAGTTGGGCTCGGAGCTGTGCACCGCCCTGGGCGACGCGGTGGCGCTGAAGGGCTCCGCGGATACGGCGGCGGAGGGGGGTGGCGGCGGCGGCAGAAGCCACGTGCGCCCTCCGGCAGGTGCCCACGGCAGCCCCTTCAAGCCTCCCGCCGTGACGGTCCGGAAGCTGCAGAAATGGATGTACAAAGGACGCCTTCTCTCCCTGGGCATGAAAGGCCGTAGTGAGCCAGCGGGGGTTTCTTCTTCTTCGTCTCCCGCAAAAACCTCCAGGACCTGCGGGCCACCTCTTGGCAGAGAAGAGGGGCCAGCAACGCCGCCTCCTGCCCCCTTGAGGGGTCAAGGTGGAAAAGGTCTAGGATCCCCTTCAGACCAAAGAATTTTGCTGACAGGTAATGATTTTTGTGACCACCTTCCCGCTCCTCACTTTCCCACGGTTGGGGGGGTTTGCAAGCCTCCCAAAAGTTGTTCTGTTCTTTCTCCCTTTAATGGATAGTGGTGCTGTGCTTTTAACAACTGTTTGATAGAAAGAAAACACTTCAGTGCACTTTGCCTCACACTTGCATCTCCATGGTTGGGAAAAGCTTCACTTGGCTGAATTGCTTTCAGGTGCAGAAGACCTTGCCTTTGTTTATTTTAATTAAGGAGCAGGCCTACTCCAAGCCTCACCTGCACTGTTGCATTCTGCTAAAAGCAAAATAATCTCAATTTCTGGGCTGGATTGAGTATACGACTAATGCTTACGGCATGTGAAACATGTTGAATGCTCTCTGCAGTATTGCATTAAAAATAGCAAGTTTGCAATAACAGGCATGCAAAGTGTTGAGAAAGAGACCAGGCTTTCGTAAAGTTTGCATGCCAAATACTAATTTGCAAGTAGCGTGCGGGATTCACATGAAGGGAAAACACACACACACACACACACAAATGAGGTCACTTGTGTTTGCAGATCAAGACAAGTAGGTTAGTTAAAGAAAAGGAGAGTACATGTAGAATAGGAAGAAATACTGTACACTAGCCATAAAGGTAAAGGTAAAGGGACCCCTGACCATTAGGTCCAGTCGTGACCGACTCTGGGGTTGCGCGCTCATCTTGCATTATTGGCCGAGGGAGCCGGCGTATAGCTTCCAGGTCATCTGGCCAGCATGACAAAGCCACTTCTGGCGAACCAGAGCAGCACACGGAAACGCCGTTTACCTTCCCGCTGTAGCGGTTCCTATTTATCTACTTGCATTTTGACGTGCTTTAGAACTGCTAGGTTGACAGCCATAACTTCTCTTTATTCCAGTGCGCAAGCTGGAATTTTTTTTTTAGCTCATTTATGTCCCACTCTCCCATTGGGAGAGTTAAGCAGTTGCATAGACTGCCCCCATTCAAATTCAGCAAAACTTTAAAATGCTTGCCTTTGGCTCTATTGTATGCTGCCATTAAAATATTAATTAAGGGTTGGGGGGGGAAGGAAAGGCGTAATGCTTCTGAGCCTCGATTTCTCCAAAGGTAAGTTGTGGGAATGGCTTTTCCACATCAAATATCGCTGCAGGTGGAAAGCTGGCATAGCAAGGAGAGAGGTTCTATCCTAACATTTCCCCTTGCATGCTGTTTTTAATGTGCAGGGAGCTTTCTTTTAATTTTAGGCTGGGAGAAGAATTGAAACACTAAGGACTTGCCACAATTGCAGCATTTGAGCCTGGTGCAGCAGTGCAACCCCTTTCTCTGGTGTAAGAAAGCCTTGAAGAGGAGCCTATCTGGCACAGTGCTACAGTACTCTAAATCTGATGGGGAGGAGCTGCCTCTTAACAGTCCTCATTTTACCCCAAGTTGCAGAGGAAAGAGTTGCCCAGTAGCACTTCCCCTGCTGCAAACACAATGTGAAAACTCATCCTTGGTGTGGAACTATTTCTCTCCCCCCCCCCAGCAATTTGTCTCTCTCCGCCCCAGTTACTGTTTTAAATTGTAACCTCTGCATGAAATCTTAACAGACTTGTGACACTTATTAACCATAAATGTTTAGTTACTCTTTGAGTACAAGAAGTATCATGGAAAATACTTCTCTTTTTTATCTCTCCCTCCCACCCCTGAAATCTCTGCCCAGTGGCAGGTTCACAAGTACACCTCCTCACAATTCTGGTGACAAAACAAAAACAGGGAGGAGTGGAGGGGGGAAGCACAGTGGGGTGGGGTGGGGAGGAACATGTCAAGCACCACTGCCTCATTTATTTCTATTGGCCCTGAGGGGGTGAAACATTCCCAGAAGGGTTGGCAAATCAACATGGGCGCTTCCAGAAAAATGCCTCCCTTTTATACATTAATCTCACAACGTGTTGCTAAACCATGTTAATAACTCACTTATTAAAGTACCCGTATATGAAGTAAGCTTCCAGTTTCCAGGTCCCTTGGTGTTTAATTTCTCTGTAAAGTCCACATTATTGTGGATAATCCAGTATTGTATGTAGAAATGAGAAGCGACAGATCGGAATAATAAAAATAAATAATCGGAAAGTGCTTAATTAGCTTTTTCTGGGCAAGCCTATAGTAAGTTTCCTTTGTGAAATACTTCCAAGTTCAGCAGAACATTGGGTTGGATCCCAATTGAGTCGCGCTTAGAGCAGCCCCATTGAGTTATTTATTTAGAAGATTTTAAAAATGCTTAATCAAAGAGCTTTCTAATTTAGATGGTTAGCTTAGTTGTTTTGATTGGTTTATCCTAAGGAGAGATACAGTCCTTTCCACCTGTTACACCCATCTTTGGCCATCTGTGTTGTTCTGGACCATTTTCTGCTGTATCGCCCTCTGCTTAACATCCAAGAAACAGTACAGCTCAATAAATCCTATATTGTATTTCCTTATTTAGTTTCTCAAGGCAAAAAAGTGTGGGAGAGACAAATATTAAAGATGCTAGTATGGGGTACGATGGCACCCACTTGAAAACAGTTGTTGCGTTCTGTACTAAATCAAATTTCAAGGCGCCTCCACAGTGCCCAGGTCACCAAAGAAATCAGTACTTAGCACACCACTGACCACATTCTGTGACAATTAAAGAAAGCCCTGTGTACCTGCTATGTCTTTAAAGCACATTCTTTCACTCAAAGTAATTCTGGGCGCTGTAGTTTATTCCTCACAGAGATACAATTTCCAGCAATCCTTAAACAACAGTGCCCAGAATTCCTCGAGGAAAGTAATGCATTTTGCATGTACTCTAAAGGTACAATGTGTGCGCAGCTGAGTGAAAGTATTTTTGAAACAGGCAAATTATGTCAGTGTAGACCAGGGGTAGGCAACCTAAGGCCCGGGGGCCGGATGTGGCCCAATCACCTTCTCAATCTGGCCCGCGGATGGCCTGGGAATCAGCGTGTTTTTACATGAGTAGAATGTGTGCTTTTATTTAAAATGCATCTCTGGGTTATTTGTGGAGCATAGGAATTCGTCACACACACGCCCCCAAAATATAATCCGTCCCACCACATGGTCTGAGGGATGGTGTACCAGCCCATGGCTAAAAAGGTTGCTGACTCCTGGTGTAGACCAATGTTTCCAAAGTTCCCTGGGGGGAGGCGCTGGAATGATCCAGGGGGGCAGTTGTAGCCTTGGGTGCAATTGGGATGGGGCGTTGAATAAAAATAAGGGGGCAGTAGAAGCATGAAGAGAAGAAATTTTTGAAAAACTACATGTTTCATCTGTTGTTTACAACTACATCTTTATTTACTATGTTGTAGAACGTAGGTAGAAATATAGATACATAAAAGAACACAAATTTGTTACTGCATCTTTCTGTTTGTTTGGGTAAAGAAGGTAGATTTCCAGGGGGGTGCTGGGTAATGTTTTGTTTTTTGTTTTTTCCTGAAAACGGTTCAGTAGGCTAAATACTGTAAGTTTGGGAACCTCTGGTGTAGACCGAGGCATGCTTCCTTTGAAACCAAGCCCCATTGCGTTCAGCAGGATTTACTTCCAGGTAATAAGATCACACAATTCAAAGATTATACAGGGTTTGAATATATTTTCTTCATTGCATCTTAGCACCCCCCCGGCCCCCCACCTTAAATAACTTCTAATTAGGATTGCTGCAATAAATCTACAGGATCACTGTGGTGCTTTGCCCTTGTTAAACTTGTTTCTGCTGTTTTTGAAAACTAGACATAGCCTTAGGTCTGGTTTGTACATGTGTGATTAATGTTGAGTAGCTATGGATATGAGTTATGTGTTGAGAATCTGCTCTCCGGAGGGCTGTTAGCTTTCCTAACTTGTCCTTAGTGGAGGAGGGAAAACCACCCTTTTAATATAGGGTGGACATTTGTGAATTGCTTCACAGTCCTACAAACACAGAGATGTGTATCTTGCTAAGGTGCCCGGTTGTAAAGAAACAGACTGCGCAGGAAAGGGGATTTCAGCAAGTGCATCTGTCAAAATTCTAATTTCTACGGGGCAGTTAAAGAGAAGGTATTCTCCTTCTCCTCTGCAAATGTTGCCCCCAGGGGCAGCTCATGACAACTGGCCCACAGTACCCTCAAGTGGCCCGTTCTCCAACAGCCGTGGTGTTAACAGTGCTTGTGTGAAATAGTCACTTGCATTAGCAGGTATCGGTGCTTTTTATAATGAATGAACCAGCTTGTAAGTTACCGTAAACCAGGCATCCCCAAACTTTGGCCCTGCAGATGTTTTGGACTACAATTCCCATCTTCCCCGACCACTGGTCCTGTTAGCTATGGATCATGGGAGTTGTAGGCCAAAACATCTGGAGGGCCGCAGTTTGGGGATGCCTGCTAAACGTTAATAACTTATTTACTGTATTCAAATACTTCTCTTTAACAGTGTGTGGTCTCTAATCTTAACTGAAAGAAGCAGTTGCTTTTTAGTACAGTTTCTTTCATGTTTTAACTTTTCCACATTCGTGTGTGCGGAATACCTGCAGTGGAAAATGCTCTTCGAGGGTGCCTCCCCAGTTTTGTTTTAAGTTCTGTTTTAGGATTATGCCTGGTTTAAAGTTTCATTGCTCTAAATCCTCCTAGATTTATTGCAAAACACTGCTTCAGAAAAATATAATTAGCCAAAGCATTCTAAGCATTGGTTGCACAATAGTACTACATTCTGTGTATTGTTTTACAGACATGGGAAGGTTAAAATGCACATAATTACAAGGTGCCTGTTAATTGTACAGACTTGAGTAGTCATAGGAAAAGAAAAAGTCTTACTCCAGAAATCTGGGTTGAGATGTAAGAATGCTTCTTGCCCCATACAGGGGTGGACTTTAGTCTTTCAGGTTTCAAGTAATAACAAAATATATAAACCAACATAGTGAGTGATTATTATTAGTAGTAGTATTTTAACAAAGAACTTATTCATTTGCATTTTTAAAAACAGACAGAATGAATTCTGTCTGCTTAAATAGGTTGTATGGAGGCATGGGTAAAGTTAAATAAAGTAAAGTTCTGTTCTGTTCTTGGTCGTAACCTTGAGTTTGATTGACTGATGGGAATTGTTCTGCCTAATGGCTTTATTTTTACAATGTTTTTTTTTTTTGCCCAATAACCTTAAATATTAATTTGTTCCATAGGGAGACAGTAATACAGCGAAATTTTTCTTAAACCCGGCTCCTATATTCTAGTAAAATTACAGGATTTTTCTAGTGAGTATTTGTTTAGCATATGGACCAGGCACCCCCAAACTTCAGCCCTCCAGATGTTTTGGACTACAATTCCCATCTTCCCCAACCACTGGTCCTGTTAGCTAGGGATCATGGGAGTTGTAGGCCAAAACATCTGGAGAGCTGCAATTTGGGGATGCCTGATATGGACTGTTGGGGAGGCTTTGAGCATTAGGTGGTCTTCTTAGTAATGGCAGTGCAGTTATGGAAGGTGATGCCCCTAGGTTCAACTGGCAGCCAACATTGTCCACCTTGACACAACCTGCTGAAGAACTGCCTTTTCCACCAGGTTTTAATATAGTAGCATGCTTGGATCTCAAGTAGCTGGCCAACTGTTCTTTTTTATTATTATTGCATTGCTGATACTGTATTTTGTGTTAATGTTTATTGTTTTGTGTATTTACTGTTGTAAATTGCTCTGGGGTCTTAGGACAAAGGGCAGGATGCCAGTGAGAGAGAGATGTTCCTGAGGAATAATTGCAAGCGGCCAGAAATGGAGTAAAAGGGAACCTTCACCATATCTGGAGGAACGAGAAGACATGAAACACTGAAATAATACATGATTAAATGATTGCATCATTTTTTCCTGTGCCCCTTATATATTATTCACAGGGAGCATAGAAGTTTTAAAAACATCCCCCCCCCTTTTTAGAATAAACGTTTGTTTTATGAAACATAGGAAGAGTAACATTTGTAAAAATGCATCTCAGATAAATCTATTCTTTGGTTATTTACTTTCATCCCAGAAGGATGAAAGAATCTGCTGGGCAATGATAGCTACATTATAGCATGCTCCCTAACTTAATGTTTATCAAGCAGTAACTGATATTGGGGGGGGGGGGAATAGATCCTTTTCTCGCTGTGTCTGCACACTTGGAATGTGATACAAGTTCAGACATGACTGTCCTACCATTTGTAGTTATTTCAAGACTTTTATTGCAGTCGGATCTGTGCATCTGGTCAGATTTGAATATTTAGCCATCAAAATATCCCCCTCCCCGCCCACCATCCCTGTTGTATATTGAAACTGTGTGGAATGCCTGTATGCTGAGCTATGCCTGTACGGTATATGGATATAATGTGTGTATAATGTATAGCTACAGAGTTTATGTAGTTCTTTGATTTAAAAAAAGGGGGGGGAAGTAAAAAATCAAAGGAGTTCTGTTTCCATCAGAGCTTTACCTTTATGTCAGCCTTTGCCAACCTGGTGCCCTCCAGATGTTTTGGGCTCCAATTTCCATCAACCCCAGCCAATAAAGCATGCTGGACGGGCTGGTGGGTTTTGTAGTCCAAAACTTTTTGGAAAGGCACCAGGTTGGCAATGGCTGCTTTACGTCTATGAAACAGAAGCTTTTTTTCAGGCTTTCTGGACACTTGCAATGTGGTGCTTTAGACCACCCCACCCCACCCCCATTTCAATTTGCTCTCTCTGTTTCCCTTCCCCCTGTCCTTTACAGATTTGATTGAAACAGTGTACATACCGTCAGTGAGCCGAAGAGAACTTAAGAACTTCAAATCCACCGAAGTCGCTGAGTGCAGGCCTCGGATTGCCAGCATCACCGTGTCCAAGAAACGTAACTGGCTACATCAAAGTTCTCCAAGGGTGCCCAATTTGGAAAAAGGAAACTCATATAAGAAAATTTCAAGAGAAACCCACCAGAGACAGAAATCCCCCAGCCCATTGCTTGAGCCGAAGATGCCTCACCTTTTCCCCAAACTTCTAGGGCACGAAAGCCCTAAAAGAAGACTTGGTTGCGTACGAGCTGTTGAGAATGGGTCAAGCTCTTTGGCACCGCGAAACTGTGCTTTAGATTTTGGGGATGATAACGATGCAGATGATGAAGGAGAAATATGGTACAACCCTATCCCTGAAGACGAGGAGCCAAATTTCTCTGGTTTTAATGCTGACCATTTGGACCCTCAAGCCATTAATTCCAAGGTGCCTTCCGGGAATGACTTGGTTAAAGTCGTAAGGCCTAACGAAGGCCTTGCACATGTCTTCGACTGTGTCGGAAACGCTCTGCCCAGGGAAATTAATGAAGTAGATGGTGTACATTCCATGGAACATTTGCAAGTACTCAAGCAAAAGACTATGTGCAGTATTCAGACTGGGTTTGCGGTGGAGGATAGCCCTACATTAAAAGGTACTTTGGGAGGTAAGAGGAGTACAAACATTTAACCTACTGCGATGATGTTAAATTTTACATTTCATAAGGTGGTACTAGCTATCATTTCAGGGTAAACTGCAAGTCCCATTTCTCTGGAAGTTCAAGTCTTACGCAAGCATTAATTCATTCGTACAGCTTGATCAATGCATCTTCATTCAGAAGTGAACTGATTTTTTAACCAGACTTACTCTTTTAGAAAGCTTTATTTTCACTAGGCCTACTTTGGGTTTCTTCTGTAACGAATTCTGAAACTTTCATTTGCTCAGGTAGAAACATCTCTCCCATTCGTTCTTCTAGTAGGTTTGCGGAAACACTATTTTCAGCCACAATTGAGAATTAGTTATATCCTACAATATGAGATCTGCCGTTGATTTTTGTTTGCGTAGAACTGACAACATTTTAATTTTTGTTCAGTTTTAGAACAAACTATATAACACAAATTGCCCATTACAACTTACTGAACATTTTTCTTAATAGTGCTATCTATAGGGATACACCTAACATTGTTTCTGAATTGGCATTGCTTCTCAGAGTTTTTTTTAAAAAACAAAAACAGAAAACATGGAGTGAGGAGGGGGGATTCCATTTTCTGTGTGCTTTTAATTTCTACAACAGCAGAATTATGCTTTTCTTGAGACATACTGTACTAGCTATTTTTTTGTGGCTTCTACTGAGTTCATCGTAATATATATTTTATTTGCAAGCTGGGAAGGTGTAAATATGACCGCTGTAGGAAATCTACATGCATTTTATGCCATGTTTCATGGATTAATTTCTTAATACATATATAGCTCCCACTACCGGTAGTATTGGCAGAGGACTTGTGATAGAGTATAGTTTGTTTTTGAATTAAGGGAAATTATATAGAGGCTTTCAACTCACTGGGGAAAATTTGTTGCTTAACTAAATCAAGGTAGGTTCATGATTGTGGTGCCTATAATGAATCCTGGTGAAATTGATTGCAAATTTATCCTATACTGTTCCTTGTGTATTGAGTTAATGAATGCAGCCTTGGCTCTGTGTGCATTGAATAGTAATCACATTGAATGCAATAATTGATGAAGAGAGTCCCTGCTGTTACGTAATTGGCTTTATTGCTAAGGAGTACTTAGTGATTCTTTTAATCCTGTTAAGGTGTCTACAGTTAATTTCAGTCAAAGCTGAAATGACAGCTCCTCCAGACAAAATTGCCACACACAGGGCAGCAGGGCAAATAAATTTGTTTGTATGAATGTGTAGTACTGAGTAGCACATGCAGTTACTCTGAAGTGGTACGTAAATGTCTTCATGGCTTTCAATCATAGCTGGTTGTTATTGTTTTCTGCCTAGTGATTTTCTAAATATTTTCCCCCAAAAGGAAATCCTTTGGGGTGGGGCAGATGCCAGCTTATGTATAGTTTTTATGCTGAGTCCTGATTTTGAAATACTTTCCTGGTCCATAATTTACCTGTTTCCATAACAGCACAACAGATTTGATTGTTATATTTCCCAGAATATCTTTTAGCAGATCTGGAATATCATCTAATCCTCCTTGTTGCCCAGTAATGGGGACTAAACAGCTTAAGTGCTGCATGCAAATGGGATTTTGTGTAGCGCTTCTTCAAGGGGACTTACTAATAAATGTCTTTAATATCTTTCCAGGTTCTGATTTGCACTAAGTATGATTTTTATTGTTACTTTTCTGCAAATCAAGATAGGGCTGCCATCAAACACACTGTTCCATATCAAGCTTTGCATCAACGTAAGGGAACTTACCTTTCCTGCCATTGCTCCACATTGTTGACTGTTGCTGATGGGGAAAAAAAACACAAAACGTGATGTTGTCAGGACACGGGATAACTTTTACTAGCCAGTGCAAAAGGGTGAACTTGGCATGGTTGTGCTTTGTCCATTTTTCATTCGACTCTTCTCCCTGACTTTTAAAACCAGCAAGAGGTAGATGACATACTGTCGCCCCTTTACAAAGAGAGCAACTTTCTCTTCCAACTCTGCATGTATGTTTCTAAACCTGGCAACAGAACCATCCCTCCTGAAGGGCTACTGAAACAGAAGTCTTGAACTGCATAACCACAGAAAGACTGCTTGAGTTGGCTTCTCAGTAAGCGTCACATTGTTTAATACTCATCGTGCTTTCTAAGTCACTCACATTTTACTGTTTTATTTTCTTGGTACAGAATTCTCCTGTATGTGCTATGCCATACTTTTTTTTTTTACCATTCCAGAATTAAGAAGCAGGCCTCTTGTAAGAAAAAACAGCAATCCTTAACTGCCTGTCTCTCTGCCTGCCATAGAGGAAATCTCTTTTTTAGACAATTGCAAGCTTTCTGAAAATAAGTGTCCCTTTATTGCTATTTCCATCTTAACTATAGTGTTTGCTGCTGAGGTTTTCAGAGATAATGTTTACTGAATTATACCTAGCATCCTTGAGACTTCCTCAAGTCATAAAAAAGGGAGAGCAGTATTTTTAGTTCAGGAGGTACTGAAAGGAACATTATTTGCATTCCATCCTGCAGCCAAGTAGTCCATATTTAGATAAAAAAGCTTTCTGTTTTTATTGTAATGTGTTGCCTTTTATATAAGAATTGCAGCTTTAGAGTTTGTAAGGCTTTCTGTATGAATGTGTAGCTGTGGGAGAAGAAAGATAAATAGCCCTGCAGACTTCCTTCGAAAACAGAAGGCTGGTGCTTTTGATCACAATTTTATATACCCAGTTTGCATTAGACCAAATGAAAGTGTACAGTCCAAGGCAATAGCTGTATCCGTTTAGTATAACTGGTGGCGGGGGAGCATGTTGAGGACTCTTGAGTATTGACTTCTGGGGTTAATTTGAGTCAGCCTTTCTGCGTCTGAGCACAGTTGTGTACATGTTGATTTAATTAGGATTGACTTGATGGATTAAATAGACTTCGATTGAGTAGATGAAGATTGAGTATAGGAGATGAGATCTGACTTTATGAAGTGCAGTGATTCCCATGCGATGCTTGTTGGCCTCTAGCTTTGAAATAAGTGGTGTGCGGCTGTGCATTTAATTTCTTTACTGCAGAAGCTCTCTAACTTTTTAAAAACTAGGTAACACAAGCTCATGGGCCAACATGGCTATCTTCACTTTTTGTGTTATCTGCAGAAGGCAGTTTATAATCTTGTGTAGTTCCCCACCTCCACCCCAGGTGCCATATAGAAAAGCTTGCAGGCACCTCTGTGCCAAGATTATGAATTTAAACTGACCGCAAAATTTGCCTTTTCTTTCCCTGTTACTTATGTGTGAGTGTCTGCACATGTGTTTATGATGGCAAAAAAACACCAAATAGTGGTGTTTCTGTTTGTCCCAATGGGAACTGCATAGGTGAATTCTCCATTATATAATACTCCTTGATACTTCCATCCTCACTTTCAGAGAGCAGTGTGCATAAAGGACAATA
The DNA here is from genome assembly GCF_965207765.1 of Zootoca vivipara. Taxonomy (NCBI): domain Eukaryota; kingdom Metazoa; phylum Chordata; class Lepidosauria; order Squamata; family Lacertidae; genus Zootoca; species Zootoca vivipara. The sequence continues at coordinate 26,529,077 of NC_142590.1, forward strand.
TACAGCAAAAGCAAAAGACTTGTTTGTTTGTTCTACAATAGAGGGGGTATTGGTTGAGAGACTCTGGGAGCAGAACTTGTGCTCTGAAGGATTGGGGGGACCTTGCTGTGCCAACCACGGCTTCTTGTAGAGGATGGGCTTCCTTCCCCCAGATATTTTCCTGCATCCATCCTTTCCTTCCCCATTTTCCTTGGCTGACAGCATGTGTCCCTCCTTAACCTCATCCTTTCCTGAGCAGCTGGAGACAGTCATCCTTGTGAGGTGATAGCCATTTTGAAATAGCTGCTGCTTGAGGAGAATGGTAGGCTAGTGGCTTGAGGCGCATGAGTAGAGTTTCCATTGAGGGACTGCTATTCCGGCCTGTACTGAAGCTACATTCTGCATTTGTTTCAAGCAAAATGCCAGTCGTGCCTTCAAAGCAGAACTAGATTGACTTTGGAACAGTCATATAGTTTACGACTCATGCGAGAAATACCTTTGTGTGTTTCTGTTTAGACTTTTTTGCACATTCACATATCATCTGATCACTGTTCTGTTCCCCTTCACCTGAACACATGTTCTACTTTTAGCGAGGTTTTGCAATAATTTAGCGACGTTTTACCATAAAATGGGGAAGGCGCAGTTCAGAGGCAGAGGGTTACTGGCTAAATGCCAGTAATGAAAGTAAAATTTAGCAATGTAAAATAAAATACCAAACGTTCTAGACTGGAGCTTTCCAAACTGTTTGGCGCGACACGTTAATGTGCCGGCTGCTGTGTGTCACACAAACGTTCCCCTTGCTCCCCCCCCCCAGGGCTGGAAAGGGGTAAGTTTAACCTCCGGGTTTGCTAATAAAACTGAATTACTGTGTTGTGAAATGATGCATGTCTAAAAAGTGTGTCATTGGCATGAAAAGATTGGAAATCTTTGCTCTAGACCCTTTGTGAGCAGCAAGATTAACAGAGGTTAATCTTGGGAGAGGCTGAGGACACCCCTTAACTTTTCAAGGAGCGGGCTGGGCCCCCTCAATATTCCATGGCCTGCGATGGGCTTTGCAGAGCATCCCTGCAGCTGCGATGGGCCTTGCGGTCTCTTACCGCCTCATGTGATGTCATGCACGCATGCCAGGCACCCAGTGCCTGCAACGATAGATATAGTATTGATTTTAAAAATAGCTTGAACATGCATGTAGGGCCATGAGAAGGCCTGAACCTCCTCATGGATACCATATGGGAAAGATATAACGAACTGAGATGGCTTAGCAACAGAGATGTCTCCAGCATCTACATCTGTAATAAACAGATGCCACGCTGCCAGGAAGAATTCCGGTGCTGCCCTTTCAATGTCATTTGTCACTCTAACAAATTTGGGTGAGGGGAGAGAAATGGACTGAAGCCACCGGAAGTTAGACGGGAAAATGTCAAGAACGTTAAGATTGACTTCTCAGCTGTAATGAAGCCGAGGAAAGTTTTCTAATATCTTGGCTGGCTTTCCTAAGCCTTTGCCAGAGGCTTCTGACAGAAAGGGAAGATTGATGTTAGCAGGCGAAAGCATGGCACTGATTACTATAGAAGGCTCCAGAGCAGGCCACCAGTGGGACTTCACTGTGATTTGCAGTACAAGGGAAGCCTTTGTCCGGTTTTATCAAACACCGCATTTCTTGCGAGCTGCTTGCCAGAAAAGCACAGCAGGCGTGCTAGAAATAGTCTGTTCCCTGCAAGGAAACAGCTTCAACAGAAGCGTAGCAACTGGGAGAAACAAGAAGATTCATTGAGGCATTTGGAAAACAGACTTTGTGCAGCCTTGTATTCTTTTAACTTTTTTGGGGGGGGTCTTTTTTTTTTTTAAAAAAAAATGAAGCTCCTTGTGAATTTGTATCTGGGAAGAGAGTTATTTGTCTTCCTGAAGGATTTTAATGAACTTTAACTTTGTTAAGCTTCATTTTCTAACTTGAAACGTGGCATGGGTATTGAAGAATCATACCTGCTTTGTCCTGTGTGAGTAGGCAACAGGTTTGGTATTTCTAGGCAAAGTGCAGTAACGATGTAGTTACTAGTAGAAATACTTGGTGCATTTTTTTTTAAATAAAAGGGGGAATCATTTTGTATTATAGTGTTGTTTAAACATTCATTTTATTTTATTTTCAAGCAGGAATTTTTATCACCGGAAGTGAGAATGCAGTGTGACTATTTGAACTTTTTGCTGCTTTGACTGATGGAAGTACTTCCGCAGTCCCACTGCTCAATGTTAGGAAGTGATGTCCGCAGTCCCGCTGCTTAGGTTAGGAAGTGATGGCCTAGAGCAGGGGTGTCACACTCAAATTCATCGGGGGGCCGCATCAGCAGTTTAGTCACCCTCAAAGGGCCGGTTGTGTCTGTAGGACTATGTGTCCACTCTTTATTATCATAAATTATTGTCACTGCATTCAATTATTACTGTTTTTTGTAATAATGTAAGCTCATTCCCGCCCCCACGCAGATCACATTCCTGCGTCGTGGCGCATGTGTGGGAGGGGATGTAAACGAGGGAAATTTGAACAAAAGGTGGGGATCGACGGCTTCCGGGGGGGGGGGGCTCAACTAAACCTTCGGCAGGAAGGAGAAAGCCACTGCTGGGATTAAAAACCTGCAGATGGAAAGAGGGCTTCCCTCTCCCGCCCTGCGCACGCCCAAACCCCGCTAGGCAGGATGCCACACGCTGCAACCCACCCCATGCTTTGGAGAGGGGCAGGAACATGCGGTGCAGCGCCAACTCCCTGCTTTGCTTTTGCATCCTCCCTCCTCAGCGCCAGAGTCCCTTCCCCTCACGCTGAGGGAGGGCAGCGGATTTCCCGAGGAGGAAGGCGGTGGCAGCCCCAGCGGACGTGCATCTTCGCCTCAGAGCTGCTCTTCCCCCCACCCGCGCTGTTGTCGTCTTCGCCGCCGCCTCTCCCTACCGGGACTGCAGGTAGAGGAGGCTTGAAAACCTCCCCCCCCCAAAAAATCCCCTCCCACCTACTCAAACCGCGAGGCGACTCCATCTGGAGCCCTACATCACGAGGGGCTGAGAGGAGGAGGCGGCAGAGCGGGAAGAGCAGGAACCCGTGCCATCATCGCCGCCTCCCTCCCGTCCGCCCCCCGGGGAGCAGCTCCGCCGGAACTGAGAAGCCAAAGGGCGGCTCGGGGGTGGGGGGCAGAGCAAAAGCCAGGCACCCTCCCGAGTATGAGGAGAAAACGGGGGAAGAGCGAAGAGAAACCCGGCTCCATCAAGAGAGCGGCTGTTGCGCTTTGCCTACTTCCCCCTCAGGCTCACTCCGCGTCCCTTTTGCCCGCTCGCTCACCCACCTCCCGGATGCAGCCGAGGAGAGGAAGGGAAGCGGCGGGCGGCGGCTCCCCAGTGCCGCCTCACTCGCTCTCGGAGACAACAGCAAAGCCCGCCAAAAAAAATTCCAGCGCTGCTCCGTCCCGTCACCAACTTTGTCGGCGGCGCCTGTAGGGCTTTCCTACCTCCTCGGCGGGCTTCCTCCTCCTCCTCCTGCATCTCACTTCCCCATCTGGCCGTTGTGCCACCGCCTCCCTCAGCCTCATTCGAAATTGAAATTCCCTGGCCAAGGCCATCAGCGCGCCTCCAGCGCCCCGGCCTCCGCCTGCAGCCCCGCCCCCGGTTTTGACCCTCGGCCAATCGCAGGCTCCAGAACTACTCTTAGCGGGTTTTGGCGGCGGCGGCTACGCGGGCCACATGACGAGGTCTGGCGGGCCGGATTGGCCCCCGGGCCTTGAGTTTGACACCCGTGGCCTAGAGGCTCAGTCTGGTCCCTTTTGCGTAGCCTAGGAAACTAAGGATACTCTTCTTGTTGTGAATCCTAACCTAACTGCTTTCTAATGACCTTTGCATGTGTCCTGGAGTGAGCAGCAAGCTATACATCATAAGCAAAAGGATAAATTGAATAATATTTCACCTGAGTCTCTGTTGGCATGAGAGTAGGTTCTTGGGCGATGCTAATGTTATTGAATCTTCAATTCTTATTCTGTCCAAAATATGGCCATTGCTAAAATTAGATAAATAGGCATTTGTTAACCTGTTGGTCTATGAAAGGCTCATGAGAGAATTTTGTGAGTTTTGGAGGTATGCTGACTTCTGCGGCATATGGGATTTTTGGATTGGGGCAGTGGTGAGGGAAGGGTTCTTTGTAATGTAATCACATGTACACCCAATAGCTGCTGGTCCAAAATATCCAGATGAAATAACTTCGTAGTGGAGCAACCCTCTTGTTAGCAGCTTCTTGTGAAGTCGCAGCCTCAGTAGAGTCTGCTCTGATAACAAAAATTAGGAAGCAGTTAGTAACAGATGCTGCTAAAGAGGAACTGTCAGAAAGGCAGTAATAAATTCTAGAATCTCACCTGACCAGTTCCTATGAATTATGACCAGTTCTGTGTCTCGTTTTGGTCTGTGACCGTTTAATAAAATTTGATTTGACCAGTTCTGTGAATTCGCCAGTTGTGTGAATTATGAAAATGTGAATTACGTTTTTTATATAGCTCTGTAAATCCTAAGAGAGAAAATCAAAATAAAGCCACTGTTTCTCTCTCTCAGTTTAGATGTCATACCAAATAGTGGTTTGCACTAACCATAGTTTAGATTCCAGATTGTTGTTTGAGTTCCCAACATATGGGCCAACTTCTTTAGAGATACATGCTTGCTTTTACTTTTCATCTCATCAGCAGTCTTGTTTCTAGGTGCAAGAGCTTCCAGAGGTAGCATAACAACTATGGTCAGTTCACAGCACAACGGTTAGCTGAAACATATTCTATGTTTTCGGATTCTAGTTTGCTGGCTGATCTCAAACCATGCTTTGCCAATTGAGACTTTGCACTAATCTGTAACTCACAAGGAGAGCAGGTGCTTTTGTTTTTTGTTAACTACAGCTTGTTTTGTCAGAACCCAACAAAAAAACATGCACAGTTTATCTTATTTTTATTTGGAAAACTTAAAGGTAAAGGTAAAGGGACCCCTGACCATTAGGTCCAGTCGTGACTGACTCTGGGGTTGCGCGCTCATCTCGCATTATTGGCCGAGGGAGCCGGCGTATAGCTTCCAGGTCATGTGGCCAGCATGACAAAGCTGCTTCTGGCAAACCAGAGCAGCACACGGAAACGCTGTTTACCTTCCCTCTGTAGCGGTTCCTATTTATCTACTTGCATTTTGATGTGGTTTCGAACTGCTAGGTTGCCAGGAAAACTTACAGACTGCTAAACATGAGCAGATATCATAGCGATGTACAATAGTATATAAGAGAACTTGCAGGCTCTTTGCTATTTTCTGATTGGATTCAATCATATACTGGCAAATTCAGCTTGTGAAATTAAAGCTGATTTGGAAGCTTCTTGTGCAACGAAACTGCTTCCTCAAAAGATCAGACTCTTTCTGATATGGAAAGTGAACGAAAATGCAATGGAAATTGTGGTATAACTTTTGCTTCATTGCAATGTTTTCCAGGATTCCTGGGGAAAAAATCTAAATGCTCATTATTTAATCTTTCTGCAAACAAATCAGGGTGAACCCTTAATAAACAGGTCATCTGGAAAACCCAAGGCAGATAAAAATAGTTTTACTGGAGAGATTCGGTGTTAGGAAGCTGCCTTATTTCAGCAAACCATAGTTAAGATTAACCACAGTTTAGAGGTCACATTACTCCAAACCCTGTAGTTAGTCAAAACAGAAGCTAGAGCTTCCGATTTTCTCCTCGATACTCACCTAGGCTTATCGTAATAAATCTTAATTTATTATGATGCCCTCATGCAACCACAGGATGCAGGGCTTCTGATTAATGCTTTCAGTTTTTCTTCTCCTGGCTATGATTAAATTTTGTTTTTAAAAAGAACAGTCATCCTAGATTAGCACGCAAGCTGGTAATGCTTTGCTGAATCCACTGGATGCTTTCTTAATTCCTAGGTGGCTATCACCTGGGAGCCAACAGCTTTCCATGACACACATAAAGGGGCATTGTGCAAGAAAGGAAGAAGGCACTCTGGGGCTTGAAGAAGCAAGGCAAGTTAGAACTGTTAAAAGACTTCCAAAAGCATTCCATCTCCACGCTGCACATCAGAAGCAGAGGGGGACATTGTTGTTCGCCAAGAGGATGCAAAATTACACTGAAACACGATACAACTGTTAAAAAGATGCAAGTTCTAGAGCAAAAGTGGGTCCCCTTTAATTTTCCATTCTTTTCCAGTGGCTTGACCTGCAGACAAGGTACAGGAGTCTTTTTTTCACATGACTTGCTTTCACAGAGCAGTTGCATTCAGGAGTCACTTCTTTTGAAAGAAGCTAAATTAACAAGGCAATGAGATGGCAATGCAGAGAGACAGAATAGTAGTACATAACCAGGCATGGATTGGTTAATTGTTCCTAGGCAGATTCTTAAGGGAAGGATGGGGCAGGTTCCTTGTGTGGTTCTGCTTTTGGCAGAACAAGGCAGAAAAGCACAGTCCATAGGTCAGAGCATGTTGTAGGTGCATCTGATGCTCTGCGTTGTCCTGAATAATACCACACATACCCTTTTCAGGTCCTGGCAAATTAGTAGCTTCTTAAATTAAATTTCATTCATTTTTAACATGTTCCTTTCTTCTTTTCCCCACCCCTGCAAAGGTCCTGGGATGTTGTCTGCAAGCAAGTCTGAGGTGGGAGTGGCAGAAGGTTCTCCTCCGAGTCCTAACCCTTTGAAGAAAGGTGGTTCGATAAACTGGTCCTTCCCTGACAAAATAAAATCCCCGAGAACGGTGAGGAAACTTTCCATGAAAATGAAAAAATTGCCAGAGCTGAGCAGGAAGCTGAGCGTCAAGGGAATTTCAAGCCATAGTAGCACGGACAATTCTTCGTTGCTTAAGAATAACTGCCAGGTCATAGGCCACGGGTCGCTACATTCTTCCGGGAGCATCACTGCAGCAGCTAGCAGGAACGTCATAAGCCGGTACCATCTTGACAGCAGCGTGTCGTCTCAGCACAACTACAAAAAGAAAAGCAGTGGCAATTCGAAATCCTCCAGCAAAGGGGGCTACCTCAGCGACGGAGACTCTCCTGAGCTTATAACAAAATCAGGGAAGCACGGCGTAGAAAGCCGGGCTGGAAAAGGAAAGGAAGCGTTCCCAAGCAGCAACGGTAGTAAGGCGGAAATAGACATTGACGCTTTTAGGCACTACAGTTTCTCTGACCAACCTAAATGTTCCCAGTACATATCTGGACTCATGAGCATCCATTTCTATGGCGCGGAGGATCTGAAACCACCAAGGATGGACTCCAGAGACGTCTTCTGCGCCATTCAGGTAGATTCGGTAAACAAAGCGAGGACGGCCTTGCTGACGTGCAGGACAACCTTTTTGGACATGGATCACACTTTCAACATAGAAATAGAGAATGCCCAGCATTTGAAACTGGTGGTGTTCAGCTGGGAGCCCACACCGAGGAAAAATCGGGTCTGCTGCCATGGGACGGTGGTCCTCCCTGCTCTTTTTCGGGTGACGAAGACTCATCAGTTGGCAGTAAAACTGGAGCCCCGAGGTATTATTTATGTCAAGCTGACCCTTCTGGAGCAGTGGGAGAATTCTCTCAATGGACTAGATGGAGAAAGAGAACCGGTAATGTTTGGAGTAGATGCTCGGAAGGTTGTGGAGAAGGAAAACGTAGGCTTGATGGTGCCCCTGTTGATGAAGAAGTGCATTATAGAGATTGAAAAAAGAGGCTGCCAGGTAGAGTTAATTAAAAATAACAACCACTGCATTCTTCTGCATTTAATTTTTGCTGCTTAGGGCATTACCCTTATTTATTTATTTACTTTTGCTATAAATAATGTTGTCTTTGTTGGATGCACCATATTCTTCACTTCCTTAGTTCGGGGTAGTACACCTGCATTGCAGTGGGATGAAGGCTGCTCTCTCCTGCCCCTTGCAGTCATGGAGACATGATGTGTTTTTATGATACAATAAGTGGAGGGATAAAAGCAGTCTGTGCCTTCTGGAACGCCAACACATCTATTCTGGGTCTAAGTTTCCTCTGACCTCAGGAACTTCCAAACCTGGAATATGGTGGTAGTGAAATTAATTGGTTTTTTTGTGCTAATCTAAACAAAACTGAACAAACAAAACAGCTAGTTTTTGCTGTCCCAGTGTGGAAGATGAAGTTGTAGTAAACAGTTTTGATGGATAGATTCCTCATAGGGCAAGTTTAAATGTTTTATTGCTTTTATGGGAATTGCAGTCATCACATGATAAGCTGAGAGCATGTAATTGCTATCAGAGGTTATTGCGTCCTCTGGTCATAATGGGATTATTGAATTTCCAAGAGTGGAGAGAGAGAGAGAGAGATTTCTCTCCCTGCGGCTTATTTATTAAGCCTTTTATGGGTTCCTAATAAAGGAGCCTTTGGGGGCAATTTTCTAAACAACTTTGCTACATATAGCCTAAAGACAGTTTTGTCTGCTGGCTGGCTACCGTATCTATGTAGAAAGCATTCAGTGCCTCCAAAGAAGCAAACTGGTGTCCTTTGTAATTCTCAGTTTCAGCTTATTTTATCACCTGATTTTAATTTCCAGGCTTCCAACAGTTTGACTCCACCCCCAAAGGCACACTCCTCCATTGTCTCTCGAGACAGATGGATGCCAACAATATTCATTTACTTCGTTATATCCCTGGCAGAGTACTCCGTAGAATATTGATAACCATTATGTCTTTTTCTAGCGAAAAACTGTACTGCGTGCCAATGATACAATCTACGTGTCTCTCGGCATCTTTGGGGAATCTTGCATGAACATCTTGATGCTTCTAACTGGGCTTACTAAAAACTGTATTTGTGCTTGGTATTTAACTTACAACCTTAGTATTCCTTAGGTGGCAAAACTGTGCCATGTTGTAAGGTTATGATTTTGCTTCTAGGTTGTAGGCCTGTACCGTTTATGTGGCTCAGCAGCTGTCAAGAAAGAGCTTCGTGAGGCATTTGAGAAGGATAGCAAAGCAGTTACTCTCTGTGAAACCCAGTACCCAGATATAAATGTGATAACAGGTAATTTCTTTTATAAAAAAAACCACACCTTGATTATTATTATTTTTTAAAAAGGGAGAACATGCTTAAAATATCTGTAATGTCAATGGGAAAATGATTTTCATTTTGGTAGTGTACAAGTGGAGCCATAGATATCATTACAGTGGTACCTTGGTTGTTGAACTTAATCCGACTCATGGAACCGTTCGAAAACCAAGGCACGGCTTCTGATTGGCTGCAGGTGCTCCCTGCACTCAATCGGAAGCCGTGCCCGATGTTCGACTTCCAAAAAACATTCGCAAACCTGGAAATAAGGGTTGAGCTTTTGTGGAGTTTTGGGTCTTCTGCTTGGACAGTTCCTCAATGCTCATCTCCTTAGGGACTCCTGATCAGGGCTAGTTCCCATTTATCTGATGAGAGTGAGCTTTTGTCACAACATTCTGTGTATGCATGCTTTAGAACAGAAATGAAAAAAAAATGCCCAGAGTAAGTAGTTGCATTGGCTGTAGGTAGGGATGAAGCTGACATTTTTAAAATAAAGAGTATGCTTTTTGTTTGGTTTTTAAGAAAGCAGAAATGCTCAGGACATGATCAATAGAACCCTCTAACTACCCTGACCAGTAAGAGCCAGCTGAGAAAGGGGAGGAAGAGAGCTCCATTTTATGCTGACCTGCATGCATAGGGCAGGATTATGCCATCGGAACAATCCTGCGTGTTATTTTTTGGCTGGGTTTGGGGGCATGAAGGTTATATCTTACAGCTATTTCCTATTGTTATTTGCCAAGGTCTACTCCCACCCAGGATCCAAAATGGACATGGCTTGGAGAATGTAGTATCAAACAGAGAATCACTCAGATTGTCCTGCAAGTTTGGTTTAGGGTGGAACAAAATTAATATATTTTGACTTACTTTGCTTCTGGAATTGCTCTCCTCAAGTAGTTTTTGGCAGGTCACGAAGCCATGGGAATACTGGAGGAGATTTTAGAGCTGCTTTGGAATTTAGCAATAGGGACAACAACTTTTATGACATCGAAATTGCTTATCTTGGGGGTCTAACGGCACATTGCATGCTGGTGCCTGTTAACAGTAGGTCTTGTCTGAAAGAGCAAAATGGAGGGGAATTTAGGTCAGAGAAGTGAGGGGGAGAGAATGAGCCCTTAACCCTTTCCTCACCCATCATCTTGCTACTTCAGTTCAACCTCCAAGTGTTAGCCCCACAAGGTTCAAAGTGTGTGTTTACTAGGGCCTGGTTACAGGTAGGTAGCCGTGTTGGTCTGGATCGAAGTAAAATAAAAAAATTCCTTCAGTAGCACCTTAAAGACCAACTAAGTTTTTATTTTGGTATGAGCTTTCGTGTGCATGCACACTTCTTCAGATACCTGGGGGCCTGTTTACCAGGGCCTGTTTGACTAAATTGTGTTCTGAGTCTAGGCAGTGGTGCACCTGCCCATTATTTGAGCATAAATTGCTCAAATAAAATATAGCAATTCTGAACGTCTTCTCTGGTGTAGATGAAACTGAATACCTTGCTTGAACTGTCTTGATTCATCTCTTGAAATCTCCGATTAAGCTTTCCCCTCAGCTGAATAAAAATGCTCATGGATTCCTTTTTATGGAAAATTCCTCTTTGTGCTCCTTTTCCATCTTGGATGACAGCGAGCCTCAAGTGTGGAATTTCCTGTGGGATGGACAGTTTCAAGCAACGCCCTCTGAATTACAGCCGTTTTGAGAATAGAATGTCTCTTGCAATCTTATCTCTCTTGATTTGAGCTGCTGCGGCTGCTCTGCTTCTGTTTGTGTGCACAGGTTAGGCTTTATAGCACTGCGCAGTAATGAGAACATAGAAGACTCGGGTCAATAGTTCCCATCTACTCTAGCATTCTGTTTCCAACATAAGTCAGGCAGAGGTCTCTCGGAAGCTTCCAAGGAGGGCAAGAAATCAGTAGGTCTTGCCTGCTGCATTTCTCCAGTATCTGGTATACAGTGGTACACTACCTCGTAACGTGGAGGTTTCCTTTAGCAGTCATGGCAAACAGCTGCTCATAGACCAACCCTGCATTAATCAGTCTAAAATGTGGAATGCATGAACAGTGGTCAGAGATGATGGAAGTTGTAGTCCAACAACATCTGGGGTGGGGTCCACAGGTTCCCCCCCCCCCTTGTATAATGCTTCTTTTAAAATAGCTATCTAGGCTAGCAGCCATAGCATGATTATATATTGCATTTAAATGTGGTTTTGTATTTGAGCATTAGTGAAAATTCCAGTTACAGTCATACCATAGATCTCAAATGCCTTGGCTCCTGAACAAAATGGCTCCCAAACGATCGAAACCTGGAAGTGAGTGTTCCAGTTTTGAATGATTTTCAGAAGCCGAACGTCCGGCGTGGCTTCAGATTGGCTGCATGATGCTCCTGCAGCCAATCGGAAGCTGCGCTTTGGTTTTCAAATGGTTCTCCCAGAACTTAATCTGTTCGAGAACCAAGGTATGATTGTACTTCAATTCTCCAGCAAACATTGCAGTGCCTGTATCCTTCATTTTGGTGGCAGCACTTTTAAAACAACAACAACAACACTGTTCCCAGCTAATGACAAATTCCAATAATGCCTGGATCAGGTTGATTGTGTGACTGCTGAATGGTTAACCTTTAAAGCCCAATGCAAGGGTTTTATTCTGCTGTGATGTATCTAGTGATACATCTAGTGATGTATTCTGCAGACATGGTAAGATGTGTGTGTTGTTATTGAGTTCATAAGAATCTGAGCTTTCAGTTTTTTAAAAAACAAAACAGGACATTTTTCTAGCCCTCGTCATTACTCAAAGCAGGCATAGGCAAACTCGGCCCTCCAGATGTTTTGGGACTACAATTCCCATCATCCCTGACCACTGGTCCTGTTAGCTAGGGATGATGGGAGTTGTAGTCCCAAAACATCTGGAGGGTGAGTTTGCCTATGCCTGGTCCAGGCATCCTCAGACTTCGGCCCTCCAGATGTTTTGGACTACAATTCCCATCATCCCTGACCACTGGTCCTGTTAGCTAGGGATGATGGGAGTTGTAGTCCCAAAACATCTAGAGGGCCGAGTTTGCCTATGCCTGGTCAAAAGCCTAAATGAGCAACAGCAGCACCTGTTGAAATTGGCTTGGAGCTCAGCAGAAACAAAGAGGACTAATAACTCACTGGGTAAAGGCAATGCTGTCTGCATGCAGATGTTCACAGGTTCGGGGTACCTGGCATCTCCAGTTAAAAGGAGCAGGGCTGGGAAAATATGCTCCCTGAGACCTTAGAGTGCATTGCCAGCCAAAGCAGACAGCACTGTGGGCTAGCCAGGCCGCCAGTCTGACAGTACGCACAGTGCTGCGTGCCAACATGTGTTATAACTCTAAGCCCTGCAACACTTTGGATAAGGCCGTGCTATTTGTTTCAATAGATGAGAGCAATAATGGCCATCTGTATACGCTGTAACAGAAATCCAAACTGGATGCTTCTTAAGCAAAATCAGAAGAAAAAGAGTGCTGGTGGACTCGGGTTTTTGAAAGGTTCGTTTGTTTTCAGACAAGATCAGATACAACGAAGCAGGTTTCAGCAGTTTTTGCTTTGCCACGGCAAGGGCGGCACTGCCCTCTGGTGAGGAAGCAGATTCCTCCCAGCGTCGAAACTGCAGAGTTGGGTTGAGGCTGTCCTGCACAGTGGAGAAGCACGTGGGCACAAAGTCGCCCATAAGTGCTTTTGCCAGCAGCTGATGCTGGTGCGAGGGTTGGCAGAAGGTGGACTCTCAACTACCATTTTGGGTTTGGCCAACCAGAAGTTGTAGACCACTGTGATCAAAAAGAAAGGGAAGGAGAGACATAGAAATGGGAGGTGTTCATTGTTAGAAGCGTAGTAGGAACCAAAAGGGCTAGTGGTGACCAGGGAAACGCAACAGAGGCTCATACTTTTCATTAAAGCTCATCTTGTGACTCCTTCAAAGGTCGGGAGAATTCAGCTCTCCGTCGAGTTATTAGCTTTCAGCAGGCACTTTGTAGGCATTTGCAACCGTGAGGGCTAGAAACCTGTCCTACAGCTTTGAAGGGTATGACCCCTCCAAATAGCAAATTCTGTTTTTAGAAGATATGTATTTGCTGATTTGGATGGTGCAATTTCACTGCTGGGATTGAGGACGGTTTTAGTTCTTAACATTTATTGTTTTGAGGCTGATGTGTACATGTGTATGATAAAAACACATTGTTCTAGTTAAAAGTATTTTGTTGAAACCTCAGCATAAATCGTAGTACTTTTAAAAGCTAATTCGTATTTGATGCTGCTCCCCCATTCCCACTTTTTAATTAACTGTGGGGTGTCCCTAAGACTCTAAAAGGCACTCTTTTACTTTGAAAACTCCAGTTGGTCAAGGAATGTGCATTTAATTATTAAACCTCAACTGAGGAATGCTCCTCTGGCTGGCAAGCAATTAAATGCACATGTGATTTAGAATAATGTGTTCTGCTGGATTTGGAACCTGGTTGGTTTCTGACATTGCTGCATCATTTCTGCTTCCAGCCATGTGAATTCTCATCTTGGAGTAAAGCATGTCATACACTTAACAGTTCAGTGGGTCAGAAAAATGGGAAATTAATGAGGTGGATTGGGGGAGGTATGTGTTTTCTGCTTGCTGCCTAAATTAGTTCTGTGTGGACAGTGGTGTATCAAGAAAAATGCAGCTGTCAGGAGAGGCAACTCCATAAAAATAACTGTCGTCTCTTATAGAACTCAGCTAGTGAAAGGATTTGGAGAGGGGAGGCGGGTCAGAGGGCTCACAAGTTATTCTGTTCAGGAATTAAGCAGGAGAAAGTGTTTTGAGAAGGAAATGCCAAGTGACTCTGTTGCATAGCTCAATGCTGATGCTATGAATAGACATTGCAAGTGGTGCCTCTGTGCTGAATGTGTTTAAAATACAGGACAGATTCCTTTCCTATCACTTGCATATGAGCTGTCTGCAAAGCTCTTTTTTTTAACCATTCTGGTGACAGAATTTGATATTAAACACACCCACACCCGTTTCACTATTTTCCCAAACCCATGATTTACAAAGACCAGTTTCTGTCTATTTGTTTCCACTGCTTGTCGAGGTTGTAAATTTACGCCCTACCTAGACTTGAAATAATTGTGCGAAATGCATCCCTTCAGCCTGCAAAGTAACCATCAAACCCTCCTCGCTTACTAGCAAGGTTTGTGTCAGATGGGCCTCTTAGGAGCTGTGGAATTCATAAAGAGCTGTTTAGTGTCATGTTGTAATTAAACAATTAGCCTTTACATTCTGACTAGTTCCAATATTCCTTGACATCAAAATTATGTAGTCTTTGGGGCTTTTTCAGCAGTGCCCCCCCTTCCCCAAACAAAGAGTGAAAATAGAATCCCTCACTTTACTCTTAAGGATTTTTGCTCTTAACAAAGTCTTCAATTAACACAGTTCACATTACAGTTGGGTCATAGGGCAGGATTTGTGGTAGGCACACTGAGGGCTTGCAACAAGTCTTGCTTTGTTAAGGAACACTCAGCAGTGGTATTTCTGTCATGGTTCGAGGATTAGCAAGGCCTTTATTTGGCAGATACTTAAACTGGTATCTTGGCTTCCTGTTTTCAGTTCTCTTTGTTTTCATTCTACATTAAATGGTGCTATTTATTGAAGCGCAGGCTGTGCTTACCTAGTTGGGCCATGAGTTATGAACAATACAAAAAAGGTCCCATGCACCACTGCAAACCTCCCCCCTCCCCAATTAAAACAACTGAGCTGCCATTTAAGAGTTTATAAAGCTAGGTGCTTGGATTTCTGAGCCTAGCACAAAACAAATATATTGGTTGCCGTTTGGAGTACGGTATTCCTAAAAAGTGAGGGGGGGGAGTAGTTTTAAAGCTTGTATGGTTGCAGAATTTTGTTGGGGATGCAGTTTGTTTCAACTTGACTGCTTGACTTTAGTTTCTCAAAGCAAAATGTTGGGGCCTAAAATGAATAGGGTTACATGGTCTACAAAGCAAACTATATAAAGTGTCTGAGATCTCACTATCTTTCTCGGAAAGTTGTTTGTCTTCTTCCGTTCACTTGGCATTTGGTCACCAATCAAAATACCATAACCAGATTTTGCATGCTGGTTGGTTCCTGAGATAAAGGAGCAGATTTTTTTTGATTTTTTTTTTTTGGACACCATTTTCAAGCAAGATGACAAACTGAACCTTTCAAAAGTGTGCTGATTTTAACAACTGATTTTAAAACTGCGCTGATTTTTAAAAATTTAAATCAAGTAATGGCAGGTATTTCTCCTAGTATGAAATTACTCTTGCACAGGGATGTGATGCTGTGTATTTGACATCAGGATTTATTTTTGCACAAGTACCTGTTACATTGAAATTAGGATTTGCACTCATCATTCTACGTTTCCTAGAGTGGCTTTGTATTAGAAGGGGGGAAACCTAGTGTGATAGAATATTGCTGGTGTTTGGCACATTACTTACGTGAAGAGAGGGCAAGGGTAGGGTTGATTGCTCCACCGTGTCTTCCAAAGCTTACTCAGTGGGGAACAGTCGAACATGTGGAAGTTGTGTGGTGTACATAGTGAGAAGCTATGGCAACCGCAGTGCACAGTCCTGCAGCACCCATCACCACATTTAAAACTCTGTACACTTGAACAACAAGAGTCAAGAGACCTATAGACAACAAACCGTTCTGAATTGTAGCAGAGGAATTCAGAAGTTGCTAAAAATGTTTGCTGGCTCCTTGATGCAGTTTCTCTTCCACAACCACAACACATTCCACATTCTTGTGGAAGATGGCATCTTAGGTCTGGTCTACAGATGCAACAGGACGGGGTGGTAGAATTGGTGGTCTCGTTTCAGACCAGAGGTTGCAAGAAACGGGGGGGGGGGGTTACATTTTTGAGTGCTCCAGCCTCCAATATGTTGAGAGCTTGCTTCAAGTTGATCTGCACAGTAGGCGAAAAGGTAGGCTAGAACTCTTCTCTTCAATGATTATTTTCATATTTCCATGGAGGTGTGTGTTTGGGTTTTTCTAGGGGGTGGTGGAGTTTGGTAGAGGAGCGGTTAAAAGCAGCACGCTCCACTTCTAGCTTGAAGCACGATATAATCCATTCTGCCACCTTGTTCTTCTGTGGGTATAGACCCAACCACAGTGCAAAAAGTTCTAAACACAAGCTTCATTTTCTTTCCTTCAGCCCAGCTGATCCTTATTTTGCTGCTTTAGGTTTGAGCAACTGCTTCAGGCTGTAAAGATTTCTCTCCCTAGGGTGTGGTTTTTGTGTGAGCGCCAGTTCTGGGCTTTGAATAGCATCACAATGGTAAAGTTAACACAGTACTTTTTCTTCTGCCAGTATTCAAGAACTGGTACAGTACTACAAGATTTCCTGATATGGTGAATGGTAGTCTTGAAAGGGCCATAGCTCAGGGGATAGAACATTGGTTTTGCATGGAGAAGTTCCCGAGTTCAGTCAGTGGCATCCCTCACTAGGGCTAGGAATGTCCTCTAGAGAGCCACTGCCAATCATTGTAGACAACACTAAGCACATGGACTGAGTATAAGGTATCTCCCATGCTCCATAAGCATATTGCACTATCAAAGAGGATAGTGCAAAATGGGAAAACAGAATATGCAGAAAAGGAAAATGTCCCAGTCATTCCATTCTACCCTGAATGTCCAGTTCTAAGATTATTGGAATTCTATATGGCATAACTCATCAGACATTGAAATGGAAAGTGTTATAGTGTTGCGACAGCTTCCCCATATTATTTAATTATTAGATATTATTTTCTTTTTTGGCCATCCATCCATTAGCAAACATTGAATACAGAATTTGTGAGGGAAGGTTTAAAAATCGGAATTAGATATTGTTGCGAGACCCGAGAACTGGAATTATTTGCAGGATTTTATAATATGCAAAATGGGCCATTTGGAACACGACATGCTCATGCATACATGCCTTGTGATATATTCCCATACATACATGTCTTGAGGTCCTGGGATGCTCTGGGAGTGGTACCCTTGCGCTTTGTACATATGCTCACAGTGTGTGCAGGGAGGTGCCTGCTGGCGTCTGCCGTTGCAGTTTGTTCATTGCACCTTGTCTGCATCTCTTCTGAAGGTGTTCTCAAGGACTATTTAAGAGAGCTGCCTTCTCCCTTGATAACCAAACAACTCTACGAAGCTGTGTTAGATGCCATGGTGAAAAAGCCCTTGAAAATGACAGCGAATGGATGTGATAATAACCCTGGTGATTCTGAGCATACCGTGGCTCTCTTGGATTGCCTTCCGGAAGTTGAGAAGGTAAGTATCATTTACTGGTCCGCTGTAGACGGCATATTAAATTCCAAACCTCTTTTAAAGAAAATGGATTGCGTCATGACCTGAGACAAGTGGGCTCTTCCATAAGATGTTGGACTACCGTGTTTCTCATATTATAAGACATGTCTTATATTTATTTTTTCCTCAAAAAAACACACTATGGCTTATTTTCAAGGGATGTCTTATTTTTTTCCTCCTCCTCCTGCCGCGTCCGGCATTGCTGCTGCGCCTATCACTATGTCTTATTTTCGGGGTATGGCTTATATTCCTTGAATGCTTAAAAATCCTGCTATGGCTTATTTTATGGGTATGTCTTAAAATATGAGAAACAGGGTACATGAATCATACAACAGGGGGGGGGGTCCTGAAAATATTGCTAAGCGGGTAGTTAGCTCAGTCTAGTGAATCCATTCTTATTCATGCCAATATTAAACTGTTTTTGTCTTTGCATTGCTGGGTTTCCATGATGCTACCGTAAATAGTGTTAGCTGACATTCTGTCCAGATTTATGTTGGCATTGATGGAAGTGCAGCAGCAGAGATCATTCCATGTGCAAATTAAAGGTTTACTTTTATTGGTATTAAAGTCAACTAGTCAAGAGGGGGGTAGGTGGAGCTGTTGCTTAAGCAACCAGGCTGAGAGTAGCATGGTGTTTGCTGAGGTAGAATCTGCTCCTATTGACTATGTCATTTTTCTCTGTGTGGCTCCCTGTGCACTATAAATTTAAAGCAGCAAACATGCTACTTTAAACAGTCAGGACATCTTGCAAAGAATTATGGGAAACTTAGGGTTTCTTGTTTTTGTTTTTAAAATATTTTCATTAGCTTTCAAGTTATTATGGAACCACAGAGATTGCTAAACTATAACAAAAATTCAGTAATATATCCACCCTTAGGACCAGGGCATACAGAACCTAAACAATATTAAATAATAGCATCCAGCCTGAAATCATGACAACCATATTTCTCTAGACTGCATGGGGAGAGACGCCTGTAAATCTGAAATTAAACTGTGTGAAATTTAATTCCACCGCAGTGAATAGAATGATCAGAACCTTAGTTTTTTAAGGGTGCTGGGTGTTGTTAAGAGACCACTATTCTCACAGACCTAACATTTCCAGCGTGGAAACCCTTCTCAAATAGATCCATGAACTCTGATAATGCTTCTTGTTTGCCTGGATTTTGGGGGGGGGGGCTAGAGATGGATGTGCGAGTGTGTTCAGAAACTAACCTGCAGACCTGGCATCTAGATAATATAGATTGCGAGTGTACTGCAGGAAGCCTAGTGTTCTGCTACTGTCGCCATGCTCCCAGTAGTGAGCAAAGCGAACTTTAGACTGCAGGTGTTTAAAATCATCTGCTAAGCACAGCCATTTAATGCTCCATCTCAGCAGATCATTCCCATGTAAACAGAGGGCCTGGGAGCCAAAGAAAGAACATATGTACATGGCAGCAGCAAACAATACCTGCAGCTACAGCTCTGCTTTTAATTATCTGTTTATTTTCTACACAGTTCCCACTACCAAAGAGAGAAACTAGGGTGTTTTTTTGGGGGGTGGGGGGACTGAACAGTGGCTTTGTCTTCCACAGTGGAAAATAAAAAAGCAAATCTCCCAACAGTTCTCTCTTAGGCATGCATGGCCCCTTTCAGATCCCCATGCAGGCAAATGCAGCTTTTGGCAAGCACTGTGTGGTTGCTTTCAAATAGTAATTTAAAAACAGTAAAGTGCTACATTTTGTTTATGAATGAGATGGTGCGACGTCTGTGAGTGACTGAAAATAAACGAAAGGCGGGATCGTTCAGCAATGCTGATGGAAAGGCCCATTGATTTTGAGCAAAGCCGAACGCTGTGAATGTTTAACCGACAGTCAACAATAATGCGTGTGCCTGTTCTGAATATATCAGGAGACAATGATTTTATTGACTTGCTAAGCTGCCCTGTGTTGACTATTTATCCCTGGACCACTGTAATTTTCAAGCACCTCTAACGAAAGACTGCTGCTTAATTAATTTCACATACAGACAACACACGTGGGCATTCTAACCTTCCCAGTGAAGGGGAACCAGCTGCGCCATTTTATACTCGGGCAGCTAGACAGGGGCAACTTTTCTTTCTACGTTGAGTTACTTAATCAATCCCAAAGCTTTATTTAAAAACAAATACTTATGTTTTCCTCTGGCATCTTATCCTTTCCTTATCCAAGAGGGGGCCAAGAGGCAGAGATAAGGCCCATCTCAGCTCCCTTCTGGTCTCCCAGAACCCAAAGAAGTATGAAGAGGGTGGAGCAAAGACATGCAAGATGGCAGAGCCTCAGATTGCCTGGGAAAGAACTGGGGGAGGAGGCAATTTAGGGAGCTGGGGGAAGACGTGGACCTTCAGTCCTTACAACTGCCACAGTGGGGCAAGATCTACCAGGAAGTGTTGCTGTGCTCACTAGGCCTGGACCTCCTGAGCTTGTTTCCTTGAATTAAGAGGGTTAAATTTACTGCCACTGTGTGAGTTATCACTGACCTGTTCTTGATACCCACCCTGACAGAAAGGATGATGGGAATTGTAGTTCCACAACATCCTGGAGGGATACCAGGCCAGCTGAGTTCCGTGGTGGAACTCTCACATGTTGCTGTTGTTGGTGTAAGAGAAAATTATGTGTTGTACCAGTTGGAGAAAAGGACACTTTGGCCAGGATGCCAAGAGGCACACACCTGCAACAGGAAACCATGCATGCTGTGGTAGATTCATTGCTCTGGTTTTTGCTATTGCTATGCCCACTGCTGAAGAGCCAAGTGCTGAGGCAAAGAGCCCCCTGCAGTCTAACTACAGGGCTGTTTATGGGGGGGGGAGGTGGAATTTCTGTGCTGGCATTATGGTTAAAATTCTGCCCTTAATCCTACAGGCTGCTGTGCCAATAAAACAGTTCCTTGATAGCTAAAGCTTCACTTTGAGACTGGATGTATTTTATAATGCTTCCAAAGGGCAGGGGGGAGGACCCAGTGTGAGCATAAAACATGCTAAAGATTTTTTAAACTGTAACTAAAATGGACCATCTGTGACTGATTATGCACCCAAGTATGTGATGAAGCACAATTCTATGTTTATGTGGAAGTAAATCCCACTGTTTTCAGCTAGGCTTATTTCCAAGCAAGTGTGCTTAGGGCTGCAGCTTAGTGCTCTTTGGCAAAATTTTCCTTGAGAAGGAATTACAGAACACAGAGCAGCTGAGAAAACACCAGTTATCTGCGCCCTTCTATGTGGCACACAAAAAGGTACTATCGAAAGGTTATCTTCTGTTGACTGTTGGCATCGTGCATAAATGACGATATTGTGGCTATGTGAAAAGGCCCGCTTCTTCAAGAGGATTAGAAACAAAACAAAAACCCTCTTCCCCTCCCCCACCATGAAGCTAACTAACTCAAATTATCCCCCCCCCCTTTTTTTAAGGCTACTCTAAGGATGCTGTTGGACCATCTGAAATTGGTGGCTTCGTACCATGAAGTAAACAGAATGACATGCCAGAACCTAGCTGTGTGTTTCGGGCCTGTGCTACTGAGCCAGCGGCAGGAAACCACCAATCACAACAACAGAGTTTTCACAGATTCAGAAGAGCTTGCCAGTGCCTTGGATTTCAAAAAACACATAGAGGTTTTGCATTACCTCCTCCAGCTGTGGCCAGGTAAAAGTCTTAGAGAAGCATATCTGGAAATAATTTAACTCTCTTATTTGCAGAGGGGGAGCTGTGTTGGGCTGTAATCCAAACCCCCACACTGGGCTGAGGAGGGAGGCAGTCCTTGGCTCACTTCTTCCAGCTCTGCTGGTTCCCCACCGGTTTGCCCAGTGGATAGCCCTCAAATGGGGCATTCCAAGGGCAGGGCAGCGTTGAGCCAACCCCACTAGAGCCCAGGCTGCTCTCAGGGCCAACACTGGCCAGCATCAAGCCTGATGCAGCCTGCAGGGCATCGGAAGCAGCAGCCGCGACAGATTTGGATTGCAGTCTTAGTCTGTTGCTGCAAGAAACCAAACAATCTTAGCACATTTATTATGGCTTAGCTTTTGCAGAGTAGGGACTACTTCAGCTGATGCATGAAGCATTACCCTAAACCGGCAAATATAGGTACATATATGTGTGTGTGTGTGTGTGTGTGTGTGTGTGTGTGTGTGTGTGTGTACGTACGTAAACACACACACACACACATCTGTTGTAGAGGAGGAAACAGTGTTGTAAGCAATGAGGTTGGGGGCAAATAAAAATCACAAATTACATAGTGTGACAATTACATTAAAGTCGAAATGTATGTAACATCGTAACAAGGACCATTTGCAAAGCAGTGTTGATGGTAACAAAAATACACAATCCAGGCATGAGTGAGCTAATCACATCTATAGTGGAGTTACCTTGATTCAGGCTGCTGGCGATAGGACTGAACTTCTTGATAAGTTGTAATTCAGCAGGCGTCAAGGTTTCCCACCTGAAGTTCCTTTGCTTGAGAATGGCCACTGAGAAAGGTGATGCAAAAGGGTTTAAATAAAAAGTGGTGATGGTTATTATTATTTTTTTGGCATGCCAACTAGAGGAGAGGAAGTGGATAAACAGAATATGAATGCTGAAGTGTTCCTTCCCCCCACCCGCCCCCGATCTATAGCATAGCAAAAAAAATGCCATTTTAGGTATGAAGCCAGAGTTTGCTTGTGATATTTCAGAACGCTCATCATCACCATATCGTTCTGGTGGTTGCAGCAAAAGGCACACTCTCTCAGTATTTTTCTCCATTGCCGATTACTGGTGCCTCAGCAAATAACTTGTGCCTTAGGAATATTTCCAGAATGCTTTCTGGAGCCAGAAATATTTGATATCAAGCTCTTAATCCCATTTCAAGCAGAACTGCTTCAGTAGTCAGGAATAAAGCTGATGATCGCAGCAGATTAAGTAGGCAAGTCTGTGAAAGGCTGTGTACTGGGAGGACTGTC
Organism: Zootoca vivipara; assembly: GCF_965207765.1. NCBI lineage: Eukaryota > Metazoa > Chordata > Lepidosauria > Squamata > Lacertidae > Zootoca > Zootoca vivipara. The sequence goes on from NC_142590.1 coordinate 26,551,358, forward strand.
TCATTTTTTGCATAAGTGTGTTTTCAATTGCCTGCCGCCTTGTAGTTTTGAATGAGCCACACTTAAGAAGGCTTGATCCTAACACTGGCTAATGACAACTTTTAAGGTCAGCTGTGATCAAGTGAAATTCATTTCACGATAGGTTTGTGGCATCACTTTCCAGATCAGATGAGTCATAAGGAGATGGAGGGTTCCCCTGTGCTACCCACTGGTTCTAGTCTGGTTGCTGATATGGGCCATAGAGTGGATGGGGCAAGTCTTCTTCAACTGCCTTTTGGGTGCCTAGACCACATTTAGAAATTGTTTCCATCTCCTACCATTCCAGTTTCTACCATCAGCCCTGATGGTAGGAAAGATTGGGTATTCAGGGCAGAACCCTAGCTTCACTGGTTGTCGATTGGTAATGTACTGATAGCCCAGCCCACTCTTAGAAATGGATATTTATGGCTTTCCAGTGTTTATGTAGCAACAATATCTCCATTTCCAATCTGTGCAGTAATGTGGAATGTTCTTCATCCACCGGTTGATCCCCCCAGTGCATAGCAACGTAGCTGACTGGAGTTGTGTGCTAACATTCTCAGTTGGTTAGAGTGTGGTGGTGATAATGCCAAGGTTTGATCCCCGTATGGGATAGCTGCAACTCTACAATTCTATGAGTGCAGCAAGCAGGACGCAGTGCAGATCTGCAATTAAATTTCACTGAATTGGAGGCACAGGAAACTATTGCATGAATGCAATGAAGACAAAAACTTAACTGACCCCAAACATTTAAAAGCACTCACGTCCATGTGCCATGAAATACCATTGTTGATGCTGTCCCCTGAGCTATTCTGTTTGCTGCTCTACAAGTGCAAGGAGCATCCCCCCCAATGGGTCCCTGTTCCTTGGTGCTCTTGCTTTTGTCTTTCTTTGCCAGCGAGAGCTTCTGCAACGCCCTAGTTGCTGCACAAGTTCGTTCACCGCCTTTCCCACAACGGGTACAGGGGAATCCTCTCAAGGCAGCTACTCCTCGAACTGCTGTGGCAGGCCAGGCTGAAAGAAGAAAGTGCCTTCAGAGTAATGTGTCTGCTCCTCAGCAACAGCATCTTCTGGTGGTCACATGTATAATGCTAGCTATAACTTGCAGCCTTGCTTTCAAGGTCTGTTCGTTGCAACCCTGATGTGGCCATGCAGTCAGTGGAAGCTGAGATAGTTTCGGTAATTGGACATACCCTAATGTTTGCCCAGGAAACGAGGGCTGTGGCTGGTTGCCTAGGATTTATGAATCTCTGATTTGAACGTCAGAGTTATAAACGTACAGAATGTACGGAGACTGCTTTGCCATATAATACTTTTTGTGTGCGATTATTGTCGAGGAAGCTAACCGTTGCACAAATGAGAGGATTGCAAAACTCCTTGTAGAGGCATGATATTGTACAGCGTCTTTCGGCTCTTGAAGAATTTAATTAAACATTGTGGAGTGAGCTCTGTTCCAACGAAGAAGCCAAAGCCAGAGCTTGGGCTCTCAAAGGTTACGCCTCCAATGGATTTGAAAAACTAGATAACCATGTTTGTGCTCTTCGTGGTTTTTTTTAAAAAATTTTAAATGGAAAACACATGCTCCTTGTTCAGTAGGAAAGCTCAACAACGCTGGCACTTAAGGTTTAACACATGACCCTTTTGCCTTAAGAGAGCAAAGCCTAAACAGAAGAGCTTTTGTTGCTGCGGAGGGTTTTCCCCACTCCCGGTTTCTTAAAGAAAAAAAGCCGAATTGTTAAAGACGAATAACAAGACATATCCCCACCAATAAGGCTTGCTTTTGCAGGGGGCTCCCAGCTTGTAGTGTGCTGTTTATGGGCAGGATGTCTTTACATACTACTGCAAATGCTGTGTCTGCAATTTTTACTTTTTTAAAAAAGAGAGCCTCCTATTCCCCATTTTCGTGCTGCTAACATGTCCTGCTTTTTTTTATTTTTGACCTCTACGGTTGTACTTTTGAGCCCCTTGATGGTGACTTCTGTGGTGGTTTCCAGTGACTTGCGTGGCTGAGAATCACAGCAGTGTGCTCTTGTAATCTGGCGACCCTGCAAAGAATCTGACCTTGTCTTTCAAAGCCAAGGAGCTTGTACTTTCAGCACAAGTCAACACCAATATTTCATCGGTGGAAACACCCCCCCCCCTTTTTTTCTTGGAAGTCCCTTGTTGCTTTCGTCACTAAACTCCTCCATCTCCTAGTCAAGCCCTTCAGATTGACCAACTATAGGCCTGAACTGTGTCTGAATTAGACCATCTGGAAATCGTCTGGAAAGGCTCCTTGGTTGGCAACTTGTTTCTGCAGACAATACAGAATGCTCTGGCAGAGACAATTCTGCTGTTTGCAGAGCGCAATGAACACAACTGCCAACATCACTCTGCTTTGACTCCACTAAGTCATCTGGCTGAAGGAGCAGCTTTTGCAGAATTGCCTCTTTGTTGTGGGGTTTTTTTTTAATTCCCAGCTTTAGGAAACAGGCAGGAGGGCTCCAGCATCCTGTCAGAGCCCTGGCACCTCCTCCCCAAAGCCCAGGAAGCTTCTGTCCAGCTTAGGGAGGGAGACACGACATCAGGACATCAAGACATCATGTGTGCAACGTCACCCCATCACCCTGGCAAGCCTCTGGCCCTAACTGTTCCTGCACAAAAAATTTCATGGCACACCACTGATGGGGAGATGGCCCCTGTGTGTTCATTTGTCTTCTCTTTTCATTGTGGGGTGTCGGATGGGGAGTTTGTGCGGTTGGAAAAACTAGTTTAAAAAACACTGGCTTTCTGTAATACAGCTGCCAAACCTACACTTGCTAGAATGCTCTGTTATGTTAACGTCTGCATCCTTTCCCATATTAGTAAGAATCATACCTGACACACATGCCATGTGAGAGGCTCAAACTGTAGTTTTTAAGTATGAAATGCAAGAAAACCCCTTCTGTCTATCAAACTGTCAAAGCATAACAAGGTCTAACTCTCTCCCGTTCCCCTTTCATATGTCTGCCATGCCATGCATGATCCTGCCCTCCCCTCTTTTTTAGCCCAGTTATCTTCCATCTTCATGCCTAAATAAGATGTTTCCCCAGACTTGGATTAGCCTACCCCAGGCATCCTCAAACTTCGGCCCTCCAAATGCTTTGGACTACAATTCCCATCTTTCCCAACCACTGGTCCTGTTGGCTAGGGATCATGGGAGTTGTAGGCCAAAACATCTGGAGGGCTGCAGTTTGGGGATGCCTGGTCTACCCTACTCAGCGCTTGAATTGTGAGGGGAAAGGTAGCGGAGGCCTCTCATGAAATCCAAAAGGCCCACCCCAGACTTTCATCAGTTTTCTCCAAATCACGGTGCCCCACTCCTGTAGAAGATGGGAAGTCGGCCCCTGTTACAAAATGTGATGGCGACAGGCCCCTTCCCCACCCCTCACCCCACTCACAAATTCAAGCACTGCTTCCAGGTCCCCTCAATTTCTTCTGCATCATGACAACCTTCCTACTTTCCACAGTTCTCTGTTGATAGCCTTTCCTTCTCCCTCATCCTTTAGCCAGGCCAGGGCGATACCTGGTTTTCAACATTGCATTATTTATCGCCACCTAAACCCCGCAATATACCGACATATCACGATGTGTGAAATAAGGATGGAGCTATGTAGAGACATTGGCTGGCTTCACAGTTTCCCCCGCATCGTGATTTTTGCATAGCAGACGCACGCACTTGTGTGCACACGCAGGCACACGCACTGTAATTCCCAATTGTATTTCCAGGTCAAAAATTATGAAACCCATATCACGATATGGACTTAGGTTTTGGACGATATATCACTGAGCCCTACCCTTAGCAAGTATTCAAGCATTTGGGGGAGGAATTATGCCCCTTTCATGTTCTGTATTGCAGCCAGCAAACTGCTAAAATCGAACAAAAATGGCATGATCGTAGAAGCACCATGGGATAAAGATAATTTACAGTTGAAATATTCAGCTGTCAGCTGTCAATAAAACATCTGTACTATTTAACCATAGGGAGCCGATAACCAGAGGAGACTTAGTTTCTTGGAGTGTAGATCCATGAGTTCAGGTAACAAAAATTGCCAGACGTGTGTTGCATGTATCCCCCACCACTGTCTCTGAGCTGGAGTATATGGCTGCTTAGAGGTGTGGGGGGAAAGAAACCTTTGAAAAGCTTCAGCTGCCTTTGCACACACTTGGATCCAAAATTGTCAGCTTTCTGGAGTGGTGGCTATGTTTGCAAGCTGTTTTAACACTTGCCGGGCCTTGCTTTTGTCTTACACAGCTGAATGTGGATGGCAGATGAAAGCCCAGCCCTCACTTGAACTGCGTTGTGTTTGCGGGTTTGTGATTAACTTGCAGAGTTCATTGAGGCGCTTAGAAAATTTAACAGACTCCTACGGTTGCAGGTGGACTAAGGCATGATAGTTTTGAGACGGAACGTTTTCTCCCAGGCTTTCCCCTCCTAATATAGGAATACTAGCTAGCTCCACTACCCCAGTAGTAGAATGTTTTGGCTGTTAAGTGTGCATGCATACATGCATGTTCCAACTGTAGATAAATAGAGAGAAATAATGCAATGTTAACACTGTTGGTTTCTTGTAATATACGCCATTCAGCTAACATGTCTTAAAACTGCTGTTTGTCTTAGTGCAACATTCAGCCGTCAAAGACTCTGCATTGTCTGAGCAGCAGTCGTCTGTGAATTACTTGAGGCCTAAGAAGCAGCGGCCTCAGATGTTGAACTTGAGCAGTACTGAGATGTCTGGGATCCTCAGGTCCAGGCCAGCCAGACTGGATAGCCCTTCAAGCAACCGCTATGCCGGAGACTGGAGTGGCTGTGGGGAGAGCTACTTCGTCAGCCCCAAGGAGACCCTGAACGAAGCAGACTATGACGATGTTCCTTCGGAAGATGCCGAAAGTGGCGATGACGGTGGTGGAGTGGATGGCTCGGAGAAGCTCGCTGAACGGCCCCATTGCATGTCCAAAGAACACACTTTTCAGGCCTATTTGACGGTGCAAGCCATGGATTCTGCAGGGAACCACAGAGTAAACCTCAAAGATCTTCAGGAAAGCATTGATACTCTGATAGGAAACCTGGAACGGGAACTCAATAAAAACAAGCTCAACATCAGTTACTGATAAGTAATGTCCCTCTGCAATACCTTTTTCTCTCTTTTTTTTGATGTCTCCCTACCCCCCCCCCCCCGTTTCTTCCCCAAAAGAGAGACGGGTGGAGTGCTGTTATTTCCATTGCATCGCGCAGTGATTTTGATCCACTGTGGGCTTAGTACATTGGTATTAACACAATCTGTTATTGTTTTGTTGTAATTTTACTCCCCCTTCCTTCTTCTCTGTTGACCCTCCTGGGTTTAAAATGGTACGTTACTTTTCATGAGATGATTGCAGAATTTCCGTTTCCCTTTCAAGGTACTATGCACTTAGGAAGTTTGGACAATTTATGCAAGGTACACAAGGCACCATCTCTGTCTATTACAACAGGAACAGCACTCATTTGTTCCTGAAACTTTAGCCCTGGTACAGATGTTTTCCCAGAAAGGGAGGATTAACATTGCTGCTTACCTGATAATTTGCAGCGCAAACTGTAGGTAGATCATTTTTTTTCTACCATATTTTGACACCTTATTCACTTGCAATGCAAAGGCTGCTATAAAAAAAAAAGCTTTTTATATATACCTATATAGCTATATATGAAAACGTTTAAATGTACAAATATTAATGTATTCCTGCATTAACACTTTCCTGCAATTATTTAAAAGTGAAAAAAATATTTTTCTAACTTTTTTTTGTCTTTTTTGTACATATTTATACACATATATTAAAAAGCATTGGCTTGATCTACTCCATTTGGAGTACAGTGCTTGTTCACCATATCCCTCCTTGTCCTTCCTCTCCCCCCCTGCTAAGTTGTTCCAGTTGACAAGCAGGAAGGAGCCAGATTAAATTCAGCTGCAGGCGGAAGGTTCCCCTCCCCTGCTATAGAACATAGCATAGGAGATAATGCCGCCTCCTGCAAGACGCATCTACAGGCGGCATACTTGGCTGTTGTCGGAAATAGGAGGACACTGCATTCGTTCCCCCTTCCCTGTCCAGCCTTCCCTTTCCCTCACCCCAAGTCAAGAAACGAGAGCCTTGCAGGGCAAGTTCTATGAGACATTATGAAGAGCATTTGCTGTGGCTGCCTGTTTCAAACCCTTTGTATCATCGGTACTTCAGGAAAGGGACGCTTTATATTTGAATATGAATACAACTTCTAAAAGGAATGTGTGTCGCAAGATGCCAAAATAAATGGCCAGCTAAGCAGCAGTGGATATGGGTTGGACCAGAAGGGACTTGCTGAATACCTGCGAGGAGTTTGAAGGCCACAGGTGACATTTATATCTCTCAGCCGTACATGTGCATAACTTTCCCAGATAATGTGTGCTTCTTGCATCGCGCAATTTCCACGTTTTTAAGAGTTTCTAGAGAGGCTTTGGCAATGGGAACAATTGTTTCCCAGAGTCCAAATTTCACACTGTGGTGGCTCACAAATATGCATATTATTTAAAATGCACATTGCCCCCCCCCAATACACATCCCTGTAACCCTTTCCAAAGTTCAGCCAGATGCAAACATGGACAGAGCAGTATTTCATGCATGATCAAAGGCTCTGTTAATGCCAAATTTTCGGAATAAGTTAGATGTGTGTGTGTGCGCACGCGCACACACAAACTCAAACTCCATGAGACTTAAATCGGGATGGATTTAAAGACTGAACGTGTTTCCTGGTTCAGCCTCAAGTAGCAAGCGTAATTCAAGAGTGCAGATCCCCATGCTGAACCATGTTTATGAAGCTGTAGTCCTTGTGAATACAAATGCAGTGATCGGGGGATTATGGGAACTCTAGTCCAGGACAAACCAGAGGACTGCAGGCTCCCCAAGCCCTGCTCTAAATCAACCGTCCTCAGCATCTGTAGTCCAGATGTTTTGGTCTATAACTTGTATCATGCCCAACCATTGGCCATGCTACTTACATCTGTTGGGAGTCAAACTCCAACAACATTGGATGGGCATCAAGTTGAGGAAGGTACTCTAAATGTTTTGGGGTTTTTTCTCCCCTGTTCAGAGTTTTGCCAGTGTCTCATGCTAACCAGACTGGCTGCTAGAACACAGAAGTACAGGATGTGGCCACCGCTCCCCACATAGTGGTGAAAACCATCCACTGTATCTAGAGCTTTCATAGGATTTTATTTTTATTTATTTTTATTTTATTTTTTAAATGTAGAATGGGCCTTAGGACAATATATCTAGCTCCCAAGTAGTCCATATGCCTTGAAAATCGGGGCACAGGTTGTAAGGTAGGAGATATGTTTATAAAGGGGTACGGCATGTATGAATCCAATTGCAACACATGTTTTACGTGTCTGCATAATTAGCATACACAATCCTAAGGCTCCCACACCAAGCTGCATATTGTGTGTGCCAGTCTGGTGTCAACGGGCTCCTGGGTCAATACAGCCTCCTGGGTCTACTCGTGTAGTAAACACTATAGGTTTTGGGTATCTGATGCAAAGGTATATGAACAGAGAGATCCTGGTTTTTTATTTTAAAAATTTTTTAAAAGGAGGAGAGTAGTCCTATTGGTCCGAGTGGAATATTTTAGATGTTCTGAAAGCTTAGTAGATGCTAAAATGACTGTAGCCCCCTCCCCCCAAAAAATCCATCCTATTTTTAAAGGTTGACACGTGAATTGAGAAAGTGCCTTTTAAAAATAATATATCTAGGTCCTGAATGCATTTTGAAGTTCTTAGTATTTGCTCTCATACCAGAAATATTAAACAAGTATTAAATGAGACTATCAATTTACTGTTTATCTTGCCAGTTGTCTTAAATGAGTATTATTGACAGCTCCTCAGCCCTTCCCTTAGAAGGATAAATGTGACAAAACGTTTACGAAACTTGTCCTCGGATGTTGGCTATCTTAGTAGTTGACCAAAGCAAATGCAAGTCTTATGCAAATATATAACTGAAAACTCAACTTCTGTCCACTGTCTAGCAATAAGACCCAAGCAATAAAAATTATACAACCAATTGCCTCATTTTAAAAAAGGCTGCATTATTAATAATGCAGAGGAGTAAGTTTTTAAATGGAAATGCTTTTTAAAATATAGGTCAGCAAAGGTTTATGAAATAGTGCTTTGGGTCTTGCAAACTCATGACACACTGTAAGATTTAATTTTCTCCTGTATTATGTTAGCGGCCGCTCTCTTGGCCTATGGACCTTGTGTAAATGCTATTTTAACTTGTTTGTTTCCCTCCTATATATTGTCTGGCTACTGTTGTTGTTGTTGTTGTTGTTGTTGTTGTTGTTGTTGTTGTTATTATTTATTTTGCCATGTTTTTTCCTAAATATCTCCACTTTTTATCCAGTGTCCTTTTTATTAATTTATTATCGTTAGCGTCTCAGTACACAATACAGTCATTGCAATTAAATAACAACGATACTGTTTGGAAATTTTAACCTGAAGCATTTATTGATAAGCTGGTGTATTTTTTTAAAAGTATATATGTACAGGAAGTGGATTATTTTTAAAAATATAAATGTTAATTCTGAATAAAATCTGGATTAAGAATAAAAATGGGTTGCATTTTGTAAAAGGTTGCCATCAGTGCTATTTTTCTAGGAAAAGAGGTGCTGGAGCTCACCATGAACAACTCCCTCGTTCTCTTAGAATGACAATGGCGCCCACCTGAGAGGTGCCGCAACAGCGAGTTCAGGCTGGAAAAAGCCCTGGTTGCCATTATTCGAAGATAAGTTGGATGTATTTCTGATTCTACATAATACCTTGAAAATGTATTTGCCCACACAGAATCTACTGTGGTTGTGAATGTAAGTTTTCCTTCATATTTTTCAGGGCTAGTCGTTCAATGCCAGCGACTGAGAGGGAGGACGAAGACCTAATCTCATGCAGGAATTTGAGTGGCGACTTCAGTGCTATTTCTTCCCAGCCAGAGGTAGTTTATCAGAAAACAGATTTGTTTCCAGCTCACTGGGTGAATTGTTGCATTGTTACAGCACGTGTTTTGCCATTTGCTACCAAGCCAGGTTTAATGTTTTGCTGTTATGGAATGAGTTCAGCTGAAGATGCGTCTCCTAAAATAGACCTGCCTGGTCACTGAAGTTTATGGTGTGAAAGTGCTCCCAATGTTTATGGCCTTCTTCTCTGTTGCCATCTTGATATTCTAGGATACCTTCCTAAGAGATGGAGTACAGTATTGTCTCCTCCCAAACATCCATTTCTACCTTTGAAAACTCATTGCCTATCTGATCTGCTTGCTTCTGATCTTCTGCATTCGTGTTGTTCCGCTGACTATAGTTTTAGATAAATGAGAACTTCAACATTGGGAAACTCTTTAGTTTTTGTATATCAGAATAAGTAGCAAAACCTTGTTTTGTAGTTTTGGGTCTGTGGTGTCTCATTCACGCAGGAAAGCCACTGATGTTGCAGTTGTCTAGCAATGGACATGGATGTACAAACGAAGCCTTCATGTCTCAGTGGATGGATGATTGGAATTGGGCCAGAGAGAGAGCCTAGCTTTGCGTTTTTCATATTTGCCCTTTGCATAATGAGAATGGAAGTAGCCTACTTTGTCGCGTTGTGAAAATCACAATGCCCTTTTAGCACACACACAGACATGCTATCAGAATGTTTAGCTTTCCAACAGCTTTTGAACATACAAATTCCCAACAGAAAATGAGTAAAATTCTAGTCTATACACATTGTATCTCGAGCCAGAACAGCATGTTGTTGAGTAATTTGATCAATTTCCCAGAGGCCTAATGAGCTACAAGCACACAAGGACTCTATTGTCATCGTCATCGTCCCCACCTCCCTGCTGCAACATATGTTAGAGGGGGAATAATCACACAAATTAGGCCATTGTGCATATGACTGTACATGCAAGTGCTTCTCATCTAGACCATTTCCAAGGGCGGTGGGGGGGGGATGCACTCACTGCCCCCCCCCTGAACTTCTGCGCCCACCTCCCATTCACGTTCACTTTCCCACTGGACTAACCTGTACAACTGCCTATAAGCAGGGGTGCAGAACCTGTGGTCTTCCAGATGTTGCTGGACTCCAGCTCCCACCATCCCTGCTGATGAAGCTGGCTGTGGGTGATGGGAATTGTAGTCTTAACAACATCTAGAGGGTCACAGGTTCCTCACCACTGGCCTACAGGGAGAGTTCAAAGCAACTCACCTTTGTTGTTGCTACTGGTAGTAAGCTCAGGGCAAGCATGGAAAGAGGATAGCTCTAGAGGTTGGAAACGGGGCCCCAGATGGCTGCTCTGCCACTACCCCGGCCTTGCCTTGCATGACAGGAAGTTCATGGTTGTTCTCCGATCCATAGAACAGGCTGTGGAACTCAGTAATGTATGAGCAGTGACTGAATTTAATTCTCTTAGCAAATTTCAAGATTTCAAGTTGTCTTGGCATTTTGGCCAGTAGTTTTTGTTATATTTTTGTTACATTGCAAGTAAACAAAAAAACTTTAGTTTTAAGAAAGCCTAATACTAAGTCCACCACGTTAGAGGTATTTATATCCGTTTTCTTTGTAGCAGTTGTTTGTGGCTATTTGAGAGAGATGCACGTTTTCCATACACACTATTTTAGAACTGAATGAAAGCTGCGCTTGTTTCAACAAGCACAGATGATAAAAAAAAATTATGTGAAAACTTGTGTCTCCCAAATAGGAATTCATCATCTGTCAGGAAACAATTTAATGATGCATTTGTTAAATTGAAATGCAATCTGAGAGCCTGTATTAAATGGCTTCAAATCTGTTTTAAATTAATGGCTTCAGCACATCCCTGCTTAGAGATAGATTGTGTGCCTGCATGATTTACAAATTAGATGTGTGGAAATTAAGAACTGTGATGGTGACCCACTTGGTGGTTTTTGCTCATTTTATTAGAACCTTCTGTGCCATGCATGTAAATGTTTCCTGCTCTTATTAAGAACAGAGGAATGCCAGGATTCTACCCTGGTTAATACAGTTTACATTTTACCAGCATAAATACATTGCTGACTGGTAGTGCAATCCCCCACCCCAGCCTCAATCCGTAGCTGGTTAAGTGTATGAATGCAAAAGAGCCCCAAACCTGTACTGAATTTCAGCTTTCTGTCCGTTGTTCAAGCCACCTAAACTGGTGGTATATGTTTGTGTAAGCTGTTCCTTGTTATATTATGTAACAGTTTATATAATAGGGTCCACTCTATGTACATATTGCCATCAGGCATAGTCCCCCCCCCCCAATAAAGAATAGGATTAGGATTCAAATTGCAGACAAACAATAATAAATGCAAGGATTACAGCTTGCTTGCTTTAGGAAAGATGAACATCTTCTAACACACGAGTCTAGGATTTCCAGTTTCTCAAGAGAAGATTGTAGGTCAGCCTGCAGTGGATAGCTTGGCGAACCCATATAGTTTACCTGCCTTCCATCTGGCTGATTTACTACTGCAGCAGGCAGGCATGGAGTGTGGGACGTGATGGGGGTGGGGGGTTGAGGTCAGCATGGTGCAAACAGGCCAGCAGAGCTAACCTGTGTTTGGCATCTTCAGCAGGTTTGTCTGGGTTTATGCAACAGTGCAAATGAATGGTTCATGTGATTCATTCTTAACGTTGCAGTTTAAGCAGTGCATGTGCTTTTTATTAACTTTTTAAAAATGCTATTTTTTTTGGTGTGGAAGCCTTTTGCAATGCGATTATTTCAACAATAGTGAAGTTCTTGTTTGCAGGCATTTTTGTTCTTCAGTTCTTAAGTGCAGCCACCCCATGTTCCTTACTCGTGAATAGAGAGAGAAGCATTTGACAGCAGACTACTGAATTGTGGCCTCTTGTTATCTGCCTCCATCTGTCTCTGTCCACCTTTCATATTTGAATGCTGACGGGTGGAACATTGTCAAGTACAAGTTTATTGATCTAACCCTGCCTCCACCATATGGTTCAGATGGAGGCCCCATGTCTGTTCACCTAGGCTGAACCTTCCAGCTCATTCTTTTGGGGCCCTTGGTAGCTTATTTTGCAAAATACACTAAGGAAACTAGTGTTTGGTGAGCCAGCCAGTCCCCTCCTCCCTGCCCCGGTGGGTGGGAGATAGCTACAGTGGTATGCTAAAAATAGCTGGTAACTTCTCTTATAAAAATAGATCCTCGGGATTTTTGCAGCACAAATCTCTAAATCTGATAAGCTTGGGACGCATCTGGTTGTTCAAGGCCACTAATGTTTTAGGGGGGCTAGTCTAGTACACAAAATGCATGTGTGGGTATTTGAAGCACATTTATCACTCCCTCTCTCTCTCTCTATATATATATATAATTGTGGCTGTACTCAAATACTTGAGGGTTTATTGAAAAGGTAGTGGCAGGGATCCACCTTAGCTGTTCTTTAGCCTGTCTGTGTATGTAAGAGAAAGGTGGGTAAACATATTTTAAGGGGTCACTTGTTCATCACCTCGTGATATTTGAATGTGCTGTCTTGGGCATACAGTCTGGGTCATGTGTATGTGTAAGAACATAAAGGAAGCCCTGGTAAATCAGACCAACAGGCCACCTCGTCTTGCTCTTACGGTGGCCAACCCAGATGCCTCTCCCGACTTCTGAATCCCAGCAACTGGCATTCAGAGGCATGCTGCTACCAGGTGTGAGAGAGAGGATCTAAGAGATGGTGACTGAAAGATCATTTGGACTGGGGAGAAAAGGAGGACAGAGACCTAAAATGGTCTTTGGCCACTGTGTATTCTGTTAGACCTTCTGCTATTCTATTTTTTTTAATGTTTTCTTCCCAGCTTTTCTTCTAATTACCACTTTCCTGTGCCCCAAGGTGGTTAGCATCTACTACGGGTTGTTGAATTAGAGGCGGTACGATGGCCATCTTCAAATATCTAAAGGGCTGTCACATGGAAGGTGGATCAAGCTGGTCTTCTCCTGCTCCAGAAGGTAGGACTCGAACCAGTGGCTTCAAGTTACAAGGAAGGAGATTCCGGCTAAACATCAGGAAGAACTTTCTGAGGGTAAGAGCTGTTTGGCAGTGGAATGGTCTCCCTCTGGAGGTTGGGGACCCCCTTTCATTGGTGGCTTTTAAGCAGGTTGGATGGCCGTCTGTCATGGATGCTTTAGCGGAGATTCCTGCACTGCAGGGGGTTGGACTAGATGACCCTTGATGTCTCTTCCAACTGTATGATTCCCAACAGTAATTGTTACTTTCACTGATGAAAGCTAGACAGGAGCAGTGGATATTGCAGACTGGTAAGAGTCGCTTTGCAAACTGTCTCCATGTGTCTTTCCGCTTTCTGCCCTGGCCGTATGGACACTTGTTTGACAGAAGCCTCCGCTACCACAGCAGGCTGTGGAAAGTGTGGATTCACCCTCTTAAGAGTCTAACCTGCCCTTCTCTGAAGCCTTTAATTTCTGCTTAATGGTCTCTGATTGTTTACATAGTACCTGACCTGGTAACATAGCAATAGGCAGTACTGCATGATGAAAAAATGTCACCCCAACCAATAAGAGAGTGACATTAATATTAATCAGGTGCTGTTCATTAGCACAGGTAAATAGTCAAGCTGTTGTTTAACTTCTCCAGGGGGAAAGCTGCTCTCCTGCTGCAATACAGCTTTTGTGTGTCAAGGGAAAGGTGCTCCCTTCAACACAAATCTTTTTACTATTTCAGTTTGTGCATCCTGACGTTTATATGTTGAGAATGTGTACTGGGCAGAAGAACTATGTAAACAATGACTGCAGGTGAGTTTGAATGGTGATTATGCCTCTTGCTTGGCTACATGGGGAGAAGATGTGTTTGTGGAGAGGTTGTAGCAACCGCTGACTTTTGTGTGGCTGGTTGCTTACTGTTAATAGTTAAGTCATGTCTGTTGCGACGCCCATTTTTTCATTCAGCAGCCTCAGAAAGGGGTTCGTTTAACCTCCGGTATGCTAGTAAAATTGAATTACTGTGTCGCGAAATGATGCAGGTCTAAAAAGCGTGTTACCAACGTGAAAAGTTTGGAAAAGCTCTGGCCTAAATCAACCTTAGCCACTTTGAAAGCTGAAGTATTGCTGAGGCCAGCTGTTAACATCATCTTGGAATCTCTGTGTACGTTATGTGATAACGACTGAATATGCAGTAGATTATTGCATTAAGGCGCTACAGGTTCTAATTAATCTCAAATGCAAAACCAATTATTATATTGTCAATACACACCTTTAGCCATGTGTGAAAATGTTGCTTACCTGTATATTTATTATGATACTGTACCTACAGCCATATTGGGGAGGGGGGCATTTTCCTACACTGGACAGTCCAACCCTGTACTGTTCAATTTGCAGCCTGTCTTTTTTTTTTTACTGTAATAAAAAAAAAGACAGGCTGCAAATTGAACAGTACAGCAGCAGGTCCTTTTGGCTTGTGGGAGCTCTCCTGAATTGCAAATTTTCAAAACCACACAAGGGTCTTCTCAGGTCTTTGGATCAGTGTCATTCTAAATATGTTGCTGTCTTATGCAGCTAGTTGGTCCTGGAGGTGTATTTATCTGGTCCCTTCAGTATCCCAAGACGAGTCAGAATGGTCTTCTCTAGATCCAAATAGTCTATATATTCTTGATTTGTCTGTTCTTCCATTAATTCTCTTGACCGCTGGCCACCTGGCGGTCTCTGCAAGGAAGGAGGGGGAAAGTTGTAAATACATTTTTGAGTTGGAGGGGGGAAAGTTAATTCTCAAAGCCTTAAAATATAGCCTCTTAGGTAGATGATGATATGATTATTATTATTAAGGACCACTGGATGGTTAAATCCATTCAAAGGCGACTACAGTGGTGCCTCGCACAACGAAAAACTCGCAAGACGACGAGGTTTTCTATGGCCGCCCCTTCATCTTGCGAAGCGCGGCCATAGAATGTAGCAAAGGAAGCTGACAGCTGATCTTCCTTTGCCGCCTTCCCGCGCTACAGCTGGTTTCCCGGGGCTTGCCAAGCAGGCAGCGACAAGCCCTGGCAAGCAGCGCGCAGAGCCGAAGCGCAGTGGGCACTGCTTTCCGGGGCTTGTCACCGCCTGCCTTGGCAAGCCCCGGCCGCGCTTCGGCATCGGGGTACGGAGCTACCGCCTGTCTTCCCCGAGGGGAACACAGCCGACATCGGACTGTATGCGAGGCGGCAGGGGAGAGAAGTGGAGAATAAGGATCCTTATTCTCCACTTCTCTCCCCCACCGCCTCACACACAGCCGGCATTGGACGGGGCTTCGGAGAAGGCACAGCGCTTCTCCAAAGCCCTGTCCAATGCTCCCGGGTGTCCATGGCATTGGGGGGGGGGGGTTGAGAAGCACAGAATAAGGATCCTTATTCTCCACTAATCCCCCCCGCCGCCTCGCACACAGCCGACATCGGCTCGCAGTTTCCCATAGGAATGCATTGAAACTTAATCAATGTGTTCCTATGGGTTCCGGGGGACTGGCAGCGGCGCTTGCTCTCTTGGCTTGGGGAAGGCAGGCAGGCGCCAATAGGAACTGCCTGCCTGCCTGCCTGCGCCGCTGCCAGTCCCCCGGAGCCCATAGGAACACATTGATTAATTTTTTGTAGGATAAATTGAGTCCTGGAACGAATTAAATTCGTCTTGCGAGGCACCACTGTTTGGGGTTGTGGTGCTAATCTCTCTCAGGCCGAGGGAGCCGGCATTTGTCCACAGCCAGCTATCTGGGTCATGTGGCCCAACGGAACAAGTGCAGGGGCGTCACAATAGGGGGTGGGGCGCCGCGGGGGCAGCACGGCGCCCCCTCGCTACTGTGGCAGCGGCACGACCGCCATCGCGGAGGCCCCAATGTTTCTGGCCTCACTTCTTCCTGGTGGTGCGGAGGCAAGCGGCGGCTGCTGGCACCCCTTGCCGCTCTGCCTCCACCTGAGTAGGAAGAAGACAAAGCGTGCGGCAAGCCGATCCATAGCGCGCTTTGTCTTCTTCCTACTCAGGCGGAGGGGCGAGGGGCACCAGCGGAGACGCCCCTCGCCGCTCCGCCTGCGTAGGAAGAAGCACACTATGGAGCGGGTTGCCGGCGGCGTGCCTTCTGGTTTGCCACCCCTGAACAAGTGCCAGAGTGCACAGAAGCACTGTCTACCTTCCCACCACAGCAGTATCTATTTATCTACTTGCACTGGCGTGCTTTCGAACTGCTTGGTTGGCAGGATCTGGGACAAAGCAAAGGGAGTTCATCCCGTCGCAGGGATTCAAACTGCCGATCTTCCAATCGGCAAGCCCAAGAGGCTCAGTGGTTTAGACCACAATGCCACCCTTTATCAGAATATCCCAGGACAGTGAACAACATTAAGAATATCATTACAGAACTTCAATGATAAAAACATAATGAAAAGCATGCGGAGACAGCCTGTTTTCTCTTGTCCATCCTCCAGGCCTCTCTGTAATGGGGGGGGGGCATAGAGGAGGGCATCAGATAAGGGCAGGGTCCAGGTTGGTTCATACAGGGAAATGCCTTCCCCTCAATACCCCTTGAGGTCCTGAGCCTGGTGGCTTTAGCAAGCAACACCACCAAGTGTTCATATTCAGGGTACAAACCCTGCTTCTAAAACAAGAACACTTTACCAGTACAGCAGCTCAAACATGTTGTATACTACAAGGTATCCTTCACTGAATTTGCTACCTCAGACATGGAATCAGTAGGGGCTGGCCCATATTGGGACAATGCCCCATGAACGCTCCACTTGCCTGCCTCACAAGTGGTCCAGGGGGTTGCACTCCCTATGATTCCTCCTCAATCCCAATGATACCTTTTTTGAGAGGGTGGAGCAAAACTAGTATTCGTTGGCGCTGCCTGTCATTGATTCTAGCTCCGCCTACTGGGCTTCTGCCCTACCAGTTCCAGTGAGCAGCAGCCGCTACCGCGTGTCACATGACCTTGTACGGATGCCAAGAGCTACTATCGTTTGTAACTCACAGCCCCAAAAGGCACAAATTCAAACTCTACATAACAGTAAATCCCCACCACTATGTTTTATATTATAGTTATCATGTTTTGGCAAAGGCATTCAGTACATGCCCTTCCAAAAGCATTTCCCAAAGAGGCTGGGTTCAGACAAGATGCAAAACCATTGCTTATTTTAATGCTGAAACCATGTTTTATGTAGTTTTTTCCCCCCAGCCAGAACTCAGTTCCAGCACCTCAAGTGAGCACCGTCGCCATTGTAAGAGAACAAGGGAGGTATTCATGGTGAGTTCTAGCACCTCTCTTTCTACAAAATACCGTAGCCCTGGAGCCAATCATTAACTGAAACCAGTTTACAAAGCACTGTTAGCCACAGTTAAGAGCACTATCACAAACCATGGTTTTGTGTAACGTCCGAATGAAGGGAGAGAGGAAAAAGCATAGGGGAAAATGAGGAGACCTAACCTTCCTTAAATTATGATTGTGATTAAATTTAGTTTCCCTACACTGCACAGGGTTGGACTGCTTATAAACTAAAGGAATGGAAAATAAATAGAATACAGTGGTGCCTCGCTAGACGAAATTAATTCGTTCCAGGACTCAATTCGTCCTACGAAAATTTCGTCTAGCGAGGCACCGTTTCCCATAGGAATGCATTAAAAGTCAATTAATGCATTCCTATGGGCTCGGGGGGAACTGGTGGCAGCGGCGACGCTTGTTCTCTTGGCTCGGGGAAGGCAGGCAGGCGCTTCCCCGAGCCAAGAGAGCAAGCGCCGCTGCTGCCAACGACAGAGCCGGATTGGAAGCTTCGTCAGATCCGGCTCTGTCGGGCGGGGTGGGGGAAAGGCGAAGGAATGATCCTGCGCCTTTCCCCCACCTCAGCCAAGCCCCATGCCGCCGAGAAGCGGCGGCGGGGGAAGACGTTCCCTCGCTGCCGCGTCTTGCCTGCCTCCCCCGACATGGAGCGCGGCTTCGGACACCTCCGAAACCGCGCTCCATGCCGGCTGTGCGCGGCAAGACGCGGCGGCGGAGGAAGACGTTCCCCCGCCACCGCGTCTTGCTTGCCTCCCCCGACACACAGTGGGGATCGTAGGGCGCTTGAGATGCCCCTACGATCCCCACTGTGTGTCAGACGGGATGCGGGGGGGGGGGCAGGAGAAATCCTGCGTTTCCCCCGCATCCCGCCTGTTGAGGGGCTAGAGGCGGCGGCGGGAAAAGACCTTCTACCGCTGCTGCCTCCCCCCCCCACTGAGCACAGCTTCGGAGGTCTCCGAAGTTGCGCTCCGTGTGGGGGGAGGCAGGCGGGAGGCGGCGGTAGAAGGTCTCCCCCCCCGCCACTCAGTGTCCAAGGGGAAGACAGGCAGGGGCAGCCGCTGCAACGCCGCGTTTCGGCTCCATCCCCCCTGGCAAAGGAAGATTAGCTGTCAGCTTCCCGCGCTGACAGCTGATCTTCCTTTGCCGCTTTCTATGGCCGCACTTCGTAAGACGAAGCGACGGTCATAGAAAATTTTGTCGTCTTATGAATGCCTCTCGCAACGCAAAACTCTTTTGTCTAGCGAGTTTTTCATTGTGCGAGGCATTCGTAAAGCGAGGCACCACTGTACATGAAAAACAGGCACATTTTTCAAAACCTTAGCACTCCTAGCTTTTTTTGTCACTTTAAGAGAATCTTACCGTTTTCTTCATCAAGTTCTCACGCTCCATATTCTCTCTTTCTTCATCTCTGAATTCTCGCCGCTTTTCAGAAAACTCCAGATGTTTGACTTCTCGCTCAAAGTAATGAAGGACACTAGAACGCTGATATTCCAAGGCATGTTTAGTTTATGACAGGTATTTTAAATATCCATCAACGAAAACATAGGTGCCTCATTTCCAGCCATGGGAGCCGAACCAGGTTTCCATATTACAGATGTGTGGAAAAATGGGGGGGGGAGAGAACCATGTACCCCTCCTAGTCTTAGCTGCTCAGAAGAACTGGGATTAAAATTTAATTTTTAAAAAAGAATGAATGAGTCTCTTGATAATGTAGTTTCTCCCCAAATCCAGCCACCAAAAGTTTGTCAATTGTGCCAATTAGAGGCTGCATTTAGGTGGTCTTCACTGACAAAAGCTGGCCAAAGTAACTGCCTGTTTTCCAGTTGAGTTCTGCTCCCATTCCAGCCCCAGTACACAATTGCTTGTGTGCAATTGCCAGCTAACTGATATGACTGTTACACAAATGCAACAACCATCGTGTTTGCATTTTTCTCTGTTAATCAACAGGATGCCACCAGATCATAAAATCATAGAGTTGGAAGGGACCCCAAGAGTCATCCAGTCCAACCCCCTGCAATGCCAAGCCCACTACAGCCTATAACTCTTAGAACACCATGCAAAAAATCTTGTTTGCGGCTCCCCTGCCCCGCTCCCTAGTCAAGTTTCTGGAACAGGTTACATACCTCATTGAGGGAAGGGTGGCTTAATGTCCACGAAATTTCCAAAACATGCAAGGTGCCAAAGTCGTCAGATACTGCTAAGAAGTGTTGCTTCGCTGTAAGAGAAGACAGAGAATGCAGGAGGAGTTGTACACAAAACACAGAAGAATTTTGTGTTCAGTATTTGTGGCAGAGCAAATGAGCTGTAAGGGTTAATTTGGGAACTCAATCTCTTCCTAGCCTTCTTGCTCTTTGCCCCAAACCTTATTAAATTGGAATCCCCACATACAGTTTTTAAGCCTATTTGTTCAAAGTTTGGCACCAGAGAGCTAAAAGCAGGAGCAAATATCTCAGTGTGCCTACATACTGTACAGAAATATCACAATAAAACATTATGACTTCTAACATCCAAAGACAAAAGATTAACTTTCTACGTGTCTGACTGCAGAGCTAACTGCACGTTCTACATTAATCTGTGCAACTGAGTCCCAGTGCTATTTAAAAATAAAGTAAAAGCCCATTTAGGGAGGATGGAAATGGGTGCTGACAAAACAGGGGGGAGAGCAGGAATGTGAAACCACACGGGGTGTCAGGAAATGATTTTTCCCTAGAAAACCACCTGGGAGTGGCTCCTGAAGCAGCTTTTCATGTTTTAAAAAATGGCACCTGGACTCTGTTTCATGCATCTGCTTGTAATGTGTAGTTCACCCAAGGCCTTTTTTCCAGCACTCATTCCACTTTCAGCTGCTGAAGACAGAGGGTAATGCTTAGACCAGCAGACCTAGGCAACATTGCATTGCTGCTTTCCCTATTCTTCCTTTCCCTTGCCACCTTATAGCCAACTGTGCATGTGATACAAGTTTGATATCTCCATTTGAATTGCCTTCCTTTTTTTCTAACCTGGCAGACCCACTGCAAAGT
Organism: Zootoca vivipara; assembly: GCF_965207765.1. Taxonomy (NCBI): domain Eukaryota; kingdom Metazoa; phylum Chordata; class Lepidosauria; order Squamata; family Lacertidae; genus Zootoca; species Zootoca vivipara. The sequence continues at coordinate 26,571,681 of NC_142590.1, forward strand.
TACATTCAAAGTAAGGAAATAGGAAATACGGTACACTGACATACAAGAGTATATCCAGGGTTTGATGCAAGTAATCAGCGCAATACAGACGTTTTGGGTCTGAGATGCTTCATGAGTCTTCTCCAACAGGTCCCAAATGTCAATATTTCCATCTTCTCTCCCAATGAAGAAAACACCTGGCCTTGATAAGGACCACTGCCCAACAGTGTATCTCTTTGCTGTGCAACTTGACACAAGGAGAGGTCCGCTCTTCATTAAAAACGCAAAGACCAAAAGGAAAATAATAATAATAAATAATAAATAAATAATAAATAAATAAATAATAATGAAACAAATACCAGATTAAAATTGTTCACCTAACACTTCCATCTTCCTGTCTTTTTTTGAGTATTCCTGCCTTTTCCCATCCCATCCCATCCCATCAAAATGGGGGCTGCGGGGAAATCCCCATTAAACTGTTCATCAACTTTCAATCATCATGCTGACAAGTCTTACACATTGTACAACCAGTTACAATTCTACGTGAGAGTGCTTTTTAAAGGATTTTGTTATATTTGGGTAACTTAACTGCAATTGAAGAATACAGGAAAATTAAATATAAATTTATTCGGGATCTGTACCCTCAATTTATGGCAGGTGCATGGGATATAATAAATTCCACTCTACTGGCAGAAGATGCTATGCTTGCATCGTGAATTTATGCATATACGCTGAAATAGTGAAACCTCTACACCTGTGGGGAACTGAAGAATATCCTTCAGTATGTCCTGAATCAGTTGGGCACAGTATTATTCAAACAGGAGCAAGAAATAGGGGTGTTATCATGTTTCTGTTTCTTGCAAAAAAAAAATCCAATATGTTTCGAACTATAACAGCTCTTGATTAGAGAATTATGGCTGGTTTTAAAATATTCTGTTATATTCACTGAGAGGAGTCATATAACATATAAACCATCTGCAGGAAACTTCTATTGAAGAATATCAAAGGAAATAGTTAAACAGGTCAATGTCCCACCCCTAACCCCCAACCCCCAACAAATAGCTGAAAACACATTCCTACCTGTTCCTTGTGCTACATTTGGAACGGACTTGTCACCCCCTTCTTAAGGATTTCCCATTCCAGAGGAACATACCGTGACACCTTCTTTCCATATTGCAAAATTCCAGCCTCCAACAGTGAGAAGTATGTCTTTGAAAAATGGAGACCTCTGTACAGTGTGGACAATTCCATCATGGATGATGTACGTGTTGGATGGCTTTTGACCTTACAAGAAAAAGAGAGAGACTCTGTTTTGTATGTGCATACATTTGTCTCTTTGTCACATTTTATCTGGCTCTTGCAAGGTGTTGAACTAGTTGGTAAGTGCCTATTCCGTGCCCATTAAAGAGGTCAGGATAAAGAAAAGAATTGCTAGGAGACCCGTCACAGAGTTACAATCCCCAGCACCCTTAACAAACTAGAGTTCCTAGGATTCTGGAGGAAGCCATGATTGTTTAAAGTGGCATAAGTGTGCAGATGTGAATAATGCCTCAAAGTACAGGTCCATATGCCACAAATGCATATAGTTCCTCTGTGCAAATTAAAGAAGGTAGATTGGGTCTTACCAGCCCCACACATTGCTTTAAGGGCAGCAGGGCACACAACAAAGTTTTTCAAAAGTTTTTTGTTTGTTTTTTAAAGGAAGGTCAGGCGATCTAGGTCCTCCCTGCACAAAAAATCCCCAGGACTCAGACCCCCCCCCCGACAACCCCCTCACATTGCCCCTGAACCTAATCTAACTAGTTCCTTTACCTACATCTAGTTTTTGAAAGATGCTCTGTTCATCTGTTCTCATCTGAACCCCACAGCACAGTAAGAATACATGCATGTATCTCCTTGAGTAATAAACCTTAGCTGCAGTGTGCGAGGGGAATTTAAAGTCCGTATGAAAATTTGTCAGGAGTTTCTGCCAATATACCCATGTGATTTTTCCTGATTTAAATATTTTGGCAAAGCAGTATTTATTACCCTTAAGACGTGCATTTTTAAAGCATTGCTTGGCTGGAAAACCACACAGCACAATTTGGAGAATTGTAAAATTTTCAACAGTGGTTTCGTTTTGATTCAACTGTTGCTTTGGAAATGCGAAGATAATTGAATTTATCCCCCATGCCCCATTGCTAGTAGTAGTGTTCTCAGCATTTATTTGCCTTTTCTACCTCTCCCTCTCTCTTTTACTCAGCAACACCTCTCTAATGCCAAACTCATTACTGTACTGTTAAACTCAGTTGAGTAACATTAACACTGACTAAAGAAACTGTTACTTGCAGATTTTTTTTTTCAGACCTGTGTTTTCCTTGGTTTAAAACAAACAAACCACACGAATCCCACCCAGAGAAATTAAAAGCATACCAAGCAGTCTTCCTGAGTCCCCATCTCTCTCCATCTTCCAGTCGGTACAAAGGACTTCACCATCCTGCAATGCCATAAAGTGAAATACTGGTCACAATTTTTAATTTTTTAAAAAACTGAGCTTTGATCTCTTTTGAAGCATACAAAAGTGTTTGCAAAATTGAAACAATTTCCTGCATGATGCCTTGTTTTTAAGATGCGCCGCAAACTGAGAAAATGCAGAAGAAACGTGGGGATGGTTTTGAAGGTGCTTTTTTTAAAATAAATAAATAAGTAAAATACACTTCATGGTGTGGTTATTACTTTTCCTTTAAGTTCAGGCCTTGCATTCTCCCATTGCCTCTTATCTCCCCCCACCGTAAACAACAATTGTACACCCAAACGTCCAACTTACCTCAGTCCCAACAAAAAAGCTGCTGGTGACATTTTCTAGCAACTTCAGAGGTTTCATGGACGTGGCCTGTATCTGGCTATATGGCAGCTTTTCCACAAGTGCCTCCTGTTTGACTTGGGGCTGTGTTTTGTCTTTGGAAGAATGTGGATAAAATCACTATGCAAATCGTATATACAAAAACTCCTGAAACTTTCCACATTCCTACTCACTCACTGCTATCATTTCACGTGTTTTGCATTAAAAACGACAACTACTAAGCACAGCAATCGTTCCCATTACTTAATGCCTTTCGCAGAAGGTGAAATCCCACTCGTGGCAAGCTATGGAAAATCCACATTTCAGAATCGTCATTGTCCTGCAGTTTATTCAGTTAGGAGTTCTCAAGAGAATTGTTATCTAACTCCCTCAATGGGTATGTTTCTCCATGTTTTATGAGAGAAATTGCTGTCAATTTCTCCAGGTTATCTTACGGCGAATAGACATGCCCCGAGGGAAGCATGTATGGCATTTAATGAACGTGCTCTCTCAAACTCCTAGGGACACCCCCCCCAATAAAATATTTGAGGGAGCCAGCCTCTTCCCCCTTCCCAGTTGATTAGCATTGCCATTCAAATGGTGTGCGTGCGATGTGTCTTGTGATCAATTATGTGGGGTGGGGCGTACCTGGGCCCCCAATATTGCATTCAAGTTTGCATCCCTGCTCTCCCCCCCCCTCTCCACTAAAAGTAGATTTAGTAAGCACCCACAATACATGTATAGTGTTGGGCTCAGAGGTTTTGCAAGCAAAAAGCTTAGCTTCCTGTGCACCCCCCCCAAACCCCTCCCCAGAGGGTATGGGGCAACCCTGAATGACGTAGAAACCAGGTGGAGGGAGATGTGCTGGCATTAGTCTATACAGTGCATGTATATATAATGTAAATATATATATACATACCTTGAATTTTGGTATGGTAATGCTCTTCTCTGAAGCTAAGTTTTATAGGGCTGTACTCTGCGCCTGTATCTGTCTTGGGCAGGTTCAGCTGTTTTAAGATAAGCAGAGCATTATCATATAATCCACAAAGAAACTTGAGTTAAAAGTTACATCACTTTCAGGTGTGACCAGACAGAAAGGCAGCTTACACATTGAGTGGTATTGAGATAAGAGGTCAGAAGTATTAAGTTGTGCCACGCAAGCCCTCACCAACCTGGTGCCTGCCAGGCAATTTGGACTACAACTCCCATCAGTCCCTGTGGGGCTTGCTGTCCAAATCATTTTTCCATTCATAAGTTCAGTTTCTTTCCATTTCCACATCAGATTGCATTTTCTTTCTTTTTTTTAAAAAAAGGAAAGTCCTTATGAATACTCATCAGCATTTTACTATGAATTTCTCCCCACAAACACGTTTTCCTATGTCATTTTGCCTAATATACACCTTTTACCAAGCAGGTTTCCCTCCATAATAATGCATTTGTGCCTGCTATTTTTATGAATGCACACTTTATCCTAGGGATGCAAAAATAAAAATAAAAATGTACACATTCCCCAGCTGGAGAATTGCACTGCGAAATTCAGAACTGCGCAAATTTCGAAGGACGGCTGCTTTTCAGTTTGCATTTTCTTTCAGAACGTGTGGATTGGGTAGGGCTTGCTTTTAAATGAATCGTGTTTATCCGCCATCCCTGCTGCAGAGTGGGACAATTTGTACATGCAATTTAAAATGGGTGAAACTCGAAAAATTAGAATAGCGTCGAAAAGTAATGCAACTTATTTTATTATTAATTTTTACAAATGCTTTCTTTTGGAAATTCCACAGTAATAAAACAAATAGTTACAATAATACAAAAATAAACATCGGTATTGCATTTCATTAATTCCATTCCATTTATAATTGACCTGCCTAACGACAAGTAATTACAATTACAACAAATAAAGACTTGACATATCTTGCTCTGCATGTCATGCATCTATCTCATATATTGGTTTCACCTTTTAAGTTGCATTACTGAAATAAATGCACTTTTCGACGATATTCTAATTTTCCGAGTTTCACCTGTAATTCTTTTCCGAAACATAGAGTGCTCAGAGAGAAACCTCACTGCCTTGAGGAGATGAAAGGTACAGTAGAGAAATTAACAATAAAACTATATGCTGTAGCCACATCATCCCTATCAATTCACCTTGGTGGCTCTCCTGAATTCATAGCCCCGTACCTTAATGAGAGGCCTCCAGCAGAGATCCAGGTGTTTGAAGGTAGTAGGCACATCAGGCGGAGCCAAAAGCACTTTCTCATCCTTTTTCTTCTCATTTGAAGGCTGGAGAGCAGGCCTGTGGGCTCGAAGATCCCAAAAATAGATTGTGCTGTGAAGGAATAGACAATGATAGAAAAGTTAGGTTGTAGCTCCAGCCTGCCTCATCCCCTTTCTATGAGATAGCAGTTGTTTAGGAACAGCCGAATACATCAGGTAAGCAGATGTCACAGAAAAAGGAGCCCCTTGGGGTGTCATAAGGATTACAATATGCTACAAATGGAGAGCATTTGGGAGGGTGAAAGGTGAGTCCCTACTGGGGTGCCAATAAGAAACAGGTTTCAAAAAACACAATCATGATGGGAGGTGGTGGTGAAGTAAAATGAGCAGAAACAAGCCCTAAATCCACCGATTAATCTACAATAAAAGGGGAGGATTTTTACTCTTAACCCAGCCCTGAGCAACTTGCGATTACATCCTCCAAACCAAACGCAGCCCATTTTAGCTATCTGATAATCCCCTTTTTGCAGTGTCAGGTAAAGGTAAAGGGACCCCTGACTATTAGGTTCAGACATGACCGACTCTGGGGTTGTGGCGCTCATCTCGCGTTATTGGCCAAGTGAGCTGGTGTACAGCTTCCAGGTCATGTGGCCAGCATGACAAAGCCACTTCTGGCAAACCAGAGCAGCACACGGAAACGTCGTTTACCTTCCCGCTGTATATCTACAGTCGGTATAAGTATGCCTCAGTTTGAGTACCGTGTTTCTCATATTTTAAGGCATCCCCAAAAAATAAGCCATGACAGGATTTCTAAGGGTTGGTGAAAAATAAGACATACCCCGAAAATAAGCACTATCGCAAAGCCCCGACCGAGCGAGAGGCGAAGGCGCGGGACCCAGCAGGAGCTCCCTGCCTGCTTCCCCGAGCCGTAGCGCATCGGGGGACAGAGCCGAAGATCGGCGGGCGCTCCTTGCTGGGCTTGACAAGCCCGGGAAACAGCGCCCGCCGATCTTCGGCCCTGTGCTGTGTGACAGGCGGGGGTGGGGGGGAAGCGGAGATCGTTCTCCGCTCTCCCCCCACCCCCGCCTGTCACCGAAGATTGGCGGGCGCTGTTTGCTGGGCTTGACAAGCCCGGCAAACAGCGCCCGCCGATCTTTGGCCCTGTGCTGTATGACGGGCGGGGGTGGGGGGGAAGCGGAGATCGTGCTCCGCTCTCCCCCCACCCCCGCCTGTCACCGAAGATCGGCGGGCGCTGTTTGCTGGGCTTGAGAAGCCCGGCAAACAGCGCCCGCCGATCTTTGGACCTGTCCTGTGTGACAGGCGGGGGTGGGGGGGAACCGGAGATCGTTCTCCGCTCTCCCCCCACCCCCGCCTGTCACCAAAGATCGGCGGGCGCTCCTTGCTGGGCTTGACAAGCCCGGCAAACAGCGCCCGCCGGTCTTCGGCCCTGTGCTGTGTGACAGGCGGGGGTGGGGGGGAAGCGAAGATCGTTCTCCGCTCTCCCCCCACCCCGCCTGTCACAGAAGATCGGCGGGCGCTGTTTGCTGGGCTTGACAAGCCCGGCAAACAGCGCCCGCCGATCTTCGGACCTGTCCTGTGTGACAGGCGGGGGTGGGGGGGAAGCGGAGATCGTTCTCCGCTCTCCCCCCACCCCCGCCTGTCACCAAAGATCGGCGGGCGCTCCTTGCTGGGCTTGACAAGCCCGGCAAACAGCGCCCGCCGATCTTCGGCCCTGTGCTGTGTGACAGGCGGGGGTGGGGGGGGGAAGCGGAGATCGTTCTCCGCTCTCCCCCCACCCCCGCCTGTCACCAAAGATCGGCGGGCGCTGTTTGCTGGGCTTGACAAGCCCGGCAAACAGCGCCCGCCGATCTTCGGACCTGTCCTGTGTGACAGGCGGGGGGGGAAGCGGAGATCGTTCTCCGCTCTCCCCCCACCCCCGCCTGTCACCAAAGATCGGCGGGCGCTCCTTGCTGGGCTTGACAAGCCCGGCAAACAGCGCCCGCCGATCTTCAGACCTGTCCTGTGTGACAGGCGGGGGGGGGGGAAGCGGAGATCGTTCTCCGCTCTCCGCCCACCCCCGCCTGTCACCGAAGATCGGCGGGCGCTGTTTGCTGGGCTTGACAAGCCCGGCAAACAGCACCCGCGTGCACTTTATTAAAAAATAAGACATCCCTCAAAAATAAGCCATGTCGTGTTTTTTTGAGGAAAAAATTAATATAAGACATGACTTATAATATGAGAAACACGGTATTTTCAGTTTAAGTACTCCGTGGACCTGTCTGGAATGGATTAATCAACTTTCCATTACTTTCAATGGGAAAGTTAAGTACACTTCAGGTTAAGTACAGACTTCCGGAACCAATTGTGTTTGTCTCTTGATGGGTTTTCCATATGTGACAAGCTGGCTGTGGTTAGCTTGGGTGTATGTCACAAATTCTAACCTTGAGCATGTGGGGGGCAAGGTGATGGAAGTCAGTCTCTGAAGCCTCTCCTATTTAGAGGACTATTCTGAATGCCAGTGTGTGTGTTAGAGAGGTTTTCCTGCTCTTAATCTTCCTTTGCCAACACACTAAATCTAACATCTAGACACTCCACGGCATGTGCAAACTAAATGCTAATGGAGCTGCTGAAGAATACTCTTATGTGAAAATGCTCGTGCAAAAGTAAGTTTTTTTTTAAAAAAAGTTATGCAAGATTCCATAAAGCGAAACCTTGCAGGTAACATTTTTCAACAGCTTAATTGGTAGTATGGGACATCAGGATTTTTCTCTCTCGTCTATTGGTATTAAGTAGTTATTACACGAAACAATGGAAAGAAAAAAGAAAGGGGGAATTGAAGAAAGAGTGAAGACAGTACCTTATCAACCTGCTTCAGAAGTCACAATGTGTTTGAAGACATTGCCAAACCACAGTTTCCTGGTTATGACATCACAGGAAACTGATTTAGGAAATCGGGACATCTTTGCCAAAGCAAGCCACAGGAGAGCAGGAGCAAAGAGGATGGGCAAGGAGGGAGCCTGCAGGCACGCAACTCATTCCTGGTCCAATAAACCATGGTTTAAATGTCAGAGATTGTGACATCTGAATTGGGCCTTGCATAATAAACCTTGAAGAAGAAGAAAGACTTACCAGTCTGGGGAGCAGGTGACAAGCTGTACACAAACTCCGGCTCTGTTTTCAAACATAGTGCCCATTCTGTTGATCTTAGAAATAGCAAGTAAAACAACGTTTATTAGAAACAAAAATACAAAAGGCAGTAGCTATACAAGTGTTTTGGAGTAGGCATGCTCAACAGCAGGGATGGGGAAACTGTGGCCCTCCACCTGTTAAGAACACAATTGTGGCTCTGTGATGGGAATAGGCATCTCCTAACAACTCCATGCACCCCTAACCAACTACAATTCGCAGGATTCTCTGGGGGAGGCCATGAAGGTTTAAATTGGTATGATGCTGCTATAAGTGTATAGAGCAGATGGGGCCTAATTCAAATCTTGCCTCTTTCATAAACATACTAGGGCGCCTAAGTACTGCCCTACCCCCTCAACTGCAGCATGACGATCATTTGGCCTACCTTACAAAGCTGTTGAAAGGGTTGTTGAAATAATGTACATAAAAAGTTGGGAACACTGGGGAATTATCTATAGTCATCATAATGAGGACAGGCTAGAAATTCACAGTCAACATCCACATCACACAACATTTTTCTTAAAGGGCACACACACACAAGTTACAAGCGTATGCACAGTTTTTCATGCAATAATTAAATTTATCTCATTTACCAAAACAAAACAAAGAAGTATGGTGTGAAGCAGCCCTTTGAAATCACATGGGTAATTCATACTGAGCTAAATATGCATGGGTTGCTTAGTGTAGATCACTGTTCCTGTGTTGGTCCCAGACAGTAATACAGAAGTAACAAATAAGGCCTTATTTGTATTTTTCTCTTTTGCATTAACAGTACAGATATGAAATACTTACAACTGACTCTTACCTCAAAAAACTCTGGCAACCACTGTATATCTGTTATTACTGATTTATGGCCATATTCAATGGAAGAGACTGCACAGTATCTCACCAAGTGTGGCTCCTTCCCAACTTGTTGTTCCAGCATGAAACTTGGCTGAAATTGAACACAAATTAGTGTCCACTAATTTCCATACATGACAGAATCATAGAATGTTGGGAGTTGGAAGGGACACGAGGGTCATATGTTATCCAATTCCCTGCATATAATCTAAGCCCCTGCAATGCAGGAATCTTTCACCCAACACAGGGTTTGAACCTGCGGCCCTGAGATTAAGAGCCTCATGCTCTACTGACTGAGATATCATTTGTATCCATTGCATGACCCAGCTCTTTCTAGTTTTTCCATGCTTTCTTGGTGGGCATTGCTTCTTGCATCCACTTGCCATTCCTGTTTGTATTGTGAATAATTTTGAATACATCCTGGGGTGGGGGGAGGAAACGGTCAAGAATTCATTGATACAACCTGACCTATCTAGCTAGCCCATATTCTAGGGATTGAGTCAAAAATAATAATACTCTTGCGTTGTATGAGTGAGCACCTGGGTCTCCCTTTGTTTTTCAGGGGCAACTAAAAACACAAAGCCACAGTTTCCTTTCACACCTGAACAAGAAGAAGAAGAAGAAGAGTTTTGACTTTATATCCCACCTTTCACTCCCCTTAAGGAGTCTCAAAGTGGCTAACAATCTCCTTTCCCTTCCTCCCCCACAACAAACACTCTGTGAGGTGAGTGAGGCTGAAAGACTTCAGAGAAGTGTGACTAGCCCAAGGTCACCCAACAGCTGCATGTGGAGGAGCGGGGAAGCGAACCCAGTTCACCAGATAACGAGTCCGCCACTCTTAACCACTACACCACACTAGTCCCTTTTAGATCCCTTGAAAGGATAGTTACAAATTTTGAGCTCTTGTTTCTTCAATAAACTAGAATAAATGATGCAATGTGTACATTCTCAGGCCTATGGTACATTGCTCCACATAGAAGTGGGGAGCAACTGCATGCAATACAGTAAACAAATGCAATGTAGGAACTGGGTAATCACTTTCCCTTGTTGTCACAAAAATGGAAATTGCTAATGGCTGTAGCTTTGGGGTGCCTTGCAGAAGCATCTTGCTGGGAGGAGGGAGCAGAGCAGAACTGTTACACTAGCTTCCTAGCAGGTGGACTGCTGTTGCTTAAAGGAGAGAGGAAAGGGAAGGGAATGTGGTGGCGGGGAAGTCAGTGTGACATGAGCACACCAAAACAGCCCATCTCATGCTCCTCCTGGGGCATTTGCAGCATGCTAGCTTCTCTCCCGCCACCTCCTCCCCCCTTCTGGCAAGCCACAGCGACCCACCTGCCAGAAAGCGAGCATGGTGGATCTGCCCCACTTCCAGCCCCTTATCCCTATGTTACACTTGTGTGCACACAAACAAGTGCTCTGGAAAGCCTGCAACTTCATTCCTGCACAGAAGAAAATGTGAAGCAACTTTCTCAGTGGTTCCTTGAGGAATTCATGATACGGAACGTTAAAAGCAGAATCTTTAAAAAGTACCAACCATGTTAACTGTGGTATTCTTGCTCCCGCCTGTACCAGACTTAGCATTTCGTAACCTTTCTTCATACGCTGAAATGTCCCACAGTACAACCTGGAATGGGAGGGCGGAGAGGGGAAATGACACGTTAGAAGGCAGATTGTCCTGTTTTAATGGACACTTTAATGTGCCACGTGATGGAAGGATAGAATATGCCTCTACAGAATATGCAGAGAGGGCCAGCTGAGCTCACAGGGAGAAGAAATCTGTTTTGTACTAATAGAAAGGGAACCATTTTTATGGTGGTTTTTTTGTTGTTGTTTTTATAAAAAAGTCCCATACAATGGCATGGGGATTCCAGGTGTACTTCAATAAACCCTGAATTATCTAAATGAGGGTGTGATGCAACATCTAGGGAAGCCTCAAAGTAATCATGTAGGCAATGTTAGCATTCTGAGCAGGGGTTGCCAATGCGGCGCCCCCAGGCACCCTTGGGCCCACAGAGGTCTTCCCTGGCACCCATAGGATCCCACTCCTGTGCTGAAATTAGGCTTGAAGGAAGCATTCTGCTGCCACCAAAAGAATAGGCTGCAGTGTGTGCTTGGTTGTGGCGTGTATGTGATGCCCTGGCATTTTCTCCAGTTTGCAAATGTGATCACAGACCCCAAAAAAGGCTGGCAACCTCCGATTTCGAGGGTTAGATGAGAATGACCAGACCCTGCATGGGCCTTAGCCCTTGCTGGTCCCCCAAACATATGCAAAACTGCTGGAGCAACTTATTCCGCAATATCGATGTATGTTGCAAATGCAAACAGGTAGCTGAAAAATAATGGAATCCTAACCTGTCCATTAATGCAGCCTCCTGCAATGATGTTGGGATTGCTTGGGGAGAACTGAAAGCAGTAGATATCTTCAGGGCACTCCAGCATCAGCTAGAAAACATAAATATCCACATGGGGAGGGAGAAATAGATCAGATCTGAGGACAGTCTTATGCTGAAATTATTGGTCCTGTTCTTTAAACACCTCAGAAAAATCCAAGCCCTCCTTTACCTGGGGGTGAATTGGGTCTGCAAAACTCCAAAAGAGAATTGGTGCTTTCCACAAGAGCAGTCGACCAGAGTTGTTCACCCGCTCCTCGTAAGACAGTCGCTCCGTTACCGCTACTGCGATGATCCCTGATTGAAGACAAATGTAATTTCACCTTTTGCAAGGGTAAAACTCCGTTTAAAGTGGTCCATGTCCACACTCGGCCATGCTGTCAGAAATTTGCGCCAAGAATTGTCCTGGGGTGTTTCAGAAGAGGTACAAATCCCAAAAGCTAATCATCACCATCACTTCTCGATGGCAGTGAATTCCACAAGCATTACGTGAAGAGATGTTTTTCTTTTGGCTGTCCTCAGCCTTTTACTAAGCAAGTTTCTGGGCCACCTAACACGATGGTGGGGGTGGCAGTGAAGAAACAACTCTCTTATCTGCTCTGCCCACGTTCTTCTAGTCATTTACAGGCGCTGCTTTATATTCTGCCTCCTAAGTGGAGCTCAGGGTTCTAGCCTGCCTGCAGCAGGAGTCTTAAAGTAGCATGGGTTGCCTGTGCCCGGGGCCGTGTGGAAGGCGGGTTGTGAGGGAGGGAAACGGATGCAAGTATGCATGCAAATTCAACAGCCTAACAGTGTCTGCATCACCCAAGAGATTGCAGCCTCGGGGATAAGAAGAGGAAGTTGTTCCATTGTTTGGAGAGCTCACTTCCTGGTTTGCATGGAGAAGCCGTTTTCAATGGAAGCCCACATCTGTATTGAGGCAGTGCCGGGTGTTGAAATTTTGCGCCGCTAACAATTTTGGGCCTGGGGCAACCACCCCGTGGGCCCCCCATGCTACGTCACTGGTGTTAACATCCAACTTGACTCTTAAGAGTAATGAAGCAGAAGGAGACTGCAGCAATAACACCGTTTCACTTTCATTTCTGCTACAGCTTGCCTAGCGTGAGGTAACCCAAGTTTCCTAAAACAGGGGTAGCCAGTCTGGTGCAGTCCAGATATGTTGGGTTCCAACTCTCAGCATCCTTAGCCATTGACTGCTGGCTGGGGCTTATGGGAAAGTTGAGGTCCTACAGGATCTGAAGGGCACCACTTTGACTACCCTCGCGCTAGCACGCTACAAAAGATTTCCTCGTCTCATTTTCCTTCGTGCTGCTGATTTGTTCAGGGAAAGGGCCAGTGGAACGCGCAGTGTGGCTAATCTTTAAACCCAAGACTTCAGGACAACCCTCACAAAGTTTCTGCCCGCAAACCGAACGCTCCGCAAACTTTACCATAAATGGTTGGGTGCCAGCAGACGCAGCTCACGGTCCTGTCCTTGAGGTAATGCAGGTCTGTGAATGACTGGTACTCCTTGAGGGAAACGTCGGACTTGCCCGCAAAACCACTTTCGTCTTCCGCAAGGGCTTTCCAGTCGTCAAAAAAGGCATTCAGGATCTCGTTCTGCTGCAGTGCTATTTCTACTCTGGAACGGGGACATGTTTTGTTTTCTTTTTAATAATAAAAAAAAATTCAGATACTGCATCTCAAATTGTTATATAGCATAGATTTGTTATTTCAGGGAGGATGCACTTTTACTTTTAAAAAATAGTGTCACTAGCACTAAAGCAACATGTGCCATGGCTTCTTTATTTGATACTGTAGACCAGTGTTTCCCAAACTTGGGTCTCCAGCTGTTTTCGGACTGCAATTCTCATCTGGTCTTGCTAGCTAGGGATGATGGGAGCTGTGGTCCAAAAAAGCTGGAGACCTACCGGTAAGTTTGGGAAACATTGCTCCAGACCTATTATACAGATCTTAGGCACACGTTTGAAAGGAAGACATTTTCCACATGATACCAGGAGCTGCTCAAGATGCTGGAGATAAAAAATATGTCCAAGTGCTTTATAGAATGGGCATGTGTCCTCCTTTACAGAGGACAGTTCTCTGTTTGAAGGTCTGTCTGGTTTAAAGATTAAGAACCCTAAGGAGGGAAAGCAGAAGTCTTCGAGATCAACAGTATTATATATAATTTCTTGGGCTGAGTATTCCTTAAGTGACCCTATCCTCATACTTTATGACTGCAAGAAATCTTGTCTATGTCTCCATACAGAACTTGCAGTGGACCTTGATACTTCACCTTAAAGCCACAGAGACAATGAAGTCTTTCAGGTCTTCCGATGACAAATACTTCTCTTTTTCTTCCTCTGAAAAGTCCCTTGGGTAATACTGCGTTGTTGCGTTTTTGGGGTAGGTCCTATGGTGAGTGAAAACACACTGTTAAGAAAAAAAAATGGGAGGGAAAAGGAAAATCCACAACAATGAAGGCAGAATTGATGAAACTTCACACAGTGCTTCCTCCTTTAGCCAGATTTGTGTATGCCACTTATTTCCCAGCGTTCCCGCATTCCTGCTGCACGGCACCATCTGTTACTGATGGGAGATGAGAAAGCACACAGGTAAGTCTGGCTAAACCAGCTGTGGTCAGCCTCTCTGACCTGTAGGGCTAACTAGGCCTACACTTGAATATAAGACATCATTTGTGGGGCAGGCAAAGTCATACTTGGACCTGTCAAACCTGGCCCACCGGTGGCAGCGGAGAGAAGGATTTCATGCACCTCCTCCACGAGAGATCCGAAGGGTGGCAACACAAGAATGGGCCTCTTCTTCAGTGGCTTCCCACTTGTGGAATGCTCTTCCCAGGGAGGCTCGCCTGGTGCCCTCATTACATATCTTTAGGCGCCAGGCGAAAACTTTTCTCTATAACCAGACCTTTGGCTGATTAACATTCTGTGGCCTTTTGAATGTGCTGGGGGGGGTATTGGTTTGTTTTTGTTTCGTTATGTATTTTGTGTTCGCATTTTGTAGTTTTATGTTGTGAACCGCTTTGTGATCTTTGGATGAAGAGTGGTATGCAAATTGAATAAATATGAATAATAGTAGTAGTAAAAAAATATGAGGGTGTTTTATTTGGTTTGTTTGTTTTTGCATCAGCCCCATTTAATACCATGCCTAGTCCCATCCCCACAAAAGAAAATGTAGTTGTTTGTTAGGGAGTGATGTTTGATGTACATAATCTCAGGGAATAGTCAGAAGACATATCCCTGGGAAGGATCTGAAGTAGCATAATATAGCAACCACACCATACCTTTAAAGTGCTATTATCCCACATTAACAGTAATGGATTCCACCTCCACCCCCCAAAAAAGAGAAATCCTGGGAAATATAGTTTGTTAAATGTGCTGAGTGTTGTTAGGAAAACCCTGACAGAGCTACAGTCCCTAGCACCTTTAACAAACTACAGTTCGCATGATTCATGGGGTTGGGGAGCAGCCATGACTATTAAAAGGCTATGCTAGTGCTATAACAGTATGTTGTGGTTGCAATCCTTGTTAAAGCTAAACAGGTATAAGGCTGGTCAGTAGCTGGATGGTCGGCCAATTAGGAACCCCATGTATGTTGCCTTGAACCGCATCAGAAAAGAAAGGCAGGATGTAGTAAAATAAAAAATCTGAAATGGCACTCTCTGCTTCATACCGCTCTGCTTGAAAGTAAATTTTAAAAAAGTGAAAGGTGCCCAATTCTAGGTTTCCCTCCATTCAGATAATGAAAGAAAATAATGGGGCATTGTTTCTTTTTAAAAATTATTTTAAATGTGGTTTTTAAAAAAGTCTTATACTTACCATTTTGTTTGAGTTCCTATTTCTTCTACTATCGGGACAACCTGAGTGCCAACATTTTTCTCAAGCTGCCGAATGGTAAAGTTCTTATCGAAATAACTCGTACATTCCACGTAGCCGTGTTTAGGGTCAGCCGAAGCGTTTCTGTTGCGAAATTTAACCCGAGCCCCAAATTCTCTCTGCCGCCGAGAAATCTTATATTTAACCTGAAATTTCAGCCAAAATATTTCTCAATGGAAACTCTTGTTTTTGTATGTTTGAATGTGCATTGTCTTAAAATAGAGAATAACAGATCTTTAAGATCTCTTACAGGACCTGCATTTGATCTGATTTTACAACCATTTTTCAACATGCTCATCATTCCCCATGGGAAGGAACAACTGAACTCTTGGGATGTGCTTGTTATGAGACCAGTTTGTTGGTGGAGTAGTCTCAAGTGTTCTCACCAAACCTTCTCATCCACATCCGGAGGTCCTCTTCTGTGGAGTATTTCACAGGTTACCACCTCATTTTTCTCTGCGTAAAATCCACACTTTGGCCAAGGCTAGCAAAGATTCTGTAAGGGTTAGGTTCTCGTTTTTCTAGATGCTTTCTAAATCCACTCCCTACTCAGGCTTTGAAATCTGAAAGAATTCTAGTCAAAATTGGGCAACCCAGGATCCAGAAGTGCAAGCTGGATTTCGAAAGGGCAGAGGAACCAGAGACCAAATAGCAAACATGCGCTGGATTATGGAGAAAGCTAGAGAGTTCCAGAAAAACGTCTACTTCTGCTTCATCGACTATGCAAAAGCCTTTGACTGTGTCGACCACAGCAAACTATGGCAAGTTCTTAAAGAAATGGGAGTGCCTGATCACCTCATCTGTCTCCTGAGAAATCTCTATGTGGGACATGAAGCTACAGTTAGAACTGGATATGGAACAACTGATTGGTTCAAAATTGGGAAAGGAGTACGACAAGGTTGTATATTGTCTCCCTGCTTATTTAACTTATATGCAGAATTCATCATGCGAAAGGCTGGACTAGATGAATCCCAAGCCGGAATTAAGATTGCCGGAAGAAATATCAACAACCTCAGATATGCAGATGACACAACATTGATGGCAGAAAGCGAGGAGGAATTAAAGAACCTTTTAATGAGGGTGAAAGAGGAGAGTGCAAAATATGGTCTGAAGCTCAACATCAAAAAAACCAAGATCATGGCCACTGGTCCCATCACCTCCTGGCAAATAGAAGGGGAAGAAATGGAGGCAGTGAGAGATTTTACTTTCTTGGGCTCCTTGATCACTGCAGATGGTGACAGCAGTCACGAAATTAAAAGATGCCTGCTTCTTGGGAGAAAAGCGATGACAAACCTAGACAGCATTTTAAAAAGCAGAGACATCACCTTGCCTACAAAGGTCCGTATAGTTAAAGCTATGGTTTCCCCAGTAGTGATGTATGGAAGTGAGAGCTGGACCATAAAGAAGGCTGATCGCCGAAGAATTGATGCTTTTGAATTATGGTGCTGGAGGAGACTCTTGAGAGTCCCATGGACTGCAAGAAGATCAAACCTATCCATTCTTAAGGAAATCAGCCCTGAGTGCTCCCTGGAAGGACAGATCGTGAAGCTGAGGCTCCAATACTTTGGCCACCTCATGAGAAGAGAGGAATCTTTGGAAAAGACCCTGATGTTGGGAAAGATTGAGGGCACTAGGAGAAGGGGACGACAGAGGACAAGATGGTTGGACAGTGTTCTCGAAGCTACGAACATGAGTTTGACCAAACTGTGGGAGGCAGTGCAAGACAGGAGTGCCTGGCGTGGTATGGTCCATGGGGTCACGAAGAGTCGGACACGACTAAACGACTAAACAACAACAACAAGGATCCTACAGTTTATTGCTTCTAAAAAGATAGTATATTTAAGGCTGTTATTTAAAGTAGACAGTCGTACCTTGGATCTCAAATGTCTTGGCTCCCAAACGATTGAAACCTGGAAATGAGTGTTCCGGTTTTCAAACGTTCTTTTGGAAGCCAAATGTCCTGGCTTCCTGCAGCCAATCAGAAGCCGCACTTTGGTTTCCGAACATTTTGGAAGTCGAACAGACTTCCAGAACGGATTCCATTCAACTTCCAAGGTACGACTGTGTAAGACACTGTTAGGAAGACTGACCTTAGTTGTTCTTTCCTTAACAGATTCTTCTTCAATTTCTTTTTCGCTTCCAAGCGAAACCCAAGGTTTCCACACAGGAGGTTTGTATACATATTCTTCTGGGCTGCCCTCTTTGACCTCTTCCTCTTCCTCTGGCTCGGGAGGCTATCAGGAAAAATATTTGCAAAGGTGAACGTGCATCGATACGATACAAATAAAGATAAATGCAACATTAAAAAAAAAAGCCTTACATGTAAAATGCTTTCCTTGGCCTCTTCTGTCGCAATAAGATAAAATATTTGCCCATA
Organism: Zootoca vivipara; assembly: GCF_965207765.1. Classification (NCBI taxonomy): domain Eukaryota; kingdom Metazoa; phylum Chordata; class Lepidosauria; order Squamata; family Lacertidae; genus Zootoca; species Zootoca vivipara. Next base: position 26,589,363 of record NC_142590.1, read on the forward strand.
TTTTAATTCCCTGTCAAACACTATCAGAAGTTCTTCCCCAGGATATTCCTGTGCGAATACAAACAGTTGAAAAGTTTTAAGCAGTTTAAAACTATTTCTAAAAGCAACTATAACTGACAGTTGAAGGAGTTGGATACGTTTAAGCTTGGAAAAAAGGAGACCAAGGTGATATGATAGCTATATTCAAATATCTCAAGGGATGTCACATGACAGAGGGAACAAGCTGGTTTTCTCCTGCTCTGGAGGGTTAGGGCTCGAACCAATAGATTCAAGTTACAAGGAAGGAGATTCCAACTAAACATCAGGGGAAACTTTCTGAGAGTAAGAGCTGTTCGACAGTGGAACGGCCTCCCTCATGAAGTTGTGGACTCTCCTTCCTTGGAAGTTTTTAAGCAGAGGTTGGATTGCCATGTGTCACAGATGCTTTAGTTTAGATTCCTGCAATGCAGGGAGTTGGACTGATTGACCCTTGGGATCCCTTCCAATTCTATGGCATCACTTCAATATTGATGGATTGGAAGGTTCTCCGCTTACGTTTTTGGTCTAGCACTGCTTCAGAGGAGCAGGCTCCCTTAAGCTTCTTCTCAATGTATCCTTCTTCCCATTACTTTCAAGAATGCCCTCTGCCTGCCAATGCAACTGATTTCTTTCTAGATCACAACTGCTCATCCCACACCACATACTAGGGGTCACTTTTGGGGCCCATAGGCACATTTACAAGCCAGAGAAACTGTTGTGGGAAACACATACACCGCAATCCGTGTTAATGTTGGGCATTCCTTTTGTGAACCTCATGCCTCCATCACAGCCACTTCTAAGCTTGTGCTCAAAAAGACTGTTTGCCAGGAGGAGTAACAAATCTTAAGTGAAATAAAGTTAGGCCATCAGTTTACCAAGTTCCAGCACAACCCCCTGTATACAACATGCCCCGACAGGGTAACTCACTAAGATAATTTTTTTGAAAGGATGGAAGTCTGAAACTGCAGCTCTTGCTTTCATGTCATCAATGATGTCCTCTCTCTTCAAAAGTTTATGAGGGTTTTCCGCTGTGACATCGACGTCAGCACGACAATGAAATATCTCCTGAGTGTTCTCAGTGAGGACCAAGGGGAAGATTTCTGGGTGGCCTGAAAGAGTAAAGAACAATATAGAAACACCACTTCTTAAAAGGCTGGCTGTATTTATTTCAAGTACCAATTTGTCCCACACATTCTAGAATTCTTCAACAAGTATAACTAGGTACTTTTTGTACCCTTACAACTATTAATACAATTAAATGAGATTTTCCACCCCCTTTTCACTTCTTTTGCCATATACCCTAAAACGAAACCCCTTTATTGCAGTTAATGGGGCAACCGCCATGGATACATTATGAATGGAAAAGAGCTCAGGGTGAAGGAATTTATGTCCGTGAAGATGTCAAGGACAGGCTTTTTTATTTTTAGGCATTTACAAAGCTGAATGAAATCTACATTTGGGAATATTGATAAGCTTTAGGTACACATGCTTTGGGGGGGAAGTCTTCACTCACTTAATCCTTTTTTTTTTGAACTGACAAAACGCTAAATCCTATTTTAATCCAGCTCATCCAGAAATCTAAATCCCTCAGCAAACGTCTCTCACTTAATATGTTACATTTCATAAACCCTACATTTATCCCTTAAGCCCTGTCATTTCTGGTCCTCCACTGCACCTGCTCAACTGCAGCTATTCATTAAAAAGGAGGAAATAGATGCCTGGCACATTCGTACGTTTGGCACCACGAGCCCCAAGAAAAATCAGCTTGGTAATATTTTCGCTTGAGGCAGAACGTACCCACAAGCTCACTGAGGGCCACACAAATGGCCAGAAACCTTCTGCAAATGGAGTAGGCAAAAAATGGTGGGCCCTATAGATGGATATTATCCCACCATTCCTCCAAAGAGTTCACGGTAGTACATGTGGTTCTCCCCTCCCCATGTTATCCTCACTACAACCCTGTAGGGTAGGGTAGGCTGAGAAACAGTGACTTTCCCAAGGTCGCCCGCTGAGTTTCATGACCAAGTGGGGATTTGAACCTGAGTCTCCGAGATCCCAGTCCAACCATTACATTACAGATACCAAACGTCTTATGAGATACACTGTATTCTACTTAGCACTTACAAATCCCAGCTAATCATCTGCTCCCCTTTCCTACAACTTCCCAAATAGACATGTGTTCTGTGTTATTTACCCCATAGCTAAAAGAAGAAGAAGAGGAGGAGTTTGGATTTGATATCCCGCTTTATCACTACCCGAAGGAGTCTCAAAGCGGCTAACAATCTCCTTTCCCCTCCTCCCCACAACAGACACCCTGTGAGGTGGGTGGGGCTGAGAGACTTCAGAGAAGACTAGCCCAAGGTCACCCAGCCGTTGCATGTGGAGGAGCGGAGATGCGAACCCGGTTCCCCAGATTACAAGTCTATCACTCTTAACCACTACACCACACTGGCGTAGAAGATGCAGCTTCTGAAGAGAAATATTTCTTTTTTTCCTTTCCCAGCTAGCCTTATGGCCTTAAGACTCTGTCTGCTGCATATTATTCAAAAACTGTTTTTTTCCGTATTGAACTTACCCATGCTTGCCATCGATAAATCCACTTCTTCATCTTTTTTTGCTGAAATGAGATAAAGTGGGGTCTTAGCATAAGAACGTTAAGAAGAACCCTTCTACACCAGACCAAGGGCAAATTCTTGCCAAGTATCCTCTGGAACCGAAGGCATGAAACAACCCACTCACACCATTGTCTTCTCCATTATATGTTATTCAGAGGTTACACCGTACTACACTATCTGAGTTTGCTTGTTTTCCTTTTCCCTCCCCATCCCTTTATCCCCCCCCATCCCTTTTCCCCCTCATGCCTTTAAATTTAGATTGTAAGCTTGCACAAGATCTCATGTTTATGATCTGTGTACAGTACATTTTTAGGCGCTTTAAAATAAAATAGCCATAATTCTATTTCCACCTGGAGGTTTCATAAAATGTTGAGGACTAGTATACCCCACAAATTTGTTGAATTCCATTTTAAAGTCTCCTTTCATCAATCAATTTCAGTGGCTGAGCTATAGCCTGGGAGCTGGGGCTGCTAAGATCTCTCCCATTCGCAACTTTACAAACCTTTCTCATGCTCCCCGCAAAATCTTTTTTCCTGAATTAAAAGGCCCCCAAACACTTTAAAGTTGCCCTTTGATCATTTCGGTTGTTCTTTTTATAGCCAGTGTTATATTTATATATATATATATATATATATATATATATATATATATATATATATATAATCCCAGACAGGATAATTAAAGCACATCCAACACACATTTAAAGCAGATGACACCCCTCACAAAGAATCCTGGGAGCCATAGTTTGTTCAGGGTACTAGCAATTGTAGTTCTGTGAAGCCACAGTTTCCAGGATCTTTTGGGGGGAGGGGGGAGTCATGTGTGCATCTGCCCTCCCAACTCTACTGCTGCCCACTGTTCCTACCAGAGAAACTGGCATGGTTTGGGATGGGGTATGGTAGACTCCGTAGCGGAAGAGGGAGAACAGTCTAAAACTACAAAGCCAATGCAAAGCTACCCAATTTTGCCCAATCCTCCAACTTTTTCAGGAAGTGCAGGGGATTGTGGTGAACAGGGGGTGAGGAGAAAGTGCAACTTCCATCTACATGTGCTTCCTTCACCCGATTATTCTGAGGACCCAACCCACTGAACTTAACCATTTTTGCTTCTGCTACATGTTGAGTTTCACCCCGGCCTTTTCAAGGAGCTGTCTAGGCGGAAATGGAGGGGTGGAGGAGCCATCAACAGTAACTGAAAACCTTCAACTTTTGAGTCATACCTTGGATCCCAAATGCCTTGCGACTTGAACGTTTTGGCTCCTGAATGCCACAAACCCGGAAGTGAGTGTTCTGGTTTGTGAACGTTCTTCATAACCCAAACGTCTGACGTGGCTTCCAATTGGCTGCAGGAGCTTCCTGCAGCCAATCAGAAATCACACCTTGGTTGTCAGACATTTTTAGTAGTCGACATGACTTCCAGAACCAATTCCATTCGACAACAGAGGTACGACTGCACATGAAAACATCACAGAGAGGCTTCCGGGTTCAGCGCCAGCGTCGATCGGCGGGGCTTCGTCTCGTCTCCGAGACGGCCCGTCTCTGCTAGGAGTGGGGAGGGCAGCGAGAGCGACGCTGCGCCCCTTAGAACCTCGGGAAGGGCGTCCCGAGGGCAATTTGCTCGGCACAGACCCAATCCGGACTCCCCAACTCTTCGGCTAGCTCTAATAAGAGCTCCGGAGCGAGGAGGGTAGAAGTCGCGGGGGCCATTTTGAGCGGCAACGTTATTCTAGCAGGGAGAAGCTTCAAGCCGAAGGCGGAGAGCGCTGGATTCTTCCGAAAATAAAATGATTGGAAAAGACTGTAAGTAACCTCATGATTTGGATTATTATAAAACAATTTGGATCTGGGAGAGAGGGGAGAAAAGAGGAAGCCACCCCCCCCCCACGGCAACAAAAGAGACAGTAAATAGAAACCCGAGGCCATAAACAGAAGATTTACAATTCAAAGGATCCCTCAAAGGCATCAAAGAGAATCTCCCCTTTGATGCAGGGTGAAAAGGGGAGAGAGACTGCGGTTTATGACTGCTCTGCAATAAGAGGTACAGCCTAAGAAAAAAAACCTTTCCACTCGGGAGCCGGCAGCCCAGACAACCCAGTGAGTTGTCAGGATTTATGAGTCAAATTTTACTTCACTTTGTATTTCTGGACTTTGTGGAATCTCTTTTTTGGCTTAAGTGTTTGTGAAATGTGAGTTCGAACTTTATTGTTAATAAGACTTGAAGAATGCAGCCAGCTTGTTAAAATGGAGTCGAAAAATAAACTGTGATCATATTCCACCCCACGTGACAAGTTTTGACCTTGGCAGGACTGAAATATGTCAACAAAAAAGTGTTCCCCTGAGTTCCAGCGGTCTGTTTTGACCTTAATGTGGGAAACAAGAATAGAGTTATGTCAAGAGGAGACACGACGGCAAGAGTTACAGGAAAAATTCCAGGAGGTGATGGCGGAATATGATTTTTTAGGAGATGAAGCTTTGGACACTGAAAAAGATGAATGTGAGAATGACAATGATGGGGAAGGAAAAGAAGAAGATGAGGATTGTGATGATTCAACACAAAATGAAGCACACCACGAAAAAAATGATGACTCTACTCTACAAAAAGTTGGATGGAGTGCCCTGCTTTTGAGGGGGGCACGATTGGTATCATTGGAACTCCAGAACGCCCACAGGGAAGAAGGAAAAAATATGCAGAGAAGAGAAGAAATTCAGGGGTCCTGTATGGTGGCCTGGATGACAAAAGACTGTAAACAGGGGGTGGGGTGAAGGGAAAGTGATGTTGTGATTAAGGATGGATTAATAGGTTTATAACTGGTCTGCTGATTTTGGAATTTGCTGGATTGGGGGGGGAAGCCGGCAATCGGGGATGTAAGGTTAAATTGAGAATAGTTATAGTTTTAAAAGTGAATGGATTTTGGAAAATGTGAAAATATGGAGGCTTATAGAGGGAGAAAAAACAAAAAATTAGGCACGGGAAGAGAAAATGGGAGTTTGATTTCTCAGTGATTTGAATATTAGATGAAAATGTTAACAATTGATTTATAAGTTGTATAAGATGCAAAGGTGTATTTTTATAAAGTAAGAAACTGTTGCAGATGATAAAAAAGGGATGAAAACCGGGGAAGGGGGGGGGAGGGGAAGCCCACAAAATATGGTTTTACAACTATGAATGCAAGAAAATTTTTTTGTTTTGTATTGTTTTTTCTTTTTTCTTTTTTCGCTCTTTCTTTTTTTTCCCCCTTTTTTCTATTTCTATTTTTCTCTTTTTTTTTTTTTTTTGGTATGACAATAGATGGTTGGATGGATGTCCTCCTGCGTACTGCCCTGGTTTGCTGGAGCTCCCTGGTGGCAGGGGGGGGCTTTGGGGTCAGGGGAGGGGGGGGAGGACAGAAACCCAAGCATAAAATGGACCATCTCTGACTGTTCACATACATGGGATACTTCTGTGGCAGGGGAGGACCCATGTGGGTGGGTAGGAAGGAGGTGGAAAAGGGGTTTAAGTATGTACCTTTTTTTTTGCTTTTTTGTATTTTGTAAAATTAATAAAAAGTATGTTCAAAAAAAAAAAAAAAGAAAACATCACAGAGAAATGTTGTTGGGCATACTATCACACGTATTATTGCCTGGCATCCAAATTCCTGACAAATTACTTTCTTTAGTTCCACAGTTCTGCGGTATTATACTTACCAGCACTTTTTTGCTTCCTTTTGGGTGAGCCTTTCGGCGATCCTTTGGGCGACTTTTTAGGTTTCGGCGATCCTTTAGCTTTAGGTTTCTTCGCTGAACCAGGAGCAGAACGCGGTTCGGGAGTTTCTGCACTTTCAGCCATTTTGAAAGATTTCTGCCTAGAAAATAGGTGACATGTGGATAATGAGGCGGAATTCAGGGGGGGTGGCTTAAAAACTCATTCATAACATGATAGTTAGAGCCACATCGTTGTGTGACAGTGCAGGCCGAGACTGATGGGAGTTGTAGTCCAAAACAGCTGAAGGGAATCAGGTTGGCAAATGGCTGCCTTATGTGCTATTGAGGCAGAATGATGTTTGCTTCAGTTTAGCCCAAGTAATTTTGCTACCCCAAGCAGTAAAATCCATGAACCTTCACCCCAAAATTCCTTGCAAAGGAGCCTGGACTCAATTAAGGCTGGATGACGGCCAGTAAACTGATTTCCGAGTATGCATTCCCTGCTTTTGATGGAGTCCTACTCCCCCTGAAAATGAAAGTTCATAGTCTGGGGGGGGGTTTCCCTGGCTCCACCTCTGTTGCTAGGGGCCCAGGTGACCTCCCTGACTAAGAGTGCATTTTACCCCACCACTGTCATCCATGTGCTGGTCCCCTCCAGACTGGTTTTACTGCAATGCACTCTTTGTGGGGCTGCCCTTGAGGTTGGTCCGGAAGCTTCAGCTGATGCAAAATGCAGTGGTTTGACTACTCACTGGGGTTTGACTACTCACACTGCCAACATGTCACCCCACTGTCGAAAGACCTGCACTGGTTGGCAATTAGCTGCCAGGTTACCCTGAAGATACTGCTTTGGTGAACAAAGCCTATACAGCTTGGGACAAGAATAACTGAAAGATAGCCTCACTCTTTATATATCCAGCTGATCACTGTGCTCAACAGGCTAGGGCTTCCTGCAGCAGCAGGTCGGCTCTGCACAAGTCATTGGGCCATTAGTGCTGTGGAATCCCTCCCCCTTCTCTGAAAGGCACCATCTTTGTTTTCTTTTGCCACCTACTGAATGCCTTCCGCTTCCAACAAGCCTTCCTGCCTCCCTCTGATTTTTCCGAGTCTGAATCTGTATCAAAACTGCTTTTCAGATTTGCCACTGTAAGCTAGTTTTGGAGGAAAGGTGGGGTACAACTGTAACACAGCCTCCGATATTTCTCTGATGAAAACAGGGATGTCCTATTCCATAACAACAACAACAAGTTTTATTATTTATACCCTGCCCATCAGAGGCCTGGGTTGGGGTGACTTCCAACATATATAAAAACATAACAAAACAAAACCCTTCGCTATACAGGGCTGCCTTCGGATGTCTTCTAAAGGCGTTATTAGTTACTTATTTCCTTGGCTTACAAGGGGTTGCATAATAATAATAATAATAATAATAATAATAATAATAATAATAAATAAATAAAAAATAATAAAAAATACAGAGGATGCTGCTTGGGTTGAACACTATTTGAGTGTCCCTCTGTAACCTTGCAATAATAATAATAATAATAATAATAATAATAATAATAATAATAATAATAACAACAATAATTTATTTGTACCCCAGCCACTCGGGATGGCTTCCAACAAAAATTTAAAATACATTAAAAGGTTGGAAGGTTGCTTAGGGCAAATATATTAGGTTACATGCTGTTTCATTGGCACTCCCGAGACTATCACACACCTAAATGTGAAGCCGAGTTGGACTGAATGACTGACTGCACAGTCCTTTACAACTCAGTGATTCTACGATGATAAGACAGGGGTCTTGGCAAGGGGCTGCTAAAGTGGTCAAGCTGGTTGAATAGAAATCCTAGCTCTGGTAAAGGAGCCGGTTCTGTTCTTAAGAACGAAGCATTAATGAATCGCTAATACAGAAAAGATGAATGGAGGAAGGTTTTTAAAAAGTAATGGGGGGCGGAATAACTCCAGCACCATCATGTGGAAATGATGTGCATAACAGAAAACAAAATAGTGGCTTCATAATTTGAGTGACTGTTTTTATTTCCCCCCCCCAAGGTGTCACTGTGTTTAACCCAACGCTATACCAGAAACCAAATTCTAACAAAGCAGATAACAAAAGAGATGGGAGATATAGAATGTAATCCAACCTAAGTTAAGTGCTAAACCTGATGTCACAGGGAGAGATTTGAGCAAATGCTCGCTTCTTTCCCTGTGTGACTTTCAGGTAGGTTTGCCATATGTCCAGAATTTCCCGGACATAGGTGGTACTCAGCCCCGGAAAGAGTGGAAATTGCTGAAACGCCCAGGAAAACTCGGACGAACTTTGCCAAAGAAAGCTCAACAACTTTTGTGTCCAGATTTTCACTTTTTGAAATATGGCAACCATACTTTCAGGGTCTGGAAAAATCACAAAGGATGGACCAAGCATCCAGTTGGTGGCTATGGAAGCTCTGTCAGTCGCCACTTTACAGGGAACTGAAATAACTGCAGATTGGAACATGTGATTTGCTTCCCTCTCAAGTCATCCAAACAGTCTAGTCACATGAACAAAGGCAACACTGGTGTTTCTGAGATTAATCACAGAGCTAATTTTAGAAAAGCGGTTTACAAAGCAAGGCAGAAAGTTCTTAAAAACAGCTACTTATCAAACTGATTGCTCTAAACCTATGGTGTATTGTTTTTGTTGCCTTTTTTTAAAAAAATGCATGTAACTCTGATCCTTCTTTTTGAGTGCTGAAACTTTGGAAAGTGGAAAGAGAATACCAGATATCAAGAATGAGTGAGAGGAGCTCATTAATACAGTATCAGTAGCTAATGGCTACAATCAATGTTGGAGGCTGGACATGACACTGTTAAGAAATAGCCAGAGCTAGGTAAAGTAGGGCAAAATATGAAACCAAAACAATAATCTTTCTACCCTGAGACCTTTTTGAGCTGCTAAAGTGTTGCTGTTTTACAACTTGATGGAAGTAGAATTAAAATGGTGGTCCCAATATTCAGTGGCCAACTTCCACTGGCAAGAGTCTAAGTATGTTTACGCAGAACTAAGTCTTGTCTAATTCTCAACAGCAAAAGTATCTAGTTGAAATGGACCTTGGGCCTTCATTTCCTGTTCCTTCCAGCTCGTCCATCATTTCCTCTTTGCAAAGCAAAAATGCCAACATTTGCTCATTCATCCATTTTATTTTTATTAGCTCAATTGAGTTCTATCAATAAATACATTTTAAAAAATACATGCAACTTTTTAGACAGGAGATTAATAAAATTAGGGGAGAAATTCTGGCTATGAGAGAAGAGGCTGCTGAATTGAAGCTTGGCTAAGCAAAATCTCTCTTGGATTATCCGATAAAATCAGATGCAGCAGGTAAGATCAGATTTTCGCAAGGCACAGCAGCAGAACAATGAGAAAAGCTCTCAGGCCAGGGGGATACAATCAAAATATGGCTCAAGCAAAAATATGGATGAGCCTTTAGTGACTGGCCACTAATGGGGTAGCTTTGGCAACTCTGCGATAGCTCAGTTGGTAGAGCAGGACGTTCTTAATCTTACGCTGGGCAAAAGATTCCTGCATCGTAGGGGGTGGACTAGATGGCCCTTGGTGGTCCCTTCCAACTCCACAATTCTATGAGTCTATGATCCCAGCACTCACGGCATGAAGCAGCACCAGTGAAATTTGTGGCACTGGGGAAAAGGGAATGTAGCCTGCGGAGGGTGCCAAGGACCATACCAAAAAGCCTGTAAGCTCTTCAACCGTGCCTTAAATGAATTATGCACATTATTTTTAAAATGCCTTCATTTTTTCGGTCCTGAATCTCCAGCCAATAAGTGTAATGGGCAAATTTGGTGCATATTCTTTGAGATGCTACATTTTGAGACGATAAACATGGTAGCGGAGAACAAATCAGTCCATGTTTTTTTTTACATGTGATCTGAACAAACTGCATGATCGTACGAACCACACATCAAAAGCTCAAATACAGATATAGCCTTCTAGAAGTGTGATGATTTTGGTCCATGGTAGAAGGCACAAAGAAGCATCTCTTCAGGGCTATATGTGAACCCTCAGCCATCAGGACCTATTTTAAGTGCTAGAACTTCAGCCCTGTAATTTGTGAAATAATCGCAATAGCTTTGTGCATGTTAACTAACTCCCCTAGCTCAGTAACCACAGCCAGACATGACACAACCAAGATTACAGAAGGACATCTAGATCTGAGGGTGTAGTACAGTATATGAAAAGGTCCTGCCACAATCTTTTTACTCTGAGTCAAAAGCAGGGAACATCTCTTTGAACTCCTCCTGCACTCTTTGACGTGAGTGTTGTGGAACATAACATTTAAAATTAATGAAGTTCAGTCAAAGTGGAAAATTTTCCCAGTAGATTGTGACCAAGGCTCCTAAGGGCCTCTACTGTTTCCCTACAACCTTTATTTAGGTAGACAAAATAGCAAGCAGCTCAAAAATAGCAGCTCAAATATATAATTATATTTTGCTCAACCCCCTCCCCCCCCCGTTTGGGCTAATTAAAAACACTTTCCCATGAAACTGTCATCTGAGCAAAAGGTAACTGTTAAGTGTTTTAGCCTGGGTGTTTGTAGTTGTGCATTTAGCCAACCTAAATCTTGAGTCATGAAATAATGTTTAGAACTGACAGTGCATTAGCAGAACTACAGGCGGCTTTTAACTTTGTATCTAAGTATTTTGTATTAACTTAAAAGTAACAAAAACAGAGAAGTGTGTTCTTCTAATTATCTAATGGGCTGAAAGAGTTAGCATTATGAAACTAAGCTACCATGTTGCTAGGTGCTCAAGGGGAGGAAAGTTAATTAGTTATCAGCAAAGACATGGATGATGTCTGTACCAAGAAGGAAGAACGATTAATCGGTGACCGGATCGAACTATTTAAACATCACGTTTATGTGCAGTACCCATTAAAGACTGTAATTTATTTCATTACAAAAGAACTGAATCATCAGAATACGCAGGTATAAAACATGAAGTTCTTTTTTACAAATGTACTTGACATCTCAGTCCTTGAAGATCCATGCTTCTGTCAGAAAACAAACTGTCTCATATTTTTACAGCTAAAGTCTGAAATGATATAATATCTGACTACTGAAGTGATCTAATATCCGAGTGTTTTAATTTTAACCTTGAAATTTGTACAGCAGCCACACAATATATTTCTATGACTCCTCTGGTATTTTTTTTACTGAAAGCCCATAATTTGTTAAAACCCAGTTTGTGAATCCAGGTAATGGGAAACTTTAACAGAGTTCCACAGGTATGAATGGGGAGAAACTCAACAATTTCAGTGAGCGCATCATGAATGGAAGAGGAGAGAAAGAGAGAGCGCTGTCAAAAATTGGTGTAAAGAGAGTCGGTGTGATGTAGAGATTAGTGTGTTGGGCCAGAACTGGAGAGACCAGGTTTCAACTAGGGTGACTTTGGGGCAGCCACAGTCTCTCAGCCTGGCCTACCTCACAAGGCTGCTATGGGGATAATCGCTACAGAAGCAGAAAACTACAAAATAAGACAGGTTGTCCTTTAACTAGCCAGCCAGCTCTTCCAATAAGCTTCCTGTGAAGACAACTCCTGTGTACTTGCTTTAGAAAGGCCTTGGTGCTTATATACTTAAGGTGATAACAGTACTCCTGTCAGGTTAATCTTTTCAATATTTTGCATCATGTGGAATGGACTCCTGTATCATTTGGAAACGAAAGTGGGGATTCTTCACCATGGTCTGTATGAAAGAGAGGGTTTAGTACTAAATATCAGAGGCTGCCGACCATGGTTGTATCATTTTAGGCTGTAATTCTCTACACAACTGCACACAGTAATCCTGCGGGTGAGGATTTACATGTTTGTTACTGAATGGATTTGCATTGTGCATTGGATCGCTGTATTACTTTGTGCCTTTGCAACAGGAAATATGCTCAGAATATCACCACCGGACCAGAAGCAGCATGTGACAAAATGAACTGCAGTCTACAGAAGTTTGTGTCACCATACTTTTGTTAATCTTTAAAGTGCCACAAGTTTTCTTTGGTTGTTTTTTTCTGCAGGGAAATATCACTAACCCTCTGGAAGTAACCTGCTTGTACATTTTTTTCAGATTTACACAGAAACAAATTTAAGCAACTTTCACTACAGATATGTTTTCATACAGATGCCATATGAGGTACAGAATAGGAAAGGTTCGGATCAAAACAATTCTATTTCTTTAAACATTCTTTAGTTCTCTTTTTTAAAAAAACTTTTGTCTTCTGTCTCTCTGAAACATCTTTGCTCCATACGACATGCATAATTAATGCTTGAGAAATCTTCATATCGCTCCCAACCCGTCACTATGACTGAGAAAACATCAACCAGTTTTTCTGGGCCATTATTAAGCTATATCTCCTGACCTATTACTGATCCAGCAACCATAATGTGTGTTTTGTTTATTTATTTTCTGCTACCTCCATTCTTTAGGATCAGTTTTGTGCAGTGCTATTTTTTATATATATATATCGAAAAAGAGGTGTACCAAAACTCACCATGAATGCCTCCATTTGTTCTCTTATAATGCCAATTGTCCCCACCTGAGAGGTGCTGGAACTGAGTTCCGGCAAGTTCTGGCTGGAAAAGCCCTGTTTTTGTGTAATATCCCTGTGTGCCAGGGACAGGGAGCTTGTGTGACCTTCCAGATATCATTGGATACCAACTCCCATCAGTCCCAGTCAGCATGGCTAATGGCCAGGGATAATTGAAGTTGTAGTTCAGCAACATCTAGAGAGGACTGGTTCCCCAAACTAGCCCTATGCAGATTACCACTTTTCTTGACTCTGTAATTCCCCTACCCTGACACATGTGTTGAAAATGATCACTTCACTTGCAGGTGCAGATATGCTGAGCTGATTAGTCTTAAACTAATCAGTAAGCTCCCTGTGTGAATGTGCTGCCATTGTTGTCAATAAGCCTCCACAGTAGCCTCTCCCAGTCGGTAGCTCTGGAAAAGACTTTGCCAGATGAATGAAGAGTCTCTGGCTCTTGTCACATCTACACCATACATTTAAAAAACATGCCCCCACCCAAAGGTTTCTGGGAGCTGTAGCTCTGTGAGTGTGGTAAATTGCACTTCCCAGGATTCCCTGGGGGAAGTAATGTGCTTTAACCGGTGTGGATGTGGCCTCTGCAGAGTTTCCCAAACCCCAAAACTTGGGTTTCCAGCTGTTTTTGGACTACAGTTCCCATCATCCCTGACCATGGTTCCTGCTAGCTAGGAATGATGGGAATTGTAGCCCAACAGCAGCTGGAGACCCAAGTTTGGGAAACCCTGAATCAAGCAATTCTGTGTCTTCCTCCTCCTTAAGTCAGAGGGAAGTAGGTCAGCCCTGAGTTTACATAAACAGATGCCAAGCTAAACTTGAAGTATAATTATGGGCTAGTTGAGTGTTTAGATCTGGGCAGGATGAGAACATGCCATCAGTTCCCCATCTATGCAGTGGGTGCAATCAGGGTCGTCCCTCCCAGCTGGAACTCACCGGGGGGCGCCATTGCCATTATAAGAAAACAAGGGAGGCGTTCATGAGGAGTTGCAGCACCTCTTTTCCCTAGAGAAAATAGCACTGGGTACAATAGTATATTCAGATTGGTGACCAGGCATGCACAGCACTGCTGAAGGTGCATTTCTAAGGGATTAGATGAGACGGCAATGAAAGATTCTGAAGGAATACCACGGATAAAGAATTAAGCCAGGCATGCTTGCAAACTCTGGCTGCAATCTGCAAGCTCCCGGTCAGCGACCTAGCTGGCTCCACGGGCAACTTGGGATGCCCCAGCGCAGCTGCCCCCCCCCCCGCCCGGAGTTGCACGGTCCCGGTCCCGGTCCCTTTCCGCTCCTTACCTGCTTTGCAGCGTCCCCCACCCTCCGTCCGCTTCCCAATCTGAATGCCGCCTCCCTACCGCAGGCGTCGTTCAGTTGCTATGATCAACAGTTGCTATTAAAGACTGGCAGTTGCAATAGCCAATAAGCATTCGATAGGCATAACCCGCCCCTCCTGGAGGAAAGAGCCATTGGACGCTTCTACAAACGACGCTGGGAAACATCGAGAGGACTACAACTCCCAGCATGCACTTGATTTGGCCTCGCAGCCGTCGGTGGAAAGAGGAGGGAGAATTGTAGTTTTCTTTTTGCGCAGGCTTTGGGGTGCGATTCGTTGGAGCCCATTATTGGCGGTTCCTTTGAAATACCAAACGTCCACTTTTCAGCTAGCAGTTCTTTTTCTTCTTCTTTCCTTGAAGCGTTTGTATTTTATTTCCAATTTTCTTTCGAAAGATAAAACGTCCTCCTGAGCCATTGGGAAAGCAAGAGAAGACAGCTGGATCACTGCAGCAAAATATGCCTTCGCGTCTGTCGCTGACTTGCTCATCTAATAACTTTCAAGAGCTTAATTATATACTTGAGCGTTATTTGGATTACATCTGCGGAGATGCAGTCAAAGGGAGCTATTCAGAGGAGCTCTCCCCTAGCAAGAGATTGCTCCCTATAATTGTTACTTTGTGACCGAAAAGGAGATTTCATTAAAGATATTCAGGAACTAAACTTGCACGCAGTTTTCTTTACTGAATTTGGGAGGGAGAGAGAACGAGAAACAACTGACACAATTGCTGTTACATAAAATGCTTTCACAAAGACTGTACATCTTTAAAAAACAAAACAAAAAACACACCACGTATCTCCACTATATCCAGACATCTTTATAACACCAATGTATTTCCAGAGACTTTTTAATGACAGAAAACAATTCCCGAGGTGCCCAGGTTGACACTTATTTTGGGTTATATTTCTAATCTTATCATTTGGTCACCATCTTTTAAAACGGTGGCTATGACGAATAAAATGAATAAATCTCGACATCTTGGTACCAGTGAGACTGATCTTGAATTTCTAAATTGATTTTAATGGGTAATGCGATAACCTACAGCTAAAAAAATGATTTACAGTCATTAAAAGGTTCCCTAATGCTACACTGCATTGAAACATTAATTACAAAGTAATGGTGATGCCAATACAGACTGTGTAGAGAGCCTTTCCTTCGCTATTCAATAACTCTAACCATATCCAAATTTCCTGGGTGGAGAGCAAGAACTACAGGGAGTTTTGTGTACTTATCCATCTTGTGCTTAATTTCTAAACTACAAAGTGTGGAGGTTTCAGCCCTCTTGAAGTCACACCTTTCTGCCCTGTGGAATTCTTGTCCCAATCCCTTGAATTCCACTGGGATTATAATAAATATGAGGTGGAAATATACTGCACATTATGAGCTCAACAATAAATCTGGCCACAGTGGAACACCAGCTGTAGGTGAGATAACTAAAGCTGAATAGAGGTCATAAGAATCATTGTGTAGATGAGGAGACACGATTTGGATGCTCCCAAGTTTGCTACTTTGGAGTGCTGGGTCTGCAAGTGTGCCTTGAAGAAGCCCGTATTTTACGGGAAAAGTGCAAGTGTAATACTATTTAGTCATAATCTAAAACCAAGGGTTTATGTGACCATAAACTTGAGGCTTGGCTGCTTTAATGCAGAACATGAGGGGATGCTCTTGATAACTTCAGGAAGTTCCGTACTGTAGCTATAGTATGTTTCATTCACAGAGTTGGAAGGGACCCTGAAGATCGTCTAGGCCAATCCCCTGCAATGACAGGAATAAGCAGCTGTCCCATAAGGGGATTGAACCTGCAACATTGGCATTATTAGCACCACTCTCTAACCAACTGAGCCAATCCAGGAAGGGTAATGGCCTGCCACATCACACAGACAGGTAATAGGGGACACTACACCTTTGTTCCAGCATCTGACTACCTATTACCCCCTGTGCACAGTTCAAGAAGGTGCAGATCCTGGTCTATTAGGCACTATGTGTACCACAAATACTGCCTTCTCTCATTTATTCCATCACAAGAGTGTTCTTATGACATCAGTACAACAAGTTCAAACAACAAAAGGGATTTAGAAAGTTATTTTTAACTGTACAACCATTGTGGCACTCCCTTCTCCCAGAGGTCTATTATTAAAGTATTGACTCAATACAGTACTTGCTGGAAGCGCCTTTTAATTTGTCTATAGTAAATGCAGCTCACATTCTGCAAGGATGGGCGTATTCCTAGGATGCTATAAATTCCCTCCCTCCCACCCACCTGTGCACCCCATGGAGAAAAGCATGTGAACAGAACTACAGCACATCTCCAGTCTATATTACCTGTTTTGCTACGTTCTGTTGGAATGGTGGCAACATTCAAGAAAAAACCATATTTAAGCCTTAAAATTGATCTTTTTCTTTTGAGTCAGGCTTTGCTAATGAAACTCATCCATCTGTTTGTGTATCAAATTTATTTAATAGCTACCTCTATTAAAGATATTAATGGTGCATTTAATTATATAAGTTCAATATATTGATTGTGTGCATATTAAATAATATTAAATATATTGCAAGCACTTGAATTTACAACGTGGAAATGTAATTCGCTGTGCGGTCCGCAGATTCTGTGCCAAAGTACCCTTGGTATGAAAAGTTGGACCGCCCTGGTCTGTACCAAGAGGGCTACCCTCTGGGTGGGAGAAAAATAATAATAATCTCACACTGCCTTTGTCCATCACCCCACAAGGTAAGAGTCAGGTCCGCTGCAGGCAGCAATCCAGCTGTACTAGCAGCTCAAGCCAGGGGTGCCAACTTGAATAAAAAATTAAATTGTACTAGCAGCTCAAGCCAGGAGTGCCAACTTGAATAATATATTGTGGGGCCCAGGTAAACCCCACTTCACATTATCGATCACAAGATGTGGCACACACACACATCATCTGAATGGCAATGCCCATTAACTTTGGGGGACCCAGGCCCTTCAAATATTTTAATGTGTGTGTGTGTGTGTGTGCCAACCAGGGCCAGATTTAGTTTTGATGAGGCCTTACTCTACCGAAGGTAATGGGGCCCTTTATATGTCCAGCTGTCCTTTGTCAACAACAAATTGTCGCTGTTTTTTGTGTGTTGAATATACAGTGTGCTATATGCTCATTTATGGACCTAATAGGTATCTAAAGCCATTTGCCCGTGCAGAATGTAGGCACCCTATATATAGAAATGAGCAAACCAGGGATATTTTAGGGAGCAGGCTAGCAGGCGGGGCCCATTACATACATCATAGGAGCCTACACAACACAAAACACTTGGAAATGTACACCCATTTTCCCCCTTAATTTTTTGGGGGGCCCCCAACAAAGTGGGGCCCTAGGCTATAGCTTGTTTAGCTTATACCTAAATTCCGCACTGGGCAATGCCCATTAACTTTGGAGAACCTTCAAATATTTGTGTGTGTACTGGGACCTCTGCTGCTGCTGCAGAGAGAGGTAAGTAGGGAGGCATTTCTGGTCTAGTTTGTGCTCACACCGGCAATCTTCGCCTGCGGGAGGGGGAGAGTCAAGCTGCTACTGCTTCTACTGCTGCTGGAGCGCGCTTCGGCAGTCACGTGGCGCATTCTCCTCCTCCGCCGCCGCAGTTCCTGCGCCCGGGAAGCTTCGCAGGCACCAGCTCGGAGTGTCCGCCCTCCCGCCTCCTGCTGAGGAGGACGCTCCCCTCCTCCTCCGCGGCAGCAGGGATGAAAGCGGACTCCCCTTGAGGCGCCGGCCGCCTCTTCCTCCTGGCGATGCGCGCGCCCTTCCCCGGCAGGTAGTGCAGGTGAGCGAGCGGTGGTGGCGCGTTGCCCTCTCCGCGGGCATCAGGTATCGCTTTGCGCCCGGGCGCGAGGTCTCTCTCTCTCTCTCTCGGCGTCCCTGGTGGTGTAGTGTTCAGCCGGCGGCGTCTCTAAGCGCTTGTGGCCGCCTTAATGAGTAAGTCTCCGGGAGAGGCTGGTTCACGGATGGGGGGAGCGCATGGAAGGGAGAGGCGCGGTAGGCTCAGGCGCCCCAATGCGCTGCTTCTCTCGCCGTCCCTCCAAAGGTCAGTCCGGGCGCTCCTGTTTTCTCTCCGAGGCAAGGAAAGGCTCTCCTCCTGGTTGAAGATCTCGCGGAGGTCATATAACCGGGGTGGGGGCAGGGAGGAGAGAAGGAGACAGACTTTCCCCCCTTCGTTTTGTGCCCCTTCTTCAAAGAGGCTGGATTTTGGAGCTGAGCATCAGACAGGCAGGTGGACGCGCGCAAGGATTATTATTATTATTAAACGAATCTCTTTCATATGATCAGTTGGTATTGTCGAAATGGATGGTTTCATTGAGATTCCTGCATTGGGGGGCGGGCGGGTTGGACTAGATCCCTTCCAAATCAATGATATGGAAGGTGCTTACCGGTACTTGGATCCCCCCCCCCGCGGGGATCCTTGCTTCTTTTCTCCAGTGCTTTGGAGGGAACTCATTGGTAGAGGGAAAGGCGCTTTGTGTATGTTCAGAGGCATTGCCTGCTTGGTCAGATTTTCAGGGCTATGGGGTGGTACTGGAAATAGACGGCGCTGGTCTATTGGTTTATTGGATTAAGCATCTTGCAATTGACTATAAGGAGGCCCCTATTAAATGGACAATTAAAAATGAAAGTTAAGTATCAATTTGTTTTAACTCATGGATTTTGGATAATTTATACCCATGCTCTTTTTCCTTTGTTTCAAAACTATTCTTTAGTCATGAAAGCTTATGCAGATTTAATGACATATCTGATTAAAACCAATTTGATTCATCCGTACAATGACTTATACTTGAAAGTTTCACTGCAATCCTGACCACACTTACCTGGGAATAAGCCCCATTGATTTCCTTCCTTCCTAAGAGAGGCTGGGATGGTGAATATGAAGTCAACAGAAATATGCTTGTTGTTTCCACCTACAATCTCTATATCAGTAGATGTGGGACTTTGATATGGGTATATCCAGTAACCTTGCAGAAATGTGAGTAATCACTCCAAATGCCTGGTGATTTTACCCATGTGGTAAAATCTTTATCCCTTCCAAAGTTTCTTGTTCAAACAGTAACAGAAAATGTGGACTCTTTGGACATGAAAATGATCCCGATCAGTGCATTGGGCAATTTTAATTGCAGTCATTTATGGATACATTAGGGACGCTATGTGATGCTCCTGTTAGCTAGCAATTCTTTGCATGTATCCGTGCTGCGTATCTTGTCATGCTATCAGCCGTGAAAATGAACAGAACATCAGTTCCTGTGTAAATATGTGCCACTCTTGCAATGCCCTTGTTTCCATCAATTGGTGTGTGAGGGAGAAGAGAGTTGACATAGATTGGCACTTATCAGCTGCACAGCTGATAAGTTTTCTGGGTTTTTAAAGCCCAGATTGCATGTTAACATATTTTTAAAGAGCTAAATTAGGGACTTCTATCTAGTGCAGAAATTTGCGTCATTCATCTGTAGTTACAGACCCTGGTTTGGCAAAAAGTGAATCGAAGCCACTACTTTGTAGATTAGCTGCTGCTTTCTCACCTGTGCAGGATTTTCTTCTTCCAAAAATTGAGCCGTTTTTGTTTTCTATAATGGCAATTACAATAACCCTATACATGTCTACTAGGAAGTAAGTCCGGTTGGGTTTAATGGAATGTAGTCTCTCAGGTAAGTGTGTATAGAATTGCAGCCTAAATGACCCAAAGAGGTCAGGTTAGCGTTTTGTGATGTTTTTCACAACTTGATTATATGTATGTTTACCTGAAAGTTAAGGCCCCTAGTGGGATTATTTCCCTGCGGAAAGCTGTCATCCAATGTGCATTTCCTTTGGGAAAAGAACTATTAGATTTACTTCTAAGCATACGTTCGGATTGGATTATACAGTACCTGATCTTAAATGAACACACTGCACCCTGCTTGTAGGCTCTTGGCATATTTTGGTCACTGCTGCAGGTAAAACGCTAAATAATTAACGTACCATTTGCAAGAGATAGGGGGTAGGGGCAAGAGAACTAGAAGCAATGTCAAGCTGTAAATACTTCTACGACATTTGTGTAACAAGCAAAGCAAAGGGGATGTTCTCCATTGGCAAGATGTATTATACTTTCTGGGGACCTCAAATCTAAAGCAGGGCCAAAAAGCTGCACAGTTGCAACCAAGACTTCCAAGTACCTTCCTTCCCTTTACTGCAGGGTTGGGGAACCTGTGCCCATCCAGAAATTGCTGGACAGAAACTTCCTTCAACCCCGACTACAGGCCACTCTAGCCTTAACAATATCCAGAACGCACCAGGCTCCCTGCTTGACATCCTCATTGCTGGTCACAGAAATAAGTTAGTAATTTTAAACTCAGGGGTAAAGAGAGGCTCTCCCTTTAGTTTCCTCACTTTTAAAGAATCTGCATTCTGCAAATAATTATCTTGATACAGATTTGTATTTAGTTTCCCAAACTTGGGTCTCCAGTTGCTTTTGGACTACAGTTCCCATCATCCCCGACCACTGTTCCTGCTAGCTCGGAATGATGGCATTTGTAGTCCAAAAACAGCTGGAGACCCACGTTTGGCAAACCCCGAGTGCAAGGATGGAGAACCTGAGGCTTTCTAGATGTTGCTGGACTATAACTCCTAGCATTCCCTGATGATTGTCTATGCTGGCTGGAGTTGATGGAAACTGAAGCACAACAAATACCTGGAGAACCGCAGGTTTGGTGATTTAGTCAATCTGCATCTTGGAATTGTATGTGGGTAAGAAATAAAGAACACTCTGATCAGATGACCCGTTTTACAAGAAATACAGATAAGTTCCAATTAAGAATCTATATGCAGGGGTGTTGTTTTTTTTTGCATAGCTTTTTATTTTTTAAACCCACTTTAAGAAATCTGGCTTCTATTGTATCCAAACTCTAATAGGAAAACCAGAAAAAAAATCAAGATGTGGAAATATTGTGTTTATGGAAAATGCTTTCGTTGCTCATCTCTAAAAATAGTGCTTTCTGTGAGTGAAGCATGGGAACTGTGTGTGAATTAGTTTTTCTGTACTCTTAACTAATTCACCCTTCCCTGCTGTGCTTAGTCGATGACCTAATAAGCCTGATCATATGGGTTGGCTTGGCATGAGTGTATATATCTGGTTTCTGTTTTACACCATACACATCTGGGCTGTAAACTGCCACTCCTAAGGGCAGTGGTTCTCAAAGCGGTTCTTTCCTCCTCTGGGGCACAGTTTCAGAATAAAAATTTGCTCGTGCCACACCAAATCTTTTTATTGATAAGAAATACTTTGGGGGAAAAAAAACCAACTCCTGGCAGTGCTTGATTTATAACATAGAACACAACTACTTTATAATATGATCATGGGACATCCAGAAAGTATGAAAACGATGCAGGTAAATAAGAACATGGGACCATTCCCAAAATAGAATTATAAACGAGCCTCTTACATATGTACCTTTCGTACATATACAAACTGAATGAGAGGGGCATGAGCTTGCTTTTGCCGGGTAATCTCATTTATATCAGGTCTAATTTGAGACGAACAAACTCTCATCTCCTCATTAACACAAAGAAGGCTTTCTCTCTTCTGATCTTTCATATTTGTCAAGAATTGAAAATCCCTGTTCACAACAGCATGTTGAGGAGAACTGCAGCAGAATAGCTAATGCTATTCTCCAGCACTCTGTTCGAACGGCAGTTCAGGGTCAAAACTAGGATTATCCTCAGTATCATTTTATGTTCTTGCTCTCATTGTGAGCCCTGTTTAGGGAAGCTTTTAATCTTTAAGAAATTAGTGTATTTTAATATTTCTG
Source organism: Zootoca vivipara (assembly GCF_965207765.1). Lineage (NCBI taxonomy): Eukaryota > Metazoa > Chordata > Lepidosauria > Squamata > Lacertidae > Zootoca > Zootoca vivipara. Next base: position 26,611,402 of record NC_142590.1, read on the forward strand.
TTGGAAGCCGCCCAGAGTGGCTGGGGAAACCCAGCCAGATGGGCGGGGTATAAGTAATAATAATAATAAATTATTATTATTATTATTATTATTATTATTATTATTATTATTATTCTGCAAATTAAAAATAAAATAAAATTCTGATACGATGCTACACTAAAATGTTTAAGTGTTTCTTTGATGGTCCTTGAATCTTCCTGCCATACCATCCTCTCCTGCTGCGCCAGTGTGTGGCATGCCACACCCTTTGAGAACCACTGCCTCGGGAGGTTGGGCCAGATGACCCTTGAAGGTCCCTCCCAACTCTGCAATTGTATGATTGTATGATTCATTCATGGAGACGATAGACCAGCTCAAATAGTAGAGATGCTCCTAACCACAATTATAATTTTTCTGTTAGTCATTCTGAGGTTGCTAATGTCTCTTTGATTTAATCACTGGGTTGCACATTCCAGCAATGGAAAACCCTGAAGTGGTGGTTGTAAGCAGCTGCAGTTCCCATGATGATGAAAACGTTTACGGCTACAAGAGGCGCCCTTCAATGTGTCAGGAGTTGCTTCTGGAAGATCAGCTGAGAAGGAAACTTAAATTTTTCTTCATGAACCCCTGCGAAAAGTTCTGGGCCCGGGGGAGGAAGCCTTGGAAACTTGGCACACAACTTCTGAAAATTGTCATGGTTACTATCCAGGTGAGAGACAATGGGAAAGCCGCAAGTTGCCTTTTAGAAACCCCCCAAACCATCTTATGTTGCTTGGACGTGATTCCAAGAGGCTATTGATACTGAATTGAGATTCTCATTTGAGAAATACATTTCCAGAACTACTTTTAATACTAATGGAAAATGTCAAAACTTGAAATAAAAGGGAAACAACTTCAGTTGTTTCAAATTATGAAAGTATGGGAGAAAAACAATCTCCTCTGATATTGGAGGACTGATACACACCCAGCTATGCCACTAAGCAAAGTGAGAGGTGGGAGCTACCCCCGGTTGTTCTTTCGGAGCCCTCTAGATCAGGGTTTCCCAAACTTGGGTCTCCAGCTGCTTTTGGACTACAACACCCATCATCCCTAGCTAGCAGGACCAGTGGTCAGTGATGGTGGGAAGTGTAGTCCAAAAACAGACGGAGACCCAAGTTTGGGAAACCCTGATCTAGACATTTCCTTTTGTTGTCACATGACACAGTATACAACTATACACCATACATTCCCCCCTCACAGAATCCTAGGGACAGTATCTTCAGAGAGATACGATTCCCAGCACCCTCAACAAACTGCAGTTCTCAGGATTCTTTGGCGGAAGCCATGCACTTTAAAATGCACGGCATGTATGCAGCCCGAATTGTCACCAATGGCTATTTTTTTGGGTTGCAAAATTGACCCCTCCACAACAGTGTTGGGAGTAAAATCAAACCTCCAGGCCAGTCAGCTTCTGCACACGGAGAGGGGAGGGGGGTGTCATGCTGTCCGTTGCCTCGGGCTGCAAAGCGCCTTCGGCTGACAGTCAGTTTGATAGCCATTGCACTGTCTTCACCTTTGCAGATCCTAGATAATAAGCTATACTTGCAAATAGAGAGTGAGAGATGTGAAGGTTAAAGTTGCAGGAAATCCACTGCTTGCATTCAAGGCCCAATAACGGATTGGAAATAGGGAGGTATACACCCAGTAAACTGAGAGTGTACTCCTACCTTGCCAACTTTTTCTTCGCCAAATCATATTAAAAACCGAAGAGAATAATAAGGTTGCAGTTCTGAACTCTTATACATTTATGATAAAGTGCCATAATTGTATTATTTTAGATGCCTGCTGAAAATGTTTTCGTTGGGCCTATCCAGACACATCATTGGTTACATGTTTTATTGCATTTCATTTTTTTAAAGGATGTTTTTAAATATGTTTTTATTTGAAATTACAGGTGTGTGTTTTCTACCCTGGGATCTTTCGGGAGGAAGGGTGGGATATAAATTTGATAAATACAAATATGGTCTTAGCCATAGCTGTCCATGCAGCAGGGAAATGACCTGTGTAGAAATGTGCAGCTTTTAACCACCTGAAATTATTCGGAATACAAAAAACAACATTATTTGGAATAAAAACCACAAAAACTTTTGCTCTCTTCTTTCTTTCTTTTTGTGTGTGGTTGCCTTCAGCTGGTTGTGTTTGGGTTAAGCAACCAAATGGTAGTGGAATTTAAAGAGGAGAACACAGTGGCTTTTAAACATCTCTTCCTGAAAGGCTACACAGACAGACTGGATGACACCTATGCAGTTTATACGCAGATGGATGTCTATGATCAGATCTCTTTTGCAATAAATCAGGTAATTTCACTTCCTATGAGCCATCTAGAACAGGCATCCCCAAACTGCGGCCCTCCAGATGTTTTGGCCTACAACTCCCATGATCCCTAGCTAACAGGACCAGTGGTTGGGGAAGATGGGAATTGTAGTCCAAAACATCTGGAGGGCCGAAGTTTGGGGATGCCTGATCTAGAAGCAATTTACAATACAATAAATATAGCTGGGGTTATCCTACAAGGGTTCCGTTTTCCATGAAATTTAAAGCTAGCTTTAAAAAAACAAGCTACTACTCCATATTAAAGTCATTTGTGAGCATTAATTGCACAGAAAATGGGCAGTAGGACAAATCTGTTCTCTGAATTTTATGGTTTTTGTTCATTTATTACACCTTTCTCCTACCTTTTACTTGAAGGAGCTCAAGACTGACATAATACAAGGTTCTTTTCATACATTACCCTCAAAACAGTCTTGTGAGACAGGCTAGGTTGAGTGGCCCAAGGTCACCCAATGAGCTTTATAGATGAGTAGAGACTTGAACCTGGGCCTCCCTGCTCCTAGTCCAACACTACACTGACTATACAGACTTTCTGTACAGACAGAATTGCACAACAAAATGGTCAACACTAAAGCTCTTTTCGGGTGCTTCTGCAGGGAATGGGGAACCTGTTAGTCCTCCCCATGTTCTTGGACTTCGGCTACCTTCAGCTTCAGCCAGCAGAGCTTAATGGTCAGGGGTGATGGGCGTTGGGAGCCCAGCAACATCTGGAGGGGCCACAGGTTCCCCATCTCTATGCTATTGTCTGAAGAGGGAGACCTTTAGGCCTGCCCCAGAGCTGCATGACTCATTCAGCTTTTTGCTTTGTTTTCAGCAAAATCATGCAATGATGTCTTGCGCATTCCACAGAGAAGTAGGGACCCTCACCTAGTTTGCATGGCTACAGAGAGTGAGGCCAAAAGAACGTACCTGCAGAACTGGCGCACCAGTGTTCACTCCTCAAGTGATAATGGCTAAAAAGCTGTATGGTGTAGGGCAGATAACGGCTGATCCGTGGTCCCTGAAAAACATATCGCACAAGGCTTCTCAAGTGCTGCCAGTCAGATGAATGTCCACGCATTGCAGAATGTTTTGGCCCTCACAGTTTGATTTCAAACCATGCAGGCTAAAAATGGGCCATGTGATATCAGGTGGGTGGCCCCACCCACCTGTTAAGCTTAGCTCATGGATGGGTGTGTCAAGATGAAGGAACCCATTTGCCAGATTGATCCAGTCCCCCCACCCCTGGGCTTAGTTGTAGAAGTCTACTTGAGCCCAAATCTGGAACATGTACTTGTTTTGATAGCAGCTTGAAAAACATTTCCTCACTGCAACATTTGGGAGCTAAGATGTAGAACCTGCTTCCGTCCTTGTCTGGCTACCTACCTGTTTGGCAAGGCTAACAATATAAGGATTTCCCCGTATCCCATCTTGTTTCCACGTGGCCCAAAAGACACTACTGCCTGAGGCAGAGTAGCAAATGCTGCCAATCTAGGTGCAGAATAAGTAAGGCCAGTCAAGTTATTTTGGCTCTGGAGGCAACTCCCCCCCCCCAAGTGCTGCTCCTTGTCTCTGGCTGTAAAAATCCAAGAATTATTAAACACCTAACCATTAGCTGGCCTTTCAAGAAACCCAAACCAGTTGTCTGTGGTGATCACCTCATCCTGCCTAATGATAGGGCCGGCTCTGTAGTAATTCTGCAGGGTCACAGGCAGGCTAACCCTTGTTATTTGTCTTCAGCATCTGAGCATAGGAATAGCTAATAGATAACATCATCCTCACGAGCCAAACTTTCCAGAAACTCCTTCCCACTGATAAACTACCATAGTTCAAGAGCCTGTAGATACAGTCTCGTTCAAATTGGTGCATGCCTTTTGTGAGGAAAATTGTAGTCACTTGCTGGTTTTCAACTATTTGGGTTTCTCTTGTGAAACTCCCTGTGAAAAATCCTTAAAGGGCAAAGAAACTGCTCATCTTTGTCCTAATTGCTTGTTCTCCCCATATTTATGGGAAGCAGGCAAATAGAAGCTCAATAAAATGCAGATTGCAATCTCGACTTTGTCCATACAAATTGAACTAAACCCAGTGAAACCAAACATAGCTCAGAGAACAACACTAAATTTATTTAGGTAGATTTAATCATTTATCTGGATGTCCTCAGATGCTCCCTTGACCTTACAGGAGGATGACCCATTTCTGGAAATCAGAAGAGTTTACAAAATAAACACCAAAGACAAGACAATAGAAAACGTTACTTTGTAATTACAGTTACAAAAACCTAACGCAGCCAATAACATAAAATGCATTCAAAGCTGCACATTTAAAATTAAACATTAAAAGCATGTTGAAACGAAGTTATTTTAAATAATATTTCTAGAGAGGTGATCTGTGCTGGTCTGCTGCAGCAACACCAACAAAGAGTCTTGTGGCACCTCAAGATGTTACTGTGGCATAAGGTTTTGTAGACTCCAGTTCATCGTGCACCTAAAAACCAAGAGAGGGGACCAGAATATCTCCAAAGGGAGGACGGTCCACACACATTTGGAACCACCACTGGGATGATCCTGCCTCCAGTAGCTGCTTATCTGATATTGTGTGTCAACAGGATGGAGAGGGAGTCATCTGAGCTTTCTCTTGATTGTCAGGCAGGTTCAAATGGGTTCACTAACCATCTGTCAGTTTTGGGTTAGTATTTACAGCTGCGTACCATATCTGTTGGAAATCATGCCTACGAGAAGAGAGGAGCCGAAGAGACACCTATGGCCATATGCCAATACTTCTACAAGCGAGGAACCATTTGTCCTGGAAATGACACTTTTGATATTGATCCAGAAATTGAAACTGGTAATATATATATTTATTACTCAAGTCTGTGTTTGAGAGAAAGGGGGGGGGGAGGTCAATTTCCTTTCATCACTCATATGTAATATCAACTATTACTCTTGAGGTTTGTACACACACCATCTCATTCTAGAATCAATGGAGACTTAAGTACTTCATTTCCCCCCCCCCCCCATATAGCCCACATACATAATGTAGATCCATTGTGTTGCTGTTTTCCCCTGGGTTTTTTTATTTACAGTATTGAGAAACTGGTGTTCATTCTGAAATAAGAGCCCATTTCACATTGATTCAGCATTACTCCACATTTGAAAAACAGATGTTGGCGGTCCTGACACTGAGGGGCGTATCCTTAACTGCCCAATGAAGTTGTGGGTGGCTGTATACCAAGATCACAAACACAACTTCCTTCTTCCTTCTCCTGGGGCACGGCGCAGGGAGAAAAAGGCGTGGGTAACTTAATCAAAGGGAGAGCTTCCCAATGCATGTCAAATCACCACGCCTACCCTTGTGGACAGCAGGATCTTCCCAAACCTGGGTTTCCAGCTGCTTTTTGGACTACAATTCCCATCATCCCTGGCCACTAGTCTTGCTAGCTAAAGATGATGGGATTTGTAGTCACAAAACAGCTGGAAACACTGATCTAGACTCTTCTTTACCTTGCGAGATGCTGAGTACTTCCCACAAAATCAGTCTGCTTTTCCCTCACAGAATGCTTTTATGTGGAACACATGCTGCCCTTGGAAAACAGGACACTGGGGAAGAACATTTTGAACTTCACTCTAGACTTCCATAGGTGAGGCGGGAGTTCTCAGTTGCTGGTGTGCTCGCATGTTGTTGGTCATGGTGAAATAAAATCCCAAAATCTTCTTCTAGACTCGTGACTCTGCAGCTCACATTCAAACTGAAGGCTATCAATCTCCAGACGGTTCGTCATCACGAACTACCAGATTGCTATGAATTCACTCTGACAGTAAGTACAGGCTTGAGTTGAAATGTTCCCATTTGCTGTAGGGCCCCAACCAGTTTTTCCAAAGGGCAGCTTGGAGAAGGGGTGATGTGAACCCAGGAACCCATCAAAGCCTCGAGCAAACAATTGGGAATTGTAAGACGTTTCAATCCTATGTGTCTTGCTAGAAGAATGTTTGTCAGATCCAGTCTGTCTTAACTGTCAGTGTGATATATGGCTTCAGAGCTTTCTCTCTAAATAGATAACTGCTTTTTTGTCTCTGACCCCACAGATAGTCTTTGATAACAAAGCACACAGTGGAAGAATCAAAATTAGCCTAGAGAACGATATTGCTATCAATGAATGTAAAGACTGGCATGTTTCTGGGTCACGTAAGTAAAAATCTCATGTCCAGGTCTTTAAAAAAAAAGCAAATTCAATCAGTGCAACAGGTGGGAGAGGATAATTCCACCCTGTGTCAGCTTTGACTGTTTCCTTGAAGGTTTCATATTCATGAGCATGTTCCCTCAAGTTCGCTGAAAACTTTGACTAGTAGAATTGCTAGGCCACCCCAAATTGCACCATGATTCAAATATTAACAAAGAATAGAAACCTCATCTCCATTGTGGACAAGTCTCCCAATGGAAATAGACTTCTTCTCACTTAGCATCACTGCTAAGGGCTACTTTTCATATAGCACTTTTTAAAGATAAGCAGTATATGGATATTGTTGGTGTTACATACAGTGGTACCTCGGTTTAAGTACACAATTGGTTCCGGAAGTCTGTACTTAACCTGAAGCGAACTTTCCCATTGAAAGTAATGGAAAGTGGATTAATCTGTTCCAGATGGGTCCGCGGAGTACTTAAACTGAAAGTACTCAAACCGAAGCGTACTTAAACCTAGGTATGACTGTATTTGAGAAGGAGAAGGAAGACATAAAACTAATTAGCAAGACAACATTTAACACTCTCTTAAAAAATATATAAAAAAACTGTTGCCATTGGCTTTGGGGCTGAAGTCCAGGACCTCACTCAGTTGTGAGTGCAGAAGGGCCCCCCAATGCAGGTCTGCCTGGCTTTTATACACAAACACACACTGTGTCTGTCTGTCTGTCTGTTTGTCTCTCTCTCTCTCTGTGTGTGTGTGTGTGAAAGAGAGAGAGAGAAAATATATATGCACACTTTATTGAAAAATAAAAAGTATATAATTACAAGTGCACAGAGTAAGATAAGACCCAAAAATGAAGAAAATAGTACCCATGTAGAAAACAAAACAACATTTATGTATGCGACAACAGCCGCACAGATGCTACTAGCCCAGGGATGGAACGAAGAAAGAGTCCCTGGCAGAGAGGAATGGCAAACTAAGCTGATGGACTACGCCGAAATGGCAAAGCTGACTGGAAAGCTCAGGAACCCAAGAGGACAAAAACTTTAAAAAAGAATGGGAAAAATTTATAACTTACTTAGGAGACCACTGTAAGTAGATGAAAACATTAGCAGGATTTTAATACCACTTGTAATGTAACAGGTATTATGGATAATCTGGATGAATATAAAATATAGATTAGGAAATAATATGTAGCTGAAAATGTTCAGGTTAGGACCCATGGAAGGGCTGGGGGGGGAAGTCGCAAGACTCAGAGAAATCTCTTTAAATTTATATATATTTGCAATTGTTATAAACTTTGCTTGTTTGCAAAATCTAATAAAAATGAATTTCAAAAGAAAGAAAAAGAAAAGGACAAAAAAATGAAAAGGAAATTGTATACATTACAAAAAATAAAATGAAATGAAATGTTATTGTAGTTAAGTTATTAGCCCTTAGCCTAATATGGTATTTATAAAAATGAATTCCAAATATCGTTATATCCTTCCATGGCAAGTTTACGTTTGTAAGATACTACTATGTACTGGTGTGAATGAGAATGGGGTGGAGGAGGGAATGACTATTACCTACAAGTTTGTTATGGTTCCCCCCCCTCCTCTCTCTTCTAGTACAGAAGAACACGCACTACATGATGATCTTTGACGCCTTTGTCATATTGACATGCCTAGCATCCCTGGTTCTCTGCACACGATCTGTGATTAGAGGAGTTCGTCTGCAGAGGGTGAGTTTAGGGTTTGCCGGATGGCACTTCCTAGTATATTGTCATTTGCAGCTTCTGATATAATAATTCCTTTCCTTTTTTCTCTATGTCCATGTCCCCTCTCTCAGGAATTTGTATCTTTCTTCCAACAACATTATAATAAAGAAATCTCTTTCATGGATCAGATGGAATTTGTGAATGGCTGGTATATCATGATCATAGTTAGTGATGTTCTAACCCTAATTGGTTCTACGCTGAAGATGGAGATACAGGCTAAGGTAGGCAGCAGGCCTGTATGCTGAACAGGAAACAAACGTTTCCTCTGCTCTTAAACTGGCCTTTAATACCTTGGCATCCTAGGTTAACAGCAATCCTATACATGTCAGTTCAGAAATAAGTCTTCAGTTCAATGGGGCGTACTCCCAGCTTTGTAGGTCTAGGAATTGCTGCCTAAATATTTTTTTGCCTGCTTTTCTCCCCATTCATGTTGTGATGATAAGAAGATGCTGCTGGATCAGGACAATGGCCCATCAAGACCAGCATCCTGTTCTTACATTGAGGCTGGTCAGACGCCTGTGAAACCCACAAGCGGGATTGGGGCACAAGGTCACTCTCCCCTCCTGCAGATTCTAGCAAATGGTATTCAGAAGCATTGCTGCTTCTATAACTGTGGAGGCAGGCATCATAGCTAGCAGCCATTGATAGCCCTCTCCTCCATGAATTTGTCTAACCCACTTTTAAAGCCAACCAACTTGGAGGCCATCGCTAGCTCCTGTAGGAGCGAGTTCTATAGTTTAATGTATGAAGTGGGAGCCGGAAGCATCTCTGGGCACGTGGAGGAAGCTCTTCAGTTGTGCATATATATTAAATAGATGTTCTAATACACACCACTTTCCAAATACTAATTTCATCTAAAACAGGGTTTTCCAAACTTGGGTCTCCAGCTGCTTTTGGACTACAGTTCCCATTATCCCTGACCACTGGTCCTGCTTGCTAGGGATGATGGGAGCTGTAGTCCAAAAACAGCTGGGAAACTCTGATCTAGAAGCAACCCTACTCATCTCTCCTGTGCACCTTAAGTCTCTCTGGATCTTTCTGGAGGCTTCTTGTTCACCTGGGTCATAGTGTCACCCCTCAGGAAAAGGATGGCCTTACCTGTCTGCTACTGCTGCAAAAGTAGTTGATGTTTTCCCCCTGATTTTTGTCTAGCAAATCTGGGGTGCCTCCTGTCTTAAAGTGAATAGAGAGGGTTTTATCTAGGACAGCTTGTACAAAATGCAGTCCACATATCTTATCAAATGCTACCTCTCACCAAGACAGGTGTTTGATAAGGAGGCAGGTTGTGATCCAGATCTACATTGCACCTATCCTCCCACCCAACCACCACCATAATGCTACTAAGATTTAATGCTATTATACCTAATCTGGGTAGTTATACAAAACAGCTAATAACATCCCGAAATTCTGTTTCGTACAGAGTCTAACAAGCTACGATGTCTGCAGTATCCTCCTGGGAACCTCCACCATGCTTGTGTGGCTTGGAGTGATTCGCTACCTAGGCTTCTTTCAGAAGTACAATGTAAGGATCACCTAGGACCTCCATGCTGTTGGTATTTATTTTGTTTCCTGTTGCTATCTAGCTGTACTGGACGCAGGACTGAAGTCTGATCGACAATACTGGATTTTGTTTTGTTTTCTGCAGCTGCTTATTTTGACACTACGTGCGGCTTTGCCCAACGTCATCCGATTTTGCTGTTGTGCTGCTATGATTTATCTGGGCTATTGTTTCTGCGGCTGGATTGTTCTGGGCCCATATCATGTTAAGGTATTGCAATCTAGGGTTTTTTGTTTGTTTGTTTAAGCCTTGCATATAAATTTATTTAGCTCCTTCTGCCCCTTAAAACACATATCTACTGAGGGAGATGAAAAAGCAACCCATGGATTTTATTTAGGGCAGCATGCCCCAAACACAGAGTTGTTTCCTATGTACGGCCCTGTATATGGAGAGAGTATTAAAGTACAGTCCAAGTGATCTACTGTACTATTTATACAGTATACTATGTGAGGCAGGGACCCACCCACCCCCAATAAGGTATATAACATGTTTGTTTGAACTTGCTTCACTGATCTGTCAAAAACAAACACCTTTTTTGTTTTGTTCTGGTTCCCCTCTTCCAGTTCCGTTCCTTGAACATGGTTTCTGAGTGTCTCTTCTCATTGATAAACGGAGACGACATGTTTGCTACTTTTGCACAGATGCAGCAGAAAAGCTACTTGGTTTGGCTATTCAGTCGGATCTACCTCTACTCTTTCATTAGCCTTTTTATCTACATGGTTCTGAGTCTCTTCATTGCCCTTATTACAGACACCTATGAAACAGTTAAGGTATGTGTGAACCTTTCCAGAGTGATGCATGCTCTGATTATCTTCCGCTTAGACTACTGCAATGCGCTTTATGTGGGGCTACCTTTGAAGGTGACCCGGAAACTACAATTAATCCAGAATATGGCAGCTAGACTGGTGACGGGGAGCGGGCATATAACACCAGTCCTGAAAGACCTTCATTGGCTCCCAGTATGTTTCTGAGCACAATTCAAAGTGTTGGTGCTGACCTTTAAAGCCCTAAATGGCCTCAGCCTAGTATACTTGAAGGAGCATCTCCACCCCACCCCACCCCGGTTTAAACATATATGTTTCTATATATGCCATCCAAACGTCCCAATAGATATCCAAATGAATTTGATGTTTATAAGGAATACATTCCAATGCAACAATTGCAGTGAGGTACTTGGAGAATTGCATAGTAGATTTGGGGTTTCCCAAAAGCTTGAAGTCTTAAGTTCCAGCAACCAGAAGGTTTTGCTAAATACACTTTTGGTGTCCTGCTGTTGGTTCCCATACCATGGGAATATAATTTAAAAGTACATGGACATTGCAAATATCTAGGATTTCTCCAGGACAAAATTAATGCCTACAGTAACTTCAGACCCAAAGGAAAATATCACTTGACACACCTGCATCATATGTAATGCATTTTCAGCATTACATCTCCAGCATCTATCTGCATCAGACGTTGCCTCCCTAATAAAGAAAGACCTTGGAGTCCACAGCTGTGAATTAGTACTGGCAGATTTTTTAAGGCAAGCATTAAGGCACTGTGCATGTGCAGCCCTAATGTCTAGCCTATTTTTGGAGTTTTGGGGGGTGGGAAAGCATTTGCAAGAATATGATTTTCCTTCATACTTTGAAGATTCGTCTCCCATGGATATGAAGAAAGTGCATTTTGCATGTTTACATGACAGGTATATAAAAACATTTTATAATAAACCGCTTTATCCTTCTCCCCAGCCCAATTTTTCTACCCAGCAAGTCCACCCACAGCACTCCAACTCCCTTTAAAAAAACAAACAGGTGAAATGGTATGCTGTATAACAATTAAAACAAAATTACACCTCTCCATTGATTTGCATACAGTGGTTTGTTTGAGATTCCGTGCATTGGTGCTAAAAAAACAACACTTTTTTTTCAAAGCACTACCAGCAAGAAGGTTTTCCAGAGACAGAGCTCCGTGCATTCGTAGCACAGTGCAAAGATCTACCAAACTCTGGGAGGTACAGATTAGAAGACGAAGACCCTGTAACAATCTTCTGCTGCTGTAAGAGGTTAGTAACAAAATGCAAACCCGTCCCGAGAGTTGCCTAATCATTTCCAGAAAGTATCACTGCTAAATTGTGCTCTCTCCCTGATCCCGATTATGCAAAACTGAACTGGTTGCTACAGTTTCCAATTCAACAGTTGCCATATTACAGAACTGAAGTTTATACAGTACAAGCAACTCCCCACTTACGTTCCAGGCCCCCACGCACATAAATGAACCCGCGTGAAGTGCGGAACACCCTTTAAAAGCCCTCCCTGCCACGCTCTCTTCAATCCATAACAAAAAAAAATACTGTATCCAAAAATATCCACAACTAGAATTGAAGCTCTGTTGCCAGCAGGAGGCTGGGGGACACACAGGAAAGCAGCTTCTTCTTCTGCACTTCCCTGCATGCCAGCTGCTAGGTGGGGAGGCTAAGCAGCATAAACAAAGCCCCACTGTGCTTTGTTTTCATAACTTCTTTTCATAACTTCCTCCACCCACACTGATGTCCTCTTCGGGCTCTGGGGTGTCCTTGTGAGCCATAAGGACTCTCACACTCTCTCCTACCATTTCTGGGTATGAATTGAATTATTTCCCGGTGCCGCGTGTATGCATGGTCGTGCTCAAGTAGGACATACGTAGGTGGGGGGAGGGGATGCCTGTATTACTCGTATACTCCAAAATAAGCATTGAGCTACTCTGTATTATACACCCTTTGCAAGATGCAGTTAGTTCTCTTTGAATACAAACTAATGCATTTGCCTAATATGTTTTTAAATGTGATACCCCCTCCTGGCAGACTCACTGTAGCTATAAGGAATGGGAGTTTAAAAACCATCCAGAAATGTGCTTTGGGCCGCTCCAAACAACACCAAGTTTAACTAGAAATGCATAAGACATGCTACATAGTCATTTATACAGTGGAACCTCGGTTTATGAACACCTAGGTTTACAAATTTTCGGTTTACGAACGCCACAGACCCATCTGGAACGGATTAATTCACTTTCCATTACTTTCAATGGGAAAGTTCGCTTCAGTTTATGAATGCTTCAGTTTATGAACAGACTTCCAGAACCAATTGTGTTCATAAACCGAGGTACCACTGTACATATATTCACACAGATTTGCATGGAAGCAGCATATCTGAAAGTGAGTAACAAAAATTAAGCATTAGGCAGGATATGATTCTCGGGCATCTGGAAAGCGAAAGTCTCCCACTTGAATCAGTGTATGCAGGCCTAGAATAAGGTACAGGGGTGTGAATGGGGAAAGCGTGCCCTGGGTGTCAGGTTGCCACCCCCCTGGTGCTAGCCAATAGTTCAAGGATGTGGGGAGTTGCAGCACAACAACATTTCACTCCTCACCCCCATTTCAAAGGCAACTGGGGCTGGCAACATACAGGGCAGCAAATCGCCCTGACTGCTTCATGTTCTTTGAATATCTCTCGGCTTGTGTGGGGCCAAGAGGCATCCAGGGGAAACCAAGGGGAAATGGGGTGCCACACTAGAAATCTGATACCAAAAATCTGAGCTTGCCAGCAAGGTAGCACGAGGTAATTAAAAAAAAAATCCAAAAATTGGGATTGGCAGGTATCAAAAGAAAGGAGTGGAGGGTCCCAAACTTAAGGCCATGTTCATGAGGGATCCAGAGGAACAATGCGTTAAGAAGAAAAAAATCTGTGGGAAGGGTTCTGATGTGGGGACATAACAATGGGCCACAGCATGTACCACTGCACTCTTTTGGCGGGAACTAGAAATGTGATCTTGCCCGTAAAATGGAGTGCACATAATGTATTTTGCATCGAAACAAGAAGAATTGCTTCATGAAAACAAATAATACTGTGTTCTGAGCACACCAAGCTCAGCCGAAATCGACAATCTATTAAATTATCAGACATGCAGTGCAACCTACAGCAAGTTTACTTAGAAAGAAATATTTAGTTCACTGAGACCTTATTTCCAAGTAACTATGTTGAGTGCTATAGTTTTACTAGTTCCGTTATTTGTGTTCAAAGGAACTAATCCTGATCCCCCCCCTTTCAAGGTCTTAATGAGAATAGCAAGAATTCTTGAATATATTCGGAGATTCCTGGACGGCGCTCTCATTACAGATACTTAACTGAACCATCAAAGAGAAAATTCTTGTACACAAGACACGAAACACCCACAAAGTTCCTCGCAAGATTAGCTAACTTTAATTACTTCCTAGTGCATTCATTAGAACTTCAGCAAAAATCAAAGCAGAATTGCCTGGGTTTAGAAGCATTGTTGAATATTGGTATATTACTATCATAGTCCTACAGGCATGATGTGTGAATACTGTCCACTAATGATTAAGGACACTAGGTGTTTTTCAAAACTGCTTTGTTTGTTCTAGTTCTGTGTACACATCTACATTTCAAGTTGAGACAGTAGCCTTCTTGATGCTGCAATGGGTCAGGGCCAAAGTGATGGTGCAGAGACTGTTAAAAAAACCCTAATGGGCTTCAGCAGGGCCTTTATTCAGAGGGGACTCACAGGAACTCCGTTCCTGCACCTCTCAGGTGGATGCTGTTGCCATTCTGTGAGAATGAGGGAGGTGTTCATGGTGAGTTCTGGCACCTCTTTTTCTAGAAAAATAGCACTGGGCTTCGGTCTCATAAAAACCTCTTTGAAAAGTACCCAATATTTAGATGTAGCTCAGTGTCTTAGTGCATTAAAAGAGTTTACATGGTATTAAAAGTGAAAAAATAATGCTAAAAATAATGGCAAAGCACAAAAATTACAATTCAAGCTTTCTCTGCACTTGGTCTATGACACTGTGTGACCCAGCAGGTCCATGTGTGTGTATGTGTGTATGTGTGTGTGTGTGTGTGTGTGAGAGAGAGAGTGAGTGTGTATGTGCGCGCAGAAAATAGTTCTATATTTAACACATCTGCAAATTTGGTGTCTCAAGCATCTGCTGTTTTGGACAACAGAGCAAAAAAAAAAAAAAGCTCCACGGTGGACAACCTGGGTATTATCCAGCCTATAGAAAGTTCTGTGTTAGGTACAGAAAAGCTCTCCCCTTTAAATCTTCTAATATCACTGGAAGCTGCTGTAGTCTTTGGCTAGACAGAAAAGATTAAACCAATGACAGTGAGGACGAGCAAACAGGGTTGGCAAGGCAGAGTATTATACACTCCACCATAAATCATGCAGATAGAATTTGCCTCCTTTTATGGCAGGCCTGGAGAACATGTGGCCCTCCAGTTATAGTCCTACAACAACTGTAGGGCTACAGGTCCACAATCTCTGCTCACCTGGAAATCTCTGCCTCACCTGGAAAGTCCCACTCATAGGAAGGAGGCAGTTCCTCTTAAACACTCAAACGAATTGATAGCACTTAGCAGGAACAGTAGCTGGAAAATGCTTTGGTGTGGCACTGCTTGATTTATTAAGTAACAGGGTAACAAGTGGGATGGGAGGAATGGCTTTTGGGGGGGCGTGTCTGCTTTGAGTGCCAGATTCGCACAGGGACTAGCAAGCAAGCATCTGGAAAATGGGATTTTCATCCTTCTGAAATAGGAGTTTGGTCAAGTTAGTTGATGAAGAAGCATGAAAATCTTTCTAATTTGCTACACAGATGTTCAAGTTTCTTCAGTGTGGTGAAAACAAAGTCTTAGTGGCTGGTGTTATCTGCCATTAGAGTGGTACCTTGGTTTTTGAACATACAGTAATCCATTCTAGAAGACCTTTTGACTTCCGAAACATTTGAAAACAAAAGCATTTACTTCCAGAAGCCTTTACTTCTGGAAAACTCAATACAGAAGCCACGTGGCACATTCGACTTCCGAAAAGCATTCAAAAACCAAAGCAGTTACTTCTGGGTTTTCAGAGTTCGAAAACCGAAACATTCGACTTCAAAAACCGAGGTACCACTGTATTTTGATTTAAGTGGACAAAGAGGCCAGGACTGACACTTGCTGGAAAGAAAGCGGGACATTCCAGTGCTTCACACCCATTAAGACTAAACAAGGTGATAGGAGATGTGAACACTAAGTAATGCAAAGCCCTAACACATTTCATTTAATTGCAAATGCAGTGTAATTTCTCAAGCCTTTATATTAAACAAGTGCAGACTGTTTGCAATAACAAAAGCGTGGGCACATACAGAACTACTCTAAATATAGCTATTAAAACTATTTTGCAACTTGTGTTAGATGTTAGAATGGCTAAAACACTGGTCCAAAACCTTTATGTGGAACCTGACTTTTATAGATGCCTTATTTACTAAATTGTATTTATTGGGAAAGCGAATGTGAAAAATAAATAAAGGAAATCTATTTTTAGACTTTTTAATATTTCAGATGTAAAAGCAACAATTATGACAGAGTACTACTGAAGGAGCAGAAAGACATTTTATGTACTGTGTACAAACTTTTGAAAACATTGATTATGTGTTGTTTGTTCACATTTTATAGGATGCTATGGTTAAGTATTTAACTTGAGCGTTAATTATTATTGACACTGAGAATAAATTTTTGTTCAACCTGCACTTTCTTGTTGCTTCTTTCTTGTATTTTGGAAAATATTTAACATTGCGGTTTGGCTCAAATGGATCTACCCAAGTTTGTAGAGAATGGTAAAAAACAAATCAGAATCATAAAACTTCAGGGTTGCATGATTACAAAGAACATTAGCTCCACCTTGCACTAAAATCATTTATGCCTATCATCCAGATTGCAACCCACCAAAAGAAAGCAGCAACCGTTAACAAGAAAATTTGTTTCTATTTTTATTGTCATCATGCACCAGAATTTCTTTGGGGGCATGTCTAGGGAATTTTTTTTCCTGTTTCAAGCATCCTGGCACCTAGCCTCTGGAACAGGCATCCCCAAACTGCGACCCTCCAGATGTTTTGGCCTACAACTCCCATGATCCCTAGCTAACAGGACCAGTGGTCAGGGATGATGGGAATTGTAGCCCAAAACATCTGGAGAGCCAAAGTTTGGGGGTGCCTGCTCTGGAATTTCTTCCTGCTGAATATTAGGCAGCCGCCTTCTCTGTTGTTTTTTTGGTGCCTCCTGACAACCTTCCTCTTTTGACAAGATTTTTAAGGCTATAGAACTTTTATCTTATCACTAAGTAAGCAGAGCTGCCTCTATTGGTTGGAATGAAGGAACAAGACTTCAAAGTCATGTCTTCCAGGCAAACTTAAGCCTCATCACATTTCACTTAAGCACTGCCAATTTTAAGGTTGTTTTCAACAATTTTCTGACACAGCTCTTATGCCTATCCAACACCTATCCAACAGGTAAAAAGTAATAAAAAGTGTGCCTTTTTCTACCATGGAGTGAAAAGTGACACCTGCTGAATCCTGCTTGTCATAGACGTCTTAAAGAGTGAGACAGGTATCTTACAGGTTATTTACTCCAAAAGTTGGCCTTGGAACGCCTACTTTGGGATGCCTAGGCTAGGGCTTGCCGATCAAAAGGTTGGTGGTTCGAATCCCCGCGACGGGGTGAGCTCCCGTTGCTCGGTCCCACCTCCTGCCAACCTAGCAGTTCGAAAGCATGTCAAAGTGCAAGTAGATAAATAGGTACCTCTCTGGTGGGAAGGTAAACAGCGTTTCCATGTGCTACAATTCCTATCATCCCTGACTACTGGTCCTGCTAGCTAGGGATAATGGGAGTTGTAGTCCAAAAACAGTTGAAGGCCTACATTTGGGAAACACTGCTTAGACTTATTTCTTCGGTGCAGGAGCCATGGGTGTAGACAAGATTTATGCAAGCGGGGCATGACATCCATTACGCATTTTTTATTGATTTTATTGATTTAGCAACCCCTTGGCTACATCTATGGCAGGAGCAGACGATTAAGCACATGGATCTTTATTTTTTTGTTTTATCTCTGCAATTTAAAAATCTTCAACTCCTGGGTCGAAGGAAGAATGCAAAAGTCTTGTTGTCAGAGACCGAAGATCCATCTACCAGTCAGTCCAGCAAGCTCCCACATAGGTTGCAAGATGGTGGTCCTCTCCCTCCCACTATGGCAAATCCCATTAAACCAAATGGGAATTAATTCTAGACATGCTCTTAGGACATTTAAGAGTAGACTCTGGCTTCTGAAACGGCCTTATGGGGGCTCCCTTCCAAAGTTAAGGTGCATTTGTTCGCAAAATGTGCTAAGCTGCGTTCGTAGGGGGGGGGCAAAGTTGATGGGCATTCCCATTCAAAATGTGTGCATGCGCTGTGTCTTGTGATCATCATGCAGCGTGGGGCTTACCTGACACACACCCAATTTTTTAAAATTCCAGTTGGCGCCCCTGCTTGCACCTAAGCACGCCTAGGACGGGCCAAGCCCCGCCGGGGATCCCTCCTTTCTACCGACTCGACGGGCTTCCGATTTCCTTCTCACCTGCGAAAAGGCCTCCCGCTCCGCCGAGGGAAGCCCAAGCCGGCGTCTCGCCCACAGGTGACCGCAGCAGCTCCTCACCTTGGGCGGCGGCAAGGCGCCTTTAAAGCCGAATGGTGGAGCGTCCCCTCCGGCGCGCACGGAGCGGGTCCTCCGACGGGGCGGCCAAGCAGTTCTGCTCCGGCGGGGCCAGTTGCAAGCTCGCCAAAGCTCGCAGGCGGCGCGGGGCTGAGCGGCCGTCGAGGGCGCCCGCTGCTTTCGCTTTTCCTCGCTCCTTCCACGTGACGTCCTAGCCGGCCGGGCTCTTCCTTCGCGATGAGTCCCGCACGGCTTACTGAGTACGTCGCAGCGGGCAGAGCCGCGGGAGGAGGCGCCCAGCCCCCGTCTCCGTGCGGCATGGCGCTGGGCTACCTGCCCACGGGGGAGACGCTGGTGACCAGGTGAGTGCAGAGCGGGCGGGGGGCGGGGGGCAGCCGGCGAAGAGCGCGGTTGGTTCGCGGAAGCTCCGCTCCTTGAAGCGGAGGGGCAGAGGCGGCAAGCTGGCCCAGTTGAACGTGGCCGGGTTACTTCCGAGTAGACGTCTACAGGGTTGCGCTGTGATCTGTTCTCGTTTATTATTTTTAAACTGCGGGGCGCTGTCCTCCCCACCCCCTCCAAATTGAAATCAAAAGTTCATCCAATTGTGTAGGCAATACTGTTGGTCCATGGGGAGAGGAAATTTTTATTTTATTTTAAAGGCAGTAGAATTAGAAGTGCAAGGACAGCTAATAAATCTAATAAAGGTTTGGTGCTATGGTACCCTTTTTCAAGTTAGCTAACCTTAATATACTATTTCAACTGGAACAGTTCTGTTACTTTCATCTGTTTCACAATTAATCAAAATCCTCCCATTTATTAATTTCTAGGGTTTAGAAGGTTTTCCCCAAATCTATAACAATACAGGCAGCCAACAGTGTTTTGGGTTTATTCAGAATGAGCGTGCCAAACTTCACCTGGTATTTCAATAATAGAATTGTAGCATGGGGACCAGAAGGGTAATCTTGTCCAACTTCCTGCAATGCAGAAATCTTTTACCCAATGTGGGGCTCAAACCCGCGACCCTAAGATTAACAGCCTACTGCTCTACTGACTGAGTTGGCTGTTGTTTTGGTGGTTGCTTTCCTGTTTCCTCTTTAAAAAGAAAAGAAATTGACGCAGAGTATAGCAAACTTCAGCTACCTGCTTCAGAGATTTTGGCAGCCTTCCTGATAGCTGGTAAATGAATGGTAACTTACCCGATTAGGCTGATGACATCTGGGCCTGGCCTGATAAGGCAGAAGAAGCAAGAGACCCACAAGGAGGCCTGTAAGATCTTGCTCCCATAGTTAGGACTTGGGCATTTATGTAACACTTTACTGAAATAATTGCACCAAGTGATGCGACTCAAATAGGTGTCTTGCAAGTAGGTGAGAGTTGTAACAGGATTGGGACTGGAGTCACAAATGTAACATGTGAATGCTTCTGTTCGAACCTTTCAAATTCTCCATCAGAAGACATCAGAAGCTGTGAGTTGGCATCTTTGGATAATTTCACATCTTTGAAACCGGTGGATTTGGATGGGATGGGGTCGGCTCTGAAGCTAAGTGACATGGGCATTACAATATGAAAACTACACAGGAACCCACAGACCTTTCAAAACGGCTTTGGCTTATTCTGCAGTTGCCCAGCTGGTGTTTTGTGACATACCAAAACTCTGCTCGAGACTCCATCCATGCATAGCTCCTGCCCAGAGCACCATGCAGATGGTGCTGTTCCTATGCTCACAGCTCAGTGCTCTGCAACTAGCAGGGCAGAACTGAGTTAAGTATGGTACTGTACTTATTTAGGACTTTCCCGGAAGGCTGTGTTTGCTCTCACACCAGAGAATACAGTGGGTCTTTCAGTGTGATTATTTTTAGTCGTGAGATAGGTGGCAAGTTCTGGGTTTGTTTGGCTAATGCACAACCACAGAGACCTTTGGCTTCAATAATTCCTTTAACGGCAGCGGGATGTTTTTACAGCTTTGACGTTTGTGCAGTTTTACAGGGCTAGTTATAGCAAAAAGGTTAGAGGAAACGAAATTGTCTCGGCTGCTTTTCTGCTGGTAAGGTGTCAACAACATGCTGTGCGAACCCTTCCTCCCAGTGTCTTAGGGACCAAACTGTACCTTATGCAATTGTATGCAAGGAATTTTTTCACAGCCTGCTTTCTCCCCGCCCCCCCTTTTGTTGCTGAGCCTCAGATTTGGGAGTGCCCAATGCACATGATTCTCAGTGGCGAAATAGGGAAAGCAGAATGACATTCCCCTTGTTGAACTTTTCTGCTGCTCTTCCCCTATTGCACACCATCAGAAACATGGAATCTTGCAGGCAAGGGCCGGAAGTTGTCTTGGATTGGGAAATGGGTTGGCGCGTCCCTCCCCTTGTATGTAATACGTAATTTGGACCTTAGCCCCTAGCTCAGATTGGTTATACTGAGGTTGCTTTGCAGAAAGTCTGAAAAATCCTAAGAACAATTCAAGTCTTCTTACAAAGGTATCTAGGTTACAGAAGACTTCGGCTTATCTTGGGTTAATCTGATTTACTTTATGTTAATGTTTACTAGCTGCTATTTTTTAAAATGCCAGCAGAGATGTATAAGCAGGCTGACAAGGTGTGATGAAACAAACCTCCCCTTTGGAACCTGGGGCAATGTGCCTTCGTTCTCTTTAATGTGAAGGCCTTGTTCTTTAATGCTTTTCAATGATGGCATGGAATATCCATATGCACAATGTTAAGATGTGTTGAATTTAAATCCTAAACCTCTTGTTTATGGCAGAAGTATGATGACGCGGCTGGATATGGATTTTAAAGAAGAACAGTCCCTAAAGGAGGATTTAAAGTTCTACTTCATGAATCCATGTGATAAATACAGAGCTAGACGTCAGATACCATGGAAACTGGGACTTCAGATTTTGAAGATAGTTATGGTTACTACCCAGGTAACTTTAAAAAATTACTTGCACGGAATCGGATATTGTTTCTTCATGCCTAATGAATAAGTAAATGAACAGTCCTATCGGTGACTCCAGGTTGCTAATGTTTCCTTTGGATGGTATTCAGCTTAAGTTTTAGTCAGATATGACCCATTTAAAATAAATGAACTCGGTTACGTTAATTAATTTCAGGGGTTCTACTCTCTGAGTATTCAAACTTGGTTGAATACTGTTCAGCGTAAATCATTTCTCTGCCTGGTATCCTTTCCTGTAATTGTCCTGCTGTGAAGCAGTCTTGCTACATTTGACTGTATGATGATGATGAAGATGACCATGTGGAGATCGTGATAATTTGTCTGTTTATGCATGTTTTTCCGTCTTGCTTTAACTTCACTCTGCTGGAACTTTAGCCTTAGTTCCTGATAGTTCCTGGTGCTTTATGCCTGAAAGGTATTCCACATACAGGGGTGGGCCTCCACATTTGGGATACCTCCAGCTTTGTATCTCTCTTATTATTGGAGTAACCTGTGTGTTGGATACTGGGTAAGAAGAAGCTGCTAGATATTGTGAAGGATTGTCTTGATAGCCTTGCCTTGAAATGTGTGGATAGTGAGCAGTACCATGTGCTTGACAGCATGGGAGTGGCTCAGCACAGAATCAACCCAAGATACAGCTATGCTAGTTTCTTAGAAGGCTCTTCACACTTTTGTAAACATGTGGGGTCAACAGAATCGCAGCCATGGAGAATATGTCTCTAAAATGCACCTCCCCCTCACTTGAGTGTATTTATTGTCCTGGCACTTTTGGGGGGGGACATCAAACTTTTACAAAAGGCAAAGGGTTCAGAGGTTTGTGCAACATATTTATGTGAATATACAAGTGCCGAGTTTTGAAGTTAAAGGGTCAGGTGAGCAGTTTCTCTAAGACAGGCATCCCCAAACTTCGGCCCTCCAGGTGTTTTGGACTACAATTCCCATCATCCCTGACCACTTGTCCTCTTAGCTAGGGATCGTGGGAGTTGTAGGCTAAAACATCTGGTGGGCCACAGTTTGGGGATGCCTGCTCTAAGAACATGCTGAGTCTTGGAACAGTTTTTAGGGAAGTGTTCTGTACAGTACTGACTTATCAGAACAGTAATAAAATATTTCCCTTTTGCCTTCATGCTGCATTGCAGTATGCTGCTACGTAAGTAAGAAGAATGCAGTTTATGCCGTACTTTGTGTTTCTCCACCTGGGGTCACTTTCTTGCAGCCTTGGTAGCTTTGTATTGCAAAAAGTGTTTTTTTAATTTATTGTGGCCAAGTGAATTGATTGTCCTGTTTTAGCATGCGCCGCTTGGAACTATAAACCTAGAGCTATAAAATGAATGCACCTTCAGGCACCTCTTAGACTTCAAAATAAATAAATAAATATTCTGCCTACCTGTCAGGAAAGATGAAAAATCCACAGACCATGGAGGCATTATGCTTCTGAAGGCAACTTGCAGGAGGGGAGTGTGCTCTTGTGCGCAAGTCCTTCTTGCCAGTTTCTCACAGGCTGTCACTGTGCAGACAGGATACAGGATTAGATAGGCCATTGGCATGATCCATCAGGCTCTTATGTTCTCAAATGCACTGTGGTCATTTAAAAGTAATGCTAATTTCAGGAAAACAACTATAACAAGTCTGCTTCTTGTTGGATGTTCTGGTTTTTATTGCTTGCTACTGTCAGAAGATTGGCGGGGATTTGAAGATGGAAGAGCGGGCGGGCGGGGGGGGGGAGATTATTAGAAGCTGTTGTATAAACCTTAGTTAATTTAGCTTGTGTTGGCCACTGGGAAGAGCAGTAGTAGAACCAATTCATCTCCCCAGCTGCTTTGTCCTGTGGTAGAGATGGATCATCCCACCAAGTGCTTAGTTTATCTATTTAAGCTCTACACAGATACTGAAGATCGCTGGGAGTATTCATCAGATTCTTAAGCCTACATTCAGAATTATTGAAGACTTAGTTATGGGAAAGCCTCTCTAGATTCACAAAACTTTCACCCTGCTACTCTGAAGATGTTCACTCCTCGCTGGTCATGAAACATCAAAGAGATGCCAACCAGGCATCTTTTTTTACCCTTACGAAAACTTTAAAAGGCCAGCAACTTTAAATGTCTGAAGTGATTAAAAAAACCACACTTATTTCATTTAATATGTGGCACTGTGTGTATGACAAAATCTAATTCTTTCTTTTTCTTTTTTCGTTTATGTAAAGCTCATCCTTTTTGGTCTGAGTAACCAGTTGGTGGTTTCTTTCAAAGAGGAGAACACTATGGCTTTCAAGCACCTGTTTCTGAAAAACTACTCTGGTGTTGATGAGGATGACTACAGCTGCAGTGTGTACACACAGCAAGATGCTTACAATAGCATACATTTTGTGGTCGATCAGGTAAGTATCCATTTTATGGCATCCACACACACAGGTTAATATCATAGTTCACAGTGCTTTAGATGTGCCAGTTTCTGAGTTGTAGCAACCAAAAGGGCATCTCTTCCACTTTCAAACCCATATTCATCAGCGACTCATTCCAGATGTGAAAATACGGTTTTGCCATTACAGGCTTGCAGCCTTTCTGAAGATGTGTTTTTGTTTTGTGTGTGCTTCTCAACTAGTACCGGCAACTGAAGAATATATCCCTGGGTACACTTGGTTATGAGCAAGATGAAGATGACTTGCGAGGCTTAAAGATTTGTAAAGAGCAGTATAAGAAAGGCACAGTACTTTCCTCCAATGATACACTGCACATAGACAGCACAGTTGACGAAGGTACGGTGCTAATGTTTTTTTTCCCCCTCTGGGAGAAAATCTGTCTAACTTCATTAACGAAGGAGAAATTGAATCCCATTATATCTCCTGTTTTTGTGCAGGTTTTGTACTCTTTCTGTACAGTTTAGCTGCCGGTGCTTTTAAAAACAACAATAGAATAGAATAGAATAGAATAGAATAGAATAGAATAGAATAGATCTTTATTGTCATGAAGGTGTAGGTCGGATCTTCAAGGCTTCCCGTTGCATACCAGGGAACTCATTTTACACCGTGAGGCTGTTTACAAGTGCTTTTATCATGTTGTTACTTCTTATGAATGCTCCTATCTGTAAAAAACATACACCTGTGGCATCTCTCTGTCACAAGTCTTCCATTCCTTGATATGATTACAGCACACAATTTACCAATGGTCTAAACCACAGAGCCTAGGGCTTGCCGATCAGAAGGTCAGCAGTTCGAATCCCTGCGACGGGGTGAGCTCCCGTTGCTCGGTCCCTGCTCCTGCTAACCTAGCAGTTCGAAAGCACATCAAAGTGCAGGTAGATAAATAGGTACCGCTCCAACAGGAAGGTAAACAGCATTTCCGTGTGCTGCTCTGGTTCTCCAAAAGTGGCTTATTCATGCTGGCCACATGACCCAGAAGCTATCTGCAGACAAACGCCGGCTCCCTCGGCCTATAGAGCGAAATGAGCGCACAACCCCAGAGTCGTCCGCGACTGGACCTAACAGTCAGGGGTACCTTTACCTTTACCTAGAGAAGTTCCAGATATTCCTGTGAATTTGCTCTTGCTGCCTTGTAGATTTCTTTCAGAAGCACATTGTATCTTTGGGGTTTATATTTGAACACATGCACTAAAAGTTGCATCTGTGTCTTGATGGAGGTACCAGTATAAAATCAAGAGCTACGGTATACTTCTGTGAGCCCGTGCAGATGACCGTTCTGACCCCAATGTATATTAAAACTCCTTACCATTGTGGCAGAATAATACAGATGAACAAATTCTTGGAGCAGTTTCACTTTCTGCATGGATTCCCTATCTATAGAGACAGAGCCTATTGTTCCTCATAGCTAATTTGGTGGGAATTAGGCATGCATGGGCTTTTGGCTGTATGGATAGAGAAGTAGCATGCTATTTATATGCAGAAGGTGACACAGACTGTTCTGGAGATATGCCATTTCATTGTAAAGTGGGGTTAAACCTTGGGGTCAGTGAGCCAGTGTGGTGTAGTGGTTAAGAATGGTAGACTCGTAATCTGGGGAACTGGGTTCGTGTCTCCGCTCCTCCACATGCAGCTGCTGGGTGACCTTGGGCTAGTCACACTTCTCTGAAGTCTCTCAGCCCCACTCACCTTACAGAGTGTTTGTTGTGGGGGAGGAAGGGAAAGGAGAATGTTAGCCGCTTTGAGACTCCTTCGGGTAGTGATAAAGCGAGATATCAAATCCCAACTCTTCTTCTCTTCTTCAAAAAGGTTGCTGTTTTGCTGCATAATCCTCCATAGTCTTAATAGTCCTAAAATGAATTACTCCCAAGTAGATGTCTGTAGGATCACAGTTCTAGGTTCCTCGTGGTACAATTAGTATTGCATTTATATGTCTTTTGGTTTTTCCTTTCACTTCTAGAGTGCATTGTTGTGAAACCACAGGACGAAACGGGCCACTTGAAGAATTCGTCTTTTTTCAACTTTGAGTTTTATAGGTAAAGTGAGGTTTGGTGACACCAATTTTATTTGTGTTTCTAAAGAAGTGGGGAGAACCTAACATAATACAATTATCTTCCTGCACCCAGGCTGATACAGGTGATAATCTCATTCAAACTGAAAGGCATTGATCTACAAACCATCCATTCTCGTGAACTGCCTGACTGTTATGAGTTTGAAAATACTGTAAGTGCTGTTCATGTTATTACCGTATACACATAGACAATGTAATCCTGTCTCTTAAATTACTTACAATGGGCTTCAGTTCCTTTTCAGTTCAATAGGCTCCCCGCCCCCACCTTGAAAAGTACATAGAGCTGAAGGAGGAAGTTGCTAGAGCGGCAGTCTTCTACACTTCCTCTTTAGCTCCAAGTTTGGATCAGCAAAGAGTGGCCAAGAGGACAGGAGGTAAAGGGGAGCAATATGGGACACTGAAAAAGGAGGTGGTTGGGTGGGAATTTGAATTCCAGAAGAATCGGGGTGGGGCAAGGAAGGAACATGCACACACTGGATCCAATGAAACCTTTGTAACATAAAGTGCATAATCCCCCCCCACACATTTCCCTCAGCCACTGTCAAATCACTTTGATTTGCAATTGTTTCCATTGACAGAACAGTAATAATCACTGATATTTACACCAACCTTGTGATATATTGGATGAGAACACTTCTGCCCATTTCTCGTTGTAAATATTGTCGCATTCAGTTTTAGTCCTTATTCCAAATGCACATTTGCCATAATTGGTTACAGAGTGTCTTAAAGATTCTGTCTGTATTTTTCTGTTATACCTGTTAAGAAAATGAACGACTTTTAGCTTTATGCCAGCATCCTCAGTGTTTTCGAAAGTGGCCCTATTAGACATGTACCAAAATATTTTTTTTCATTTTGTAATGCGACTTAAAAAAAATAGCACATGTGGTGTTTCCCAGCACTGCCAAAGTGTGTGTGTGTGTATGTGTGTATAATGTGTATGTATGAATGAATGACATGGATCCTTACAGATCACCATACTATTTACAAGGGTTGCCATCAAATTTATAGATCATGTGTGTCCACAGATGTGTTCTGTGCCTTGTTGTTATCCTCATAAATCATCATTTTTTCCCCTTTTTACATAGTATATGTGCTTTGGATCAATGCTTTTGTGTCATTGGCAAGCATTGGATGTGCGATTTATTTTATTTTTTACTGCAAAGTCTTTAAATTGGATGGTGGTTCTTTGGAGACACCATGTGAAATCATGTTTGTTTAAAAAGATCCCAGTTCAATTCCTATTTCTGTCCAGATCCCTTGGGAAAGACAAGAATGTGTGTGTGTGTGTGTGTGTGTGTGTGTGTGTGTGTGTGTTACACATATGCTCTGCCTTGTTTGGTGGATGGGGGTCTAACCTAGCATCCAATTTATAGTTCCCAATTTCCAGGCTATTGATGGCTGGGTGCTTAGTTCTGTCTTCCGGCCACAGTAGGTTTGGGACAACATGATAGTCAGGCCTTTGGAAGGTCTGTGTCTATCTGTGTGTTTGCACACAAAGTATATTGATTTTAAAATTTTCAGATGTGTAAAAGTTGTTATGTGTGAGCAGGGCCTTTCCCCCCTAGAAGCTCCATTCCGACACACCTCAGGTGGGTGCCATTGCCCTTCTAAGAGAACAAGGGAGAAGTTCATGCTGAGCTCTGGCACCTCTTTTTTTGGGGGGGGGGGAAGCACTGTATGTGAGTAATGCACACCAATGCTGTATTGCTTCAAGCAAGTAAATTAAAAACAACATTTATCTTGACAGATTACTTTTAGCAATAGAGCCCACAGTGGTAAAATGAAAATATTTTTTGATACGGATGCTGATATTGAAGAATGTAAAGACTGGAACATAACTGGCTCTCGTAAGTATCTCTGTGTGAGATTACTATATCCATGTTCAACGAAGATGAGCTCCAAGAAGCCTGGGGGTTTTGTGTGTGTTTCTCTGATGAGTTGGGGTAGGGGCTGTGGCATGGTGGCAATTTGCAGAGTGAACATTCTTACAAGCAGCAGTTTGTACATATGGCCAGGCTTGTTCAACAACATTGTGCTGCAGCTAGCAAAGGTGACCCAGCTAACCTACCTGTGCCAGTGAGGCATATGGAGTTAGTTTGCTATATAAGTATGCTTCCAAAGCCCAGCAGTTGTGTGCTAATCCTAACCATCTTTTGTAGCGAAGTTGGTTTGATTGTTCCAAAAGCAAAATGCACCACCTCTTACCTGGACCATAATTACTATTTTTTACCTTTAAAACTATGTGAAATGAAAACAAGTTGGTGGTGGTAGAGCGGCTTGTTTGAAATTCTGGGTCTGTAATGGGAATATACTCTGCAGATGCTTAGTCCTCGCTGGGTCTACAAACCTAAGCTTGCTCTGATACCTCTGTCTTATGCTTTTGGCTACGGAAGCCTCAGCCCTGAACATCTGAAATTGAGGGAGTGCAGTAGAGGGGGAGGAGTTAAAAGAATATTTTGTTTGGATGCAGGTTACAAACAGGGTGGATCACGATTTAAATCAAGTCAGTAAGACTTGATTTAAATCACTTTTTTACAGAAAGACTCATTGCGTGGACAGGCGGAGTCCCCCAAACCCCCAGGCGACCCCCTGAGCGGAATAAAGATGCAGGACAACGTGCTATGGGATTCAAATTGGCCACAACTTTATTAAGATTCAGATGTAGGGAGACCTTGGCTCAGGCATTGGGCGTTATCCTTCCCAGTCCCCAGCCGGGGTTCTGGGAGGCTTCGGGGTTATCCACATGTATGGGGGTTGGGGCTGGCTCTGGAGAACATATGTTCAAGCAGAGAGAGCCCACCCCCTGTTCCCCCACTGGAAGGGGGAAGTGATGACGCCTATTGGTATGGTCAAGGCTTCCCCCAATACCCCGATCTTGTTGCCGCAAGGGGGGTGAGGTCTCCGCCTTATGCCCCTCCCTCTAGGAAAATCGCCAAAGAATTCCCCCCAAGGCCTGACACTGCCAAAGTTGTAACGTATTGCTACAGGAAAGGCAAAACCTGCCAATGCAGGAAAATTCCTTTCCGGCCCTTCAACAGCGGCCTTGACGTAACCTGCAAAAGAACTTGAATGAGGGTGTAAAGGGTGGGAGAAGCTCTGGAACCAACTGGTGCTTGGAGGTAAGATTCAGATTCTATTGTGTGAGCCGGACAGTCCCTCCCCTTACCTGGCCATCCCCTGGCAACACCTCCCCAGGCAGGATTGGATGCTAGGCTTGGGTAGGCGGAGACCCCTGGCATGCTACCTGGGAAGGTGGTGCCAGCTCCGAACTACCAGGGAGTCGCCATCTGGGATCAGGGGGCTGTGCGCGACCACGCAAAAGTCGCCCCCGATTGATGTGTGGAGCGGTCATTCTTGCTGGTATAATATATGTGCAACCAGGTGAAGGTTTCATTTTTGGAATAATTTTCAGAGTAGTTTTTACAGTTATATCAAAAATTACTGATTTTGTTATACTATTAGAAATACA
The DNA here is from genome assembly GCF_965207765.1 of Zootoca vivipara. Lineage (NCBI taxonomy): Eukaryota > Metazoa > Chordata > Lepidosauria > Squamata > Lacertidae > Zootoca > Zootoca vivipara. Next base: position 26,640,610 of record NC_142590.1, read on the forward strand.
TAAACAGATAATTATGAAATTATTGTGAGGTTTAATAAGTTAACTGTTTATATTTGGACAACTTTTCTGTTGTACTTTATTGGAAGGAGAAAAATAATCATTTCCTTAATAACAATTTAAACAATTTATTTAACTAAAACAATAACATTATAGCATATGTATCCATGTTTGTTAACTGATGTGGTTGAACATTTTTTTAAAAAAAACTTATTTTAGCACACATTAAAAACTTAAAAACAAATTCTTATTTCCTGATGGATAGCCTTTGGACTATAATGTAACTTAAACAGAAAACTATCTTTAGAAATATTTTCCCTCCAAAAACATTTTATTTTAAAAACCCAATTTAAATTTTTTTTAAAAAAATCCAATTTAAATAAACTGATTTTTAAAAAATTAATAATAATTGATTTTTATCCACCTTTGTTGCAAATCGAAGTGTAGCTAGAGTTGAATGCAAGTACTTTGCTTTTTTTTTTAACCTTTGGACCAATGAAATTTTCTATTGCTGGTATTTTTTTTACTTTTTTTTTGAATTGGAGCTGCAATAGTAAATACTCCCTCAGCCCTAAAAACCCCAAACAGTAAGCTACAGAAACAAAAATAAATTACCACTGAATAATACTAGAACGTACATATGGAAAGTTTCTTCCTGTTTCTGCAGGAAATGCCACTGCAGGAGACCTGTCTCCTAGTTAATTTAACATTTTATGATTCATGTACTCAGCTCAATAGAATGTGCCAAAGTCTCCGAGTTTTGCTCGTTGCCAGTAAACCTGATCCCATCTCTGCATTTTTACTTTTCTGAGGTTAGGAAGTGTGGTGTGGTGGAAACCAACAAGACAGGTGTGGGTTGCACGTGTATGTAGACTTTTCTGTATTATGATAACATGTTAAAATTTTAGCTCAAGCATCTAGCTTCCTTGCAGGACACTACTTGTATTGTTTTGCAAGCGCTCTTCATAAGACTGGGTTCTAATCACTCTTGTTGGAAGGCTACTTTTTGGAAGAGGTGGTACACCTACAGATGTGTAATAACTTTTTCCTGTTCATTCTTTTGCTTCTCAGCCCTCTGCTTCATTTAAGACTTATTGAAAGAAAGGGGGATGTAATTTAAACTTTCTCTCTGAATTACTTGAGCAGCCCTATGCTGATTAAATTTTGCATTTTTTAAATCTCCTCTAATAGTTCAGAAAAACACACAGTATCTTTTGGTTTTTGATGGGGCTGTCATTGTGATCTGCATCGCTTCCCTTATCCTCTGCACACGATCCATCGTTCTTGCTCTGAAACTGCAAAAAGTAAGCATACCTTTGTCTTTGTGGTAGATGTGTGTTTAGCTTAAAAAAAACCAAAATAACTATCCTAAAACAGGAAGGATGGGTTGAGCCTACAAGAAATAAAGTAAGAACGATTTGTCTTGCATTATCTGCCTTGTAGCTTAGTCATGAGTTCTCTATGGTGGCTGTACTACTGGCAACTTTGGATTTGTCTCCGAAGCAACATGGAGGATAAGGCTGTCATCCACTTTCAGAGGCACCATACCTTTGAATACTAGTTGATTAGAACAGAATTAGAGTACTGTACTGCTGCTGCATACATGTCCTGCTTCTGGGCTTAAGGAATCTGGTTGGCCACTTGTAAGAACAGTATGCTAGACTAGACAACAGGACCAGTAAGGGGCCATGCGGCATGTAAAGGAATTATTGCCCACACATTTATGGCAAATATAAAATTTAGTTATCTTTCGCAATCTTCTGCTGGCCTTCCGTAGTTGTGAAACAAAACCACTCTACAATTTAGTGCAATGCCTGTTATAGTCGCTTGGTGGGCTCTAGTAACGTGAAGTAAATAAGTTTTCTGCTCTGAAAGAGTGGGAGTTTTCTAATAGTTCTTCTCAATGCTTAAAAAACAGAGATTTGTGAATTTCTTCCTGGAGAGATATAATCGCCACGTGTGCAACGCAGACCGCCTGGAGTTCTTAAACGGGTGGTACGTCCTGGTGATTATCAGTGATGTGATGACTATCATAGGCTCCATCATGAAAATGGAAATAAAAGCCAAGGTGAGCCTTAAAAAACCAGTCATAAACGTTTTGGCCCGTTCTGAAGCAGCTGCTATGGGAATCCTAAATTGCCAAGCCATGCTTTTGAGGTATTGGAGGAATCAACTGTGCAAAATCTTGTTTTCCTTTGTTTTCTTCCAGAATCTTACAAGCTATGATGTTTGCAGTATTTTGCTTGGCACGTCTACTTTATTCGTTTGGGTTGGAGTCATTCGCTACTTAGGCTACTTCCAGACCTATAATGTAAGCACTAGAGTCAAAAAATTCAGTAGTGGAGTTTTCCTTTTCATGCGTGTGAGACCACCACCTTACTTAGACAAGCAGGTCTGGGTTTGGTCAATGTCTGGATGGGAGACTCCCTGGGAACAACATGTTTACAACTGTGGGTACAATGATGGATTAGATTCCGCCTTTCTTCCAAGAAAAGAAAATAACCCTCTCCTCCTTTCATAGGTGCTCATTTTAACAATGCAAGCCTCATTGCCCAAAGTGCTAAGGTTCTGTTGCTGTGCTGGGATGATATACCTCGGATATACTTTTTGTGGCTGGATCGTTTTAGGACCATACCACGACAAGGTATGTGGGTGTCTCAGTTTGTGTAACTGGGAGAATGTAAAAAGTACGGTAAACAAACATGGTGCTCTCCAGATGTGGCTGAAGCACAGTTCTCAAAGCCTGCCGCCCCAAAAATTAAGCTGTGCATGCATACTCTGCATTCAATATACCTATTTGTATATGCATGCTTCACTCTGTGTTCTGAATGAAGCATGTATGTCTTGGAATCCAAATAACTTGCAACACTTGGTTTTCTTAAGCCAACCTCTTTACTGGAAGAGAAAATCGAAGGAAATAAGGAAGTTTGCTCAGGATGGAATGGAAAACTAGTAGGGCTTTTTGTCCGTGGCTCACTGTCAGGTTTCTCACAAGAGGGCAGTCTTGTATCACAGTTGTCCATTGACTGTGAACATGATCTCTTTACTGAAAGAAGACCGGTCTTGGTAGTTAGGTCAGAAGTTCAAGTGTTTTCATCCTCTTCTTTGGTCCAAAATACCTTCAAACAGCAGCTTAAATTTGATCTTGCTGAAATTGCTGACAGAAAAGGCGCATTGTTCTTTGTAAGACTTTGCACATCCGTTATGTAGAGTTGCAGCACTATTTTCTAACTCAGTAAGCAGTTTCTGAAAAAAGAATATTATTTTATTTTTCACACTGTTTATATGATGGCATTTGGTTTTTTAGTTCAGACTTAAGAGGTTTGGATGATATTTAGGCCTGTGCACTTCGATTTATAGTGGTTTTTTTTAAAAAAAGATTTTATAAAGCTAGCCTTTGATTCTTTCAAGTGCAGTATTCTCTAATTCCAGTTTTTCATGCATTCTAGTTTGAAGATCTGAACACGGTAGCTGAGTGTCTGTTTTCTTTGGTCAACGGCGATGACATGTTCGCTACATTTGCTCAAATCCAGCAGAAAAGTACTTTAGTGTGGCTCTTCAGCCGACTCTACTTGTTTTCCTTCATTAGCCTCTTCATATACATGATCCTCAGCCTTTTCATCGCCCTTATTACGGATGCATATGATACCATAAAGGTAAATTTATTGAGTTTGTGTTTATCAAGAGAGATGAGCTACCGTGTTTCCCCTTTTTTAAGACACCGTCTTATAACTTTTTTTCCTTAAAAAAACACAGGGTGGCTTATTTTCGGTGGGATGTCTTATTTTTATTGCGTCAGCATGGTACGGTACAGCAATTTGCGCGCTGAACAGGCGGTGGAGAAGTCAGCTGAGAGGCGCATTTTTTCCCTGCGTCTGTTGCCGGTTTGCTGGCTCCCTGAGCACGCAGGAGGGGCTGAGGAGGTGACAGGAACAGGGCCGTCTTAAGTCTACCCAGCACTGTGGGAGGCAACTGAGCAGGAGAGAGGGTGGCGCTGTAAGAAGGACTCAAGAACGTGGCCTCATACCAGATAATAACTCTGATCCATCTTGCTGAGGATTGACTGCACTTGGTGATGGAGGCTCGCTAGGGTTTCATGCATGACCTTCGCAGAGCTACCTGAAGATGTGGGATCCTTCTGCATGCAGGACAGATGTTCTGCCAGTGAGCCACCACCCTTCACCAAAGGGACTTCTGATACTTCAAGGAGATGGTTGTGTGTTGCGCTCTGGATGACAGATGCATAGATCTGGAACTGGGCTGGGGTTGACTCACTGGAGCTGCTCTCCTGGTTCCAGGGTTTAAGGGCCAGAAGTATAAAGCAGCATCCTATGTTTCTGAGGAGAGAGGGAGGGAGGGAAGGAAGGAAGGAAAGAGGGAGTGGGAGGGAGAGAGGAAGGAAAGAGGGGAGAGAAAGAAGAGTAGGAAAGAAGGAAGGGAATAAAGAAGGAAAGAAAAAGAAAGAGGGAGAGAAGACAGAAAGGGAGAAAGAAGGAAGGAAGGAGAGGGAAAGAAAGAATAAGAACGAGGGAGAGGAAGAAAGATGGGAAGGAAGGAAGGAAGGAAGGAAAGGAAGGATGTGGAAAAGAGAGGAGAGGAAAATAGAATTTGGTAGGCGGGGAAAGTGGGGAACAAACTAACGAAGGCTAAAAAAGATGTGTCCGAAGGGGAAAGGGGGATGAGGAAAACAAGTGAACCGTAAAGAGGAGGAGAGGCAAAGAGGGGAAAGTGAAAAGGAACAAAAGGAGAAATCTGGAGAGTTGGGCAGGAGGGCAGGGGAGAGGTGGGCAGGGTCCTGCCTGCTCCCATGCAGGGCTTCCACGCCTCGTCAGTGCACGAGGCTTGAGACAAATTACAAAGGCAAACAGGGGCTTTCGGGGACGGTGGCAGCGGAGCCGGCAGCTTTCGCGCACTCGAGGCGAGCCGCACTGACGGGAGAAAGGTGTCTCTCTTCCCCCACCTCCAGCACAGCGGCGAAGTTTGCTTTGTCTCCCTACTTCACGCCCTGAGGCGCCGACTTCCCCAGGAGCAGTCACCCGCCCCAGAATCGGTGCCTGGAGGATCGCTGCCTCTGCAGGACTCTCGCGCGGAGGTTTCCTTCCACAAGCTCCAGGCACCGATCCGCTAACGGCGCCTGCAAAAGGGGCCTGCCCACATCAGGACGGAAGAAAGGGAAAGGCATCCCAGAAAGAGAAAGCCACGCCATGTCCCTTTTGACCGGTTAACGTCCCTCTCTCCCTTCGTGGAGGCTGTCAGAGTAAGCGTGGCTTCTCTCTCCCCGCCTGGGCTGCGTCTCATTCGCAACAGTGTGCAGAGAGAAAGGCACCTCTCTGCTCTGTCCCGCCCCATTGTGAACCCAGCGGGCAGCGGCACGATCCCGGCTACATCCCCACGGCGGCCCTCCCTGCCTTCAAGACTGCTTTGCCAGAGGCACGGCGATCTGCACCCCAGGAGAGCACGGCATCGGGCAGCTGGCCTGGCTAAGTGGGGGGGGCGCCGCTCGACGGAGGCAGCTCCGCCGACACGTGGGCGGCTCAGTGTGCATGCCTCCTCGATGCGCCCCTGCTGGGTGGGCGCTGGGCTGCACCGTGCCATTCAGCCCAATGGGAAGGACGCCCCTGGGCAGGAGCAATGGCGGCTTACTTTCGGGGTACGTCTTACTTCTGTTACTTATAGGAAAACCCTGCCATGGCTTACTTTTTGACTACGAATTAAAAAAGGGGAAACACGGTATAGTTCAAGAAATAACAAGAAGTTCCCAGATGGTGAGCTTCAGTAACATTTACTAACTTTTGTAGTTGCTCCTTAAAAGTATGTAACTGTCTAGACCATTTCCAATATGTGGCGGTGATGGAACCTTCCAATCTCTGTCTATAGTAAGTTGCAAAACTAAGGTTTCTCTATTTTTGGGAATGCTAATGTTCCATTTTATTAAGCTATTTGACAGCTATTTTTCCACATAGAATATGAAACTTCAGATCTTTCAACTTTTGCTGTAATAATAAGGCAGGGAGGCAGGTAAAGGCAGTCCCAGGCCCATGTAGAGTTTATCTGAGGCGGCCAGGAACAGAAGTCTTGGTGGAATAAAGTTATAAACCCAAACAAAAAAAGCAGTCGGTCCCTGACAGGAGCTCACCAGCCCGCTTACCCCTCCGAGGCCCAGGGCAAGTGTACTTGGCTTCTCCCCCCCCCCCACGCACACCTCTGCATGTGCCTGGGCAGTCCTGTTTTGGCTGCACAGCCTCAAGAGACACTGAAAGCCAGAAGATACCACTGTCTTCCCTGCCTTGGTTGTTTTCAACAGTAGTATTGAAAACCCTGTACTAAAGTAGCCTGGCAGAGTGTGTCTTGGAAAGGATATAGTGAACAGGAACAGCAAATGGTGTGATATTTTGTCAAGCCCATGCATAAGAACATTAGTAGTTTTGTACTGATGTTGCAGGTCGAGCTGTTCCATCTAGAATAAGAGGATGCAAAGGGGAGAGCATTTTTATCTCCCTCCTTACAGTGTGCACTATAAAAAGAAAAAAAATTGATCACAACCCTACAACTTGGTTTAGCCTTGCAAGCTTCTGCTGTAACCTCACCTATTCCCCTCCACCTGTGATATACAGGGTCGGGAGAGCAGTATGAAATGGAGAATGGCTTCCTAAACAGATTGTCCCCCCCCCCCCCAAATCTCCTGTTTCAGAAATACCAACAGATCGGTTTCCCAGACACAGACCTACAAGAATTCCTAAAAGAATGTAACAGTGAAGAATATAGCACAGAGCCACGAACGTCCAGGAGTTTCTGTTGCTGCAAGAGGTCAGTGTGTTGTTTCTTCAGATTCCTTTAAATTCCATATAGTTCTTTGCAAAGAGCTTTGAGGTTAAGGTATCCACTTGGCTTTTTTGCTGCTGTACCTTCTGTGCCAGCTTTTAAACACCGGCTGAAAACTTTAAATTCTGCCAGGCTTATGCAAGCAGTTAAGAATCATACGAGTTAGAAGGGAGCCCCAAGGGTCATGTAGGCAAACCACCTGCAATGCAGGGATCACAACTAAAGTCTCCATGACAGAAGAGTACATCCCTCACAATGGGTTACTGGTCTTTGTTTTGAACCTTGTTGTTTTTAAACTTTTTTTTGTATTGTTTTATCTCACTGTTACAAACCATTTTGATACATTTGGGTGGTATAGCGATAGATAAATATTTATAATAAGTAATAAAATAAAACTGTTTGGAAGCGGCTTCTTCTAGCAATGGAGAAGAAAGGGATCTCATGCAAATCTCTCCTCTTGTGGAGCAACTGTGCTAAGGACAGGGCTGCCCATCAGGAAGCCAACAGGGATCATATGGTTGTGAGGTGTATTGTCCAGAATGCCTCTCTTAGTGATTGCATAGGAAAAAAAGGAGTGTTTTCAATTACATTTATTCACAATCATAGAGTTGGAAAGGACCATGAGGGCCATTGAGTCCAACCCCCTGCAGTGCAAGATTCCTTTTGCCCAATTCAGGACTCGAACCCAAGGCTCTGAAATTTAAGAGTGCTGTGGCATCTACTATTGCTCTAGCACTCCAGGAGCAACTAGGACCAAGCAGCAACTTGGCCCTCCAGATGTTTTGAGACTACAATTCCCATCATCCCTGACCACTGGTCCTGCTAGCTAGGGATCATGGGAGTTGTAGGCCAAAAACATCTGGAGGGCCGAGGTTGAGGAAGCATGCCTAAAGACCTAGTTTTCTTTTTAAAAAAAAACAAAGGAAATGCTTATCAATATTGAAGCGATATTTGCCCATTTTGGAGAACTTTTTAAATAGCCCCATATGGACACGTCCTGTACTTATTGTGCAAGGACAGCTTGAGGTTAAGGGCAGAGCACACCGGACTTGTTTTCCTGCCCCACTTATCTCCTTGCATCTCTCTGTTGAGCATAGCAATCATTTGCTGACACCGAACATGTATGTGCTAGCCTTGAACTAAAATAGAGGGTGCGCAAGTGCCCTGTGGAGAGAGACGCATGTTGTCCAGTATTCAGCCTTTGCTGGCTGTCTCTCTTTACACCAAGGGGTTGTGCCAGTCTTTGGCTCATCATAGTAGGCACATAGCAGGGAAGGGCTGTGGCTCAGTGGGAGAGGATCTGCCTTGTATGCAGGTTCAGTTTTTGGCATCTCCAAATATTGGTGGGAGGTAACCTGGTCTGAAATATTGGAGGGCTGCTGCTACTTGATGCAGACTACTCCAAGCTAGGTTGACCGATGGCCTGACTCTGGCAACTTTCCAATGTTCCACCTGCGATTCCTACTGAACATCTGGAATGTGTTGTGAGACCCTCTTGCCTCTTTTCATGAACTCTGGATGCAGGGAACAACCAAAGAGAGCTGTAAGTATATGAAAGGGGACTGATGATAGCAGATCCCGGGACTCATCATTGCCAGGAACTGATAACTGAGGAGGTTGGAAGCACAGAAAACAGTTGCAGCTACAGGTTTTAGCGCTTTATCCTGTCTTTTCATTATTATCCATCTGAAACTGTGAACTTCTTCTTTCCGCAGACGGAAAAGTGATGACAACTTGATACTTATTAACTGAAGATGGGTGGTGCTGGTGTAATTTTTTTGCACACGTGGAGGTAACTGCTGGGAAAAGCTGAGCCTTCTGAACTGCAGTAGAACCACCGCCATGTGGTTCTTTCCCCCCTCTACGAACCAAAGACTACAACTTTATAAAGAGAAGTGGTGGAGTCGTCCTGCAGTCCACAGCTGGAAAGCTCAAAAACTGTACATCTTGAGCTAGCATTTCATCAACAGCTGGTGACCATTTCTTGCTTCAGTTGCAAGCAGCTCATCTTGCAAGTCATGGTCAATGAACTTCAGAGAATCAGTTATCATTTGGTCACTTCTTGATTTGCAACCTGCTTTCTAGGTATTTTTATATTAAAATATTTAAAGGAAACTCACCTCTTAAAAGAACACAGAATATTGCGGTTCTTGGTGACAGTACCTTTTGGGGGATTCATTTTTTAGGTTTCTTTTTGGAATTACAAATGTAGGTTTTCCCTTTAAACCTATGTGAAACTTGTACCGTAATGCTTTCTCTTCTTTCTGGATTTTGTTTCATGAAATTGATCTAAAAAGTTGTTTGATCATTTGAGGTTCACTCAGCCAGGTGTACATTCCCCTTTAAAACAAACAAAGAATCACTCGTTGTGTGGTTGTGTGTGTGTGTATTGTCCCCTTCAATCTAAACGAGGCTGCAATTCTATACATTGGGCAGGAGATGAAACGGCCTGCAAATCCTTCACAAATCAATGGCAATAGGGGGCCTGTTCGCTCTTCATTGGCTTCCGAGGCAGAAAAGAGTTTGCACCCTAAAACCACAGTTGGATTATAGAGCCCCACCAAGACCCTCTTGGCAAGAAAGGCCTAGGGGGCTTTGCCTCCTACCAGGATCTACGCTGCCTTCTTCCACCTCTCACTGTCTGCTTGTAACCACTGGCCACTAGGTATAAAGCAGTAGTGCCGGTGAGGACAATGCGGATTGAGAAGGAGGGTGGAACTTTGGGTGAGCCGCTTGAACTTTAAGGCAATTATAAACCCTCAAAGCTGGTATTAGAGCCCCAAGTCTTTCCTGGCATCTGCAGTAGAAACAATGGCAAGTCAAGGCAGGTTATGTGATTCCTAGCAGTAAATTCAAAAGGGGGGGAGGCAACAGCACAGGCTACAGCCTGCACCCTAAGAAGGAAGGGAGGCAAGCAAACCAGCCAAATCGCGGTCCTTTTCTTTGTTATCTGTTTGGTGGCAGAGGGTGATTTTTTCCCCTTTTCCTTAGGCTGCCCCCATTAAATAGCCGCTTGAATTAGGTAGAGTGGAATGACAGTTCAGAGTGAGGTGAGTAATAACAAGGTTTCATACCAGATTTTTGCGCAGTCAGGCGGAGTCCCCCCTAAACCCCGGGCAGCCCCGAGCGGAATAAAGACACAAGACCATGTTTTTGGGATTGAAATTGGCCACAACTTTATTAAAATTCAGATGTAGGAAGACCTTGGCTCAGGCATTGGGCGTGTATCCCTCCCAGCCCCCAGCCGGGGGTGGGGTAACTTTCAGGGTTGTCCAGCATGTGTGGGGGTTGGGCTAACTCTGGAGAACATATGTTCAAGCAGATAGCCCGCCCCCCGCGATGGCCGCCGCTGGAAGGGGAGGGCAATAACAGCCAACTGGCATCGCCAAATGCCCCCCGCCCCATTTACAGGAACCCTGTTATTGCCGCCGCAATGGGGCGGGGGGGTCACTGTCCCAAACCCCGCCCCTTTATGTAAATGACTAAAAGATTCCGCCCAAGGCCTGCATCCACCAAGTTGTGACGAATTGCTACGGGAAAGGCGAAACCTGCCAATGCAGGGAAAGTCCTTTCCTGCCCTTTAACAGCAGCCTTGTTGTAGCAGCGCCTGCGTGCGTGTACACCTGTGGAAGGAATAAACCTGTAAAGCAAGCATTATTTTAGAGAGTGGAGGGTGGGAAAGCTCTGAATCCGTCGGCTGCTTCACCAGAATGGCTCCTCTTCTCTACGTGCCAGGTAAGGCTACCTGTTCCTACCTGGCCAATCCCCCAGCACGCCTCCCCTTGGCCGGATTGGATGGCTGACCGAGTGGGTGGAGACACCAGTCTCCAGCCTCAGGTAGGCAGTGCCGGCTTCCAAACTTCCAGGGCTGCCTCAGGGATCCCAGGGGGGCTGCACGCGACTGCGCAAAATGCACCTCCCCTTTTAGGTTGGGGAATCGGTCATTCCAAAACAATCTGTGCTTTTGCTAAATGTTTTAAAAGGCAATGAGCTTCTGTTTCAAGAAAATTAGTTTAGAAAACCCTGAATGCAAGGACTTTCCCGGGGCCATTAAATAAAACATCTTATTAAAGTGAAAACAACACATGTATTGATGATAATTCTCACACGCTAATATCTAAGAGTCGAACTTGTATAGCAGGTGGGACTGGCTTTGTGAAAAGATCAGGACCTGCTGCGTTCTCCATCCTATGCTTAGCCAGATGCTTGCAAGAGGTGTGATAGCCCTTGGTATCTTTTGGAGCAAAACGGCTTTTCCATTTTGTTTGTTACATGGGTGAGTGTTTGTTCTAAGTTTGCTATATATCAGGCAGTGAAGTCTTGTAGATTTCACTATGTTCGAGCTCGGTTCAACTCCCAATAATGACAGTGTGACTGAAAAGGGGGTTAATTGGAAAGTGAAAGGTCTAGGAAACCCAGCCAAGAGAAATCCTATTGCCCAGTACATAAGAAAAAAACCTAGCATGATCTGCCTTCAGGAAATTTGCCGTGTTAACTGTTAGCAATGTTCATTGAAACAAAACCAATTAGGACTTCACTTTTCTGCATCTGGCACTTAAAAGTCTCCTGGGATAGCAATCATATTAGACTGTAATTTCCCCTTTTAAGTGCCATATAGTTATTGGCACCCCTCCAGGTACCTGTCACTATCAATGGTTTATGGGGGGAAGCACATCACAATAGCTTTGGTATACAGCCCCAATGTAACACAAAGGGACTTTCTCAGAAAGACCTTGACAAAAATTGCTAATATTAACAAGAGGTGATTGGAGACCACATGCAGACTAACCTTGAATCTGCCATTGTGTATATACACAATGTCTGAAATAAGGATGGAGCTATGGAGAGGCATTGGCTGGCTTCACGGTTTCCCCCTCATTGTGATTTTTGCATCACACACACACACACACACACACACACACACACACACACACACACAATGATCTTGAGAAACTGCGAGGTGAAAAATTATGAAACCAATATCACGATAATGGACTTCAAACCAGTTTTGGACGATATAGGTATCAATATATCACCCACCCCTAATGAGGAATGGTAGTTTGCTGAAATGTCTACATTTTTCCCCCTTCAAAACTGATGCTCTGATTTGGCAGATATGCATACGAGGTCTCCTGGTCTAAATCATTAGGAGTATGCCTTCTATTCAGCACTCACAGACCCTTTTCTAAAATAAGTTATGTTTTTTCCTCCAGAAAACTTTTTGGATTCCCAAATTGCATCCAGGGTATGCAAAATAATAGTACATGCATCATGATGGCACAATTCTGTATTTTCTTTAAAAAAATATTTTTCCGCAGCTTAAAGAGCTGACGTCTTATTTCTTGGCCTTTGATAAAAGCCCTTCTGTTTCCACCACCAAACCTTTCAGGGGAGAATTTGCAACAGTTTGGCACCATTTTTGAGTGAAGTGGATAACGTCAGATTTTTGGTGAAATTGTGACCACGCAGCTTAGGGATTTTTTTTAAAAAATGTTTTTCCGCAATTTAAAGTGTTGAGGGCTTATTTCTTGGCCTGTGATAAAAACCCTTCTGTTTCCACCGCCAAACCTTTCAGGGGAGAATTTGCAACAGTTTAGAACCATTTTTGAGTGAATTGGATAGCGTCAGATTTTTAGTGAAATTGTGACCGCGCAGGTTAGGGACCCATATGATACCCCAATTTTCAGATTTCATTTTAAGTTACTTTGCAAGAACATGGAAGAGACAATCCACTACTACCTTAAAAGGCAAAAGTGATATGGGACTACAATGAAATCTGTTATAAGGTGGTTGCAGCAATTAGTGAAGTTGCGACTATAAACGGCATGAAAAACAAAAACTTATTAGGATCTTAAATGAAGGCATATAATCTACCTGGTTCTCCAGCAGCATGTAAAATAATGGAAGATAAAAAAAAATGTGTGTAAAGAACTAGATAAGATAAAACAGAACTGAAGGATACCAGTTATTTGAACTGGTAAATGTGCCCTTAGAATAAATGAAGAAAACTGCCATTAAAAAGAAATGCAAAAATTGAAGCCAAGATGGAGCCAAGACTTTTGATTCGAAAAAAATGGAAGATTTGTCAGGTACTATGCACCGTTACATAAAAGCAGTGACCTGGGAGGGAAACGAAATGTTCCAAGTTAATTTCCAATGTATTTTGGAGGATCACAACTTACCTAAATGGCGAAATAAGATTGGAGAAGGTGCAAAGGCAATTAATAAGCTGAAAATCTCATTTACCTGATGGGTTTTTGAGTGCTCTTCTACAAAGCACTTAGAGCGCCTTATACTTTATTTAATAGACAGAGGAGGGTGTGCTAGAAACATGACGGTGGTTCAAAAGAGTAGTTATAACCTATACTAGGGGGTAAGCTGAGAGCATGTTGCATCATACTGACCAATCTTGCTATTTAACTCTCTACATTAATCTGGGAGAGGAGTTGAACTCACTAATTTCTAGCTGTATTGGTCTGGATCACCTCTAAGAAAAATCAACAATTTTGCAACTGCTTTTATTCAAATTATTTCCAAAATATAATTTCTAGGAATTGCAGTCCAGAGACTTCTAAGACGGAATTATTGGTCTTATGTTTTATAATGTTTTGGTGATGGGTTGATCTGTTACTGTGTTTTATAAACTTGTATCCCTGCCCTCCAATGTAAATCTTGTCTATGGTGACTTAGGATAATGTGTACACACACTATTGAATAATGAACATGATTCTGTGTTATGTGATCTGGGCAAGTGTGAGTGCAGGTTAATCTAGCAAAGAAGAGTATATAATTTTTCTCCACCCCCAAGAAAAATCTAATTTAGTGTTAGCATTGCGTGCCCTCCTTTAAAAACTAGGAGGAATAATAATAATAAACTTGCTGTCCCCAATGCAAAACGAAAATGCTGTTAATTTCCACATGGAATATGCTTTCGATGGCTGGAGGCCACCGGGGAGAAATGTGTTGCAGTCCTACTAGGAATCATATTCAAAGGTTGAGGGAATGAAAGCCGTTAGTTTAATTGAAATGATGGAAATGACTCAGCACTCTGTAGCAGCAAGAATTCTGAGAACTAGCCCTAAGTGTGGCCTAAGATGCAGTGGAGGGGAGAGGCAAGGCAGCTTTGAACTCTGCAAACTGACTTTCCTAGTTTGCTGCTACACCAGAAAGGGATGCTGTCATTTGCCATCTGGGCAGGGCTGGGCTGGGCTGGGCTGGCAGGAATACACAATAAACTTATTGTACATGGCCTTAGTGAGGTGATCAGTACTGGTGAGTGTTATAACCAAGTACAGTCATACCTCGGTTTAAGTACACTTTGGTTTGAGTACTTTCAGTTTAAGTACTCCACGGACCCGTCTAGAACAGATTAATCCACCTTCCATTACTTTCAATGGGAAAGTAGTGGACAAACAGGCCAAACCCTACGCCAAAGGATAAATGGACATAAATCTGACATCAGGAATCACAAGACAGAGAAACCAGTAGGAGAACACTTCAATCTCCCAGGACATTCTATACAAGATCTCAAAGCAGCTGTTTTATTACAGAAAATTTTCAGAAACAGACTGGAAAGAGAAGTTGCTGAATTGCAACTCATTACCAAGCTTAAAACCATGGAGACACCTGGTATGAACAGAGACATAGGATTCTTATCTCATTATACATGATCAAGCTTTCTTTAGCACCTCAGCCCTTGCTTTTTCCTGCAAGACCAATTGCAGTCATCAACAGGATTACCACTCCTATCAGCCCATCACCCATTCCCATCACCCCCCCTAACTATACATAAGGGTCTGGTGACTTCTGTTTCAGTGTATCTGAAGAAGTGTGCATGCACACGAAAGCTCATACCTATGACAAACTTAGTTGGTCTCTAAGGTGCTACTGGAAGGATGTTTTATTTTTATTTCAATAGGAAAGTTCGCTTCAGGTTAAGTACGCTTCAGGTTAAGTACGGACTTCCAGAACCAATTACACTCATACTTCGGGTTAAGTACGCTTCAGGTTGAGTACTCCGCGGACCCGTCTGGAAGTTCGCTTCAGGTTAAGTACGCTTCAGGTTAAGTACAGACTTCCAGAACCAATTGTGCACTTAAACCCAGGTACCACTCTAGCAAGATTGGGTGGGTGGTGCCATTCTGCCATTGATTTAATTCTAGACAGTTTCATTTTAGTAGCTTCAGATGGGGAGGCGTAACACAACTGCATGTGTGTCCCAAATCAGTTGTATTTATAAATGTGGAAAGTTTCCACTCCAGTGATGGAGTGTGATTCTGTGGCGCTCTTTGTTGTGAGTACATTTGGTCTAGTCCAGTTCTTGCCCCCCCCACCTTTTCACTGAAAGCCTTTTACTGGGTCAGCTGCAGGAAGGAAATGATAAATGATCTGGGTTTAAGCCTAATGACAGAGAGGAAAAACTATCTTCAGGACCAATACATTAACCATAAGAGTTTGAGTACTCTAATGTAGCCAAAGTCGCAGCATTCGTGCACAAGAGGAAGGTTCTGACAGGTTTGCAGAACTACAAAAATGTTTTGGAAAAAGAGCAGCAGCTTAATCATGACTGAGAATTGTCAGTGGCCACAGATTCTGATTGGTTGTTGTCAGGGTAGGGACGAACAGAATGGAGTTCTCCAGAACAGGGCACAACTGGCTGGAATCTTCAACAGCAGCACTCCAGACTGCAACATTTTAAAAGGGTATAAGATGTTAGCCAAAAGCCTGGTTGAAGAGGAATGCTTTCACCTGACGGCTGAAGGAGTATAATGAAGGCACCAGACGAACCTTCCACTAACCTCTAAATGTATATATACCAAAAGAGTATATTATCCAGCCCTGTTACAGTGTGGAAATCATTATGGCTTTTCAGTTATTGTTATGTTATACCCTCTCGCTTCCAGCTTTTGGTATTTCTACTGTCAGTTTTATCAAGCAAGATATGGAAACCATGAGTGCTAGAAACATTAAAATAAATAGGAAAGCTATGGCATCAGAGTTGCAACAGGAAATGTTGAGGGGTATAAAAGTGGCCCTGTTGACTCTGTAATCCATGAGCCTTTTGTCTGCCTGCCTATAATAAGCAAACAGCAGATAAGTTTGCAATTTTTTTTTGAAAAGTCTGTCTCCACTGAGAATTCATAATCCAGAGTTCTCATCCTGCTGAAACAAAAAAAAAAAGCGCTTTGCAGTTGTACAGCTCTTAAGTAATGTGAGCTACAATATTCAGCTTAATGGGAGAGAAAATGATTTTTTATAAGTGGCTGAAATGGTGCCTATTGAAAGCAAACTTGATAGATGAGACTGGAGGTGATAATGGAGAAAACCACAATGCAGGCTAGGCTTATTTACCTGCTCCTCACAAACTAGTTAGTATTTGTCATTACATTTTCAAATGCAAAAGAGAAAAATGAATGTGAAAACTGGCAAGCTGTATAAGGTTTTAAAGTTGTGAAGCTTACCCTCCACCCCAGGGGAAAAACAAAACACTTTTTATCAAACCTCTGTGCTATAGTTTCTTTTTCAAGGGGGGGGGGGGCTTTGGATTCCACAACGCCAAGTGGGAACTTGCATTACTTATTATTTTAAGAAATGCTTAAGATTAATTTTTAAAATCTGAGCCAAGTACATAGTCTCAGTGAAGTTCATGCTCATAAATTCAGCTGATCCAAATGACCTAAATTTGGCTTCGCTCTGTTTTTGAAGTTCCACAAAGTTCTCAGGGGCAATTAAATTATATATGGAATTTTGAACAAACCTTGACAACGAAGCTGTCTTCTCAGCCCCCCCCCCATCTTAATACTGGTAACTAAAATGACCTTCTGTTTTACAATATGTAATGGAACAATTTTGTACCATAGCACACAGGGTTTCCCCCCCCTCTATGTGTGTGTGTTAAGACAGAGTCTCCTTGATTTGAAGTTCAGTGTAGATTCTGAGTTCTCATACACATAGCTAGTACCCACCTGAGTATTCCTATTTGCTATATATTCCAATTGCTATTTCGTAGTGTGTATATACAGATTAACAAAAAACAAAACAAACATGTTTACACCTTCATCTCAACTTCATGGACACGTAGCTGAGATTAAGCACCACTTTGTTGCAGAAAAAGTTAATATATATTAAAAGTAAAAATAATAAAATTGAGCAACTGTAATCAAGTGGATGCTTGGCTGGCTAGCCCCTGACTACACAATGTTTTAAACAACAAGAAGAGAATGTTGTGGCAACCAGAATTGGGTGTATATTGAAGCCTGTTTGACACTGACTCATCTTCTGCTGCTAAGTGGATAGCTTGGGGTGGTTCTGGCTCCCTTGAATTTCAGCCCCCCTCCCCAAGCAGTCACATGCAGGTTCTCTGCCCACAGCGTTACATCCTCAACCCCCTGAGAAATGACAAAAAAAAGTATCTGAGGAGTGGCTGGGGAAACCCAGCCAGATGGGTGGGGTATGGATAATAAATTATTATTATTATTATTATTATTATTATTATTATTATTATTATTATTATTATCCAATTTACTGGAAGCTACTTCCACTGAAGAGATAAATGGAGAGGCTTCATTTCTCTTTAGTGCCTTAAAACATCTCCGAGGTAAAGCATCTGATAATGCAAGGTAAAATGCTAGTATGAGCAAGATTGCTAGCTGCCAACCAAGCAAGAGTGAATCTTGCAGAAGTACGGCCGTACTTCTCCGTAGCTTCACGTACTGTACGGTGGACCTGCACTGTTGCAGAGGTTTGAACTAGATGACCCTTGGCAATCCCCCCCCCCCAGCTCTACAAGTTCTATGATTCCATCATGACCCAACTACAGATTAACCTAACAGAAAATATATCAAATCCAGTTTGCTGACTTTATAAGAGCAATAAATGCAAGGGCAAGATCACTGAGATATTGGTCAGGTGGGCGAGTCATTGTTTGGGTCTACAATGGGGCTAACTGGGCTTGATGGCTGGTAGCAGTGTTTGTTTAACTGCAAGTCTGGCCTAGTCACATATAGGGTGTGTCTGTTAGCTTCAAAAAGAGGCACACAGGTATGGGGAGCTGAAACCTCTCTTGCAGGCTATACCTTTTCTGCAGCCTGTTGCCCTCACTTCTGGCATTGATGTCGGCAGTGCTTTTTCTCTAAAAATGTTTAGGGGTAGTCTCATTTTGACTCAAGAAAATCACCATCTTATAGTTCAAATCGGGGGGAAATAAATACAGTAAATGGACAAAAGTACAAAGATTCACAAAATGTTTAGGAGTATGCATACCCCCAGAAAAAAAGCACTGGATGTCGGGCTTGAGAAGGACCTTCTATATTAAAGGGATATGAATTTTGCAAAGTTGACACTTTTATGAGACCTGAAATTTATTGCTGAACTTTTCGAGAGCACAGCTTTCATATTTATTTAGGTTTCTAGCACTCATGGTTTTCTTGCTTAAAGTTACGGATGGTCTCCACTAATACAGTGGTACCTCTACTTACGGACATGATCCGTTCCTGAGTGCCGTTTGCACCCCAAAAAGTCCGTAAGTAGAGTGCCGTTTCTGCGTGTGCACGTGGTGCAACAGAGTGTTCCTGTGCATGCACGAAGCACGCAGACCACTCATGCGCAAAGTGCGACGAAACCTGGAAGTATACACTTCTGGGTTTGCCGTGTTCGCAACCCGAAAATCTGCAACCTGAACCTAACGCAACAAGAGGTATGACTGTATTTGCTTTGAAACTCCAGCGCATGAATATTTCAGCTCGAATGTCTGAGACTTACTTTCAGTGCTTCCTAATTGAATTTGTTGAAAAGCGAAGACACAGCATCTTCCTTTATTTGATTTGATTTGCTGCTTATTGGTAAGATTAATGTTTCAAGCCATATTGTGGAAGAGCTGGAAATTAATGCTTTACTGAAAACACTTGTCATGTTCATTGCTGTCTTTCTTGCAACAATGAAAAAAGAAAACCGAGAGCTAGGCTGGCAAAAGTCTTATGTCAGCTTTTTACGTTTTGTGGTGGTACAAAGTCAAGAAGATGCCTGGCGCTTTGATCAGCTCTTAATTCTGCCTAGGACAAGAACCGGCAAGACAGCTTGCAGATTAGCTCATGCTGCGAGCTGTCCCACAGTGGAGGCAGACATCAATATGGCCACTTAACAAGTTTTCTGAGAATGAGCACTCATTTCCCTTCGTTCATTGAGTCTCTATGGGAGTAAGAGTTATCTCAGAACCAAAATTGTAATTTGTGTAAAAAGCAGGAAAGGAATTACAAAACAGAAGTGGCTTTTTAAAAGGGAGGTGGGGGTAGGAAAAAGTCAAAGAAAGGAGATAGCTGTGTTGGTTGGGTGGGTGAGGAAAAGCATAAGAATTGCTTTAGGAACATTGGAGGCTGCCAAGGCAATTCTATGTAATAGAACTAACAGCACAGAAATAAAAAGGGTTCCAGTGGGGAACAGGGCCAAAGTTGGATTATTTATCCACCTAGCCCAGTATTGTCCATACTGATTGGCAGCAGCTCTTCAGGGTCTCAGGCAGAGGTGTCTTGTAGCAAGCACCTGATCATTTTGACTGGAGCTATGTGATGGCTCAGCAAAATTTTTCAGCAGGGGGCCGGTCCACTGTCCCTCAGATCGTGGGGGGGGGGAGCAAGCTATATATTTTTTTGGGGGGGGGGAATGAACGAATTCCTATGCCCCACAAATAACCCAGGGATGCATTTTAAATTAAAGCACACATTCTACGCATGTAAAAACACACTGATTCCCGGACTGTCTGCGAGCCGGATTTAGAAGGCGATTGGGCCAGATCCGGCCCCCGGGGCTTAGTTTGCCTACCCATGGTTCAGACCAAAGTCTAGCTAGTGAAACATTCTGTGTTCCAATACAGGTAGTTGGTCCCCAACCTCTGGTACTCAGAGCAATACTGCCTCTGGGCATGGCTGCTCTGCTTATCTACACTACTTATAACATGTTATTCATTGATCACACAACCCGCAGAGTGAGAAACAGCATTAAAACAACACAAAAAGACGAGGGTGGCTAACCTATGGCACTCAAAGATATTGCTGGGCTACCAATGGCCATACCGTTGGAGCTGGAGCCCAAATAACATCTGGAAGGGCTTCAGGTTCCTCACCTCTGCAATAAAATAACATTTCATTTACAAACAATTTAATGTAAAAGCAGACAATATACTAATATCTGCACCAGCCCAGCGAAGGATATCACTTTAGTCAACTACTTGGGTGAGCAGCCATGTTTACCTAGTGGCAAAACTCACAAGGGCACTGCTGCTGTTTGCACCCGAGAATGGAGGGCAGTCCAGAGTCAAGGTGTCAGTTGCATGGGTCCGCACATACAGTACTGTGTGCCAGAGAAGTGTGGCACCTGCAGCAGGCATCCTCTGATGACCTCAAAGTCCTGGCAAGGTGCAAAGGAGCAGAGTGCCTTTTGCGCATAGATGATTGCACAGGGGTGCGGCAGCCCCTGTCTGGTTCATAACTTTCCCACATGGCTTCAAAACTTTAAAAAACCTGCTGCATTAGGGGCAGCAAGGCACATCTGCCATCCATGCAAATTCCGAGAGGCTAAGACAGGGCAGAAGGTACCTTCACCCTTCTGTCACATGAAGTAATTGTGTGTGCGAGCACGCGGAAGTCTGGAGTTCTGTATGCTACCACAATCCCATGCCCTAGCCGTGGGGCTTAACTTTTGAGCTGTGGGGGCTGGTAGGGTCAGCTAGTCCAACCCCCTGCAATGCAGGCATCTCGGCTAAAGCATCCGTGACAGATGCCCCATCCAGGCAGGAGGTGGTGCCAGAGCCATGGGCACGCATTCAAATTCTGCCCCCATCCTAGCTAGGGCCCCCCCATTATTATTATTATTATTATTATTATTATTATTATTATTATTATTAAAAGTTTTCTTGGTATACAAAGATATGTGCACTGTCTCTCATAACATTTTTACAGATCAGTTTCATTTGTTGAGACATTTGGAAGAAAAGGGGAGAAGAGGTAGATGGAGGGAGGGTGGGGGGGTGGAGTCGGGTGGCGATGTTTCTATTTTGCTTAATATACAGTCATACCTCGGTTTAAGTATGCCTTGGTTTGAGTACTTTCGGTTTAAGTACTCCGTAGACCCATCTGGAACGGATTAATCCACTTTCCATTACTTTCAATGGGAAAGTTCGCTTCAGGTTAAGTACGCTTCAGTTTAAGTACTCCGCGGACCGTCTGGAATGGATTAATCCACTTTCCATTACTTTCAATGGGAAAGTTCACTTCAGGTTAAGTACGCTTCAGGTTAAGTACAGACTTCTGGAACCAATTACACTCATACCTCAGGTTAAGTACGCTTCAGGTTGAGTACTCCGCGGACCCGTCTGGAACAGATTAATCCACGTCCCATTACTTTCAATGGGAAAGTTCACTTCAGGTTAAGTACGCTTCAGTGTAAGTACTTCACGGACCGTCTGGAATGGATTAATCCACTTTCCATTACTTTCAATGGGAAAGTTCGCTTCAGGTTAAGTACGCTTCAGGTTAAGTACAGACTTCTGGAACCAATTGTTTGTAAACCGAGGTACCACTGTATGTGGGGTTTTTTGTCAGCGTCGCTTGTGTAGGTTCTCTGCTGTTTGTTTGTGTTCCTTTGGTGGTGAGAGATGTTGGGGTTGGCCTAGGATATGGTTGTTCATTTGTGGTTGGCTGTGGTGGTCTTTGTTTCGTGTGTGAGTGGGGTGAGTGGGTGTATTGGATCAGGTTAGCCATATTGATTTGTATGCTGTTGGTGGAGTTTTGTCGGTGTCTTGTTGGGCTGTGTATGTGATAAAGGGGAGCCATACCAGGGTGAAGCCGTCTTCTTCTATTTGTCCCCGTGTCAGTTTCATCTTATTAAACACGGAGGCCGAGGAAGTTGGAAGTACCTGTTGGAGGTAAGAAGGTGAGGGCAGGCCCAGGTCTCGGTGGGGCACTGCCCCCTTTGCCCTGGAGGGTTAGTCTTCACTGAGTATGCACGCATGTGGAGTGCGGGGAGGGGAGAAGAAGAAGAAAACGTAGAGGAGGAGCAGGAGTTTTTCACTCGTGGTGGAAAGTGGGTGGCTGTGAGGGACTGATCCAGCCAGCCAGGGGCTGGGAGAGGAGGAGGAGGAAAGAGGCGGGAGCAGGCAGGGAAGCGAAGCAGCAGCGACTGGGCTTTCCCGGTGCCGCTGCTGCCCTTGCGCCTTGCTCCTTATTCACTCGGGAGGAGGAGCAGCGCAGCGTGAAGCTCCTCAGCCCTCCGCTTGCGAATGAAACCATAAAAAAACCACCGAGGGCCCAATGGGAATGGCCTGAGAGCTGCAGGTTGCGAAAGAAACCGCGCGGCTACGTTCCCAGCGCCGGCCCAGAAGGCAGCCTTGACCGACGGAGGGCGCCTCGGCTCGCCGAAGGGTTCCCCGCCCTCGCGCCGCCTTCGGTGGGGGAAAGGAGGCAGCCCACGGCGGCGGTGGCGGCTATCGCCGCCAAAAACTCCACCGTGCACTGTCCGGCTTGACGGGAAGGAGCCAGCGCCGGAGAGCGAGCGAGCGGGCGGCGTGGCGCGTGCCAGCCGGGCATGTGGGCAGGCAGCAACTGAGGCGCGCGCGCGCGCGGACTGCTGTGGTGAGTGAGGGGCTTGCGCCCTGCCGTGAGGAGAGAGGGGCGGGGAGTGGGGTAGGGAAGTAATGGGGGGGAGAGAAGGGTGACTGACACGCCTGCGGTGTGGCTCCCCTCTCGGCGCCTTTTCCACTTGTGGAAGCGGGGTCCCCTTGGGAAGCTAGGAACTGCCAGGGGATCCGGACTCGGGCGCCGCCGCCGCCACCGTCTTCTTCTTCAAGCGCCTCTGGCTTCGCGCGGAGAGGAAGCTGTTGCTTAGCCCAACAGCGTCCGCCGCGGTGCTGAGGCGCGCGCGCGGAGGAGGGTGGACAACGTACAAAGCAAGGAAAAAGAGTTTTCTCCGGGGAGGTGGGGAGCGACAGGACAGCGGGGATCGGGAACGCGGGACCCCTCTCTCTGGAGTTTGGGCCACGGAAGGAGCAGCTTCCCTTTTTCTCCTAGCGATGCTAGCACAGTTGCAAAGCTAAGCAGGGTCCGGTGTGGCTCCAAGTTGGATGGCAGACCGTGCTGCGAGATTCCTGCATGACTTGATGACCCTTATGGACCCCTTCTAACTCTGCAGTTCTATGATTTGCTTGCTTGCGCTCTCCCTCTGAACATGGGTGTTGCCAGGATTTATGTTGGGGGGGGGGACACAGTGCCGGATTTACGTGTAAGCTAAACAAGCTATAGCTTAGGGCCCCACTCTCTTGGGGGGGGGGCAAAAAAATTAAAGGAAAAACAACAACTGGATGTACATTTCCAAAATATAAGATAAAAAACAAATAAAATAAAATAAAACCAACATACAGCGTTTGTGTATTGTGTAGGCTCCTATGATGTAAGTAATGTGCCCCACTTGCTAGCCTGCTCCCTAAGGACAAAGGACAGCTGGACATATAAAGGGCCCCATTAACTTCAGTAGCTTAGGACCTCATCAAACCTAAATATGGCGGGGGGGGGGACAGGACACCCACCTGTCGCCCTCCTCTGTCTAGCAGATTCAGAATGAAATGTCTCAACAGCAGTTGTTTCAAATTACTTTCTTTTGAACCCAAGGTAGCTCCGAAAAATCTGTCAAAAATCTTCCTACAATTTCCAAGTACAGTACTGTATTTTTATTTTTATTTACCGTATTTACTGTACTTGATTTTTGTGGTGGTGGTGGGTCAGCTGCCCCCTTCCTCCCCTGGCTATGCCCATGCTTATGGGTGGTGCTGTTTGGGGGATTGGGCCCTGCCCGGACAGAGTGAGAAAGCGTGAGTGAACAGCAGGGCCGGCTCTAAGGCAAGGCTGGGTGGCGCAATGCGTCGGGCCGCCAGGGGGTGCTGCTAGCCGCGCTGCACCCGCCAGACAGCCGTGCTGGGAAACGGGGGGGGGGCGGGCGCCTGAGGGATCTTTGCACCACGGCGCCAGGGCACCAGATACGCTTAAGACGGCCCTGGTGAACAGACAGAAATGGTAGCTGCTCCTCCTGGGAGAGTTCCTGGGGTCACATTTCGCTCCCTCTAGGTGACCCAGCTAGAGCCAGGCTTCCTTTCATCACTGTGCAAAAAGAGAAGGCTTTTTCCCCAGCAGGTAGAGCAAAGATAGGAACCTGTGGGCCCTTCCAGACTGGCAGCTCCCAACTTTCCTAACCATGTGCCATGCTGGCTGAGGCCGATGGGAGAAGTTTGATCTGAAGGGCCACAGGTTTCTTCACCTTTGAGGCAGAGCCTTCCAGCAGTGCTGGATTTATGGCAGCGCAGGCGGGACCCCCCGCCCCCCCCAGGGCGCCGAGCCAAGGGGGCTCAGAATAATAACGAAACCTATTTATCATATTGGGTGTGCGTGACAAATTTTGTCCTTGCTCAGGTTGCCCTATTACCAAAATCCGCCCCTGCTTTCAGAGGGAGAGGGCAGGTGTGCAATTAGAGATGGGAGCAGCCGCAACCTGCCCTTGCCTTGTTAGCAAAGCTGGCAGGATTGCCAACAAGGGAAGAAAGAACTTCTCATCACTACTACCACCAAGAAGAAGTGTGTTTAATTTAACGTATGGACTTCAGAGTTAAGTGTATCATTACAGCAGGCAATTGCCCATGTTCATACACTCATGTCTCTTGGCTACTAAATGCCTGTTGGTTGTTGTGACTGACTCTGATGCAGCCAAGCGAGCGGAGATGTTTGGATGTGGTTTTTTTTTGGGGGGGGGGTAATCCTCATCCCCAATCCATTGAACGCTGCCATTTCGATTTTCCTTTGCAACATGTTTGGTTCCGATGATGCCATTCTGGCATAAGCTCTTACATTTGCTTTATTCATCCAACCGCCTTGGGGCCAACATATACCGTAAGTGCTTTCTCCCCCCCCCTCCCTCTCCCTCTCTCTCCCTCTCTCTCCCTCTCTCTCTCTCTCTCCCTCTCTCTCTCTCTCTACCCCCCCCCCCCGTTTGCAGTTCCTGCATCCATCATTTGACTGCAGTGCTAATCTGGCTAGAATGCACATTCACTGTTTTGTTTTGTTTTTTAATCCAGACACTGGGTCCTTCCAGACGGTTGCTAATTTGAGGGTGGTATTCAACCACATACTGTACTGGCAAATTCAGTTTGTGCAGTTAAAGTGGACGTGCTCTTGCACAACAGAACTACTGGCAAATGCTCAACAAACAGCTGATGTTGTATAACCTCCCTGCAAACTCTGTCCAAACCAATCAGAACGAATGCTCAATAAGTTAGGGCTGTCTTAAGTTAGGGCTACGGCGCTGCCTTTGTTTTTGTGCTGAGTACCTTGTCCCAGTCGCCTTTTCAATCACTTTGTGGTTCCAAGCAGCTCACTTCATGGGCAGACAGTAGCACTGGAAAAGGCTGAATCCTTGGCTACTGGAGAGTGGAAAGAATTTCAATAAGGCTCCAACAATGAGAGATAATATTACTAACAGGAGTGGGACTGCCTTCTTTCGGGATATATGTTTACAGGAGCGCCTGGACAGCCAGATATATTTAAACCAGGATCCAGTCATAATCCTGGGTGACTTGTAAGGCTGAAACCTAATCATTCATTTGGGTGATTGCAGACTGGGATTTAGCTGGGGCCCTTCGTTGCATTGTCAGGCCGCAGATAAAGATGCAAAGGGTTGGCTTCTTCCCTTATCTTAGACCTCCCTTGTGACAATCAGAGGGCGGCTCTTTAAGGAACGGTGTCCCTAAGGATGAGACTCTCTTTGTCAGCCATGCAAAGTATTATACACTTAAGCAGCCGTGCTCACCTAACCTCTGTACCTATATTCATTTGGAAGTTGGCTAATGGTACATAACATAAAATAATAATTGTGACTACAACGACAACAACAATAATGCCAATGAATTCGTGGCAATCCTTTCCATTTACTGTTGAGCGGGAAGGCTAGCAAATGGACGTACTGTAATTGATTATAAGCCAGAGTTTGAAGTCACTGAGCCTTGTGGGCAAATACCTGTTGCAAGGCAAATTGTTGGCTAATTGATGCATGAAATAGAGTGGCACCAAGTGGAGATTAAATGCTCTAAGGTTTGCCACTGCTGAGGCCGATAACAGTGATGAGTTCACTGTGTTATCAAATATAGCCAGGAGCTAAAGTCTCTCTCTGTGTATGTTTTGCTACTTGCATTGTGTCTATCCTCTAAACTGCTCTGGATTGGAGAATGGTTCTGAGATTTTCCAAATTAAGGGTGGGTGGTGTGTAAATGACCTAAAAAAATACTAAATAAAGTACATGCTTGCCTGAGAAATTTTTAGTAAACCTCTTGAAGATGTAACACAATACTTGCAGCCTGTGGTGGCTTTTCATTGTAAGTGTGTTCCTGGGGATGGCTGCTGGATATTACTTCTTTACAGCATTAATTGCCCCTTCACTAAGGGTGGATCTACACACGGGGGCGGGGCGCTATAAATAAGACAGAAATTAAATTTTTATAACAAAAGGGGGAAAAAACACCATGTAAAATCGCAAAGAATGTTTTTTGCTCTCCAGCGCCATCTCATGTTGCATGCTTATAATGCATTCAAAACGCTGTTTTCTGACTAATGTAGCTGAGTCCTAAGTCTGGGAACCAAGCTAGATGTGATGGCAGTGGAACTGTCCGTTTAAACAGGGCTCTTTTTAAACAAAAAGGGGACAGAACTTGGCAGCATAATTAGCTGGCCTCAGGGATTTTGGGCTTCATTCCTTGCCTGCAGCTCACTTGCCTACAGTCTATGTCTTAAGGTGCTCCTTTTCCTCATTCCAGCTGTGAATAAAGTGTTTGGAGAGAGAGTGCAGTGAAGAGGCAGGCATTGGTTTGGGTCAGGAGTCGTCATCCCTCGTGCACATCATCCTTTTGCTGCTGAGCATATTCTTCCTGCCTTTTTTCTACATCAGGATTTGCACAGATTTCATAGAGCTGGAAGGTACCACAAGGACCATCTAGTCCAACCCCCTGCAATGAAAGGAATCTTTTGCCCAACATGGGGCTCAAACTCACGACCCTGAGATTAAGAGTCTCATGCTCTACTGACTGAGGTACCTGTGGCCAATGGGCCAAATGTGGCCCCCAGTTCCCTCTGGCCAGATCTCATCATAGCCCACATTCAAGCTGGAATACGCCCCATACTATGGCAATGATGCACGTTTGCATGTTTGCCATGGTGCAAGATAGGCTGGCAGGTGGAAGCGTCTAGCTTTTGTGTGGCTTGATTGCAACCTCCTTTGCAAAGGTGAGAGTCACCGCCATCGTTCCACCCACTTTTGCTTCTGATTCCACCCACTTCGCCTCTGGCCCTGCCAGCCGTTTGCTTCTGACGCTCAGAAGGTTATTTGTGAGAAAAAATGTGGTGCTTCAGCTGAAGAAGGGTCCCCACCCCTCTCCTGGTTCAAGAGGGCTTAAGAGAACAATTCAACAGTATAAACCTTTCCACTTTAAATTACATGCCCTTCATTCTTCCAGTGTAGTAAGAATAAGATTTTGCATACAGCAATCTGAACAAGAGTACTTCCAATACTGTTAATCTGTGTCAGAACAGTTGATGTTATCTTTATTCTTATTTATACTTACTGGGGTAGCAGAAGATTAGTCACACGTGAAAAAAATAGTTTCAACTGGTCGAAAAATTCTCCACCATGAGAAAGGATTCAGAATTGCTTTAATATGGCAGTCTTCCATGACATGTGACATTGGTAACATGCATGGCGTACATTTAAAGCACATGCCTTCCCCCAGAGAATTATGGGAATTTTGTTTACCCACACAGAGAAAGCTACAATTCCCAGCACCCTTGGCAAACTACAGTTCCCAGGATTCTTTGGGGGAAAGCCATGTGTGGTGTGGATGTGCCCAACCAACTCAAATGAAGTTTTTCAGTTATCAGCTCCATTGATATTGGACTTTTTAATGTATCTCACCTGTGATTGGGATTAAGATATTGTCTGAAAGCTAAAGCAACCACAGCCTAGGAACATTCTGAATTAAAATTCTACACCACGTGACACATTCTCCAATGAAATATTCTGGATGGCTCATCATAGCTGCCAAGTTATCCCTTTTTTTAAGGGATTTCCCCTTATGCTGAATAGGCTTCCTCGCGAGAAAAGGGAAAACTTGGCAGCTATGTGGCTCATTCCAGATACTTAATTATGCAATGTGTGAAACAGAGGAAAACATGCTTGAGCTAGTGCTTATGGCTATTGATAGCAACATGGGTATTTTTATCTTTCCTTTCTTTATAAAAGTTTTGGATGTGCACTGGAAAGCGAAATGAAAATATACCCCGTACCGGGCTGCAAATCCTAGATTTGTCTAGGTTGGACTCTTATTTTACTTTCAGTCCACTGTAATCAGGACATTTCAGGGACTTTGAAGGCGGCTGCTCGTGGCTTTATGAGATCAAAAATCACTTTGGCTCTTTTCCTGCTTTCAGAATGCAAACAACGTTTGCAGGCATGGTTGATGTAACTTTTGCACTGGCCCAAATATGCATGCACAAACTCCTGTAATGAGGGCAGTGTAGCTATAGGAATACCGGAGGGGCTGTGTCCCCGCCCACTCTGCTCCTCAACTCCCCACCAACCCCTCCAGAAGACACTTTTATTTGCTGAATTATCTGCCCAATCATCCCCACAGAGCCAGTGTGGTCATGCTGTGCACCACACTGCAGGGGCGCCAAAAAATGCTGCAGAACGGAGTGCAGGATTCGAGGCTGGGATTCAAACCTGTGACCACCTGGGATTCGAACCTGTGACCACCTGGGAGGCTGGGATTCGAACCTGTGACCACCTGCATGCAAAGCAAGATGCACGGCCATTGAACTATGGCTTCTCCAGGTGTACAACCCAGTTTCTGAGCATGGAATGTCCGCTCTGGATCTTGGCAAGTGTGTTTTTGCTTTCACAGATCAATGAAGCTGCTCTTCTGAAATCTTTTACACTGTTTTTTTGCGGGGGTAAGCTTCCTTTGCATTGTGTTCCCAGTACGAAGAGTAGCAATATCTTTGCAACTGATTCTGTATTGAACTGTCTAGACTAGAAAAGAAGAGGCTGAGATATGGTGACTCTGCACAGCTGTGTATTGTTTTGTTGGCCGACATATTGAAGTATCTAGTCACCCCAATCCAGTAATCTCTGCTGACTTCCAATCCTGCTCTCGGTGTATACTGCCCGGGTGGAGAGCAAAGCTTAAGGGGGAAAGGATATGATGATGACGAAAGGAGTTGGTACATACATATTTAGTAAATAGTATAGAGACCGGCTTTATAATGTCTTAAATGCTGAGATTATTTCCTCATTACAGGCTGAGCTGCCAACTCTTTCTTTAGTCCTCGACTCCGGGAGTCTTTAAATGAAAGCTTTGTCATGACGTTTTTAGGTTTGATGCCATGTATAGACTTCCTAAACCGTAATTTCAGAAGATCTTAAATTATGAAAGCCTCCAGAGTCTAAATTTGTGGTAACTAGAGATGTACTGGGTGTCTGCCCTTAACAAGTTTTAGCATGGCTGCAATAGCTTTGAACTAGAGGAGTATGGTACAGAAATGGCCCACAATGTCTAACATAACGTTGCATAATGTTGTCTTTCCATGTGTGGTTTGCCTCTGTTGACTTTTAATTATTTACTCACGCCTGGGAAGTAATAAAGTGATGATAAGACACACTTGTGGACTGCTTTTCACTTGGGTTATTCAAAGGTATCTTCTGTACAATATATTTAAATAGTAGCAGTATTCAATAGACATTGTTACGATTGGCCAACACACCAATCAAACTGACTTGTCAGATGTTATGTGATTATGGTCAAATATTATCCAGTCTTTCATACAGCTGACGATGCTTGAACAATTGGGGTTTTGCCTACTTGGCAAAAGTGCCTTTGAAAACCAACTTTAAAAAAATGCTGTTGCTTTCCATTATTTCTGTTTATAAATTTATTTTTCCTATTATTATTATTGCTCCTGGCACACTTTCATAGGTAGTTATTTTTCTTGGAAATGTTAATAAATATTGCACAAAGTATTTTCCCCCTAACTCTATCTTTTTATAAATTATAGAATCATAGAATTGTAGAGTTGGAAGGTACCCCAAAGGTCATCTAGTCCAATGCCCAGCAATGCAGGAATCTCAGCTAAAGAATCCATTACAGATGGCCATCCAATCTCTGCTTAAAAACCTCCAGGGAAGGAGAGTCCACAACCTCCCAAGGGAGACTGTTCCACTGTTGAACAGCTCTTCCCGTCAGAAAGTTTCCCCGTATGTTTAGTCAGAATTTCTTTTCTTGTAACTTGAAGCTGTTGGTTTGAGTCCAGCCCTCCAGAGCAGGAGAAAGCAAGCTTGCTCCTTCTTCCATGTGACAGCCCTTGAGATATCAGTGTGTGTGTGTGTGTGTGTGTGTGTGTGTGTAATCCAGAAATGTTTTGTGTCTTCATTTTTACCAGAAATCTTTCTTATTCCAGCGCAGGAAAGATATACTTACAGTATCTTTTCTTCTTCTTCTTAAAGAGTAAGCCTGCATGTTCTAGTGTAAAAAAAAAAGGCCATTAATTTTGTGAACCAGCACTCCATCAGAGAGATCCGGTTGTAAACCCTTTCCCTATAAATCAATTTGCATTTTGCATTGTTACACTAAGTGAAAAGTTAATGATTCATTGCTGTGTGTATAAGATGACCACATTATTTGTGCTTGAGGGTTTCCCATAGGCATCTGGTTGACCACTGTGAAAACAGGATGCTGTGCAAGAGGGGGCCCTTTGGCCTGATCCAGCAAGCACTTCTTTTATGTAAAAGGAACATTATCAAACCCCAATCAAAACGTTTGTCTTCATATTTCACATTTATGTTGTTGTTTTCTTGGCATTCTTGGTAGCTCCTCTAGCTCCATGCAGCTGCTTGTTCCGAGTTCCCTCTTGACTTAAAAGGTGTGATCGCACCCATGAGCTTGGCCATGTTGCTGAGAATGCAAAGGACACTAATCCTCATAGCTCAGGCTTCCTCAACCTCAGCCCTCCAGATGTTTTGAGACTACAATTCCCATCATCCCTGACCACTGGTCCTGCTAGCTAGGGATCATGGGAGTTGTAGGCCAAAAACATCTGGAGGGCCGAGGTTGAGGAAGCCTGTCATAGCTGCTTCCCATCTCCCAATTTTGTAACTTGGGAAGGCTCCTTATCAAGTCAGGGGGTGAAATTCAACATTGCACTTGTTCCATCTGTGCAATCTGTGCACACACACACACACAACCTTACATGCTGTTTTAGGGGTTCTGCACCCACCCCCGAAGCCGTTTGCAGCGGATGTGGGTGGCATGAAGCACTACTGCGCAAGATGAGCACCTTTATAGAGATAATGTCATTATCCATTGCGCACTTCAGGACTTGAAATGCATGTGGAGTGGTGAGACCCACACCTTCAGCTAAAATCCTGATCCGTGGCTTTGTGAGAATACAGCAGAAGCAAAGCAGGAAGTTGAGTACACAGTGTCTGCAAAGAACAGGCAGCATGTTCTTTTTCCTGTGAATAACAATGCAGGCGAGGTGTTTCTGCCATGGGAAAGTCCTGGTGAGGCATTATCTACAGAATTACCCAGAGTGCTGAAAACTAGACGGGACAGGGATTGCTTATACCCTCCTCTGCAGTAACATAAGTTCCACCTAATCTTAAAGGCTGTGCACTGTGGAAATTTTTAATTTTTTTTTAAATTTTTAAATTTTAAAAATAAACTTTATTTATTTTTTGCAAGAATTTACAAAAAAAATTGCCATCCCCCAACCAAAAAATATAGTAAGCAATAATCAAAAATTATCGCAACCTAACAAAAAAATACAATAAATAATAAATAATCTTTGCTGAATCGAAAAGCAATTTACATCTCATCATCCACCCCCACCACCCACCCTATTGTGTTTTCCAGCCAGTCTTATATTGCGCCTTTTTACTCTTCCTTTACTCAAATGTCACCAATGTCAGACCCTCCAAGTGTCCCTCTTTTCCAGGGACAGTCTTGGATTTACAGCAGCCGTCCCGGTTTCTGATTTGATCCTGGGATGACCTGCTTTTCATTAGGACTTCCCTAATTTCACTGGAGAAATGTTGGAAAGTATGGAGTTATGCGACCCCCCCTGAGCCAAGGAGATAAGTAACTGTACAACCTTTAGAAGACGTCTGAAGGCAGCCCTGTATAGGGAAGTTTGTTTGAATGGTTTATGCTTTATTATGTTTTTATATATGTTGTTGGAAGCCTCCCAGAGTGGCTTGGGCGACTCAGTCAGATGGATGGAGTCTAAATATTGTTGTTGTTGTTGTAGAATAGGATGAAATGTCTCATCAGAGAAATGTTGGAGGTTATGCAATATGGGTATTCAGGAACCATTTTGCACACAACCACTTTTTGAAATATGGCAACCCTAAACTAGCCTAGAAAAGTCAAGTGAGGGTATATAAAAGTGTGTTGGGGGCAGAATCTCGACTAGCTATATTTGCCTATATTCACCATGTTCGTGTAGGCTCCACTACTCTGTTTGACTCAACCCTTTAATTCAAGGGAAGCCAGCATGGTGCCTGCCAGATGTTTTGGACTACAGCTGCTACAGTCCCTGACCACTGCCCATGCTTTGTGGGGCTGATAGGGAGCCATAGTCTCACATCTGGAAGGCAGCATGTTGGCTCCCCTTTGCTTCAACTGCTAGTCCATTTGCAGGACAAGGCATCGGACTTCCAATACCCCAACACATATAAATAAGAGACAAACGAGGCTGGTTTTTTGGGTAAAAACAGGCCACAACTTTATTGAATACAGGTGAAATAGGTTTGGCTTGGGCATGGGGCAATCTAAATACTTCCAGCCCACCTGCTGGAGGTGATGCTTGGTCAATCCAGGAGGGGGTTCCTAAGACTTACATCAAATAGGATGACCCCCACAGGTGTCACCGTCTGGGGGAGTGCCTTCGGCCCCAGCCCCCCTGGGCACATGGACATGACCACTCCCCCTGGATCCCTTTAACGGGATACCCCAGTGTTTGGAGGGGCAGGCGGGGACTGAAACCTCCCCTCCAATCCAAAACATGGGGTTGCCCCAATGCTCAACCACCAGAGGTGGGCAGACTTGGTAAAACAAGCGTGCTGCTTTGATGAAACAAGCACACAGGTCTGAACACGACGACAGCAGCCTAACTCCCTGAAATCCAAAATAAGGCTGTGGCCAAAACACAAAGGACTGCTGCTAGTGAACCGAAGTGGATGAGCAGAGTGTGTGGTTCTGGAGGGTGAGGGAAGAAGGGGTAAAGTGAGATGAAATTAAGGGGTGGCAGAGATTTTTCGTGGAATCCCACAATGAAACAAATGAGACCGTCCTTTTCCAACCTTGCGATTCTTCCTTGGGTAAAGAGGAGCATGTGGAGATGAGCTCCAACGGTCATGGAGGTCCAGAGCTCTTCCTCAAAATGGAAGAGGAGCTCCAAAGGCTAGCAGCTAGTCTTTGATTCAGTTGTTCTGAGGCCCAGAAAAAGGGCCAAAAATGTTTGCGTTGACTGACCCAGGGAAGGTTAACAGCACACATGTGATTCTTGACATGGTTGTTGGAGGCCTCCTTCCTCTGTTCGTTTGCCTTGGGCAAGGCTTTATAATTGGGTTGCTCAATCAAGCAAAGCATCCTCTCTGTTTATAGGGCTTTATATCCCAATGAGACTCCTGCCCTCTTTGTCTGGCCCTCAGGACTCTCCCCAGACCACACCACTTCTCCTGAGGCCATGTCCCTCAGCAGTCTTGCTTCACAGCCTCCTTGAGTGTTTTTTTTTTTTTTGCCTGACTGGAATGTGCCCTTGAACTCTGATGATATCTTTTTCTTGCCTAGATGAAGGATGAGAGGTCTGTGTAGAAACCAGCATATGATACAAAGGTAAATTGTAAATTTGTTGCTCAACCCACGTTTGCCTCTGGCTCTGCACAAAAGCTTGTCCAGAAACAAAAAAATGCAGTCCTCTGGCTAACACAGGTTCCCTCACCATTGGCTACTGCATTCCTTCCTCTTCCTTTAAGTCTTCAAATTCTGAAGTTCCCTCACAGGGAACCTGATTCTTCATGCACTTGCCAACACACTGTTGACAGGAACAAGAAGAGGACAGGATCAGACTGGTAAGGAATGAGCAACACTAGTGCTATTTGAGTAGCTATAGCAACTAGGGAGGAAAATTTTGAGTTCTATGATTCGCAAGTGATAGAGGGATAAGGAGAGGCCTTAGTTACATTAATTGGGGCAGGTCTGCTGCTCTTCACAAAAGTAATGGCCTACCTGACTCAAAGGTGACGGCTTCAAGCTTAGCAAAGCATTCCCGTCTTGCACCTTTCACCGCTGTGTACCAGAAGGGACTTCAGCAGGTTTACCTGGCATTATATGCTCCACCTGCTGAAATGCCATCTCCTGTACTTGGAGTGGACAGAAGGTAGGGTGGTAGATCTTTGGATGATCTGAAGTTGACCATCGAGGATGCCGGACTCCCAGTATTTAACGACAACGACAACAAAATGCCCCCATCCCTCCACATTACAGTGCTGAGATGAAGGAAGCGGAAGCAAAGGTTACAAGGATTGGATTGTTGTGTGGAAGAGCTGCAAGGTCCATTCAGTTCTGGGATTTAGAACTATTTCCTGGTCGCAAAGTTCTTTAATTCTAAGTGGACATCTTTTGTACCTGGCTCCAGTTAGATCTTGGGGTTCAGTAGGGGGCTGTGAAATGAAGTTGATTCTCACACGCTGAAGGCTGCTCTCACCTCTGTTCCACACAGCTGTTAGAAGTGTGAGAGCTCTGCTAATTTTTTTCAACCGACCACCCATGCACTCTGCAGTATAAACTGGGAGGAATGGAGAATCTGGGTGTCTGTGTCACAATTAGCACACAGTGTGCACATTTTAAGTTAGAAATGGCGAGCGATGCCTGCTTAGCTGACTCTCGTGTGCCTAAATAAAGCAAGCAACCTAGCAGAGTGAAAATTATTAGCTAGCATACAAATCATAGAGAATATATGCAAATATACATAACAAACATGGCTCCTGGTGAATCAGAAGTTGCTTTTAAGGTTGCAGCAGAATTGCCACTTTTTAAACATTGCCACTTAAACATTTGATTGATTGATTGTCCTGAAGGGTTTCCAAATGTTTCCCCTGAGGCTTGGAGGTTCTTAAAGAATGGGATAGGACTCCTTAGTAAAGCTAGAAAAGGCTCAGGTACCTCTTACTCAACGCTTCAAATATATGTGCCTGATATTGTGACCAATACAGTGGGATAGAAATGTAATAAATTTAGAAAATTCCATGTGATTAAATCAATGGATGGGACATTTAATTACATAAATAAGCCATTTGTAAGGGCATTTATATAGTTAATTTACACTCCTATATTAACGAGCACTCAGAATGTCTTGCCATAAAATGACAAAGTGTATGTGATTCTTTTGGAAGAGCATTGAATATGCTTGGATCTGGATTCTGACACATGGCTTGCTTGTGGCGTGTAGGAACTCTTAAAACAGGGCATGTCCACATAAGGACTCCACTTAAAAACACCAAGGTTCTGAAACTGGAGTAAAAAGCATAAATGTGCGCATTAATGGATTTAGCTTGCCTGCTTCTCATAACCTGTGTAGTTGCATAATTTGACTTTCGAAGGTGAGAAATATTTGTTTGGGAAAGCTCCCTTAGCCATGGCAATTCCAAAATGGAAACCACTCCTAGCCTCCATTTTTTACCTTCCTTTCTTTTCTCTCTCTCCCTAGGATGCCATACTCTAATCCAGGATGAATGAATGTCACTATGATAAACGCATGGACTTCTTCTATAACATGAGTAATACGGCCACAGCAGATGAGTGGACAGGGACAACTCTCGTCATTGTGTTATGTTTCGGGGCCTTCTTTTGCCTCTTCATTTTCATCTCCAATTCACTGGTCATAGCCGCTGTGGTCAAAAACAAGAAGTTCCACTTCCCTTTCTACTACCTGCTAGCCAACCTAGCAGCTGCGGACTTTTTTGCAGGCATTGCTTATGTATTCTTGATGTTCAACACCGGCCCAGTCTCCAAAACGTTAACCGTTAACAGGTGGTTTTTGCGACAGGGACTTCTGGACACGAGCCTGACGGCTTCTCTGGCCAACTTGCTAGTAATTGCCGTTGAGCGCCACATGTCTGTTGTTCGGATGAGGGTCCACAGCAACCTCACAAAGAAGAGGGTCACCTTTTTCATCTTGTTGATCTGGGCCATAGCTATTTTCATGGGCGCGGTGCCCACCTTGGGCTGGAACTGCCTCTGTGACATCTCAACCTGCTCTTCGCTGGCTCCTATTTATAGCAGGAGTTACTTGATATTTTGGACCGTCTCCAACCTGGGGGTTTTCTTCATCATGGTGGTGGTGTACATAAGAATTTACATGTATGTCCAGAGGAAAACGAATGTTTTATCTCCGCACACAAGTGGATCCATCAGCCGCAGGAGGACTCCAATGAAACTTATGAAGACAGTCATGGCGGTCTTAGGTAAGAGGATGTGGAGGGCAGATGTGCTTGTGTTGTATCGTCGTCATTCAGTTTGAGAAGGATGGTAGATCTTGGTTGAGCCATCTGTGGTTACATTTCCAGTGATGAGGGCCCACTTGGTCCTCATCGTAGGATGGGGGCTCTGGGATGGTGGGATGGAAACTCACCACGTGTCTTCAGCTGCAAGAGGGTGTTATTATTCCATGCTTCATCCTTTCTCTTGGATCTATGTTTGTGGTGCCATGGGAGGGCTACACAGCCGTTGACCTAATGCTTGGCCTTGGGGCTGCTTATGAATCATTAGGCTGCTTATGCATAATAACCAGCTTTAGTTTACAAAGGTACCGGTAAACTAGGCATTTAAACTGCAGGTGGAGGATGTATCTACCTGCAAGCTTCTTGTTCACTACATCCAAAAAAATTGAGACGGGTTCAATCTACTCCATAGGCCCTTTAACCTTTTTTGTGGTTATCCTTTTAGCTACAGTTTTAGGAAGGCTATAGGATGGGTATGATTTGAGTAAAATGGAGATGGGAGGTAGGGGGTGGAATTTGGGGATTTTATTAAGTGCTTTTTACCGCAATCTGGGTGTCACCACTGAGGGGGGTGACAAAATGTGGGATGGCACTCACCGCAGGGCCTGCAGCACGCCCGAGCCATGCGTCTCTCCTGGGAGTGACACTGTGGCTTGGGCACCTGCAGGCTCCGCGCTGCCCCAAACGGTCCGCCCGCTGCCTCCCCCTCAGCTTTGGGCAGCTGAGTGGGAGGATGTAAGCAGACTCCTCGGAGGCCCCGCGGAGCATCCTGCCCTGGCTCACCCCACCCCGCGGGTAGCTGGCCCCACCCCTGGGCACAGGGCACCGCGCCACCCCAGGCACCCGATCGGCTTGCTCCGCTGCTGGGTTTGGTCCCCTCCAACTTGAAATGCAGTCCTTTTAAGTAAGGCCATTCTAGTATCTCTCTGGTGGTTTATTGGCACTATGATAGATCTCAACTTCCCCTGTTTATAAAGCATATCATCTTCCACCCATTTCCACTCTTCCCAGAGCTCATTCCCCTCATAATTATTTTTGCTCTGTCCCTAGTACCCAGGATCTGAAAACCTGCTGAGATGGAGCCTCTACTCTTAATTACTGGCAGGTGAACCCTGTCCCGTGATTGAAAGACTCTGAATACTTCCCTGACATAGTACCTTCTTGTTTATTTTGGGCTACAACCTCCTGTTGTCCTTGGCCATGCTAACTAAGGGGCTGATGGGAGTTGTAGGCCAGAACATCTGGAGGGCACCAGGTTGAAGGTTGGGGAAGGCTGTTATACAGAACGCCTTTATATAAGTCATCCTCCTGCTCCCCCCCCCCCACAAAAAAATAAAATCTAGTATTGAATTTTCATTCTCACCTGCTTGGGCATCTA
The DNA here is from genome assembly GCF_965207765.1 of Zootoca vivipara. Lineage (NCBI taxonomy): Eukaryota > Metazoa > Chordata > Lepidosauria > Squamata > Lacertidae > Zootoca > Zootoca vivipara. Next base: position 26,678,441 of record NC_142590.1, read on the forward strand.
CAATGCGCAGTGCAAATATTATAACAGTCAAGGAATGTTAAGTGAGATGAGGTGACCCTGAGCATCTCACAGTGGCTGTTATTCATGTTGCAATTGCCTGTCAGGCACCGAATAGCTTCTTTCATAACCATGCCATGTCCTTTTCACAGGAGGTAACAAAAGAAAGCATTGCTCTGCCTTGGGGGAGACCGCTACTGACCCTATTGTAACATTGCAAGATATCTGTAACATGGAGGACAGCTTCTCTTTTCATAGTCCGAATGCTTCGCCCATTTATCTATTGAATGCCGTGCCCAAGGACACTGCTGCTTAGGTCTGGCTTCAGAATTGCTCTTCTGTTTTCTTGTAGCGCAACACAAAGTATGTGTGGGAAAGGTGGAGGGGGACGGGGACCCAGCTATTAGATCTAAACAAATACATTGTGGTTGACATAGTGAATTCAAAGTAGGAATTGTATTCTACAATGCAGCTGTCCCATTGCAAGGCACGTTTGTTTTTCCACTGGGTCAATGCGGCTGACTTTAGTAGATACAAAATTATAGATTTGGGTAGACCAGTCCCCCCCCCAAAAAAACCTTGGGGCTCCAGCTGCTTTTGGACTACAATTCCCATCACCCCTGACCGCTTGTCCTGGTAGCTAGGGATGATGGGAGTTGTAGTCCAAAAACAGCTGGCGACCTAAGTTTGGGAAACACTGGGGTAGATGGACATAGCAAGCTGCCTTATACTGAGTCAGACCATTGGCTCATCTAGTTCAGTACTGTGTTCTCTGGCTGGCAGCAGCTCTCCACGGTTTCAGATGGGGTTCTTCCCAGCCCTAACTGGAGATGTTAGGGATTGAACCCGGGACCTGTTTTATGCAAAGCACACTTAATATTTTACCACTGAGCTATGGCCCTTCCCCATATATTATTGACTACTACCATTGGTAGGAGGTAACACAATCTGTTTGCTCAAAGCAAAATCGTTAAGTGCATTCTGGGAGGTTAAAAATCCCCCCATGCCTCTCCCTTTTCTTCCCTGGGTGGTTTCCATTTCCTCTCCTTCTTTTCCCTGCCTGTTTGGACATGCAGGGAGACAGGTTACAGGACAGCAGAACCAACACAGTACCAGCAAAAGCTTTGCTCTCTCATTCACCAAATCCTACGCATCCATAGCATCAAGATGTGATTTGAGCCATGGTTTGTTCAGGCTTCTTAGCCCCATGATTTTTCTTTGGGAATGCCAAAATCACAGTAAAAAACAACACCTTTCTCTTACTGCTGAGTAATCCACAATAAATGACCACACTTCTGATATCAAAGAAAGGCTTTCTAAAGTTAGAGGGTATGGGAGTTTCTTTTTAGTGACTTTTTAACTATACTGTACTATGTACTTACACTAAACTGCTACGAGGAGCAGGTTACAAGTGGAAGAAGAGCTTTATGGTTTGGTTGTGTGTATGTACCTAGATATTTGTATTTCAGGGGCTTTGTGGTTGGTTGGTTGGTTGGTTCATGTGTGTGTGTGTGTGTGTGTGTGTGTGTGTGTGTGTGTGTGTACATGTGCACAGATACATTGCACCTCCCATCTCCTGATGGCTGGAACATGTCCACTGTGAGGGGTATATCTTCAACCCCCCTGAACTTCCTCTTTTGCGTGGCAATGTCCCCACCTCCACCCCGTGGAAATAATGACACATGAGACATCAAGTAAGGTTAATAGGCAGAAAAGGCCACAACTTTATTGGTTACGGATGTTGAGCGGTATTGGCTTAGGCATTGGACCCTAACTGGCTATATCTGACCCCAGCCCGTGTGCTGGGAGTCCGGGAAAGGTTAACCACAGTCAAGGAGCCCAGTGATGCACATCGACTAGGAACTTCCGGCCAGCTTTTGCTGTATCTTGGCTGTGACCTAGACTGTGCGCTTTTGACTTTTGTCAGTGGGGAATCCTTACTTTGAGCTAACTTTTCTCTGCAGAGCCTGAGGCCGCCTGATTCCATTTCAGATTGCGGTGCCAATCAGGGACCACCAACGTGTTGCCCTCCAGATCCTATTAAGACTGCTACCCCTGTGCTACAGTGTGGCCAGGGAAAAGGGGCTTCAAACCTAATTCTGAAAACTTGTAGTGGCAATTGGTTTTTATTACATAGTTTTTAGAGATACCTGAGCAGGAAAGCAAGTAGAACGAATACCCAACAAGCCTTCCTCAAATAAGTACTGCTAACAAGAATCGCAATTGCCTCTGGATGAAAGGTTCCCAATGCACATATTTGCACTGATTCAAGTATGTTTTGCTGCCTTTCGGTGGGAAAGGAGAGCCCGCTGGTGCAAACCGCTTGTAAAATAATGCACTGCCGTGACTTCACCCAGCTCATACCGAAATGGATGGCAACGCTCTCCATAAATTTTGGCAGGGCCAGATAAGGGCTTAGTTTAGCAGTAAGCTATAGCCTATTAATTTGCTCAGGAGAGCAGCATTTTCACTCCAGTCAGACGTCATGCCAGTTGCTTTTCAGATGTTTCTGATTCCTTCTCCTATTATGTTGGGAGATTAGAATCTAGCTGGGTTTCTTTAAATGACTTGTTTCCACTCTCTGGAAACTACGTATTTTAGTCGCATTGCCTTCCATTTATTTTGAGTGCCTTCCTTTAATCTGAAATGGCTTTTGTTTTCTGGTTGTCAACCGTTGAAGATGTTTAGGCTTGTAGCTTGTGCGAGAATTCATTTTGTATTTCCATTTCCTAGAAAACAGAAATGGTTTTGCATTATTGACAATCTGCCTGCTTCTTAATGTTCCAGTGTGATACCAACAGCTAGATTACAAGAACCCTTTCTAGGTTGCTTTTTTCAGCATCCTGTTTTCCAGAGCGGCCAACCTGATCCATAAAGAAGGGCTAGCTGACCCTCTTATTCTACTGCTCTCCAGCAGCTGGCATTCAGAGACATGATGCCTCTCATCTTGTTTTACCGTCACCAATAGTTGTATCCTCCTCTCCTACACAAAAAAACCTATCCAATTACTACATCTTGTGGTGGTGAGTTCCTTGGCTTAGCTGTGCTCAGTGGGAAGAGGCACATCCTCTTTCCTGGCCCACATCCCCACATTTCAGCTTTATTGGTTGACCCCGTGTTCCAGTATTCCGAGAAAAAGAAGAAAAACTCTTATCCGCTCATTGTCTTATTATTATGATCGACTTGCAAATATTTCCACCAAGGGAATTTTATCATGTGCTCTCATATCTTTGGATAATGATAGCGGTCTTCTTGGGAGGCTTAACCAATCAGGTGGTAGAGAAATTTAGATAACGCTAGACAGACAGAAATTACTTGCTGTGGTTGCTAGTTCCATTGGCCTACGTGTGCAATGTCTGTGTTACTCTTGACCCTTGGACAGATAGGGGAGAGCCCTATCATCAACCCTTTTGTTCTTCTTCTTGCTCTTGTCCCCTTGTGATTCCCTGCTCCCACTTGAGTTTCCCTTAAGAACACAGCATGGATCCCAACCCACAATTTCATAGTCCCCAGCTTTTTGTTTGTTCTTGATGTGATCAGATCCAGATTTAGCAGAAAGTGACCCAGATAACCGCTTGTCTATTCAAGTATCCACTCAACAGATGCTTTTAATGGTTGTGTTGTTCCCTGCTTTTTTCCTCTGAAATGAAGCCTAAAGTTGTTAATAAGTACAATTAATCAATTGCACAAGTAATCAATGAATAGAGGCACAGTGGTCGAATGTGCACGTAATGTCAAACCATGGTTTAGTGCACAAGCCTTTGCAAACCTAGGCGATACTTTGGACTCAAGCACTCCCCTCTCATGTTACCCCTGCAGTTAGGAGGCAGAAATAAACCAGCATTCAGTTGCACTTTAAGCAAGCCAGGTGATCAGGAATTCATTGTGCTTTCAGTTTCATTCCTTGCCACAAGCCAACTTCAAACAATGGGTTGATACGAGGCTGGCTTGTTTAACAAGTAGATGTTTTAAGAGGCGGCTGGATCATGATATAGAGGTTTATAAAATAAAATACAGTGGTGCCTCGCTAGACGAATTTAATTCGTTCCACGGGTCTTTTCTTATAACGAAAAATTCGTCTAGCGAATCCCATAGGAATGCATTGAATTTTTTTTGCCCATAGGAACGCATTAATTGAATTTCAATGCATTCCTATAGGAAACCGCGATTCGCTAGACGAATTTTTCGTAAAACGAATTCGTCTAGCGAGGCAACCTCCACTAGAAAAAACCTTTCGTTAAGCGGAAATTTCGTTAAGCAGGGCATTCGTTAAGCGAGGCACCACTGTATTTTCTTCCTTCCTTACAATAGTAGAACTCAGGATCACCTAATCAGTTGACTATAGGTTTGCAGGCAAGAAAATAAAGTATATCTTCATGCAATGTGCTGTTGTCTCATGAAATTCACTACTCTTCCATAATCTTCTAGATTCTCAAAGGTCTGTGAGCATGGTCAGACCTCATTGAGCTACACATCCATGGTGGAAAGGTCTATTTAGCCAGTGCAGCTACAGTCGTACCTTGGTTTTTGAACAGCTTAGTTCTCAAACGTTTTAGGTCCCGAATGCCGCAAACCCAGAAGTGAGTGTTCCGGTTTGGGAACTATTTTTGGAAGCCGAACGTCCGACAGGACTTCTGTGGCTTCTGAACATTTTGGAAGTCGAACAAACTTCCGGAACGGATTCCACTCGACTTCTAAGGTATGACTGTAAATGGAAATGTCACCTATGATACAAATTCACATCTAAGGATGAATAAGGAGGTCATGTTGAGTGAGCTTTCAGAGGTCTCCTGTTGGCTGCTCTTAAAAACACTGGACAGGACTGAATGGATCTTTTGTCTGATCCAGCAAGACAGTGTTGTTGTTTTTTCATGTTCTAGATGCTCCACTGCATGTAGCTTGTGCAGAAGCATCCCAGTGAAAAATGCAAAGCAGCCTTTTGAAAGGAAAGGAGGTGACATTCCAGGCAAGTCCACACATGACCTTGGTTTTTGCTAAGCTGAAGAGTGATCGGCAGTCTGTCCTAACATGCTTATATTTGAACAGAAATGATGCTTGCAGATACCAAAAAGCAAATAAAAGGTCTCTCTCTTCGTATAAATTCGTATCGCTTACGTCTATATAGCATACACTGACATATTTTGTATTGTGCAAATGAACTGAGTGGCTGTTTGAAAAATGATTGAGATGTACTTGGCCTTGGACTTGTCCTGTACGTGGAATGCAGGGAGGGACAGGGCAGAGCTACACCATACAGTACATTTAAAGCACCTCAACCCCCCCCCCCAATCCTGTAGTTTTCACCTCATAGAGCTACAGTTCCCAGGATTCTTTGAGGAATGCCATGTGCTTCCAATGTTTTTTGGGTAGGAGTTTTGAATGTACAGCATTGATCTGCCCACAGTTAGGTCTCACCGCCATATGCATTTCTTACAATGCCTGCAACACTGATGGGGGATTTGAAATTCTTCAAAGCTGCCCATTTCAAGGTGACTGCAGGATTGTAATTTGAACTCTTGTCCCTGTTCAGATTAGGTTTCCATTGCCCTACGTTTGCATGGTTTGTGGGCGGGGAAACAGAGCACTGGCATAACTTGCTGGAATATTTCTTTGCCGGCTTTAGGGGAGAAGAGAAAAGGCTTCCTAAAATGTAAGCTTTTGTGATTTTTTTTTAAAACAACAACAACAACACATAAATGGGCAGCACTTCCTCTGTGCGTCTTCTGTAGCCTGCCTTTTGTGCAGAGCTGTAATTTTCCTATTTTTGTAAACTAGGCAGCAATTGTGGCTTGAGCTAAGCACATGCTGGTTTGTGCGTTAGCTCTGGCCTCTCTTTCTCTCCTTCTCTTTCTTTCTCTTTTTGCACTAAGAAGCATGGAATGACAAACTGGCAATGCCGGCACCAGAGATGAAAGAGCGATACAATTAGCCTGTTCCATAAATATTAATTGAGTTTGTCTGTTTTACTGTGTGGTTTTAGTCTTTCTGATTTGTTAGTTGCTCTGGGAACCCAGCAGGGCTGAAGAGCAAAATACAAATTTAAGAAATGGAAGATATGCAGTGCTCGTATGTGGTGGTTCATAGATTCTGACCAACATCACCAACCTGCAGGCTTGGCTGGTCTGCACATTGTTCCGGGTGCTTTGAGACAGGAGCAAAATATTGTCAATGGGCTGTTGCACTATCACAAATGGGTGATGGACCACAGTTTCTCTCAACTTACTGCAAGAAAGAAATTCGACTTGGTTTGCATTTGAAGGTGAACTTCCCAAATTTGCACTTTTTGAAACAATGCTCAAATCGAAACACAGCCATCCTTCAAAATCCAAATTTCTCTAAATTTTGCAACGTGGTTTTCCATACATATACCAGGGTTGTCAAGGTCGGGGAGAGGATGAACCAGTGTTTGTCTTGAGCAGCAGCTGCCTCCTGCAGTAGCAGCTGTGAGGGAGCATCCCATGGTCTCTCCATGGCCGCTGCTGCCAGCTTCCTCCCTTGGGCAGCTCGTAGCAACTGCTAGAGAGCGGGCAACGAGGTGAAGAGGCTGCCATCGCCAGCAAGGCCCAGTCCTGCTTAATGTGCTGGCTATGAGAGGCAGGCAGAGGGTAGGGCTGCCCTGGGCGGGAAGAAAGGGGGAGTGGAGCAGAGCACTTCTTTTAATGCTTTGTGTGTCCACATCTAAGCCTGCTCCTTTCTAATATTTATGTATTGGTATATGTTTTTTTTCTTTTTGTAAATCTACCAAAGAATAAAATAAAATCTGGATTAAATAGTTTTCTCAAGACAATGGAGGGTGGGTGTTCTGTGTCCCATTGGTGTTGTTGTTGTTTAGTCGTTTAGTCGTGTCCGACTCTTCGTGACCCCATGGACCATAGCACGCCAGGCACTCCTGTCTTCCACTGCCTCCCGCAGTTTGGTCAAACTCATGTTCGTAGCTTCGAGAACACTGTCCAACCATCTTGTCCTCTGACGTCCCCTTCTCCTAGTGCCCTCAATCTTTCCCAACATCAGGGTCTTTTCCAAGGATTCTTCTCTTCTCATGAGGTGGCCAAAGTATTGGAGCCTCAGCTTCACGATCTGTCCTTCCAGGGAGCACTCAGGGCTGATTTCCTTAAGAATGGATAGGTTTGATCTTCTTGCAGTCCATGGGACTCTCAAGAGTCTCCTCCAGCACCATAATTCACCACTACACCCATTGGTGTAGTGGTGGTGGAAATGCTCTGTGGCAGGGGGAGATCTGTGTGGCAAAAAATGGGAGGTCGAAGGGGGTCAGTTGAGGGGCAAGTGAGAAATGTTCCTGTTTTCATCTGAGGAATATCGGAGGCTCTGTAGTCCTTTTTGTCTTGTCCTAAACCCAAATGCTTAATGCAGCACAATACAAACAAACAAACAAATTGAAGCAAACAAACACATCCATTCTCTCTCTCTGCTTCCTTCTCTCTCTGATAGGTGCCTTTGTTGTGTGCTGGACTCCTGGCCTCGTTGTCCTTCTTCTCGACGGCTTGAACTGCACTCATTGTGAGGTACAGAACGTGAAGCGGTGGTTCCTCCTCCTGGCCCTTCTGAACTCTCTCATGAACCCCATCATTTACTCGTTCAAAGACGACGAGATGTCGAGCACAATGAGGCGCATGATCTGCTGCTCTTTTGAGGAGAGGCCTGAGCGCCGGTCTTCGCGGATCCCCTCCACGGTGCTCAACAGGAGTATGGACACCTCTAGTCAATACTTAGAAAATGGCATCATCCAAGGGACGATCAGTGGCAAAGGAAACACCTGAGCTGCACTCTCTCGTTCTTCCTCCTTAAGAAGTGGACTGTGGCTTGTGCGGCGGATGAAAGTGGACCGAGCACTGAACCAGCCGAGTTCATGAAATCCCAGAACAGCAGAAGTACATGTTCTGTGTGCCAGGAAACCCAAATCCCAGGGTGGCCTGACATCATTGTAAATAATTATTGGATTGGGGGGGGGAATATGCTGGAAGGGATGGAGAAGAATAGAAGGAGCGGACTTACTTTGCAGTGTGTGTTTTTAAGTTGGAAAACTGTACAACCAGCATTGTGGAATTCATCCTTCTTCAGAGGCCTAGTTAACACTGTGCCTGGCATATACGACTACAGACTGCTGAGATGAGGCTGGTTCTCACATCTAAATGCTTATCTATCTATATCTATTATCTATCTATCTACCATCTCCACATAGAGAACTAGGATATCAGGGAGAAGAGTTGTAAACTAGCTTTCTGACTCATGTTTTAATTCTCTATGTGGATTTTTTTTTATTTTAGTTGTTGTATGGAGGGCTATTCAATACTGTGAGATCCAGACCAAAGTAGCAACCTGTCCCTACAGATGTTTACATTGAAGTATGTGCCATTTTGCTCAGTGGGGGTTTGCGTCCAAATGATATGCATTGCTTTGGATTGCAGCCCTAAAGCCCTAGCTGGGACCAAGCAATGGGAGCTCACCCCATTGCAGGGATTTGAACTGCCGGCCTTCTGATCGGCAAGCCCTAGGCTCTGTGTTTTAACCCACAGCGCCACCCACAGAGACATAAGCAAGAATATATGTGCAATTTGTGGTTTATGGATTGAATCCTTTCAGGTTAGTGAGGGGAAAACTTCTTGCAAAGGCATGGGGTCATACCTCTTGTTATTTCAAAGAATTTTTTAATGTGCATAGATTAATTTTCACACTGTACTTTTTAAGTGGTTTTATCTCCTGTGGACTGTGTGTGAGATCAGTGGTATGCTTCAGGCGATGGTCCAGAACTGTAAATAAATGCAATGCTTTATTTCTGAGTTTGGGTACCTCATTGTTTGGGGGGACCACCTTCAGACACTGGGATTCTTCTAGAAGCAATACAGGGACCTTTCCCTCTAAACGCTGCCAGAAAACAGGACCAGAATTTGCCACCTCCCTTGGGGAGAGAAATACCACTTCTTATTAGCATGTGCTAATTTATTCAAATTCATGAATGTTTAAAATTATGCATCTCCTAGGATTGCAAAATAATAGTATGTCAAATGAGAGAAAACTGCACTTTCTCTTCTTGCATGTTCCCTGCATGAAAACAAATATAAACAAAGTTCCAGGCCGACTTAGGTCTGGCTTAATAGCATGCCTAAACCAGTCCATCAGCCCAGTATTTTCCTCTTACTCAATCATTTTGCAAGTAGGTGTCATTACCTGTGTTCAGAGATATCTGCAGCCACTGCTGCCAAATAAGTAGCACCAGGGCATTGTGGCAAGAAGAATTAAGACAGGAATTTGATATTAGATCTCCTGGGGCCCAGCCGATGAAGGCTAAGCCTTGAAGGAATGATGCCCATTGTTCATGATGATACAGATTGCCCAATTCCACACAGCTAGCTACGTAACTTAGAAGTGAAAAACAACAACAAGGCCAGCCTACGGTGCAATGTGAAAATCTGAAAGCCTAATTGCAGGATGCCCCATTTCTATTTTATTAAGCATGTCATTGGCTTGCATTAGCGTAACAAAGATCTAAAATTGTATACATCTCTGTGTCAGTCTGCTGCTCTCATCTAATACCTGTGCACGCCCTTGCAGGTCCAGTTTCTCCTGACTGCCATATCCCTCACTATTATCCTATAGCATCACCAACCTGTCTCTCCGTTTCAGGTGCCTGCTGTACAAAGATCACATCATCTCTCATGATGAATTTTCATCCTCTGATGGCGGACATTTGGTGTGCCACCCGCCCACAACTCCCAAGCCTCCCCCAAGCTGTCAAAACGAAAGGGGAAGGGGGGAATGCCGCCATCAAAGCGGCGCAGCTCTCCCCTTACCCCGACGGCTCAGGGTAGGCTTGGGAGTCACAGGTGGGCAGTGCGCCAAATGTCACCCACCTCAGTGAAGACACCCGGGGTGGTCCGCCCCCACCTATATAAAAACATAATTAAACATTTAAAAACTCCCCTAAACAGGGCTGCCTTCAGATGTCTCCTATAGGTTGTATAGTTACTTATCTCCTTGGCTTGGGGGTTGCATAGCCTCCAACATTTCTCCGATGAAAATAGGGACGTCCTAATGGAAAGTGGGACATTCCGGGATCAAATCAGAAATCCAGGACTGTCCCTGGAAAATAGGGACACTTGGAGGGCCTGGTCTTTCCCAGCCCTGCCAGGAGATGTCAGGGACTAATCCTGAGACTTTCTGCATGCAGGGCTCTACCACTGGAATCTGTGCAGCAGGTGGGGGTGGGGGCAGGAAGTCTCAATTTCAAATATTTGGCTGTGCTTTCCAGCAAATAAATCACCGCTGACTGCCATGTAGGACTCGCTCTGGTAGGAGGACATGGTTTGTTCTTGATCAACCAGCATGCAAAACTTTTTTTAATGCTGAGAAACAAGGCTGAAGGATAGGGTGGAATGAGCAATTGGCCCACCCTATGACTTTCCCCACATTTACTACCCTTGGCCAGTGATAAGATTTCTTGTTCCTTAAATATGCTCCATGAACATATGCATGGCCTTGCTTCTCTCCCTTGGCTCAAGCCCTCCTCAAAACCAACGTTTTGTGTGTGGCATTTGTCTTCTTAAATTTCCTAACCAAGCTTTAAGTACATATCAATGAGACTTGTCCACGTTCTTCCCTCCCATTCTCTTGTCTGTTGTTTCCTTTGTCTGTGGTTTCCATTGGTTTGTTTCTGGTTGTAAACTCCTTGGGAGCAGGGACTCATATATGTTGCCTGTGTAAATCTTTAAGGCGCCATCATGCACACTGATGGTGCAGCATACGGAAATAAAAATATATCCATGCTACAAGATCTAACTCTTTATTTAAGAGAAAAAAACTACACTCTTTGTTAATGAATTGTTGACTTATTACTCAGCAGAATCACATACTCTCCAATACCGTGACAGCAAAATGTAGGACACCAAGTTCATGGATGCCATCTTCCTGTTTATTTCTTGTGAGAGCACAGTGGCCATTTTGGGCGCTGTGATCTCGCATGATTTCACGCTGCGATTTTCCACCAAAAAAGCGCTTTTTGGGAGCATGGTGCCCAAAAACACAGCACCCAAATTGGCTGCCGTTCCCCTGCAAGAAAAAAGGGGGTGTCCCAGTTTTTCCGAGACACTTGTGGGGTATGGAATCACACTTCACCTCCCTTCCTCAGAACAGCCTTCTCCACCTGGTCCTAAATGGTGTGTGTGTGTGTGTGTGTGTGTGTGTGTGTGTGTGTGTGTGTGTGTGTTCCTCCTCTGCTGTTCAGAAAGGTTTTCTACTTCCTTCAGTGCAACTCCGTTGATTTGTCAAAATCCTGTTTTGGGTCTTTAAATAGTCAAGTCCCTACACAAGACAGATCAAGGTTCGCCAGCCTTTTGGGACCTATGGGCACATTTGGAATTTTGTGATAACGCCACAGTCGCTAGTCACAAAGGGACTGTGGGTGGCACCACATGAAATGGCTGCTACATCTTAAAAAGAGCAGAAAAGCAGACAGGAATGGAAAATGGTGTGGACATGTACAGGGCTAGGTGGACCAATGTGCTGATTCAGTAGAGGACCGCTCTCTAGACATGAAAATCCACAAAGCCCCGTCTCTCCGCCTGCCACAGAACAATAATGTGCAGTGAGCGTATTTGTGGCGAACTTGAGTTTTGGGGGCATGTAAGAAAATAAGAAAAGCCAACTGGATCAGGCTGATGCACACCATCTACTCCAGCCCAATATTCTCACAGTGGCCAACCAGATGCCTACAGGCAGAAGCACGCAGGCAGGACTTCGGCACAATAGCATTCTCTCTTCTTGCAGTTTCTATAAACTACCTGGTTACAGGTAGGTAGCCGTGTTGGTCTGGGTCGAAGTAAAATAAAAAAATTCCTTCTGTAGCACCTTAAAGACCAACTAAGTTTTTATTTTGGTATGAGCTTTCGTGTGCATCTTCATCTGAAGAAGTGTGCATGCACACGAAAGCTCATACCAAAATAAAAACTTAGTTGGTCTTTAAGGTGCTACTGAAGGAATTTTTTTATTTTACTATAAACTACCTGTGACTGTGGAAGGGGAACCTACCTATCCATTAAGGTTAGTAGCCATCGATAGCCCTCTCCTCCATGGCTGGTGTCCCTCACTATCTCCTGTGGGAGCGAATTCCATAGTTTATGAGCTTCCCTTGGTCCATCCTGGATCTCCCAACCTTCAGCCTTCTTTTAATGTCCCCAAATTCTGATGTTATGAGACCTTTTCTCTATCTGCTTTCTCCATGCCATGCATAATTGTTTGTGTGTGCAAAACCATCTGGTGGGAACTTTGGCTGCCAGCACACCATCTCCTCCTTGCAGAGCACAGACCCCCCATCCCTTCTCTTGCAACCCCATCCCTGAGAAGGCCCCTCTGATGGTAGACATGCCTTTTTAAAGGGCAGCTCAAGAAGATGAGGAGAAAACTGCCTCTCCTGTCTAAAACAATAACATACCGGTAAGTTTAGCAGTTGGGAAAGATGCTTCGCGGGGTGCAAATCATCATGCAGGCCGTTGGCTTCCATTTGCAGAAGCAACTGTTCCATATTTGTAAACAGAATTACTTGCTTACTCCTAATATAAGCGGTGGGGTGGCCGTTGTTTAGCTTCAAGCTCTAAATATATATCCCCTATATAAACCTGGCTCGCAATGCTGAATGCATGTATTGCCTCTAAGGGTAGGTTGCACCATAAAGAATAAAACAGACACAGAGAAAGAGGGAATCAGTGTGTTCCCTGTCTTGTCAGACACATTTGTATAATCAATTTACCATTTTTCATTCATCCTTGTTCCTGGGGAACTGTGCCTCTTTTTTGTTCCTCTGCAGGCAAATTTGCAAGATGCAGTTCCAGAAACAAACCCCGCTTCTGAGGACATGCATCTGCTTACAATGCAAAACGTCGAAGGTTGTGTAGCACCTCTCCATTTGATTCATTGGCTAGATCTCTGTGGGAAATCTAAGCATGGACTCCCTGCCTTCATTAAGTGAAAATAAATAACCAAGAGCAAAGAGGTTGATGTTCGGTTACCTAATGCTTTTGCAATCAGCCGGTATTAAGTTTGTTCTCCAATTTATATCATTGTTGTCGAGACACTGTTTTGGAACTTACTGCCTGCTTTTGCTAGGACTGCACATTTGCAAACAAGGTTATGAATCACGTACGGGGCACAATAGAACCATCAGAGTTTCTGCCATTTTACAGGTAGGTAAAATGAAACAAAAGGCTTCCCAAAAGGGCAATCCAATCCGCCAACCAGACCAGTTTTACTTGTGTACAGGGATAATGCCTTAATCACGCTGTTGCTTCACTGACAAGAGCTGGCGCCTCTGCTCTTGGTACTTTCGCTGTCCTCAGAATTTCAGGATCACAAAAGCAGCCCACGATAGCACCTTCTCTGTGGTAGCCCCGTAAATCAGGGGTCCCCAAACTAAGGCCCGGGGGGCCGGATGCGGCCCAATCGCCTTCTAAATCCGGCCCGCGGATGGTTCGGGAATCAGCGTGTTTTTACATGAGTAGAATGTGTCCTTTTATTTAAAAAGCATCTCTGGGTTATTTGTGGGGCATAGGAATTCATTCATATTTTTTTCCCCAAAATATAGTCCAGCCCCCCACAAGGTCTGAGGGACAGTGGACCGGCCCCCTGCTTAAAAAGTTTGCTGACACCTGCCCTAAATTCTTTGTTTAAAAAGTTTATTTATTTGATTTTTCAGATTAAAGTTTTACAATCATATATCCAACATACACCATAAAAACAAGATTCCAAAGAATCTCCTGGACTCCTCCCCTTTGTGGATCCTGTTGTTAATCATTTCCTCCTGCATCTTTTATAATAATCCAAATTTATTATAGCCGCCCAGAGTGGCAGGGGAAGCCCAGCCAGATGGGCGGGGTATAAATAATAAATTATTATTATTATTATTATTATTATTATTATTATTATTATTATTATTATTATTTCTCCTCCATTATTTCCAAAGGTCTCCATTAAACTACAAGTGTTATTCCAATCCTACTAACCATTTCAGCTGTTTACAATGGTTTTTAAGATAAATTATAAATTTTTCCCATTCCATATTAAAAATTTGGTCTTCCTGATTTCTCATTCTTCCGGTCATTTTTGCCATTTTGGCATAATCCATCAGCTTTATCTGCCATTCATCTCTGGTAGGGACTTTGTCTTCTTTCCATCTCTGGGCCAATAACATCTGCATAGCCGTGGTTGCATACATAAATAGTCTTTTCTGCTCCATTGGAATTTGGGCACCTAAAATTCCTAAAAGAAAGGCTTCTGGTCTTTTAGAAAAAGTTATTTTAAACATTTTTTTCACCAATTCATTATATATCATTTCCCAAAGTCCTTTTAGCCCCCTAAATTCTGGAACTCCCTCCCCACTGAGGTACATCTGGATTCTGATACTCCCAGTTTCCTCTTCACTCAGTGTGTCTCCACCGCTAGTATGTACACATAGTGTTAGGCACAATCCACATCTATCCTGTAGCTTCTTGAGAAGTACTGAGTTTTGATGGATTTTCCCCAAACCTACTTTGATCTGATATGAACTCATAAGTCACATGAAGTCATTATCAAGCCCTCTCTTCCAGGGCTATCTTTACCCAGGGGTGAAAGGGGTGCGGGGCACCTGGGTGCCGAATTCTGGGGGGTGTCAAATGTATACCTACTGTATACCGGTCCCTCTTGATCAGCAGCAGTGAAAAGCAATGGAGCGAAAATCCCTGCTCCCCTCCTCTGTCACTCTGTTTCTCCGTAGTGTCAAATATTCCTGATGAGGCAGGAAACAAAATAAGCTTTTTCAGCTGCGTTGTTGTTACAGGTGAGCGATCCCCCCCAAAAAAGCTCAATCACTTTGAGTTTGCCCCCCTAAAATAAAGTTAATTTGGGGATGGCTAAACTAAATTTGCGGGCGCTGGGCGGATATTTGCACCCCGGCGGCGTGTATGCTAAATACGGCCCTACTCTCTGCCTGCCACTGTGGGTACTGTAGTGGTGGTGGTGGGGAGCACGTTGGCAACAAATATTCACACAGTTGTTCAGAAATAATTTTACACCATTTCTCAAATTTGTGAGAGAAAGACAATTACTTATAAAGTGCCATGGAAACTTACAAACTACCTAAAATAAAGTGAACTTGCAATATCAGATATTACTAGGTTCTTACAAATTCTTGACTCAGTTTTTTTGTTTTTTCTTGTTTTTCAAATAAGATCAAGTAGATTCAAGAAAAAGGTAAGTTCAACGTTGTTTTGAGGTGCTGATGAACCAGCGTATGAAGATATAAAGAAGACAGGGTGCCAGAGTGCAGATGGGATTCGAAACACAGAAGAGAGAGAGAAAAACCAGCCTTGCTGTGTTTTAAGTCAGTAATGCGCACACAGCCTCTGGCCACCAGCGCTTCACTTAAGTCAAGGTGTAATAATTTTCCCTGAAGCAATGGGGGGGGGGGACGACACCAAAAGAGCATTGAAGCCTGCTGAGCTTGCTCTTTCTTAAACCGGGAGGCCTGCCAGAGCAGCCAACCCTTTCCAGGAGTTTGCCACACAAGGTCCGGCATTCGTTTTGGTAGCTCAGCCCAGGGAGCCGGATAGCAAAAGTGGGAGGATGTGGGGAGAAAACCCTTTGTTCTTTGCTGGAAAACAAGAATGCGGTGCTATGCGGATGTGAGAAAATAGCTCTGGTCTGCACTGTGAGATGCAGGGAGACATTTGTGTGCAGTCAAGGGATGTGTGTCTCGTGTCCTGGCCAGGAAGCGGTCACAAAATGTTCTCTTTGTAGTACACCCTAATTCTGGGCGTTTCTTGCATCCTTGCCTTGCCATTTCCAGGACTAGGCACTCTGTCCCCCCCCCCCCAATGGCTCTCATTGTTTCCCCATGATCTGTCTCTTGTCATTTGCAACTTCCGAATCTGCCACCCCAAAATTCTTTCTGTTGTATTATATTTATTATGTTCATAATTGAGTTTCCAAATTAAAAGGGGGAAATGTCCAAGAGAATATAATCCTCAGTAAATAAATAAACAAAATCCAACAATCTGTATAGTTCCCAAGTTCATCAAATACCCAACGTTTACCAAACAAAAAGCAAGAATCTCCCTCTTCACACAAGAGTTGCCTTGCAGGATCAGATCCAAGGTCCATGGAAAGGAATCGGTTTGTGTCCAAGAGCACTAGCCAGAAACCTGCAGAAGTCCACAAGCAAGATATGGACATCCTGGCTCTTCTCTGAGCAGCATTCAATTAAGTCATCCTGTTACTGCAAGGATTACTGCTAGCACAATATGACTTTCCACTGTTCTTCTCCCTCCTGTGTGCCCCACACCCTCCCCAAATCTACTCCATAAGTTTTGTAGAAAGAACATACCTCTGGAACCTGCCCCCCCCCCAAATCAAGCAAATAAGACCATTATTTTTGCTTTGTTTTTGAATATATTTCCAGCAGGTTTAACTCAAGGCAGTTTTAACATGCCCGGAAAAACAGTTCTCTAGGCTGCAGTCCTATGACCCTGAGAATGAAATAGCAAAATGAGGGAGGGGGGGGGAAGCATTTCTTCTCCACCCACACTTTCACCTTGTTGGGAAGAGCCTAGCAGATGTGGTGGTTCAACCACCTTTATTCCCACACACCCTGTTGCCACAGGAGTGGAGACTTAGTAGGCTGACTAGAATGATTTATTCAGCCTGGACACTGAGGTCCAGCTCTGAGGGCCTTCTGGTGGTTCCCTCACTGTGAGAAGCGAGGTTACAGGGAACCAGGCAGAGGGCCTTCTCGGTAGTGGCGCCCGCCTTGTGGAACGCCCTCCCATCGGATGTCAAGGAAATGAACAGCTATCTGATTTTTAGAAGACATCTGAAGGCAGCCCTGTTCAGGGAAGTTTTTAATGTTTGATGTTGTCTTGTATTTTAATTTGTTGGAAGCCACCCAGAATGGATGGGGGAACCCAGTCAGATGGGTAGCATATAAATAATAATAATTTATTTTTTTATTGTTATTGGTTTGTAGATATTCACTTAAAGGAGGCCATACCAGAGATGGTAGAGAAAATCTTATGCAATTTCCATCATTCACTCTGTTCCTGCAGAGTTTGCCGAGAAGGGATGGGATTTTTTTCCTGATTACTCGCATCTTTGTGCAAGCACACGTGCGAGAGATAATTTATTGATGTATGCATGTTTATAAAGATGTTCATTCGAGGTCACGGCACAATATCAAACAGTCATAAACACATTTCCTCCTTAAGTTCCACAGACACTTTTCTGCATGTCTAAATGTGGACGATGGTTCTACAAGAGTTCGCCTTCTACTCTTCAATTTAGCAAAGCTGAGTGTGGTCCTCTTTGTTTACAGGAGAACAAACAGAGGAACATCTTTAAAACTCTTGGCTCCCAAATTGTTTACGTGGAAAGCACGTTATCCTCTTAGCTACAACTTGAAATTTCAAAACGAGCTATGCTATCCAATACACAAAGCATGTATCTTCTTGGAGATGTCAAATGTTGTTGTTGTTTGTCGCTGTGATGCATGATCATACGATTTTATTCTTTCTATCATCAAATCCCTGTGTGTTTACGATGATCTGCCGGTTCTTGACAATCAAACTTTTGCTGGAAACACACAGATCCTGTATATTATAACTCATAAAGCTGGGTTTGTCCTTAAAATAAAACAATAAAACAATATATAGGAGCAGATAATGGGTTGGAGAACTCCTATTGAAATTAATTGAGGTCACTTTCTGATTCTCTACCATTCATCCTAGCCATCGAACAGTCTAACTAAATTCATTTGTTACAGGTAAGTAGCTGTGTTGGTCTGACGTAGTCGAAAAATAATAAAAAAAATCCTTCCAGTAGCACCTTTGTTGTTGTTTAGTCATTTAGTTGTGTCCGACTCTTCGTGACCCCATGGACCAGAGAACGCCAGGCACTCCTGTCTTCCACTGCCTCCCACAGTTTGGTCAAACTCATGTTCATAGCTTCAAGAACACTGTCCAACCATCTCATCCTCTGTCGTCCCCTTCTCCTTGTGCCCTCAATCTTTCCCAACATCAGGGTCTTTTCCAGGCAGTCTTCTCTTCTCATGAGGTGGCCAAAGTATTGGAGCCTCAGCTTCAGGATCTGTCCTTCTAGTGAGCACCTTAGAGACCAACTAAGTTTGTCATTGGTATGAGCTTCAGCTTCTGAAGAAGTGTGCATGCACATGAAAACTCACACCAATGACAAACTTAGTTGGTTTCTAAGGTGCTACTGGAAGGAATTTTTTTATTTTGTTTAAATTCATTTGTGTGTGCATATCTTCCTAGTAGATTATACTTAATATACATATGTTCAAGGAAACAAGAGAGGTGGAACCTTTGGAGTGAAATGCTCATTCACTTCTATTTCGAAACCGCCATCTTAATTCTATATCCAGTTCATAGCTCTTGGAAAAATCAAAGTGCCATAACATTCCACCATTACGGTGGAACCTATTGATTTACTGACAATCTTTTGCCTTTCTGATCTGTTCCAACGTTAGCCACAAGATGTCCCTGTAAGCTTGAGCAAGACCTGGAGAAACCTTGTCCACGTTTGAGTTTCTCGTCCTGCAAAACAGATTTTTGAATACTTACATATTAATGGAATTTAAAATGGATCGCAAGTTGTGGGTCAGTTCACACATAACCTTTCCAGGGTGTAGGGTCGCTGCTGCACCCACGCCTTGCCACGATCCTACTTCTCAACTCAGGAGTGTTCAGTCAGTGCGTAAAGTCGACCACTGCATGTTTTTGTTCAATGACTACAAAGGAACACTGGGTTCCTTTGCATAGCTGCTAGAAAGCCACTCTTTGTGCCTGCTGGGGCACCAGAAGCAGGCATGTACTACCGGTATCAGCCTACTTCCAAAACCCACCCACCCACCCACCCTGCGTGCTCAGGGGACTTTCTGTCCTCGGTGGACATCAGGTGTGATGCAGCTGGGCAGTGGCATGGTGGGGGTGGGGCAGAGGGGTGGCGGCCTCAGGCACAACATTCTGAGAGGGACGCAATCCAGGCACCCCTCATCAAGGCCACGTGGCTTAGCTCCTGCCGCCTTCTGGAGCCACAGGGAGGCAAGCTGAGCCCAGTCTGGGCCTTCGGGTCCGGGGCGCCACTTCCTTCTCCTCTTGGCCAGTGAAGGGACATCAGCATTCCTCACTCCTGGGATGGCTGAGCTGGGAGCCAGCGGAGCTGCCAAGCTGAGAAGGGGCCATCAGCAGTGGCAGCCAAGTGCCTTGCGGGCTCTGCGCACAGACACCCCGGTGCGCTCCTCCACCCCAGCTGCCCCATCCACCAGGGGGTGCAACGCTTGCCTCACCTTGGGCAGCGGAAACCCATGCAACACCACTGCTGGGACCATCTGCATGCAAGGCAGATCCTTTGCCAATGAGCAACAGCCATTCCCCTGTTGTTGGCAGGCTGCTATCTCTAAGAGCTTGGAATGACACTCCGGTCTTGCCTATATATTTTCATTTATTTATTTATTCAGAGTTTTTGTACCCTGCAATTCAGGCCCAAAGATTCCCAGAGTGGCTTCTAGTCAATTAATTGAAAGAAGACAGTCCCAGCCTGCAGGCTTGCAATGGTTTCAAAATGGCTTTGGTATGGTTTCCTTAGCAAGCAAATCAGGGAGGTGAGAAGCACCATGTAGAAGATGCTGAAATAGTTGAATGGATGACTTCGGTGGAACCCACACAAAAAGGACATGAAGGCAGAAGGCTCTCTCGTGCAATTGCTCCCTGGCAGCTGATATTCAGCTGTATGCTGCTTGAATCTGAACCTGGAGGTTGGACATAGCCAACAGGAACATAAAAACCACAAGCATTAGAAATCAAAGTGAATTTTATTCATTTGAATAATTGTTGTTGTTGTTGTTTGGTCAACAACAGTTTGGTCAAACTCATGTTCGTAGCTTTGAGAACACTGTCCAACCATCCAGTCCTCTGTCGTCCCCTTCTCCTTGTGCCCTCAATCTTTCCCAACATCAGGGTCTTTTCCAGGCAGTCTTCTCTTCTCATGAGGTTGCCAAAGTATTGGAGCCTCAGCTTCAGGATCTGTCCTTCCAGTGAGCACTGAGGGCTGATTTCCTTCAGAATGGATAGGTTTGATCTTCTTGCAGTCCATGGGACTCTCAAGAGTCCAGCACCATAATTCAAAAGCATCAATTCTTCTTTAAGCATCAAGCCTTCTTTATGGTCCAGCTCTCACTTCCATACATCACTACTGGGAAAACCATAGCTGGGAAAACCATAGGGTTATTTGAATAATAACCCTTTTCTTTTCACCATTCCTTTTCACCTCCCACAATGGATGGCTCCCTGTCATAGTTTTGTCAGTGCTGTTTAGTTTTCAATGGCTGTGTAAATGGAGCTCCCTTGGGAGCCTCAGTTCATTAGGCCTATTAGAGGCTCCCAAACAAAGAGCTGTTGGGAAAGGCATTAGCTCTAAGAATGATTGCCTGACAGCTGATCCACCAGAGGAAATTTTGCCAGCCTTGGCAGTTCCAAATAGCAACATGACAAAAGGCTATCATTCAGAATGACCACCAGATATAAACAAAGGAATAGGAATAGGAATCTCTGGTTCATATGTTGCAAGCTGAGATAGATTATTTTAAAAGTAAATCCGTTTACCTCCTGCAAGTGGGGCAGCGTTGAGGGCTGGCACTACCTCACCTGAAGCATCCCAATGGAGAGCTGCCTCAGTCAGGGGAATCCTAGCCAATCTGGCTCTCCAGCAGCCAGGAAGAGAGGGGAACTAGCCCCATTGTATATTGGGGGGGGCTGTGTGGAGAGAGTCTCTTCCTTCAAATTCCCGGGAGTTTACCTTAGTGAAGACCTCACTTGGAACATCAATACAACCCAGGTGGTTAGGAAGGCCCAACGGAGACTCCATTTCCTTAGGGTCTTGCGTAAGAACAATGTCAAACAAAAATTGATGATCTCTTTCTACCGGTCCACAATAGAAAGTGTCCTTTCATAGTGTATTGCAGTGTGGTACTCTAGTTTGACAGCGGCAGACAGGAATCCCTACAGAGGGTGGTGAATACAGCACATGATATCATGGGCTGTCCCCTGAGTTCGCTACATGACATCGCAGGAGACCGCTGCCTCAGGAGAGCGAGGGAAATTCTCAGGGACGACTCGCACCCCGGCCAGCACCTCTTTAATCTCCTGTCTTTGGGCAGGAGATACAGAAGTATAGTCAGCTGCACCAACAGGTTAAAGAACAGTTTTTATCCGTGGGCTGTTGGGCTGCTGAATGGGGAAAAAAATAGTGGTGCAATTGACTTCTGACAAGCACACAGAGTGCGAACAAGACTGAGTGTATGGGGGGGGGAAGCGGGGCTCGTTTAATTTCACTGCACACAGGTGGTGTAGTGACAATAAAGGTTTATTATTGAAGCTTGAATTTAGCTTGCCTGCTGAATTGGCCAATCGCAGGCAGGCTTAGGGGCAAGCGTCCTTGGAGGGGTGGAGCTGAACCAGCAAGTTTCACTGAAGTCTGCTCTGAAGCCCCTTTTTCAGCACACAGAACACATTGAGTGGACACTGGTAATCTTTCATAGCATGGTGCCCTGTGTGAGGCCAAAATTTGCTGCTCCCAAATGGAGCTTCTCAGTTACAGATCTTCTCAATTGTGTGCCGCCTCAGCTCAGCACCCTGTGCGAGGGAACTGCCCATACTGCCCTAATTTTGGCACCCAATGCTAGCTGGGGTTGATGGAACTTGCAGTCCAACAACATTTGGAGGGGGCCCCACATTGGGGAAGCCAGGATTAAACGGCAGCAGATATTTAATTTCCTGCCTCAGGTGCCAAAGTGCCTTGGCCCTGTGAGTTCAACTGAGGCTATTTGTCTGACAATACTTCAAAAGCTGTTGACGACCTTCGAGTTACAACCACTTGTCAGCATTTAGTCATTATGTAGCCCAGTGTTTATAGGAGAATGACTCATGGATGAGACATAATGCAAGATGAAGGTCAATCCCGATGACACTCAAGCGAGGAAGGCAAATCTAGGAGAGGGTGGAAAATATGGTGAGGCTGAATTTTCCCACTTCTAAGAGGATGTTTGCTTGACATTTCTTTTTCGGATAAACATCATGGGCGGAAGGGCATAGTCATTCCTTGACATCTGTTGGAAAGGAATCACACAGAGATCACTGGTACCCGGTGATGTTTTGGACTGTAGTATCTTCCAGCTTTCACCTCATTGCAGATACTCATACTGTGAACTGTCTCTTTGTTGTTTTGAATATATGCTGCAACATATGGTCGTTTCTGTCATGAGACCTTTGTAGTTTCATCCTGTTGAGAACATGAATTTGATGCTCCACAGATATCAGGCAAACCTTATCATATTTCCTAAACATGTAGTTGCTGCACTTATACCTATTTCTCCCACCTGCCCACATACATAACCCTAAACGAACATTGGGGTGGGGGTCACCCTGCATGCTTCAATGTCGCTGCAAAAGGTTTTTGGGGACAATTTTAATATATGTTAAATTATTTAAATCAGCAGCTTTGACACAGCAGCTTTTCTCCTGCTCTCTTCTTGAGATTTCTCTTTTTCTTGTATTTTCTTCCTTCTGACTTTGCTCTTTTTTTTAGATTAAGTACTGTTTTATCTCTGTAAATAGTAAAAGATACTTCCACTAGCACCTTAGAGACCAACCAAGTTTGTCATAGGTATGAGCTTTCGTGTGCATGCACACTTATTCAGATACACTGAAACAGAAGTCACCAGACCCTTATGTATAGTCAGAGGGTGTGTGTGATGGGAATGGGTGATGGGCTGATAGGAGTGGTAAACCTGTTGATGACTGTTAATGACTGTTAATGACTGCAATTGGTCTTGCAGGAAAAGCAAGGGCTGAGGTGCTAAAGAAAGCTTGATCATGTATAAGGAGATAAGAATCCTATGTATCTGTTCATACCAGGTGTCTCCATGGTTTTAAGCTTGGTAAACTCATTAACAGGTTTACCACTCCTATCAGCTCATCACCCATTCCCATCACCCCACCCCACCCTCTGACTATACATAAGGGTCTGGTGACTTCTGTTTCAGTGTATCTGAAGAAGTGTGCATGCACACGAAAGCTCATACCTATGACAAACTTGGTTGGTCTCTAAGGTGCTACTGGAAGGATTTTTTATTTTTATTTTGACTGCGTCAGACCAACACGGCTACCTACCTGTAACTAGTAAAAGATACTTTGCAATGGGTCTGTGTTTCTGAATATCTTTGAATAAGTATCAATAAATGAAAACAACAAAGAAAGTTTTGAGTAAATGCAACCTTGCTTACATCAGTTGCAGTTCGTGGTTATGAAGAGCCTAAAACTTACACCCGATATAAACATTTGCACCACTGGAACCTAAAACCGAGGAATGCGAATAGAAAGGAATCCAGTCATTCCGCATCAGTGAGGATGGCCAGTTCAATATTTATAAAAATGACTCGATTAAGCATGAGATTGTTAAAACAGGACTATACTGATGCAGGACAATGTGTGTCTTTCTGTCTCTCTCTGTGCATGTGTTTTTCCATTGTGAATTTGCTCGACGGAGGCTTTGAAGCATTAGGAGTTTCAGTGACGGTGGCTCCTCTGCAGAAAGAATGGAAAGCTAGTCATATGTCAGGAAGGAGAACGCAGCCTTGACAGATTCGCATGGTGGGAGCTGCACATGCAAAGCAAAAGGCCATTCAGCCCCTATGTAACTTTGTGATTAACTTCCTGGCACCGGGCATGAAATCGCCAGGGAAAGGAGAGTGGGTGTAATTGTTTACTTTTGCCTTTCAGAATGATGGATTCAAGGAAGGAACAAAGGCCTGGTTGTCCTGCCAGCCTAGCACAAGGTGTTCTTCACCACATCTTGAAGGAAGAAGAGGCTTATTTGCTTCGTGAGGACTTTGGGATAATGCACTTGTGGAAGTAAGGGAAAAAGGTGAGTGCACTTCCTAAACTTCCTTGCTTGTGGTTGGCATGGTCCTTTGTAGATGAATGAATATATACATTAATGCAGCTTCTCCACCACCACCATTTTGGACTACAACTCCCAGCATCCTTGACCATTGGCCATGTTGGATGGGACTGATGGGAGTTGTGGTCCAGAACATCTGGACCCAGGTTGGGAAAGGCTATATAATGAACTTAACCCTTTTTGAACATCCTCCAAAGTGTCTTCATTAAGAAGAGTCTTCTTAGTGTCTAAACCAGGGCTGGGGAACTGTGGCCTTCCAGATACTTTTGGGCAGACTACAACTCCCATCATCCCACTGGAATTGTAGTCCAGCAATACCTACATTTAAACTATTATTGGTTTAAACCTTTCGGATGATAAATACTGCTTTTAATTTGCTGAGCCTTTCTCTATTTTATAGTAATTTCTTGTGGTTTGTACTGTAGCTTTATGAAGAATTGTGATACAAACCAAACCGAGGTATGACTGTATTTTTATTTGCTGTATGCTGCCCTGAGTAATGTATCACATTAAAAAGATGGGATAGAAATATAAACTTTGGCCAGGCAGCTTTTCACACATCTGTTAACTTCTTGGTGTTCTCTAAATGGCATTATGAAGCTATTCACTTCCGAGAGAAGCTTACATTGTTGGCAATTTCCATGTGGTATTCTCTGCCTTATCTTTCCATGCTAATCTCTGGTTCATATATTATCTGAAGGGATTAATATGTACTTAACAACTATTATTGACTTCCTCTAAAATTATGTGTACTTGGCATTTCTAAAATGTTAAATCTTTATTTTCCAAACACTGTGAGTGTTCAAAATAAGAGTCTGGTTTTTGTTTTGTTTTTTGAAAAAAAATGTGCTAAGATAATAATCTAAAAACAGTGCAAACCAATATTTGACAGAAACCCTATGCTGTTTCTGGGGTGCTAAATGTTTTATACTGAAAAGTTGGGGCACTTCCAGACTGCCACTATTTTCAGTGAGATTCCACCACATACTGGCAAATTCAGGTTGCACACTTGAATATGAGTTGGTGCTCTTGCGGAATAAACCATCTTCTCCTTAAAATCGGACTTTTGTAAGAAGTGGTGGGAAAATAGATTGGGAAGTGGGAAGACCATTTGCTTAATGCAATATTCTATAACCTCCCCAAAAAACCAAATATGGCCTATTACTACTACTACTACTACTACTACTACTACTACCCTGCCCATCTGAATGGGTTGCCCCAGCTACTCTGCACAGCTTCCAACATACATAAAAACATAACAAAACATTAAACATTTTTTAAAACATCCCTATACAGGGCTACTTTCAGGTGTCTTCTAAAGGTTGTATAATTACAATATTTGTTTCCTTGGCTTGGGAGTCATATAACTCCATACCCTCCAACATTTCTCTGATGAAAATAAGGACATCCTAAGTGGGACATTCTGGGATCAAATAAGAAACCGGGACAGCTTCTATAAATCTGGTACTGTCCCTGCAAAATAGGGATACTTGGAGGGTCTGTATTGAGCCAGAAGCCTTTGTACTGGAAATTAACTCCATAATTGCCTGGGCTGCTGCTGTTCGGATGTCACCAACAGACCTGTTACCCCAAAGGAATGTAAAAGGCATTGTGAAAAGTTTGCTGAGAGCTATTGGTTCTTGTTGCCATAGAGATTGGCATGAGATTGGCAATAGCACAGTTTTAGCATAATCTTTAAAAAAACACGAAACCAAGGCAGGTAATAAATAGATCTGTAGTGTTATATTCCCATAACTCATCTTATGTTGCTATTTCTAACCTCACATTTCATGTTCCTCCTCTGACTATGGCTTATCTGCCTAATTTAATCTATTTGAATGGATATGTTGAACATCACCATGGCACCACAGAGGACTGAAAGCTTAGTTTCTGCAGTGCTTGGGCAAGGGAAAGGCACAGCCCGTCCCTTCCCAGTTGCATGTGTAGACCTTTTAACCACCCCCCAAAATAAATTCAGACAAGACTCAAATTTTAGGTTTGGTTTTTGGCAGAATTTAGGCCACAACTTTATTGATTACAATCAAGTGAGTGGTTGCATAGGCTCTGGTTCGACTCGCTCCCTGCACCCTTGCAGGTAGCACTGACCTTGGGCACCAACCATAGGTCAGCCTCGGGTGAACACCTGGGACAGTGGACTCAGACTCCTGGCGGAACCCCTCACAGGGAAGACCAACCATGAGTCCATGGATTCCTGTAGCGGAATACCAAACACATAGGGATGGATAGGCATCCTGCCAGCCCTATCACCTGAACCAGAGCCTATCCACAACCTTACAAGTTGTGATGATTTTCTACGCAGCAGGCGAAACCCAAATGGCACCAGCCAATCAGCCAAGTGCCCTCTTGTTAGGGAGGACCTGATTTAGCTAAAATGAAATAATTTCCAAAGTGCATGGACCCAAATAAACATTTCCGCGTGCCCTCTTGTTAGGGAGGACCTGATTTAGCTAAAATGAAATAATTTCCAAAGTGCATGGACCCAAATAAACATTTCCTTGAATTAAGCTTAATTTCTTTAAAAAGCATGTTCATCTTGCCTTTTTCAAGAGAGAATAATTTCCCACTCTTCATCCAGTCTAAATATAGAAGCTACAGTATTTCCACTCTCTATTAAGTTACTAATAAATATACTGTTATATTTATACCCTCCGCTTTCGTGTATATTGCCTTAGCCCGGGTCCTTAATTTCTAGGTATGTGGGTGTTTTGTGCAGATTCTTGGGAAACAGTATAAGTTTAGAATCAGCATTGAACTCACTGGGAAATAAAACTCCACAGTAATGACTCTGTTGGAACATCTTGCTGATTTGGAAAAGTGGGGAATATATGCAACAACTTCCACAGGGTGTATAGGGTGTTAGGGAAGGGGTAGTACCTCTGGTGGGAGACATGTCATACTCCTTCTGGGGTAGTTTGTCCACCTTTGGTCCTCAAGCTCCACTCAATTCTCACCTGCGGCTTCTAGAAGCTGTCATCATGTAGCAGCAGCAGCTGCAGCTGCCACCGCCGCCATACCCCAGGAACTGGCCAGCAAAACCAGGTGAGGGTAGCTGATGGGTCTTCAACCCTCGTTGAGCTAAGGTATTCCCTTGCATGCGAAGACAGGCTCCGGCAGATTGAGTAGATGAGATCAATAGTGGGTCCGATGGTCAAGACGGCATTTTCTGCATGTGAGCTGTAGGGGGAAGCGAGGGGCAGATGTGCCTCATCAAGGTGGGAAGGTTTAACTCTGATCCTAAACCTCCGCTGCCTTGCAGAATATCTTCAGGAGAAGAACAGGCTAAGCCTAAGGAGTAACCCCTACCAGAGTAAAGTCCCTAAAACAGTAGGATGGTGTCTTGTACACCTCCTTCTGGCAACTCCTGCAGCCAAGCTGGTGCCAAATGTATGGCTCTGCTTACCTTTGGACCACATCAGTGAGGCCTGGAGTGGGGTCTTGTTGTCTGGGCAGCCCAGGACCTCCATACACACTGCCCAGGCTTGTGGCCCGTGGTGGTCACTGGTGCTGCTAACACAGCAGTTTGACCTCACCCCCGGAGGCGCACTCCATTGTCTCTCGAGACAGCTGCATGCCAACGAGACTGCCACAGTTTATCTGGAATCTCAATAAATACAATTTTTAATATTGATTTGAATTTTTTAGGTAAAGGTAAAGGGACCCCTGACCATTAGGTCCAGACGTGACCGACTCTGGGGTTGCGGTGCTCATCTCGCTTTACTGGCCGAGGGAGCCGGCGTACAGCTTCCAGATCATGTGGCCAGCATGACAAAGCCGCTTCTGGCGAACCAGAGCAGCACACGGAAACGTCGTTTACCTTCCCGCTGTAGTGGTATCTATTTATCTACTTGCACTTTGATGTGTGTTCGAACTGCTAGGTTGGCAGGAGCTGGGACCGAGCAACCGGAGCTCACCCCGTCGCGGGGATTCGAACCGCCGACCTTCTGATCGGCAAGCCCTACGCAACCCACGTATTATGCAAGAATCGGTTTTTTAAAAAAACGTATGAAAAGTTTAAGGGAATAAACATCATCCCTTAACATAAACAGGTTAAAACAGATCAAAACAACAACAGGGCAGGAGTGGGGGGGGGCATTTCTTTTGAACAGAGGAATTGTGTTATGTCCCAGGGGATAATACAGGCAACAGGGACTTCCGGTTCGTCGCGGCGGTGAGAAGGACGCAGGGACTTTCGCGTGCCGAGGTCCCTGGCTTCTCGGAGGGGGGGGAAGTCCGCAGAGCGAGCGGACTCCCCGTAAAAACATCGGATCGAGAGTTCCGATGACTCAGGAGCCCAGCGGCCGCTCCGTTTGGCGGATCCCCCGCTGCCCGAGAGCTCAATAGAGCGATCGTGAGCCGGCGGGGTTGAACCGCGGGAGCCATTTTGGGCCACATCTTGCCTCCGGGAAGCGAAGCTCCGAGTCCTGACCCGGCAAGCGGCGGATTCTTCCGATTTGAAACTAAAGATTCCTAAAGAAGTAAGTGGAACTTTGATTTGGACCTTAAATTTGCTGATTGGAAAATAGGAGAGACTTTAAAGAAACGGAAGCCGGTCTCTTCCTAATGGGAAACTGGGAGGCGTTTGGAAAAAAAAATCCTAAGCCGAATAACAAAAGAATTTGAAACTGTGGACCCGAGAGGGAAAAAAGACTTTTTGGAACCATCTCAGCCCCTGAGTCCGGCACCCCTTGAGGTACAGCGGTATTAAAGGGAAGAGCGTTTTGACAGCTGTCAAAAGCTGTCAAACTGTCAAAAGACCGGGTGGATTGATTGCACTGCTGTGAACAGGAAAAATTGTTTGGAATTGTCAAAGAATTACTTAAATTGGAAGTAAGAATGGATTTGGGACTGAGTTAAGAATTAAGAAAAAGAACAGCTAAAATGGAGTCGATCGTCTGAGAAAGGAATTTTCCAGTACCCATTGTTCCCTACACCCTGTTTATCTGCGGTTACGAGAGGTATGAAAACAAAACTTTCTCGAGCCTTCCAGGAGACTGTGCTGAACTACTTGCTGTCATGGGAAGATTTTTACAAGGAACGGCAACATCCCAGCTCACCACCAGTTGAGATTGAAGTCCAAGTCCAGGACTTAGAGGTTAATTCAAATTTGGAGATTATTGACTCTGAGACTGTGGGTGATAAGAAACAATTTGAAGAGGACTTGGACTATGACAAATTTGTTTGGGATGAAGCAAAAGATGACCTCCAAAAGGGAGAAAAACAAGCAGAACAAGAAGATGAGAGACAAAGGGACTTAATGTCTAATGGAATTGAAGATCCTGGAAGGGTTAAAATGTGGAGTGGGGTTTTTGTGGGATGGGAAGGACAGGGGCAAAGGGGGGCAAAGGTCTGGAGATGGATTTGGGAAAGAATGGGTGTGGGGTAAAAACTTTAGTTAAAAGGTATTGTTTTGGTCTCTGAAAGACGGTTTTCGAAATCTTGGCTTGACAATGGAAACGCTGAACCAATTGGGGGAAAAAGACTTGGGGAGAGGAAATGGAATGCAAAAAAGAAAGGGAAAAAAGTTATGTTTCCTTAAGGGAGTATAAGAATGGTTGGGAAAGAACTTTTAAGTGATTGTAAATTATTGCAGGTTAAGTGAGGTGTTTAGGCAGAAAGCTGCCCACCCTCCTCTTCTTATTCTGAGGCACTCAGTGGCAGGGGGTGCCCAGATGGGTGAGGAGGAAATGGAACCTTGGAAGTGCTGTTACCCTGCAGGTACCTCTTGTGGCAGGAGGGGACCTGTGGGGGGACAGCATGAAAAAGGAGGAGGATTGAGTTAATATTATAAGATTAAGATTTGAAACTGAGTTGGAAAATTCGCCACAAGTAATCAGTTTTTGTTGGAAAACCATGAGGAAGACCACCGAGGGAGTCGCAATTAAGATGTTAAAATAATAAGAACTGGGAAGTTTGAATTCTTCCCAATTTTTTTCTTTTGTTTTCTCCTTTGTTTTTTCTTTCTTTCTTTCTCTTTTAGGTTTGTTAATATGATTATGAAAGAGGTGGGGGATGCAGATCCCCATAACTCTTCCCTACCTATTCTCTCAGTGGCAGGGGGGGGATATGGGGGGAGGAGGGAGGGGGGAAGCAGAACTCAATTCATAATTGGACCCCTTTGATTCTTAAAGCACACGGGTCCTACTGGTGGCAGAAGTGGACCGGTGTGTGGAGGGAAAACGAAGGGACAGTGTTATACTGTATGTTTTGTTTTGTAAAATCAATAAAAATTTCTTTAAAAAAAAAAAAATACAGGCAACAGGTATAAACAGCACTTTCCAGGCAAGACTTTCATACGGGTCATGATCATCTACAAATACTAAACAAGAGTCCACATTGGGCTGGGGGGAGGAAGTCAAAGAATTTGCTATATTTTTGGCTATTTTATCGTGGTACTATCTGCAGCAGTGCCAACATGTCCTGGATTAGTTCATACTTATGGCCTCTAAAAATAAATAAGGAATATTGCCATTCTAAACCTCAACTCAGTTTTACAGTCATATGGAAGTAATATAAACTCTGATTCCGTATGTAATAAGAGCAATGGATAATTGTCAGTCTGATTCAGAAAGATCAGCTCCACAGCTCCAGGGAAATCATTTTGGAGGTTGTTGGGGGTTTTTTTTTACACAGAGTACGACTAGGACTATTACATATATTATGCCTGTGCTATCTTCTCTCCCACACACCCTCAAAGTTGTGTAAAATGATTTTCTTGTCTAGCCTCTGATCCTGTGTAGTCAGATCAATTTTCCTTACTCTGTGTGGCAAGGAGATTGCCATGTCTGCTGCTTTATTCGATATCAAATTAAGATTCGGATCGCTGCCTTAGTTGAGTCTCACAAATGTTAACTGTGACGGATGGATGCAAATGATCTGATTTTATTTTCATTTTAACGCAGCAGAAGGGAGTACATGCTGTTCTTCACTCAGTTTTTCAGTTCAGCGAAAGTTACTAAGAAGAGGGTGTAGCAAGTAATAATGGCATTCCTTCCCGGCTGAAAAACAGATTTGGGCATAAGCCGATTACATTAGAAAGAAGAGGCACATTCAGATCAGCCTGTTTAGTCTTTTAGTATATATGACAGTTGCTTAATGAAAACTTTTGAGGAAGAGATTTGTGCGAACACTCCAAGGAAACTGCATCATGTCAAAGCTTTGAGGCAAAGGGCCCTAGTAGTAGACTTAGTAATCAGATTTTTCTTTGTTTTGGCCCAGTTCACATGCCACAGAAAACTACAGATTATGGTTTACAGTGGTACCTTGGCACTCAAACGGCTTGGCTCCTGAACAAATTGGCTCCCGAATGCTGCAAACCATGTTCTAGTTTGCGAACGTTTTTCAGAAGCCGAACGTCTGACACGGCTTCCGCTTGAGTGCAGGAAGCTCCTGCAGCCAATCGGAAGCCCCGCTTTGGTTTTTGAGAGGTTTCAGGAGTTGAACGGACTACTGGAACGGATTAGGTTTGACAACCAAGGTATTCTAATCACAAAGATTGCTTCTGCTTTTGCTCCGCCCATCGTGCAAGCATTCCTTAGCGTTACGTCCAACTGAGGACAATCATGGTTTGTTTCAATCCATTTCTGCAGTAATTTACATGTAAATTAATTCTCATGAAAATTCACCAGCATTTTCGTGTGGATTTATCCCAATATACACATTTCTGCATGCTGTTTTGACTATATACGCATTTTCCAAGCAATTTTCCCCCAAGGCAATGCTTATTCGTATGCTATTTTCACTCATGTCCAGTTTTTAATGAACATTTCTCCCCTGTATGTGTATTTTTGTACACACTGTTTGGAAAGCTGCATTGCAAAATTTAGAGATTTCGAAGGATAATTGTGATTTGGTTCCCACGTCAGTTTAAAAAGTGTGAACTAAATAGTTTCTCATTAAAATGCAAACAGAATCACATTTCTCCCTCATTTCTACTTCTGGCAGTCTGAAATTTGTCCCACCTAATCTTAGTGGAAGCCAGCAGTAAACAACTGAGAAACAGTCCCCTTTAGAAATGTTCACTTCTTCCAAAGATAACCTCTATCAGACTGCTGTTCTCAATAAAGTATCACTTCCTTTTCATTCCTGTCTAAAGTCTGCTTCCCTTCTTTTAAAATGTAGAGGCTGAGGTATGCAGGGTTCTATAAACCATGAAGCAGTGAGGACTAAGGTTCTGAATTTCCTTCGGTCCCTAGGGGGAATGGACAGCCTCATTGATGCTTGCTGGCCACAGGGTGCCACTGTTGCTCCAGTAAAAATAGATGAGTGGTACAGGTTATTTTCCTGAGCTTCCCCACAGCGACGTCTGCAGATGTAGAAGTGAATATGTCTGTTGTGAGAGATTCATTTCGTCCCTGTATTTTTCCTAAAAAGCAAATAGACAACGTCTCACCACATCGTTATGCATTTGTTTGGATGGAATCTGGGTGCCAGTCATCATCTTTGCTGCTGGAAATGGGCAACCAAATATTTTGTGGTAGCAGGGGGAAGTTACGCCTGGTGCATAGCTCTCAACCCTCCCTTTTTTGCGGGAAATTCCTTTATTCCAAGCCACAGCTGTCAACCTTCCCTTTTTTTTGCCGGAAATTCCCTTATTCCAGCGCCGTTTCCCGCTGCTATCCTGGATTGTTAGATATACTGTAGACTGTCCCCAGGACAGGGGAGGCTGCTGATCCCTCATTTTCAAATCCGAAAGTTGATGTCTATGGCCTGGTGGTAGCGAAATAAGTGTCCTTCTGATCACTGATGCTATCACAGGCACTCGTCAACAGGTTAGCTTCAGTCAATGCAGCATTATGATTGCAATGGATGTGCAATTTCGGGTAAGGAGCAGCACTTTCCCAACTGCAGTAAATTGCTATTTGAATGCTAGGGAAAGATAACCAAATAAAAAGTTACAGGTAGGTAGCCATGTTGGTCTGACGTAGTTGAAACAAAATTTAAAAAAATTCCTTCCAGTAGCACCTTAGAGACCAACTAAGTTTGTCATTGGGATGAGCTTTTGTGTGCATGCACATGAAGAAGTGTGCATGCACACGAAAGCTCATCCCAATGACAAACTTAGTTGGTCTCTACATAGCTGCCAAGTTTTCCCTTTTCTCACGAGGAAGCCTATTCAGCATGAGGGAATTTCCCTTAAAAAAAGGGAGAACTTGGCAGCTATGGGTCTCTAAGGTGCTACTGGAAGGAAATTTATAAAATTTTGTTCAAAATAAAAAGGTCGTTCAATTCTGCTCTGTTCAGACCTTGTCCAAATTATAGAATTTTTTCCATTTCAGGGCACTGCAGTTTAAGAAGGATAGTGACAAACTGGAGCATGTCCAGAAGAGAGTGACAAATATGATAAGGGACTTGGAGACCAAGTCTAATGAGGGGGAAATGGAAGGATTGGGTATCTTTAATCTGGAGAAAGAGACATGCAGGTGAAGGAAGCTGAACACACACCTGGCCCCTTCCTAATTTCCATGTATTCTTATTCCTTCAGGCATTTTCCTCTTAAACACCCTGTTCACTAGTGGAACCCAAGTCAGACTGGGGGAAATGGCTTTTTTCATGCAAAAGCTAGACACACAAATTTGGCATATTTGGTTCCACATATTCCTGTTTTTTCAGTCATGGATATGAAGTGCTATTCCACCAATTGCCAATCAAATCGGTGGAATAAACTTGATGGAATGTATCCAGAGGTTTTGATGTTGAAAAGTTTGTCTTTGTCCCAAGTTAATTTGCCCTGAGTATTCTGTTTACACAGTATTTTTATCTTCCAGTACTAACCGAAATTACATCATGTGTACTGTGATGGGACATGTCATAGGCTCAAAGGTCAGTTGTTAGATATGTTTGATTTGTACACATTTTAGGTTATAATACCTTTCCAATGTACAAATTTATTCACAGCATCATTTTAGTTGTTCTAGGAGTTAGGTCTTTTTAAAAATAACAATAATAATTGTCTGTTTTGTCCAACACTTTGATTTTGCTGCTCTAAATCTGCATGATGAACAGATGATAGAATATGCTAATTCTAACAAGATGCACAAAAGTATCCTTTCTCACTTCTGAAAACATTGCCAAGTGTACGTGTAAAGACCTAATTGTTTGCAGAACTTTTTACACCTTTTACCGGCAAGTTCTGT
The DNA here is from genome assembly GCF_965207765.1 of Zootoca vivipara. NCBI lineage: Eukaryota > Metazoa > Chordata > Lepidosauria > Squamata > Lacertidae > Zootoca > Zootoca vivipara. Next base: position 26,712,604 of record NC_142590.1, read on the forward strand.
CACGTCAGAGCCATAGCTGTCAAGTTCTCCCTTTTTTTAAGGGAAATTCCCTTATGCTGAATAGGCTTCCTCACGAGAAAAGGGAAAACTTGACAGCTATGGTCAGAGCCAAAGCTACACATATATTATTGATTGCTCATTCCTCAACCGAGGACCAAAATAAACATAACATTACTGTAGTTGTGGGAATGCAATTAACACCTTTTTTAAAAAAAGAAATCTAATTAGCAACCACTGAGGGAAGGTCGGAGATAGGAATGCATGCAGGAAGGGAGGAATTCATCCCTTGGACCTCCTTGGGAATAAGGCACAGAAGAGATTGTGGTGTCTTTGTGATATATGGTTTATTTATCACAGATCTACAACCTGAGCCTACGATGGAGGGGTTCGCAGCATTAACACCACAAGAGAGTCTTGTTTCTCCCTTAGCCACAGCCTTGGATTCAATCAGAAATCAAGCACTGCACTCAAACATTGCTCAGATTCTCTCTCCAGCTTGCTGCTTCTCTTCTAAGTCACATCACTGCAACGCAACTCTAAACCCTGGTTTTGTCTTCTAACTAACCACCCATTTGCTATCTCACAGAGAGCCCCTTTCCTTTGTTCCCCTTAATGGCCACCACCCAGGCGATCACCTCAACAAAGGAAGCTAGCCTGGCTTATATTTTAACACTTGCTGGATCCAGGGCTTGGAAGGGTCTTGCATGTAGCCTACTCCCCCTCCCCCCAAACTCATAACAATATTTTGCCCTGAGGTCTTAAATAATGGTAGGGCTGCCAGGGTTGTTAGGAACGTCCAGTCTTCAGTGTTGTGCTTCCATGAAAATTCCAAGTGCAAACCTGGTTTGCAATCTTAGTAATTTTGTGAGTATGGTGTGTATCCAATGTGCCACTCAAGCAAATGTTCCCTCGGAACAAGGATTTATTTGTGTGAAGCAAACGTTCTCCCCTTCTCCTCCACCTGCCCTGGGAGCAGATTGTGGAACAAAATGGGTTGCATGTGGGGAGAGAAATCCCATTGTAGATTTGCACTATCACCTACCCCCCCCCCAATAGTTTAATACTGCATTATGTAGAATCATAGAGTTGTAGAGTTGGAAGGGACCCCAAGAGTCATCTAGTGCAACTGCCTGCAATGCAGGAATCTCAACTAAAGCATCGATGACAGATGACCATCCAACCTCTGCTTAAAAACCTCCAAGGAAGGAGAGTCCGCCATCTTTCACGCAAGCCTTCTCCACTGCCAAACAGGTTTTTGTGTCAGAAAGTTCTTCCTCATGTTTAGTTGGAATCTCCTTTCTTGTAACTTGAATCCGTTGGCTCCTAGCCTCCAGAGAAGGAGAAAACAAGCTTGCTCCATCTTCCATGTGGCAGACCTTTAGATATTTGAGGAATGTGTCTATTGCAACTTCTAATTGAACAATAGGAAATGCTGTAAGAAGCCAAGTTAGCAAAGGAATGAGCGTTCTGTTAACTGGGTTAGTGGTGGTGGTATACTTTTGAACAATGTATTCTTTTCACAAAGCATAATTGGTAACGAACTATTTGTGGAGCGTTTCTTTGTAGCCCCAGGGAGCTTATAATGAAGGTTTTCTTGGCAGCTTGTTATTTGGCCTCTGTATGAAATTCCTTAGTTTCCCCCATTTTCTACACTGATTTGTTTTCTTAAACCAAGGACTAAAGTATGAGATATCCATGGTATCTTAATTAAATATATTTTACGATATTGTGGATATTTCATATTTTAGTTTTGATATTACAGTGTGACATCTGCAGTATATTATGCTGTTTCAATTAAGTATGTGACTAAAGATCTGGAAGGTTGCATCAACAAACATTCCAGAATTTGGGTTCATTGTTTAACTACTGTGTAACCTAAGGGATTTCTGGATGGGGACCTCCTGTGCCTACACTACTCTAGAGAAGGTGCCCCTCTTCCAGTTCCAGTTCGCTTTTCACATTAAAAGCTAAAGGAAAACAGGAAGTGCCACCTTTTCCCAAAACAATTTTGTTCAGGGCAGCTCATTTTGGCCTAATCCACCACATTCTGAAGGAAATCAGCCCCGAGTGCTCACTGGAAGGACAGATCCTGAAGCTGAGGCTCCAATACTTTGGCCACCTCATGAGAAGAGAAGACTCCCTGGAAAAGACCCTGATGTTGGGAAAGATGGAGGGCACAAGGAGAAGGGGACGACAGAGGACGAGATGGTTGGACAGTGTTCTCGAAGCTACGAACATGAGTTTGACCAAATTGCGGGAGGCAGTGGAAGACAGGAGTGCCTGGCGTGCTATGGTCCATGGGGTCATGAAGAGTCGGACATGACTAAACGACTAAACAACAAGAGCAACAGCAACACATTGAGAATGGTGTTAATGACCTTACAAATTATTCCAGAGAATTGTATACAATGTGGGTTACAGGTATGGTGAATTGTACAAATAACTTTTCTGTGACCCCAACGAGTCATTCCCCATTCCTCTAAATTTTCTCTTTTACTAATTTGCTAGATTTTTCCTTTCCTTTGTAAATTGGTCCATCTCAAAATCTACAGATTAACTGCTAATTATTATAATGCTGAGTATTGCACACAACATACCATTCCCTTTAAAAAATACAAATAAATCATCAGTATACGCCAAACTTGGAAGAAAGCAACCTATTCACTAACTCATCCTCTCAGAAGTAATTCCAAAAGCGAAAGCAGCTTAGTCCTAAGTAAATAGGTATAGAATTGTCTCCTAATAGTGCAATCCTATTCAAGCCTGCTCAGAAATAATTCCTATCGTTTTCAGTAGGGCTTACTTCATGCCCTCCAACATTTCTCCAATGAAATTAGGGACATCCTATTCAACTATCATCATCATAATTTTTATTATTTATACACCACCAATCTGACTGGATTGCCCCAGTCCCTCTGGGCTGCTTCCAACATATATATGAAAAACATAATAAAACATTAAACATTTTTTTTAAAAAAACTTCCCTATACAGGGCTGCCTTCAGATGTCTTCTGACGGTTGTATAATTACTTATCTCCTTGGCTCGGGGGGGGGGGGACGGGGGGACGGGACGGAGATATAACTCCATACCCTCCAACATTTCTCAGGTGAAAATAGGGATGTCCTAAGGAAAGGCAGGACATTCTGGGATCAAATCAGAAACCAGGTTGGCTTCTGTAAATCCGGGAGTGTCCCTGGAAAATAGGAACACTTAAGGTCCGTTACTTCCAGGTAAATGGGTATAGAACTCTACCCTAAGGCACTGTTACCCCCTCACTACATCTTTCCCACTCCCCCCCCCTGCCGTTCCTTCACCAACCATCCCTCTCAGTTGGCAGACTTCAAACAGAGTGCAGTGCTGTGGTCATGGATAGACACCGACAGCCACGTTGAACAGATCAAGTGTACTTAAGAGCTCTCTCAACGGCTGTTATAAAGAGCTTATTTCAAATGACAAAACCTTGTTGCACAGTAAATTAAACATTTGAAATGGCTTTGTGCGAAGTAGAAAACAAGAAAGTATAAGTACGATTTGAAATACCGTAATTACGGTGTAACCGAACACAGGCGGAGGACAAGGGACTTGCAAAATACTTTGCGGGAAAATGCAATGTTACACACACACACACAGAGAGAGAGCGCTGGATTGTATAGCTGTGCTATATCATTTGTCCATATGCCCGTTGCACCCCCACATTGTACTGTATTAACGCACTGGCTTCCCATACAGTTGTAGCACAAGGGTAATCAAATCTTACACTTCAGTGTAAGCTGATAACAGTGGTTAGAAAGGAATGTTTCTATGGATATACTATCACACAACTAACACAATGAACTTGTGAGGCTTTCGCAAATTTCTTTGGACGGAATCAGGTTATGATACCCTACTTCATGGAAACATACTAGGCCAGCTGGTCCAAACTGTTAGGGCATAAATTCTTGCCTCTGGTGCAAGAATAGCTATAATGTTGTGTAGCTCAGGGAGTAAGTTCAGAGAGCAAAGCATTTAATATCCAATGACCATTCCAGGAGATTAGTATTTCTGAAGTATTAAAAATCCTATCAAAATACTGTATTTTCCTTTTGCAAGACCGAGGCCGTATATTTAATCTCTAGAGTAAAATGAACATTCTAGATTACTGCAGAAGCATTTATAAACGACACTGACCCACTGATCACAGAGCATAGCACTTTCTGAAAGTGCATTCTTCTTGCAGGATTATATGGATTCCTTTAGTCAATTTAAATGCAAAAGCCTTCTATTGGTTTCTCAGTGGTTGAGTGCCCATGTTTAGGACCTCAGCCTCTGCAGGAGAAAACAGTTAATAATTGTTCTCTGTGCCATATGCCTCTTATTTTTGAAGTCTGTTTTGCCAGCACTGATTGAATTTTACTGAATCTGCTACTCAAGTGAATCTTGCTGATGCTATTCTGTTAGGAATAATTATTCAACTGGCCTTTTGGACAATAATTTTTGTCCTCTGCAAAATTGCTCTCATCACTAATATCACAGTCTCAGCAAGTGGCACGAAATCCTGGGTACTTTTGGTAGAGTTAAACTGTAACCATAAAACATGCACAGTCAGATTAAGATAGTGATTGTGAAATGCAAGCCCTTCACAGTCTGAATTTCTAATCCTGACTTGAACCCGGAAGCCTGTAATTTCTTTATAACCATAGAGTTGTATTCTGTGGAGGCTTTTTATTAGCAGAAAGTAGTGAAGATGAATAAATTAGATTTGGTTGGAATTTTAATAACAGCTGTATATTGATTGGAGAAGTGGGAGCTAGGAAAAAACAACAACACAATTATCCTTTGAAATTTACTCTTCTCCAAATTGTGATGCAGTTCTTCAGCCAAATAACATTTACCAAAAAAGCATGTATTAGTTAGTGTGCATGCCCACAAAATGCAGATATTAATGAAAATAAAATACAATAATGCATGTTATTAGTGAAAATTGCTTGCCGAAATGTGTATATTACTCAGAATCACATACATAAATGTATGTATGGGGGGTGGGGGTGGGAATGCACTAACATGCTGACAAATATTCTGGTTGTTGTTTTTTTTTTAAAAAAAAGAATCAGAAACTAATAGTGCTAGCGTGGAACAAGAATCAGATTAAATTTCATGTTGTGTTCACATAGTTGCCCTCTTCCCTTTTATCAGCTTCTTTTCCATTTGTTGTGCATTGAAACCAGTGCTTTTTTCTGGGAGTACGCAGGGGTACGCATACCCCCAAACATTTTGTGAATCTTTGTACTTTTGTCCATTTATTGTGTTTATTTTTCCTGATTTGAACTATAAAATGGTAATTTTCTTGAGTCAAAATGAGAGTACCCCTAAACATTTTTTTTAAAGAAAAAAGCACTGATTGGAACTAATTCAGAGCCAGTGCAAATGTTCAGACACAGGTGTTATGTATGTAGAAGGAAGGCTACCGATTATTATTCTGTTATGTCTTACCCATTTTGGACCAACTGCGGTTTCCACATGGTTTTTAAAGGCAACCATATATATATATATGGAGAGAGAGAGAGAGAGAGAGAGGGAGGGAGTGCATTATGATAGTCTGATGTGAAGAATATCAAAGCATGTGTGACATTGGAGAGCCGTTGTTTCTCAGCAGCACACACCAACCAAATATGGTGAAAAGTGTTCCTAGCCCTAATTGCCATGTGAGCTATTCAGAAGCAATGCCAGATCCAGACATTCTCAAACTGTGGACTTGCTCCTTAAGGCAAGTGCAATTCTATCTGGAACAAGGCAACTCCCACCATCAACACCCACGTTTTCTGGATTACATTTCACTCGGTTCAACCTCATCTAGCCCACCGCTAACCTGACTCGGAACTGAGATGGTCTCATGAGTTTGAGGAAGAAGTTGAGCTTTGTAACAGCAGCATGCTGATGATACCTTGCCCCCAAATTCCCGACTACCTCACCCAGTGATTTCATGCAGATTTTAAAATAGCATAGGGTACAAGATGGAACATGCAACATGCCACAAAGCAGCTGTCATGGGGTGGTGCAGAAATTTGCTATGTTCAAATTATAACTATTATCCAGTTAAAGAAATCTTAGTTGATTAATCTCATGGTCCGCAATCCATTAATTATAGTTAAGTGTTAGATGAGTAAAAAAAAAGTTCTGGAAAACTAAACTCCCTTATGTGTTGTAAGAACAAGTAGCCATGACCTTAAATATAACAGAAGCTCAGTGCTGTTATACTGGCTGTGATTCTGCTACTAGTGTTTCGAATTAGTTTTTATCTGCAGAGCACAAGGTTGCTTGAACTGGCACACACACATAAGGCAAGAGAAGTACTGCTACTTACAATTTTTTAAACCCTGAAAAAGTACTATATGTGTCATATGTGTGGTGTGCATATGTAGTGTGTAAGGGGAGCGGGTGGCGCTGTGATCTAAACCACTGAGCCTCTTGGGCTTGCAAATCGGAAGGTCGGCGGTTCGAGTCCGCGCAACAGGGTTCAAAAGCACACCACTGTAAGTAGATAAATAGGTACTGCTGCAGCGGGAAGTTGCACCAGAAGCGGTTTAGTCAAGCTGGCCTCATGACCCAGAAAGCTGTCTGCAGACAAACACTGGCTAGCTCGGCCTGAAATGAAATGAGCACCTCACCCCATAGTCGCCATTGACTGGACTTAACCATCTGGGGTCCTTTACCTTTTTTTAACCTATATGTAGTGTGTACACATACATCATCCACAGGGTTGGCTAACCTTGAAGGTGGCTCTCAGGCTGAAGAACATTAAAGCATTCTCCTTTATTCTAGAAATAAAAGTTCCTTAACGAAAACAGGGATCACACCTTACTTATTCACTCCTGAACGTAATGGGTGACTCATATATAGAGCTGCCAGACAAAACAAAGAAAACAATATCATTGCCCACTTAAAGGGAGTTTGATATACAGAGATTAACAAGTCAAGTTGCCATGGCATGGAGACAAACAAGACCAACTGCTAACTGCTGCAGATCAAGCACTATGCAAAAGACAGCTATTTTTTTTAATTAAAAAAAAGCTGGCACCCTTATTGCATTCCTATGGACATGTGCATCTCAGATGCATCCCAGAGCCCACAGCATGCCTAACACTGCATAGGATTGCAGCTTTACTCAGAAGTCATTCCCACTAAACTCAGTTGCCAGGTCAAAAGTAGGATGTGGTCCTGATCTTCAGAAATTGGATCTCAATTTAGAACAGAGCAAAAAAATAACCTTCTGAAATTCTCTGCAATTTTTAATGGGTGGTGAAATTTGGGGGTGTTTTGCCAAACTGTTATTTGGAGGAAGGGCTCACTGTTAAGCTAAGGTTACCAGATTTTTTTCAATGAATCTGGGGACACTTTAAATAAATACTACACGTTCGGGACATTGATGCTGCAGCAATGGTGGTGGCAGAGGGGTGGCCGCCGCTTTGACCTCAACTGCCACGTTCAGGGCCGGCACGTCCATTAAGGCGAACTAGGCAGCTGCCTAGGGCGCCAAAATGGAGGGGGCGCTGGCCAGCCTGCCCGCCCCCCGCCGCCCCCCAGTGCTGTCTTGGGCCGCCTCCACTGCGCTTGTCAGCTGTTGAGCAGTTTCAGACCGCTATCCTGAGGCGTGTGTGTCTCCGGAGAGCGGCCTGAAGCCACTCAACAGCTGACAGGTGCAGTGGAGGTGGTCCCAGGCTCGCGCTCCCCGTGCAAAGCTCTGGAGGCGTGTGGTGAGCGGGAGCCTGGGGCCACCTCACCGCGCCTCTCAGCTGTTTTATATTTTATTTTTATTTTTTATTTTTCTACTTTTTAATTTTTTTCTATTTTCTATTTTCTATTTTTATTTTTTCTATTTTCTATCTTTATTTATTTTTTATTTTATTTTTAATTCTACTTTTATTTTTTCTAAAACAAGGTCAACAACTCTGGGAAAGGGGTGGTGGTGCCAGAAGGTGATCTCGCCTAGGGCGCAAAAAAATCCCAGCACCGGCCCTGGACGTTTCCCCTTCCTCCGAGGCTTCTATCTTCTTTCTCCATGAGCCTGGGCAGCCCCTGAGTTGTTGGTTCCTTGGTGGTGGTGGTGGGGAAGTGGTGCACAGTGGGTCAGGCATGGAAGGCAGAGAAGGAGGGCAGAGAGCGACAGCTGCGAGGCCATCGGAGCAGCCCCAATCCCATTCCTACTTGCGTGCAAGCAGGAGGGGGTGGAGATCCCTCAGCTGGGAAGGGAGAGATCTCCACCCCGCTCCTGCTTGCACGCAAGTAGGAGTTGGGAGGCTGCTCCGATAGGCAGCATGAAGCCTCCCTTCACAACTTAGTTGCTGGGGTTAGGGAAGGGGACATTTCGGTGATTGAATTTGTCTGGGGATTTATTTGCAAATCTGTTCCCGGGAAACGGGGATGTCTGGTAACCCTATGTTAAGCAGCGTGACAGGTATAATTCCCCCCCCAATTCAGGAGCAGCTGCCACGGCTGTGGCTGCCACTTACCTGGATGCTGAGAGACCAGGTGGGCAGGGGAAGGTCAGGATGGAGGGAACACATTGCTGGAGCCAAATCTGGTGGTCCTGACAAGTGTGCCTACACTGCACTGACTTTCCCACCTGCCCAGGTAACACAGCAGTAATTCCACATTACTGCCCCACCAGGCTAGTTGAGTTCACTTTTGCTACTCTGCAAGCAACTGCAGTGGCAACAGTCTGCAACCTGGCCACCATTTTACTTCTGCTGCGATGCTACAGAACTAAAACTGGTGCAAAGCATCTTATATGTGTGAAAGAGTGAATTGGGTGGCTGAGTTGTGGACTCTCTTTTTCTTTGCAGGTTTTTAAGCAAGAGGGTTGGACGGCCACCTACCATGGATGCTTTAGGTGAGGTTCCTGCATTGCAGGGGGTAGGATTCGTTGACCCTGGGGGTTCCCTTCCAACTCTACAATTTTATCGTTAAATGCAACAACACACATTTCAAGGGAACGGCTGTACTTATCTTGAGAAGCGAAACAAAAATTATTAGAAATTTTCTCAGAGGGCAGGAATTTCGGTTGCAGAAATCAGTCACCACCTCTCTCCTTTCTCCCTGGAGAGCTTTTCATCATTAGAAAACTGTGAGCACATCACATACACATCCTATGCCCTTTTAAAATGTGCTTTTTTGTGTGGGGATGGGCTGTTGTTTTTATTTTGTGGTTTTATATCTTGATTTTATTTTGTGAACTGCCCTGAGACTGTATAGGCCGGTATATAAATTCAATGAAATAAAATAAAATAAAATAAAAGTAGACTCCCCATCACTTGAATCCTATCGTACCCCCCCCCCCAATATAAATATATAACTAAAACGCGCCTTAGTCTTCCCAGAACACTCTCATCTCTTCTGACTGCAGCCTGGGAAACTCTATATAGCCTTAGCTTCCCAATGCAAAGTGGCCCCTTTTTCTCAGAGAGAAACGCTGCAACAGGTGAGAAAGGCGCTTCTGGCGCGCGGGGTGGGCGGTGTCGGCGGCGTCAGCAGCAGCTGCAGCGCCTCCCAGGGCCCCTTGTTGAAAGGTCTCCTAGCAACCTCCCGGCCAATAGGGCGCCGCGTGGGGAAGGGGGAGGCGGGGCGCGCGCAGTTAGCCCGCGCGTGGGCGGGGCCAGATCGGTTAGTGCCGGAGGCGGCGGTGGCGAAGGAGGCAGAAGCAGCCGAGGTCGCCAGGTTGCCCCGCCCCTCCTCTCTCGCAGCAGCAGCAGGTGGGCAGCGCCAGGTGCCCGGCAGGTGAGGGGAGGGCAGCTGCCACTCAGCCCAGCGGGGGGGCGGGCGGAGTTGCCCCAGGAACAGGTTTGGGCTGGGGGGGGGCGGCGACTCACCCGCCCCACCCCGAGGTGGGTGGGGGGTAAGGAGGGAAGGAAAATAAGAAATAATACCAAGGAGTATGTGGGGGGCGGGACGGACAGATGCATAGGGTGGCGGTGCACACGTGGAGGCGGGCCTGGGGGGGGGGGTGCTAGCTCGAGCTGCAACTGCATTGTAGATTTCGGAAGGGTGCACGTGGGTCATCTAGTCCAACCCCATTCTGCAATGCAGGACTCTCTTTGCAATGCCGTGCAGGACCCTCACAACCCTGAGGTTAAGAATTTGGGGACAGGGGTCTCAAGCACCCACGTGCGCTTGCATCGCCCACGGGGTGGGGCTGTGCCTACGGAGTTAATCCCTAAATCCCCTGTGGTGACGTGTTGTTTTTCTCTCTTTCTTGTCCAGTCCTGATCACTTGTCTGCTTGTAAGTACGGTAGCCAAACTGGATTCCCTGCTTCTCCCCACCACCACCACCCAGCTTTTGGAGATTTAAGTCCAGCCCCCCTCTTAAATTGATGCGAGCTGTTTGTGGATCTGGTTAATCATTGCTTGGGACTGTCAATGTTGTCTGCTAGTTTGGTACAGGTACCGGTATATGTACAGGGATTACACCTGGTGGTTTTCCAGTTCATATTGTGCTTGAGCTGCAAAGCGTGGTTCTTCTGCGTTTTCTTAGCTCTGGTGAAAAGGAAAAAATAGAAACATCACCTAGTGTTAGAAGGACAAATGGAAATGATAGTGTTGTACTTACTAAACTTATTTTTATCCACCAGGCTTTTTAAAAGTGTGGTTGTATAGCCTTTATGCAGTGTGCAGATGCAGTCCAGTTCCCCCAGATCTTTCCAGAGATTGCATGCGATTCTTCTTATAGCGCAAAGACATTGTCCATCAGTTGCAGAAAAACTGTTTATTGTCCCCTCCTCTTGCTACCTTATGCTTAGTACTGTACTCATGCTTCCCCAGACATATAGTATAATAGGAGACAAACAAAGAGCTTGCTAGAAAATTTTAAGGTTAGTTATAGAGTTGTATAATTGCATCATTTCTGTGGCCCCTTAAATTATCCTTTGCAAAATTGGTTTTGTTTCATCCGGATAACAGAGCTGTCTATTAAGGAGATTACTTGCCAAATGAAAGGCTTAAGCTTTTATAAAATCTCTTTGCAATCTAATCTTAGAACACAGTTCTCCATGTGCTGTTCCTAGTTATGGTGTGCAGCACCGTCCTGTAATGACTTAACATACATCCTTGCCCCATGGTTAATCTCTGAAGCCATGAGTAGCTGTGAACGAGATTTGAAATAAAGTTACTTGATGTCAACTCTTTTATGGATGCTTTGTCTCAACATTTGCAAAATAATCTGAACCCTGTTAGGGGAGGTACATATGCTGCAGCAAAAAGGGGGTTGTGTTTTTAAGAACTCTTCTTTTTGGATGACACAGCATGTGGCATTAAAAAGGCAGATGGTGTAATGTGATTGCACTGTAGTGCTGTAGGAACCTATTTATCTGCTGTCACTTAATTCTGAACTAGCCGGGGTTCTAAAATCTCACTTTAAACCAATTTATCAAGTCTAAATAATTTACAGCACCATATGAGCTTATAATTGAGCAGTTTTGCATGGAAAGGCTTGCAGTAAAGCTGTCATTATGAATTTGTTTTTAAACCTGCAGTTAAAATTTGCAACTCTCATAGTCTGATTCAGCCCTGTGTTTACCTGTGTTCTGTTCTGTGTAAATATTTATTCCTGGGGAGGAAATCCTAAGGCGCAAATCGAAAATCCACACTGAAGCAAACCAATCAAGTGCTGTATGTTATATAGAGTGACAGGAAACACAGATGGGCAGCACAACACAGATGTAGTTAAGTACCATCTAGTGCTGGTGATTGTTAAATTGGGTTGCATTTTGTACTACACAAAATTATATATTCATTCTAGGGATAGCTTTTAATCTTTAAGAAATTAGTGTATTTTAATATTTCTGTTGGAAGCCGCCCAGAGTGGCTGGGGAAACCCAGCCAAATGGGCGGGGTACAAATAATAAATTATTATTATTATTACTGTTGAAAGCCAGTGTGGTGTAGTGTTTGGGTTCAAATCACTATATGGCCACAAAACTTACTGGGTCACCATGGGTCAGTGGTTGCCTCTTCACCTATAATTTGATCTCCTTGGAGGAAGTGGGCCTAAAAATGTAATAGTTACTGGCATGTCAGTGTCAAGAAAGTATTTTTCTCATATAAAATATAGATAGCTGCTATGCATTTTTTGAGCATGGCTGCGTAAATGAGCAAGTTCGCTACAACCAGAGGTAGCTGGGTGGAGGAGACTTTGGACCCTATAAACTTTTATTTGTGAGAGGATTGGCTCATGATTTCCATTTTCACTTTTAGCATATTATAAAGTCGCCACGGGATTATTTTCCTTGAAACGGTTTTGCTATTCCTATGAATGTGGCTTAAACTGACGTTTTTCTCCACTTCAGGGGGCTAGTTCTGAAGTTTATACCCTGACGCCGTCAATACTTCTTGCTACATGGAGTGATGAAGTAATCACCACGTGAAATTGGCTTGGTAGCATTAAAAAAAAAAAAAGAATAGAGGTAAATTTGTTCAATTCTGATGTGATATTCTGACCTCGAGTGAATCAGGTTTCCTTCCCAGTTTTGAAAATCATGGAAATATCTCTTCCCTCTTTGGGGAAGAAACGATCACTGATTCCTGAATGCTTCTATTTTTTCTCTGTGAAGAATACAGAGTTGATGTGATCCGATATTGCATATTGATAAACTTCCGATGTATAAAACCCTTCCATTGCTTATAAGAGCCCATTTGCCATACACGGATGATAAGGCAATTTGTCTAACGCAACCCTGTTACTTTTCCTTTTCTTCACATGGATGATAAAGTATTTACCTAACTATCTCAAACCTCTGCATGGTGATGTGTTTATAAACAGTTAGCCAGTCCCATGGATCTGAAAATCAAAAGAGTGTGGCTTCTAACTAATAGGATGCCTTCTGTGCCTGATTTAGCCTCTCATTTGATTTACCGTAAATACTCATGTTAATCTAAAACGTTCTTGCTATTTTAGGAGATGCTTACGTAGGCGATTTAACCCGCAGTGGCTCATAATGCTTCTCTGCTGAAGCAGTTGATCTGTTTCTCTGGATGCGTTAGTTGCTATGGGAGATTGGAACACTATTACAGTGCCAGCACTGTCGCCAGGTGAATTATTGAAGTCATAAGTTAAATTTTGGATGTCTTAATGCAGGAAGGGTTGATTATAATTATTAAAAGATCTTAGCAGTTGATAGTTGAGACTGACCGTCTGTATACAAAATAGTTAAATCTTTAAAATGGAAATGCATGACTGTAACTGCTTCTAATAGGTTTTGCTGAAGAAAGTTGGTTTGGGCAGAATTGTGATATACAGATAGATAGATATAGCGCTAAGTATTTCAATCTAACAATCAAGAGTAAATTTATTGTAATGTCTTGTATGTTCAGAGTGTTGTGGCTAAGCTTTGTTGGGGAAAGTTGAAGCATAAGATGCTGTATCTAAAAGGTCACTCATATTGATTATACATAAGAAAGAAGGCAAGTACATTCGTTATTTCACGAGATTAAAAGACGCCTGCTTCTTGGGAGAAAAGCAATGACAAACCTAGACAGCATCTTAAAAAGCAGAGACATCACCTTGCCGACAAAGGTCCGTATAGTTAAAGCTATGGTTTTCCCAGTAGTGATGTATGGAAGTGAGAGCTGGACCATAAAGAAGGCTGATCGCCGAAGAATTGATGCTTTTGAATTATGGTGCTGGAGGAGACTCTTGAGAGTCCCATGGACTGCAAGAAGATCAAACCTATCCATTCTTAAGGAAATCAGCCCTGAGTGCTCCCTGGAAGGACAGATCGTGAAGCTGAGGCTCCAATACTTTGGCCACCTCATGAGAAGAGAAGAATCCTTGGAAAAGACCCTGATGTTGGGAAAGATTGAGGGCACTAGGAGAAGGGAACGACAGAGGACAAGATGGTTGGACAGTGTTCTCGAAGCTACGAACATGAGTTTGACCAAACTGCGGGAGGCAGTGCAAGACAGGAGTGCCTGGCGTGCTATGGTCCATGGGGTCACGAAGAGTCGGACACGACTAAACGACTAAACAACAACAACACATTCGTTATTTAATCAGACACAAACCTTCATAGCGAGAGATGTTGCCACAAATCTTTTAGAATTGTTCTTATACTTAGCTTGCTGGATGTTACAGCTCTCGGTTTCCAACGTTTAGCTGCCATTGGTTAGTCATCCAAATTCTTCAATTGTGTACTGTTTACCTTCGTTACGCAGGAATTACATTTGCCTTGAAACCATCTTGAATGGTCTCTGGTGATGGGTATAAATGTTTCAGTAAAACAAAACAAAAATTGATGGGTAATATTTTGTAGTATTTTTGTAATGTTTTGCGTTTTCCTCTCCAGATAATATCACTTGGTATACCTCAGGCAGAAACATGTCCCCCTCAAGCTTAATTACACAGCAGGCGCATTGCTCACCACTGCCTTTGTCCAAAAGTGCGCACAGCTTTTTCAGTGCCTTCTGCACAGAAGAGAACGTTGAACAGAGCCTCTCCTATCTTAATAGGGTAAATTGACTTATTGTGTAGCAAATATAAGCATGCTCTTTGAGGAATGAATGCCCCACTCCACCCCTCCCACCCACCCACCCTTTGCTCCTTATGGCAGAAATAGTACTCTGTTTGATAATGACCTGAATGTTGCCAGAGATTGGTTTAAAAGGAATTTGTCCTGTTGCGCTAGGAGCTGACCACGCTGGGCTTCCCTTCGCTTTATGCAGACTCCAGAAGCAAAGAGTTAAATGTAGTATCGGTTTTAAACTGTGTGAATGACCTGCTGCTGCTTCAGCGCAAGACTCTACGGGCTCAGGAAGAAACAGAAACCCAGCATCTAAAACTGGGTAGCGACATGGACCACCTGCAGAACAGCTATACGAAGTTAAAGGTGCAACATTTTATTTATTAATTGTTTTGTTTTATTTGGATTTCTCGTTTGCCCTTGATTCCATGGCAGGTTGCAGCCATAAAATTCATTGAAACGGCACCAACGCGTAAAAAGGAATGCTGTGTACCGTATCGGAATGCAGCATTACAGCAGATGGACAACCAACCATTTACCACTGTCCACCTCGGATCAACCCCCTCTTTAAGCCCAGGCAACTCAGTGTTTAACTGGCACCAAAAGATTAATGATGGTGCAAACTGTTTTCCAAGGAGAAGGGAGTTCCATAAGCAGGGTGCCATTGTAGAGAAGGTGCTTTCTCATGCCATTGTGCAATGATTGCTCCCTAAGAAATGAACAGCGAGAGCGGCCTTTCCTGATAACCTTAGCGCAAGGGGCACAAATAGGGAGAGGCTATAGGGAGAGGTGGCTCTTTCAAATATTTGTGCCCGAGTCATTTTGCTTTTAATGCTAACACCTTGAATTGGGCTTGGTAGCATACAATAAGCAAAGATTATTCTGAGATACCGAGCTGACCACCTGGTCTGCTTTCCATTTATCTTCCAAAGTAGAATTTGGATTTATTATTGCAGGTAAATAGAATATTTTAAATGTGCAATTTTATGTCAACTGACTTACTTAGAATGCCCTCAGTATTTTGTAAGGGAACTTGCTTCAGCCTTGTCATGGACGCAACATTTAGCTTCCCTGTGTGCCACAATATAGGCCTGTATTTTTTTTTTAGTGTATATCAGATGGAAAACTCATAGTGATTAGAGCAAATTCTTGAAGTTGCATTTCACACCAGGGGGCCTTTTACTGCCATATCCTTTTGGTTGGGTCTTCATAGCACTGCAAGGGACCCAGGTGGCGCTGTGGTTAAACCACTGAGCCTAGGGGCTTGCTGATCAGAAGGTCAGCGGTTCGAATCCCTGTGACGGGGTGAGCTCCCGTTGCTCGGTCCCAGCTCCTGCCAACCTAGCAGTTCGAAAGCACGTCAAAGTGCAACTAGATAAATAGGAACCGCTACAGCGGGAAGGTAAACGGCGTTTCCATGTGCTGCTCTGGTTTGCCAGAAGCGGCTTTGTCATGCTGGCCACATGACCTGGAAGCTATACGCCGGCTCCCTCGGCCAATAATGCGAGATGAGCGCGCAACCCCAGAGTCGGTCACGACTGGACCTAATGGTCAGGGGTCCCTTTACCTTTACCTCATAGCACTGCACTTTATTTAATTCAGAGCAGCGCTACGGCCAGGGCCTTTTTGCAACAATATTCACAGGTATGGAGTACTGGAACATTTATTTTTATTTTTATTTTTTTTGCTACCTATGCCAGCCATTTTATGCAGGCACTCATGGCACTTTTATCGCTATATGAGTATGGTCATCTCTCTCTTTTTAAAAAAACAACAACAACACTTGCTATGGTAGATATCACGGCAACACAGCACATTTTGCATGCAGTATAAATGGCCCTCAGCCTTACCACTTCTAGCCTTGTGTTAATGGATTAATTCCAAAAGGCAGAGTGTGCCGTGCAATGCACAGGGTCACAACTAGGAGTAGTCCCTCCTTATTCCAGGTCTGCAGGTTGGAGGCAAATTGAACAACATCATTAAAATACAGAAGAACATAGAACTTGATTTCAATGCACTCCATGAAGGTAAGCTGTTGTGCTAATGCCCTGGAGTTCAGACTAATAAGCCAATCACTTAGTACTAAGTGTTAGTTTCTGTGACTGAACGCTACAGTCTCAGTAGTTTGTCAGCAGCCAGTTGTGTTTCAGGTAAACTTGTGAGAGTGACTTGTGGCTCACCGCCTCTTTTTTTTTTTTTTTTTAACAGGAGCAGCTGGAAACCTCTAGAAGAGAAATAGTTGGACTTCAAGAAAGGGACAGGCAATTGCAATGCAAAAACAGGAATCTACACCAGTTACTAAAAACGGAAAAAGATGAGGTTTGTCAGCCTGTACATTAATTTTTGCCAGACTGAGTGAACTTTTAAAAATATTGCTAGCCTTTCCTTTAAAAGGAAATTCACTAGGTGTGGAGTTGTTGAAACCTGTGTTTGCAGCAGGCTTGTGTAATTGACAGTGTGGAAGCTGTAGCCCTCCAGATAGTGATGGACTGCAACTCCCATCATCACTGACCAGCACTGGCTGCTGATTTTCTGGGGTTCTAAAATGTGAAAGCTTCCCACACAAGTACACACGGTTGCCTTCCGCAAGTTGGAAGGTGACATGATTGGGGCTAGAGCTGGCATACTCAACGCAGGTGGCGCTGTGGTCTAAACCACTGAGACTCTTGGGCTTGCCAGTCAGAAGGTTGGCGGTTCAAATCCCTGCTATGGGGTGAGCTCCCGTTGCTCTGTTCCAGCTCCTGCCAACCTAGCAGTTTGAAAGCACGCCAGTGTAAGTAGATAACTAGATACCGCTGTGGTGGGAAGGTAAACGGCGTTTTCGTGCACTCTGGTTTCCGTCACGGTGTTCCGTTGTGTCAGATGTGGTTTAGTCATGCCGGCCACATAATCCAGAAAGCTGTCTGTGGACAAATGCCGGCTCCCTCGGCCTGAAAGCGAGATGAGTGCCGCAACCCCATAGTTACCTTTGACTGGACTTTAACTGTCCAGGGGTCCTTTACCCTTTTACCTTTACTCAACCAAGCAGCCCGCCTATTTTGTGTTAAATAAACATATTCCTAGGGAACTCTGCACTGTACCTGCAGTTTCACACCACAGGTAATCAAGTTGTTTTCACGATTATTAACTCTGAAATGAAATGGAGGTGATTCAAGGTTATTAGCATCTTAGTTTTTCATTCTAAATCGGCTCAAGAGCTTTGAAGTAAGGTTACCAGACGTTCCCGTTTCCTGGGGACAGTCCCCGGATTGTTTAGGGAAGCTTTTCATGTTTGATGGATTTCTGTATTTTAATGTTTTGTTGGAAGCTGCCCAGAGTGGCTGGGTGAACCCAGCCAGATGGGTGGGGTATAAATAATAAATTATTATTATTATTATTATTATTACAAATCAGTCCCCATACAAAATTCATTGAAGTTGAGAAGTGTCCCCGGATTCATTGAAAAAAACCTGGTAACCTTACTTTGAAGGACCCCTTGGAACAGTAGGGGAGGTTGTGTAAGCAAAAGAGAATTTGTGGGTCACCCCTCCCCTTTTATTTGGCTTAAGGAAGCTTCCACTGTATCAAAGAGCTTTCCAGAAGCCGTGACACAATTGCATCCAAACCAATAATAGGAATTTCTGGGTGCATCAATAGCAGAATTACTGACCTAAGCAGTTTCATATCAGGCAGGAATTTTTTATTCAAAATCATGAGTAATCTATTCTTTAAAAATATGCATTTTGTAGGTACAGAAACTGCAGAACATTGTTGCAAGTCGAGCCACCCAGTACAATCATGATATGAAGAGGAAAGAAAGAGAATACAACAAACTGAAGGAGCGCTTTCATCAACTTCTTATCAACAAGAAAGATAAAAAAATGAGTATGTCTTCTAAATCTTTTTCTAGGGGTGGGGCTGGTCAGTTTTGTTTCCCATTCTAGTTTTAATTTATCAGTCATTCCCTTTTTTGTTTCTAAACTGATAGGCATGGAAACTCTTAAATTTTGGTAAATTCTGGCTGTTTAGGGAAGACTGTTCCTCAGGTTGCATTGTCCAAACATCATGATGTATAGTGCAGGTAAAGTGGTACCTTCAAAGAAACACAGTACAGTCATACCTTAGAAGTCCGTTTGACTTCCAAAATGTTCAGAAACCAAAGTGCAGCTTCTGAGTGGCTGCAGGAAGCTCCTGCAGCCAATTGGAAGCTGCAGAAGCCCCGTCGGATGTTTGGATCCCAAAGAACGTTCACAAACGGGAACAATCACTTCTGGGTTTGCGGAGTTGGTGAGCCAAAACATCCGAGTACCATAGGATCATAGAATTATAGAGTTGGAAGAGACCACAAGGGCCATCCAGTCCAACCCCCTGCCAAGCAGGAAACACCATCAAAGCATTCTTGACATATGGCTGTCAAGCCTCTGCTTAAAGACCTCCAAAGAAGGAGACTCCACCACACTCCTTAGTAGCAAATTCCACTGCCGAACAGCTCTTACTGTCAGGAAGTTCTTCCTACCAAGGTGTTCGGGATCCAGGGTACGACTGTATATTGCTTTTCTCAGAACCTAACTTTATATGAAGCCTAACTCAGGGTTGGCAGGTAGATGGCACTGGATGTTTCTGGTACGTGTAGGTCCGGACGTAGCAAGGATGACAACCAGTGCCAACTTGCCAATGTCCATCTGCATGAGGCTGAAAGTGGACAGTGTAATGACTTAGTCTTACTCATTTGGGCTTCTGTACATCGCACAGCATAATGCAATACAAAATGTATGGTCAATTGTCATCCATCCTCTAGGATGTGTGAAATGTGTTTTTAATTTCTCCTTCTTGCAGCCATGGATGTTCTAAACTATGTAGGTAGAGCTGATGGCAAGAGAGGTGCATGGAGAACTGGGAAAACAGAAGCGAGGTGAGCCGGTCACCGCCTAATGTTAAAGAGCTATTACTGCTTTATTTTTTGCTCACGACACAGTTTTATTTTTGCATTTTTCATGCTTAGTTACGATGCGTGTTCTGCTTTCAGAAACGAAGAGGAGGTGTTCAAAGCTCTCTTAAACGAGTACGAACAGCGTCAGAAACAGCTTCTGATAGAAAATGCTGAGCTCAAAAAGCTGCTTCAGCAAATGAAGAAGGAGATAATTTCTCTCCTTCCATCACAGAAGCAGAAACCTAAGGAGAAGGCTGAAGATGGCAATGGAACTGTAAGTTTGTTTAACACAAACTCTCACACACATATATATTAAAAAAACAAAATTGCACCATAAGGTGTTGTATCATGAGATCGTATGAATTATTTTTCACTTTTGTCTCCTGTGATTCATTTTTTAAATCAGGCATAGGCAACCTAGGCTTTCCAGATGTTTTGGAACTACAACTCCCATGATCCCTGACCACTGGCCCTGTCAGCTAGGGATCATGGGAGTGGTAGTTCCAAAACATCTGGAGAGCCAAAATTCCCTATGCCTGTTTTAGCATCTTCCACCAGGTGCTACTTGGGTAGTTCCGAACTAAGATAACCATACAGTACTGTTGAAATCAATGGGAATTAGTCACAAGTAACCCAACTTCTCCTGTTGCCTTCAGAATGTGCCATAGTCAGGCTCTAACTCCACGTGTTTTATTTTCTGCAAGACAGGAATAGCAGATTTCTGTTCCTTGTGGGAGAGCATAGTTTATATATACAGGTGTTTCATTAACTTGGGCATGTTGGAAAATATTTACAGTAAACCATCTAAGTTAAAACACAAACTAAATCTACAGTATTAAAATTAGGATAATATGAACCAAACAATCCCACAATTAGCTCACACAGTTTTGGAAACCACTCCTGCTTCATGGATATCTTCTAAACTAGGCATTTCCTTTCAGGTTCTCTCAGACATGGAGGAGGACTCTGGAGAAGCAAATAAAGAGAATGTGTGGGAACTTTCTTGTGAAACAGCGCGTGAACAGCTTGCTAACAGCATTCGGAAGCAGTGGAGAATGCTGAAAAATCATGTTGAAAACCTGGACAACCAAGGTAAAAGTAGAGATCTGCATCATACTTGCAACATCTTTAATCCTTCTGTAATGTTGGTTGAGCACTTGCTATGGAAATACCTAATTAATATAGTTTTCTAGTGGTGCTGTGATCACTCACTGCAAAACATCTCAAGCAATAGAAATACAGTGGTACCTCGACATCTGAATGCCTCGACTTCCGAAGGTTTCGACTTACGAAGTCGACAAACCCGGAAGTATTTTCGCCATGCGCGCGGTCCGTGCCTGCGCAAAAGCGGCGTGCGCGGTCCGTGCATGTGCAGAAGTGCAAACCCGCGCTTCGCACATACGCAAAATGGGCGCTTCGACATCTGAAGGTTTCGACTTACGAAGAGCACCGCGGAACGGATCGCCTTCGTAAGTCGAGGTACCACTGTACTGATTTTCCTTACTACAGGGGAAGAGCTGGAAGAAAGTTGCATTTAATACAATCATTTTATTTAAGATATATTATGACAGAAAAATTTCGTTATGCCCTTCTGGAATTGGGGATCAAAACTTACACCATTGTCTATTTATAAATTACATAATTCATAATCACACAAGCGTTATTAGCAGGTTTGACTTTAATGGAAACTTCTTGGTCTCCCTTTGTACCCGACCACTTTATCTCAATTCTTTCAGTTGTAGAAGTTTTGAGAATAGCACTTCTGTTATCCTGTGTTTTCAGGCATTTTGGGTGGTTCTGCTTTTCATCTCTCAAGTTTTCTCCTCCTATATATGACAGCCCCTAACGAACTCAGTAATGTCCATCTTTTTTTATTATTATTCCTTCGTATATTAAGTAAACAATCACATTCTGTTTCCATTCAAGTCTTTTGGAGCATTGCTAATGCCTTCATTGGACTTTCGGCATAATTCTTTGAAAGAAATGCTGGCTATTTAATGACTAGGTGAGTCCATGTAGCCCCAGAGAACCTGAGCAGTTTAACAGGAGTGTTGGATTTTCTCCCGTTTCCATTATACAGAGGACTGCTGAGTATGACCTGTGCTGCAATGCCTCCAGAGTTTATTGACTTCTATTAAAAATGGTCGATTCTTTGTAGAGTTAGATGTCTCTCCTCTAGAACAAATTCAGTAATAAAAAGGCAGAAATTAACAGAAGGCACTTTTCAAACCTGCAGTGTCGCATGTGCATTCTGGGTCACCGAACGACAAAGATACAATCTCAAGAGAGAGCCATGAGCTAGAAGTCGAGAGGCTGCAGCTGGAAATTCAGCAGTGCAAAGAGATGGTAAAAACTCAGCAGCAGCTCTTACAGGTAAAGCATCTTATCAGATACATGGTCTTAGATGAAGTGTGCAAGGGGTATAAATTAGTGCAGTCTTAGCTTTCCACTTAACAATTTCCTCATGTTCTTTTAGATCTGTAGTACTGTAATTTAAAAACAAACAAACAGATCTACAAACAGTTTTAAAACGTACACATTTTAACAAGATTTTAATAAGTCTGCCTTGTCTGTGCACTGTTGGATCCTGCCACAAATGGAAAAGGACAAGGTCACAAATTCCTGCAGGGGATTATGCAGGCTTTTGTATCCTGGTGTGCTTCATAAATAATTTTAGGAAGGAGGGCAAGGAAGACAAAACTCTAGCTGCTCTGCTTCCTTGCCCTTTGAATTGACTAGTTTTAGGACTTTTTGTGCATGCTGCAGGTTACATAATGTTCCAAGTACAGAGCAGCTGAATTGAAATGGAATCTTTTTTTATACTTAGTAGTTCAGTTTATAGATTCCTCTATGTTTTTCTGACTTTTTGGCCTATTAGAACACCTAGTTAATTATCTTTGTCAAGTTTATTTTGATTTTTTCTGGTAACTAAGGATAACTTTATTTTGGCCCAAGTAGTAGCTTCCAAATAATCACTTCTGATTTCCCCCCTGTGCTTCCTTACCTGCAGCAGCAGCTAACTTCTCCATGTGATGACGACACCAATACGTTGCTAAAGGACTGTTACTTGCTGGAAGAAAAGGAGAGGCTGAAGGAAGAGTGGAAACTGTTCCGGGAACAGAAGAAGAACTTTGAGAGAGAGCGCAAAAGTTTTACAGAGGCTGCTATCAGGCTAGGACTTGAGGTACTCAAAATGATTCTATGCTTTCTAAGGTTGGAGATCGGTCTTTTTCTGTGCTTCTCAGGTAAATCAAATAACCAGGAACTAGAGCTTATCTGTGTAGCAGGCCTTGTTCATATTGGGTCCACAGAATGAACACTCAAATGTTTGAAAGCAAATGCAGGCAGGGCATGTTTAGGGGAGCTGTGGCTAGCTACAGCTTCTTGGCATTTATTTATTTGTATTTATACCCCCCCCCCCCACTAAAACATGTCTGCTTATGATGTCTGATCAGCCTTTGGCTCTAATTCCGACAATCCAAATATTACAGCTTGTGGGTTCCCCCAGGTTGGCCACTGAGAACAGGATGTTGAGCTAGATGGGCCACTGACCTGATCTACCTCGGATGCTCTTAAGTGTTTAAAGTTGGTGCCAGGCGAAGCTCTGCAAAAGCTCTAAAACAGGCATCCCCAAACTGCGGCCCTCCAGATGTTTTGGCCTACAACTCCCATGATCCCTAGCTAAGAGGACCAGTGGTCAGGGATGGTGGGAATTGTAGTCTAAAACATCTGGAGGGCCAAAGTTTGGGGATGCCTGCTCTAAAACGTTGTGAAAGAACTTCTTCTCTGTTTAATGTGGGAGGTAGGCAAGTAGATATTTTTCTTCCTCTTTCTACAGGAAAGCAGAGATTGTGTGCATTTAGATTCTTTGCACTAAACATCTCTTAGAAGCTCCTTTCTCACTCTTTCCTGCGCATGCTCAGAGTGGATCCACATTCTTTCTCTTTGCTGCTTGTTCTCGGGCATCCTCTCCATCTTTCATTTCTTCTTTCCTTTTGCCTTATAATTCTTTGAACCTATGAAAATCCGTGATGTTAAAGCTTCTGCGTCCTCCAAGTTAGAAGACTATGATCAACTCATGTGTTTTTCATAAGAGCAGAATAGTCCTTAGGTCAGATCCTTCTTTCGTCTTCGGAGTCGACACCATATTTCACAGGACGTTTTTCAAAGGATCTTGCTCTCACTCCGTCCTGTCCTGAACCTTTTCTGCTGCCCCAAATGTTCTCTGGCTGCTGAGCAAAACCTGGAACAAATTACACTTAATTACACATTGCATCATTCAAAGAGACAATCTCTCTGTTTCCTTCCATCTCACCTCCTTGGGGGGAAAAGGTTACCAGCCCCGCAATTGCCAGGTGGATCAAAGCCTGCTTAGCTTTGGCCTATGAAGCACAGCACATCCCAACACCTCTGAACATAGGAGCACATTCCACCAGGGTGGCTGCTGCCTCAATCAAATGTCTTCTGCCATCTCGGAAAGCTGCCAGGCGTAGCAACTTGGTCCTTGCATCAGCACCTTCACAAGATGCTACAAGCAGGACTTAGGCATCTCCACATAGGGAGCGTTTTCAGCCCAGAGCTGTCCTCCCTTCTTTGTAAATAGCCACTTGCCCACCCAGTATTTTAATAGAGCGTGTTACATATCCCATCTTGGGAGAACTCCTTCACCAAACAGAGAATGGAATGTTGGTACTTGCAGGGAGGTTCAGTTCTGATTTGGGGTGCAGATGTATTAAGCTTAAAGTGGCTTACAAATTATGCAGGAGGCTCTTCCATGATCTCCTAGCCAGGTCGTTATGTACATTATTAAATTGCTTTTTCTGCTGCAGACTTGGCCATGATGTGAAATTTGTGGAGGGTGGGGAGAGTTTAGGTTCAGTGCCTGAAGTTGCATTGTCCATGCTTTCCTGTGTGAGGGGGAGATAACCCACTTTTGATACCTCCACTAACCAAACCAGAAGTAGGGTTGCCAGACTCAATAGAGGACAGGACTTCTGTGCCTTTAATTGCCCTGCTCTCTTTTGACTTCCAAGCAAAGGGTCTGCTGGTTTCTCTTTAAGGTTTCCAGACTCAAAAGAGAGCAGGGCAATTAAAGGCACAGAAGTCCTGTCCTCTATTGAGTCTGGCAACCCTAACCAGAAGGGGACCTCCAGATGAAGGCCAATGTTATGATCTTCTTTAACAGCCTGCGTTCAATTAATTTGTTAAGTACAGTGCCAAGATGTATGTTGATTTGTTGTGGTAATTTTGGGTTTTCTCTTGGTGTAGAGGAAGGCATTTGAGGAGGATCGTGGGACTTGGCTGAAGCAACAGTTCCTGAGTATGACTCCTGACCAAAATAAATGCGACCACACAAAACCTCAAAGTGCCTTCTGGGGAAGTAAGACTTTTATATAAACTCTTCACAAACTCATTCTCCCTTTAACAGCAGAAATGCCTACCTTTAGCTGTAAATATCTACAACTGAATTTGTGGTGATAAGTTGTTCACTCGATTTCTGTTGTATACACATGATAAAGGACAATGCGGTGTACTGCAACGATTTTATTCTGCTTCCTAATGAACTGCTTGCTGCACCAACAAACCTCTAGTAGCTTCCCAGCGTTGAAAACATTTGGCATTATTGTTTCCTAAGAAGCAACATTTGTTTTGCAGGTACAGACTCGGACTATCCATTGGCAAATTTCAGGTATCGCCAAAAGAAACTGAACCACATGGCCAACGCCTCCAAATTCTCAGATGTTTGTCAGGCAGCTCTGCATATCCTTGAGAACAGGTACCCGCGTTTATTCTATCACTTTTGTCTCCCCTTCGCTACAGCATTAAAAAGTTAACAGGCTGTGGTAGAAATATTCCTAAATGGGGTGTGTGCACTGTGTCATGTGATTGGTTATGCAGGACAGGGCTTTCCTGGGCCCCCACAATATTTTATTCAAGTTGGCACCCTTGTTCTCTTGTGTAATCTGTTCTTGGCAGTTTCCTGGCTTCAACAAGTATAATGGTTAGACAGTTGGATTAGGGTCTGAGAGACCTGGGTTGAAATCTTCACTCAGCCATGAGGCTCACTGGATGGTCTTGAGGCAGCTGCCTTCTCTCAGCCCAAGTTGGGGGTTCTTGTGAGGCTAAAATGGGAAGGTGGGAGACCCACGTTTGCCACTCTGAACTCGTTTCAGGAAAGGTGGGGTATGAATATAATAGTAAATATAATACAACCCCTCCCTAGCAGTTTTCTAGTCCCACAAAGTCTGACAGGGAGATGGGTTACTTCTGCAATGAATTGGGGCATTCCAACATATGTTTATTTTTTATTACAGTCGTACCTCAGAAGGTGAACGGAATCCGTTCCGGAAGTCCGTTCGACTTCCAAAACTTTTGGAAACCAAGGCGCGGCTTCCGATTGGCTGCAGGAAGCTCCTGCAGCCAATCGGAACCTGCTTCGGGTTCCAAAGAACATTCACAAACCGGAACACTCACTTCTGGGTTTGCGGCATTCGGGAGCCAAAACGTTTGACTTGCAAGGCCTTCGACTTCCGAGGTATGACTGTATTTACTTATAAAAGTATTTTAATACCACTGAATCACAAAATGCACGAAAGTGGTTTTACAACATTAAAAAGATATAAAATAAAAAATAATTTAAAACAAGCAGCAACAAACCATTGTGGGGGAATTACTCTTAATTGCCTGCATAGGAGGCCTGCAGACTAAAAAAGTTTTCAGCAGGCATTTAAAAGTTGGTACAGAAGGCACCCACTGAATCTCTATTGGCAGGGTATTCCTCAAGACTGGGCCAATGACACGGCTCAGTTTCTTGTCATTATCAAACGAACTTCACAAACTTGGGGCATGGCAAGCAGTGCTCCTGCGTAGGGTCTCAGTGACTGAGCTAAGGGTTCAGGGTGATCCCTGAGTCGCCTTGGAGTGTTGCCTAAGTTGTTCAGGGGCTTGTAAATCAATACAAGAACTTTGAACCTGGCTTGGTGGTAGATGGGCAGTCAGTGCAGCTGTTTTAACAATGGTGTCACATGTTTTTGGCCAGAAACTCCCACCAGCGGCCCTCAAGTTTGTTGTCCCTCAAGTTTGTCGTTGCGCACCTGGCCGTAGAGCTGTTGTTGGAATTGTTCAGGGCAGGGCAAGTCTACACAACGTAGACCAAGGCGAATGTATCCCACCAGCCCTGTGTTTTGTTTGGCATGGGCCATTCCTTGCACCATGGAGGTGGAAAACGAAGAACCCATGGTACATTGCCGTATATAATTGCTGTATAGAATTGGTAAGCGGTGCCCTGTCTTGGGGGAGGTGTCATAAATGGCGTGAGCTAGGGCTGCTTCTCCTCCAAATTATTGTGCTTGACCCTCTCTTTTTGTTTCTGTTTCTCCTTCGCCTCAAGTGCTCCTCCGGATAATACGCCCGATGACCGAAAGCAGCCAAGCCAGGTTAGAAAGGAACAGTTGAGAAAGATGCAGACTACTGATGCCAGTCCCGTTGCGCAAGATGATGTGGACAGCTTGCACATGCTACTGCCAGCAAACCTATGCACAGAACACATAGATAACTTGCCTTAGATTATCAGACCTCTCTCTCTCTCTCTCTCTTTGTTTAACTGGATGTGTCCATAAACTTTCGTTTGGCGAAACAGGGTGTTTGTTATTCATGGAATCAATTGGCGGAGATTGATAGCGGTTGTGCTGTATGTGTGGCTTTTTAAAGATTCCCTCTCTCATCCCTGCCCTCACTTCAGACCTTTCCTATCTGTACCCTTTTGAAAGGCTGTTTTAAAAAATATATCTTGAAATAGATGTATATTCTTAGAACAGGAGACGTTCTTGAACTAAGGAATGTGTGAATCTTCTGATAGTGAAATTGTATTTTTTACTTCAGGTACTAGTAGTGCTTTTAGCACAAGTATGGGGGAATATTCACTTGCGTCTCAAGTGTAACTGGCATTGAAACTCTTCCCCGCTCCCACCCACCCTTTAACTTGAATGTACAGCATATTGCAGGTGATTAACATGGCAGGTTCTATATTTATTGTGTGACTTTGGGATTACCTCTTTTCATAAATTAAAAAGCGAGGTATTAGCTTGCACATAGATGGATATATAAAAATATATAAACGATAACGTGTCAATGCCATGAAATTAAATTCACAGGTCCCCAAAAAATCATTTTACATGCCAATTGTCAGAGAAGGGTTTTTTATATATATATAATTGTGATACTATGTTTACAGATGGGGGATTTTTTTAAATGCTCAGAAAAAAGAACCTTAAAATGCATCTGTAAAATAAATGTAATAAGCGTATTCTACAAAATACAGACGAATGGATCCTGGTGTTTTATTTATCAGTTGGAAGCACAGTGCCAAAAGGCATTGCGGTATCTCTCTGCTACACAGTTCGCATTATGTAATGCATTTTAGCAAAACAAATGAGAACTTTTCGGATCTTTTTGCAAGTTTCCAGGGTTTCTAAAATGTAAGACTTGGAGCCAATTCACACAAAATTATTTCTTCTACATGAGAGAAGACACAATAAACCAGGGGTCCCCAGACTTACCGGGCTTCGGGCCGGTGCCCGCTGCATCGACCGCGCGCGCAGCGGGCCGGAGGGCGGGGGAGTGCGCGCCCGTGCGCATGCGCACACACACACGGTCGGAAAAAACCGCCGAAAATCGCTTGTGCGCATGCGTATGGGCCTCCCCCGACCCGGAAGTGCATCGCAAATGACCTCTTCTGGGTCGGGAGAGGCCCATACACATGCGCACAAAGGATTTTCGGTGATTTTTTGCCGATTTTGAAGATCGCCACCGCGCCGCGCGCCGTAAGAGCGGGCGGCAGGGGTCGTCGCGGGCCAGATTGGGAGGCCAATTGGGCCACATCCGGCCCGGGGGCCGTAGTTTGGGGACCCCTGCAATAAACTTTTAAAA
The DNA here is from genome assembly GCF_965207765.1 of Zootoca vivipara. Classification (NCBI taxonomy): domain Eukaryota; kingdom Metazoa; phylum Chordata; class Lepidosauria; order Squamata; family Lacertidae; genus Zootoca; species Zootoca vivipara. The sequence goes on from NC_142590.1 coordinate 26,740,926, forward strand.
TGGTGTCCATGCAGGCATATACCTACTGCAGAGGTCACTCATTGTATTGGGCCAATGGCCACATTTGGAATAGCAGTTGCGAGAGTGTGACTTGTAACACAAAATAATGCCCACATCTTAAAAGAGCACCACAAGAGACAAGGCAACAGAGTGTTATGGACATGCCTCACCCTCCGGTGTGGGGGAAAGGCAGCTTCATCATCCATCATCGTGCTCAGGGAAGCTCCTTATTCAGAACATAAAATAAAAAAAGCACATTGCCTGCTTTTGACACAGTGACATTCTTGGCTTCATGGAATGCTTGAGAATATTTGACTGATCAAACAACGGGCAATCTGTTGACTGGTCAACTGACACTTCTTGACAGGTCAGTTCCCCTACTTGCCAGCACAACACTGACATCAGTCAAACTTTCAGTTTAGGTCATACTCTGATAATCTGCAAACTTGATAAACACAAAGGTAAATGGGAACATGGTGAGTGAAGACACCTCAACCCACCCACCCCGGCCCACCACATCTTCTAACTTAGAAGATAACTAACAAGTGCTGGTAGGACTTCAGATACAGTTGGCAATCCATTGCTCCACACACAAGGTTAGATTGCTGCAACGTGTTGCCTCTGAAAGACAGACTGGAAACCAGCTGGCGCAGAATTCAGTAGCCTGGTTGCTTAACAGGAGCAAGGCAGTTTGAGCATATAATGTCAATCCTGGTCCAGCTGCACCGGCAACCAGTTAAGTTTCTGAGCCCATTTCAAAGGACTGGTTTTGAACTATAAAACCTTCAGTGGCACTCTCCATTTGAACCTACCCTGATCCTACGTTCAGCATCTGAGACCCTTCTGCATGAGCCTCATCCGTGAAAAATCCAGAGGGTAGCAACATAAGAATGGGTCGTTTCTGCAGTGGCTTCCCACTTGTGGAATGCTCTCCCCAGGGAGGTCTGAATGGCGCCTTCATAATACACCTTTAGGCACCAGGCGAAAATGTTCCTCTTGAACCAGGCCTTTGGCTTGGCCTTTCAAATCTGTTTTTTTTGGGGAGGAACCTATGGCCTTTCAAATCTTTTTTTGGGGGGGATTATTGGCCTCCTTTTCTTATTTTTATTATGCATTTGGTGGTTTTTATATTGTAATTTTACATTTTGAACCCCCCTGAGATCTACGGATGGGCACTATACAACTGTAATCAACAACAACAGTCCACCCCACTAAGAATTACAGTCTGAGATTGCACTCCTATATCCAATTAACACGGGAGTAAACCCGAATGAACTGAATGGGGCTTTCTTCCGAATGTACATGTATAGAGTTTCACTGTAAATTAGTGACACTTTAGTCCAGAGGTGGAGGTCGTATGACCCTGCAGATGTTGTGGACTACGGCTCCATCACCCCTGGCCATTAATTTATCAATATTGCTCTTTGTTGTTGTTTAGTCGTGTCCGGCTCTTCATGACCCCATGGACCAGAGCACGCCAGGCACTCCTGTCTTCCACTGCCTCCTGCAGTTTGGTCAAACTCATGTTAGTAGCTTCAAGAACACTGTCCAGCCATCTCGTCCTCTGTCATCCCCTTCTCCTTGTGCCCTCCATCTTTCCCAACAACATTAGGGTCTCTTCCAGGGAGTCTTCTCTTCTCATGAGGTGGCCAAAGTATTGGAGCCTCAGTTTCAGGATTTGTCCTTCCAGTGAGCACTCAGGGCTGATTTCCTTCAGAATGGATAGGTTTGATCTTCTTGCAGTCCATGGGACTCTCAAGAGTCTCCTCCAGCACCAAAATTCAAAAGCATCAATTCTTCGGCGATCAGCCTTCTTTATGGTCCAGCTCTCACTTCCATACATCACTACTGGGAAAACCATAGCTTTAACTATACGGACCTTTGTCGGCAAGGTGATGTCTCTGCTTTTTAAGATGCTGTCTAGGTTTGTCATTGCTTTTCTCCCAAGAAGCAGGAGTCTTTTAATTTCGTGACTGCTGTCACCATCTGCAGTGATCAAGGAGCCCAAGAAAGTAAAATCTCTCACTGCCTCCATTTCTTCCCCTTCTATTTGCCAGGAGGTGATGGGACCAGTGGCCGTGATCTTGGTTTTTTTGATGTTGAGCTTCAGACCATAATTTGCGCTCTCCTCTTTCACCCTCATTAAAAGGTTCTTTAATTCCTCCTCACTTTCTGCCATCAAGGTTGTGTCATCTGCATATCCGAGGTTGTTGATATTTCTTCCGGCAATCTTAATTCCGGCTTGGGATTCATCTAGTCCAGCCTTTCGCATGATGAATTCTGCATATAAGTTAAATAAGCAGGGAGACAATATACAACCTTGTCGTACTCCTTTCCCAATTTTGAACCAGTCAGTTGTTCCATATCCAGTTCTAACTAGCTTCTTGTCCCACATAGAGATTTCTCAGCAGACAGATGAGGTGATCAGGCACTCCCATTTCTTTAAGAACTTGCCATACGGCTCCATCACCCCTGGCCATTAATTTATCAATACAGCTCTTTAGGAAGGACTAAAATTCAAGTACAGAATGTTCACAGCAGCCAGAAAGTCTTGGTATCTCATCTTTGCTTGTATAAAGAATAAAAGAGTGCCAGTTCGTCACAAAAGTATATTTATATTTCGCTTCTTTAACCAGACATATTTGTTACTTCTCCCACCAGAGAGACTTGCCAAGCCATTTTATAACCATTCGCTAATGTGGCACCTTCCAATATTCCAATACTGAGCAACAACCAGCCAGGTACCGTAGCTAGAAGAAGACAGCCCATTAGAGGTTTAAAATGACAATGCATGTTGTTTTGAAAAATCTTTAAATGCGCCAGTTCCAGAGATTTCAGTAGTTGTTGTCCAGGCATTTTAGTAATTTCTGCAAAGACCCCAGTACAAAACTGCAACATTTCTTTCTTTTTAAAGTCCACCACATATGCTGGAATGGCCCTAGTTCCTTACACAACCTTGAATTAGAGATCGTCAATTGAAGCTGTCTCACGGTGCAAAAATGATGTATGACCTCTGTTTTTAATGCTTGTTCCCGTGAACCAGATTATACCGATTTAAATGGGAAATTTAACCACATAGAATTCCAACAATTGTCTTTGATCAAAATATTCCAATTGGACTCTTACATCCGTTTCAGGCCCTCTTCCGAGCCACTATCAATGCTAAGAACTGAATTTTAAGTACGAGACACAAACCCCTTCCTTTCGCCTTCAGTGCTTGGAAACAATAGCTCAGGGGTCAGCAAACGTTTTCAGCAGGGGGCCGGTCCACTGTCCCTCAGAGCTTGTGGGGGGGCCGGACTAAATTTTGAAAAAAGAGGGGGGATGAATTCCTATGCCCCACAAATAACCCAGAGATGCATTTTAAATAAAAGGACACATTCTACTCATGTAAAAACACGCTGATTCCCGGACTGTCCGCAGGCTGGATTTAGAAGGCGATTGGGCCGGATCTAGCCCCTGCGCCTTAGTTTGCCTACCCATGCAATAGCTTAAAGACCCTTCAGGGATTGCTGCTCAACATGTTCCTATCTAATAAAGGAACCCACTTGATACTAATTCAACCAATTAAAACATTCATTTTAAAGCTTGAATATTTCTAACAGGAGTCCTGTATATTGGGACAGAATTTTAATTTAGCCATACTATTAACACTGAATAATCAGCAAGCAATTATATTCAGCTGCAATGAAGCTGGATGGACAAACAACTCTGGCTTGTCTTGGTTCTTTGCTTCCCTGGAATGACCTGCCTTTGGAGGAACAGGGGAAGCTTTCACTGACCTGCTATTGCCCCAATACCCCTTTCTTCTGGAAACCTACATCACTTGGCATTCATGGAAGATACAATATTTGCTAATCACTGTCAATATTTTTCTACATGAAAAAGTAATCCCTTGGTCACTGTGACCTATGATAAAAGGACACACTGCAAATCGCAGCAATGTTGCCGAAGAGGAAAAAATAACCCAGAGAGGCAGATTATGGATTTATATATAAAATTTCCCCTGCCTGTATCTTCATATTTTTTGCAATAGTACTATTGATGGATCTTTTTGGGGGGGGGGGTGCTATAGAAGATCTAAAGTCATTCTTTAGAAAAACAACAACATGTTAAAGCACTTCCTTTAAGATCTTGGTGAATTCCCAGTACCCATCAGCTCCAGCCAGGATAGCCAATGGTCAGTGGTGGACATTCTTGGACTGTGGGTCTGGGCAGTTGCCTGGCCTTGTCAGCATTTAACATGGACCTTGAATGCCTGTCCACTGCCTGCCTCAGACTTACAAACCCTCCAAGTGTCCCTATTTTGCAGTGACAGTCCCGGTTTTACAGAAGCCATCCCGGTTTCTGACTTGAACCTGGAATGTCCTGCTTTTCCTTAGGACGCCCCTACTTTCATTCGAGAAATGTTGGAGGGTATGATAAGATGCCCCTATTTTCCTCAGAGAAATGTCGGAGGGTATGGAGTTACGCGACCCCTGAGCCAAGCAGTTCAGTAACCACAACATTTTGGAGACATCTGAATGCAGTCCTGTAAAGTTTTATTATGTTTTTATATATGTTGGAAGCCACCCAGTGTGGCTGAGGCAACCAAATCAGGTAGGCAGGGTAGAAATAATAAAATGATGATGATGATGATGATGATGATGATGATGATTAAATAGGACATCTCTATTTTCATCAGAGAAATGTTGGAGGGTATGGACTCAGTATGTCCCAAACTACAACGTTTTACTCACAAGGCTTCCACTCCCCTCTCCATCCTTCTTGAGAATGACACCATTGACTTGGCTTTCTCTATGACTAATGCCACCATTTCCTTGTAACAAGTTTTGTCACTTCTCTCCTTAAAACATAGCAAAATATTGCCCCACCACCTGTTCCCTTAGCACCCCTCTAAAGAAAACCAACCCTTCAAGCTGTCACCTCCTGTTCATTCCTCACCCTTGACTCCTGCAACCTTCTCCTCCTCTCTGTTAATCCATTAGCTCACCTCAGTCTTCTTGCCTCTGTCCAGAACATATGCCAAAATAATTAATCTATTGCGTTGCACTGATCAGGGCCAGTCCTACCATCAGGCAGAGTCAAGCAACTGCCTCAGGTGGCGGATGGAATGAGGCAGGAAGCAACGGAGGACAGAGGACAGAGCTGTGTGCCTGACCTGCTCCCCCTAACCTAACCTGCTGTCTTCAGTAGTGGTGGAAGAGACTGCAGATATTCAAGTAAAAGATATTCAATGTAGATCGCCGCTCACTCCTTCTTCTCTGGCAGAGTGGGGGGCATTTTGTGGTTCTCCTAAGGCACCAAAATGTATTGGCCCAGCCAATAGAGTGAGTGGGACATAATAATATGCCATAAGCTGCCCAGAGTGGGTGAGGTATAAATAATAACATCATCATCATCATCATCATCATATTATTATTAATTATTATTATTATTATTATTATTATTATTATTATTATTATTGCAGAGTAAGAGTCTTGCTAGATTAGGCCAAAGGCCCATCTAATCCAGCACCCAGACCTTCCAGGTGTCCCTATTTTCCAGGGACAGTCCCAGATTTACAGAAGCAGTCCCGATTTCTGATTTGCTCCCAGAATGTCTGGCTTTTCCTTAGGACATCCCTGTTTTCATCAGATAAAGGTATGAAGTTATCCGACCCCTGAGCCATCTGAAGGTTGCCCTTTATAGGGAAGTTTTTAATTTTTTAATATTTCATTCTGCTTTTATGTATGGTGGAAGCTGCCCAGTCAGATGGGTGGGATATAGTAATAATAATAGGATGTCCCTATTTTCATGAGAGAACCAGATGCTTGACTATACAAAGGTAGGTGCAGGGTTCAGAATAACTTATCGGTATTTGTCAGTAGGTAAAAAATTGCATCATATGTTAGGTTATAATGACCAGGTCAATGTCTCTCTCACCTAAAGTGATGCCTAAAATGATTGCCAAAAGAAAAGTTTGCTGAGAGAGATAAACATCTGCACCCTCAGCAAAATTTGGATCAGTATGGATCACGTGATGCTGCTGATCTCCCTATAAAATCCCCACTGTGGCTGAGTGCTATCATTCGCCTTCACCATGAGGGGAATTGTCCTAGCCCTCCTGTTCGCCCTTGTGGGTAAGTCGGCAATTGCTTTTACTATTATCCTTTTGCAGAACTCTGTAGAGTTTAGCAAAAAAAGAGGAAGAAGGTTATTTTCTGCTGTCAGTACTCACATTGTGACTTATTCAATTTCTCTCTTCTAGCGAGCCAGAAGATTCCATCCAGTAAGTTCATCAGTAATCTAACCTTATTTTAAAATCACCATCGTGCCTTTGTTGAAGTTGCATTTATGATAGTCAACTACTAAGGGTAGGGTGGGAAGAGAATTGAGTTGGTGTAGTGTAGTGTCTGAACTGCAAAATCTGGAAGTTCCTTGTTTAAGTATTGCTAAGTGACCCAAGATGCTTAAAACTTTCTGAGCATGAGCTCTGAAATATGGGGAACAATAATTATGACCTACCTTGCAGGCTTGTTGTAAGAATTACAAGAATTAAATTATGAGAAGCACTTGAAAATTATAGAGGGCTGTCTAAATTCTAAGCATTATTAATTCATTCATTAATCATTTTAAAATGCAATTACATCTCACCCAAAGCTCAATATGAGTACCTTTTAAAGATACTGAAGGAAGTATGAAGTAATTTACGAATTACAGTAATAAGCAGAAGCAACAACTCACTGTTCAAAGGAAATTTCGTTTCCTATTGCAGTGTTATACCAAAGCCCAAAGAGGCTCACAGATACATAAATCACAGCTCTGCTAATTAAAACTTCTCTCCTTATTAATCAAGTGAAGTTTTAGTGTGATCATCACTAAGCAATTAATCCGATTGTTGCATGCGGTTCTAGTGGCAATACATTTATGAAACACAATGGGTGCAACTGAATCTTTGTGGATATAGATTTGGGCAGCGGGAAAGCTTTCCCAGTAATGAATGCATTTTCCAGCATACACTTTAGCTAAGCCACTCTGATAGCAAACTCAGATGGTAGGTGCCAAAAGAAATGGAGCTGAAACACTTTCGTGGAAGAGAGGGTTATTAGCAACTGCTAGGCCATAAGGGCTATGCTCTGCCTCCACAATTTGAACACCAGTTGCTGGAAATCACAGGAGGGGAGAGTGCTGCTATTGCGCTCTGGTCCTGCTTGCAAGTTTCCCACATGAATTTAGTTGGCTACTGTGAGAACAGGATGCTGGACTAGATGGGACAATGCCCTAACCCAGCAGACTCTTCTTGTGCTTGTATGTTTGTGCAGTTGTACTCACATTAACCTATCCAATTTCTTTCCCTCAGAGGGCCAGACGCAAGAACCTGGTAAGTCTGAGAGGAATTTAAACCAACTGAAAATCTCCAGTTTAATCCCTCCCCCCCCCCAATAAAAACCACTCGGGTGTGTCTCCATCTGGAATATAGGGACAATCGTGCAGGCCAGCCTTAGATAGTTGTCGTAAGGATTGCAGCAAGATCATTTATGCGAACTGCTTTGAACACTGTAAAGTGCTCCATACTGTTGATTCATAATACGAAATGTTTTTAATTCATGAAATTCTTTAACCGATAATCAATTAATGCAGCCAGTGTGGTGACAGAATAGGAAACAGAGAAACAACAGGGTGGTATTAAGTGTGTTTGGTGAACCCCTGAGGTTTCCAGAAGTATGAATTCTTTAAAACAAACAAACAAACAAACAAACGCCTTAAAGCAGCCCCATGAGGCTTGAGCATGCTCAGTAGCTATGGAATGTTGACTGCCATTTGAGGTGGGGGTGGGTTAAACTAGAGAGGGAATGACACGGAGTCATCCAAAGAAGGGCATGGCTGGCTGACGAGAATCCTAGACAGGCACACTCCTATTAGAACATGAGGATACACCAAAAACATTTTGTTGCAGGACCCACTTGTATATTTCACAGTGAAATGGTTATGGCCTACCGTTATACACAATTTGTAACCTATCCAATTTCTTTTCCCAGGGACTGAGACTGCCGAAATCAGTAAGTCTATAACATGTCATAACACCGATTAACATGACTTTTAGGGCAGTTGACTACCCGAGGGGGGAATTAGTTGAGCTGGTGTGGTATATTGCCAAAGGCTTCAATCCTATACACCATAGGTGGGGAAACGGTGGCCCTACAGATCTTCTTAGACCACAGGCCCATTATCTTGCTTGTTGACCATTGATGGGCGTTGAAGCCCAGCAACACCCCTGCTATTATACACACACCTACCAATGGAAGTAAGCTCCATTGCACTCAAGAGAATTTACGTACCGTATTTCTGAGTAGATAGCCTTAGGACTGCACTGTGCAGCTGAGTTACAAATCTGAAAATTCCCAGTGTGTCCTTAGGCACACTACCCTATTTGCTCCTCAGTCATGACATCTATCTGCAGTATGGGCATAATAATACTGACCTACCTTGCAGGGTTGTTGTAGAGATCACAAAGTAAATGACCTAAAGCGCTTTGAATGTTCAAGTCCTATCAATACGCTGAATATTTTAGATTAATCATTTAATGATATTTAAATGCATCCGCATCTCACCCAAAGCTCAAGATTGGACACATTTTCAAGATGCTGAAGGATGTATAAAGCAACGGTAGTAAGCGAAAGCAGCACTCATGCTTAAAAGAAAGGTTTTCTTGCCTGTTTCCTATTGAAGGGCAAAACTATAAAATTGCAGCCCTGCGAGCGAAACATACCCTGCAATTAATCCGCTAAAGTTTTAAGTTCATCACAACATAGATTAAGCTGATTAAATCTTGACACACTACTGGGTATGCATATATGAAATATAGCAGGTGCAAATTGCTCTCTCTCTTATTATTTTTTGTAGAGCCACACTTTGAGCATGGAAAACGCTACCACTACAAGTATGTTGCCGACGTTGTCACCACAGTGCAAGGATATGAGATGGGAAGATCTGTTGTGAGGCTGACTGGAGGGATAGATATCTACGGAGGGGATGAGAATATTCTCAAGGTAAGCGTCATCATTATTCAGTCCCTTTAACGCCAGACTACAGAGCATCCCTTCTAGATGGCAAGCAAGGAGGTGCCATCTAGCTTTCACTGTAAACTCCAGTGCTCCTCACCCATCACGGAATCCTAAAATCAAATGTGTATCCGAAACAGAATTGGTGGCAGGGGAGAGGGTAGGTGATGTTCTTGATGAACCTTAAAGTAAATGTATGCTGAGTTTTAAATTAACCTTAAGTTAAAGATTAAATATGAAAAAGTGAAGCAGCAATTTACCAACAACAGCATTTTTATTTTTATTTTCAAACTTGGATTTCCTCAAATTTCTATTGTGGTGGCCCAGAGAAGGCAGGGAGCAGAAGAATGAGCAAAGGTGAAACGAAGACAACTAGACCAGCCTTAGTATTGGGCAGAAGAGATAGAGGCAGCTGTATTGGGGTGTCATGAAAGGGCAGCAAATCATACTGACTAAATGTTCACACAGGACTAAAATCACCCATGGGTTGCAAAGGGGAAAGCTAAGTTGGCTTTCATTTCACTCTTTGACAACACAACTGTTTTTTTCACAGAACATTGTTTCTGGGGCTATAGTTCATAAAAGAGTTCCTATGCACATGTTTGATTTATCTCTACTGTATTACATTATATAACAATACACTGGGAAGCGAGTTTAATTACAAGGAAAGAAGGGGGGATTAGGTTAGTGCTTTATGTAGATCACAACACCAGCATGGTGCAGTAGCTCAAGTGTTAGACTAGGAGTTAGGGGTGAAAGCTAAAGGGACCCCTGACCATTAAGTCCAGTTGTGGTGACTCTGGGGTTGCGGTGCTCATTTCGCTTTACTGGCTGAGGGAGCCAGCGTTTTGTCCACAGACAGTTTTCCCGGGTCATGTGGCCAGCATGACTAAACCACTTCTGGCGAAACCAGAGCAGTGCAGGGAAAGGCCGTTTACCTTCCCACTGGAGTAGTACCTATTTATCTCCTTGCACTTTGACGTGCTTTCGAACTGCTAGGTTGGCAGGAGCTGGGACCGAGCAACGGGACCTCACTCCGTCGTGGGGATTCGAACCGCCGACCTTCTGATTGGCAAGCCCTAGGCTCTGCGGTTTAGACCACAGGGGACCAGAGTTCAAATCCCCACTTAGCCATGATGCTCATGGGGTGAGCTCAGATCAGCCACAGTCCCTTAGCCTAATCTACCTCACAGGGTTGTTGTGAGGAGAACAGCCATGTAGACCACCTTGAGTAGACGTGTATTAGAGGGCACTGTTTATCTCTCCTGCTGAAGTCAGTTGGATTTACAGGGGCTTCGCTTCAGCTAGATTGAGACGTTGTTCTTCATTTCAGAAACAAAATGAAAAGCAATCTGTTTACTCTCTCATCTTTGTCCTCAGATTGCATCTCTGAAAGTTGAAGATGCTGTCGGAATCTTTCCGGGAGAGCCTCCATTTTCTGCACCCCCCAGGCAACCTGAATCACTTATTGCTTGCACCAAATATTCTTTCCTCTTTGGCTACGTCAATGGCAAGGTTCAGAACATCCGTGTGCCAAGAGACCCACCTCTGCCTTGTGTGAATCTTGTCAGAGGCTTCCTGAACGGATTTTCCATGTCAATAAAAAACCAGAAAGAGTATGAGCTACAAGAGGTTCGTTTCCTCCATGTACATTTAATATGGCTTTCTGCTTTTCTGTCTGGCCCTACCATTTGGCAGAGTGAGGCAGCTGCCTTAGGCAGCAGTTGCTGCGGGTGGGGAGCAGTAGCAAGGCCTTGGAGGGTGGAGCTGTGTGGATCACATGGCCTGCCCTCTGCCCCTTAAGTTAGCCTGCAGGCCTCAGGTGGACACTCGTCCTCCTGTCACCAGTGCTGAAACAAGCCAACCTGATCAGCACCTATATGTTGTTCGAGGAGGGAGGCAACATTTTGTTCATCTCAGGAAGCAAACTGTATGACACCACTCCTTTCCCATCTCACTCCAAGCCACCAAATTTCCCATTTCCACCTAGATAATTAGAAATGCTATTCAGTTAGATACTTTCTCATTGAGTAATTGAATTTGCAATTGAGGTTTCCTGGACAGTGCTATTTTTCTACAAAAAGAGGTGCCAGAACTCACCACGAACGCCTCCTTTGTTCTCTTGTGATGGCAATGGCGCCCACCTGAGAGGTGCCGGAACTGAGTTTCAGCAAGTTCCCAGGGATTTCAGATGGTAGTATTTGACTCCCACAGTTTGGGTTTCCCTCACCATGAAATCCACAGGCCAATGGCAGTGTTTGGGGCTTATTCAAATAACTGCAAGGCTTACTTCTCTCTGGCTGTCTAAAATATAAATAAATAACATGTAGTGTTTTAAAACAGAATAAATGAGATAAATGGTGCAGTTAGGTAATATTATGCTTGGAGACTTAATAGTCTAACCAGGGGGGTGGGTCTATTTAGATGGTAAAGTGTATTGAAGTGTATTAATTCACTTATTTCATAATGTGGTAAGCCAACCTTGCTGATCATTCCATTGAGTGGAGCCCTGGATCTCTGCCCCTTATGAAGCCACTAAATGAATGCTATCATGGATGTGCATCCTGCCATTCATGGTTCATTATCTGTCATGGATGCTTTAGCTGAGATTCCTGCATTGCAGGGGGTTGGACCAAAGGAGTCCCTTCAAACCCTACAATTCTATGATTCTACGAAACACTCTGCTGTGGAAATTGTACATGCCTAACATTAATTCCAGTTTCCTGGGACACACTCCACAAATTCCTTTGCATGCCTTCTTCCTCTCATTTAAAAAAATAAAAACAATAAAAATCCCTGGAGTTTATCATGTACCATTCTACAGAGTGACATTATATCTATACTTGCAGGATGGAATTGGAGGTGAGTGCCACACAAGATATGTCATCCGAGATGACAGGAGGAGCAGCACAGTCCTCGTTTCTAGGACCAAAGATTCAAACAACTGCAGGAACAAAGTGGAGCGCAGCATTGGAACGTTCTTCATCCACCGTAACCCCAACTACCTGCTGGTAAGAATGTTGGAACGTGATTTGCTTACAAGCGAGGGTAACGTCCGCCTGAAAGCCGTGCTAACTAGAGGCGTTTGCTTCTGTTATATAGCAAAACAGGATGATTCAAGGGACTGAAGCTTTCACCTTCAAACTGAAATACAATCCCGCTGGAGCTAACGCTCAGATCATGCAAGTCGATGCCGAACAAGTTTACCAGCTTTCTCCATTCAGTGGAGCTGAGGGTGCCGGAGTTATGAAAGCTACGTAAGTAGCAACAGCTTAAAGAATAACTTTTTAAAAAGTCAGCAAGTGAGCCATGGTTCCAGCTAGGCTGTGCAAGAGGAGCAACTGGATTGCTACCAAAAGCATTTGCAGCATTGCAAAATAAAAAAAATAAAGACAATCCTCCCAAATAATAGCTGCTGTTATCTGTCTCTAGGTAAAGGCTGTTCATGACCACTTAACTGCTTTACACCAATGAAATATTAGTTTTTAAAGTCCTGGGCCTGGAGATAATGGGCAGAATTAACCTAATGAGTCCTGACAGCAGAAGCCCCATGTAAGGATTTCCACCTAGGCAAAGGGGTTTTCCCTACCTCTGTTCCCCACCTCATGCCCTCCCCATGCCCTCCTGTATCAGGAGAATCCCCAGAACATTGAGCAGGAGAGGAGAGGAGAGGAGAGGAGAGGAGAGGAGAGGAGAGGAGAGGAGAGGAGAGGAGAGGAGAGGAGAGGAGAGGGAGAGATACGTAATTCCATCTGGCAAGCTGGTGAAACGATTATCATAGCACGATGCGTTTCCTGCCATTCATTTGGAGGAAAGAGACACATTAAGGCTGTTGAGTATTTTGCAAACTACAAATGGCAGAGGGGAAAACCAAAAAAGATTTTGTGAAATCAAATGCTTGCCGTTCCATGGGGACAGGTGTCATTTGTGTGGTCTACATTCGCTTGATTTCAGTATCCCCACAGATTTTAATACATCAGACTTCCATTCAGGAGTAAATGAGGCATTGCATAGAGTGTAAATTAACAACAGAAGTTTATTGCATGAGCACATGGAATGGAAGTCAGGCCTGCAAGCAGAAACAATCCAATCAAATATTCCCCCATCATCCACTAGAGATACAATTCTGACTCAGTCTTGGCTACATTTCTATCAGCTTCCCTAAATCTTCCAGTTGTCTTCCTCCTAATTTTCCCTGGGCCGTTCTAGAAATTGAATGGATGAGCAACAGCACACATCACTTACCCCTGAATGGTACCTGTGGTTTTATCTTCCCTTCCAGGCAAAGGCTCACGCTGACTGAGGTGACAAATGATCATGTCCAAATGCCGCAGCTTCAGCTTCGGAGTATAGACATTCGTTACGAGTTCCCAGAGGTTCTTCCCCAAATGCTTATCAGAACCGGAGATGTTAAGCAACAGGTAGGGAATGTGTTGGCATATGGAATTGTTCTACTGTTCATAAAGCCGATAAGAGAGCAGTGTGCTTTTCTCCATCACAGTGAATATATTCTAGTTACTGTTTCCTTCTTGTTACTACGACAGATTGAAGAGCTATTGGTTCAGCTTGACCGCATGCCACAAGACATCCGTGAAGACAATGCCCACAAGTACTTACAGCTTAGCCAGCTGCTCCGTTATCTGAATCTGGAAAATTTGCACCTTCTCTACAATAAGTTTTCGAACAAACCTAACGCCAGGTATGTTGGCTGACTAGCGCATAAGACACAGCAACATCATAGGCTGCAAACACACTAGCACCAAAATGTAGGTTCCCCGCCTCCCCTATCCTCAGGGCCATCTTAAGCGCCCCTGGCGCCGTGGTGCGATGGATCCCTCCAGCGTGCCCCCTCGCCCCGTTTCCCAGCACGGTGGGCGGGCGCAGCGCGGCTGCCACAGGCGCTGCTGCGCGGCGGGCGGGCAGGCACAGTGCGGTTGCCGTGGGCACAGCTGCGTGGCAGACTGGCTGGCCAGCGGGGGGCCGGCGCCGTGGTGCCCTGCGCCACCTAGCCTGCACGTAGGGGCGGCCCTGCCTATCCTGAATCATTCATGCTCATCATCCGCATGCTTCTTTCAATCTAGATTGATTCTAGATCCTGTTGTCCACAAGGGTCTGAACCAGTCAGTGTTTGCTCTGTAGTGAAGAATGGAAATTTCAGAATGTTCTTTTTATGCTCACTGCAGGAATGCCTTCCTGATTGGAGTCGCCTCTGTTGGCACTATAGAATCACTGACATTCATCAAAGAAAAAGTTGTCAAAGATGAACTGCACGAATTGGAATTGTACTGGATAATGTCCCTAGCCTTACACTCTGCGAAGCCTAACGTAGATAAAGCTGAAGAAATTGCTGATGTGTTAACCGTAAGTACATGTTAAATTATAATTGAGTGTATCAGAATGAAAAAGGTGTTACATAGGAAATCACATTAGCTATAAAATCTACAGGAGAAAAATTATCATAAAGTAACAAGAAGCTTCCGGTTCATTGGAAATCTTTCTTTCTCTCACCCACAGAAAATGCTCCCCAAAATAAAGAATACCAGATCATTTTGGCTTCTGAAGATTTTCTACCTGGGATATGGTACCACCGTCTATAAACAATGTGTTCAGTCTCGCTCCTGCCACAACAAATTGCTTGAGGTATATGGTCCTTGTTCCAAGTTATTCCCCGCCCCCCAGAAAAAGAAGAATGCCTTTCCCAGAGAGAAGAGAGAATTACACACCTTAAACTATTAATTTTGAAATCCTACCATAACCAAAACGAACCTGCTCCACACAGGGACTTGATTAGCTTCCTACACAAATATGTATAGTTTTCCTTGAGTCAATTTCGCCCTGTGCCTTTCAAGAAGGCCAGTTGTGTGCTTGTGAAACATTTGGGATCTTGGGTTAGCTTGTCAACAAATAGTTCTTGCCTGTTTTTGGAGTTTTCTTTGTGTGAATGGACTGTTAGGCCCCTAAAGTCTTTTCAGTGCCATCAGTGCCATGTTCCTATACTTTTGCAACCAGCACTTAACATATTCTGAAACCATAGAGACACTTATAGGCGGTCCCAGTAATCTATGGCCCCTCTCAATCTCACTCTTCATCTTTTCCTCATTGAGCGAGGATAGTGACATGTACAACATTAATGGAGTTCTGAATGGAATTAAAAAGTGTTCATCTCATTTGTCTGCAGCCTCTGCACGACTTCCTAACTGAGGCAACCAGGGAGAACAATGAAAACAAAATTATTCTGGCTCTGAAAGCCATTGGCAATGCAGCTCAGCCAGCCAGCCTGAGGCTAGTGAAAAACGTGATTGATTCCAACAGATTTTCAGAATACCTTCAAGCAATTGCTGTTCAGACTATGGCGCGAATTGGCAAACAGGAACCTACAAAGGTAAAGAGAGCAAAGGAACTTCACCTCAATATATTGATTGCAAAGTATTTGGCATTATGAAGTGGCTGGGATTTACTGCTGTCAATGGACTGAAAACTTACACAGTCACATCCGATCTTTTTAAAACAGCAGCAGCAACCCCTTTCTTAAAGCTATTGAAAACTCTCCCATACATTGTTTTCTTGTCTGTGAGTTGATCCCCAAGGCAGATCCATTTAAATCTGAGCATGTGATTCATCCCTTCAATGCGCTCAACGGCTGCCAAGTAAATACTATTAGTTGATCCCCCACATGGTGTGTTTCTCTTTCTGCAGGTGCAAGGCATTCTCCTCCAGATCTTTGCAGACCCTTCATATAATGTGACCGTCCGAATGATGGCTTGCATTGGCCTCTTCGAAACCAACCCTGGCATCCCAACAGTGACAGCTATTGCCAATGTATTGCTCAAAGAGAACAATTTGCAATTGGTCAATTTTGCGTACTCTCACATGAAAGCTTGGTCAAATGTCAGAATCCCGCTGTACTACAGCCTGTAAGTCAATATACAATCAAATCACCCTTCATGCAATAAATCTGTTGCTGCTATTCATTATAGTTGGTTCTGGTCCTACTGCTAAACTGGTAACATTTCAGTGGGACTCAAGTTAGTAAGATTTATTGCAGCAGGTTTGCTCTAAGCATAACTTAATCTGGATCCAATTCACAGTAATCGAGCTGTTTGTTCTGCCAAATTTGGGAAGTGCTTTCATTTTTATATGTGTTTTCGTAGTATTTTAACCATCAAAATTCTCATTGAAGACCACCTTGGGATTTGTTGCGCAAAGGGCAGAATATGAATGCATTAAGCAAACAAGAAAACAAGCAAGCAAGCAAGCAAGCAAGCAAACAAACAAACAAACATGCATGCATGCAGAGGCTTTTGCTGTTAGCTGCTGCTAATTTCAAACCTGTTTTATTTAGGTCTTCTGCATGCAGTATGGCTCTTAAACTTCTGAACCCCAGACCCCTCCATCAGAGCAAGGTTTTATTTGTCAGCGGCTTCAGCAGTAAGTAGCAGACAACTGTTCATTTCCTGGCTTTTATCCAAACGAGCCACCATCTTTTGGATATCACAACCCGCTCCTTAGCACTTTGGAACTGAAAGCATCTATTCCAAAGGGCTCAATGATTTTAAAGACCCTTTAACATACTATGTTGGACATGGGCGTAGCAGGGGGTGGCAGGTCCCCCCCCCCAAAAAAATTCAAGCAAATAAATAAAAATACTTAACTAAAAGTAGAAATAAACCAAATATTTGAAACCGAAATTTCAAATATTCTGTTGTGTTGGCAGCAGTAACACCCTGTTGAATCTCACGAGCGAAAAAACCATGGATGGTCGCAAGCTTCTGCCAGGGAAAATCTTTCCAAGCAGTAGTAGCCAAGGGATCCCATTTTCATTCACAAGGATTAATAACACGGCAATGACTCATTGTTGTCGCTTTTCCCACCCCAGGCAAACACAGAGCGGGATTCCTTGTGAAATGGTTTATGATCGAAAGCCCCCAAACAATGCTCCCTTCGACTATAATCTGGAAATCAGAAGTAAACTTTGCAGGTTCAACTATTCATCCTGTAGAGGTTTGTGCTACATTTTATTCAGTTCATTTCTAGGGGTTGGGAGGTGGGGATGCTTGAGAGGTTTGTTTTGCTGTCATACCATGTTGCTCCACAGATGCTGAACTTTAGTAAACTGTTCTCAAAACTTTTCCTCTGTTGTTTTTATTAAAGGTTAGAGTGAGAACTCAGGGCCTCAAGGAACTCCTCTGGAGGAACACACACCAATTCGACAAATACCCTGCATATCAGAAGATAAAGGACACTGAAGCAAAAGTATGCATATTTCCAGATTCTCAGTGCATTCGCTATAGGGAAATGATGGAGGAGGTCCTTGTCAGGGTGGTTACACTAGTGAACCCCTGGATTTGGTGCCACATTTCTCCACTTCGAATGGAGATCCACAGCGTGGCAAAAGCTGCAGTGAATAACCTGATAACCCACTCACAGCTAAATAAATTTAGCTGTTTCTGAGGGCATTCTGAAATCAAGGAAAGTGGTCCTTTCATGCTGTGAGCATTTGCAATGGGAGTGTACCAAGGGCTGCAGAATTAAATAGCAAAAACATTTCTGTTGCTCTTTATTTCCTTAAATTTACTTGAATAAACCCAATATTGAATAACCCTCACGGGCTTGATTTTCAGCTGCCGGGATTCAAGGAGTTCCCTCGTGAAATTCCTCTGTTATCTGCCTCTGTCAAAATATGTGACCTAGAATGGATGTATATCACCAGTGATGAAATTCAGGGATTTATAAAGGTATGGAACTTTGTGTCGTCCGTCCCCCCCAACATATTTACTAGCTTTGTCTCCTTGTCTTTTAACCTATTGCATCTTTGCCCTATAGACCATGCAGCAGGAAAAACAAGATCAGCTTCCCATGTTGCATAAGGTTATCGAAGGCCTTAAAAACATCAACCAACATATTATGAAAGCTGTGATGCTAGATGTTCAGTACGTGG
This sequence comes from Zootoca vivipara, assembly GCF_965207765.1. Classification (NCBI taxonomy): domain Eukaryota; kingdom Metazoa; phylum Chordata; class Lepidosauria; order Squamata; family Lacertidae; genus Zootoca; species Zootoca vivipara. The sequence goes on from NC_142590.1 coordinate 26,758,908, forward strand.
TGCCAACAGTTATCGGTCTGCCATTCCAAGCAAGAGCCAATAGCATCATCATGGCACAAGGTTTATTAAAGGGTAAGTTTGGAGATAATCAAATTTCGCAATGGCTTGTTTGAAATCACATACGTTGGAGAAAATCACAGAGCATGACAGATTTGAGACCCAGGTTTTAGGGAGCAGGCTTAATTACTTTGCTTCCCCCAGAGAATAATCGGAAGTGTCATTTCAGAAGGGTTCTGGGAATTGTGCCTCTGTGAGGTTCCCAGGATCCTTTGGGGAAAACCATGGCTGTTGAACTGGTATAAACGTGCTTTAAATCTAAGGTGTGTGGATGTGATTTACTGCATTTCACATCAGTCTAATTTCAATGAAGTTACTTCCTATTTACTAAGGTGTAATGAGAGCACAACAAAGGTCTGTCTTTTGCTGCATCAAAGCATCATCTGTCATGCTCATGACAACTTAGTTAATAGCACCAGAGTACACTAACATCTCTGCCTGAGTTGTAAACAGAAGACCACTCTGTTTTTCTCTACAATGTTTCATCAATTAATGGCCTATTTCTTTGTTATACCAAATCATTAGCAAATATCTTTAAAAGCCCTATATTTACTAATGTAATTGGTTCCCTAGTAAATGGTTAAGAGAAACTTCACAGATGTTTGTCTTCGTTTTGAGCATTTTTGTCTTCCTTTTGAGCATTTTTGTCTTCCTTTTGTCTCTCTAGCAAGGACAGAGGTACCTCATGGTGATCTCAGAGAAGCCAATGTCCACGTTCAAGTTGACAGCAAACTTGCGTAAGTAAATGAACATTATTAGATTGGAAAAATAAGGAAATGAGAAATGAAACAGACAGATTATTCCAGCCTACTAAAATGTTCTCATTCTCATTGCCTTTTAGCCTCCAGGGCTACGGAATGATCTTCTGGGGAGTGAACACATATGACATGCAACATGGTTTAGAAATGAGAGCCCAGATCCGTACTCAAGGCATACTCAAGATGAATGCCACAGTGGACATCAGAAACAAGAACTTCAAATTTGACATCGCCCCACCCCATGATGATCAATTTGAGTTGGCAATGGCAAGGTAGAGTGGCTATTTTATCATTTTTCTTGTTAGCTACTGCCCATAAAGGTTTTTCCTCATAAGAATACATACAACTTGACCATAGGGGATTTTTAGGTAAGAGCCAGACGCAAAACGAAGGCTATATCATTCTCTGTTATTGGCTTCCCCAAAATCCTGTTTTGCGATATAATTCTCCATTTTGAGGGAGGATTAGTATGAATATGTGAAGTTGCCCTAAATTGAGTCAGGCCATAAGCTTAACTTGCCCAGTGTCATTTCCTATGACTAGCACTTCAAGGTTTCAGACAGTGATGTGCCCCAGTTGTGCAGCCCAAAGCATTTTTTAACAGTGTCAAGAATCCAGAATTGAGCCCTGGCATCCTGTATCTTCAGAGTCAGCCTCCTACTTCTCAGCTCTGGCCTCTCTCCTCCTGCTGTGTCCCTAGCACAAATGAGTTCTTTTTCGATATGCCCGGCTTCATATTTGCATGTTGAATAGTTTTCATTGCATATTCACACAGCCACGAGGCACATACTGTTGCAAGATTCATACATTCTGAGAAGAAGGCTTCAGTACTTCCAGAAAGACCTGAAATAGATATTTTGGATGGAGATTTCAATTCAGAAAAAGGCAACGTTAAGGTAAATATTGTGTGTGTGTGTGTGAGCGCATGTACAGATGTGTTCTGTGGTAAATGCCATTATATCCTGTCCTTGTATTTAGCTGATTGTGGTTCAGATATGTAGTCTTCTTTTTCTTCTATAACTTTCCTTTTATTTAGTTGGTATTGTTTAGAAATCTGGGGGAAATGGTCCTTGTGTATTTAGTGAAATTAGATCCTTCCTTGGACACTGTGGATATTTACAGGTAAAAGTGAAATGACGGTAACTCCCTGCTAGGTTTACAACTAATGCAGATATGCCTTTGCAAAAGTTAATGTGCCATGGTAAAGATGTAAAATTATTAGCTAAAGGCTAGAGGTGTCACCTTAACAGAGAAATATTGAGTCATTGTATGAGTTTTAACTCCTTAATTAATCAATTTAATTATGGATCAAAGCAATAGTTCTCTCTGCTTTTCTTTCCCATAATTTATATCCACAGGTGATATTTTATAAAAGGTACTACCCACACTCATGAGATGGGCTTATAGGAATAATAATAATAATAATAATAATAATAATAATAATAATAATGTTTCCAGAGCCCTCCTAAAACACCCACCCACCCACACCCCTCAGATACCACAGGGTTGGGGTTTTTTTTTATTATTATTGTATGGTGCCCATTTCTGGTTTGGGCATATGTTACTGTGCTGGGATATATTTCTAAATACTGACAAGCCTCTGTTCAATTCAGCAATCAAGCGATTCCTACAAATATAAGCCCACTTGCATATGGCTGCCTTGGTGCATGTCACAGTTGTGTTTGAAGACCATCAAGAAAACAAAAGACATGCCCAAAGTGACTTCTTGGTTGCACTACCTGTGTGAAGAACATCAAGTGGAGCTTCGGTATACACAAGGTATTATCATATGACCAAGACATTCTGTTTGTAAGCACCCACAAGGTTGCCTTCCTCTTCTAATGTTTATGCACACTTTCTAATCTATACAGGTGTTCCTTTGGAGAAGATTCAAGGGGAGATCCAACTAGGCTCTGGAGCACTGAGGACGAAAAGGGATGTGAGAGCTCCTGAAGCAGCAAAGGTATGTAAACGACACTTGATCTTAAGGTATCATTTCTACTGCCCAAACTAAATATTTCTGTGGGACAATCTATAGCGGGGGGGGGGGGGCTATGTTGGGACGGTGTCATTTTAAAGGGTTGAAGCCGTCCACATAAGAATCCTGGGGTATGACGTGCTAGAGATAAAATGCACTTTTGAACAAATGAGCACCTCTGTTTTGCCCACCTCCTCTTCTCTGCAGCGACTAACATAGCTATGCATGCGTTATAACAAGCCAGTTGAACAGCAATTATTATTTGCCCCTGTCTTGTTAAGGAAAGCAAGTGAATGATGTCATGATGTCTATATATTTGACCGAGGTGTTTCTTTGCTTTCCTCTGAATCACACTGCAGCGTGGAGACAAAACGCAGAAGGATACAAAGGATGCCAAAGGCCACGATGATGAGCACGACACAAAATCGGATCGTTTCGCACATCCACCATCCGGTCCTAATAAAAAATGGTCCACCAAAAAGAGCAGCAGCAGCAGTGATAGCAGCAGTAGCAGCAGTAGTGACAGCAGCAGCAGCAGCAGCAGCAGTGACAGCAGCAGCAGCAGTGGCAGCAGCAGCAGCGATAGCAGCAGCAGCAGCAGCAGCAGTAGCAGTGATAGCAGCAGCAGCAGCAGTGACAGCAAAGCTAAACATCCCCGTAAAACCAAGTATTCTCCGCAGAGAAAATCCAGAGACAGTTCTTCCAGCAGCAGTGATAGCAGTGACAGCAGCAGCAGCAGCAGCAGCAGTGACAGCAGCAGCAGCAGCAGCAGCAGCAGCAGCAGCAGTGACAGCAGCAAGAGCAGCAGCAGCAGTGACAGCAAAGCTAAACATCCCCGTAAAACCAAGTATTCTCCGCAGAGAAAGTCCAGCGATAGTTCTTCCAGCAGCAGTGACAGCAGCGACAGTAGTAGCAGCAGCAGCAGCGACAGTAGCGACAGGAGCAGCAGCAGCAGCAGCAGCAGCAGCGACAGCAGTGAGAGCAGCAGCAGCAGCAGCAGCAGCAGCAGCAGCGAAAGCTCTGACAATTCCTGGGAAAAGGTAACTTTTGTCATAGCTCTCAGTCGAATGCATGAGTGTGGTTGGAATGCAGCCATTGCCACCACATTTGAAAGGAAAAAGAAAGAAAGCGGCACCGCTTCATGGGCGCTAGCACGTCTTGCCAGGCCAGGCAGCAACTGGAGCACCAGACCAAGCAGCGACTGTTCATACTCCGAGGCTGGGCCACATGGAGAGAGGTCTCATATAGACTGTTCCCAAGTCACCCCCAACTCCGCCAAAGTCTCTTGAGATGTCACAAGGGGTGAAGGTGCTGACAGGTTCTGCCTCGGGTGGCAAAACAAGCTGGGCTGGCTGTTTCTGGCTAATATTCTAACAGAAAAGGCTTGGATTTTGCTAATTATGTCAATGTATATCCACTTTCTCTGACAATATTTCTGAGAGGTTGATATTCAGAAGCACCCACTGTTGAATTTTAAAAACCAACATTGTTCATGGGGTTAAATCTGTCATGTTATATTTTGTTATTCTGCCTTGGTGCCATTGAAAAAAAGCAATCCATTCTCTTGAAAACTCTTAAACTTTCTTCTTTTCTCAGGGAAGGCATTCCAAACTTCTTCAATATTCTTTCCTGCCAGTGAAACAGCGGGTAAGATTTTGTTGGTTGGTTATGGGGTGACATAGAAGGCAGACTGCACAGAGCTGGGGGGCGGGCGGGAAGGAAGTCAGAAATGCACCACCACCACCAGAGCATCTGTACTAGCAGCAATACAGTTGTGTGTGTGTGTGTTTTAATATTGTTACTTTCTGCTGAGCGGTAGCAAGATTATTCACCTATTTACATCTCCTGTCTGCATGGAGGGAGTCCAGCTCTTACAGCATCATCTTTTCAAGAGGGGCTTGTTCCCCCACAGCAACACAGCCCTGGAGCCCAAAGCATCTCTCCCTGCCAGCCTTCAGTCAGCCTGCCCAATAGGGATGCCATGTCTTTTCTCAGTCTTCTTTTCCCCAGCATACCTTGCTCAAGACTCCCTTTTCTTGCCACCCATACCCCATCACCATGGCAACCCAAGCCCAGGCTCTCAGATGGGCCACCAGCCCCCTTTGTCATGTTAATGCCTCTATTCCCAGGTGAGGCCCTGGCATGGAAAGAAATATTAGCCTGGACTTTTCCACTGACCTCCAATCTTCCCTACAATACTCCAAATAATCAAAACCTACCATTTCTAGAGGGGTTTTTTTTGGGGGGGGGGGGTTTCCCCCAATCCATAACACCATCCTTTCTACTCCCATCACACCATTTCTCCCAAGTTGTCTGCGCCATTTTCTTGCACAGCCAGATGACGATATTCTCAGCCTGCTGGATTGCTGATTTCTCGTTATCATTATGATTAGTATTTTTAAATTGCACTGCAGTTGCAATCCCGCCCTTTCCGGTGCGAGGTGATAGTGTGATCTTCTGGGTGAAGGAGCGCTTGGTGACTTTTTCAGCATGAATGATACTCATCCCCCCCACCCTCCCACTCTCACCGTCTTTGTTAAAATGCATAGGGTGGTATATTCCGAAAAAATTTCGTGATGGAGACCAGGAGATAACGATTATATACTTTAACACCCACAAGGAAACTGTAGAGGCTGGTCCATTGTGGCGAATGGAGCCCTGCCACACTGCCTCACTTGCATCCAGTACAGGAGGGGGGCACTGATTGCCAGCTTCACCCTTATTCGTTGCAGTGTCACCCTTTTAGGACACAGCAGGGGGCATGGGGGTGGGACTAGAATGAGTTTGGCTCCGTCTCCACCTATCATTGCTCTCTCCACCTTTCCCTCCGCCAGTCCCCGCTGCAAAGAAAACTGCCTTCACCACTGCTTGATCTGGGACTTGCTTTAAGGATGCTTTCTGTTTTCATTTTTTAGCAGTCAAGAGAAAGTAGCTCGTCCTCCAGCTCCAGCAGCTCCTCTAGCTCCAGCAGTGAAGAATACACAAAAGGCTCTTCGGTCAGTATCCCTTTGGAAAATGGCAAGGCTGATGGAAATTTACAATCTGGGCATAGTTGGAATAAATTGGAAAATATATTAATCACTTATAGCTTATTTGGGTTTTTATATACTTAATTATCTTTTGATGTATTCATTGCCTTTTGACTCAGTAGGGACATCAAAGTGGTTCTTGATAAAATATGGCTTAGATTAAAATTAAAATGCAAAAAACACCCAGTAATAAATTCGTATCTAGACTGAGTAGGCTAGAGCAGAAGAGAAATCTGTTATGATGAAGCTGCCTCAATGAGCCATTTCTGAAAGGGCCAAAGAAATAACTTAACCATCCTTCTAAGGGTTTCAGAAGAGACTCAATTGATTCTCCTCAACATTTTATTTATTTGATTTACATACCGTCCTTTATCAAAAGATTGCAGGGCAGTGTACAACATTAAGAACACATTTTACGGAGCACAATAATAAAAACTCAATAAACAGCATAATAATAAAATAATCATAATAATGCACACCCCTGCCCCAGCTTTAAAAACCCATATATTATTTAATGGCCAAAGGCCTGGGTAAAGAGGAAAGACTAAGGGCATGTAATAATGGTGCCAGACGAGCCTCTCAGGGAGAATATTCCACAAGTGGGGAGCCACTACAGAGAAGGACATTATGTGGAGGAGGTACACATAGAAGGGCCTCAGATGATGAATGCAGAGTCTGGGACAGTTTATATGGGGAGAGGCAGTCCTTGAGGTACTGCGGTCCTGAGGTGTTTGAGGCTTTATAGGTTAGAACCAGCATTTTGAATTGGGTCCAGAAGCTAATTGGCAGCCAGTGCAGTTGGGCCACGATCGGTGTAATAAACTGTCTTGTCCCAGTGAGCAACCTGGCCACTGAATTCAGCACCAGATGAAGCTTCTGAACCATCTTCAGAGGCAGCCCTACGTTTAACATATTGCAGTACAGTGGTACCTCGGGTTACAGACGCTTCAGGTTACAGACGCTTCAGGTTACAGACTCCGCTAACCCAGAAATAGTACCTCGGGTTAAGAACTTTGCTTCAGGATGAGAACAGAAATCACACAGCAGTGGCGTGACAGCAGCGGGAGGCCCCATTAGCTAAAGTAGTACCTCAGGTTAAGAACACACCTCCAGAACGGATTAAGTTCTTAACCCGATGTACCACTGTAATCCTATCTAGAGGTTTTGGAGCCACTGGCATCTGTCTAGTAGATGATACTAATAGGTCTGAGGAATTTCTTGGACTAGGCCAACAATCTGAATACTTTTGTTTTCCTTCTTTTTTGGTCCCAGGAAAAAGTAGCGTCCTTTGCTGTCAGATGCCTCGCTCGCAATAAGAGACAATATGGAATCGTTGGCGAGGTTTATCACAGCTCCTCCATGGTGAAAGTGACTGTAAGAAACATCACACGGTCAAGCAAGCCAGTTGTCTGCTTCGAAAGCAGAATGGTCACCCCTCACAAGCTCAGGGTGAGTCTCTTCAGAGCATGTCGATCTCTCACAGATCATTCAATCCAAATGCTAGTGCTGCTTTTTAACAAAAAATCTGCTGTGCTCTGCCACTTAGACCACTCTAGAAGCAGGCTGGGATTGCAAAGACTACCAGGTCGCTGCAGAAGTTGAGACGGGTTGGTTTGCTAAAAGGCCAGCAGTTCAGTTCAAGGCTAAACACAAAAGGCTTCCTGCGGTAGTGACAACCTTTGTGCAACAGTGAGTAGATGCACATCTTCAAATGATTCACTTACGACATCCCTGCTAAGTGTATTGTAGCCAAGCATATGGGTGTGTTTACTGTGACCAAAAAGGAGATGTCCAGTTTTCATCTCAATCCCATCTCAGACATGTTGCTGGAAGCTGCCCAAAGTGGCTGGGGAAACACAGCCAGATGGATGGGGTATAAATATTATTATACCTTTTTTTGAAGGCCCAGGGCATAGAAAGTGGGATGTGAATACCTGCTGAAGAGGAACAGCCTTCAAAAAGCTGTTAGCTTTTCTTCACAAACTGCCAGTTTCGGGTCAGAAGCCAAATCAGGCCTATGGACAATTGCTACTTATCATCCCCTCATGTCTTTCTGGCGATAAAAAATGGGAGACATTTAGTCCCAGCAAGCCTCCTAGTTGCAACTGATATGAAGACATTCCCTGGAAAGCTCAACCAAGTAGTTGCCATAGTTTCCATCTCAGGAGGACAGGCAGCTATCTCTGAGTACATTGGCAAAGTCCCTCACCTCTTTGGCCTGCCTTGCCTTACACTTATTTAGTTTAGGGTGGTGTGCAGCAATCTGGGATAAAACCATCCTTGTACACCAAGTCAGTCATAATCCAGAGCCTACATTTCTGGAAGATTTCTGTGGGAAAGTCCCGTCGCCCCACCCCGTTTGAACATCAGAAACACAATCCTCAGGCTCGTAATTTCCAGGACCCCTGCCTGCCCACCTTGCTGCCTAAATCAACTTCAAATTTATCAACATGCCCTGAAGCCTGAATTTGCCTTGTTGTGAGTCATCTGTGATGGTTTTATGTTAGTCCTGAAGGCTATTTGAATGAGACTGCTATAGTAGTTGTTGTTTAGCTTCTTTTCACATCTAAGACAGTCTTATATGGACAAGATTAATCACCTCTCAGTTTTTATTCTTAAACAACACCTAAATTTATTTCTTCAAACTGTATATGTACCCCTGTGCATAGTATTACTGCTAATCACACTTTTAATGTTACTACAGCCAATTAAGACAGATTTTCCTTTCTCCCCCCCTAAAGAATAACTACTCTGATTCCTGGAGCTGCTTACATGATGGGCTACTCATACAAAGTTCAAAGAAACCCCTCTCAAGAGGTTACAGTGGTTATAGTTCTAACTGATCCTAGAAGCTACGCCGTGATCATGAGGACACCCTCTGTGAGTTGCAGATGACATTATTTGAGATGTGACAGATGTGAAAGTATTATTTCGAATGAAATTCAGGGGTGTACATGCCCACCATTCTTAGGACCTTTTGGTTTTTTGGAACTGGGACCATGATTAAGAGGGATGGCTGGCAACATTTATATTGTGCCATTAGAAGTGAAATTCTTGAGCATTGTAAGATGGCCTTTGGTTGTTGTTCCCAGAATTGATTTTACAGTCATGTGTAAAGAGGAAGCCTTGTATACTAATCTTCCTGTGTGCACTTAGTAGAGGGTTCAGCAAACTTTTTCAGCATTGTCCCTCAGACCTTGTACGGGGCCCTCAGATCTTTTTTTGGGGGGGGGATGAACGAATTCCTATGCCCCACAAATAACCCAGAGATGCATTTTAAATAAAAGCACACATTCTACTCATGTAAAAACATGCTGATTCCCAGATTGTCCGCAGGCTGGATTTAGAAGGCGATTGAGCCAGATCCGGCCCCCGGACCTTAGTTGCCTACCCATTACTTTGTACATATTCATTTGTCCCCAAAGTGTACATTTAAAGTTGATCAGCTATTAACTTCTGAGATACAATGCAATACAAGTTATTGGGCCAGTATGATTTTAGTTGAACAATCATACGAATAGGAAGGAATACTTGAGGATGAAGTGAGAAATCATTCATGTATAATGATGTTGCTGAACTGTGTGTGGACAATGTAAGGGTTTGACATGTGATCCGACCTGAGATCTATGGATGAGAGATGGTATACAATTTAATAAATACCATATTAATAATAAAATAGCACATCCTTGTGCCTGCTTGAAGAACAAAGAGAAAGAAAGCACTAGGACAGAGCCAATTTCTAACTTGTTTTCCTATTCCTTTCCAGGTGACTATCTATGCTGAAGACTGCATGATTCCCTTTTCACTGCCTATTGGCAACTCTAGCCAACCTTCAAAACTCTGGGATGTTCCATCAGTGATACTTGCTAGTCAGAATGGTCAGTGGCTAAACCATTCCCATAGCATCAAAAACTTTTTTTAAAAAAGCGAATCAGTTTCTTTGAATGCCTCTACATATTTTTTCTTTACAATTATCTCAGATTATTGTGAATGCAGAAAAAAACAAAACAGTGAAAGCTGCAAGATTCAGTTTCCCCAGTATTTATTTCTTAGCTGGGGTAAAATGTACCAAGACTCCTCACACTGTTGCATATTCAACACAGTTCCATAATTTTAAATCCTATTTCAGAGGCCTTTTACTCTTTTACTTAAAACCCAGTCCACTGCCAGCTAATTCAAATCTATCACTTAACATGATTTGTCCTGGGTGATGTTCAAATGATCAAAAACCAAAATCTTTCTGCTAAAATTATATACAAAATGTAGGGTTTCTGGGCAGAAATCAGCAACATGTCCGGGAAAATCCAAATGTACGGCAATCCGTGTCGGCAATGTTATTTTTGCTGATTTCCCTGAAAAAAACATCAATTTTCTTTTGCGATTCTGCCAAAAAAGCTGGACAACTTTGGCCAATAAAAGCTCAGGATTTTTTTTAAATATGGCAACCCTTAACAAAATGCCCACGTTATTCTCCAAGCTCATTATCTACTTGGCAAATATATTGGTTATTGATTGCTTCCATGATGTACATAATATTTAAAAAATGGTTTTCTCTCTCTCTCTCTCTTACTCATATTTATTTCTCTGTTATCAGGTGTCTGCGAAGTCGAAGGTCAAAAGATCACAACCTTCACTGGACAAAACCTTTACAAAAGATTTCCTCCAGATTGCTTCATGACTTTGTTACAAGACTGTACCTATGAGAAGAAGTTTATGGTGCTGATAAAATATGAATCTAATAATGCAAACAACATCCTACTCAAAATCACTATCGCTGGCAGGTAAGTAAGCTTAATCACAGTTGTTGTTGTTGTTAGTCGTGTCCGACTCTTCGTGACCCCATGGACCATAGCACGCCAGGCACTCCTGTCTTGCACTGCCTCCCGCAGTTTGGTCAAACTCATGTTCGTAGCTTCGAGAACACTGTCCAACCATCTTGTCCTCTGTCGTCCCCTTCTCCTAGTGCCCTCAATCTTTCCCAACATCAGGGTCTTTTCCAAGGATTCTTCTCTTCTCATGAGGTGGCCAAAGTATTGGAGCCTCAGCTTCACGATCTGTCCTTCCAGGGAGCACTCAGGGCTGATTTCCTTAAGAATGGATAGGTTTGATCTTCTTGCAGTCCATGGGACTCTCAAGAGTCTCCTCCAGCACCATAATTCAAAAGCATCAATTCTTCGGCGATCAGCCTTCTTTATGGTCCAGCTCTCACTTCCATACATCACTACTGGGAAAACCATAGCTTTAACTATACGGACCTTTGTCGGCAAGGTGATGTCTCTGCTTTTTAAGATGCTGTCTAGGAAGTTGATACTTAATCACAGTATCATTGCACTAATCCAATCCAGTCACAGGGTGAAAGGGAAAGTTTCAACTTCCAAAAGAAAAAGAAAAAAGTGCATGTTTAATTGTTTGTTGTATAATATCTTAACCCCAGTCTTCTTCCAAAAGAAACCAGAATAGCTTGTGTCAAGACTAATCAACATTAAAGCAAAAAAGCAACAACAAATACATAATACATTGTTTTATTCCAGCCATGTAACTAAATCATACTGGGCATCTGAAAACATTCAGTGTAGGGGTTGGGTGGGCCCTCAAAGGGAGAGCATTTTACAAGACTGGTGTCATTACCAACCCCACCCCTTATGTGCTTCAGCTGGTGATGGAATCCAAAGCAGAATCTCACATGTTGACATGAAGGTGCCAAGTGGCTAATATGGGCAGTATTAACACTTCTGGAATATATGCAGTCTATTCAAGCCATTTATCTATTGCTCCCTCTGTTCTCTGTGTTTTCCTCTTAACACTGTAAACAAACAATTCTCTAGCTTCCCAGATAAGCTTACTTTCTTTTGAAGAATTAAAATAACAATGACAAATCACAGGACAGTAAGGGGAGTGATATTCTAACTAAGAATCAGTAGCTAGCAGAATGCAACTTTAGTTTTAAATGAATCTGGTGAGCGTAGAGATGGGTTTGGGTTTTGGATGAAATTAATATCTGGAAAGAAAAAACATTAAAGGATGCGCAGTAGCTGATTCAGTTATTTTGTCCCTTTAATAATAGTACTTAAGATAAGAGAAAAACGTAACATAAACTATTTTATTGGAAGTAATTGAAACTCATTGAGAGAGAATTCATTAATTGCTTCTCTTTCACTTTATTATTTTTTTTACAAGTGAAATTACCCTCAAGAATCGCAATGGAAAGAACATAGTAGAAATTGATGGTTCTGCAGTGCCATTGGCACGTCTCCCAGTCAGACATGAAGGTATGTAAATGTACTTTTACAAGTTAAATCATCTGTTGTCTCAAGGTGGTAGGCAAAGAAAGAAAGAAAACACCGGTATAACACCAGTATGAAATAAATACTGGATGAGTGTTGATTGTTCCTGCAATTCAGGGCTAGGATGCTGTATTAACATGCATAAAAACCATAGCTGCCAAGTTATCCCTTTTTTAAAGGGATTTTCCCTTATGCTGAATAGGCTTCCTCGCGAGAAAAGGGAAAACTTGGCAGCTATGATAAAAACAGAATAATAATGTATACTCTCTCACTTTAAACTATACTGAAAGAAATAATGGAGGCGTTGATGAACAGGAATTTTCAGTTGAACAGGATCAGTAGTTTAATCCAAAGAATGTTTTATTTAATATGTTTACCCAATTCTCAATGGATTCATCAGTTATTCTTTTCTTTATCTTACAGAGTTTACTGTTAAATCAGACCGCAAAAGTGACGAAATTGTACTTTCTTCACCGTTCGGGATTCACGAGCTGGTCTACAATGGACGTAGTGTTCAGGTATTTTTCTTCTGCAGCTAATGCTTTCAAGGTTTTAAAATGATTTGCAAACAGCAAAACCAAACCTGTGCTTGCCTATCAGGTCATCAAAGTAGATTGCCCTCTTCAGCTAATAATGAAAATGCACACAGTCTCAGACTCCGCTACTCTTCGAATCAATAAAACATAACCGGGATGTTCCCAGTGCCTTTCTGATAAGCAGTGGCTGGAAATCATCAAAGTCAGTTTTACGTCTCTCCAGTCTCCAAGATAACTTTAAACTTTAAAGTGATAATTCTTTGTGTCTAGCTACTGAATGTGTCACTAATGCAGTCAGGGAATTAACACAGAGAGGGTAGGACCCTGTGTGGTGCCGGACTGAGGCACATAGCTGTAAAGATCTAGTAGACTTTGAATTTGAAACATGCTCACCTTTGCTGTGTATTATATTTTCAGTGCTTGCTTTGGCAGAATGAGCCAAATTGCTTCTAATTCTTATTGTCAACTCAATCCCAACTCATTCCCCCCTCGTTCCCCCCTCTTCATAAAGGTAACCGTTACTCCCGCTATCGGATATACCTGTGGTCTTTGTGAAGTATATGGCGGAAATGCAGAAAAATTACGCACACCAAGTGGCTACTCAGCTAAAGATCCAGAGAGCTTTGCTCAGTCCTGGCTGGTCCCCGATGCATGTGGTGGAGGTAGGTAGAGTCTGATAGCTTGTTTTAATTATGACTAAGGTAGCTAGGTCTGGGTTTGAAGGGACCATGCAGAATTTAGCCGTTCCTCCATCAGTAAGCTTTGGTGGACTTAAGCTGGCTGCAGCAGTGGAGGCCAGCAACAGGCAGTTGGGTCTAGCTGCCATTTTAATTTCCCATTATGCCCCAGAGCAATGCCAGATCAGAGACAATGTGGAAAATGTAAGTGCGGCTAAAACCAGCTGCACAACATTGCTCAAAGCACTAGGATAACAACAACAGCAACAACAATAAATGAGGTTGGCAACTGTGGTAGGGTGACAGCTGCCCAAGGTTGCCAGTTTAACCCCGGAGATAGTCATCGTAAACGGATAGAAACTTTCAACCTTTGAATTAAATTGCTTGAATCCATGTACCTGCTAAGTGACAAGCATCAAGATGGTGAGTCTATAAATGTTGCTTTTATTGTTGGGTTATGAAGCCCAGTTCATTGTTTTGTTGGATATTATCACTGTTAAATTATGTCTTAAGAGGTTTATACTTAATCTGTTGCAGCCTGCAAACTGAAACACTCAACTAGGAGACTTGAGAAACCAATCCGGATTGGAGAAGAAGATATGCAATGTATTTCTACTCTGCCCGTGTTGAGCTGTAAGGAGAGGTGCACACCCACCACCACAACTCAGGTGTCTTCTGGCTTCCACTGTCTCTCAGCTGGTAAGTCAATGTAACATCTACTGGTTTGGACTAAACACTAAAATTACACTAGTCATGCTTTAATTTTGCAGAATGACATTTTGCTACCTTTCTGGATGTCCCCAGGGTTTAAAACATCTTTCCTTTAGGGGGATCAAAGAAAGGAGCAGCAAGGAGCCTGATTCTATTTGAGTTCAGGATGCTATAACAGTAAATAAATTTGCTGGCCCCATATGAAGCACGTTAGTGAGTGAAACTATACATGGGAGATGCAGGGAGACAATAATGCTCTCTTCCCTTCCAAGAGTTCATTGGCAGTGCCTTTTGAAAATAGCAATGCTAGAGGTTTTTTGTTTCGAAAGTTGTGGCTGGGAGACTCCAGCTTAAGCCTTCAAGTGTAGGTATAAGAAGCACCGTTTGTTTTGCAAAAGTTTAATCCTTTTCACACTTTTTACTTCTTTCCTTTTGTTTCTAGGGGCAACCTTGCCAACTGACCTGGTTACCCTCGCTGCAAAATCAGAAGACCTGGTTTCCTCTGTTGAAGCCCACGTAACATGCAATTGTGCTGAAGAACAATGTGAAGCATAACTTTCCTACTGAACAGATTAGAAGCCCGTAATACCGTTTACTGTGGGAGGCCAGTATGTTAATTCTAGGCAGCCACACAGAAGTTAATTGAAAAAGCACTGCTGAGCCCTCTCAAGTCGAGTCATAACCCTGCAGAAGCAAAGGCAATTATGAATGAAATGGATGAGTTTCTAATAAACACTTGCATTCAGAAAAATAAAGTGGTGGTTTCTTCCTTTTATTAGTTATGCACAAAGGTGACATGATATGTTTGTATGCATGCATGAATGGTTGGATATTTGGATACTGTGAGTGTGTTTTCATTTTTTAATAGTAAAGAGGCAGAGAAAATATTCTTTTCCAATTAATTTTTATTGAATTTCATTTAAAAAAAAATAACATCAAGTTTAATATCAAATTGAATACATAATTTAATAGTTGACTTCCCACCCTTCTTCCACGGTAGGAAAAGTGTTAAATGCATCAAAATAAAAGGAACAATTTCTGTCCCATCAGGAAGCATGGTACAGGACTGTACTTTCTTTTTATAAATATGCAATCAAGAATGAAAAATTATCTTATCAGAATTCCAGGGAATTCGTTTGCTGGAAGTAAGATTAGCACCCAAAACTGTCTGCGCCATAATTATCTGTAAGCACATGTAATGATGCAGTTACACATTTTGTATATTAATTCACATAAGAAATATAAATCAATGCCAACCCCACCCTAGAAGCATTATTATGTTTTTAAGACCACACTATGAACAATAAAAGATATTCTCCTAATTCCACCAAAATTAAAGCACAGCATTGACATGCTACCCCAGACTTCTGCTGAGTTCAGTAATATTTACTCATCCCTTTTGGAAAACCTCTTAAATATGGAAAATCAAATGATACTACTGCAATTATTAAGCCAAGCCTCATCACTTGGCACCACATTTACAAAGGACAGGTGTGAGCTTCAAAGCATCTCTAGATGCTGAATGCTGCAATCCTATCCTGACATGGTTTGGACTCAGGTTCCCTTCCAACTCTACAATTCTATGATTCTATGACATATTTGGGAATATGTTCCATTGACCCCCATAAGACTTACACACACATCTATAAGAACTGTGTTGCATGACACCCATTGGATGGTTTAGAAACCAAGTCAACAAGTTGTTAGCTTGATTGAAGTCAGGGGAGAAAACCACAGTGAGGTCTGCATTCTAGATTTTTAACAGGTGACTCTGGATCCCACCAAGATCACATATTTAATTCAGATACTCAGTTGCCCCAGGATACTATTCTCCAGTCTGTGGTCTGGAAGAGGGAGTAGAGTTGTGTTTTTCTTCTTCTTTGCCACGCAAGCTAACCCATACCCATAGTCAGTCTCCACAGTCCATAGACTCCTTCTACAGATAGCAGTATAGTTCTGGAACACATTTACTCAGGCATAGTTAAGTCATGGTGGTGCCCAACGCTGTAGCCCCAGATTACCAGGCTTGGAGGGTGGGGATTTGACTGACACATTCTACATTGAAGACCATTATTTCCTTAGACTTGATTAGAGGATGGATAAGGAGAAGAGGACTTGACTCCAAAGAGAGGAAAGGAGGAGGACTACAAATAATCAGCTAAAAAAATACTACTGCAGCAGCAGGGGTAGAACTAATCAGTGGTGGTTTGTACAGATGCTCAGTGAAAACATGAATAAGAACTTCAGAAGAAACCTGCTGGATCAGATCAGTGGCCTATCCAACCCAGCGTCCTCTTCTGATGGTGGACAAACAGATGCCTATGGGAAACTCATAAGTGTAGGAATAGTTTCCTAAGTTTAAAATGATCTATAATAGCACAATATCTAGTCCCTATATCATGAAAGTGGATGTGAGATGTCCTTCCAATGAGGTGAGCAAGCTGTACTGATGCTTATTGCTCTTTGTTTAATGGGAGGACAGATGCATATGCATCCTAATTTTTTACATCTCTCTCTCTCTCTATATATATATATATATGTCTGTCTGTCTGTCTGTCTGTCTGTCTGTCTCTATCATCTATTTATCATCTATCTATCTATACAGTGGTACCTCTACTTACGAATAACTCTACTTACGAATGTTTCTACTTACGAATGGCGCTCCGTCCGCCATCTTGGATGCGGTTTAGATAGGATTTTTTTCTACTTACGAATTTTTAGATAGGGTTGCTTCTACTTACGAATTTTTCTCCCAATGCATTCCTATGGGATTCGACTTACAATTTTTTTCGACTTACGAATGTGCATTCGGAACGCATTAAATTCGTAAGTAGAGGTACGACTGTATATCTGTCTATCTAATCTCTCCTCTATCTCTCATCGCACACATACACACATGAATGAGAAAACCATACTGAAATGTTTTTATAAATCAGTGGGCTGTTCCTGTAGGTGAAAGGATAACCATGGGCGTACCCAGCGAGGGGCGGGGGGGCACCTGCCCCCCCAGAAAATAAAAAAAATTACCATATTTTACGGACCATAACCCACACTTTTACCCTCCGAAAACTGAAGGGGGAAAGTCACTGTGGGTTATGGAAATAGGGCTGTTTTCGCCCCCTCCGCGGCTGCAGCCAGCGACAGGAACGTGGGAGGGGGGAGGAGCAGCCTGAGCTGGGGGGCGGACAGGAGCTCCTTCCTTCCTTCCATCCTTCCTTCCCCCCTCTTTCTTCCTTCCTTTTTCTCCCTCCCTCCCTCCCTCCTCTCTCTCTCTCACCCCTTCTTTCCTTCCTTCCTTCCTTCTCTCTCTTCCCTCCCTGCTTCCTTCCTTCCCTCTCTCCCCCCCCTTAGTTTTGATCCTGGGTACACCCCTGAGGATAACACTGCTGATCATCATCACTACTATTCTCAAAGGCTGGTGAGAGCATCTACACCGGTGTCTCTCTGTGCATGATTGAGGGAGAAGAGTTCAATTTTAATAGATTTCCATTTTAGCCATTACAGTAGAAATGGGGAACCTGTTGCCCTCCATGTATTGCTGGTATCCAGCTCCCAGCAGCCCCATCCAGAATGGTCAATGATGTGGGATGATGGCAGTTGCAAATCAGCAACATCTGGATGGCCACAGGTCCCCATTGCGACATCATTGGATAGTCCCACTAGGCCAAATTAAAGTGCCAAGCCTATTCATTGTGCGTAAAAGATGGAAAGACAGGCTTATTGTTAATAAACAATGTAAATAAAGACTGTACAGAATCAAAACCACATTTCTTTGTTATTCCTCTTATCAACCTTGATGTTGAGATAAACTCTCCATATGTGCTATAGCTGAAGGAGCGTTTCCACCCCCATCATTCAGCCTGGACACTGAAGCCCAGCTCCAAGGGCCTTCTGGCAGTTCCCTCGCTGTGAGAAGTGAAGTTCCAGGGAACCAGGCAGAGGGCCTTCTCGGTAGTGGCACCCTCCCTGTGGAACACCCTCCCATCAGATGTCAAGGAGATAAATAATTATACAACTTTTAGAAGACACTTGAAGGCAGCCCTGTATAAGGACGTTTTTAATGTTTGATGTTTTTATTATGCTTTTATATTTTTTGGAAGCCACCCAAAGTGGCTAGGGCAACCCAGTCAGATGAGTGGGGTACAAATAATAAATTTATTATTCAGTGGAACCTCATGTTACGTACCTTCTCCTTACGAATGCTTCGGGCTCCACTAACCCGGAATTAGATGCTCTCGATTGCGAACTTTGCCCCAGGATGTGAGTGGAAGGCGTGCGCCAGCGGCATGGAAGCAGCAGGAGGCACCATTGGCGAAAGCGCGCCTCATGTTAAGAACAGTTTCAGGTTACAAACGGACCTCCAGAACAAATTAAGTTCGTAACCGGAGGTACCACTGTAATCATTATATTTTTAAAGTCCATACATATTGGACCTATGTTTCTGTGGTGGGAGGGCTTTTTTCCCAATTGTAGGCAATTATTTGTCTCACTACTGTCATAAGAAAGAAGACCATTTTTTTTATGCTTGACATTTGAATTGATATCATTTTCCATTGACAGTAGGACAATAGGACTTACATGGAATCAGGTACAAGATGTAGTCCCAATATGGCAGATGACAGTCAGTAAAAAAATCAGGTCCAGATATATTTAAGCAATCGATACACCATACATGGAGGACTGTGCCTTTAAGCTTACATCCTCTCCAGCATAAAGGTTAGAGAGTATAGTTAACTCTTGAGGAAGTTGTGGAGACTGTTAGGTTTCTATTCCTCCCACTGTGCAGGTCACATGCCTGTGTTTTGCATTCCAGCCAAGATTGTTGGAATCACGGGAGTGGATGTTTGGTAAGAAACCATACGTCAAACACATGAGAATCTTTGGTTCTGACATGTGGGTTCATACACCTCAGAACAGCAAGCTAGGCAAACGTGGTTTGCATGGACTCTTTCCAGGGTATCAGAAAGGAGCTTACAGAGTGTGAATGTCCGACACTGGAATAATAAGACTGACCAGGAGTGTCGAGTACAATGCTAAGTGGAGGGACAATGTGGGAATTTTCCAATGTTACCCTGACACTGATGCAGAGTCTGATGATGAGCAAGATTCTGACTCTTCCTCCACTACTGAAGAAAGTGAGAGTAGTGGAGATAGTGATTCTGAGGATTACAAAAGTGCAAAGGCCTCTCTGAGACCATCTGAAGGGTCTGACCAAGAATTGGAGGAACCACTCTTCACCATAGGTACCCGTTCTCCTAAAGAGGAGAAGCCCGATTCTCAAGATTTGCGTATTGCACGCCGATCCGAGGGAGCGAAAGCTACTCCATCTGCTGCAGAATTGCGTACCTTATGCAGAAGTGAGAGAACCACAAAGGGTGTAGCACCCAAAAAGTATGCTGATGAGTTTGCTAAAACAGCCAAAACAGATACAGCTGTTGTTAGTAACTCAAAGAAGGCTTTTGAACCTTCAAGCATCCAAGAGATCCAATCTTTGGACTCGAAGGATGCTGAGCCATGGATAAAAGCCATGAAGGCTGAACTTGATTCCTTAGAAAGGAACAAGACATGGGAACTAGTCCCCATAGTTCCAGGAATAAAGCTGCTTGACAGCAAATGGGCCATTAAGGCAAAGACAGACCAAAATGGCAAAGTAGTGAGACACAAAGCCAGACTGGTCGCAAGAGGTTTTTCATAAGTACCAGGAGAAGACTATCATGAGACCTATTCACCCACCGTGAAGTATGAAAGCATTAGGCTTATGCTAAAACTTGCTGCAGAGGAGAAACTGTGGGTTTCCCATCATGATGTGAACACAGCGTTTTTGTATGGGACCCTGGGTGAATCAATTTACATGCTCCCACCTGACGGAGTACAGGTAAAACAGGGATTAGTTTGTTCTCTTAAGAAATCCATATATGGTCTCAAACAGAGAGCCCCATGCTGGCACTCAAAACTCACAGAAACTTTGTTTTCTCTAGGGTTTCAGCAAGGGGAAGCTGATCCATGTGTTTTTGTCAAAGAGGAGGGGAAAGATGCTGCTTTGTACAAAGGCATCTTAGCTCAACTGAAGGAGCACTCTGACATGAAGAATCTTGGTGAGGTAACCAACTATCTTTCTCTAGAAATAGAAAGAGATCAGGAAGGTAATTTTTTGGTACACCAGTCACAGAAAATCACTGATGTGTTAACCAAACTGAACTTGGTTGATGCAAACCCTGTAGATACACCAATGATAACAGGTTTTCAGGTAGAAGATATCGATGAAGCATTTTCTGATATTACACTGTACAGAAGTGTTCTAGGCAAACTGATCTTCATTGCCAAATATTCAAGACCTGATATTGCTGAGCAGACACGCTAACAATCCTACAGTTAAGGATTGGAAAGCACTGAAGCGCATAGCACATTACCTGAAAGGTTCTATGCACTACAGAATGAGATACACTGATCAAAAGTCTGGAGGTCTTGAAATATTTGCAGATGCAAGTTTTGGAAGTGACACCACAGATGGTAAAAGCGCATCTGGAGTTTGCTACATGTACAACCAGAGTCTGTTTGACTGGTCGTGCAAGAAGGAAACAACAGTGAGCCTAAGTTCTTGTGAAGCTGAACTCAATGCTCTGTCATATTCCCTTATGGATTGTGAATGGTTGTTGCAATTGTGTAAAGACATGAGAATCCATGTAAAGTGTCCTATACAGGTTTATCAGGACAACAAAGCATGTTTGACTTTGCGAACCTCTGAGAGTTGTAAGCAAAGCACAAAGCACTTGCAGTTAAAATTACGACGTGCAAGGGAATGTGTTCAGAACAGACTCATAATGGTGTCCTATATGCCAGGGACTGAGATTCCTGCAGATTTGTTGTCCAAGGTCATTCCCAGGGAACGACACTGTACCTATGTACAGAAGCTGGGGCTGTACTAACACACTGCCCAGTGACATATATAGAAAGGGGGAGGATGTTAGGTTTCTATTCCTCTCACTGTGCCTGTGCTATGCATTCCCATCAAGATTGTTGGAATCACGGGAGTGGATGTTTGCTGTAGTCTGTTTCCATTTGTACTTTTTTTCTTCGGACTTCTCTCAGCGAGAGGAGACATGTCTTTTTTTTTGTTCTGCCTTATGCTTAATAAAGTAGCTTTTAGTACACAACCTCAGCCTGGCTCCGCCTGCGTTTTTATCTTTGCTGGACTCTAAATATGTGCTCAGTGTCTCCAAGACATGAGTCATAATAAATCGTCAGGAAGGGCTGTCGGAACTCCCTAGAGCTGCACACTGAACGCTGATGGGAGAGACGGGCTGGATTCGTTCCTGCATTGTGCCTGTGGATCGTTCCTGCCCCCAGCTGACCCGACAGAGACTGAGGATTGCCGCTTTCCCACAGCTCCCTAAGTCTCCTCCTCCAGTTCCTTCCCAAGCAATCTGAGGCTTCATCATTTCGCCTGTCTTTGCTCTGCCCTTTTCAAACCTCTTCTGGTTCTGGGGGACCAGAGGAGAGTGGAGCTGCTTGCAGCAGGAGGAGGGACCCCATGGCTATCTCTGCAGCCTCCCTAATCTCTGCCTCTTAGCTCCTCTCCAGCCTCTACTCCTGCCTCTTCCTGCTCACTAAAGTCCTATTACCACTTCAGCTTCCAACATTTCCCCCCTCCAGGTCTGCTCCCTCTTCTCCCTCTGACCACTCCTTGTCATCCCACCACCAGTCCCCTGGCTCTGAGTCTTCTTCACTTGGGGGTTCCCCAGCTGGTACCTCCCAGCACTACTCTGCCAGACCATGACAGTTAAGTAACAAAGGTCCTGCTGTCATGGATGAGCCAATGATACAGCAGGCTGTTGGGCTTCCTCAGCAGCTCAAGTAGCATCTTGATAGCAGCAGTCCAGTAAAACATCTCTCCCCACCCTTCATTAAAATACACATGCCTTGGTAACTTTTTTTTTTAAAAAAAGTACTGTATTATGAGGTGCTTTGAGCACAATATCTTTTTGGGTGGAAAAGCAGGATACAAATTAAATGACCCACCCCTGAACATGTGAACCGACTCCTGGAACAGCAGTGTGTTCGATGTGACATGAACATACAGCTGGGATAGCTCAGTCAGTAGAGCATGAGACTCTTAATCTCAGAGTCATGAGTTCAAGCCCCATGTTGGGCAAAGGATTCCTGCATCGCAGGGAGTTGGACTAGATGACCCTCGCAGTCCCTTCCAACTCTACAGTTCTATGATTTCAGTGGCGGTCATTCAAACCAGCAAGACACCACATGAAACTGCCAGCATGAAGGAATAAGCAAGAATATATGAGGCAGCCCCAGTACATGACAGAATCCTGGGAAGTGGCCGAAGTAAACAGACTGAAAGCTAAACTTAAAGTTCTTTGTGGAGAACTTTGGGTCCAAATTGTGTGTATGTGTGTGTGTCAAAAAACACATCAAAGTTGTTGCCTCAGTGCACCTCCTGCCAGTTTCACGTTAGGAAGCATTCTTCTGCCACCAGTTGTGCTCCCCCTGGTGGGTGACAGACACAGTTTGTGTTTTGCATGGGAAGCTGCTCTGTACCAAGTCAGACCATGGGTCCATCTAGCTAGTTAACTATTTTCTAGCTAACTATTTTCTACACTGCTTTCTAATGTTGTATTATTTTGGGAGGTCATAAAGCTACCAATGCTTCTGAGAAATGTCAGAGTGGGGGTATAAAACCAACACACCAAAGAAGGATGCGTACAGATAAGGGATCGTTGATGTATTGGAATATTCGATCCAGTTCACACTGAAAGGCGAACCTACAAAATTTGCACTTTCCATAACAATACAAGGACCAAAACACTGTTGGAGGAACTGGACAAGAAGGAAGAGGTTAATTTCCTTCATGAGTGTAAATCATCCCATGTATGAGATAAGCCAACAGGCCAAAGGTCAGCCAAGACAGCTGCTATGGCGATGGCCCAGTGCCATCTATCTGAGTGACTGAGACATGTCAGCTCATTCGTCAGTCAGTGAGTCTGTCTGTGTGCCGGGGTCAGTCTTGAGAAGTCTATGTAACATCTAGAATTGCTGGAACAACAGAGATACTTTTTGTTTGTATGTATCTATATCTGCAAAGTCTACCAGCTGTATGTATATAACAGCATCCGGAGCTGTATTACTGAAGCCTAATATTCCACAGCAGTAAACTATTTTGGATCTTAAGCTGTGTGGTGCCTGGAACTAGAGACAATTCCACTGTGTGGGTATCTCACCTCAGATCCCCAACGGACACATCCACCCTTTGAAGTATGCAATTCTCCGAATTTTGCATTGCTGGTTTTTTTTCAGCCAAGTCATGTGAACGAAAACACAAACCGTATATTAGGGTGGTGTGTGCATAAAAATGCATATATTAGTGAAAAATTGCATACAAAATTGCGTTTTATTAGGGGAAACTGCTCTGCAAAAAAAAAGGGGGAGAAGTGTTCAGGGCAAAATCTCATAAAAACATGTGTAGAAATTGACACTAAAATGGTGGTGGACTTTGATGACGCTTTTACAAAATCACCAACTGGTGTGGAAATGTGGAGAACTGAATTTAAGATTGGGAAAATGAGAAATCGAGGGAAACCGATAGGGGAATGTGGGATTTCAAAGGATAGTTGTGTTTCCATTTGCATATTGTTTTGCAGATTGTGAATTAGGTAATCCACCTTTCAGCTGGGATGGAATTGGCTATCTCCCTCATCCCCAACTGAATTGCAGGTGTGGGGGAAAGGATTCGTTGCTCCACAAGTGATCTTTGCATATGTTTTAGGCTGCAGTCCACTCGTTCCCCATGACTAAAGGGACTTTACATTATCTGCAGTCCTGCTAGGACAGAAGGGGAGTTTGTAAGAACACTGCTGGGCCAGATCGGGAACCCAACGACGAGTTAAACTAAACAGGAGTGCACTTCTGCTGTGAGACCAAATTGTCCCAGGACAGCCGTGTCTCAATATGCAGTTTCCCCACTCCTACTGATCACTCCGTTGTTCTGTCTTGAGAAAGGGCAATGTGTGTTGTGTACATCCTGGGTGGGAAACCTTTAAACCTCCAGGTGGTTTTGGACATTCATTCCTTACCTGTGGCTGCGATGGCTGCAGCTGATAGGAACTGAAGTCCAATGACATTGGCTGAGCCATAGATGCGCAACCCCTGCTTGAGTGTGTTCACAAAAAGGCCTTTAAAAACAGCATTTTATTTAGAACTATTGGAAGGCATGGCTATAGGATAGGTTAAGACATGCCCCTCAACAGTCCTGATTTGAACTAGACTTCCTAGAATTACAGAAGCCACCCCGGCTTCTGATTGGCTCCTGGGATGTTGTCCATTTTGGCTCCCGCAAGAGCATAATCCCCAAAGATGTCTGTTTGGGGTGGTGGTGCACTCTCTCTTGCAAGTCACCTAGCTCGCTTAAGAGTGCGGCCTTCAATCCATGCACCCCAACTTTCCTCTGAGGCATGTTGGGGGGTATGTTGTGAACATCAGGCCTCTTGCAGAACTGTGGGCCTGATTTGGGTGCCTCTCTTGCCCAGGTGGCTGCTCTATCTTATTAAAAAAGAAGGAAACAGGGTGAGGGGTTCCTAAGACAGAAAGAGACAACCACACATGCAGTGGCAACGCAACAGAATCTTGGGGAACTTTTCAACAAGACTCCAACGGCTGTACCAGGGCTGGGGGACTTCAGGTCTGGTGGCTAACAGCAGTCCTCCTGGTCTCTCAGCCCAGCCCACGAGATTCCCCTCAAGCCACACTCATTTCCCCAGACCACACCTTCACGGTTCCTGTTCTGTACCTACCTTGAGTTCTTTTACTTGGCTGGAATGTGTTCGTGAAGTCCTCTTGCATGCCTAACAAGAGAGAGGAAGAGAAGGGTGTGTGGTGTGAGAAACTTTGAACTTTTGCATGGCTGGGATGTAGATAAGAGGTTTATCAGCTACTCTGCCTACTTTTGCCCCTGGAAGGATGCCCCCCCAAAAGGTCACCTGCTTCCAAAGAAGCTACAGGAATGGATGGGAAAGAAGACCCTCCAAGCTTAGCTGTTGCTGACGTTGGTGCTGCAACGTAGCAGGACGTGAAGGATCTTGACAAGCTGGAACATGTGCAGAGGAGGGCAACCAAGATTATCAAGGGTCTGGAAACCACGACTTATGAGGAACAGTTGAGGGAGTTAGGTATTTCTAGCCTGGAGAAGAGGAGACTGAGAGGAGATATGACAGCCATCTTCAAATATCTAAAAGGCTGTCACATGGAGCAGGCTTGTTTTCTCCTGCTCTGGAGGTTAGGACCCAAACCAATGGATTCAAGTTACAAGAATGTTGATTCTGACTAAACGTCAGAAAGAACTTTCTGACAGTAAGAGCAGTTCCACAGTGGAGGCTGTGGATTCACCTTCATTAGAGGTTTTAAAGCAGAACTTGGATTGCTTTAGTTGAGATTCCTGCATTGCAAGGCACTGGAAAAGATGACACTCAGGGTCCCTTGCAACTCTTCAATTTTATGAGGCAGTTTACATATACCAATGAAGCCATGCATGTAAGCCGGGCTGTCTTTCCGATAGTTTTATATGATTGCTGATGTCTCTGTCCTGCAGTGAAAGAACACAGATAAGAGCTTGGGCCATGTGTGTCAGGTCAAAATGACCTTGCCAACCTTATGATCTAATTCCAAATGTTTCAAAACCTTCCAGCTCATCATGGCCTTCCACAATTCTCCTTCTGGAGTAAATATTTCTATATATATATTCTTAAATAATCATGTAACCCAAGTTTGCCATTTTTTTTAAAAAAAAGAAATTAAATCTTAGCAAATTCAGGAAGCTGAGCCATGACAGCAATGTAGCTAAAACTGAGAAATAAGAGAAGGTATCAACGTGTGAGAGGAAGGGGTGGGCCCAAAGTTTACAGAAGTACAGATAAAAACATATTTAAGAAACACAGAAAAGGCCTAAGGGGCAGTGAGGAGGAAACATCCCCAAATAGGCCAGTGAGAATTCTCCAAATTTTGCATTGCACTTCACCGACCCAGTAATGAGTACAAAAATTCGTATACTGGGGAAATGTGTGCATAAAAACCCATTATATATATATATATATATGGAATCCGCTTGCAATAAATGGGTACAAAAACGTTTACTATGAGAAATTTGCACAAAAATGCTGATTTTTCATGAAGATAGAAAATGTTGCAGAAATGTGGAGGACTGAATTTAAGTTTGGAAAAATGAGAAACTGACAGCACCAAAATGGAAAGATCTGCCCTGCCTTACTGGTGGTATGAATGAGAGAACAACCTTCAGTATGCCAAAAGGAACCATAGCTTGCTGGCTTGCTCAGATCACGAGCAGCAGCACTTCACAATTTCGTTGAAGTTGCCACTGTTTCCTGCCCTCCTCCACCCTGTGCTTGCATCGCAGCAGTGAATAGTTTGAGGGGGGCGCATCAATATTTTCCGTTCTCTTTATAAAGCAAAAAAGCCAATATGGTTGCCAACAGAATGTTTGAGCAACTTGAGTAATAGAGTTGATAACTCAAGAACTCCTCCCCCAGCACCAAATGCCTGTTAATCATTCTTTGTGTATAAAAGCTGATGCTGTTCCCTGACATTTTCATTCACCTTGAACATGAGGGGGATCGTTTTTGTGCTGCTCATCACTCTTGTGGGTAAGCTCCCTACTCCCTCTGCCACTAGGTAGGGATGGTGATCTCTAGAGGGCAAGGTGGAAGTGTATTTGGGGTATCTCACCTTACCCTATCCCAAGTGAAATCTCTATCTATCATAGATCTGTCTATCATATTAAATTACAGTTCTTTCCATTTACAAATGTATTTCTTCCCCACACAGGGAGCCAGAAAAATGATAACGGTAAGTCAGGTTCTCATTATTAACATGCTATCTTTTTGGTAGTTATTGGCTAAAGCGTAGAGAGGTTCTCTGTGGATTTGTGTTACAGTACTTTACATTTTGTCATCCCCCCCCTCAAAGGGCACAAGACAGCACAAGGGACCATGTAAGGGTTGTTTTCATTTTTGTGGCGTGGAGGGGGAGCGAGAAGGATAAATTTCTGGGAGGGTCAAGATTCACAGCACGAGTTATAGGCCTGCTCTTAGCTACTGTATGTCCAAGCTGTATAGCCTATTATGTAGTTACTAGTGAGTAAGCCTATTTAACTCAGTAGGACATATTTCCAGGTACACATGTATAGGACTGAATTGTGCAAGGTTTTTTTTTTCATTCAGCTATGTTTAGGAATCACAGAAATTGTTATTTACATGTAAACCTGCTTTTGAGAGACAATTAACCTGTTGGTTTCAAGCTGAATTCAGCATCCTAACATATACTAGAAATATTATATTCATTCACGTATTTTGCATAGTTTATTTTGTATAATTTTTAGTACTTTGGGAATGTGCTCAGTTCCCAAGCACCACAGATATTACTGTTACTGTTGTGTTCTTATTTGTGTAGGGTGCTATAGGTACTCAGAATTATTCCCTCCTTTTTATCCCCTCCTTTTTAACAGAACCTAGTTTTAGCAATCTCAAATCCTACCTTTACAACTATACCGGACTCATTCAGATTGGATTGGAAGATGGGGATTTAGAAAAATCTGTCTTAAAACTGTCTTGCCAAGTAAAGATCAGCAGAGTGTCCCAGGAAGATCACATTCTTAAGGTAGATTATGATAACAATTTTTAATTTTAGTGACTTACCTGCCAAGCTGTCTTTCTTTCTTCACCTGGAATTGTGTGGCTTCTGTTGGCTGGCATCCATCTATCTATCTCAGGGAGTGTGCTTTCAGGGGTGAAGTAAAACCGTCGCAGAGTTACAGAGCATGCTATGGCTGTAGAGACCAATATAGGAGAGACGTGGTTTTTTAGATAACTGGTTTGATATGGGGCCATTTTAAGTGGAGACGGTATAGGCAGCTTAAGCATGGAAGCAAGTGTCTAGAATCTCATGAGAGGCAGGCAGAAACAGGTTGAAGGGTCCCCATCCAAAGCTCTTTTCTTTAGAACAAAAATGCCATTGATGCTCTGTTATGTGTATTGGTATGTAAGGTGACATCAATGCTTAAGACTTAAGGCTATTGATTTCAGTGGTTCTATTCTGAAGATGACTAACATTAGATATCACCCAATACTTTTTGGTTAACTTTTTAAGCCAAAATATACAGATGTTATCGATACATTTTCATCCGTGAAGGAATTGAAGGAGAATGGCTTATTACAACTTGCAGAGAAACAAAACATGGCTAGTCTAGTGATGTCCGTTTATTCAGAATAGCTCAGAAAGACAGAGCCATCAATTTAGCTATATGGGATCTTCTAGGAGATTTCTACTGAGCTAGTGAAGAAGATGTGGACCAGCCAACCAATGCCGGCAACTCCTAAAGCAGGCATCCGCAAACTTTGGCTCTCCAGATGTTTTGGACTACAATTCCCATCTTCCCCGACCACTGGTCCTGTTAGCTAGGGATCATGGGAGTTGTAGGCCAAAACATCTGGAGGGCCGCAGTTTGGGCGTGCCTGTCCTAAAGAATTAGATGGGCAAACTTGAACACAAATACAGTACAAAGGTTTGGTAGCTTAACACAATTTTTTATACTGGGATGGACAAGTGAGTTGTACGTCTGGGAAACTGACAAAAGGGGGGGGGAGTGGACATAACAGTAACCTCATCACATGCTTTAGAAATGCAGTAGCTGTTTGTCATTCTGATAGGCCTTGTAAAATTGAACAGAGCTTGTGAGGGTAAGCCTCCATTAAGAGAGGGGGTGGAATGAGCAACCAGAAACAGATAAGGGGGAGGGTGTGCGAAAGGCAGCAGAAGAGAATAAGTTGCAAGCTTAACCAAAATGGAGGACTCTTGTACCAGAGCACAATGAAGTTTTTGCCAGCATACAACAATTTCCAGCATTGTGTCATAACCCAAGGAGCAATGCTGAGATCATGATGAACTGCACTCAGCATACTATTCTGGTTCCAGCTAGAAAGAAGAAATAAGGTTACTCAGGCATGTTTTCCATAGTTACTTAGGAGTAAGGGCCCACTCAGGAGATACATGTTCTCAGTTTTGGTGCCACATTCAAATTTAGGTAAATTTTTCTCTCCTCCTTATATGACTCTTCTGTTGCTTGCATGTAAATGTATTTTAATTTGGTTCAAATCTCTACTCCTCCGGTGCTTTTGCTCTTAGGTTCTTTCTCCACAAGTGGAAGAATACAATGGAATATGGCCCAGAGACCCAACCCTCAAAACACCCATACTCACTCAGAAGCTGGATCTATGTTTTCCTGAACCATTTAAGTTTGAATACAGAAGAGGTTGCATTGGAAATATTTATGCCCATAAAAATGTCTCATTCGAGTGCATAAATATAATAAGGGGCATCCTGAACTTGCTGCAGATATCTGTAAATGAGATGGAGAGTGTGTACGAGTTGCAGGAGGTATGGCATTTTTTTTTGTCTTTTCAGATTCTAAAATGACTCATTTTAAGAACAAACATTAGAGTATTAGAATCATGTGTTGTTGTTTTTTACATGGGCACTTTCTGAAAGTGTCCCCCAGGGCTTGTTCCTGTGAACCACTTAATTGCTTTCTAATCACTTGATTACTTAGCAATTAATGACTTGCATCTGAACAGAAGTGAGCTAACTCCATTATGAGCATTGTGTCCGAAATTATGAGTGGTGCTACAAAAGCTCTTTCTGTCATGTTTGATCGTGGCTTATTCATACATTAAATGTGATGCTGTAATGATCTAGTAACGAACATGAATCCGCATGCAGAACTATAGGGTTGGAAGAGATGTGTGAGGGGGAAAGAGTACAGAGAGCCCCCCCCATCCTGAGGAGCAGTTCCTCCACCAGCAGCGGCGCCAGCGGCATAGCTGCCAAGTTTTCCCTTTTCTCGCGAGGAAGCCTATTCAGCATAAGGGAAAATCCCTTTAAAAAAGGGGATAACTTGGCAGCTATGCAGCGGGGAGGGGGAAGAGTCCAGTGAGGAAGGAGGAGAGAGGAGACGGGGCTCTGGCAGGATAGCAGAGCCTCTGCTGCACGAGGGAGAGGAAGAGAGAGGGGGGAAGAGGGGGAGAAGGAAAACATGGAAAGGAGACCCTTTTCCCCTCCGGTTCCGGAATTACGCAGGAGGAAACGTGGGAGGAGATTTGGGGTGCCCAGACTCTTATGTTGGAAGAAGACGCGGAGCGCGCCATTCCAGGGTTCTGGGTCAGACTAAGCGGATGTATCCTGTATAGCTCTAGCACTGTAAATAGCCTGCACTTAATAAAAGCATGAAAAGGCAAAGGTCTGGAGAGTCGTTACTCTAGAGTAGTCGCAACGCATCGCCTGTGACAAGATGTAAAGGACATCCTGCCAAACTTCCTAGACCAGCCTTCCTTTATCTGGTATAATTCAGTTAGCTGCAACCAGCATGGCCAGTGATCAGGAATGATGGGAGTTGTAGTCCAAAATATCCAGAGGGCACCAGGTTAGGGAAGACCATCCCAGACAATGTCCTTAACCACCCCTATTACAATCTGCCATGCCAACTAAATTAGAAAGTGCCAAAAGTAATGTGCTACTCCACACATTTTCTAAATTAAAGAACTTCATTGTCTGAGTAGAGCAAAACATCTGTGTAGCTTGTGATGTGAGATTATTGCATCACATGCAAATATTGATCAAGAAGCCACAACACACCTCAGGTTTCCAGCTATATAGAAGCAGTGAAATAAACATATATGTAGTGATCACATATGATGAATGGCTTTCACATTGACCAATGAACTTTAACCTTGAAGATGAAAGCAAAACTTTCCTAGTGAGCTACATCTGGGGATGGGGGAGAATTCAACATAGGTTTCTCACATAAATTATGCCTTCTCCACAATGATCTCATTGCAGATAAATTGATTTCAAATGATAACTTTCTCCAGATTGGGATCAATATCACTTTCCCCAAGTTGCACCTATCTCTGGTACCTCAAGAGAACAACGGGTGAAGAAGAACATCAGAAATGAAATAAATTCCTTCCCACACAGCCTGTCTAAATATCTATTGCCTTGCATTGTCCATGCTTACCTATTCCCATCCTGAAAACATATGACTTTATTCACTTCACTCTGATGAGCTTAGTGTGCCTTGTTCATTCCTGATCTCGCCTTTTAACAAACTGTAACCTGAATTATGCGGGTTAATAGGAAGTGAGGGAGACGGTTATGTAGGGCACTGCATTGTTATGGTACATGAGGCTTTCTGATCTTCCTAGGACCTAAGATTCTGTGATTTCATTGTTGCCCATTGCTCTTTGCAGGATGGAGTTGGAGGAACTTGCCTCACCAAGTACATTGTCCAGGAGGACAAGGTCAATAATGAAAGCACCATTTCCCGAACCAAAGACCTCAACAACTGCACAACCAAAGTCATGAAGAACATTGGAATGGCCTATGTCCGGCCTTGTCCTACATGTCCTTTGGTAAGGAGCCTTAACAGCAGCCATTGATGTAAATATTCCCAATGGAGGTTGCTTCAAATAGTATAAACCAAGTTAATTTTAAAAGAACTTGATATAAGCAGTTTATTTGTCCTTTTCAGAACATCACAAACACAAGAGGGGCTGTGGCCTTCAACTACCAACTAAAATACATGGATACCGGAGCCCTGATCACACACGTTGACTCCCGGCAGGTGTATACTATCTCCCCATTCAATGAAGTTGGCAGTACTGCTGTTATGGATGCAAGGTATGTCTGACATGGTGGTACAATCAGAGCAAGGGACAGCATGTCACCAGAATTGTGGCTTGGTTTGCACATGCATGCACATCACTCTATTGGTACACGATTAGGCTGTGCTTACTGACTGGCAGCTGAGTATGGGAAACCCTTCAAGAGCCTTGTGTCTAAGGTGATGTCAGGGGAGATGCAAGCGTTTGGAGTGTTTGATCTGTCATGGCTGCAGCATCACATGAAAATATCACTTCATTCTGTGGTCAACAAGTGATGACATCATTAAAGATATGGCAGCTCTCCAAATGGTTAGCTGATTTTCTCTTGAAGCAAGAGAACTCCCAAGGACTGCCTCTCTCCACATAAACTGTCCCAGACTCTGCGTTCATCATTCCCTTCTGCATGTGGCTCCTCCATGCTAGGTCCGGAGGGTGATAACATGAGAACGGGCCTTTTATGCAGTGGCTCCCCATTTGTGGCATGCTCACCCCAGGGACCATCATTATATATTTTTAGGCGCCAGGCAAAAACACTCCTCTTCAACCAGGCCTTTTAATTGTTTCTGTGGAAAAGAGGGGTTATTGTTTTTGTTTTGCTGTTTTGGTTAAATTATTTACTTGTGTTTTACCTTGTACAGTGGACGCTCGGGTTGCGAACGTGATCCGTGCGGGAGAAACGTTTGCAACCCGCGTCTGCACACGCGCGGGTCGCAATTCGGTGCTTCTGCACATGCGCAAAGCCCAATTTAGCATTTCTGCCCATGTGCCGAAACCCGGAAGTAACCCGTTCCGGTACTTCTATGTTCAGTGCGGAGTGCAACCCGAAAAGACGCAACCTGAAGCGACTGTAACCCGAGGTGTGACTGTATTTTATTCTGTGAACCGCCCTGAGATCTTTTGATGAATGGCCGTAATCTATATAATCAGTGTTTGATGCAACGCTGGATGAAGAATGCTGCCCTGAAGCAGCTCTTAGAGAGTTTGAAACAAGAATCTTTCCCAGTTCTACCTGGAGAAGCCAGGGATTGAACCCAGGACTTTCTCCATGTTTAACATGAGATCTACCATTGAGCTGCATGTACAGGTTGTAGAATCCTAAACTGACCAATGCTTTGAGCCCTCAGACTGGGCACCATGGTGATGCTGAACATTGGTTTCTCTTAATCAAAGGGAATGCATTTCCTTTCTGTCGGAATCTATAGACTTCAACCTTTAATCCTTCTTCTCAGCATTAATACATGCATTTATTTCTTACCCCATCCAGACAAAACTTGACTTTGATCGAAACGACAACCAACCAAGACAAAATGCCAGGGATCTTGCTGCAAAACTATGGAAATATTCACTATCAGTTTCCAGAAGACCTTCCCCAGATGGCTCTGCACCTAATAAAGACCGATAACCCTGAGCCACGGGTGAGACGTTTCACAACAGAAAATGAACGGAAGGCCTAGAAAGTGAATCTAAATAGCCAAGGAGGGAATATAACCAGTTCCTGTCGCCCTCTGTTTGCCTTATAGATGGTGGAAATGCTGGAGTGGCTAATTCAGGAGAACCAGGTACAACTCCATCCAGAAGCGCCAGCCAAGTTCTTGGAACTTATTGAACTTTCCCGAGCAGCCACCCCTGAAGATCTTGAATCTCTCTGGAAACAATTTGCAGATAGACAGCAATACAGGTATTTGATGCTGTTAATGTGCAACCCATGTTTATAGTTGGCATGGCCAGCTCTAGGTGTGAGTGGGGCCTCAGTGTAGTTCCCTCTGGTGGACCACTTCCTCTGTGCACTGGCAGTTCTTACTTGATTCGAATGGGTGGTTGGAGGTCATCATGGGTGCTCTGTGCAATTTTAAGCAACTCAAATGGTGGCTTGCTAGTCAGCAGAGTGCTGAAAAAGAAGGGACCAAGGCAGCCATCAAAGGTGGGCTCCGCTGGGGCACTGGAAGTTGCCCAAGGATGCCAGGTGATTATGCTGGTCCTATCAGTAAGGGGAAACAGAAGATGATGATGATCTCTCACCTTGCTTTACAGGCGCTGGCTATTGAGTGCAGTTGCTGTAGCAGGAACCACCAATACATTTATGTTCCTGAAGCAAAGAATTCACGAAGAGTCTCTCAATTCCCTGGAGTCTGCTCTCACTCTTACTTTGGCCTTCCATTTAACAAAAACCAGTAGCCTTACTTTAAAAGCAGCAGCAGTAAGTAGTATACTGTTTAATGTTACCCACTTCCCTAAGCGGTAGGAAGCTTCAGAGCAGCGTTTTGGTCTCAGTTTTTCTTCTGCCATCAGTGAAAAAGATCACAAGAGTACAAAGCTTCCTTTTCTTTTGAATAAATGATATGAAATCAGTTTTTAAAAGTATGTTTTTTTTTGTAATCTCTCCACTTTTTCGAGGTGGTTAAAGCGTTTGAATAATCTTGAACCTCAGATATTGAGATTTACCTCAGAATTAATATGCTCAGCAGCCCTGAATAAATTACCGTACTGAAAATAATGACCTTGTTTCAATGCTTTCTGTAATCCTTTTGTTCCTATGTGGCTAGTGTTTCTTCACAGTATCATTTTCTAGCTTTTTGGGGGGGGCACATGCTGTCCTTATTTGCTCACAAAACCATTTGATACAATTGGTAGTGGCAATGACCCAGATTACTTTGTTTATGGAGTCCATGATGTTATCATAGTGGTGTGATGTCATTGGTTCTGACGCCCCATGTGATCTTGCTTCAGGTTGTATAGGGAAACAAGAGCAAATCAGTGAGGGCAAGCAGAAGAAGTAAATTGGTGCTGAAACGGACAGCGTCAAAGCAATATACACTTTTGTTGGTGTCAGAATAGGGCGTGCTTTTGACATTCTCAGGAAGAAATATGTAATGGGACCGGGAGTTGAGATTTAAACTATCGCACAAGGCCCATCTGTGTAGTAAGGCTTATAGATAGCAAGATGGTTGGTTTCATCATCATCATCATCATTACCTGTCCTTCATCCTTCAGTCAAAGTTACAACAATTAAAAAAACTAAATTAAAAATTATTTTAAAAGCTTACAATTACAACAACAAAAAAAGCAACTGGAAGAAATAGGCTGGTTCTGAAAACACACACCTCAGGTGTCAGAGTAAAGGAGGTGTGTCTTCAGCATTTGCCGAAAACATTTGCTGGTTGCACCTCTATGGGGAGAGAATTTTAAAACTGTGGAGCTGCCACAGAAAATGTTCTCTCCCAGGTCACCACTATCTAAACTTCTGAGGACTGCAGAACTACTTAGAGCCAGGGAAGGAGGTGGTGCTGAAAATTGTAGGAAGGGCTGAAAAATCTTTATAGTGTGTCATTATTTTTTGTTTCAAGCTGTAGTTCTCTGTACCAGAGGTATTAATGTAATAATTTTCGTAAGCCTCCTTGAGCTCTGAGGAAAGTGGGTCAGATATATTTCAAACAAACCAATGGTTCTAGCAAATATCCACATTACATTGACTTTGTTTTGATTTCTTCAGGACATGATTACCTGTCCTGGAGTTCAGAAATCCTCAGCGC
The DNA here is from genome assembly GCF_965207765.1 of Zootoca vivipara. NCBI lineage: Eukaryota > Metazoa > Chordata > Lepidosauria > Squamata > Lacertidae > Zootoca > Zootoca vivipara. The sequence goes on from NC_142590.1 coordinate 26,794,203, forward strand.
TTCGCATTGTCGTTGACTTAGGATATGGTGCCATGGTAAACAGGCACTGCGCTGACTTCCATCCCTGCCCTGCTGAAATTCTTCAGGTAACAAAGCAGTGCTCACATTTCCTAAAAGTGTGCAAAAAACCTGCCTTCAGATTGGCGTCTTGGCCTGTGGGAATTTGATTGGGACTCAGTTATTCCCTGGCTTTCATGCATCCTTTTTTTTTTTTTTTACTTCACAAAGTTGTTATTGTACTTCACCAGATCATAACCTATTTACAGTATTTGTCAGAATGGATTCCAAATAGCATTGAATTTGTCCATGGCAAGTCTGCGTTTATATGCAAGTTGTTCATATGTTGCAAGTTTGTATAAGTCTTCAATCCAATCGTAGAAGTGAGTCACATTTTTGTTTTTCCAGTTCATCAGTAAAAGGTAAAGGTAAAGGACCCCTGGATGGTTAAGTCCAGTCAAAGGCAACTATGGGGTTATGGAGCTAATCTCGCTTTCAGGCCGAGGGAGCCGGTGTTTGTCCACAGACAGCTTTCCAGGTCATGTGGCCAGCATGACTAAACCGCTTCTGGCACAACAGAACACCGTACTGGAAAACAGAGGGCACGGAAATGCTGTTTACCTTCCCGTCGTAGTGGTACCCATTTATCTACTTGCACTGGCGTGCTTTTGAACTGCTAGGTTGGCAGGAGCTGGGACAGAGCAACAGGAGCTCACCCCATCATGGGGATTCGAACCGCTGACCTTCTGATCTGCAACCCCAGGAGGCTCAGTGGTTTAGACAGCAGCACCACCCGCATTCCAATTCATCAGTATCAGTCGTTTTGCTGTGGTAAGGGCACAGAGAGTCCACTCATATTGTCCTTTTATAAGGTCTCATGTCCTGGCTTTCACACATCCTAAATATCCCAAAGCAGCTCTCATCTCCAAATGTTCATGTGCATTCTGAGAGATAAAAGGGATTCAAGTTGTGAGTTTTATGTGGATGAGCTGCTGTTTGTTTTGCTGTTCTAGAGTTCCTGTGCATCCCACGTAGGCAGACATTACCCCTGAGCTTCCTAGGAAAGATCAGCAACTGAACGACTAATACGAGACCCTTGTTCTGTTTCCAGCCTCTCCATGATCTTGCAGCTGGTGCAGTCAGCGAAGGACATGAGGAAGACATGGTGCTGGCCTTGAAGGCCATGGGCAATGCAGGAGAACCAGCCAGCATCAGTTACATCAAGAAGTTCTTGCCAGGGTTTTCATCTACTGCTCATGCTTTGCCAGAGAATGTCCAGACCGAGGCAGTACTAGCCTTGAGGAAAATAGCAAGGAAGCAAGCCCCAGAAGTAAGCAAAGTCATTCTTAACCAAATAAATGGGACCCAGAGCAAATGCCATGTGTAATCTAAGATAGGGACCAGGAAGCATGCACATTTATGTAGGTTATCAGCAAATGGATGCCGTGCAGTGCAAATTATTTTGCTAAAAGTGTATTTACTTAGCAAAGGATCCTCCCAAAGGCACATGAGAGGCGTTCACTGGGATGGTTACGTGGCCTTCTGAGAGACCTACAGCCTCTCACAGAAAGGTAACATGGCAGCAAGCAGGAGGTGCAGTGCCTTGCAAAAAGGCATTTAACTGCTCGTGTCACAGGCAAACTTTTAATCTCTGAATTGCATCCGAAGTGTCAAATCACGGGCTGGTACAACAGTACCAATTTCTACAAAACACTGCAGCTCAGATGTAGGAGGGTCCTATAATTCACTATTATGTATATGCAGTGCTTTTTTCTAAAAAAAAAAAAGTTTAGGGGTACTCTCATTTTGACTCAAGAAAATCACCATTTTATAGTTCAAATCAGGAAAAATAAATAGAGTAAATGGACAAAAGTACAAAGATTCACAAAATGTTTAGGGGTATGCGCCCCCCAGGGGAAAAAACCACTGTATATTTGTGTGTGTATTCTCCTAAGTTTGCAAAGCAGTTCTCCAGCCAAGTCATGTGTATTAAAATGTTTATTCTGGGGGTAAAGTGTGCATAAAAATGCATAAATTCGTGAAAATCACATGCAAAAATGCATTATTTAAGGGGAAATTGCTCTGCAAAACTTGTGTATTAGGTAAAATGCCACACAAAAATGCATATTGGGAGAAATTTGCACTAAAATGCTTGTGGATTTTCACAACATGATGTGGAAATTGTGGAGATTGGAAAAATGTGAAATCGACAAATTCGCCCATTTCTAGTCATAAAGCAGCTTCCTATATTGGTACATAAGTTATCGTTTAACTTGTGGCATTGTCCTTTTTCTCTCCAGGTGCGGGAAATTCTCTTTCAGATCTTTGCAAACCACTCTCTTCCTTCTAAAGTCCGGATGGTGTCCTGCATTGTTTTCTTTGAAACCAAACCTCCTGTCCCTCTAGTGACAGCTTTGGCCAATGTCGTGCAAAGGGAGAGAAATCTGCAGGTTGCCAGCTTTGCCTATTCGCACATGAAGGTGTTGGCCATGGGCAAGATTCCTCAGCTCTATGACCTGTAAGTAGAAGAACTAAAAACAAGGGAGCTTAGTAAACCTGCACAGCATCAAGAGTTACCACAGCTTAATTGGCCTGGTTGCAAAAGCCCTGTCCAAGCAATTTGTTCACACCTCTGCCTGTTTGGAAGGGAAGGGTCTTTCAGAAAGAGAGAGAGAGAGAATTAAGGTCAGAGAGAGACGACTGGTGGCCATTCACTTTTTTTTTTTTACCTCTGGTCCCACCACCAGCATGCAGCCCCCAAAATGTTACCCAAGCGACTTCAACAGAAATAAGGTTCTACATCCTTAACCGACACAGTCAGCCCACCCTATGTGGTTGGATCCTGAATTGATTTTCCCACCTGCACAACACCGCTCACAAAAAAGCAGGCCAGGGAGTCGCACCAGACGCATAGCCAAGAAAGGCACCTTCTCAAAGTCTGGTGAGCACTTGACCAGCTTCGGAAAGGAGGCATGAGGGCTCAGGCAGGGCCCTAGAGCCCTCCTTCCCCCCTCCCAAAGACGGGCAAGCACTTACTGGGCTTTGGGAAAGAGGAGAGAGTGCTCTAGGACCCTGCCAGAACCTCACACATCCTTCCCAAAGGCTGGCTTAGGTCAGCGCCACAAGGTCTGGAAGGAGAGCATTATGTGGCCTTGCACAGGGCACCATATGACCAAGGTCCTGAGCACGCCCCATGTGACTAGGAGAACCTTTAAACTCCACTAGGGTCTTTAAAAACAAACAAAGAACATCTTCCTGAAAGTTGCTAAGTCTATTGCAGTATCTTAAATACAGTGGTACATCGGGTTACAGGCGCTTCAGGTTACAGACTCCGCTAACCCAGAAATATCGGTAGTACCTCAGGTTAAGAACTTTGCTTCAGGATGAGAACAGAAATTGCATGTCGGTGGCGCAGCGGCAGAGGGAGGCCCCATTAGCTAAAGTGGTACCTCAGGTTAAGAACAGTTTCAGGTGAAGAACGGACCTCCAGAATGAATTAAGTTCTTAACCCGAGGTACCACTGTACAGTGCTTTTTTCTGGGGGGATGGGGACGCAGGGGGATGCATACCCCTAAACATTTTGTGAATCTACCGTAAGTTTGGCTTCATTGAAGGGCAGTATTTCAATATGAGTAGGAAAATGAGAGTACCCCTAAACATTTTTTTAAAGAATAAAAGCACTGCTTAAATAGGATTATGATATTGTTTCACTGCTGTCCCTTAGGTCTGCAGCTTGCAGAGTTGCCCTCGTGCTGCTCTCTCCCCAGCTAGAGAAGTTGAGCATTCGCTACAGCAGCGTCACCCACATCGATGGCTACTACCGTGAGTAATTGGTTTGGCTGCAGGATTTTTTTTTCCTTTTTAAGCTGGATTTCTTGTCCTGCACACACACAAAAAAACATTGCTGCTGTATGAAGCTCTACCCTTATATTGCAAAAGATTGTGGCTGCATCATCCCATGCAGTGGTAAAACCACTTCCGCTTCCCTACGGAGGTGGTGTTGTGGGCTGGCCCCGAGCGAACTCTCGCGATGGGGGCTGAGAGCTCAGCCCCCTCGCGAGGTGGGAGTTCCCGCCTCCGTCATACCCGGGCCGGCCAATAGGGTCAGTCGGGAGGTGGGGCTTTGTGACCTTTAAACTGGCCGGAGGCGGGAACTCAGCCTTTCCTGCCTCGGCTCCCAACTATACTAAACGAGGAACTTATGATGAAGGGAAACTCATGTGACGAGTTCCCATGTCAGTGTTGCTGACTTTAGATGGTGAAGTGGCGAGGGATCTTTTGACTTCACACCAGCTCTCGTTCCTCAAACAGGTTTCCGTCCCATCATCAAATCCATCACAAACTCTTTATCTTTACCTGCAAAAGCCTTCCATAATATATCTCCCCACACCAGGGGTGCTATCTATGTGGGGCTGTGGGGGCAGAACCCCCACAACATTTTCAAGAAGGGGGCTAAGCCACCACAAAATTCTGCGGCTATCCTCAAAATGGCTCGCCACATCCTTTTCAGGATCTCCACTGGGGATGCGGCAGGGCAAAACGTCTTCACATCTAAAGCCCTAAACAACTTGGGGTCAGGATCATAGCTGCCAAGTCTCCCGTATTCCTCAGGAAACCCCCATTTTTCCAGCTGTTCCCAGCTGAAAAAACAGATTTTTTTGGTTTTTCCCGGTTTACTTACCGGCCGGGGGAGGCTCCTTCTGCGCATGTCTGGAGTCTCTGGACATGCGCAGAAACGTTTTCTGGCACGGTGGCCATTTTGGAACTGGGCAGAGCAGCATCAAAAGTCGCTTCTGAGCATGCTCTGCCCAGTTCCAAAATGGCGGCAGCACTACTTCCGGCCTGCTACCTCCGGTCCAGTTCCTTATTTTTCTGGCAGGAACTTGGCAGGTATGGTCAGGATATATAAGGGATCACTTGGCTCTCTATCTCCCTGCCTCGCAACTGCACTCCTTGGATGAGGCACTTCTGAGAGTCCCATACGTACGAGACCCCTGCCTACAACCCTGGAGAGCTGCTGCCAATCAATGTAGACAGTACTGAGCAAAATGGACCAGTGGTCTGTCTCGCTATGATTCCGCTTGCTGTGTAATTTGCAAGTGAGTATATCAAATCGCATCTCATTGTCTGCATGGAACAAATCCTACAATGAGCAGCAAACCGTTTTTATTTATTTTTTAAAAAATTCCTATCCTAGGAAATTACAGAGCTGGTGCAATTGGAAGAGTCTACCTAATGAATAGTCCGAAGACACTGTTTCCATCAGTCCTTGCAAAGATGAGAGGCTACTACGCCACTTCAGCAATGGATATTGCAGAGGTAAGTACATAACAATGGGAAATGTTATGCAATTCCTTTTTCTAAAGCTACGATTTTAGAGGGAAATGTTAGCTTTTTCATTAGCGCCAACATTATTATTATTTTTTGAAGGCATGAAGCTTAAAATTAGGGCCTCAGTTTTGTTAATGGTGCTGGGAATTGGAGCTCTCCAAGATTATTTGCAGATTTGCAGATTATTATTATTATTTTTAAAAAAAACCTCATGGAAATTCACCAGCATTTTAGTGTGAATTTCTCCTAACAAACAACTTTTTGTGTGCAGTGTACACATTTTTGGAGTGATTTCCCAATATACAATGCATTTTTTGTTATGTTCACTTATATCTCAATTTTTATTCTTACTTTCCGCTAACATATGCACTTCTGTAAGCATTGTTAGGTTGAAAAACTGCACTGCAAAATTCAGAGCTGTATGAATTTCCAAAGATAGCTGTGTTTCGGTTCTCATTTGTTTTGAAAAGTACACATTTGATAGATTCAGCTTTAAATATGAACTGAATTGAATTTTTCCTCCACCCCTCATTTGAAGGTTCCAACATCACTGGTTTCTTCCTATCTGGACTTCCTCTTACAGTGGTACCCCGTGTTACATACTTCATCCATTCCGGAGGTCCATTCGTAACCAGAGACCACTTGTAACACGAGGCACGCTTTTGCTAATGGTGCCTCCTGCTGCTGCCGCGCCGCCAGATGTGCAACTTCCGCTTGCATCCCGGGGCAAAAGTCGCAACAAGGGGCATCTACTTCCGGATTAGTGGAGCGTGTAACCCACAGCATTCGTAAGGGGGGGCGGTATGTAACACAAGGTACCACTGTATTCCAAACAGTCATTTCAATTTGTGTCAGCGATCACCAGCACAATGCTTCGGTGTAGGGAAGGTATTGAAAAGAACAGAAGTTACCTGAGATGAAATCGTACAGCCAATGGAAATCCTCCAATATCTTCTCTGCTCTGTTTAGTTTTCTCCGGGCCTTTTCTTTAGAAAGATTTACTAAACAACCTTTCTTCGTTTTCTGTTCATCAGTGATTCTGAAGAATCACTGCTTCATATGCTTCATGTTTTTGCGCATATAAGCTTATTTACTTTACATAGGTTCGTTTCGACCTGGAAGGCCTTGCTGATATCTTCAGAACAGAAGATAATCCATTTGCCCAGTCTTCAACGTACCAAAAAATTAGGGCACTTGGGAAACTGGTATGTGTGTTCCTTTTTGTTGTTGTTAGTTTGAGTCGCAGTACATTTTTAATTGGAAGTGTGGCCTGCCACTTCATTTGCTTCTTTAGCCTAACCGCATCCCCGCTGAAAGGGGTTACTACTGCCCTGATGGATCAGGCCAATGGCCCATCCATTCCAGCATCCTGTTGTCACAGTGGCCATCCAGATGCCAGTGGGAAACCTGTAAAGTGGACCTGTGCACAACAACACCCTGTCCACTTGCAATTCCCCAGCACCTGATATTCAGAGCCATACTTCCTTTGACAGTGCCCACAGAACATAGCCATTGTGGCTAGTAGCCGCTGCATTTTGCATGCATGGATATACCTGTTTCTGGATGTTGCTGCAAACCACTCTTCCTCCGACCAAACCTGATAAGTAGCTGAAAGGACAACAATACCCCATCTAGCCGGAACCCTCCTAAGAGAAGTCAAAAGCTTATTCCCAGAGCCAAGCACTGCATCCCATGTGTATCTTGGCTTGATCTCTGCTATCCCATGTTCTCACCATTTGTTGCCGAAATGTCCCATTTATCATCCTTTTCAGTTGTTTGTTTCAAGAAGTTTTAGACAACATTGGTAGCAAATAATAGGTGTTTAGCTGTTGTTGTTGTTTAGTCGTTTAGTCGTGTCCGACTCTTCGTGACCCCATGGACCATAGCACGCCAGGCACTCCTGTCTTGCACTGCCTCCCGCAATTTGGTCAAACTCATGTTCGTAGCTTCGAATTGTCTTTGTCCATGGAGTTTTCTTGGCAGGGTTACTGGAGTGGCTTGCCAGTTCCTTCTCCAGGTGGATCACGTTTAGTCAAAACTCTCCACTATGACCTGTCCATCTTGGGTGGCCCTGCATGGCATAGCTCATAGCTTCTCTGAGTTATTCAAGCCCCTTCGCCACGACAAGGCATTGATCCATGAAGGGATGGATGTTTAGCTAGCATAGGAATACAAAAAGAGCACTGCTAGGTCAGCCCAAAGGTCCACCTAGCCCTGCATTCTGTTAACACAGTGGCCAAGCAAATGCCTATGGCAAACTTGTGACCAGAGAACAACAGCATGTGCCCCACAGCATTCTCCCCAGTAAATGCTATATATATAGGGGAATACTGCCTCAGCCAGTGAAAACAGAACATAGTCATCGTGACTAGTAGCCGTGGATAACTTTATCCTCTGTGAATTCGTCTAATCCTCTTGTAAAGCTGTCCAAGTTGATGGCCATCGCTACCGCTTCTGGGAGTGAATCCCACCATTTAACTATACCCCCTGTGAAGAGTACAATCTCCCATTTCAAGTCTCCCATTTTAGAGGAGTTGCAAACAACACATTTTCAGACTTTCCCACAGTGGCTTGACTGTATGTCTCGACAATGAGAGTCAGTTAACCAATCAGTGACAACCATGCGCATGCACACGCAATCTGTAGTTCTCCTCTTATATAAATAAAATGCAAGGGTGTCGTCACGTTGCGATTCATGCGACCATCTATTGGAAACTACGCCAACTTTGGTGCGATAGCAGACAGGGAGATGAGTGAGCAGCATGGATGGTAGGTGGCTAGGCAAGCTGTTTAATGGAGGGGGACAGGTAGCTTCACAGAGTGGTTTGGTTCAGTCACCCCAAAGTTGGAGATGTCTATAAATACATTGTTGCACCCAGGCACGCAGAAGGCATTATTCTGGTTCAATGATAAATTCCTGCCAGGCAAAATAAAGAGAGGAGGATGTGCAGCAGGAGCAGTGAGGGATATGACCCAGAGAGGAGAGAGTTGGGGAGAGTCCCAATGACCAGATAGAGAGATGCCCAGAGGGTTGTATTTGGCCCCTGAGCGTGTGGTTGTTCATCCCTTGTCCAAAGAAAACTGAAGGAGTACGTTTCCATTTCTACAACGATATAATTTCTGCAATAATTAAAGGTAAACTGACACTATGTGAAACCTGACATGACTATAAACAACCTTAAAAAAAAACCCAATCATTTCTCTCTTTCCAGCTAAAGGGATGGAAGGAACTTCCTGCAGAAAAGCCTCAGTTGTTCAGCTCTCTGAAATTATTTAGTCAGGATATTGCCTTTGTTCTTGTTGACAAAGAACTAATTGAAAAGGCCACAAAGGTACGTCAACTTTTGTCAGTCAGAAGGGTATGGAAGGATTCTCCCTCCATCTCCAATTGTTGATTAAACATGTTTGCATTTTTAATTTTGCTTAGCTTGTGACCCAACCAGCAGAGATGCTGACCGCCCTGTCCCAAAATGGCCTAACAGGCAGATGGACCCAGCCCATACTGGCAGGAGAACTTCGACACATTGTACCTACCTGTGTAGGCCTCCCACTAGAACTTGGCTTATATAGCGCCAGCGTGGCAGATGTTTCAGCAAAAGGTGAGCACTGGTACAGCTCCAATACCACCTTAGCTTTGTTAGTGCTCATTGGGGTGGGGCAGGGTGGAGAGATTCAGTTCAGCTCACATGATAATGTGAACCTATCTAATTTACATTCTCAGAAACAGTATGTGAAGCAGAAAACAGCTATCCTTCAAAAAAATGCACTTCTCCTGATTTTGCAGTGTAGTTTCCCCATCCAGAAAATGCGTACACAGATGTGCATATTAGAGGGAAGTGTGCCTTTAAAATGCACATATTCATGAAAATAACATGCAAAATGCTATGTTAGCAAAATATGTATATGGGAAATTGCTTGCAGAAATGCACATAAAATGCCAACAACTTTTTGTGATCACACACACACACACACACACACACACACACACACACACACATTGATGCAGAAACATAGTGAGCTGAATTTCATAGCTGGTAAATTAGAAACTTCAGAGAAACCAATATTGACAGATTCACCCATCCCTAGAGCTTAGTGAATTGCTTATACATTTGTGAAAATGAAAATATGCTAGCTGATAACAGTAAATCCATGTCTTGAGTTCCTTTTTTGCTTCATGCTTTTGACAGTTAGTCACTCTTTTTTTACTTCCTGCAGTCGATGGGAAGATATTTCCTTCCTTGACTACTGACTCTGGACCAGAGCAGTTGCTTAAAGCCAGCCTGCTTCTTAGTGCTGACATTAACTCAAGGTAGGCATGATTGCTGATATGAAGTTAGTATTGCTTAATTTTCTGATGAATGGTGAAATTAAGAAGGAATTGTTTACATAGTCCAAACTGAGGTTTGGTGGTGCCCAACTTACTAGCATTGGCTTTCTGTCTTCTGTTCCAAAGATGGGAGATATGAGTCACACTATTGCAAGTTTTTCAAGTGGGGTCACCTGGCACCTGGGAATGTCAGATTGTAGGTGTAGCAGACAGCACTATACCTTTATCAAAGAAGAATATTGCTTTGTGCTTCCATTACCTCAGGCTGTGAGAAATTACGGAGGCTGTGCTTAACAGGTTTGGTTTCCATTCAAAGGAAAGGTGACAAAAGACCTTAAACATTTATTTAATATTTGAGTTTATTTGTAACTCCACCAAGAATGAAAGTCCCCTGCCACTAAAATCCATAATCTGCATGATCTAACAAAAATATTGACACAGCTCCTATGTTTGAATCACTAATAGTTCCTTATGGTTATATTTACTGACACATTCTCATTCTGTATGTTGCATATTAAATGAGATTCTAAATATGTGTAATATGAGCGTGAGGGAAGAATTTACATTATTATCTAAGTTGGCATTTCCATCTTTTTTCCCAGTGTATCAACGCATTTGGTAGGAGTGATGGCAATCAACACACCACATTTCCAATCTGGCCTTGAATTCCACGCTAAATTCCACACTAGCATTCCGGTTAAATTTGATGCCAAGATAGACATGAAGGAGGAAATATTCAAGTTTGAAATGACCCCAGTCCAAAAGCAGACAGAATTACTGGCTGTGAGGTACAGTAGCTATATCTTATTTGTGGCAAATAGCAGTGAATTGTGCTGTTGCAAGAATTATAAATATATGTTGGTTTCTTAATGCAGTAATACTTCTGGAAGTATACAGGGTTGCTTTTTCTTTTTAATTCGTCATGTTCTCAGTGGTTTCTAAACATCTATTAACCTTTACAGGCAATTTCTATTATTTGGTGGCCCTGATCTTGCAGTCCTTACCAAGGCAATGAGTAGATGAGAATTTTGCCTAAGTAAGGACTTCAGGGTCAGCCTCAATAGACACTAAAGTGGCTACTACAGATCAAAATGCAATTCTCACTGCACTGGAATCACAAGAGCAACTAAGGATGTGCGATGGAGTGTGCTTTGGAAAGGTTGGCCAACTTTCTCCACCTGCAGATTCCTGAATCACATGCCTCATTTGTGTCTCAGTTGTTCTCAGTATCACCTCTGTCACTCATTCAAGTCACAACAAACATGAGAATGACTGGACTGAAAATTACAGCGACCTTATATTATGTATATTTGTTTATTTCACTTACATATCGAGTGTTTTACACCTGTGCTTTCAGGACTAAATTTTATGCTGTGTCAAGGAATGTGGATGAACCAAATTCACCTTTGATGACCGCGGTTCCACCAGACATGATTGGATTTGATGTTCTAGAACAATGCTTTGGATCATCAAAAGTTAGGACCAAAAGGGTAATGGATAGTACATTGTAAATATACACACAGCAGATGGTCCAGGACTCCAGGCCCTGCTGCTGATTCCAGTTTATTTCTAAATTTCCATACTTATCCAATATGCCCAATTAAAGAATCAAAATATTTGTTTATCCACTGAAATATTGTTAAGTAAATATATACTGTTCCAGTAATTCACAATTGTAGCCTATCTATATAATAGAACTTCATCGAATCTATTACTTTATTGGAAATGCGTTGGGGCACCCAGTTTACCTATCTACTCATATCCAGGCCTAAACTTTAACTAATCTGGTGAGGTAAATCCAGTTTCATATAAGGGGGGGGGATTGCCTCTGAGTTTATTTACTACTTATTTTCCTGTCCAATCTTTTATCGGTTGTTGTTCTTTTTAACGCAGCAAGGAAGTGTGTTTGATATTGCATCACGGGCATTTACTCATGGCTTGAAAGAAAAGTTTCACCACAGTCAAAGAAACGCATTGTGTTCGCCCAGCTCTTATATCAAACTATCTAGCTTAGGGTATCAAATATGTATCACCATGAAAGAGTGCAGCACTGCGTTCTTCAGAGATTCATACCTACACAAGTTTTTTGGGCAATGTGAAGTCAAACTAGCTGTGAAACCAGGTACAGTACAGTTTTTATTAGAAATTTATCATTACTAATCAAACTTGAATACACACACTAATTTTGTGGTTCTCAACCCTTATACTGAATTGTAAACAATTCCTATACAATAATATTTTGCCTTTCTTAGGGGCCTCCCTCCATACTCTGGTTTTTTTTGGAAGCCGCCCAGAGTGGCTGGGGGAACCCGGCCAGATGGGCGGGGTATAAATAATAAATTATTATTATTATTATTATTATATAAGCCCCATCCCATCACCCCATGGCAGTCAATTCTTTGAAAAAAGGAAAGTATCAAACGTTTGATTAGAAAAATACAGTGGTACCTCGGTTTATGAACACAATTGGTTCCGGAAGTCTGTTCATAAACTGAAGCGTTCATAAACTGAAGCGAACTTTCCCATTGAAAATAATGGAAAGTGAATTAATCCGTTCCAGACGGTCCGCGGAGTAAGCGTTCATAAACTGAAGCAAACTTTCCCATTGAAAGTAATGGAAAGTGGATTAATCCGTTCCAGACGGGTCCACGGACTACTTAAACTGAAGCGTTCATAAACTGAAGCATGGGTGTAATTGGTTCCGGAAGTCTGTTCATAAACTGAAGCTTTCATAAACTGAAGCAAACTTTCCCATTGAAAGTAATGGAAAATGAATTAATCCGTTCCAGATGGGTCCACAGCATTCATAAACCGAAAATTCATAAACCGAGGTGTTCATAAACCGAGGTTCCACTGTACTTTCATAAATGCAGTTTCTCCTTATCATCAAAGAATAAAATGCCGAGGAATTATCTGTCATCTTAAAAGTGAACAAGAAGCCCCACTAAAGGGGGTAAGCTTGCCAGCATTGATCTGTTCTGGCAGTGTGCACCCTGTGAATCAATGGGAAATATTTCCAGGCAAATGTGTTTAGGTCTGGAGAAACATTTTATTGCAGTTTCCATGCAGTAAGTCAATAGGTTCATTAACAGTAATCTATGCCCACAATGCTCACTAGTGTCAACTCCAGGCTTTGAAGAGCCCTTGGCCAAGATGCTCTCTGTTGGTCCTTCCCTCTGTTGGCCCAGTGCACAGTTATTTAGAAGAAGGGGGAAATCTCTTGACTCTGTTGTTTGCATGTCTGGAGGGAGGAACAAGCAGCAGCTTCATGTTAGGAGGAGCAAGGCTGGACGCTCTGGAGGGCAGCAGTCATCCCCACCCCCCAGCCCCCTGCATAGTTGTGGGCCAGTAATGTCAACACTTGACACCATACCTGATGCTCCCCACAACACATTGTTGTCTACCTTTCAATAGTTATTGTTCTAACTCATGCACGGTGTTTTCGACAGAAGCGGCTAGAACCAAAATACAGCTGGAGGTTCAAGCAGACTCTAAATCGCATTCAAACACAATCCACCTGAGGCAATCTGAGGAAGATGAAGATGCTGCAGATAACGAATCCTCTTCTTATGAAGACCAAAGGGCTAAGAGAAAGAAGTGGAAGACTAAAGTGAAGAAAGAGGCCGCTAAAACCAAGAAGAGTAAAGGAACTGAACTGGTTTGTATGGCTTGAAATGAAAATGAAACAAAGGTGTGTGGAGGAGAGAGGGAATGAATTGGAAAAGAGGTGGGTGGGTGAGACATCTTTCATAGCAACTCTCAGAGGGAAAGCACCCAGTCTTACAACTAAGTGCTGGGACAGTCATACATATTCATAACTTGCATGTGAAAATGGGCTATCACAATGAATGGGGGGACTTTTTCAGCACCTACCCTGTAGTCTGCTCAGTTCTAGCTAGGCTATATATTTCATATATATGAAAGTTAAAATCGCTGCATTATTAAATACACTTACTAGTTGGTGTACTAAAGCTTTCATAGATTATGAACCTATTTCAAAATGGTTTTGGCTTATTAACTAATTACTTAACTGCTTTGTTTTTTCAGCCCTTGTGCTGATAAAATTAGGACCTTTTAAATGATACAACCTCATTAAATATCTGATCCCACACAATAGAATTACATTGGAAATGCTTTGTAAAACAGCATGTTATACCAGGAAGATGTATTTAAATTTCAGGATGCTGTTCAGTTTTGCTTGAACGGCATGATAATGTTTGTAGTAATGTTTCTGAAGTCCCCCCCCCCCATTTACTTCTGACTTTAGCCCAAATTCTTGAGACACGATAAAACATCGGTGCTGGTTGCTGATCTCCATGCTATCCAGAATGAAAAGAAGGTCACCCTATTTCACCTTGAGCTCCACGATGAGTTACAGACTTCCAGGCCAACAGTACAAGTCTTTGTGTCAGACTTAAAAGAATCCAAAAGACCCAAGCTCTGTGCTGGTATTTCCATTCTTGACCCTCAGAAGGCTGAGGTAAGAAACAACTATATGACCAAAAATACCGTATTTCCCCAACCAAATCATTCAGCAACAATTACAATATTTATCAGTAGTAGTGGGGGCAGAGCTGCAGAATTACCTTACTCCTGACACCAATGTATCTGCTGGTTATGTGGACAGGGCTGGGGAGAGGTGATGGCAAAGTCAGGGCCATGGGGTGTAGTAGTAGTAGTAATTTATCATTTATACCACGCCTATCTGGCTGGGTTTCCCTGGGAGGAGGAGGAGGAGGAGGAGGAGGAGGAGGAGGAGGAGGAGGAAGAAGAAGAAGAAGAAGAAGAAGAAGAAGAAGAAGAAGAAGAAGAAGAAGAAGAAGAAGAAGAAGAAGAAGAAGAAAGTGATAAAAGATCAAACATTTAAAACTTCCCTAAACAGGACTGCCACAGGTGTAAAGGAGTCAAAGCAAGAAAGAAGTTTATTTCAGTTGTGGCCTGCTTCTTAACACTTTTTCTCGGGTTGCCATTTTGCTGGTCGCTTTTATTTCAGGCAGAAGTTTGGAAGTTCTGCCTGAAAATATTCCTTGCAAATGGTGGCAGAAATGCCATCTCAGTTGTGACCTTGGGCTGCAATGGATGGAAAGTGCTACTTGACTTTCAGAGGCCATTGTGGTATTTGGTTAAGATGCTTTTTAAAAAAAAGAAAAGAAAAGAAAAGACTGTAACCTAGAACTGCATCTTCCAGTAATGGTTAAGGAAATAGAAGAGTGCAGTGATCTGAAAAATCAGTGTAGTAACTGCAGCGATGTAGCTGCTTTATTTTTTATAACCAGAGGCATAAAATCCACTACCTATTTCTTCTCAGGGTTATCTAAAATGGGGCTGGGATTGTCGAGACTACAATATTGCAACGAAGGTTGAATATGGATGGCTTGCTGGTTATCCGGCTATGCGAATCAAGGTGGACTGGCTCAGAGTTCCTCAAAGACTAGAAGCTGCTGCAAGTGGGTGAGAATTAAGTAATTCAGAACTTCAAATATATGTTTAAAATTATATGTGGAAATTGAGCTGAGCTACATCTGCAGAGAACTACCAGCAAGGGATGCCATTATGTGTGTGTTTCTTTCCCCAGCAAAATGAGTTGGATTAAAAACATTAGTGCTCTTCCTCTTCTCCTTCCAGTGAAGATGCACAAGGTTGTTTCTAGTCTGAAACGGACAGAATTTCAAGCCATTCTACCAAATATGGATTAAATCCTTTCACCCCCTTTTCCCTTTAGGCTATCCACATTTGTTCCTGATATGGCCTGTAGGCTTGGATTGTCCCAGAGAGAACAGAAGAACCCTTCACAGCAGACTTCTGTAGTCGTGGCTCTCACATCTCCGAGAAGCTGTGCTCTTGTTCTGAAGCTACATAATGTAAATTATTTGCTTTGGGGTTTTCACAGCACAGCAATCCAAAGTGTATATGTGGGGATGGGGGCGGGGGGGGGGCGGAGAGAGAAGATCTGTCGTGGAACTGCCACGGCATCCGGAACCCTGTGAGCTCACAATGGCCAGGGCAGGAGGTGAGTGGTGGCTTTTGTATCGTCGTTCCTGGCAAACCTTTGCCGTTCTGAATCCCACCACCTTAAAACAATTGTTTAAATGGTCATTTATATCGGTCCAATTAATAAATGACAGGTCAGCAAATAAAACCAAGCTTCCCACAGAGAGAGTCATGGAATCATGCTACTCTCAAGATAAATTCCTTCACAAATCTGCAAGGGCTGCCGCAGATGGAAAGAAGGCTGCGTGTGCCAACCGCTCATATTGTACCATAGGGAAGAAAGAACTATTGCGATAAGATTGTGCAAATGAAGCAAATGTGTTTATTTTCCATTAATCTGTTCCATTTCCAAAGAGCGTGTAAGGCTTTGTTAAGAACTAAGCAAATGAAAAGAGGAAAGCAAATACAGATGAAGGCTAAAATCCTATACTTGCTTACTTGGGAGAAAGTCCCCTTGAACCTAGTAAGACTTACTTCTGAGTCAGCATGCATAGGATTGGGCTATATGCTTGACACTAGACCCGAGACAAAACCAAGCAGGAGGTGGCTTTTGTTAACCAGATTCCACTGGGAAATGGCCATGTCTTGGTGGTAGAGCATCTGCTTTGCATTCAGAAGGCCCCAATTTCAACCCCTGGCATCTCCAGGCAGGGTGACCAAATGACCAAATGTCATTTTTGTTCAGCCCTAGTTTCTCTAACAGTGCCTTTGGGGTGCAGAAGTTTAACAAGTGAAACATTCCCCATTGCTGCAACTGGTCTTAGTGCCTGGTGTTCTTGGGCAGCTGCTGGGCACCAAACACATTGACACAACCCACCATGGACACCTGCCTTGGAGCCCTTAAAAAACAAAAGCGATTTCCAGCAGGGCACTCTAACAACCACCAGGCAGCTGGGTCCAGCTGCTATTTAAATTTCTCACCATGCCCTGGAGTGCTGTGGCATTCTGGGAAATTTAAATGGTGGCTGGATCCAACTACCTTGCACTGCTCAGAGTGCTGCCGCCGACCCCTGTCACCAGATAGAGCCACCATGAAGCACCAGCAGAGGAGAGGACCCTCCAGAGGGCAGTTAGCCCAGAGGTCTCTCAAACCTGGAACAGACACGGCCCATTGCAATGGAGTGCAATTGTTTTGGTTAACATCTTTCCAGTATGACTTTCTAACCATTTCTACCACCTGTGTTGCTTCCCCTTGCAATAGAAATATTTTGCAGGGCCTTTCAGCCAGAAATCAGCAGAACTGAGTTCTGGCACTTCTCAGCTTGGCACCATTGCCATTATAAGACAACAAGGGAGGCGTTGGTGGTGAGTTCTGGCACCTCTTTTTCTAGAAAAATAGCACTGACATTATGTATACATGTTACTTCATTTTTAGGTCACACTTTATGACACAAACATCTGGCTACCACTTCCACTCCCTGTAGCCCAACACGCAGAAGGTTTAGCAATGCAGCCCCATGCCTGGAGTTTCATCTCTAATCTGCCATCCTTATTTGTTGAAAATCTGAAAGGTTAGTAGGTCAAAAGTTGGTTTACACCAGGGCTACAAACCACAAATCCTGGAAGCATCTCATCAGGCGGTT
The DNA here is from genome assembly GCF_965207765.1 of Zootoca vivipara. Lineage (NCBI taxonomy): Eukaryota > Metazoa > Chordata > Lepidosauria > Squamata > Lacertidae > Zootoca > Zootoca vivipara. The sequence goes on from NC_142590.1 coordinate 26,811,432, forward strand.
GAGAGATCTCAGTTGGTCCTCAGCACACCTTCCAAACTCCATGCCAGTTACTGAATCACTTTCTGGGTTGAAAATTCAATAATAAAATATGCCAGAAGAATCTCTCTTATCAGAATATTATTTCTAACCATTTGAATATGCTTACTGATAGTGTTTGCTTTTTAGGTCGTTGTTCAATAACACAAGATAATATCACAACTTTCAACAATGTTAGCTTTAGCTATAAGATGCCTGTAGACTACTACCATGTCTTGGTCCATGACTGTAACCCGGGACTGAAATTCCTGGTGAGGACAAAGAAAGCAGAAGAGTCAACTGATCTGATAATGGCCCGTATCGACTTTGCCAATCTGTAAGTAAAGCATTATAAATTAGGGTTGCCATATTTCAGAAAGTGAAAATCTGGACAAAAAAAGTTGTTGACCTTTTTATTTATTTAAGAGGGAAAGGTTATTTAGCTTCTTCTTTTTTTCAAAACCACCAGAAAAAAAATAAGTTTTTCAGCTGCTTTTAAGAAAATAGGCAAGAAGACCCACTTACGACATGGGTTGCCATACGTCCAGATTTCCCTGGACATTTAGAATGGACATAACAAATTCCACCCGGACACCAATTTAGGGGTCAAAATCCTGGCAATGTGTAGGATTTTCCAGACGTATGGCAGCCCTACAAAGTCAGCCTGATCAAAATATGAGAAGCAAAATAGTTAATGAAAATTGGTAATATGACTAGTAGAAAGATTAGTTATACTGGTAATCACACTAGATTGACACACTTTCCCCAACAAATATCTGAATTTCTCATACAAAATATTCTTAACTACCAGTGATTGATAACAAGGTAGAATGTTCATTGGTCCAATGTGAACAAGTTGTCAAACAAGGTATGCACTTGGTATGTATGACATAAATGTATCATTGCTTTAATTAAACCAGATTTTTCTGTTTGAAGGCAGGTTGACATGTATTCTTCAAATGGACTTGAAAAGCTGAGGATTAACAACATTGAATTTCCAACAGAGCATCTCCCATTCACTTCCAATTCCAAAGGTAGCATACCTTTTCTGACTTCTCTTGAATTGTCTGACTCACTTGAACTATCTATAGCAAATTGTAAAGGGGCTTATGTATGCCAGTGGTTAGCAACTGAAAGGACGACCTTAGAGTCATGTACTAGGGCTTACCACTACCACAGCTAAAATGTCACATGCCCACACAATCCGGCACACATTTTTCATCTGTCCTTCCCATTGGCAACTTGGAGGAGAGCAGATGGTTTCTCTCAAGGAGCCAGACTGGGCCCCTACTTTGGCAGGTGTTGATATGACCATATCTATGGTCTGGTATATATCTGGTTTTTCCTTTGGGACCAGTTGATTGTGGAATTAGGCCTAAACGTTATTCAAATATTTTATTTATTCCAGTAACCTTTTATATCGCAAACACAGTATAGAGTAATTCTCACTTGCTGGGCAGCTTTCACATAAGCAGCAGCAAGATTTCAGCTCCACATATCTGATGCTTTAATTGAAACAGAGAGAAATCAGTAATGGTGACAATTTGCACTGAGATGTTACACCACAGTTTTTAGGGGGAAGTAATTCTGTTTTCTGGTTACAGGTAATATCACTATCACTCGTGAGAAGAATGGCTTATCACTAAAAGCTCCAGAAGTTGGCATTGAAAATCTATTCTATGATGGACGCATGCTTATGGTATACTTTTATCTGCTATCCTACCAATGTCTTGGATTTTTACAAATACATACCGGTATGCAGCCAGACGTGCATTGACTTTTACCACGTTCCTGTGCAGATTCAAGTACCCTTTTCAATGGCTGGGAAAACCTGTGGAATGTGTGGAAGATACGATGCTGAATACAAACAGGAATATAAGATGCCCAGTGGAGATATAGCCAAAAATGCTGTGAGCTTTGCTCAGTCTTGGATTCTTCCGTCAGAATCCAGTACCAAAGGTTAGACAATTATCTATTAATAGGTGAATATCTGGGCATTGATGCACACATTTTTTCTTCACAACCTCTTATCTGAATACAGGTCTGGGGAAAAACACACACACACCAAAAAGGGAACCAGAAATTTCCATGACTGTGACTAATTTCCAAATCATGGTTCCATCCACCCCTTCACAAAAATTTTAGGAACTCACAATGACCATTTTACTAATCATCAAAGCCAACATGTGTTTTTAAAGATATTTAGTAGCAGCAGAAAAGTATGAACAACCTTCAGCTCTGGGAAGTATGTGTCTTCTAAAACACAATTGTATACCTCACACATTATGGCTTTCTTTCTTTCATGCATTGCATTGATGTAGTCAGGCAGTTGGGCTTCCCATTGCAGAACACTGGTTGAGTCCCACACTCCAGTATAGCTCATAATCCCTGTTCAATTTAAGCAGACACCTTTCTCTATTCTATCTTCATGTCAGGCTGTAACACATTTTGCACAAACAAAACAGAATAACCCACCCACACAGGCAAGTCATCAATTTGCCGTGTTTTCACAATTTATTTTGTAATGCGAGATTTCCAGCTGCAGTTTGGAAGCTTTAACAAAAATCAGGTTTCTGAAAATAGTCCAGGCTATAATTTAGATATAGTTTGAACTCCATGTATTTCCTCAGTGTGGCTTGCCTAAATGTTCATGTACAAATGTTTCAAGATATGAGAAAGCAACTTGCAGCTGAATATGACATCTTGACATAGCATAAGTATGTGAAGCAGTATTTTAATCCTTATTCCATGGGGAGGGAGGGAGAAATAGTATCCATCAATATTACCCAGAATATGTTGCCTTTAAGATACAGTTTGCTTGGGCTTTAGTTTGACTACCTTATTTGATGAGCCTGTGAGGACTGACATGATTGCATTCCTGGGAGTCTCAGAAATATACTTGTAACGGGTTGCATCCCTTCCTATTCCAGAAGTTTGAAGGGGATACGTAGGTAAAAGTCTATAGCTACTGTTGATTAGCCCTGGGCAGGTAAGCACTTCATTTCCCTTACGTCAGAGGACCAAGGAAATAGGAAGAGGCACCTGGGTCAGGACTAAGGATGAGAGGGTAGATTTCTTCAAGAATCATTTTTTTTCTTCCCAGAGTAGTGGGTTTGAAAGCTGAGATAAATAAGTAAATAGAAACCACCCTCTCACACCAAAGCATATTACCATAAAACAGAGAGCTATGTAATACAGTACAGAATGCAATCCACTGGGGTTGATCAAGTGAAGTCTCACTGAAGTTACTTTGCTCTTGAAATCCTGCCCAGAAATTTATCGTTCATTACTGTACTTTGGCTGCAAGCTATGTCCATTGTACTCCAGTTTGTTGTCGATCCAGTGATAAATCTTTGAGATAAATCTTTATCAGTGTTCTGCTCAATAAGTAGACTTCTAAATGCATAGTCTTTTTAAACAGTCACATGGTGAAATTGAATTAACAGGAAAAGTTTCAAATAGCAAAACTGTATCACATCCCATTTTTGTTCCAGAATCTGCTACCATTCCACGGGGAAGAGCAAATAGGTATTGACCAGAAGCTCAAGGATATCAAAATTGTATCTGAGATTCAGGCAGCATGTTCCTGTGAATACCTGCAATGCACAGCTTGATGTTATTTGGCGGAAGATTAGAGCTTCAAATGGTTTCCATTCCAAGGCCAATATATTTAATGGACAGAGCAATTGAATTATTTCAAACAGGAAAAGTAGCATCACTTTCTCCTTTGAAGAACAATGCATTTCTACCATAATACTATCAGTAATTTTCAATAATAATTTTTTAAAAATCTATTTGTGTTAAGACATTTAATAAAACATCATGATTCCAAGAGCACAGCTGCACTTGTTCTGTGTCTTATGAAATACCATGTTGCATCGAGTCCAGATTCCATGACACACATTCACAAAACACACCCTCAGTATTGGCTCTTGCAACCGATACTAAAAATAAGCAGCCAGGCGTTACTGCAGAGCAATTTCAGAATTGGGAGCAAGGTAACTTGGCTTTTAGGTATCCAAATGATGCTTTTTTTAAAAAAAAACCCAAAGACCTGGGATCTCTATGCCAGCGGTTCCCAAAGTGGGTGGTACTACCCCCTAGGGGCTGGGGGCATAGCTGTCAAGTTCTCCCTTTTTTAAAGGGAAATTCCCTTATGCTGAAAAGGCTTCCTCATGAGAAAAGGGAAAACTTGACAGCTATGGCCAGTGGGATTACCTAGGGGGCTGCTGGAGGTGTAAATGGCCACCAAACTTTGAAAAGCTGCTATCACTGGATCATGCTCGGCAATTTCAATTATTCAAACTGAACAGTTTAAATCGAATTCTCAATAAACGTAGGAAATCGTTACTGCCTCAAATTTTATGGTGCTGCTATCTTCCTTAGCAGGTTGTGCAACCTGCCATTCCGAATAACAGTTTTTATAGGGTTGGTGGGTACCAGGGATGAGTCTACAGTATATTTGACGTTTTATTATGTTTTTATATGGGTTGGAAGCCACCCCTATTGTCTGGGGAAACCCAGAGGGTGGCAACATGAGAACGGGTCTTCTCTGCAGTGGCTCCCCGTCTGTGGAATGCTCTCCCCATGGAAGTCTGCCTGACGCCTTCATTGTGCACCTTTGGCTGCCTGGCAAAAACATTCCTTTTTAACCAGGCCATTGGTTGATCCGATTTACATCCTATGCCCTTTTAAAATGTTTTTTTTCCTGTGAAGGGGGGCTATTGGGTTGTTGTTTTTATTTTTATTTGGTATCTTTGTAGCTTTATATCTTGATTTTATTCTGTGAACCGCCCTGAGACCCCCGGGGTATAGGGCGGTATAAATTCAATCCATCAACAAATTGTGGTTTTATTTATTTATTTTCGTTTTGTGAACCGCCCTGAGACCTCTGGGTATAGGTCGGTATATAAATGCAATAAATAATAATAATTATTATTTTTTTATGGAGCCAAGCAGTTGTGGTGCGACCCCCCCCCTCAAAGTTTGGGGAAGTTTACACAGTGAATAGAGAGTGCAGAGGATCAGGTACTGCCGTCTTTAAAGTGTCCAAATTAGGCAGCTCCTGAGGGATTTATTATTTTATTATTTGTATTATTATTCCACTTGTGCTTTGTCTCTTAACTGTTAAGGCAACTGGCACAGCCCGACCCCTGAGGGTGAAAAATGGCGGGTGACGCTAAGGGGCGCTCATGGAACGCTTCCCTCAGCGTCTCCCCCTCCCTTTCTGGGCGGGGCCAGCTTCCCACCTTCCTCCTCGCCGGCCCTCAGCCAGGCATTATATACTCTCGAAGAGGCTGAGGCGAAAAGGAGCAGCCGCGGCGCGCACGCACGCACTCACGCACGCCCCGCTTAAGCACCTGATACGAAGACATGGAGGGGTTGCTAAGCGGCGCCGGCGGCGCGCTCCTCCTCCTCATCTCCCACCTGCGGCTGAGCTCCGGCGCGTGCCCGTGCGAGGACCCCGCGCTCTGCAACCCCATCTCCGGAGCCAGAGACTTCGAGGTGCGCAAGCGCAACAAGCCTCTTAGGCAGCGGGAGGGGGAGAGGAGAGGAGAGGAGGGCGCGGTTGCTTGTTGAGTGCACGTGACGGTCCTCTCAGCCAATCCTCGTCGGCGTTGGTGAGGGGAGAGAGATCGGGAGGTAGTGGTAGCTTGGAAGGTTGTTATTGTCAGGGGTGGAGAGGAAGCCTCTCCAGACGTTGCTGAACTACAAACTCCCGTCCTATCCCCAGCAAGCATAGCCAATGGCTAGGGACGACGGGAGGTGGTTATTCAGCAACACCTGGGCCAGGGTTTCCCGAACTTGGGACGCCACCTGGGTTTGGACTACAGTTCCCATCATCCCTGACCAATGGTCCTGCTAGCTAGGGATGATGGGAGTTGCAGTCCAAAAAACCCAGCTGGGGACCCAACTTCGAGAAACCCTGATCTAGAAGGCTGAAGCTTCCATACATATCCTGCAGTGCTTGCTAAGTCTGCCATGCCTGCTCCATAGGCAGAGATTCAGCAATTGCAAGTTTTCTGCACCACGGGAAAGCTTCACCTGTTGGATTTCTGCTTTTCATGCAGTTGCTAAAGGCACTGGTGCCCTCTCAAGGAAAGTGCAAAACCTGAATTACCCCCCATCCTCAATTTGTTTTGGGGCTTACGGTATATGTAACTCCAGATTTCCCCTTGTTGAAAACTGATTGACACTGCCTTCTGTGGCCAAAGCACTAGGAAAATGAGTTAAAACTGAGGCTATGCAGTGTGAAAGTCAAAGAGTTTCCTACACACCATTTCTTTATGCAGGTAAGCTGGAGGCGTTATCAGAGCTCAATGACACATTCCACCTACGCAAAAGCAGCAGTGGAAGGCATGAAGTAGGGCTAGGGAGGAGAGAATATATATCCTAGAGAGGAGGCCTGGCATGGGCAGAGGACTGAGGGCCAGATAGAAAGATACTGAGGGTCACATTTAGCTTCAAGGCCTAAGGTTTCTTACCTGCTGTACATAATATATAGCCATCATGGCTAGTCTTATCCTCCATGAATTTGTCTCATCCCCCATTTTAAGCTGTCCAAGGTGGAATCTACACACATAAAAAAACCACGCTCTGAAAATGCTTTTTTTAAAAAACGTTTTGAAAAATACATTGAATTTGGCATAGCTCACTGTCACCATCTAGTGTCACATTTGTATATTGCACTTTACAACACATTTAAAACGGTTTATTTGCAGCTGTATAGCTGGGTCCCAAGCTGCAATGCTGTGCAGAGTGCTGCATAGATTGCAATCCTGTGTAGAATTAAGCACACTTGGACCCATATATTTCAGTGGGCTTAGGTGTCTCTTGTGCTCCATTGAAATATATACAGGACTGTTTTATTTATTTTTCATTTGATCATCCTCTTTTTTTTAACCACAGCACTGCTGAACCGTAATAGAACCTTTTACTGAGAAAATTTGTCTGAGGCAGATACGTATCTGAGGAAATGAAACCAATGTGCCCTGCCCCTTCAGGCATGCTTCTAATTGTTGAAATGCTCAAATTAGATGGGAAGTGCATCTCACCTACTTATCTGAAAGTTAACTCCCTAATGTATTGTCTCCTGCTTCCCAGGGATAATAGGTTGAGCCCTGGAAAATCATCACCAACTTATATTACAAGATGTTCTGTGGGTTGCTGCCTGGAAGTGGTTTAATTAATGATACCCATCTTTGTGCTTCACATTAGTAAACCTTGAATTTTAGCTAATCTATTTAAAGATAATACTCACTTATTTGAAAGGATAAATGTTAATCATGAGATCCCATAATTTAGGAAACTATCTTATTTGATCCATACAAAGATTAAGTCTCTTTAGAGCCATCATTTTTTGACAATCTACTTCCTGAATTAAGAACATTCCTAGCATTTGACTATGAGAGCCTATTGTGGGAGCTACACAGATGACCTATGAGTGCTTTCGTGTTTTTTTCTGGTCCTTATCTCTTTGTGTTGCACCTGCCTTTAGAGTTTTAAGGCACTGGGTGCAAACTCTTTTATTTACCTAGACATTTAATGATGTTCAGTAGGTTTTCCTTAGCTGCATTGTGTCGCTGCTGTTTCCACTGGCTTTTATTTTTGGATTAACATGTAACTTAAAGTGTTGGCTTAAATACAGACGGTTTTTGTGCTTATAGTGTTATAAACCACCTTGAGGATTTCTGTTGAACAATTGATAGAACTATATTGAATAAGTAATAACTAAATGAACAAATAAATGGTTTAAATAACACCAAATTTTGCTTAAGACAATAACAAGAGTTAGCACATCTGGCTGTTGTGGGAGGAGAGAGAGACTTTTATTCTTTTTCTTTTCTTTTTTTGTTATGCCTCTGCAGGTCTTTATATTTGACATTGGTGGGCAGGCCTGGAAATTTTATGACTGGTCACATATTACTACAGTGGCAATTTTTGGAAAATATGACCCTGAGCTTATGTGTTACGCTCATTCGAGAGGAGCCAGAGTTGTTTTAAAAGGTACGTTCTGCAGTGTAATGAGAACATTTTGGTGCATCAGCAGCATATTGTATGTGTTTTCTCATAAGTAATTCCTACTGAGTTAAGGGTGCACAGGAGCGCAACCTTAATAATTATATGAGAATATTGTGATTGTGTGAAAGTAAGCTTGCACTGTCAACTTGCACCACCAGTCTCACGACACACTAGCGATCTCCATTATGTTAAGCTGCTTTGAGCACAAAGGGATGATGGACCGATCAGTTTGTCTTTGGGGAGCTCTCTTTTGAAATCTACTAGCTTTAGATTCATGCATACCAAGAAGTGTAACGCATGCATCATTCTCCTCCCATCTGCCATAGTTCTAAACTCACTTACACAGAGGATAAAGTTCTGATTGTTTCAGGAGAACTTCTATGTAAGCTCTGTTAAATGGTTGTGTAATTGAGCATGAGACTTCATGTAATAACCAGTACTGTTGTCATACTGTGGACAGTAGCGGATATAACTGCCTGAGCACATGATGCCAGGCCAGAACACAAATGTGTCGCTTCAGAAAACCATGGTCTGGATGTAAAGTTGAAGCAGTCTGGAAGCTATGGTGTTTCCATTTGGAGCCCATCTACATTGAATGTGCTTTTTTTAAAAAACAAAAAAACAGTGTTGCATTTATTTTGAGAAAGACGCACAATTGCATATCTTCAGACTGGTAGCATGCTCCCAGTCTACAGGGTCCCATGCAGATCTCCTGCCAAGAAATCTCCTGTGGCTGCTATTTGCCGCCAGCACCAGAGGTGCTGTTTACTGCAAATAGCATCTTCAGAGGCACATGCCAGCCAGGAGACTAGGGACCCATACAACTGCTTTCCTTCAAAATAAAAGTGGTAGCATTTAGTGGTAGTTTATGTAACGTGTAGCTTACTCCTTGGGCCCCATTACATAGTGTAATGGCACACATTGGGGTTAACTAGATCAAGTAATTGGGGAAAAGAATCTGGATCATTAAAGATGGAGGATATAACTCAGTTTTATTCAGCAGTAAATCAACAAACCAATCCAGTGGTTTCAGCAAAAGAGTATAATAAGTTTAGCACAACAATATATGTGCGTTCACAAAAGTTCAGCAATATATCTTGTGACTAGATTTAGTTCTTAAGCAACTTTTGAAGCAGTTTCTAAATGCTTTTTTAATTTCTCGTTTCACTTTCTCCTTTCCTTTATGAACATTGGTGTTCATGCCCTCTCTTCTTGCTAATATCCATAGCACACTGCTAATCACATAATCCACTTCAGCAGATGGTCATACAAACCCTGATTTGCCGATGAAGGCTTTTTGCCCCAAGATGTGTACAAAGAGCTCTGGGTGGATAAATTGGGATAGTTTAGTTATGAAGTAAGGGATTAGGGCTCCAATCCTAAGCATAGCCTATCATAAAGTAAGCCCCCTTGAATTAAGTGGAATATACTGCTATATATTGAGTGATATTTAACATCACGGCAGTCTAAAATGTTTCTTGTCCCTTCCAGCAATTCAAGCCTGGCACTTAATCACATTTTCTTATTTAGGAGACATATCTGTGAAGTCAATTGTTGACCCTGCTGTCAGAGCAGCCTGGATAAAAGAAAAGGTGGATCTGGCCAAAAGACAGCATCTGGATGGAATCAATATAGACATTGAACAGGAGGTTGCAAAGTCTTCACTTGAATACTATGCATTAACAGATTTGGTTAAAGAAACAACAGAAGCTTTTCACAGAGAAATTCCAGGATCACAGGTAAAAAATAAAGCAGAGATTACCCTTTCACAAATATGAATTCAATTCCACATCAGCCAAATTCCATTGATTCATCTCAGTGCATGGCATTAAAGACTCTTTTTTGACACCATTTACCGTTGTGAGCACAAATTTTGGTACTGGATATTGATAGCAGGCACAGCTATTCCATTAAGTGTCAGCCCAGCAACAAAAAAACAGTAATAGGCCAGGAATAATAATAATAATAATAATAATAATAATAATAATTTATTTATTTATACTCCGCCCATCTGGCTGGGTTGCCCCAGGCACTCTGGACAGCTTCCAACATGTATAAAAACATAATAAAACATCAAACATTAATGATAACAATCTGATTCAATATAAAAAGTCACAATAACTTTTAAATAAACAAATTTAGAATCTTATACCTTGTTGCCAAGTATACACAGATGATGCTGTGGTTGTGTTCCCATCTATTCAGCTGAGTTTTACTTAGAGTAGACCCCATGAAATTAATAAACATGAGTCAGCTAGGACCTTAATTTTAATAGGTTCACCCTGAGTAAATCTAAGTTGAAGAACACAGTATATGCAATGTTGAAATGAATTGCAAATTGTGTATAATGTACTAAGAATATCCATTCAGAGATAGATGAGTGTTTTTATTTCTCACCACAGGTGACTTTTGATGTAGCCTGGTCTCCAGACTGCATAGACAAACGATGTTACAACTACACCGGGATTGCAGAGTCTTGTGATTTCGTATTTGTTATGTCTTACGATGAACAGAGTCAGGTGTGGTCACAATGCATAGCCAGAGCCAATGCTCCATATAACCAAACCATAATGGGTAAGAACCAAATATATAATATTTCAAAAAGTTGAAGCCATGGAAATTTGTTCTCACTTTTTTTCCCAAGGAAGAAAACAAGTAAAATAAAATAAAATGGGGGAGAGGGGGTTGAAAAATGGAGCTCTGAGGTAGGCGAGAGGATTCAAGAATTGTAAAATTTGATATATGATTGTTCCAGTTGAATTTCAGATGGTTGGATATAATATTATTTTTTTGTTATTTAATTAGAATATGAAAAATACATTCACATGGGCATTAATCCAAAGAAGATTGTGATGGGTGTTCCATGGTACGGCTATGATTATACCTGTCTAGGCTTAATTAAGGTAAGAGAAAGATAGCTGATTTATTATATTTCTTATTTAAAACAACTTCTATATATTATTTAAAATGCTTACAGAGATACGTAATATATAACATTATAACTTTCATATTACAGTAACTTAAAAAAAATTATACGGATATATGTTTCCCTTAAAATCATTATTCAAAACAATAGCAATGCCAAATGTTCTTAAAAAAAAACAAACCCCTGCTTATTTGCTTGTTATTTTCTCTTCTAATACAAGTTCAGATAATGTTACAATGTCCCAAATATTTTCAAACCCATCATGAGACTGGAGATGCAGTGCTCTTTAGCTTTTGCAATACAGTACTTACTTTTTACAGTAAGTTAGACAATAAGGTAATAGCTAACATCTAACTGTGTTTTGTTCACTGTCTCTGAAGTTTAATTCAGGGGCATGGATTATAGACTGTTCCCCCTTTTTTTTGAGATTGAACACGTCCGTGTAACAGAAGTTGCTTTTCTTCAGGCCCATGTTTGTTCAATCGCAAAAGTTCCTTTCCGAGGGGCTCCATGCAGTGATGCGGCAGGACGTCAGCGCCCGTATAAAGTAATCATGGATCTGGTGAACAGTTCTATTTCCGGGATCCTGTGGGATGCGGAACAGGAAGCCCCATATTTAGAATACAAGGTGAGTTGTTAAAAGTCTTGCTTTCTGAAATGTATTTCTTTTATAAGAATGTAAGTTGTACGAGTACACCAGAATCAGATAGTAGCCGTGTTGATCCATTAAGGAAAAAAAGCCCCAGTGTCACAAAGTGGTGAACATGCTTTGGAGTTTGCCGGAACTCTTCAGGGAGCAACGTGCTGAACAAATTAAAAGCTGGGGTGGGAGTGAGTTGGAGAAAGAGAAAAAGGTGGTGGTGGTGGTTCTGTCCCTCATATCTATGATTAAGATGGAAAGAGTAAGAGGCATCATGCAGACATAGCTGGAATAACCACATCTGACAAGACAGACTACAAGATCCATTTTTTAAAATCCCTCTCCCTGGCCACTTCACCCCACAAACTCTCCACTTGGATGTGGATGGATATACAAAACGAAACTTGGGCGAACTTATAATGGTTTTCATCTTCTAAAAATGGGGGGGGGGGGTCCTTATAGTAAAAAAAATAAAACAAGAAGACATGTGTTGCCTAGAAAACGAAAGATAACAGGGGAGTCACCAAGCAGATCTCTGTTGGAGGGAGTTTTATAACTGAGGCATAACTAGAGAAATGTTCCTCTAATTGATCACCACCCATCTAAATTTTGCAAGTGAAAGCAGTTGCCTCTAATGATGATTTCAGCTGCTGGGCAAACACTGTTGGAAAGATGGAATCTTTCAGGGACCCGGATCCCAGACCATTTATGACTTTTTTAAATTGTGCCCAAAAGCAAACTTGGATCTAGTGAAGCTCTTTAAGTATAAGGGTGAAAATGCTAATACCAACCAGCATCTCTCAACAACCTAGCTGCTGTATTCTGCACCAACTGGTTTCTGAATTTCCCCCCCAAAGCTTTAACATGTTGCATTAATCAAGCATTTCCTGATGAAATGGGTAACTGTCATGTCTTGGCTGAAGGCTTCATATATGGGGAAAGTAGGCTTGCAGAATATGCAAATAATTATTGGAAACATAAACAGTAAGCAGGCATATTATTAACCAATACCCTGTGTAACATGTTGTCAATAACCAATCATTTTATATAGTGTTTAAAATTTGCGACGGGCTTCCTCGTGCTTTGCCTAATGGCAACACTTTGAGGTGTGTGCCCATTAGCTCCATTTTCCAAAGGCCGAGAGAAGTTGTTTTGGCCGAGTACATGCAAAGGAGCATTTGGCAGAGACTTGAGTTCGGCTCTCTTGGATCCAAGTGCAAAAACCTCTCATCATCAAGCTTACTTTGCAGGAGGCATATTAACACATTTTCTTTGTTTCGCTGTTTTGTAGGATGAACGTGGTGCTTTCCATCAAGTGTGGTTTGACAATCCCAGGAGCATTTCTCTGAAGGCAGCCTATGTGAAAAAACTTGGCTTAAGGGGTATTGGCATGTGGAACGCCGATTGCCTTAACTACTCCGGTGGCTCCTTAGCACAAGGGCAAACAGCAGCAATGTGGGCAGCCTTGATACCAAAGTGACTTAAGGAGAGTGTTTAGTTTGCCTGTTAGCTGTCATTATTTTCAGTTTTAATGCATTTTTACATACAGATATAATTAGTTTTAATTATCTGGTTTTTATTTTTTCAATTTTAATACATCATTATCAACAAATAAAATTAAATACCTGCTTTATATGGGGGAAGAAGCAGAAACCTCTAAAGGCCCATCCTTTTCAAGCCTTCTCCACCCTATGCAAACACATAATCTAATTCCAATGTACCCATCCCTTTCTGACTACAACAGGGGGGCAGCAGTGCCCTATAACAAGAGCCAACCTGAGCCCATGGCAGGAAAAAAATCAATACAGCAATAAAATTTTAAAAATCACACAAATTTCCTCTGCTCACCAACACTCCAGCTGCCTGGCTTGATTCCACCACTAAGAGATGAACACTGTTCCACCCAGACAAGGTCAAAAGGCAGAGCACCCTCACTCTTGTGACACAATACACAAGCTGGCCTCAGGACAATCTCTCCCTGACCAGCCACTTGAGAAAGCACCTTGGGGGCACAGCTTCTACATGGGCTCAACATGCCACCACCAGCTCCTCCTTCCAACAGCAGTCTCAAGAAGTAGGATAGCATAACCTTTTTCAGTTAGATCTTGGAAATTTCTCCCCCAAGGAAAGAGAGAAGTCCAAAGACTCCTGGCGATCAGTCAGCAGCTTGTGCATTCATTCTATTTGCATGCCGCTTTCCCACAAATATAAGCCTGCTCAAAGTGGCTAAGGGCAAAGAGAAACAATACATTTCAACACCAAACAGTGCAAAAAGCATTTCCTAATAACACAGCAAAGCAACACAATAGCAAATATAATAAACATTCCAGAATTCTAAATATAACAAGACTACATAAACAATATTCCAGCATCCAATAACAAAAATAAAGGAGCTTTATAGTTTCACCTTGGTCCTAGAAACACCCTTCACATGAAGTTGCTTATGGTCCTGCAAGGCTTCCAAGGACAAGTGGGGCTGCTGGAAACACCATTCCTATGGGGTTAAGTTACCCGTTTTCTTTATAGGCATACACAGATCTAAATGGATGCACAAACTTATTGGGACGTAGCAAAGTACACTGTGCCCTTTTCTCAATGTGCCAATTTTACTCCATCAACTGTGAACAATCAGCTCTGACTAAAGTATTCTGACTGCTGTTCCTTTTCATAGCTCCAGGAGGAACTTCTCTCTTTTGAAAATACATATCCTAAGAAAGCAAAGGACAGAAAACTGTTGGTCAGTGTAAATAAAATGCAAGGGGAAGATGCACATAAAACCATGAGCCATATCCTGAGCTGCCAACATCGAGAGAACTGCCAGATCAATGATTTGAAATGGGAGAGGGGCAAGAGACTGTTCTGGTTAATAATTTACTACCCATGTTTACAGCTTAGGTCAAGGTGCATACCGGTAATTGATAGTGCTTAGCTTTTTTCATCACATGGGGACTGGCCTTATATATGTAAGGCCTTTACCTGTACAAATTATATTAACTCTGGAAAAATCAGCCAAGTTTTATTTTACCTTTTGTGTAACATTTCAGTTTCTTTTTATCAACTAAGCTGAAGAACAAATCAAGGAATTGCTTAGGAAGATAAGGTGGTGTATTACACCAGGTCACTCAGACCATTGCTCCATCTAGCAGTAGCCCTCCAAATTTCCAGAGGAAAGCATTTCCCAATCCTGGAGATAGGATTGGACCTGGGACCCTTTGATGCAAGGCCAGTGTACTACCGAAGGAACATCCCTTTCCCAGGGATATTTACCTCTTACCAGAGGAGGTAGCCTATTACCAGTAGTCAACTGTAGCAAAAACAATGAAAAGTCTTACGACACCTTAAAGCAGCAGTTAGGGGACCTCTGGCCCAGGGTCAAAATACAGCCCTCCAGGCTTATCTAGTTCCCCTTGGGACTTCATAATACAGTATAGACAGACGGGATGCCAGTCCCTAGCTACATGTAACTTTATAACCTGTTGATAAGGTAGATATATATCTCAGCTTTGCTATCAACAACAGTGAAAAAGGCCATCTGTCCAAAGGAAAAAAATGTTTGAGAGTAAGATATTCTACTGAACGGAACAAAATATGGGCCAAGGGTCTTAAGAACCATGAAACAAGTTACATGAGCCCAAGGGGGCTTTTCTCACACAGTTCTCCTTAATAATAATAATTAAGGGAAAGGGAGGGGGGTTCTGTTGGTTGATGTATTTAGGGATACCAAATACAGAGGGCTAGGAGGCGCAGCTCTCTCAAACCTTGTGAAATTAGGCTGCTTCCTCTGTGTTGAAAAAGTTCCACCTTCACAAATAAAATGCTGCCTTCCTTCTTCTTCCAAAATCCCCCTCAGTCTGCAAACACTGGCAGGGGCAGCTGATTGAGGGAAATGGTGACTGTCTTCATCTACAAACCTGGTCAGAGGCACTGACTGGCACTAGGGGGAGCCCACAGACTTACTCACTGAGTAACCCCAGCATGCACACCCCTTTTTTTCTCGACATCCCCTAGAACTTACTTCCTTGTTAAGAATCAGGTGAGGAAGTGTTCCCAAAGCGACAGATCGGATAGCCATGTGCAAGGCCTAGTCCCCAGTTTGACCAGGAATTTTCATCTGAGGGCTTAGTGTCTTGATTTGATAGAGTTGGGTTTTGGGTTAGAAAAGGAACCAGGGGGGCAATGTTACTGAATTTACTGTTGATGAAAATTTAGGCTGCAATCCTGGGCCTGCTTAACTCATGGAACATAGTGCTGTTTGCTAGGACTGAGCCACACAGCGTGTTTTCTGTGGCGTGGTTCTTTTGCTGAAATCCCATTCAAACCAGCTGCAGACTGGAACTTCCGGTCTGCCGCGCTGGAATGGAGGCGCAGAAACCTCGCGCTGCGAGGTTTCTGGCATCGCGGAGGGGGGGGAAATCCGCGGGGGCACGCGGATCCCCGTAAATACCCCTGGTTGAGCGTCCAGGGGGCAAATTTTGCCTGGCAGAGCTCCAGAAGCGACTCCTCAGCTGCCCAGGAAGCCCGCAAGAGCTCCTGAGAGCCAGCCGAGTGGCAGTCGCGGGAGCCATTTTAGGCATACCATCGTTACCTCCAAGAAGCGAAGCTCCGAGCCTCCAACCTGCAGGCGGTGGATTCTTCCTGAAAAAGTTACGATCTGGACGAAGTAAGTTGAAATCAATCAATTTGGAACAAGAATTTGGCAGTGGGAGGCGGAGATTAAAAAGGGAAGTCATCTCCCCCCGATTGAGTAATTAAAGATCGCAGCAAGCTAGAAAACCCAGAAATGCTGTAAAAAGAACTTTTTCCTGAGGCAGAGTAAAGGAAAAAGTAAGCGGTGTATTTATCTCTGCAAAAGACTGAGATCTAGTATGAGAAAAGCCCCCTGCGAGCCTGGAGTCGGGTCAAAGGAAAGATCAGCCAGTCTGCTGAATGACGTCACAATACAAAGGAATGTGTCTGGCTGAATGTGAGAGACTGAGAGCTGTAAACAGTGAAAGAGGACTTGTTTTGCCTTGAGGCTGCTCAGTATTGACTCTGAGGAAAAGAAGGAGTAAAGAGAGAGATTTTGACCAAGTGGGACTAGATTCCTGGCTTTTTGCTTGTTTGTTCACTTTTCATTTATATTGGACCAAAACATCAACTCCACTGCCTGTCTGCACAAAGATGGAGGAGGTTTTAGACAAAGGACTAGGAGAGAAGGTTCCAGAGAGTGGACAGGAAGTCACACAGTGGGACTTAATATTGGCAACAATTTTGGATCTTACTAAGCAAGTGAGTATCTCCAAGCTTGATGTAAATTTCCTGAGAGAAGAGACTGTCGAGACATTTGTTTCTGACTTTAAAACACAGGAATCAACAGAAATAGAAGATCAGGAGAAGGGAGAAGAAAAAAGATTGGAAGACCAGGACCGTGCTGGAGTGACGCATGTAAAAAACCTAGAAGAGGAGAAAGATAATATTGAAGGACAATATGCTGAACCAATGGATTTATTTCCTGAAAAGAACACTGTTCTACTGGTGGGAGGGGTGGAACAGGGAGGAAAAGTAGGAGAAAACACTGTTTCACTGGTGAGAGAAGTGAAACAGGAGAGGGTAAAAGCAAAAAAGCACCCCCAAAAAGAGGCTGGGAAAATCAGCGCCCCGGTGAGAGAGGGGAGGATGCAAACAGTTGGGGGGCAGAAAGATGATGAAAAGGTGCAAAGATATAAAGTGATGGGATTACAGAAGAGGGGGGCAAGAGTTCAGCAAAAGTTGGTATGGGACAGACTAGGGGTGGGTTGAGGGGTTCTGGATTATCTGGTATTGTCTGAAATAATATGGTCTGATCTCGGAATGTATTAAGGATTGTATGAAGAACCTGGCTGATACATCTGGAGACTTCGATTTCAGGGAAGGGGGGGCGGGAACTTTGTTGTGTGGGTGGAAGTAAATGGGTAATAAATTTGGATGCGAATCTTATATATTTTTGGGTAAGGGAAAGAGATTAGGGATTAGATAATAATAATTTTGGAGAGAGGATGTTAAGAGAAAAGAGGTCAAAGTATAAGGAGAATGGATAATAGCAATGAAAAAGTTGAAACTTAGAAAAAAGAATGTGAAGTTAGAATGGGAAAATGCGAGAACTATTTTTAACAATAAGAACTCAAGAAGGGGAAATGAGGAAGCCTGAATCTGTTTTTGTTTTTGTTTTGTTTTTTTTCCTGTCTTTTTTCTTTCTTTTTTTTGATTGTTGTATTTTTCTTTTCTGTGCCTTTTTCTTTTTTCCTGTATTTCTTGTTAAAATCTAATAAAAATTATATTAAAAAAAAACAAACAAACCAGCTGCAGACTGAAAGTGACCAGTTGGTGCATTTCCACCGCTGCATTTCCAAGCAGCATTTACCAGTCCCGAGTATTGTGCAAAAGGATGGCTAGTTTAGGGTTGCCACCTGTCCATTATAATAAGGGGACCTGCTGACCAGGGAAGCGGTGAGTCCTTGTTGGTTTTACGTGCTTCCTTGACCCTGTTCGTTTATAGGGGTTGGGTGGGTATTGCAGGCATAGTCTATAGGTACCAATGAACCGCCCCCCCCCCAAAAAAACCTCATGACTATTTAAGTGTTTTAAATGTGTGCTGCAAATGAAGACTCAAACTCCTTTGCAAGAAATGGTTAACAGTCCCAAATTCTCTTTCAGCCTAATCTTTTGAAAATAGAAATAAGTCCTGATTAGTTCAGCTGAATATAGTTTGCAGAGGACCGGAGCCTTAAAATGGTGGTTGTTTTTCATTTATTTAAATAAATAGGATGGAAAATATTGTCTAAAGGACTATGGAATTATCACTCTCATCCTTTTGAAGTCTACGTTGATTCTCTGGCACCTGAGACAGAATGATTTGACCTGTCCCACTTCCCGTAGGATGAAAATGAGGAGGGGGGAGGGGAGTTCTGTACACACCAACGAAGAATCTTGATTCCGTGGGGGGGGGTGTGGAAGTTAGATTGTGGCATGGGGAGGTTGCTAGGCGGTAGAGACACACACCTGCTGGCCGCCCTTCTCCTCCACCTTTGGTTGGGCTCAGGCACATGTCCCTGCGAGAACCCCGTGCTCTGCAATCCCATCTCTGAAAGCAGAGAGTTCGAGGTGCACATGGGAACCATGTGGGGGTAAAATTTATTATTATTGTTATTTTGCAATGAATAGGGTTAAAGGGCACATCATGTGGACCAGCCAATCCCTAACAATGAAATGGAGAAATCTAACAGACAGTTGCAAAGTCACCTCCTGCCCTGGCCACCTGTTTTAAGGCTCCCCTACTACTTGGCCTGCTGTGTTTTCTTCCTCAAAGGCTAGCTCTCATTTTATTGAGCAGGGGAGAAAGGAGCTCTGGCAGAAGAGCTTCCAGGGAATATAGGACACTCTCCCCTTCCAAGGCAGATTTCCAGGCCTGCGTCCACTCCCTCCATCCAGTGGCGTATCGTGGGTTGCCAGCGCATGGGGCCCGCATGGGAGGAAGGGAAACGGTCAGAGTACACATGCACACTGAACGGCCTAACGTCATCCAGGATATTGCAGCTGCAGAGAAAGAGGAGTCATTCTCTTGTCTGGAGAGGTTACTCCCTGGTTCGCATGGAGAAGCCATTTTCAACAGAGCCCAGCGACGGAAGCATGCAGCTGTATTGAGGCAGCACCGGATGTTGAAATTTTGTACCCCCTAACAATTTTGCACCCGGGGCAACTCCCACACTGTGGCCACCCACCACACCACACCAATGCCTCCATCTGTTCAGAAAGGAAGGAAGGCAAGCTTTCCTCAGATGAGGTGGAAGGGGAGAGGAGAAGGCAGACACTGTGGGATCTCTTGAGTTACTTTCCCTTAACAAGTTATGTTTTTCACTTCCTGTTCTGTTGTTTATTTTTTGACTTACTTGCTTAAGCACAAATTGAACTGGTGAGGGGCATGCCCTGCCCACAAGATGTACCCGCTAATTTTTTTTTACTCCCTGCCAATGAGGGTGGGGGAGTAACATCCCACACAGACTCCCCTCCCTCCCTCCAGAGAAGGAACTTACCGTGGTAAATACCAACTTTCACACCTCCATATCAGAGACACACACACACCCCTGGTGACACGTAACAAAGGCACAGAAGCACAATCATAGATATCCTGTCCTGGGATGTCGGGTGAGGATGCCTCTAGGACTCAGAAGGGCTTATGTGTAAGTCGGGGTTTCCCCTTGTACAAAACTGGGTGACAGTGCATTCTGTATCAAAACACTAGAAAAAGAGTTGTATTTAGTAGGAGACATGTGGGTGCAGAGTAATGACCAAAGGAGACAAATTGAACATATATTTTTGGGTGGCAGTGTACTGCTGGATCCACTATCTGTTGGGCATCCTACTTTTTATGAATTTGCAACGCAACACTTTATTGGTCAGCTGCGAGAGAGTGCTTGGCATTCGGGACATTAAATAAATAGAGCTGGTGAAGAGAGTTTACACCTCCAGCTGCTGAGGGAGAGAGAAAGAGCTATCTACTTTGCTGTGCCTCTGCAGGTCTTTGTATTTGATGTCGGCGGGAAGACTTGGAAGCTCTACGACTGGTCGCAAATTACAACAGTGGCGACTTTTGGAAGATATGACCCTGAGCTCATGTGCTACGCACATTCGAAAGGATCCAGAGTAGTTTTAAAAGGTATCTTCTGAGCAGGGTAATAAGAACATTTTTGCGCAGACTCGGAATGGATGCTTTCTGAAGTATATGTCCCTCAGAGCAATGAAGTTTACTTCCATTAAGTGCACATACAATGGCAAACCTTAATACAGTGGTACCTTGGGTTACGAACGCTTCGGATTACAAACTCTGCTAACCTGGAAGTAGTACCTTGGGTTGAGAACTTCTTTGCCCCAGGATGAGAATGGAAATCGTGCACCAGTGGCACAGCAGCAGTGGGAGGCCCCATTAGCTAAAGTGGTACCTCAGAATAAGAACGGTTTCGGATTAAGAACAGACCTCTGGAACGAATTAAGTTCGTAACCCGAGGTAGCACTGTATGACCCTATGTGAGAATCACATAACTGTGATTCTCCTCATAGTTTCTCTGTAGTGTGTGAAAGTAAATTGTTCCACCAGTTGTACTACCTGAGAGGCCTAAAACTGGCTAATAATCTCCAGTCTACGTTCAGAAAATAGTCTGCATTGCATTGCTTTTTGGGATCTCTCTTTTGAAGGTTCACAGCTTTAGATGCATGTAGAATCTGCTGCGTTCTTTGCTCATCCACCTAAACAAGTTCCACTGATTTCACAGACGTTATTCACGTAGCCTTTCCCAGGAATGCTGTTCAACTGCCACCACCTGCCTTGCCGTGGAAATCCCCAAAGGGATATGGCAAAACATCCTCTCCCTGATTCAACAAAATCAGCTTGTGTATTCAGCCACTGCGGCAACAGATACACATCTGGCATTAGCTTTGCCCAAGGCATGATGAAGAGCAGCAATGGCTGGAAAATGATAAACATAACATTTTACAAGGACAGAAAGGAACACCACGGACAAAATAATTGTCACACACAGGAGGAATAAGGATGTAGTTTGAATGTTTCACCTATAGATTTATAAATCCTTTAAATGCGTGAAGAGGAATGGATGTCGTTAATATTGCAGTTGTTATATAAGGGATTTTTTTTTTGACTGAAAGGTAATTGAGATGAATAAGATTTCGGAATGCAGAAACAAAGTAAGTCATAAAACCATCAGTTCTAGCATGCGGGAGGCCACCTAAATTATATAATTTGGCATTTGAATGATTGGGATTAGTAATTGTTTTAGAACTTGGCGTTGTTATAATGGGACTATCATTGGATTGCTGAAATTGAAAACTAATGAAAATTATTGCAATAATAATAAAACACACCTGGCAATCCATCTGCATCTATATCACAAATTGACTTTTATTGAGTTGGCTGTATGCAGCTGTGGCCTGTGAATCCCCATCTGGGGCCACTAATTATTGCGATTGACTAACTGCCCTTCATTAGAGCTATAACAAGACGAATGTGTTTACTTTATTTCCAACCATTTAAAAAATCTTCTCTCCCCCCTCCGCCAAAAGGAGATTCAAAGTCTATAGGTGTAGTCAGTAATGAAATAAGTGGTTCAAACTCTAATCCCAAAGTCATGGGTTAGACTTCTGAGTAAACATATTTAAGATGTCGGTGGTATTTTTATATACAGGGAACAACCATTTTGCATGTGTTCAAAGCACATGCAACCATGTGTCATTTTCAGACCTGGAAGAGGGCATAACAGGAGTTCGTGTCCCGCTGATGTGTGCAGTGACCCAGAATGCAACTGTTTATATAAACATCTCATCTAGTGAAATTTGTATTTAGATTTGTATTAATTTGGTGAAAATTTGTTTTGTTTTTTTTTAAAAAAGGAAAATAAATAAAAAATAATTGGCCAAATATATATATCTATATATCATCTAGTGATGCAAAACTTTGACAACTAATCACCATTTGTTCTTTAGGAGACATACCTCTGAAGAAAATTGTTAACCCTGCTGCCAGGACAGCCTGGATAAACAAGCAGGTGGCCCTGGCCAAAAGGCAGTACATGGATGGAATCAATATAGACATTGAGCAACAGGTTAAAAAGTATTCCGCCAAATATTATGCATTGACAGCTTTGGTTAAAGAAATGACAGAAGCATTTCACAAAGAAATTCCAGGATCACAGGTAAAAATAAAGCAGATTCCTCTTACATGTTTTTCGGGTTTGGTGTGTGTGTGTGTGTGTGTGAGTAAACGAGGGGAATTAAGACTAAGAGAGCTGAGTAGGGGTGCTCGTGTAATCTCACTGTATACAAGTTGTACAAGTGACAATAAAGTATTTCAATTTAATTTCAATTACATATCACATAATGAAGTATGCCACTCCAATGGATGAGATTCAAGGCCTCCAGTTGGCATTTCCCATTGTGAGCACAAATTTTGGCCCTGAATATAGGTGTAGAACTCTAAAACTATGAAGCACTGCAAAATTCTACAGTACAAATTCTACAAACACCTTCCATATCTCCTCAAAGTCATTTCTCTTGCATATTCCCCGTTTTACCTTAATGGCACATGTTAATTTATCATTAATAGCTATATCCCACATCTCTTTATTCCATTCTTCCATTTTATATTCTGCTTCCCCCTTCCACTTCCTATCTATAATAATTCATGCAGCTGCCAATAAATTTGTGAGCAAGTCCTTCAGAGCCTCTTATGTTCCTATAGTAGCAGATGATGATGATGGTTAGCATTTTAATTTATTACTCACTCTTCTTCACTATAAGGTACTGTATTTGAAATTGTTGTAACCCATCCTGGGATCTTAATAATAGTAAAAACAATTTAAAACTAATTACAGTCCCAAAAATAGGCTGGGTCCTAAAAATACGTTTTCCCCCCACAGGTTCTCTGTTTGTCGAAAACAAATAACCAACTAACCAACCCTTTATCCACTTAAGCCACAATCCCATCTGAAAGTACCGTTGAGTTCTTTTAGAGTACCGTATCTCTGCCAGATTTCTGGCCTTCTGTGAACACCTATTCTGTAATGGATAGCCAGTGCTTTTTTTCTTTTAAAAAAATGTTTAAGGGTACTCTCATTTTCCTACTCATATTGAAATACTGCCCCTCAGTGAGACCAAACTTAGATTCACAAAATGTTATGGGGCATGCGTCCCCCTGCATCCCCCCCCCAGAAAAAAAAGCACTGAATAGCTATTCACAACAGATACGTGTTCAGCTAAGCTGTGGGGAAACCCAAATATATGCAAAGTGTGAAGAGCTGGCTGCTCAAATTGTGGGTGGCTGCATTAATAGAGAAAACTGGCAAGCTAGTCTTGAAATTTAGGCTGGAATCCCACACTTACCTGGGTGTGTGCCCCATTAAATACAGCAGGACATACGTCTGAGGCAACATTCATAGAATTCAGCTCTAATGACACTCCCTTGTTATAATTTGGAAAAAAATAATGGGCGTATATATATATGGTTCTGAGAATGCTGCGGTTGAGGTGGAAACATTTTTCCGATTGTAATTTTTAATGCAATGTTATAGGGTGTGTTTGTGTGTGTGTGTTGCTGCTGCTGCAATAACATTAACAATTGTTTCTACAAATAATGCCTGTTTAGTGACAAATGTGCAGTTCTCTTTCCTCCGCAGGTAACTTTTGATGTACCCTGGTGCCCAGAATGCATATACATGAGAGTATACAACTATACTGGGATAGCTAATTCCTGTGATTTCGTGTTTGTGATGTCTTACGATGAACAGAGTCCGATGTGGTCACAGTGCATACTAGGAGCTAACGCTCCATACAACCAAACCTTAGCTGGTAAGAATTAGCCTCAGTTTATGGACTATCAAAATCTACTGGACATTGGCAGTAGGCTTAGCAACCCTAAGAACCTTAATTAGAATAAATTATGTATACTGTGGAACTTTGAATAATTCTGTATATTGCTTGGAAGCGATACATTAAAACGATGTTTGACAGAGTTGCAATGCACATCTTTAAGTAGCTACAGCAGTAGAAATCCCAGTTGTGGATCTTGGTTCTAAAGGAAATGTAGCCACCTTAAAATCTGTCAACATCTGCTCTCATGTTAAGGTGCCTTCTTGATCAGAGTAAGACATAAATCACATGGAAAATGGAATCACACAGCACTCTTCAAAGGTAGCTAGCTGCATATGAAAAAGACTCGGAGGGCTAGTTGTATCTTGAATATCTTTCTCAACAGCTTGTGATTTATTAATGCTACAAACGTAGCTGCAGGCGTGGAAGTAAGAATAAAAAAGCAGGCAGGTAAATGTTAAATTTTATATTAAATTAGGCTATGACAATTATATTCGCATCGGCATTCATCCCCAAAAGCTTGTGATGGGTGTTCCATGGTATGGCTATGATTATACCTGCCGAGGTTTATCTAAGGTAAGAAAAAGACTGCTAATTTCTAACTATGTTTTGCTCACTGTGGTTTATAAAGTTTGTTTTTGTGGGCACGGATTCTACACTGCTTCAAAACTGTTGTAACAGCCCACGTTTTACTTCTGCCCAATTCTATAAATCTGCACACCGTGGTTGGTGCGTGCACTTAAGCAGAATTTTGTTAAGAAAATGGAGGGCTTGTTAAACAGGAGATATCTTATTTCCAAGAGATTTTAACGGGGTAGTAGACTCTTGTGTGGACGAGGAATTAAAATATATCACATGATCTACATATCGCTTCCTGGGCTTTAGTACATTTGCATGACACAAGGTGTGTTTCTTTAGGACCATGTTTGTTCCGCTGGAAATATCCCCTTCCAAGGGGCTCCATGCCGTGATCCTGTGGGACGCCAAGTGCCCTACAAAGCAATAATGAAGCAGATACTTCCCAGATCACTGTCTGGGATCCTGTGGGATAAGGAACAGAAAGCTCCATATGTGGAATACAAGGCAAGTTGTATAAAATTCCTTTATATGTTGTTGTTGTTTAAAAAAACATTTATTTATTATTCTATATATAAAAAAGAAAGTTACAGCAGTGTATCTGTTCATTCAGGATTTAATCCTTCCTGGCAAGAAGCCACCTCGTACATTCCTAGTTCCATCACACAAAATTCCGGTACAGTGGTACCTCGGTTTGTGGACCCGATCCATTCTGGGGTGCCATTCGTACCCTGAAAAGTCTGCAACCCGAGTGGCGCTTTCGCTGGAAGTAAACACTTCCGGGTCCGCCGCGTTGGTATCAAGAAAAAACGCAACCCGCAGCAGACGCAACATGAGGTATGACTGTAATCTCATGGTGGTCTATTAGTTTTCTGTAATAATTGAAGAAGAGAGAAAATGATAAATGCACAACTGCAATAATTCAACCAAGGGAGGAGGAAAGGTGGATAGAAATGAATCTGTTTAAAAACACACACACACACCCTCAAAACTTTAACCCATATTTCCTTGCTAGGATCTCATTTTTTCAAAAAAAAAAAATTAAACAAATTTCTCTTTTAGCTAGTTGCATGAGTCCCTGTAACCAGGCCTGTATTGAAGGGGATTAGCTTCCCAGTGGCACCATATTGATTTTTCTTTTACTATCAAGCAAGTTTAATAATGATAATAATAATTTTATTATTCATGCCCCGCCCATCTGGCTGGGTTTCTCCAGGCAGATTGCAGCATATCCAAAAAATATAATAAAGAACACACATCAATCATTTGAAACCTCCTGATACAGGGCTGCCTTCAGATGGCTTCTAAAAGTTGTGTAATACTTTATCTCCTTGACATCTGAAGGGTGTTCCACAGGGCGGGCGCCACTACCGAGAAGGCCTTCTGCCTGGTTCCCTGTAACTTCCCTTCTGGCAGTGAGGAAACCACCAGCTAGGGATCATGGGCGTTGTAGGCCAAAAACATCTGGAGGGCCGAGGTTGAGGAAGCCTGCACTAGTTCCTTGGATTTCTCCTATGCTTATGAACACCTAAAGCTGTGAGGCTGGGTTTGGAAAGAACACAGGGAAAGCATGTTGACATATTTTCTCCGTTTGACACTTTTGCAGGACCCACGGGGTGCTTTTCACCAAGTGTGGTTTGATGATCCCAGGAGCATTTCTCTGAAGGCAGCCTATGTGAAAAAACTTGGCTTAAGGGGTATTGGCATGTGGAACGCCGATTGTCTCAACTACTCTGGAGACTCCGCAGCACAAGAGCAGACAGCAGCAATGTGGGAGGCCTTGAAACCAAAGCGGCTTGATGAAAATGTGGGTTAAAATTTGGACAGCTGTGAATGGCTACTTTCCTTCATGGGCATAGAATGCAAAGAGGGGAGAATCCTTTGAAATGTACCTGAAATGTATCCCACCTTTCCCTCACTGCAGTAAAAAGGCATACTGTGTACTATTGTACCAATGGATTCTTACTGTCATTTATTTATTTCTGTATAAGAAGAAGAAAAAAATGTTACAGCAATGACCCTGTGTATGTTACCTTGAGTTCCCCGGAAGAAAGGCAACATTAAAAAAATGTAATAAATGAGTCACCAATCGAAAACCTTCTATAGCTGACGTTGGACCTCATTACTTGACTTAAAACATGCATGCTATGAATGTTAGGCAGTATTGGGGGATATGCTGCTGCAATTAAAACGAGCATCACGCTGCGCAAATGAAAGCCATGCACAATTTCTCATATACAAACTGAAAAATGAAAAGTCTATCATTTGGATGGGAAGTAAGAAATATCGCATTGCTGAATCATTTGTAGTTTCCATAGCCTAGTTCAAGATGAGTAATTCAATAGGCCTGCTTGGTTGTGCCTTTAGACCTTCACTTTTAAAAACTATATAACAAAACATTGTTAACAGTTGTATTACGTTCAGGCTTATTTTTATCAGATCAGTTGAAGAGTCACTTTTAAAAAAAGTTCTAAACTTCTTTCCAAAAAATAATTACATATATTCATTAGAAATTATCTTTAAAACCATTCATACGACATAACACGATTTTTGTCATGCACTATTTTAATATTGAAAGAGGAAGCCTGTTGTAAGTGGCATTTGGGAGTCTGTTCAGAAGTGCCCAGGGTGGGTGAAATGGGAAGCAATTTTTTCCATTGGGCTAGCGCAAGCCTCTAGCACAAGCCTAAGTAACTTGCTCAGTCCTGGCACTGATCTACTTTAATCAATCATCTGGTCAAGGAAGTGAGAAAGTCTGATGGTCTGGACTGAGACTTTTATTCTCTGCCGTCCCTTCGAAGTTGACTGGCTGTCAAAAGTGAAGATTACAGGTAGGTAGCTGTGTTGGTCTGGGTCGAAGTAAAATGAAAAAATTCCTTCAGTAGCACCTTAAAGACCAACTAAGTTTTTATTTTGGTATGAGCTTTCGTGTGCATGCACACTTCTTCAGATACCATGCACACGAAAGCTCATACCAAAATAAAAACTTAGTTGGTCTTTAAGGTGCTACTGAAGGAATTTTTTCAAAAGTGAAGATGCCACCCATTTATTTAGAATATTTGTGCACAGATCACGATATACACGGGTGTTTAACTTGCATAGTATACACACACGAGAGAGAGGGAGAGAGGGGGGGGGTAATAAAACTTCTAAGTGGTTGACAAGGAATATTAACTCAATAAAGAAATAGTTAAAATAATTGAAAATCCTCCAAACTTTGTCAAACAGACCCCACTCGGAAACAGATATGTACATTGCTAAAAAGCAATGGCATACCTCTTCATTTCATTTTTCGTGCGATAGCATGGCAGCCATTTTGGGTGCTACGATCTCACCCCAATAACTCTGGTCTCCTAGATACATCTCTGATGGCTAGTAACACCTGTGTGCCATTTTTGAAGTTTAGCGGCTTTATTTTGCATTGTTCTGCATCACTTGTTTTAAAAAAATCTTTTGTGGAGTTCCCCTCCCCCTTGCTAAAAAGATTTGAAAGCGGCGCATTACTTCTGCCCAGTGATGGACAACAGATCTCCCCTGTTTAAACAGAGAGGCAAAAAACATGAACCTTTGCCTCCTGCAGGAAGATTGCTCCCTCCATGTAAATAAAGCTTATGTCACCAAGGATTCAAAACACATTTGAACCAGGGCTTTTTCCCCGCTAGAACTCGCTGGAACTCTGTTGCGGCACCTCTCAGGTGGGCGCCATTGCCATTCTAAGAGAACAAGGGAGAGGTTCATGGTGAGTTCCGGCACCTTTTTTTCCTACAAAAATAGCACTGATTTGAACCAGCCCTTAATTTTAAGTCTTTCACAAGGAATGAATTGGCAACTTCTGTTTTCTTAATTAAAAGCAAACAAATTTGGCATCAAAAATTAAGCACGAAGCGAAATAGAGTGAGTCCCTATCCTAAAAAGGATTTAAAGTAGGCATCTCCAAATTCCGTTTCAGGGGCCCCCATGGTGGTACATGTCCTTGGATAAAAGGCCCCAAAAAGGTCAGCAACTTTGGGGTAAAATTATTTTAAAAATCTCAATAACTTTGGTCAGCCCTCACGCATGTTCACTTCATCAAATCTGGCCCTCTTTGAAAAAAGTTTGGGCACCCCAATAAAGGTTTTTACGGAATAATGCTAGTGATAGGGATTGCTCGACGTATGCAGAGTTCCTCTTCCCAGAAGCGCTGCAGAATTTTAATATCCTCTTTCATATTTCATATCTTCTATTACTCATAGTAATTAGCACTTCCTTGTCAGCTTTCCAGCTGTTACCATGTTAATGCCTCCTATCTGGCTCCTTGACGAGACTTATGACATGGTTTTCAGGAAGGAAGAGCTCACGGGCAGGGCTTGCCGAAATTTACCACAAATGAGGCATTTACATTCCAGAAACTCATTTTCTGAGGATGATAACAGGTCTAAGATCTGATCTGAATATGGTGGCTGATGGATTTACTTTGACGCATTTACCTTTTTTTAACCAAATCCATTTTTGTTAAAAGTAAATCCATCAGCTGCCATTATTTAGATACATCGTGATCTTGTGAAGGGCAAGTTGTTTCCTCAACTTTTACAGAAAGAACGGAAGCTTGTTTACACCAATGTGGGGCCTAAGGTGTAAGGTTTAGATAGATCTCCATTATCTGCTTCTTGCACCCTTCACCTATCTCAGCTCCCCACTAAGCCACCAAGGGACTTCAACTAGCCACGAGCAAATGTAAACTCAATAGCAGTCTTCCTCTACTACATTGTCAGTCTTGCTAACAATTAAAACCTTGGGGCTTGAGAGTGGAAAACAAGTTGGTACGTAGCAGCTTACTCAAAAGCAGATACCTTTCTTTTACACCAAAATTGCAACTGCGGAGGAGGAAAAAGGAGTCAAATGTAGTTTCCATAAATATGAATGAATATAGTAATAATACTAAATGCTGCCTACTTCCTCCTATCTCACTCTACGTGGAAGCAAGACTAGGGCTGTGTAATTGCTATATATCTGAAGCCCGTTCCTTCCTTCAAAGAATTCTGGACACTGTAGTTTTACCCCCTCACAGTTGCAATTCCTCCCCCCCCCAATTAACAAACTACAGTACTCAGAATTCTTTGAAAGAAAGGATGTGGCTTAAAGTGTAGTGTGTCTACAGCCCTATTCAGATGCAACTTACAAGTGTGTTTAAGGTTGTGTTTAAGTTTATAACCAGTTTTTGCTTTTCAAAACACTTAGATTTGAAATAAATACAAAAAGTGGAGAAGTTTACTAATAGTTTTCTTTTGTCTTTTGTATTTAGATTTCTTATAAATGTTGTTTCCCCCAATCCGCGGCAGTGTCCACATACACTGTTGCACATGCAGAACCAGCCCTGCTTAACCGGCAACGTCAGAGCGAAGCTTCAGACAGCATCCTAATCACCAGAGGATGGTGGGAAGAACTCGGGAGTCAACCCAGGTGGCTCTTTGCCATTAAGAAGAAGGCAACTACTGGAGCTGCAATGGTTGTGGAGTCAGGCTTCCTCTGTCTCTGA
The DNA here is from genome assembly GCF_965207765.1 of Zootoca vivipara. Lineage (NCBI taxonomy): Eukaryota > Metazoa > Chordata > Lepidosauria > Squamata > Lacertidae > Zootoca > Zootoca vivipara. The sequence continues at coordinate 26,841,516 of NC_142590.1, forward strand.
AGGGTGCCATTGCAGTACACACCAGAAGGATTTTCCACCTTCCCCTATGAGGAAAGGTTCCAGCATTGGGGACTTTTCAGTTTAGAGTAAAAACAAGTAATAGGTGAAATGACAGACATTTATAAAATTTATAAAATTATGCGTGGAATGGAGAAAATGGATAGGGGGAAGCTTCCCCCCCACTTTCTCATAACACAAGAATTCATGGACATCCAATGAAGCTGGATGTGGGGAGATTCGGGTGATATGGAGCAACTGCATGTTTGAACTATGGAGCTTATTCCCACAGAAGACAGTGGTGGCCATCTACCCGGATGGCTTTAAAAGAGGACGAGATAAATTCATGGTTCAACAAATCAACAGCTACTAGCCAATTCATAGCTGCCAAGTTCTGGATTGAAAAATCCGGGACCAGCAGCGGCGCGGCACCAGAAGTTGCTACTACATGACTTCCGGACATGCGTAGAAGCAACTTCCCGCGCCGCTCCGCCCATTTCCAAAATGTCCGCAGCGCCAGAAGTTGCTTCTACGCACTTCCGGACATGCGTAGAAGCGACTTCTGGCGCTACAGCCATTTTGGAAATGGGTAGAGCGGCACCAGAAACATGGCTGGCAGGAGCCGGCAGGAGCTGCTTTCCAGGGGATTTATGGGATATAAATCCATTCGGGAGACCGGCGGAAAGCGGTAAGAAAATACGGGGGGGGGGGGTTTCCAGGGAAAAACTGGATACTTGGCAGCTATGGTCCAATTCCTGACTGAACAGACTGTGATGCAGCCAGTTTTTATGCCCCTGCGGTGGACCCGACTGAACACTGGCTCTGTCAGGTCCGTCACTCTTTCAGGTCCCGCCCAACTAGAGCCATGATTGACCTGTTTTAAATTTTCATTTTCAGCAGGCCATCTCACTAGCTCCCGCGGCTGGCTGAGGCCGACTGTGACACCAGTTGGTTGTGAGGGCAGGTCCCCCTCACCCACCTACCCCAGCTATCTAACGACCAGGCTGCTATTGCCACCGCCACCTGGAAAACAGGTGTGCGGTCTTTCTGCTGTCAGAGGCAATGTGCCTCTGAATAATAGTTGCTGGGAACTGCAGTGGAACAGAGTGCTGTTGCGCTCATGCCCTCCTTGCAAGCTTCCCACAGGTATCTGGTTGGCCGCTGTGAAGACAGGATGCAGAACTAGATGGGTCATTGCCCTGATCCATCAGGCTCTTCCTATCTTCCCCCTTCCAGCTGACATTTTGCCCCTGCACATGGATATCCGTTACTGGAATGAGGTGATAATGCCATTTGACGCCAGCAGTAGAATTATTACATATTGGCGTCATGATGAATTACTGTTTTTCAACATACATTTTCAACACATTCAACATCTCTGCTATAGCGGAACAAATTTAAAGCTGAAAGAAATAGGTTCTGGGAGTAGCTATACAAATATGCAGAGAAGAATCTCACGAACGGGAGCCAGCTAATATACTTGTCCTTCCAAGTGGAGTCTTAAAGAAGACTGAACTTTTTTGTGGGCCAGTTCTGCCTTCAGTGCTCGCAGATCAGAAGCTGCCTGCTTTCTCATCTAGAAAAAAAGATTCCGAGATTGCAAATGGAAGAATGAAATTAGAACCTTCATATTTTTTTCATAGGTATAGTTCTACCTTTATGTGGATTAAGAACCATTCCCTTGTTCTTTCATCTTTCAAGGCTAATGAGTTAAAGGATGAATCATTTCGGTTTCTTTCTGGCATATCAAGGTCACTAGTAATGGCAAACCCTTGTGTACAAATTACATCATATTTCCATTAATGAGAGTGGGAAATGCGGCGAAGAAATACCACAGATTGTACTGCAGATCTCAAAGTGGTGTGTTTCTGTTCCTGTAATTTTTCTGAACACAAATTGCCAGTTGTTGTTGTTGTTGTTGCATTATTAGTACTGTACAATACCATAAATACAATACCATAAATGTACAACACATTTTACAGAGTAGCATAAGCAAAAGAGGTCCCTGAGACTAGCCTACTGAAAAGCACATGCCATCTTGGTACTGCATGTTGGCAGGTACAATGTTTAAAGCAGAGGTGCTCAACCTGTTTGGATCCCAGGCACATTTGGAATTTTGAAAAAGTGGTACAGGCACAGTGGATGTGAGAAAATATTATGTTCTGTCCCATCCTGTGTCAGTTGCATGCAGCACTGTTTTCTGTTCCACTGCAATTCATCTCCTGCCAAAATCTGTGCTATTCATCTCGCTGTCCGCTGTGGCAAAATTATTTGTGTATCCTATGCAGTTACGCTGCCCGTATGCTATTCCACCCATCATTTCAGTGCAAATAAAAGGCAAGGCGAGTGGTTTTTTCATCAGTTACATTATCTTGCCAACTGAAAACAAGCACACCAGTTGTATTTGCTGGTTCCAGACATGGGACGAACAAGTAAAAAGCTATATTGCTTTTCTATGTGGTATAGGACATTCACTGGTGCAGCATTACAATCTTTCAGGTCCCTATTCAAAGAACAAGGCTTGCGTATTTGCTTTTTGAAAAACAGCCTCTCCTTCCTCCTTAGTGGAGTAGTGGCTGCCTACAGAAACACTGCTGATATGGAAGCAAAGCTAAAGTTCAATGTTTTGGTGAACTAGATCTCAAATATGACCATGTGCTTAACTCCGGGGTGAACACTCTTTAGTCCTCAGCTCCATAGTGCAATGAACTCAGAATACGCCTACGGAACAAAAGCAATTGAAAAGCAAGAGAAGTTATTTCCCTTGACCTCCAGCTCTCCAGTTTTAAGCTACTGAAGAGCCGAGTGTGGTGTAGTGGGTGATGTATTTGACTATGACTGGGGAGGTCCAGGTTCAAATCCTCACTTAGTTATGAAGCTCTCAAGAATCTATGAAGCTAGCCCATAGTTACTTTTTCTCAGCCAAAGCTTCGTAAGAGTTATTCTGAGGATAAAATGGGGGGTGGGGGGTGGGATGTATGCCACTTTAAACTCCTGAAAGCAAAAGTGTGACTTAAATTATTATTATTTTTAAAAAAGAAAACACTAAAGATATAAACTTGAGATAATAACCTACATTCTTCACTTGGCTATAAAATGAACTAGGCACGTTAGTGTGTAATACCTTAATTTCTATGACTAGCTTCATTTTTGCATTATCAACCTTTCTCCTTAGTTGTTCAATTTCATGCTGCAGAGTGGTGATCTGGATTATTGTATTATTCTAGAAGAAACAAAGAAAGGTTTCATATGGATCAGAGTTAACATATATCCTTTACTTATTAATATCACTGTGTGCAAATTGTCCAAATCTGCACCTCTCCTTAAAATTATATGATTTAGTCCCTCAGCTCCTGTTGTATCACCTTCCTCCCAGAAACATACATAGTGCAGAACATCAGGGCTATGTCTCATACAGTTACTCAAATGGTGGACTGATTGGTCACATTGCAGGTGAGGCCATGGGCTCACTGTATTAACATAAAAGAATGCAATTCTGCATGTGAATTTACTTCCATGCTTAGTTGGTACACACCTGGTAGACCTTGCTAGAGCTGCCCTGGATAGACCCAAGCCCAAAATAAACTTGTCCTTCCCTTCTCCCAATGAGACTTCTATCTATTAAAAGGCACAGGTGAATTTCAAAGAGAGAGAGAGCTCATGTCCAGATATGTGTGCTTCCAACATGAGTTATCTTCCTGTTTCTCCATACCTCTTTGTTGTGAGAGGGCATGTGCTGGACTCCATTTTGGGGACTGGGGTAGACAAGAGGCTATTTTCTGGAATCAAGGGATCCAGTTTTGTCTAATATTTCTCTGGCAAATGAAGGAAAATAGGCAAGGAATCTTGTGGTTTGTATTTTGATTGTACTGCCAGTTTTAGACTCTCCCATCTCCCCTTTTGATATCACACAGTTTTGAGTCTGAATGTGTGACTATATAATAAAATTGAGTATTAATTTCTCCTGATAGTTATTGTTTCAGGCAATGATTGCATCTATCTCTCTATCTCTCTATCTATCTATCATCATCATCTATCTATCACAGGCATGGCCAAACTTGGCCCTACAACTCCCACCATCCCGAGCTAATAGGACCAGTGGTCAGGGATGATGGGAATTGTAGTCCCAAAACAGCTGGAGGGCCAAGTTTGGCAATGTCTAATCTATCGGATGGCTTTCCTTCACAGCTACTGTACTTTGTAAAGGAAAATGGCAGCGTCATAGCCACAAAGGAATACTAACACAACAAGTGGTGGCTGAAACGGTTGAAAATGAAGATAGAAAGCTGTGAGAAACTAAATGAGGAAGCTCCTGGTGCTATCGTTCGTGCAGTAGCAAAAATGGTCAAAAATGTGTTTCCTTTACCCCTCGGAGTGTGTTCAGATAATTTCATCTAGCGCATGATCTAAACCAGGAATGGAGAACTTGTGGCATTCCAGATGTTGCATTCTGACTCCCATCACCCCTGACCACTGGCAATGATGGCCGAGGCTGGTAGGAGTCCAACAACATCTGGCAGACCACAGGCACCCCATCACTGCTGTAAACAGAAGGTAATCTGAAGGGGAGGGAATCATTCATGCCTTATAACTGGGATATATCAAATCTTGGTTTAACAGGAAAATAAGTTGAAAGATGTAAACAGGAGGAAGTTTGCTACATAAGAAATGGCTGAGACACAAGCAAATCCTTTGGTTCTCAGAGTAATTAGCGGAACTGTGTCAATATTTCAAGGGCATGATTCATATGGGAAACATTTAATTAACTTAAAACTGTATTCTCACGAGTTTCATTGTCGAGCCAGCGAGAAAGCTATTTTACACACACAAAACAATTTAATTACATATCGGAGTTGAATCAGGCAAGCAGTGTGTTATGCCAATTCAAATTGAGGGGGAAAGAGCCTGCAGAGAAATTTCCATCTTTCCTGTTTGTAAAGCTATGATTTTTGGCAAGGCCACGTTGTTACAATGCTATGTACAGTATATTCCTGCATATAAGACTACTTTTTAACCCAGGAAAATCTTCTCAAAAGTCAGGGGTCGTCTTATACGCCGGGTCGTATTTCTTATACAGTGAGTATATCCCAAACTCTATATTTTAACTGGAAAAGTTGGGGGTCGTCTTATACGCCCAGTCGTCTTATACACCGGAATAGGTATCAATTTATATTTCATCTAGTTTTGGGGACCTCTCTCTCTCTCTCTCTCTCTCTCTCCATTATAGTATTTGTCTTCTAGTGCAGGTCACTATCAGTTTTCATTATTTTCACATTATAAACACAATGCCTTGATACAGGAAAGTTTGCATGGGCAACCTGTGGTCCCCCAGCTGGCATGGTCAATGGTCAAGGATGAAGGCAGAGAGCTGTAGTATGACAACATCTGAAAATTCACAGCTTGCCCATCCCTGTAGTAAAGGAACTGACTACCCAGGTAAGTGTATGTTTAGGATCGTGGCTTGAAAGTTAATCTGCATGGATATCATTTTCCTGTGCAAAAGAAAAACAGTCTGATACAAATATTTCTGATGAGCATGTTCAGTTATGGAATTGAGCCTTTGAGATATAAAAAGTAGCTCAGTTTAAATTAGACAGGCAGGGATTATGTCAGATTAGTGAAGGAAATTATTAAAATCTCTTCTAGGGTTATTATAAAATCTGAAGAATACTTATCTGTCTAAATGGTATGAAGGAGCTTAGATTTTATGGAAAGGGGAGCTAAAGACTGAACAAACAGCATTACCTTTGAAATAGCAACTTGTGTTAAATTATTTCGTTTTTTCCTTATATCCCTGGCTTCTAGCTGCATCAACAATTTCTGGTAGTGAAGTTCTAAGTCTTCCCGCAGTTTATTTGAAACTAACTCCAAGGAAGCTGTGACTTTTTTAGCTTCAAAATATTTCTTTTTCCAGGAATCACGAGCTGTATGGGAAAACCAGAGCACAGATCAAAACGATATTCTCAATGGCGCAATTCTATTCAGGTTTTCAGACCCTGTTCAGTTCAGTGAGGCTTAGTCCTAGGAAAATACAGGATTGTAAATCGTGTCCTCCCTTAAAGAGGGCACGAGTTGCAGTGTGACCTGGCAACCAAACCCTGGGTACGATTGGATAGCTACAACACCCGATTGGTAGGTCCCTTGATGCTGGGTTTTATCAGGCCAATGGGACGCTAGCCAAACTGATCAAGAAACCTATATATGCCCATGCATGTGACCCAGAGCTTCCTCTTTAGGTCAGTGCATCAGAACACCCGCCCACCTCTCCCTATTTTTAGGGCTTGTGTGCTTGACCTTGCTATGCTGTCATGTGTCGTCTGTCGTTTGGACAGGGGCACGGCAGGAATTTTCCCCATTTGGCTGATTGGCTGGTGCAACTTGGGTTTCACCTGCCGCATAGCAAATCGTCACAACTTGTAAGGTTGCGGATAGGCTCTGGTTCAGGTGATAGGGATGGGGGAACACTCTTGCCATCCCTATGTGAAGGGCATTCCGTTAAAGGAATCCAAGGACTCAATGGTTTGGTCTGGTCAACCCTGAGAGGGTTTGTGCCCGTGCCTGAGTCCAGGGGGACATCTGGGTGGTGGACATAATGGCTTTCCGCCATTCCAGGTTGGGTCAGTGCTACCTGCAATGGTTCAGGGAGCTAGTCGAACCAGAGCCAATGCAACCACTCACCTGATAACGTTGTGGCCTAAATTCTGCCAAAAACCAAAGCAAAATTTGAGTCTTGTCTGAATTTAAGGGGGGAGGTTTAAAGGTCTAAACACACAACTTAAGAATCAGAATAGTAAGCAATATTGCTCTGTTCAAACATAAACCAAAAATATTAAGAGTTGAAAACATTGTATAAATCTTAACATGCTAGGTCAAGTCCCACGGCTTTCATACAGTACTTAAAAAAGAATAGCTGGACTCTAGTATGTGGAAACCCAAACTCTCAAATGTGTGGTTTGCAGGCAGGTATGAGGCTTCACTTTAACAAAGATAAAGAAGGGGTATAAACTGAGAGACATCTAAGAAAGGGTCCAACTCTGATGGAAACCAGGGTGCTAGATGACACACTGCCGTGGAGGGGGAAGCAAATGCAAACCCACCTCCAACAATGATGCTATCTTCTAGCTTTTCTAGCTCCTCAGTCATCCACTGCCTCCACTCAAGCAGAAACAAAGTTATTCCTCCCTCTCCTTCTTTATTCCCTGGGCTCTGTCCCTTGACCTGTCAAAACCCACTAAACCACACCCATGACTGGCCAAAAGCTACCTTGGTTTTTATATACATAAAGCAGCTACACTTTGTCAATGTATCTCTTGGGCTTCCCTTTTTCCAAGATACTGCTTTGGTGACTCCCAAGACAATAGAGGCCGATGCAAAAGCTGCCTGTTCACCTACCGGTAAGTACAACTTTTAAAAAGCAGAAGGTGGGGTGGAGGGGGGAGACTTTGCCATTCATTTTTTCCCTGGCAACTGGCCTAAAACAAAACAAAACAAAATCTAAGGAGGGGTAGGTGTGTGTGTGTGTGTGTGTGTGTGTGTGTGTGTGTGTGTGTGTGTGGATAACAACCTCACCAGATATCTCAGCCTAATAACACATACCCTGGTATCTCCTGAGTTTGTTCTGTTCCAGTAAGCCCTTCACCTTTTTAACCAGTTCTTCTCTAACCCTCTCCAGGTGCTTTCTTTCTGCTTTGATGTGTTGCAGCTGTCTGATCAGCTCACTACCTGAGGAAAAGAAACCTCAAGATTAGTATACTTGTGCTGATTAAAAAATGCGGAAAGCCCAGGATAAATAAATCCGAGAAAAGAAGTGCCTCCAAGAAGAAAAGAACCCCAGGTCTACAGAAAGATCTGCATTATTTTAGGGGTCTTTGGTGTTGCAATTTGGAGCATCAGATCCCTGCCTGCCTCCCAAGATCTATGCACACAGCCCACACTAATATTCTGCCTTTTTCTGTCCTGTACAAGATGCTAGTGCACAAAACTCCACACTGTAGGAAACAAATCTTTCTCTGTGGCTTTTCCTTTCACATACCTCAGACAGGGGTGGGAAAGGAATTTTAAAACTTGCAAACACATATTGTGTTGCCCAGGCTTTCCCTGATGAATACATTTCTGCCAGGATGGTAATGTTTTAATGCTTGTATTTTTGCATAGAGATTTTGAATATTCAGCATTTTAGAAATGCTTTTAAATAAACAAAACGATGCCTAAACGCCTAGAGATCAATGAGACCAGGTATGTCTACTGGGAACCTGCCACTGAATAGCTCCTATGAAAAGTAGAAATTGTGCAACATATGCACAATTACAAAAAGTCTGCACTACTCCAGAGAGGTGTTGTGGCTAGAGTTGGACTAGGACCAGGGAGACCCAGGTTCAAATCACCTCTCCGCCACAAAGTTTACTGGGTGGCCTTAGGCCAATCATGATCTCTAAGGGCAACCTACCTACCTCAGGGGATTGTTGTGAGGTTGAAATAAGGAAGGGGGAGAACCATGTATTGACATGGTTGAACTCCTTGGACAAATGCTCTATATACCATATTTTTCCATGTATAACACCCCCCATGTATAAGACACCCCTTGTTTTGGGGGACTCCAACTTGAGAAAATGGGGGGGGGGGTTGTATCCGTGTATAAGACGACCCACAATTTTGAACATAATTTTTAAATAAAAAACCATAGTCTTATGCATGGAAAAGTATGCTATACTGTATATACTGTATGTGAAATAACAAATGTAAGTTCTATGGGATTGTGCTAATTGTATAACAAAACACTTAGTCTGTGATGTGACACAGACGGCTGGATTAATTTTAATGATGTAAAAACTGAATTAAGCCAAATTATCCTCCCTCAGGGGCACTCGGTCAAAGGAAAGGCAAGTACCGGGGTTGGGATTAGTGTCTTTGGAACATGCTGGCAATGACAAGTGACTCCTTAGGCTCTCCGACAACGGTGTTTGCTTAGGCAATGTATGCACTGGGGGTGCTTATGTTTAAGCAAACTCTGCCTCCTACTTTGTAAGAGAGCCAGGAAAAGCCTGCTGCTGTTAAGTTATGCCATTTTTTTAACTACCAAGGTGTTGCACACCCTCAAAAATGAGTGTGGTGAGAGGAGTCCTGGCGCATACTTTGTACTTGGTTTCCTTGGAATGAACGTCCCTAGAGAATTGTCGTGTGTGTGTGTGTGTGTGTGTGTGTGTGTGTGTGTGTGTGTGTTATAAGGTTTATTTACACACACGTACAAGCAGAGCATGAGATTCAAGGCTTTTCCTGCTTTTCCCATTGGGTTTCCAGAGGCTTTGATTTCTGTCAAGTCATATTCACACAATACGTTTAAAGAACATGGCTTCCCCCCAAAGAATGCTGGGAAACATAGTTTACCCCTCATAGAGCTTCAGTTCCCAGCACTCTTAACTATGAACGTAAGACAGTGATTTGAGTCCTGACCTAGCTTTGTCGCAATCTGTTTCCATTCTGCTGCAGTTTGACAGCAGTCACGAAATTTAAAGACGCCTGCTTCTTGGGAGAAAAGCAATGACAAACCTAAACAGCATCTTAAAAAGCAGAGATATCACCTTGCTTACAAAGGTCCGTATAGTTAAAGCTATGGTTTTCCCAGTAGTGATGTATGGAAGTGAGAGCTGGACGATAAAGAAGGCTGATTGCCGAAGAATTGATGCTTTTGAATTATGGTGCTGGAGGAGACTCTTGAGAGTCCCATGGACTGCAAGAAGATCAAACCTATCCATTCTGAAGGAAATCAGCCCTGAGTGCTCACTGGAAGGACAGATCCTGAAGCTGAGGCTCCAATATTTTGGCCACCTCATGAGAAGAGAAGAATCCTTGGAAAAGACCCTGATGTTGGGAAAGATTGAGGGCACTAGGAGAAGGGGATGATAGAGGACGAGATGGTTGGACAGTGTTCTTGAAGCTACGAACATGAGTTTGACCAAACATCTGCTGTTGTTTCAATTTCCAGCAGAATTCTTTGACATCCCAACCATTAACTATGGTGCCCAAGAACCTTCGGGGGAAGGTGTGCTTTCAATGTATGGTGTGCAAGTGTGGGTCTCTTGCTGTCAATCTTTGTTCTCTTTCACGGTCAGGCATGATGTCGCTGGGTTGCGGGGGAAGACTTTAACCCCATAAAATCTCTTAGAAGGATTTGCTCACCCTCTGTTGGAAAGATTTCGCTGGGAACTTCAGCTCTGTTAACAGACAGAGCCAGAAGAGGTGGAGTAGGAGGCGAAATATACTGGCTCAGATGTGCAAAGTCATTTAGGTTATTTTCATCAGTCTAGGGACCAAATGGAAAAAGCATGTCAGTGTTTTCTGCTTTCCCTACAGTACATGAAACGGGAGATTCTATTTATATCAGTCTTAAAAGGAAGGCTAACTCAAGTGCCCTTTTAGTGGAAAACAATAAAACCCTGTCCGCAACCTGTCTAGGAATCCATGTGCCTCTGCCACCGACCTCCGAACATTGCAGAGTATCGAGGGCATGTTTCATGGCACACATCTGACCCATGTGTTCTGATGGACAAGCAAGCTGAACTTCAGCATTGCCCCCGATAGTGGGGTAGGAGAGCTGAAAATAAGGCCAATATACAGTATTTCACATCTGCCAACCCATGAGCTGCTCGGTTTCAGATACATGTGTACACGAGTCTAAAAGCCAGGGCCACAAAGTTTCATGGCCCTCTAGCAGCTATGGTGGCTCGCTTACCAGGAGTAATGTATTTAGTGTTAGCTCTGGAAGTGTATACTAATCAAACTAAACCTCCCAGGATTATTTTTTAAAATACAACACAAAAATGCATTATATTGGAGTAGGTTATTTGCAAAAACATTCGCCAAAACAGGATATTTCACCCTAAAATGTTTAAGGATTTTCATGAGGATTTATGTCCAAAAAAATGCGAATTGCTGCAGAAACGTGGAGAACTGAATTTAAGACTTAAAAAATGAAAAACTGAGAGAACCAAAATTTACATAGCCTTCCGTTCCTATTTCCAACTAAATATGCATAGACTTGGTCTACTCCTTGGTACTTTGGTACTGAATATATCTCTGCGTATGTGTACAAATGCATACATATGCAAACATTATATACCCACACACATCTCCAATTGCTTGTAGCATATGTGCTACTTCAAATGTATGGCAAAAGCGCTTGTTTCATGAGCATTTTTCCAAGAGTGGGTAAAAGTTATTCTGCTTCAGCAACGAAATCTTATTGTAATCAACAATCCAAAAGAAAATAAAAATGAGCTCAAGTTACTGAAACGATTGCAACCAATTTCAACTACCTTATCTATTTACTTTGCTAGACGTTTTGAAACATACCTGGCTATCTTGCACGCTACCAGTGTCAGCAATAGACTTGCCAATTTCAGGATGCTGTTGGCTAAAGATGAAATTAAAGAACAGTGCAATTACATTAGAAGCAATAAATAATTCCAGGGTGCTGTTGGCTAAAGATGAAATCCAAGTGCAGTGTAGTAATTACATTAGGAACAAACCACCTTAATTAAATTTGTTTAAAAGACTAGTGGGATCTAGCAAATATAGAGTGCTGGGGTGGCAGATTACCAATCTGAAAACGGGGTGCTGAAATTAGGGTGCGGCAGCTTGCTGGTAGCCAACTGGACCGGTAGCAAACATTCCATGGAAGCGCTAACCTCACACACAGGAAATGAGGTGAAGAGAACAGGTTCACAGGTTTAATTATATTTGTCTGAAAACTAATTAAAGTGTTTGCTCCCCCCCCCCCCTTATCCAACATGTTGGGAGCACTTAATGCAACTTTAATGAAGGGCAGCTAATACTGTCAAGCATGACAGCTTGTTTATTTCATGTGTTTTTAGCCTTTATCACAAAGATACGGTATATAAAAAAAATTCTCTGTTTTGTTACCTCCTCATTCTGTGTGAATAGTCCATGCCTCTGTCCTCCAAAGATTCTGGGATTCCAGAATCCCCTGTGGTGTGTCTTCCCATTCCAATACCTGTCAGGTTGCCTTCGTTTTCTGTATTTGCATCCAGCACAATAGGAGCTTCTTCTGCATCAGAGGTCGAAAAAAAAATTGTTTAGCTGTTTTTAATGGTGTGTTTTAAATGTTGTAACCTGCCCTGGGATGTTAGGGTGTAGAGCGGGTAATAAATAATGCCTAATATTAAATAATATTTCTGTTTCTATATAGATGTTTTTACTTCTGCCATCCACCATCAGAAGCAATGGCTTGGCGAAAAAATGAGTGTGTACAGATTCTGGGCATATCCGCCTGAAGCAAAAATGGAAATTATCAACGCAGAGTCAAGAATGCCAGTTGGCTCACAGGCAGGATATAGAAGGAAGACCCTGAGATGAAAGAAAACTCTAACGGCAACTGCCAGTATGTTTTAATAAAAACGTGTCCAGCCCTATCACACAGGAGATTGTAAAATGTAGAAAATGGGAGGCAATCTGGACAAAAGTGCGTATCAGCCGATGGGCACAATACATTTTCCCTTTCTTAAACTGCTGTAGTTTGCAATGTTTCTATTTTTTTCATCTAGGTTAGGACTGGTGTCACTCCTGGCTTCTAATTAGGCCTGATGCAAGCAAGCGGATCTTATCACCTAAAGAACCACCAATGTTTACTACTGAAAAGCTGTCCTCGTATGGCTTCTGGACCAGTTCTGCAGATCACTGAGCTTTATTAAATAGATTAATGCAAATTACTGCATTTTTCCATGTATAACACGCCCCCGTGTATAAGACACCCCTGTTTTGGGGACTCCAAATTCAGAAAATGGGGGGGGGAGATTGCCAAGAGTTGTTAAGGTTTTTTGGGGTGCGTGTGTGCCAAATATCGCTCAGCTGCCTGATCAACACTGCCAATCCCACGCATCGCCAGAGCCACCAATCGTCTGCCCGCTCGCCGCCCACAGCCACCAATCACCCGCCCAATTGCCACAGCAGCAGCCAATCAATAACAGCCCTTGCCGCAGCCACCAATCACATGCCCAATCGCCGCTGACAATCTCCTGCTCACGGCTGCTACCGATTGCCCGTCCCCCCTCTGCACTATCTGTGTATAAGATGGCCCCAAATGTTTAACATTATTTTCTAATAAAAAAACACCTTGTTTTATACATGGAAAAATACGGTTAAGGGCATTATTTATTAAATGCTTTCATGCAAACCACAGAGTTGGGGTTCAGATTGGCTATTCCGTAAATGGAAGGCCTCCTTCTGTTGATGGAAAGCTCTCAGATCCCGTGGAGGTTCCCCAAGTAGAGGAAGGTGGGAGGCAATCTTTGCTTATTCTTCTGCCCCTTGGAATCCTGCATGGTGCCTCTCATGCTGTTCCAGGTGGCTCCCTGAATCTCCAGATAGATTTTTTTGTTTACAATGCTAATGCAAAATACAAATAAACTTTAAATGGAGTGCTTAGTGGAGCAAAGTATACCTTTTATCTTCTGTGTGATGTGATTGACTTGAATCTGGTTGTTTCCCTCTTGCTCTCGCTTCTGATTCATACGCACAGGTGCAACAGAATCTTTGCATTTCTTGACCTTTCTAGGAGTATTTTGCTGCCGTTCTTGAGCTTGTCTGAAAGACTTTTGCTGAGGAATTTTCACTGATGTGGATTTTCTTACAGAGTTTTGTCTTGCAGAAATTTTATCTTGGAATGTATAGGGAGATTTAATGGATTCATTTAGGTCTATGTTACAACTAATTTCTCCTGGAGGCAGAACATAATTATATATTAGGCTATATATACTTATGATGAGAGTTGTGTTAAGTTGTAGATTTATCATATATTGTTATAAATAATTATATTTAACTATAATAGTTATGTTCACGTAAGTAACGTGAACTGCTTTATGCACATTTCAAACTTTTTTTTGTAAGCCACTTTAAGTTTATTTTATTTCTAAGAAGGCTGGGTATAATTTTTTTAAATAAATATATACCCAAGTAAATAAAAGTTACTGTAAGTTTTTTTTTTTAACAAGTGATATTGTTGGAACCTTTGCTAAATTAAAAAAGCAAATGTTACATATGCCACAGTCTAGGTAGGACCAAAATACAATTAAAGATCAAGAACTCATATTGCAAACAAGTTGTTCTGATTTGATTTCCTCCCCACCCCTGAAACCTTGATTTTGAACTAAACCAGTCCAGACATAGGATTAACTGAACAAGGGAATGGCAGTGTGACAAATGAAGTTTCAGGGAAGAAAAACCTGAATGGGACCCAAACTCTAGCAAAACTGTTAACACCAAAAGGCACAAAAACAGATTAGAAGACGGGAATCCTACTACTAGCATCATCAATACAGACAATGAAATAATGGCCAAGTTAAAGATGCTTAATCTCCCTCTCAAATAAGGTATGGTGGGGCAGAGGGAAGTGATCATTTGCCCTCTCCTGACACAACAGGCGCCAAGCCTCAATTGTGGAGAAAGAAATTAAAACTATGCTTTCCTCCTCATGTTGAAAACTCCTCATGGTTCCAAACAAGGCATAACTTGTCTGATCTTAATATGAAGTGCAGCTCTTGCTGCAGGAGAAATAATTGAAAACCATTTTATAAAAAAAAATGAGAGGAAAAGAAATATTTGTGCTGTCATTGCAATTTGACCTGAACTTGGTTGTTATAGCAATTAAGCAGCCTTGACATATCTCACCTTCCCGTCTTTGTGAATTATATTTCTCTTTAATCCTTTCGTTCTGTTCTTGCTTGGAGATTTGTGTTGCAGGGAGATCTTGAGCACTTCCTTTTTCAGTTTCGTCCCATCCTATTAAATTATTTTTATCCTGAGTTGGGCTGAGATGATATTTCAAGGAACTCTCCAAAACGTTGGGGTTCTGACCAGCTTCACGATCTGGAGCTGAGACGTCAGGTGGCCTTTGATACGATTTATATGCATGTATATAGTCTGCATTACTGTGATGTCTTTCTGGAGTTGACGATGAAGATGAATAAATAGTTTCTACTCCAGGCAACAAATAGAGTTCTGGATGAAATGCCTGAAATATACAGCAAGTTAATCTGAAATAAATAATATATATTTTAATAACATAGCTTTGCTTTTACACTAAAATTGATGTAACAATATACGTACATAGGGAGGAGCAAATGATTTGAGCTTCAGTTCTGTTTCTTGCTTTGCTTTCACCTTGGAAGGTCACAACAGAAACGACGTTATCAAAACAGAATAGTGCCATACCATTCAAAATGTAACTTTTTTTTAAAAAAAATGCTATACTCATACTTTTGTGAATAATGGAAAACACAGAATATATATCTTGGGAATTCTGCTAGATAGTTATGCCATTTTTTATTTACAACGGCTTATAAATTCTTTTTCAATTCAGCAGTTTTATTTGTATTGTTTTATTGCATCTGTCTGTTTTTGGCTAATTTCTAATTATTTTTAATAGGTGTTAAATTCAGAGATACCCTTCTGCAAACAGCTCATTCCATTTCTGGCAGGGAATGCGATTCAGCAGAATTGTCTGAACCATCTTAGATCACTGCTCCCTTAGGATTGCTCCATTGATCAACCGATAAATCAATTAATTAAATCTCATTAATCACCTAAGGTTTCTTCAGTTGTGTGAGTGACTGCCTTAGAAGTAACATAGAAAATGCCGCTATAAATTTGGCTGCCCTTATTATTATTCTGAATTTATACGATCAGAGGTTTATCAAAAGTACTAAATGGTCCATAATGGTTCCATTCTTCAGAAAGTCACACTCATCAGCGTAAAGGGGGAGGCACAAAGAGAGTTTTAGAAGCAAGTTTTGGCAGTTTTGAATCTGGATAGAAAAAGGGAAAGAGTGCCAAGAGCACTTGGTGTTTATAGATAAGCTGACTAAAACAGAAGTAAATTTGGGGTGCAATTTTTCTTTTGAGAGCTAATAGAGAATTGGTGGTTTTGCTTTGGAAGTCTGTCTTCATTACTTTCTCCTTATAAATAATGAACTGTTATAAATTCTTTCTTGTGCTACCTCTGGACTTCTCACAGGGAAGTTTGAAGTACATAACAATATAAGAAGATGCTTGTTTAAAACCACACCAGATTTTTACTGTGAAGGGTTGCGGTTCATTAAAAGAAAAGCATGTTGCTTAATTTGAATGTCACTTACTTTAATGGCTACAAAAAATAAGGCTGCTGATTCCCCTAAAATAAAAGCAACATGTCTTTACAGAGTTCAAGTATCTCTTCTCTTATTAGAAAGAAGTATCTCTGGGAAGAGATTAAGGCGCTGTTGGGCAACGGTAGAACTGGGAAATTCAGCAAATGTTTGTTCACATGCGTATAATTACATATAATTGCTCTGACCGCTCAAATATTATAAAACAACTTCAACCTTTCCTATCAAGTAAATCAAAAGGGTGTTTTGTACCATTTGTACAAGGGCTTTTTGAAATGTACAAAAACAGGAGGGAGAGACCAAAACAATATACATAGTGATTTGCTAAAGATATAGCATGGGCTCTCTACAAACTATAATTTGTAAATTGGGATCATGGCTCGAGAATATGAACTCCCTGCTCCTTTATTCCTCCCCACACCGTGATAGAATCCCCCAATGCATGATCTTGTTGGACTTAATCATGGTTTGATTATAATGCCTGCAGTGACACTAATCAATTCTCATATTGATCTGGATTTGAAACCCAGGTCTGAAGCAGGTTTGGAAATCTTTGTTATGATGGAGCCAGATTGATTTGGTTAACATCACAGCAGATGTGACACTACAATATGAAAAGATGACCGGCAAGCAAATGACAACTTGCACCGAAGGGGCCAGGAGGAAGGGAAGGAAGTGCATGTTCCTGAGGCCGGCTCCCAGTCTGCAAACCATAGTTTGCAGGAAAACAGTGACTCGTATCCAAAGAAAATGGGTCACATTTCTTACAGAAATCAATGGGACAAGTAGGTCATGACTAGCTTATATTCCAGATATTTCACTGGGGAAAAGTATGAATCACTTTCTCTTGATAAAGCCCAGTGCCTCCATCAAGTTTGTTGGGAATACCAATGACTGTGTGGGTAACTTCTGTAGCTATTTAAATATTATGACACTAAACTTTTCTTTGTCCTTAGCAGAGCAGTTAAAACTTGATTTGATTCTGTAAATACAACTGAGAGATTTGCAGTAAGGAGAAATATGTTTGGACAGGAGAATAGCTTGCTGGCTCTTCCTGGGGAGTCTGTGACAACCATCTAGAGTAGGCTTTCCAAGCTACGCACTCTGTACACAGGCAGATCGTGCACTCGAAAGAACCATCTCATTTTCTTCATGGTTGCGTCTTTTGTTAGTCTTGGCTCGGCAAAGAATTGGGGCAGTAAAAAAAAAAAAGCAAAAGCAAAACAAATTCCAAACCTCTTTGTTAGAAAGGCTTCCAGCAGCTCAAAGGGAAATAAATTATTAAAACTTGCAATTAGACCATTAATTTTCCTCGGAATTACTACTCTCCGCTATGTCAGCTATTAAGATCAAAACATTCAGAGTGCTTTTAAAATGCCGAGTGTTTTTACATGGGAGGTCTATCTCATTGCATTCATGGGGATTTACGTTGTTAAAGGTGAAATGAAAGTGAAAGCGAGAGGCATTTCTGCATAGAACAAACATTGTGGACAATGTAGGTTGAAAGTTTGCTTTGCAGGCCAGTTAACAGCAGGACTCTCTTAAAGAACCTAACACCCGGAAGGTTGCACCCAACTAAGTTACACTCAGGGTGCTGCAATAAAACCTATTTAATGAGCAGTCATTTGGACTTGATTGCAGATGTCGCCAGCTACTTTATGAGTGTTCGTCCTGATTTGCTCTTGGGGAGATTAGGCAGGTGTTGCATCAACCAAGCATTATCTCACACTTTCCAGTGCATTTTCCTATCATTTCCTTATCACAAAAAGAAACAATGTTTTGGGCAAGCAGGTTTGCTTTGCAAGAGCTCCAAATTGGCTCTAACTGCACAACCTGATGTCTAGGGGGCTTAGTTTGGTCAGAATCTGAGTACACACTTTCAGGGTTAACGCTAAATACATTACTTCTGGTAAATGAGCCACCATCGCTGCTAGAAGGCCATGAAAATTTGTGTCCCAGGCTTCTTGGATTCATCTACCATGTATTATCTGAAACCAAAGGGGCGCATCGGTTGCCAGATGTTATTATTTTTTAAAGCTCTCCTAGCCCACTATTGTTATATTCAACCCTCCGGGTTGTGGGTTCAAGCCCCATGTTCGGCAAAAGATTTCTGCATTGGTTGTGCTAGATGTTCCTCATGGTCCCGTCCAACTCCATGGTTCATATTCTTACAAGCTCCCAGCTCGTGAATGGCAGTTATGGCAGTTACAGAATTTTAGAAATGTAAGCCTTGATCAAAATCACAAAATTCCCCAAATATTCACCTCCTCACGACTTCAAATTAAACTTGTAGTGTATAGTGTAAGGGCAGCCATGCAGAAAGATAAAGCCAAAACTCTTTTTGGCATCTACATCACATGAGCAAAGGATCCTACTGGACTGTGACCAAAAAATGCATAATTTTAAAAAAATTCTCCACCTGCTTTGTTTTATAACTCTTTGTTTTGAAATGGTAGCTGCCAGGGAGAGGGGGGGGGAATCACATTTTTTCCCTGACTGCCACTACATGAAAATGAAATGTTAAATGGGAACATTTGAAAATAAGCATACAGCTCTTCTCGATAACCCACTCACAGAAGAAACCTACCACTGCAAGTTTCTTCCCTATACATTTTAGGAAGATATACTTATCCACAACAGCATCTTCACCCAGGTAGTTTCCGAGCTGCTCTCTTAATGTTCTCAACGTCATATAAGGTGGCACCCTAGAATACCAGATTACATTACTGCAGAGAATGATGATTGATAGATTTGTTTTGGAAGTGGGTGTATAAAGGAAATGTACATTAATTACATGCCACAAAGATCTAATTTTACCTCTGAAAGCCCACACTGATGGCTTAATCCTTGAACATTAACTTTTAGAGCCCTCTGGTATCAAGGTGGGGGTTTTTTGTGCACAAACAACGAAACATTTATTTTGTGATAACAAATAGAATCTCCAAGGTGCCAGAAATCTCTTTATTCACATGATTCATCCATGTTAGGCTCTGTTAACACCATAGCTGAAACTTCTAATTTCATGCGTAAGATCTTAGCTAGCAAGACCGATGTTCTAAGCAGTTTCTCAGATAATTAAGGCAGGAATTTTCTTCATTATAAGATAGCATTGTATTATAATTCATAATGCTAGGAATGAATAACACTAATAGGACATTAATAGTTTCTGTGATCTATAGATAAGAAACTATTAAAATTCCCTATGATCTTGGAAATGTAACTAGGTGGGTACAAGTTTCTGAACTTAGTAAGGTGATTAACCTAAAGATAATAAGACTCTTGCCTAATTTAAAGTTGTCGACATTTTCTACAGTGATTGCCAACATCCTTTCCCACCAATATGTCTGGTATTGAAGGAGTGCACTCTATACAGAAGAACACTAAACACTTCTACACAATAAACCTGAACAACCATTACTTATTTCCAGCAAAATCTAGGAACTGTAGTCCTGGGATGGAAGAGAAATTTGATTCAGTACTCATTTAAAGCCAAATCTATCAAATTGGCTCTTTCTGAAACAAGGCAAACCAAAACACCTGTCCTTCAAAATTCATACTTATCTGAATATTGCAATCCAGTTTTTCAATCAGTGTTTACAAAAAATGTAATTAGTGAAAATAGCATTCAGAAATGCATTATATTTGGGGAAATACTTGCAAAAAATGTGTATAAACTGCATGTAAAAAGGTGTTTATTAGGAGAAATTCAGACTAAAATGCTGGTGAATTTTCATGAGGACTTTGAAAAAAACATATAAATAATGAATTGCTGAAAAATATGGAGAACTGAATTTCAGACTGGGAAAATGAGAAAATGAGAGAACCAAAACTAAGAGCTTTGCATCCCTGATTGTAGGTTGCTGAGAAGAGGGAGAGTAGAGATCACTAACAGAAGATAAGCAGAACCTTATAATCTAAAATTCTCGGGATTCTTGGCAGCAGGAGCCTGAGAGTTAACATTATATAATTTGACATAGCTGTGCTATAAACAAGTGCATTTATTTTAAAGTATTGTCTGACTTAAATGGTTGGGGCAAGTTGTTCCTCTTGATTGAACCTGAACTCTAGTTTCTAAAACCTTAATGATAATACTTTCCAATACAAGGAATATAACACACATTTTGCCACAATCTCCTATGTGGCATGCTGAAATCAGGAGCAAAGGACCAGGCTGAAGGAACTCTTTCCCTTCCTGTTACTTGTCCAGTCAAAACCCCGTCTTCCCAGAAGCTCATTTCTTATTAATGAGAGGTAAGATACAAGAAACCCAAATCTTTTCCCCTCAGGGAGAAAAGCAGCTTGAGGGTGGTTTTGAGAGTACACATGATTGAAAAACCCCTCCCCTCCCCTTGAGTAATTTGGCTGCTTTCCATTTTACAAAAGAATTGATGGAAGATTCATGGAAGCTTCCCAATATATGACATTTGGCTTTTAGGAAACTATACAGCTTATATAATGGATAAATTGTTACTAGAACTGCTACACTCAAAAGGCAGACCCGACGTTTATTATTCCAACTCACCTTATAAATCCCGCTGAAAAAAATTTGCTGGCAACATCTACAGAAACTGTATTCAACTTGAAATTCCACACGTCTTCCGGAACGTAAAAAACGTGAAGCTCTAAAAGCTAAATGCATTAAAATAATTTTAAAAAAAATCTTATAATCAATTACTATGGACAAACTAAATATGCAAAGGGCAACCCAAACCCCCAACCCACCACTCTGGGGGGGGGGGCTTTAGATGGGGTGGAGGTTTGGACTGACCCAAATTAGATATCTTTGATTTCTTATACACACAAGTCCTGTAACAGGAGTAGGAACTATTAATGGTGTTTGTTTGTTTGTTTGTTTAGTCAAACACTATGTAGGGATGATAGAAACTCTGACATGGTAATAAGACACAATGAAACTGAATACTACTGTTAAAGGTTTGGCTATCAGATTTCTGCAACTGGCCTGCTTGGCACTTAATGCTAATGTAAGGTTGTTGGGGGCAGTGGAATGTGCTGTTGGGATGTTTAAGCTGCATGCTTCCACGTGTATGCTGTACGCTTCCACACTGCTCAGAGAATTGGGGCAAGCTTAACACATTGTGGTGATCAAAAGTGGCTTCAGATAGGATGAAGCTGTGCTAGTTTTGCTCTTGAACTGAGACAAGAGCTTCCCCTTCCCCAGTATCTAGCACTGTTATCCATGTTTGACTGACTACTAAGTAACAGCACCCAAAAAAGAAAAGTAATGTCACCTCAGAACCAGTGTTGGAAACTCCCGTTGTTCTAGGTGCATTTTGCGACAGGGAATTCCATTAGCGTGAGCCGTTTCTGAGCTCTGGGCGCAGTACTGCACCTAATATTTCAGATTAAAACTGCAGAGTGGAAGGAAAGGAGGACCTTTTTCTGCCTCCCCACTTCCAGCTACTTTTCAAAGACCGGAGAAGAGACCTTCTTAAGAATATTTTGGGGGGGGAGAGCAGGGGAAGGACTAGACCAGGGTCCCTAAACTAAGGCCCGGGGGCTGGATGGCGCCCAATCACCTCCTACAGTGTTTCTCCTAAAATAAGCCATACCCAGAAAATAAGCCATACCCAGAAAATAAGCCATAGTGATAGGCAGTTTAACCTTGTAGGTTAAACTGTACCATACTTAATTTAAAAAAATAAGATATCCCCTGAAAATAAGCCACCGTGTTGTTGTTTTTTTGAGGAAAAATAAATATAAGACGGTGTCTTATTTTTGGAGAAACACGGTAAATCCGGCCCTCGGATGGTCCGGGAATAAGCATGTTTTTACATGAGTAGAATGTGTCCATCTATTTAAAATGCATCTCTGGGTTATTTGCGGGGCCTGCCTGGTGTTTTTACATGATTAGAATGTGTTCTTTAATTTAAAATGCATCTCTGGGTTATTTGTGGGGCATAGGAATTCGTTCACATTTTTTAAAAAAGATATAGTCCCCCCCCCAAGGTCTGAGGGACAGTGGACCGGCCCCCTGCTGAAAAAGTTTGCTGACCCCTGGACTAGACCATGTGAAAAATGAACATAATATTTTAGCCACAGTTCATTTATTTTCAGCTTTGTATTCTTGTTATAAAAAAGTGTGCCTAGAGACATTCAGTTGTTGCACCCATAACCTACCGTGTTTCTCCGAAAATAAGCCATACCCCCCCAAATGAGCCATACCCCGAAAATAAGCCATACCCCGAAAATAAGCCATAGTGATAGGCATACTTAATTAAAAAAAAATAAGACATCCCCTGAAAATAAGCCACCGTGGGTTTTTTTGAGGAAAAATAAATATAAGACGGTGTCTTATTTTTGGAGAAACACGGTAGGTTTAGCTCCTAGCTTTCATATCTCAGTTTCTAACACTGCTCAGAACATAAAAGAGCTGTGGCCAATCATTGGGTAAAAATGGCAACACAGCCATTTAAATTTATGGAAGCTGAATGGAGAGCTGTACCTGATATAATCTAAAAGTGCCATGGGATAATTACATTACCAGTTTAAAATACTGTTTGAGCATTTTGGAATATACGGGTTGTGGAGACACTTTTATAAAGGGAGTTAAGGCAATATATATTCATCAGTCAGCAAAATTTAAAGTAAATATTGACTGAGAATTGTAAAATAACTAAAGGAACCAGACAGGGCTGCCCACTGTCACCTTTATTGTTTATAACAGTTTTAGAAGTTTTGGTGCGAATAAAAAGATGTAATCGAGAAATTAAATGAATAAGGATGGCACAGAGACAATATTAAAAGCCTGCTCAAAGTGGCTAAGGGCAAAGAGAAACCATACATTTCAACACCAAACAGTGCAAAAAGCATTTTCTAATAATGCAGCAAAGCAACACAATAGCAAATATAATAAACATTCCAGAATTCTAAATATAACAAGACTACATAAACAATATTCCGGCATCCAATAACTGAAATACATTTAAAGCTTTTGCAGATGCTCAAAAGATGACATGTGGGGGGGGGAGGGGCGGCGTTGACGAAAACCCTACATCTCCATTCATGCGATCCTTTGAAAATGTGTCATTTCTTTTCTAGGTTAAACTGATTAGGCCAGAACCTGCTTTCGATCTGGTCAGTCTAGATTTTATTTTCACAACTCGGTGGACTTGCGGGGAGGTTGGTTTTAATTAGAAATTAGGAAAGCAGAGTAATTAGCGAAACAGGGCTTTGTTACCCCTGCCCCTCCCTCCATTAGATCTGTACAGTTAAGCTATTAGCGACATGATAGCAGGGAGGAGATGCTCCCTTCGCTGTATTAAGGTAGCCTAACACTCCTTTGCTTTGAACTTCTTCTTTTAAAGTATCAACTGTTGCTAATAGCATTTCAGGTCTATTAGTCACAGAAGATGAACACTGAGCACTCATGTGCGTAACTAGCAGCTGTCGCAACCTTCTAAACTGAAGCACCACGTAGGGTAATATGACCCTGAGCTTAAAGATAAAAAGTGTAACAGGCAAGAGAGAATGCTGATCAGACTTCAGTTACCACTGGCACTGTTCCTGATGGAGACGAACGCCCACTGGCAACAAAGGAAAACCTTTACTAAACCACACCCAATGCCTATATGTATTTAATCCCCCATAAAGCAGATTTAAAACATTATTTGGGTAATGTTTAAAACCAGCCTACTTGTAAACATCTTTCACAGACAGTGAGATTTGATCGCACAAAAAATGAAGATAATTCAGGCTTTGTTTCTAGGAAAAAGCAATTTATACACATTGCTCTTACCTCATCAATCTACAGCAGAAAATGTTGCAAGATTATGTACATTTAAGATCGGATAGACATGCTTTCTAAGATCCATTATTTCTCACCTCTGATGTGGGAGATCTGATATGGCTGGATGGCATAGTTCCGGTTTAGCCTCCTTCACAGCGAATTCCGGATCATTTTTTAAAAAATCGCACAAACATAATTTAACAGAGGATATCGGTCTCTCGGAGGTAACATTCCACTCATTTCAGATGTATTTCCATGTCAAAAACATTGCTGCGTTTAAATATGAGACTACTTAGGAGGACAGAATACTTTGTTTCTAGCTAATCTGAAAACAAAATGAAAGGATTCAAACGTTGGCTAACATCACGCTTTGATGTGAACACTCCTTCTATACAAGTAAATATCACCTTAGTAACCCAGTGAATTGCACAACCAGGGCCATGTAACTGAGATTTATTTCAGTAATCAAAGATCTGCTCTACGCACATTGCTTACATGGGGATAATTGCCATGTAGAATAAAAACAATAACATGAAAGCCATCGGTTGGACAATGTAGTTTAAGCTGTAAAAAGGCACTGGCCAGATATTCCTATCTGTGACTCGACACTCAGAAAAACGAAGAATTAGTACCTGAATCTGCTTGCTCCTTTCCTCACTCATAACAACAACACAAATATCTTATACTTGGCAGTAACCCAAATAGAACTTATGTGTAAAAACGTGCATAACTAGAACGAATGAGCGACACTCACACATAAACAGAGCTTGGGAAACACAGTATGCACCACTGCTATTGGCTTAGGTGTTTTGTAGATCATATTGTCAAGATGTGTACTGGTTTTATGATCTTTGCGGAACGAGGGCTGAGCCTGAGGATCATACAAATGACGGGCACTCGAAGCCAGTTGATTTATGATATTCATACCCCTTTTGGGAGTTGAAGGTTTATGCATGTCAAACAGAGCATGAGGATTATATGAAACACATTGTCGTGGTGCTCAGTGCATGTCCTGCAAGCAGCCCAGTTGATGAAGGCCAGCCTTGCAAGGGTCAACACCTATATATTATTATAATTATTATTTTATTATTACTCAATTTATTACCTGCCCTTCACCAGCAGGTCCCAGGGCATCTTATAACAATTTAAAATTCCATATTAAAAACAATTAAAACAAAGGAGCGTCGCGGGAAAAGGATGGTTTCTGAAAACATTTATCTCAGGTGTTAGGGTAAAGGTTAGGGTAAAGATGCGAGTCTTCAGCAAACACAGGAAACTATGTAATGAAAGTGTCCAATGCAACTCTGTGGGAACCTAGGAGTTGCCAGAAAATATCATTGCCCAGGCTGCCATCTCCAGAACCTCTGAGGGTGATGGAATTACCAACTACTACTCTGGTCAGTCTTAGCACCCAAGAAGGTCTGTAGGGAAGAAGAAAGTTTGTAGGGAATACAGTACTTGGCAACTAAGTTGTCTAGGGCTTTAAATACTAGCATGAGCGCCTTTTAATCAGGCCTGGAAACAAACCGAAAACAGGGCTTATATGAGCTCTAGAAGGAACCACAACCTGTCATCTAGCTGCTGCTTTTTGGACCAGTTGAAGTTTCTGAGTTGTCTTTATTAAGTTTGGTTTCCCGATCCTATCTTGTGAGAAAGAGTCTGTATTTCATTAAAGATATACAAATCTTCCTGTCACCTTTGCTACCTCGGTTAGATCAGTTGTGAGTTGTGGTTAGGTCATAAAACAAATAGATATTTTATTATGTCTTCCTCCTTGTTGCCGCTTGTGGGCATCTTCCCTCAAAAGACAAACAAGTAAACAGATTTCCACTGTTGCAACTGCATGCCTAGCAACACTAATTTTTTTATCATCCTGCATCCCCGCCCCTCCCTCCCTACGCATTTACTCAGCATACTACATCAAAGGATATTAGCTAATGACATGAAGTTCTGTTGAGAAAAATCATGCCCATACTTTCCAGATGTGGGCCTTTTGCCATTGGTTGTTTTTGTTTTAACAGCCTTCTCACTTGAAAATATAGAAGACTATAGTTTTACCTGGCGTGGTAAATGATTGGGATTGCTTGATCCCTGTATTGATTCAGGAATCAATGATTCAGTCTTGATTCAGCCTGTTGTTGTTGTTTGTTTTTGTTTTAAGGGCGGAGGGCAAACCTACGACAGACAGCAACCCTGTATGTAAGGAAAATGCAAGATGAAGGATGCACACTGAGCTGGAGAGCAAACCCCACTGAGATACAGTAAGTGGAATTTACTTCCAAATTAGCACGCAGAGTTAAACAAACAAAACCAAAATGAAATTAACTGTGATAAAAATTTTAAAAAGCCTGGCCCAGACAATCATCTCACATGCATTTGTTACTTTTCTCCTAGTGTAGTTATAAAACAAGTTCAGAAGTTAAACCCTTGAAAAATAACAAAAACAAAGGAGAGAGCTCACTGGGGGGGGAGGGGAACAACTTTTGTTGTTGTTGTTGCCTAGTGAGCTCTCTCCTTTGTTTTTGTTATTCTTCAAGGGTTTAACTTCTGAACTTGTTTTATAGCTACACTAGGGGATATATATATATATATATATATATATATATATATATATATATATACTAGTGGAATTCAGCCCGTTTAAAAACGGGCGCTAGAGCGCGTGTCTCGGCAGAAGCCGGGGCCGCGGCGCCACCTCCTCGGCCAGGACACCATGGGCGCCGCTAGGAAAAGGAGAGGTGTCGGGGCTCAGGCAGCCAAGGGGCGGAAAGGAGGCGGCGGTGGGTGGATCCCAGGGCCAGCGAGCCTACTCCTCCTCTTCCAGCAGCCAGCCAGAGGCTATGGCGACGCCCGTGAGGAGCCGCGAGGGGCGGCCGGAGCTGCCGGGAGATGGGAGGAGGGGGTCCCACCATTGTCGCGCTCCTGCTGCTGCTGCTGGAGGAGGAGGAGGAGGAGGAGGAAGGAAGGAGCCCGGAGCTCGAGGCGGCCTCCCCGGCGGCCCCCTCGGCTCGACGCCCGCCACCTCGGCCCGGGCCGCCCTCCTCAGCCCGCCGCCTCCTCAGCTGCACATGGCAGCGGTGACTCTGCCGCTTCCCCGGTGTCTCCGGCCCGAGTCCTGGCGCCGCTGCCTGGCCCGAAGGAGCCTCCGCCGGGGCGAAGGCAAGCGAGGCGCTGAGTTGCGGCTCTCTTTCCCCGGCGCCGCTTCCTGCCTTTGCCCCCGGCCTGAGAGGTGGCAGTTCCTGGCGGCTGCTTGCCGTCATGTCCCACCAGACCGGCATCCAAGGTACTGAGCCCCTTGGTCTGCTGGTGGTAGGGGGGGAAGGGGGCTAAAGCAGCCTCCTCCTCCTCCTTGCTCTTTAGCGCAAGCACACTGAGGCGCTTGTCCGGCCGGGAGCGGCAGTTGGCAGAGGGGTGGGGTGGGGAGAGCGTGTGCGCGTGTGTGTACGTCGTCTCTGCTGTCCAATCCCTGTGTCCCTGGGGCCCATGCGCAGTACCCCAGGGACACACGGGAAAACTGGACGCAGGGACAACTTGGACATTATTATATAGGATATATATATATATATATATATATATATATATATATATATATACACACATACACACACACACACACACACACACACACATATATTGCAGGCCGTTTCACTTGCTAGGGCAGAGTGTCCTGTTTGCTCTAATAATGGACCAATCTCCTCTGGTTGGTCAGTGCACAAATAGGGCAAAATTCTCATTTCTGCTGCGTCCCCATCGCCCCTTACTGGCAGCAGAAGGGAGAAAGGGCAGCTAGGCAGGAAGGTCTGTGGAGGAAAGAGGCCTGCACATGGCATCAGCCTTCTCTGTAGGGACTAAACTCTGCCCCCAAACTTACATACGAGGCTGGGCAGGAGCATTTCAAAGCAGTCCCGCTCCCTCGGTTCCCCCAGGGCGAAACAGAGAACATTCAACCGAAAGGCCTAGATGGTGCCCTGAAGGCTGGACGCATTGGCAAAGAGAGGCAGAGTGGGGGGGAACCTTGGCACTGATAGGAGGGGGTGGTTCAGGGCTGGGTGCCAATTTAAGGGAAACAAACTGACTTCCCTTCCAGCCTCTCAGTTTGCAGCAGCAGCGCCAGGTGGAGGCCTCAATCTGGGCTCAGGCCGGCACCTCAGCCTGAACACAGTGGAGCAGGGAAGCGTAGGCGTGAGCCTAGAGTGGAGGCCCCCTTACTCACAGGAAGGCCAGTTGACGAGGCAGGATCCAGTGTCTTCCACAGGAGGATCCTGAGCAACCTGTAGGCTGGAGCCTGCTGGCTGCGGAAGACTGGGCAGTTGCTGCAGGCCTTGCCGGCTGAGCAAAACCCGGACTGTGGTACTGGTTGCAGGAGGGCCCTCCGAAGCATTGGTAGACCAATGGGGGGGCGAGAGCAGGGGGACAGCATTATGGCCAGCCCTTATTTTTGGGGGGGGGGGAGTCTCCTTCAGGGGGAAATCCCCCCAGGGGGATTTCAGCAGTTAGCAGAGGCTGGGGTTAGACTATTGCCCTTGCTGTTGCGAGGCCTGGACTTGAGCAGTGGTATAGGGAAGGGTGAAGGGAGTTTCTTCCGGACCTTGGTACTCATTTGCTGTGGTCTTGTTATTTTCTTGGTAGGTAGTGCTGTATAGTGGTTAGCGCACTAAGCCCAAGGAGCTGAGAGAGATCAGGTTTAAAAATCCCCCTTTAACTGCAAGCTCATGCCGAGTCTCATTTAGCGGTTGGCTCCCAAGGGTTGCATTTTGCAACTGTGCTTCTGTTTCCTATGGGCTGGGGCAAGGGATATTTTTTTTTATAGCTGCAAATTCTTTCCCAACCTGCATTTTCTTAGCATGGCTCTAGGTCAAGGCAAGGGGAGGCCCTAAGGGTAAAGGAAAGGTGGCACCTGCACCCCAGAGAAGCGTGAGGAGCCTACCCCCTACCCCTCACCTGAGGAGGTGGAAGTGTCAGGTTTTTTTGGGGGGGGGCGCTCAAGGCCTTGGAGGGGCAGAAATTACCCCCTGCTGTAGCAGGAATTGGCTGGCAGCAGCGAAAAAGAAAAAGCCTAACCAGGGTGCTGTTGATTTAATTTTAGCTCATTTGGATGCTTTGGGGGCAGGTGTCAGTTCTCCTCCTCTAGCTGTGGAAGTCAAACAGGTGAGGCATTTTCTTCCCATCAATGGAATTGGCCAGGGTGGCACCCACAATCGCCATGGGCTTGTCAGGGTTGGAGTTCTGCCCCTTGGCCATTCTCCCTTTCGGTGATGGCTGGGGCTTTTTCTGGAAACCCCCTCCCCAATATACAAACTTACCCAGCATCTTATTGGCCGCCGTGGTGGGCTACCTGTTATCATGGATAATGGATGGGGCCCTGGAGGTGTGCCTGTGACCAACTCACCCTGGTGAGCATTATCATTGCTGCCCCATCCTGATCCATTGGGTGCAGTTAGAAGGGATGCCATCCCATTTTCAGAGCCATCAGACCCACTGGGTTTTCACCTTATCCCAGCTACGAAGGAGAGGATTTGGGAAGGGGAATGTGCTGGCGTGCTCACTCTCTTATATAGAGAGATACCCAAGAAAGAAAAGGATGAGTTGGACGGAGGCAAAGCTAAATGCAGGAAGGTGGAGAGGATTTGGGCCAATAGGTTACCTGGATATTTAATTTACGCCGGTGTTGTTAGACAAAAGGAGCCCCAGTGTGCCCGTGCTTCTCTTGAAATATTTAGATTTGATTTGTGCGTTGATTTACAGAACATACTCACGAGTTCACAGGGGAGGTGTGGTAGGCCTACAATGAGCCTTTTTGTAAGTGTGCGATCTGGCTCCATTTTATGTCTCATGCACATCCTGTATTAGGGGATAGGACTGAAAGTGGGCACTTAATGCCTAGGCAAGGCCAAGCCACATGTTGGTAAAGGGGTCCAGCCCAGCTAGAATACGTCTGGGCATGCGCAGAAGCGATTTCTGGCGGACATGCTGCGGACATGCGCAGGTACATGCTGCGGACATGCGCAGGTACGACCGGCTCGCAGTCCAGGGCCGGTGAGGTCAAGTAATCCACCTTGAAAGTGTGGTTGGGATGGGGTTGAACTGTATAAGCCAGGTGGAATCCATCTGACAGATGTCAGCAATGACATCTTCCTACTGACCTGCAGAGGTGACTGCAAACCCACCTCTTTGGGGTGGGGAAAGGGGTCTAAATAGAGATTTGTCCCCTTTAAGTGGCAGTTTAAATGCAGGAAAAGAAATAGTTTGGTTTAGCCTGGTGACGTCTTTTAGGCACCTTTCAGGCAATGGGACTCACTTCTTCAACTCTGCAGTTCAGAGGGTGAGATAGGGGCCTCCTTTGAGGCCAAACTCCATCATCCACCTGGGGTTCTGTGGTCTGATGCCGTGGGGACAAGGTAAGGCCTCCCCTTCTCACCTTCAGGATGTGTGGCCCGGGAATTGAGGCAGGCTAGAAAGCCGTGCCCTTACTTCCTTAGGCAAGGGCGGGTCTCCCAATGGCTACAGTTATACAGGTGAAACTCAAAAAATTAGAATATTGTTGAAAAGTGCATTTATTTCAGTAACACAACTTAAAAGGTCAAACCAATATATGAGATATATGCATGACATGCAAAGCAAGATATGTCAAGCCTTTATTTGTTGTTAGGCGGGTCAATTATAAATGGAATGGAATTAATGAAATGTAATAGCGATGTTTATTTTTGTATTATTGTAACTATTTGTTTTATTACTGTGGAATTTCCAAAAGAAAGCATTTGTAAAAATTAAAAGGAAAAAAAAGTTGCATTACTGAAATAAATGCACTTTTCGGTGATATTCTAATTTTACGAGTTTCACCTGTACAGTGAAGTTGGTTCCCGCCCCATAGTCATCCCCCTCTGCTGATTTTGAAATTTAAATAAAAGTGGTGCAGTTCAACTTCAGTTTATGTGGCTGCCTCTTGGGGTGCAAGTGCTTTCCTTTACAGCACCCCCTTCAGGCGAAGCATGAGTATTGCTTCTTCCGCCCACCGCCAACTCCCAAGAACCTGAGCTGCAGACGAGGAGAGCAGAAGTAGGAAAAGTGTAAAGTGACACACCCAGTTGAAAGGTGGTGAACATATCGCCCGTTTTTGTGCTGCTTCCCATTTCTCCCGCTTGGGTTCAAAGCGAGAGCTTCCCGGCCAGGGAGAATCCTGTGTTCGAGCCCCATGTTGGGCAAAAGAGTCCTTCATTCCAGGAGGTTGGACTCGAAGACCCTTGTTGTCCCTTCCAACTCTACAATTCTATGATAACATAACATAATATATAAGTTTATACAATTTTAATTATGCTAATGTTTAAATGTTGTTTTTTTTAAATTATTGCCTTCCTACCCAGCTTTGTTTTTATGTGTGAGCCGCCTTGAGTCCCTGTCAGGGAGAAAAGCAGGGTATTAATACATGGATAATAATAATAATAATAATAATAATAATAATAATAATAATAATAGGAACTGCATGTAACTGTAATCAAGTGCCCAGAAGCAAATCCAATAATTACCCCTAATCCTTCCAATATATTTTTTAATTACCCTGCAGAGATAACCCACCCATCCTTATTTATTGCAAGTGGATGATGAGTGGAGGCTTATTACGAACCTTCCATGGCTAAAACTGCGGCTAGTGTGGGCTGAGTTCGGCAGTTTTGACACGGCTATCAATCCTACCTGTACTCAGAACTATTCCCAGGTAAGAGTGACAAAAGGCCATCCATCCTTTGCTTAAAAAAACTCCAAGGAAGGACTCTGTCATGGGAGTGTAACAGGTCTTACTGTCAGTCTTCCTAACGTTTACGATGCAAAGTGTGGGTGTCACCTGCGTAGAATCCTAGAACGGTAGAATTGGAAGGGATTCCCAAGGGTCGTGTAGGGAAACGTGGCTCTTTCAGAGCAAGACTCAGCCCCCAGGATATCCACATCTAGACAGCTTTGCAATGCAATGCACCGCGCTTCTTAAGTGTTTCTAAACCTCGCCCCGCCACCACACGAGGTTGGGAAGAACTTTAAAATCTCGTTTCTTCCCTTTTAAAACCCTTCCCTTCATTTCCCTCTGGGCAGCTCCCTCTTCCGCCCCTTGGGGCGGTGGGGTGGGGTGAGATCCGGGAGGCAGTCTTTTTTTTCTTCTTCTTCCAAAAAGGAGCCCGGCAGCGAGCGCTGCGCGTGAGTCTGCAAGCCGTCGCGAGTCTGCGGGCGGGAGTTTGTCGAGCGCCGGAAACTTAGTTGGGAAAGTTGCGAAGGCTCCTCTGCGGCTCGGCTTGCCCCATAAAACGAACGAGATCCTCGAGCGAGCGGACCATGTCCGGCTCCTCCAACGTGGCGGCCATGAAGAAGGTCGTGCAGCAGCTGCGCCTCGAGGCCAGTGTGAGCCGCGTGAAGGTGAGAGCCGGGGGGAAGCCGCGGGTGGAGAGGGTGCCATTACCACTGCCGCCATTACTGCGCCTCGGGGGAGCGCCTACTCATGGCTGCTCCCCGCCGGGAGTCCCCGGGGCGTTAATTTGAGCCCCGGGAGCTATTACTCCCGCTCACACAACTGCTTCAAATATTTCGTTTGCACTTCACTTCGCTAGGCATAGGAAAGGTTGCTGCGCAGCGCCTCAGCAACGGCAGAGCGCGCGTAAAAACCCTGTGCGTAAAATCCAACGCACTCACCAAAAACAGGGCGCAGGAGACACCCCAACCCGACCTTCCCAGCATAAAACTGGCTTGATCTCTCTCTAGCTTGGCCCGTTAGGCGCTTGTTCCTGGAGAAGCGGCTGATCGCCGCCGCCCAGTCCCCACCCATACTTGGATCTACGTTATTCCCTTTTTTCGGGGTCTGTTTTCTTTCTCTTTCTCTTAGAAAGTTGGAGGAGGAGGGGTGCTTTGTCATATCTGCTTTCTCTCCCTTGGAAGCTTTTTTGTTCCTCGGAGGGAGGGAGGGAAGGAAGGAAGGGGAGGTGCAACAAGCGATCTGGCGAGCCGAGCCGGAGTCCGCCCTAGCCGCAAAATGGGGAAGTGTGCGAGGCCCCGGGCAGGCGGAGGAAGAAAGATCGCGGCGGGGCGGGGGAATCCCCGGCTTTAAAAAACAAGCACTTTTGAGCCATTGGCCTCGGGCGTTCCGAGCAATCCAAGCCGACTTAAGAATGACGAAGTTTGGTTGTTTCCCCCCTCTCAAGCGCTCAAAGCACTTCTCATCGAGAAGCGGAATTAGCTTTGCATACAGGGCCCACGAACAAGAGCTTTTGAGAATGCTTGCTTCTTGAAGTGAGGACCTGGCAACTTTATGTTCAGCGTCGCTTCGTTTGCTGACTGATTCGTTAACTGTTAATACGCTTGTTGCGTTTTCGCCTTGCAAGGGCAATCTGTTGTGCAAGTAAGGATCCCGCAAATATTATTCCTCTGGTGCCACCATGTCTCCCTAAGGGAAACGTGGCTCTTTCAGAGCAAGAGACTCGGCCCCCAGGATATCCACATCTAGACAGCTTATATTTGTGGTGTTCTTGGGAAGAATACCTTACAGTTCTGCAGTGGAGAGTGGGCAACCCGTGGCCTTCCAGATCTTGTTGGACTTTCAGCTCCCACCACTGTTGCCAGTTGGTTGTACTGGCTGGGACTGATGTGAGGTGGAGGGCAGCATGTGGGGAGCCACAGATCTCCCCCCTAACTTAGAGGTTTAGTGCCAGATTCATTCTGTAACATCTCCCATTAATAAGAGTTCAGATGGCTGGTCTTAAAGGCAGTGGTGCTAAGTAGTACTGATGTGTAAAGGTAAAGGGACCCCCGACCATCAGGTCTAGTCGCGGACAACTTGGGTTGCGGTGCTCATCTCACTTTACTGTGGCGTACAGCTTCCAGGTCATGTGGCCAGCATGACTAAGCCACTTCTGGCGAACCAGAGCAGCGCATGGAAACATCGTTTACCTTCCCGCCGGAGCGGTACCTATTTATCTACTTGCACTTTGACATGCTTTCGAACTGCTAGGTTGGAAGGAGCTGAGACCGAGCAACGTGAGCTCGCCCCGTCGCGGGGATTCGAACCGCCGACCTTCTGATTGGCAAGCCCTAGGCTCTGTGGTTTAGACCACAGCACAACCCGCGTCCCTAGGGCTGATGTGTGGGGCCCACCAAATGACCCCCCCTCGGTGAGCGGCAGCATTGGCATGAGGGGGCTGATGCAGATCACTGCATCCTTCCTGGTTTTAAAAAGTAGTATAGTCAGACTTCCGGTCTGCCGCGCTGGAATGGAGGCGCAGAAACCTCGCGCTGCGAGGTTTCTGGCATCGCGGGGGGGGGAAATCCGCGGGGGCACGCGGATCCCCGTAAATACCCCTGGTTGAGCGTCCAGGGGGCAAATTTTGCCTGGCAGAGCTCCAGAAGCGACTCCTCAGCTGCCCAGGAAGCCCGCAAGAGCTCCTGAGAGCCAGCCGAGTGGCAGTCGCGGGAGCCATTTTAGGCATACCATCGTTACCTCCAAGAAGCGAAGCTCCGAGCCTCCAACCTGCAGGCGGTGGATTCTTCCTGAAAAAGTTACGATCTGGACGAAGTAAGTTGAAATCAATCAATTTGGAACAAGAATTTGGCAGTGGGAGGCGGAGATTAAAAAGGGAAGTCATCTCCCCCCGATTGAGTAATTAAAGATCGCAGCAAGCTAGAAAACCCAGAAATGCTGTAAAAAGAACTTTTTCCTGAGGCAGAGTAAAGGAAAAAGTAAGCGGTGTATTTATCTCTGCAAAAGACTGAGATCTAGTATGAGAAAAGCCCCCTGCGAGCCTGGAGTCGGGTCAAAGGAAAGATCAGCCAGTCTGCTGAATGACGTCACAATACAAAGGAATGTGTCTGGCTGAATGTGAGAGACTGAGAGCTGTAAACAGTGAAAGAGGACTTGTTTTGCCTTGAGGCTGCTCAGTATTGACTCTGAGGAAAAGAAGGAGTAAAGAGAGAGATTTTGACCAAGTGGGACTAGATTCCTGGCTTTTTGCTTGTTTGTTCACTTTTCATTTATATTGGACCAAAACATCAACTCCACTGCCTGTCTGCACAAAGATGGAGGAGGTTTTAGACAAAGGACTAGGAGAGAAGGTTCCAGAGAGTGGACAGGAAGTCACACAGTGGGACTTAATATTGGCAACAATTTTGGATCTTACTAAGCAAGTGAGTATCTCCAAGCTTGATGTAAATTTCCTGAGAGAAGAGACTGTCGAGACTTTTGTTTCTGACTTTAAAACACAGGAACCAATAGAAATAGAAGATCAGGAGAAGGGAGAAGAAAAAAGATTGGAAGACCAGGACCGTGCTGGAGTGACGCATGTAAAAAACCTAGAAGAGGAGAAAGATAATATTGAAGGACAATATGCTGAACCAATGGATTTATTTCCTGAAAAGAACACTGTTCTACTGGTGGGAGGGGTGGAACAGGGAGGAAAAGTAGGAGAAAACACTGTTTCACTGGTGAGAGAAGTGAAACAGGAGAGGGTAAAAGCAAAAAAGCACCCCAAAAAAGAGGCTGGGAAAATCAGCGCCCCGGTGAGAGAGGGGAGGATGCAAACAGTTGGGGGGCAGAAAGATGATGAAAAGGTGCAAAGATATAAAGTGATGGGATTACAGAAGAGGGGGGCAAGAGTTCGGCAAAAGTTGGTATGGGACAGACTAGGGGTGGGTTGAGGGGTTCTGGATTATCTGGTATTGTCTGAAATAATATGGTCTGATCTCGGAATGTATTAAGGATTGTATGAAGAACCTGGCTGATACATCTGGAGACTTCGATTTCAGGGAAGGGGGGGCGGGAACTTTGTTGTGTGGGTGGAAGTAAATGGGTAATAAATCTGGATGCGAATCTTATATATTTTTGGGTAAGGGAAAGAGATTAGGGATTAGATAATAATAATTTTGGAGAGAGGATGCTAAGAGAAAAGAGGTCAAAGTATAAGGAGAATGGATAATAGCAATGAAAAAGTTGAAACTTAGAAAAAAGAATGTGAAGTTAGAATGGGAAAATGCGAGAACTATTTTTTATAATAAGAACTCAAGAAGGGGAAATGAGGAAGCCTGAATCTGTTTTTGTTTTTGTTTGTTTTTTTTGATTGTTGTATTTTTATTTCTTGTTAAAATCTAATAAAAATTATATTAAAAAAAAAAGTAGTATAGTCAGCTGGGTGTGTACACAAATACAGGTGCTCACTTAATTTTGCTTTACCAAATGTACAATAGTTGTATACCAAATTATGCTTACTCCCAAGATTGCATGATGGGGCTCTGATTTGATGTTCTTTGTTAGCTTTTGTTCTAAAGCATGTAGAGTGGGTGAAGAAATACTGTGTACTTAATGACTCAAATAATACACACAGCTGTCAGAACATTAGTCCGTGAAGTCTAGGATCTAAAATTACCAAGCTGTGCCGCTTCTTGAGATCTGCTGCCAGTGAAGGAAAACAATTACCGGTAGGCTTGGGCCAGATAGAACATCCGTCCAACTGGTACCTTGTGTGTGGGGGGGGGGGTGAGGAGTCCATTTTGATTTCTGATTAGCATATGCATATTAACATTCTACCAAGTATATTACTGAATCATGTGAATTTGTTCTAGGTTTCACAAGCTGCAGCTGACTTGAAGCAGTTCTGCCTGCAGAATGCACACCATGACCCCCTACTAACAGGAGTTTCTTCAAGTACAAATCCATTTAGGCCGCAGAAAGTGTGTTCATTTCTCTAACTTGTGTGACCTACGTGGACTCTTTTAGTGGTATGTTTTTAAAGTGAATTATATGGCTTTGGTGTCTTTATAAAAGGGAGTCTGTAGCCCTCTAGGTGCCGTTCGACTTCAGCTCCCATCAAATCCAGCTAGCATGTCCTAAGGGTTAGGGATGCTGGAAGTTGTAGCCCAGGAACATATTCTTCACCCTACCCAAATTAATTATGGTTCCATTTCTTATGCTACATAGTTAAACTAACACCCACTTGAGTTGAATGCTAGAAATGCTTTGTAGGAAGTAAGTCCCACTGTGTTTTATAGGACTTCCTAGGCACGGGCATAGTAGTGCAGCTTAAGTTTCACCAGTTTCTAGGCTAAGAACTTGTTATTGTGAATCATAAATGATAACGGATTGTGCATAACTTACTGTAATTTTTAAATAATAAAATTTTGTGGAGATACAGGGCTCTATTTACAGTTTCACATTAAAAACTTCTTATTAAATTTTGATAGAACTAATGTTAACTCTCTTGGCTGCCTGTGGGCTGGGGCAGTCATCCTTTCCTAACCTTGTGCTGCAGTCCAATGCCTACTGACCTCAGCCAATGTGATGGGAAATGTAGGCCAAAACAGCTGGATGGCACCAGGTTGGTGAAGCTGGTCTGTGCAGGATATATGAATGATCAGATAATCCTATGTGCCATATGATCTTTTTTTTGGGGGGGGGGGGGGAACCGTTGTATGCTCTCTCAGCCAGAGATACACAGATGAGGGCTAGCTAGCCTTCAGCCTTCCTAGAGCATCAATCTCCCTGCAACTCCTAAGTAAAATAAGCCTGACTAGCAAACTTCCTTTGTAACTAAAAAAACATTTAGTGGCCACATGGGAGGAAAGCTGCTACCTTTTTTTCCCCATCTTGGCAATTTTGTTTAGCTCTATGTATTTGGAATTGCAGGCAGAAGAGCTCAGTTGAGGGAGTTAGTAGTTTTCAGAATTCACACATATCAGCAAATAGTTTCCTGGAGTGAGTTTTTCTTTTGTGTTTTTCAGATCTAATAACTTTTCAATCTGTTGTGGGTCTGGTGAATATGGAAGTGAAAGAGAGTGACCTGGAACCTGTACAGAAACTTTGTGTTAAATGTGCCAACGTAGAACTAGTAATACTGCTACTGTTGTCAAACTTCTTACAATCTACCTCTCTAAACTTGTATGCTAGTTGCAATAACTTCTGTTATCATGATGGAATCAATTTTATATTCAAGCAATAAAGAGTTGATTTAATAACTTTGCTGGTATAATGCTTTACACATTAGATAAAAAAAACCACAGGGCATTGTCAAAACATAGTTTTCTAAAATGGCACAAGCAAGAAACCATCGAACTGCTTGCAGCAGCAACCTGCCACTTCTTGTTCGTACTACAATGGCTAGAGCAGGGGTAGTCAACCTGTTGCCCTGCAGATGTTGGGCTCCCAACTTCCCATCAGCTCCGGCTGGTATAGTTAATTGTCAGGTTGATGCGAGTTGTACTCAACATTTAGAGGGGACTGCATCAAGTACCTTGGGGTTAAAGGATTCTACAACCGAGGACAGCAACCAGTTTGGCATTATTCTAAGATGGAAGCTGCTTAGGGTTATTACCTCCATTTTAAAGTTTAAGTTGACCAAACAGTTTGAACCAGGCATCCCCAAACTCTGCCCTTCAGATGTTTTGGGACTACAATTCCCATGGGAGTTGTAGTCCCAAAACATCTGGAGGGCAGAGTTTGGGGATGCCTGGTTTAAACGCACCAGTTTCTGGCAGTTAAGACATAACAAGCCACAGCTAGTTGAAAATAATAAATTCCCCTCTCCTTGTGGCTGTGCATAGCTGGTAGGCCATAACCATGAAGACTGGTTTTTAATGAAATCTGTTTTATATGCCTTTTAACCCTTTGTGAAGTTTTTCTGTGTGAAGAAGGGAGAAATTTGGGGTACACTGCCTTCCATGAAGCCAGAATGCCATGTTAGTCACTGTCTCTTGTATTTTCAGAGTTAAATAAGAGACTTGGACCCCCCCCAAAGTCTTACAGGTTTAGAATCAGAGTTGGAAGAGACCACAAGGGCCATCCAGTCCAACCCCCTGCCAAACAGGAAACACCATCAAAGCATTCCTGACAGAAGGCTGTCAAGCCTCCGCTTAAAGACCTCCAAAGAAGGAGACTCCACCACACTCCTTGACAGCAAATTCCACTGCCAAACAGCTCTTACTGTCAGGAAGTTCTTCCTAATGTTTAGGTGGAATCTTCTTTCTTGTAGCTTGAATCCATTGCTTCGTGTCCGCTTCTCTGGAGCAGTAGAAAACAACCTTTCAACCTCTTCTATATGACATCCTTTTATATATAATAGGGTTGTACCTGCCTCCAGCCTAAGAGCCGCTGTCCCTGCGCAGCAGAAAACATCCAAGGCTGGACATGACAACGTATCGTAGATGACATGGGGGGTGGGTTTGATTTTCTTTGTTAGCACAGGCCTTGTACATATCAGGGAGACACTGAACGAAACATCCAGAAGCACAGCTCCCTCAGAACTACCAAGCCAATCAGAGTGCAGGCTTCCTAAGCGTCAGCAAGCAAAAGCTCCACCTTTCCCTCTTTTGGTTATTTGACTTGAACATGAACACAATTAACCTGGAATGACCTCCTGTTGGAAGGGTGAACTTCCAACAAAACATTTTCTTCAAGGAGTGTGGGAGGTCATCCCACCACTCCTGCTTAGCACACTCTGAGAAGGCCATAAAAATCTGGTCTCCAGCTGTTTTTGAACTACAATTCCCATTGTCCCTGACCACTGGTCCTGCTAGCTAGGGGTGATGGGAGCTGTAGTCCAAAAAAGCTGGAGACCTAGTTTGGGAAACCCTGATCTAACAATATTGTAAGAAGCTTTAAACAGTTCCTAGGGTTCTGTGGGGGAAGTAAGACCATTCATGGGGCATGAGGGTGCTTCTAATATCTGGGGCAGACAGAACTCCAGTTTATTCTGAGCTCAAGGGTCCACAGCAATTGGCTTCCCCTTTCCCCCTTTGGAAGAAGAGAGGGGGCAGAGAATTTGGCAGTCTCCCTCATTGAGCAGCTTGACCAACTCTGCATCTTCTGGCTGTCCCCGCAGGGAATAACAGGAGGTCGTCTGAACGCAACCCGCTGCTCAGGTTTTCTCTCTCTTGGCAACCAACAACCGTGCTGCAGGCGCGGTGCCACGAAAGAGAACACCCTCTCCCAATTTCTGTCATGGAGGGTGGGTGGGGAGACCCGTAAGAGGCTGCGGGTGCAGGTATTAGTTCTCTTAAAAAGCGGGAAGAACCTAGGGTTAGTGCATCTAGGACAAAAGTGAGCTTTCTGGGTAAGACCAGCAGCACAGTCCAGCATCCTTATCTCACAGTGGCCAACCAGATGCCCATGGGAAACTGGAAAGAAGAATTCAAACACAGAGGCCCTGTTTAGCCTGGAGAAGAGAAGATTAAGGGGTGATATGATAGCCATGTTCAAATATATAAAAGGATGTCATATAGTGGAGGGAGAAAGGTTGTTTTCTGCTGCTCCAGAGAAGCGGACACGGAGCAATGGATTCAAACTACAAGAAAGAAGATTCCACCTAAACATTAGGAAGAACTTCCTGACAGTAAGAGCTGTTCGGCAGTGGAATTTGCTACCAAGGAGTGTGGTGGAGTCTCCTTCTTTGGAGGTCTTAAGCGGATTCTTAACAGGCATATGTCAAGAATGCTTTGATGGTGTTTCCTGCTTGGCAGGGGGTTGGACTGGATGGCCCTTGTGATCTCTTCCAACTCTATGATTCTATGATTTTTGGAATACTTGACTTGTATTTCCATACCTTAATCAGCACTGAATACATGACCATATAAGTTAACAGCTGCGGTAATTTAAGATACAAGACAACCCTTGCAAGTTATTTAAAATGGTGTTTGACAAACTTTACTTTTGACAGCAGATCTTGATAAACAACTGAATTAGCATGTGTGCTGTTACCCGAGTACTGTATCAGGATTCTACTCCTAAAACAGCCTTCTTTAGAAACAAAACACCCTCTGCAAAGAACAGGACTAAGAATGTTCATATCTTAAATACAAAGTGATTGGCAGATGATTCATTTTCTTGCTATTGTAACATGAAATCTGCCACATACAAAGTAGCAGTGATGTGAGGAATGTACCCAAGGCACTGAAGAAGATGGGTACAGTTAGACTGATGCTTATGTAAAGTTTGGTAAAAATAGTCATTTGGGGGTTTTTCCGTGTAGACCAAGAATAGACTTGAGGCAACTCCTTAGCAGTCCCTGTGTTCCTGAAAACTCAGCGGAAAATAAAACAGCAGTTTCACATTTTTAGTCTGTTATAGGTGGAATTTTCTTCGACTTGTGTCCATTTCACGG
This sequence comes from Zootoca vivipara, assembly GCF_965207765.1. NCBI lineage: Eukaryota > Metazoa > Chordata > Lepidosauria > Squamata > Lacertidae > Zootoca > Zootoca vivipara. Next base: position 26,882,528 of record NC_142590.1, read on the forward strand.
CGCTAAAAGATAAAGAAGTCATGAGTAAGAGACAAATTATTAAATATTAAACAATTTTAATAGGGTTTTTTTTTTTTTGCATGTTAGGAATGCTAAATACCAAGCATAGTTTCACAAGGGGTTTAGGTAGCCACATAAGCACTTCAAAAGTTAAAAGTCAGCCTCACTTTAGGTCATCAAATAATTTGGCTTGTGCTTCCTGGCTGGGCTAGCCCAAGACTTTCACTGCCCGAGGCTGATGGCAAGATGATGGCACTCGGGCTGGCAGCTAAATCTTACTTTGACACTGGTAGGCAAAAAAGGACTTGTTTTGGCACATGCCTAAGTAAGTCCCTGCTCCCGGTTTGGCGTTGTAAAGTGGCAGGGACAATCCCTACAATTTTACTGGGCTTCTGTGACCACCTAATAGGAACTGCCTGTGTGCCCCATCAGCTCTAAACATGGAACTGCAGAAAGAAAGCTGGGGTTGTCCCCGACCACAGTAATAAAAAAGGCACAGGACTAGGGACCAACAGCCTGAACCTGTGCATGCTTGCCATGTTCAATGGACCTTACTCCCAGGTAAATTATTTTTGCTTGGCAAATTGCCCTGCTTACTTTGTTATGGACAAGTCCATTAAAATAGTACCTAGGAACAAGCATAATTGAAAACAGGATTGCCTCAAATGGACAAGGTGCTGGCGAGTACAATGAATGATAGGGATAAGGCCCTCACAAGCAAACTTCTGGCTTGGTTATGAAAGACTGCACAGAGGAAGATGGAATTCTCTCAACAGCTGATCCAATGCCTTAAAAAAAGCCTTGAAACTACCCAAAAATATGGTTTTGCCATGGAACAAAGAGAACACATGAACTAGATCAGGCATCCCCAAACTTCGGCCCTCCAGATGTTTTGGACTACAATTCCCATCATTCCTGACCACCCGGTCCTGTTAGCTAGGGATCATGGGAGTTGTAGGCCAAAACATCTGGAGGGCCGCAGTTTGGGGATGCCTGAACTAGATGCATGGCTCTTTGCATTCTGGCTGCTGTCCAAGCTAAATATATAAAACTCTGTCACTCCATATTCAGGAAAAGCAATATGGAAATGGCAATTTCAAGTATTTTAAAATATTTTTAGAAGAAAGAAGTTGCATACCCAATTAAATGCACTACTACTTGCACCCTGTAAATGTTGTCTAGCCTCTTGACATTTCTTACATATACAGAATTCTTCATTGTTAAGAGATTGTTGAAATATAATACCTTGTGAATCCATTCATATTCGCCAAATTTAGAATCAAACGTTCCCTTTTGAAGAGACCTTAATTTCAGGGTAAAGCGTGGGCCCAGTTCTTGAATTGCCACCCTTTTCTCATTTTTGAAGATGTATCTTTAAAAGATTATAGGAAACATTAGCAAAAATGTCAAACGCAGTAAGTTCTCATACCTTATAACAGAAGTTTCCACTCACCTATGGAATCTGAAAAATATATAGTCACGCTGATTGTGAAATGTAGCTACTTGTCTACCGACGAACTGAGGATCGTGAGGGAATAAAGAAGCAAACATCCGCCCAATGGAATGGCCCAACCGTGTTGTAAAGTTGTTCAGGATTATTTCAGGCTGATGTTCTGAGGGAGCTTTTCCTTTTCGCTAGAACAAATCAGAGTATTACACTGAGCACACAGTCACACAAGTTGGAAGACTCTGCTTGTGAAAATAAACTCACCTTTATTTCTTTACGCAGACGAACACTACTCATCCTAAAATGAGCAGTTGGACCTTCAGGCAAGTGACTTAACACAAGCCCATCTATTCCAACAGTTAAGACAAACACAATTAGAAAGTTACAGGTAGGTAGCCGTGCTGGTCTGCCATACTTGAAACAAAATAAAAAAATTCCTTCCAGTAGCACCTTAGAGACCAACTAAGTTTGTCATGGGTATGAGCTTTCATGTGCATGCATACTTCTTGAGATACACTGAAGAAGTGTGCATGAACACGAAAACACCAACAAAGGAAGAATGGCAAGCCAAGGATATGCTGTACGCCAGGCATCGGCAACCTCCGGTCCATGGAGGCCGTTTATCCGGCCCACGGGCTGCCCATGAACCGAGCTGCCCGCTTGGCAAGTCCCCTGCGCGCTGCAGTAAACCAGCGCAGCGCGGGGACTCGCCGAGCAGCACCGGAAATCGCTTCTGCACAGCCGCAGAAGCAATTTCCGGTGCTGGCTGCCCATTTCCAAAATGTCCGCAGCGCCACCAGAAATGGCTTCTGTGCCTGTACGGCCCTTGTCCGGCCCACAGACAGTCCGTGGGAATCTTCCAGCTCACAGGAAGAAAAGGTTGCCGACACCTAGACTACGTGGAACTGCCTAAGTTGACAGAGAGGATACATGAGAGAGACAACATTGATTTCTTTTTCTTTTTTTAAAAAATATTTTTATTAATTTTCCAATTAAAACCAATTATATCACATTCAATATTTCAAATTATACACATATATATATCAATCAAACCGAATGTTATGCCAAATCATCTAAAGAATTTTTTATTTGGGTTCCCATGCTTCAAGAAATTGGGAATTCCTCGCAACTGTCCACTGCCGTCTTTTTTCTAAAGTTCAAATCGTCCTCCAAGTTCATAATAATCCAGATCTTCCCCTTACAGTCACATAGATGTTTTCCACTTTCATCCGATTGTTTCCCAGCCGCTGAGATAAATATCAAACAACGTTTCACAGATGTTCTTTCTCCTGTGTGAGTTAATCAGTCCAGCCTCCCCATAAATCTTCTTAATGGAGCTCCTTGTTGCGTCGAAGCAGCCCGAAGCAGCGCCATCTCAAAAAGCTCAAATCACTTTCGCTTTCTCTCATAGCCATGAAGATTCACGATCATTATAGAATTTACAGCTTTTTCAGGCAGGAGACCCAAACATCAAACCATAAACTCTTGGTAAATTAATGGATCTCCTTGCCCTATAGCTGAACTTAGCTTCAGGTCGCTGCTCCAATTTAAAGTGCGTCACAACTCATAAATCCTCCGAGCGCGTCCAGAACTCCTTCCGCCCAACTAGGGGGAGGCTTTTCTCATCGGCAACTCCACATCTTTAAAAAAAATATGCTCAGTAACAACAGTTATAAAGTTCAACTCACACAGTCTTTTGCTTCTCTTTCACTCCAAACAAGCCAGGACATCGCGTCCGGGAAGGTACAAGGCAACAATATGAAGGGAAAAAAAATAAAAACTCGCTTCCCTTATCGCTCCGTCCCCATCAATCCTTCTTCCAGATGCAGTACAATCTTTGACTCCTCTCCTTTCAGCAGCATAAATTTCTCAGCAGTAAACAGCGCTTCTTCCCCTCCTTCTGAAGTATGTCCATAGATTTAAGCCTAATTATCTTCTTTAACCATGGAAATCCCCGCCATGCAGATTAGCGTCCGGGAGTCCTGGCCCTCGTAAGTGCTCAGCCCAAGCTCCCCCCACTCCGAAAACAGTCGGAGTGGGTCTGGGGGCATCGCGGGCCAACGGCCCCTCTCCGTAACCCCCGGAGAGGGTAGGGGGTTGCCATTTACTCCCCTAGCAACCGCCAAATTCCTTACGAAGGTCAGAGAGATGGAAAACAGGTCCGCCATTCCTGCAGGCGGAGACAACATTGATTTCAAAAAGGAGTGGGAACCATTTATAAACTATATAAAAAGACAGTATAAAGATTTGGACTCATTGGCAGGTTTTGACTAAACTTTCACAACTATATAAGAGGTAAAACCATCAGGGTATAGAAATTGTTTAATAAATCAATACGGAAACATGGGGGAAGCCAAAGAGGGGAGAGGGGAAAATATGGATATATGGATATATAAATTGTTTAAGATTTGTGGAAAATTTGTGGTTATAATTTGAAAATTCAATAAAAAAATATTATTATTTTTAAAAAAGACAAACACAATTAAACAATTTTCAAATAAAAGCACTCGGTTCAAAGGCAGCTTCTGTAGAAACTTAAAATAGTGACAGACTATCCAGCGCAAGAGTAATAATTATTGCACTTACCATTCTATACTTTATGCAAAACTGCAGTTTCCACATTACATATCATACATGCACACCCTTAAGGACCACTAAAATGCTGTTTTTGCTTATAATCTAATTGTGCTCTCATTATTATTGTCTGTCTTGCCAAGGACAGCAATCGTCAACAGTAGCAGTACAGTAACTACTGTATAAAAGAGAGTCTCTCATATGTGAAGGATACTTGGTACTTTACGATCTTCATTAATAACAATCAGATCTGTGAAGTCCCTCGAGATACACTGTGGAATAATTCTTTTTAGAGCCAGTCCTCTTCGATAGTAAACATGTGAATTCGGAATACAAGTTGATAACTGTTCACAGAATCTCACAGTTCTCTGCAAAAAAAGAAAGAAAAATGTTTATGCAAAAGACTTTGTTGAGTGAGATAATTCTGGAGGAAAACACAGCAGATAACCAATTAATTCTGATATCTTGGCTAAAAAAATTATATCAAGTTATTCTTCCATTATAGCCACCAAATATTTTAAGAGTTTTTCTTCAAACATGATTTTTGTGAATGGGTTATTGCACTTCAGTTTTTAAGGTTATATGGAAATGTGTATAATTAAACATTTTTTATATATATATATATATATATATATATATATATATATATATATATATATATAATATAATATAATTATATATATATATAATTAAACCTACGGGACCGCCTCTCCTGGTATGCCCCGCGGAGGACCTTAAGGTCCACAAATAATAATATTCTGGAGATCCCGAGTCATAAGATGGCTAGATTGGCCTCTACTAGAGCCAGGGCCTTTTCAGTACTGGCCCCAACCTGGTGGAACGCTCTTTCCCAGGAGACCAGGGCCCTGCGGGATTTGTCATCTTTCCGCAGGGCCTGCAAGACAGAGCTGTTCCGCCTGGCCTTTGGGTTAGACTCAGCCTGACCCCTGTGTTTTCTCCCTCATGGCTTGGATTTATGGCCTACTTGAAATGAGGCTGCACTTTAAATTTTAATACTGTATTTTAATCTGTATTTTAATTAATTGTTTTTATGTTTTATTGTGGTTCTGTTGGTGTCAGCCGCCCTGAGCCCAGTTTTTGACTGGGGAGGGCAGGGTATAAATAAAAATTTATTATTATTATTATTATTATTATTATTATTATTATTATTATTAAAAATCATGATTGTCCTGAATCAATTCTTAAATTTATGCACTGTAGCCACATTAAATTCCAGCATGCACTCTCTACAAAATATGAAGGAAGGCCCAACTGGGGAATTCTGATGTGCCAGAAGAATGCCACTCCATTTTCTGTGCGTGTCTGACCAAACATTTGAATTGAATGTGGCTGGAGTAAATAAATGTTCAAGAAAACAGTAACTGGATGCTGTAGATTATTGTGCGTCATTCTTCTTTAAAAAGAAGAAACTGGCAGTAGATCATACACATTATAGTTTACAAACAGATAAGAAATCTAGAGCAAATAAACAATCCTGCAATATTATGCCTCCTGACCTTACGTATAAGCTAGGTGTAACAAGCTTTTACCATCTTTCTATTTATTTTATTTAAAAGTTTTTTTTTACCCCACGGGGCCTGTCAGATGTTGTGATAAGAATCTTTGGAACCGTCTGCCTGTTGAAATAGGGTGCAAATTCATCTGTAGCTTCATCCAAAGTAACCTGGAAATATAAAATGATAAATATTGCATTGATGACGCTAAAAATCAAAACCTTCAATTTGGGAGAGTTAACAGCCAGTAATCATTTCATACCAGAAAAATACATATACTTGTAGACATTTGGATAACAATCTTTAAATATTAAGCAACACATATGAGGCCCTTTAAAATAAGGTTGCAACATAAGGATCAGAGGTACTTCTTTTAATCTACCGTCAGGCAGATACTTCAGGTATATTTTCAAGACAGGACCATACAAGGCTGCCTTAAGCCAGGTCAGACTGTGTGTGCCCATCTAAATTGGTATTATCTTATCTAACTTGCAGCAGCTCTCCAATCTTTCACACCTTCTGCTTTCAGATCACTTTAGATTTCAGAGATTGACCTGGGGCCTTCTGAGAAAAATCTTAGGGAAACTTGCTTTATCTTGCAAAAGAAAAACCCAGTGTTTAATATTTTATTGAGAAATAGGCTCTACCAGCTTGAAAATTTAATATTTGATCAGTAACCTAAGGCTATTAATGGCCTATTACAAAACAGAAAAAAAGGAATTAAAATACTTTTATCCACATCCGTCTACTTTGGTTATTTATTAAATGTAATCATGCAAAAACTATTCAGAATATACGTAAGGGAAATGTTATTCGACATTGGCACATATTAAGGGAAACCATAGTTTTCTCAAATAGTGCTACCTCTTCATCGTTTGGATCAACTGTGGTTTCATCATATACACGCTGGTTTTCAATTGTCTTTGGTACCGGCTTTGGTGGTGCCTGTAAGAAATAAAAATAATATAAATAAATATTCATGTCATCTCTTTTTCCAACAACTGCTCCAGTAGATTTTTAAAATAAAAATATTATTATAGCATTTACTGAATTTATATACCGCCTTATACCCGGAGGTCTCAGGGCGGTTCACAGAACAAAATCAAAATATAAAACAATATATATATATATAATCAAAATACAAACAACAGCCCAACAACCCCACCCACCCCCATTTTAAAAGGACATAGGATGTCAATCAAATCAACCAAAGGCCTGGTTAAAAAGGAACTTCTTGCCGGGCGCCTAAAGGTGTATAATGAAGCTCCCTGCGAAGAGCATTCCACAGACTGTGTTAAGTGTGTTGATTAAGTCTGGTGGTAGAAAGAAAGTTACTAGGACCTCCTCTAGCCAAAATGTACTAACACCAAAAACGTAACTGTCCTCTAAAACTGTACCGCAAAGTAGCTAAGTTTCTATTAGCTACTCAAAACAATGTGCTCACATCAAGTGTAATCAATTTTAATAACTTCTGAATGTTTAAGGGTTTTAACCAGAATTATAACTATAGAAATTATCAAAATTCTGCAATTACTAAAATGTATTACATTTGCATACAAGCAAGCAGTGGTTGTGCTCCAAAACTGTTTTTCTTACAACAGCATAAAATTCACTAATACAGTACTTCTGTAATGCATGAAAAGGCTAGCAAAATGGCAACACCACCTTAGTATTTGGTTATCACATTGCATATTTTCAAAGTCCTGCAGCTGCAGACCAGTACTCAAACCCACTGTCAAGGGTCTACCAGAGTTGGTGGCGCTGTAGGTTAAACCAGAGCCTAGGGCTTGCCGATCAGAAGGTCTGCGATTCGAATCCCCATGACGGGGTGAGCTCCCATTGTTCGGTCCCAGCTCCTGCCAACCTAGCAGTTCGAAAGCACGAAGTGTAAGGAGATAAATAGGTACCGTTCTGTCAGAAAGGTGAACGGCGTTTCCGTGCGCTGCTCTGGTTCGCCAGAAGCGGCTTAGTCATGCTGGCCACATGACCTGGAAGCTGTACACCGGCTCCCTCGGCCAGTAAAGTGAGATGAGCATCTCAACCCCAGAGTCATCCGCAACTGGACCTAATGGTTAGGGGTCCCTTTACCAGAGTTGAAGGCTCTCATGCTTTGGGTCTATCGACCCACACCCACATTTTCCCATTAAGTTTTTATCTAGCAGGGGACAACTGCTGTCAACCATTTTCAATTCCCCACAACACCCAGGAGCAACACTATGCCAGGGCTTTGTGGGCAAATTGTGGGTGCTTACAGTCACATATTGCAAATAATGGAACTGCTGCTACCCTTCACCATTCATACACATACCAAGGAGCTCCCATTCAACAACTCTTCATTGGAGCTTCCCTCAAGCCTGGAAGATGTTATTATTTGCAATAGTATCCATGTAAGGCAGAATAGTATTATCACCTCTATGTTACGGATGGTGTGAATCCATAATGTGAAAACATTGTGTGTGTTTGTGTTATGGGGGGTACAGTTTGGTTAACAGAGTAGAGGGCAATTTGATGATGAAATCAGTTATCTAGAGCAGTACTGGGCTCTCCACTTTCAAGCTCAGACTGGGCAGCCATCTGTTGGGGATGCTCTAGTTCTAATTTCCTGCACTGAGTAGGAGGTTGGACTAAATAGGCTATGAAGGCCCCTCCAGGTCTAGTATTTCACGGAGTCCCCACAGTCACATAACCTATCTATCTAATGGTATTGCACCCAATGGCGAGAATGTTTTCTAAGACCACTTGCTTCAACAAATGTACACGTATCAGTAATTCACTGTACAAGAGAAAATAAACTATACAAAGTCAGTTGCATGTCAATGAACATTTACTTTTATTAATAAAAAAGTACATATTAAGACACATTAAATTCCTATTTCTTCCCCTTTACCTTGTCTCCAAGTGCTTCTCGCTCCTTTTTTCTCTTTTTCTTAATGGCTAATTTCTCCTGGACCATACAGGGAGGAAAGAAAGAAAAGAAAATGTGCTGATAAACTTGGGAACTAAGAATGAACGAACAGGCACATCCTTCTCACGAACGATAGCAAAGCTAGTATATATAGAAGTTCAGGTACTGATCACATAGATGAGATAAAAACCTCAACACACTGTTCTCAACAATAAGTTTTAAAGCCAGAAGAACTTGCCCCAGTTCTTCCCTACCTCTCTTCCAAGATGTGCACAGTAGTGTTATCCCATTTTCTTCCCCCCAGTCACCCTGTGGCTCAATCTGAGGGAACTGACTTGCCCAGCCCATCGATTTGAGTTTTTGCCTGAGTGGGCACTTGAAATTGGGTCTGACGGGCCGAAATCAAACGAAAAGGCGTACAGTACCTCCAGGTCCCTCTCACGATCCTAAAGACGAAGCATCTCCCTGTCCCAGTCTCGGTATTTTGTTAATATTTCATCCCAAAAAACACACCCACGTGTTTAAACGTCCTCACGTCTAACGCTCCCAACCATCCCTCCCCCTCCTCATTTCAGGCTCCCCAAACTCCGAGCACCTGCGAAGATTATCTGCCAGCGACCACCCTTCCCAACCTCCCTCCCTCAACTCGCACCTTCCTTTGCTGCTGCTTCCAGCGCAGAAACATGAAATGACGCCGCTGCTTGTTCTTGATTTCCGAGACGCTGAAAGACGGCGGGAACACGACCTGGCCCTGCTCGGGGCCGCTGCCTTGTCCCCCCTCAGGGCCAAGCCCTTCGCTGGATCTCTCAGCATCGTGCTGCTCCTTCTGCCGCTTCTTCCCTTTCCCCGGGATGCCGGCCATGCTGTCTCCCTCAGCCACTGACCTTTCACCCCGCTCTTCCACTTCCTCTTCCGGGCTCACCCCCCCCCCGCGACAGGCTCGCGTGAGTGCGCGTGCGCAAGCGGGCAACCGCCGCATCTATTTTCGGATTTTTAACGTACCTGAGTCACAGCGTTCTATACGCGCGACTCTGAGCCTGCGCATTATGCGAAGGCTGAGACAAAGTTGTTTTTCGTAGGGGAGCGTAAGTAAAATGGGAGATTATCAGGAGGGCTGTGTGTGCTTTACCGCAACGTTCCGAAATCGTTACATTTAAAACTTTCGGGGTAGGGGGGAAGTAAAAGGGTGCTAAGCGCATGCTCAGAGCCGTCAAGCCTCGCCCGGCAGGACGAGTTAGGCGTGGAAGACACTTTGCGCATGCGCGAAATGACGCCAAGGGCAATCCTTAGAGATAGAAAAGATGCAGAATGTATCTTAAGGATATATGGTTTACAGTATTTGCACATTTATACAACCTGAGCTTAAACCATGACCACCCCAAGAAGGTGTTCATAGGCACAGCAGAATTAGATTCCAGCAGAAATCATGGATGCTTTAAGTTGAAATTTCTGCATTGCAGGGGGTTCAACTAGATGACCCTTGGTGTCCCTTCCAACTCAACTATTCTGTGATTCAATGTCCATCAGAGGCCCCAGCCCTCTGCTCACATACACAACTCACTCTGATTTTGTTCTTCTAGCTACCAACCAGTTGAGGGAGCCCTTTGGCACAGAGCCACTACCTTATGTTCCCTTAAGGACAAGTGTGCATGCACACAAAAGCTCATACTAACTTACCGGTAGTTGGTCTCGTAGGTGCTACTGGAAGGAATTATGCTGTCACCAAGAAGCTGGCCCGGCTATTCCAATAATTCAGGCTTCCTCAACCTTGGCCCTCCATATGTTTTTTGGCCTACAACTCCCATGACCCCTAGCTAGCAGGATCAGTGGTCAGGGATGATGGGAATTGTAGTCTCAAAAACATCTGGAGGGCTGAGGTTGAGGAAGCCTGCAATAATTGAAATCCTTGCTGGATCTGGGAATTAGAAGGGATTCAGGCAAACAACCTATCCCCTCCTCCAAAAAAAACCCTCACAACATTTAAAATACATTGTTAGATTTAAAGCGGCAATTAGGGTGAAATTCCATTATTCTTGTTGGGACAAAATCCTAGCATGTGACATTTTACCCAACAATTTATGATAATATATTTAGAAGCGGGCAGCAATCCTAATGTGTGTGTGCACAGTTCCACACATACAAGTCTCATTAAAATGAATGAACACCACAGTTTTCTACCCATTCATCCTTGAGTGCGCCAGGGACCCATCAAGTTGCCATCTGGCCCACCCCATCTCATGAAACTTGCAACAATGTGCACTTAAGAAGTAAATAAAAAATACACTCCTAGGGCGCCATACAATACATGCTATTTAACAATCCAGTAATTAATTAGCATTGTTACCTGATACAACAAACGTCAAGCAATTTTGGGTTAGTGATGAGACATAGGCTGAGCAGAGATCAACACCAGAATATGTGCTCTGAACTTTACAGAATACAGCCATTTATTTGAAAGTGCTATTGATTTGAAGGGCTGTCCAGCCCAAGGCCAATTTAAAGACGAGGAACCATAAGAAGGAAGAGCAGGGGGCTTGATGTTTTCCATAAACAGAACCAGAATACTGTAGCAGATTGAGCTGGTTATGTGGTCACATACTTCCCCAATAAAGTGAGCTGTGTTGTGTTTCTGTTTAACTTTAAATGACTAATGGGTTTCTGAATTTGCATCTACACATATAAATTAGCACATGCTAATGTGTCCTTTGGGGGGGGGGGAAGCATTTCCTCTTCTTTGGCAGTGTTTAGACAGAACACTAGGCTGTAGGACTACATAAAAGTGTTCCTTACTATTGCATAGGCTCTTGAGACTGGAAGTAAAGGAGTGTGTAGAGCTAAATCTGCACTGCCAGAACTCAACCTGCATTTACCAGTAATTATAGACATGTTTAGTTCAGTGGATACGCAAAGTGTGGAGACACGTCCCCCCACCCAAATCTATAAAAGCAGGGGAACAATTGGTCTGTCTAGGGTCCCAGCAGACTACAAGGACACTTGAGTTACCTTTCCTTTAATTAAAAGTTACTAGGATGTCTGGAAAAGTGTACTTATAGAGAATAGACAGAAGAGTCAGTAATTTCAGGCAACAAATGATCAGTGTCCTTTCCTGTGATCTGCTGCTGCAGTTGAATTTACTGCTTGTTTTATTGCAAGTATCTTCATAAAAGAGGAAATGTATAATATTTTCATTTTCAGCTATTTCCCTTTTATACTTACGTAGTTGTAAAGTTCTTTCCTGAAAGTAGTTTTGCATTTTGGTGGATTACAAAAGTTGATGAACTTGAAAAACATGAGCATAGATTCCAACAAGACCTGTTTTTTTATTTGCCATACAACACCGTCACACTGCCTGCATTTAAAAAAAAAAAAAAAAATATTTTTATTAATTTTCCAATTAAAACCAATTATATCACATTTCAATATTTCAAATTATACACATATATATATCAATCAAACCGAATGTTATGCCAAATCATCTAAATAATTTATTTTCGGGTTCCCATGCTTCAAGAAATTGGGAATTCCTCGCAACTGTCCACTGCCGTCTTATTTCTAAAGTTCAAATCGTCCTCCAAGCTCATAATATTCCAAATCTTCCCCTTACAGTCACCTAGATGTTTTCCACTTTCATCCGATTGTTCCAGCTGCTGAGATAAATGTCAAACGAAGTTTCACAGATGTTCTTTCTCCTGTGTGAGTTAATCAGTCCAGCCTCCCCATAAATCTTCTTAGTGGAGCTCCCTGTTGCGACGGAGTAGCAGCGCCATCTTAAAAGGCTCAAATCACTTTCATTTTCTCTCATAGCCATGAAGATTTACGATTTATTTATCTTTATAGAATTTACAGCTTTTTCAGGCAGGAGACCCAAACATCCAACCATGAACTCTTGGTAAATTAATGGATCTCCTTGCCCTATAGCTGAACTTAGCTTCAGGTCGCTGCTCCAATTTAAAGTGCGTCACAGCTCATAAATCCTCCGAACGCGTCCAGAACTCCTTCCGTCTGACTAGGGGGGGGCTTTTCTCATCGGCAACTTCACGTCTTTAAGAAATATGCTCAGTAACAACAGCTATAGAGTTCAACTCACACAGTCTTTTGCTTCTCTTTCACTCCAAACAAGCCAGGACATCGCGTCCGGGAAGATACGAGGCAACAATATGAAGATTTTGTTTTAAAAGTGCTACTGGTGCTACTTAGCACCAGGGCAGGTGTCTACGTATTATGTAGTTTATTAAGCTTATCATCACCCAGACATGATAGGCTCTAAATTCATGCTAAGTGTTTAATTAAAAATATGAAACGGTCAATTCCTTGAGGTGTCTACATTTCCTTCTGTGTATGTAAAGCAGCTCTCTCACACATACTAATATTTATAAGAATTACACATAGAACTTGTGTGATTTAAAGCAACAGATTTCAAAATTCAAAATTCCAGATTTCAAAATTCAAAATTGATAAAAATGTAAGTGGCATATACATAAGTTGTCTGAACAAATAAAAACAAATGCTAAAGAATGAAGCATCTATCACAGGAGGTACTTTTCCCTCCTGAGCTCCTCAAACTCCCCCCCCCCTTTTGTAATGGGCACACAGCCTCTCCTGGGCCTCACAGCCTGGCTTGCTACATCAGGTGTAGCACAATAGCCCATCACCAGTCCATACTACATGGAATGTGGAGAAGCGGCACATTATTTTTTGCTGTAGCCAGGAAAACGTGACCCACGATGACTAAACAACAGCAAAATTCTCTGACTAAATTTGCATCAGTCCAGCAGCATTCGTCTTGCTTGTCCCCTATCCTCCTGTGGCAACGCTGGCCATTTTGCTCAGGGCTTGCTCAAATCTGGAGCTAGCAGTAAGGGATCACTTGCACATCCTCCAACATTTCTCTGGTGAAAATAGGGAAGGAAAAGCAGCACATTCTGGTATCGAATCGGAATCCGGGACGGCTTCTGTAAATCCAGGACTGTCCCTGGAAAATTGGGACACTTGGAGGGTCTGCTCTTGCTACATCACATTTGCACACATGTAATCACATCATTGTCTTCCTTGTTCCTATTCTTTGAACCTGCATTACCTGAAATATTGGCTTATAATACTTATACTGTTGAAATTCACATTGCCACTATGACAGATTGATTGTCTTTATCCCCAGGTGAACTGCTACTGTTGTCCCTAGGCTTATTTCCAATAAACTCTAGGGAATACAAACACACGTACACACACACACATGTGATACTATCATTGACGAAGTTGTGATTTAAATAACACTTTAATAAAAAGGCATAACTACTGAATTAAATCATAACTCAAACTGTGGGAAGCATAGAGTATTTCTTAATAGAGACAGGATGTCTCCTTCAGGATGTTGTACTGATTATATATACCAGTATATCTTTATGCACCAAACATGCACATAGCAAATAGCTACTTATACTAAAAGGCTTTACAGATGCAATGCCCCAAATATGCAACTGGTTGTTTACTAAGCAAAAGTTACATTCAAAAAGTGCCGTGCGTAGCAGATTTTGACTGCAATCCTACTTGACAGAGATTTCGGTGGGATTCCTGAGTAAATGCAGAAAGGGTCTGGCAGTATGAAGCTTCTAGCACATGTAGAAGTGACTTTAGAGCACAAGCACTTTTTCTGAGAGAAAATAATGCAATGTGGAAAAAACGTAAAAGTCTACTCACAAAAATAGCATTCTTGCATACCGTCCAAGTGTCCCTAGTGACTGGCCAGAAATGAGACCTTGGGGTCATAGTGGATAGGTAAATGAAGATGTCTACCTCACCAGCTGTGAAAAAGGTGAATTCTATGGAAGGAATCATCAGGAAAGGATTTGAAAATGCAGACCCTCCAAGCATCCCTGTGTTCCAGGGACAGCCCCAGATTTACAGAAGCTTCTGATTTGATCCTGGGAAGTCCCACTTTTCATCGGATAAATGTTGGAGGGTATGGAGTTATGCGACCTCGAGCTAAGGAAATAAGTAACTATACAACCTTTAGAAGACATATGAAGGCAGCCCTGTATAGGGAAGCTTTTTAATGTTTAATGTTTTATTATGTTTTTTATATATAGAATACGTTGGAAGCCACCCAGAGTGGCTAGTGCAGACATCCCCAAACTGCGGCCCTCCAGGTGTTTTGGCCTACAACTCCCATGATCCCTAGCTAACAGGACCAGTGGTCAGGGATGATGGGAATTGTAATCCAAAACATCTGGAGGGCCAAAGTTTGGGGATGCCTGGGCTAGTGCAACCCAGTCAGATGGGCAGGGTGTTGTTGTTGTGGTTGTTGTTGTTGTTATAATACAGTCGTACCTCGAGTTACGTACGCTTCAGGTTGCATACTTTTCGGGTTACGTACTCGGCAAACCCGAAAGCGTTTACTGCCCGGTTCGCCCCGCACGCATGCGCAGAAGCGTTCTGCACAGTTCGCGCATGCGCAGAAGCATGCTTCCGCGGTTGTTAGGGTTACGTACTTTTCGGGTTACGTACCGCACTCCGGAACGAATCAGGTACGTAACCCGAGGTATGATCCCTATTCTCATCGAAGAAATGTTGAAGGGTATGAAATAAAAGGGCCAGGGTCACAATACTGTTACATAAATCTATGGTTCAACTGCACTTGGAATACTGTGTAAAGTTCTGGCAGCCTCACCTCAAAAAGGATAGTGCAGAGTTGGAAAAGGTTCAGAAAAAGGCAACGAAAATGATCAAGGGGATGGGGCAACACCCTGTGAGCATCTGGAGCTCAGACATGATTTCTAACTGGTCCAGTTTATGCAGGCAAATTAGCTGAGATAATTCAAAGTTTCTAGTCATTTGGGACAAGTGCAAATACTTTTACTATTTACTGGGAGAAAATAACTAAAAATACACAAAGGGTTATTCTGTGCAGAACCCTTTCTCAGCTAGTGTTGAGGGTTCCCTTTTATGGCCTTTGCAAAAGAAAAGAAAAATTACTTAAATATGCAAGATTCAATGATTTCATACCACCTCTTTATATAAGGAAGTTGTCATTTGCAACTATAACACTAAATCATCTCCCTCAGATCCTTATGGCGATGATCCTTATGATGACTGCTCATTGTCTGCTTCTTTGAGCTGAGTGTTTTGTGCCTTTCCTATCTGCATGAACTTCATGCCAGAAAAGATGGGTGGATTTGGGCTGGATTGCCTCCCCTGGGCCTGGTTCTTAATCTTCCCAGGATCTGCTTGTTACATTTGGATCACACCCACCCACTACTAGAGAAAATTTAAAACAATTAGTGCTGACATGCTTTGCAAATAAAAAAGCTACGTGCAGGGCTGGTCCTATTATGTGAGCAGTTCCCTGAAGGCAGATTTGGGGAAGCAAATTATTGTTTATTAATTTATGAAGGTTTTCCTTTAAAAAAAATGTACCAGCCCTATTCTATGCAGAGTTAGGGGTGAGAAACCTGACAGGTGTCAATGTTCTTACAGGTGCCTGTCTCGGAAAAAGGAATGCGTTGATTGTGTGATAAATAATATTGCGTGTGTGATATATTAATATTGGGTTATGAAACATGAATTTGTAGGCATTACTATTGTTCTGGAATGTCAGGTGGTATTTTCTTTCACCAGAGGCTGTAATTTTCTCCATCAGGTGCCAAAATGCTTTCGACCACTTCTGGCCAAGTACAACTATGGTTGAAGAAGCTCTTGTATGGTTCTTCTATATCGGGGGGATTTCATTTCGTCCCATGAAGCCATTTCCCCAAAACCATGCCCAAACCTGACATAGAATCATAGAGTTGTAGAGTTGGGAGGGACCCCAAGAGTCACCTAGTCCAACCCCCTGCAATGCAGGAATCTCAGCTAATGCATCCCTGGCAGATGGCCATCCAAGCTCTGCTTAAAAACCTCCAAGGAAGGAGAGTCCACAATCTCCAGAGGGAGTCCATTCCTCTGTCGAACAGCTCTTCCTATCAGAAATTTCTTCCTGATGTTCAATCGGAATGTCCTTTCTTGTAACTTGAAGCCATTGGTTTGAGTCCTACCTTCCAGAGCAAGAGAAAACAAGCTTGTTCCATCTTCCATGTTCTATCTTCCATCATACATAACACTTTAGTTATGCATATAAATCTGGTCACATGCAAAGGCCTACTTGTGAAGAAGGCAAGTATCACAGCTCAATGCATGTACGTAGAAGTCTGCAGATTCAACCCTCAGCATCTCCAAGGGAGAAAAAAAGTGATGGGAAAGGCAATGGAATCAGAAAGGTACACAGTAGGTTTATCATCCCAAACCCTTGCCCCCAACCTCCCACTTCACATAATGCAGTTAGGTTTAGGGTTTAGCAGTTGGCAAGTGAATCCTACTGAGACTCTTGCACATCTGTGGCACATTGTAGATTGTACTCTTGGTAGCTGTAGTAGCTGCATGTCCATTAGTCCCTACAGGCTTCAGTGAGATTCGATTTCATTAAGGGCTGGCCCATCCATGAGGCAAATTGAGGCAATTGCCTCGGGCGGCAGGATCCACAAGGGCAACTTCTTGGAGGCCAGACCTGCCTCCTGCTTGACAGCTACCCCAAATGGCACCTCTACAGCGGCCTCCCAGTGAACAGGACACATTGAAAGCACACCACAGCTTGAAAGCACATTCAAAGCACATTCGTTTTCCTCAGAGAATCTTGGGCACTGTAGTTTACCCCTCACAGAGTTATTCCCTGCAGCCCTTCACAAATTACAGTGCCCAGAATTTTTTGAGGGGGGAAATATGCTTCAGATGTGATTTAAAGCTATAGTGTGTTCAGAGCCATAAAATTCACGGTGAAGGTCTGTTGCAATACCCTGCAGGGGAAGATTAGTGATTGGATAGAGCCAGGCACTCTACCCTTCCAGAAGCAACCAAATATGCAATATAAAATATGAACTTTTTTTTAAAAAAATCTTACACTTCTCATATGTTTATTCATGGAGGAAGAAGCCTTGCAAGACAATATGCAAATAATTTCAATCACGCAGGAGAGGTTAGTTGACTCTGATGCATTAAAACAAATCTCCTTAAAAACCTGCAGACAGGGCAAGATGCTTTGTAAGAAGCTAACAATAATAATAAAAAAGTTGAGCACGTACTGGGGAATGTTACTGGAGTGGCAGCTTTGCATATTTAAAGAACTTCCTTCTAAGCGGCATTTGAATAGGTCCTGTGGACTCTTTCAGGCAGCACACTCTAAATATTATAAAGGTAAATTAATATGCAGAGCATGTCTGTGAGT
Source organism: Zootoca vivipara (assembly GCF_965207765.1). Lineage (NCBI taxonomy): Eukaryota > Metazoa > Chordata > Lepidosauria > Squamata > Lacertidae > Zootoca > Zootoca vivipara. The sequence continues at coordinate 26,900,218 of NC_142590.1, forward strand.
ACAAATAGGCAGGGCAGCTTCAGTATTAATAACGATACTTTGTGCTTGTTAAAAGCCTTTGATCGTGATGATCTCATGTTACTTACAACGTGCACAGTGTTAATATCCCCATTTTACAGGTGAGCATACTGAGGCACTTGGACGTAAGCACATTGCCTATGGCCACACAGAGAACTAGCAGCTTTTGGAGTCCTGGCTTGAAGTCTCTAATTACCCCTATTAGACAACACTTGTTTTCATAATAATGAAACTCATTGTTTGTCTATTACAGGATACCGAGATGCAGGTCTTAGGCACGAGGCTTGTCCTATACAGACTTGGGAGAGCTCCGTGGTGGTGACCGGGGTTCACCTCTATGAAGCTGTGGGAAACCAGCTAGTTTGCCAATACATATAAAAAAATTTCCAGAGAAAGAGCCATGTTGCAGCAAAAGCAACAAAGTGTATTGCAGTACTGTACTTGAAACAAATTTGTTATGGCAGATAGCTTATGCCAGGCTAAATGTGCTGGCTAAGGTGATTGTTGCTGTTAATATAAAGCTAAACGCCCGTTGGATGAAAACACACACACAGAGAGAGAGACATTTTGATCTCCAAAGAGCACATTCAATTATAATTTAGCATAATGATGTTACACACACCCAAATCTGTAAGTGAACTTGCAGGGGTTCCTGCACGTATCCCAGGCTTGGTTTCCTTTGAATAGGGTCACTGGAGACTTGCAGCATTTGTGTGATGTACAGTTTTATTTATGCATATAAACCAGCTGAACGTAAGATGGGGGTTCTCAGAATTAACTCCAGCAGATACTGCTCCATGTCACATTTCTAGGGGAGCTTTCTTACAGAGAACATGGTCTCTTTCAGATAGACAGAGCATCTACATTTAAAGCACAAGACTTCCCCCAAAGGATGCTGGGAGCTGTAGTTTACCCCTCAAAGAGATACAATTCTCAGCATCCTTAACAGAGTACAGCTCCCAGGATTCAAGTGTGTTAAATGCACTTTAAATGTATGGTGTGGATATGTGATCTGTTTCACACAGAGACATGTCTGTGTACAAATGATACATTTAAAACAACCCCCCTCCAAAAAAGCCCCAAAGGGATTGTAGTTTACAACTCACAAGCAACAATTCTCAGCCCTCTTAACAATCTGCAGGTCCCAGGATTCTTGGGGGAAGGGTGTGCTTTAAAGGGATACCATAACCTTCAGCATTTTCCCTGATGAAAATAGGGATGTCCTAAGGAAAAGTGGGACATTGTGGGATCAAATCAGAAACCAGGATGGCTTTTGTAAATCTGGGACTGTCCCTGGAAAATTGGCACACTTGGAAGGTCTGGGATAGTGTGTACTTAGCCTGTGATGCCATCTCCACCAAGCGAGGGTGGGAATCAGATCCTGATTCCCAAATGGTTCTCTTCTTCCCATATAGTACATCAATCAAATGACATGCCTCAAGAAAACTAAGGCAGTCGTTGGTTCCATTAAACTCCTCCAAATCTCTGTCTTGCAACTAAGAATTGCAGTGCTGTAAGAGTGATGACATCCAGACTAACTCGGTAATTTGCAAACAGAGCACTGGGTCTGGAAAGTGCTTTAAAGACAAACAGTAATGGGTGTTGGAAAGAATGCCTATGGGTACTGCTGGGGGACAATAATTAAATCAAATGAAGTTCAAAGTTAAGTCACATGTCCCCTAATGGATATTTTTAGTTGAACCACTGACTTACAAACCAACCCCAAGCACATTATTCTCCCCACCACAAAATGAATGGGAGTTACTTTCAATGAAAATGTTGAAATGTTAGGTGACAGCTGCCTCTGATATTTAAGTGTTTTTATTTTTTAAACATCCCAAGCAAAATACATAAAATGATTTTTCCTTGCAAAGGTAATACTTCCTCACCTTCCTATAGGTTATCGATGAGCATCCATGACTGGAACCCCCTGCAATAGGTTCAGTCTTCGCAAGTGTTATTGGAAGAAACTTGCATGATTCTTGCATTTGGTTTTGCTTTAGAGTTCTCCTAAGCTCAGAAAGACCCAGCCCATTGGAGCTCCTCCTCTAGTCCTGAGCTTCTTTGTTTCCAGTTTCTGGGCTCCTCCAGAAGATGTGTTTCTTTGGTACTCATCCTGGTTTGCTTGCACAAATCTTACAGGGTGGTTAGACTATGGCAGGCATGTCCAACAGGTAGTTCATGATCTACTGGTAGATCACAGGGTGTTCCTGGTAGATCCTGGTAGATCTTTGGCCCGGGGGGGGGCGACTAAAACAACTAAAAGAAGCACAACAACATTGCCTTTCCCAAAAAAGCTCAACAACTTTGGCTTCCTTAAAAAAAGCTCAACAATTTATTTTGGTTCATCCAATGACAATAGGTAGATCACTGGCAGTTTTTTAATACTGTGAGTAGATCACAGTCTATTGCAAGTTGGACGTCACAGTGTTCTGTTGTGCCAGAAGGGGTTTAGTCATGCTGGCCACATGACCCGGAAAGCTGTCTGTGGACAAACGCCGAATCCCTCAGCCTGGAAGCTAGATGAGTGCTGCAACCCCATAGTTGCCTTTGACTGGACTTAACCATCCAGGGGTCCGTTACCTTTTACCTTAACTTAGTGTACTGATATGTAATTAATGTCCCTTAGTTCAGAATTGTTCCAGTGTGAACTGGTATGAACTGGCTCTTATTCAGAGGCCAGTTGAGGAACCACTTCCTGGCACCCTCAGGAAGTCCTCAAAGCCCCCATACTTAAAATTTCAGCACGGCATCCACAAACAGTCTTTAGGATGGACCTCATCCCTGTAGTTGACTGCATCCTTTTCATGCAGAAAGTCCCAGGTCCAATCCCTTGTGTAACTTGGTAGACCTGGGAGAAACTCCTGTCTGAGATCCTTGAGAGTCACTGCCCATCAGAGTAGGGAATACTGAGCTGGATCCACCCCATGATCATCTGACTCAGTAAAAGGTAGCCAATGCAGTGTAGTGGTTAAGAGCAGTGGGCTTGTAATCTGGTGAACCGGGTTCAATTCCCTGCTCCTCCACATGCAGCTGCTGGGTGACCTTAGGCTAGTCACACTTCTCTGAAGTCTCTCAGCCCCACGCAGCTCACAGAGTGTTTGTTGTGGGAGAGGAAGGGAAAGGAGAATGTTAGCCGCTTTGAGGCTCCTCAGGGTAGTGATAAAGCAGGATATCAAATCCAAACTACTCTTCTTCTTCTTCTTCTTCTTCTTCTTCTTCTTCTTCTTCTTCTTCTTCTTCTTCTTCTTCTTCTTCTTCTTCTTCTTCTTCTTCTGGTGAATAACCTTGGGCAATCATTGAGGAATTTGCCTCTTAGCACTAATGTAGGTTACAACCCATTGAGCAAGGACTTCCTCACTTCCCTGTGCCTGTACCCACAGTTGGCACAATATGAATGTTAAATAGCAATAACCAGTTCCATAATGTCTATTAATATGCAAAGTTTATCACCCCCAGCTTTTTATTTGACCTCACGTAACACAGAGAGCCTAGGGCTTGCCGATCAAAAGGTCTGCAGTTCGAACCCCCGCAATGGGGTGAGCTTCCGTTGCTCGGTCCCTGCTCCTGCCCACCTAGCAGTTCGAAAGCACATCAAAGTGCAAGTAGATAAATAGGTACTGCTCTGGTGGGAAGGTAAACGACGTTTCCGTGCGCTGCTCTGGTTAGCCAGAAGTGGCTTTGTCATGCTAGCCACATGACCTGAAAGCTGTATGCCAGCTCCCTCGGGGCCAGTAAAACGAGATGAGCGCCGCAACCCCAGAGTCATCCGCAACTGGACCTAATGGTCAGGGGTCCCTTTACCTTTACCTTTAACATGGGCATGGGTGTTTCCATGCTTAGAAGTCCAGTACCGAGGGCCTTCTGGCGGTTCCCTCATTGCGAGAAGCCAAGTTGCAGGGAACCAGGCAGAGGGCATTCTCGGTGGTGGTGCCCGCCCTGTGGAACGCCCTCCCATCAGATGTCAAAGAAAAAAACAGCTACAGTACCAGATTTTTAGCAGACATCTGAAGGCAGCCCTGTTTAGGGAGGCTTTTAATGTTTAATAGATTGTTTTATTTCATTTTTCTGTTGTAAGCCACGCAGAGTGGCTGGGGAAACCCAGACAGATGGGCGGGGTATAAATAATAAATCATTTATTATTATTATTATTATTATTATTATTATTATTATTATTATTATTAGTGAGACAGACATGGGCGTACCCAGGATCAAAACTAGGGGGGGCAAGGGGAGGGGCCAAGGCACGGAAGGGGAGGGGCCACAAAGTGGGCGGGAACGGCGAACTCGCGCTCCCCCGGGCTGTGCCCCTCCCTAGAAGCAGGGCTGGTGGGCGGAGGCGGAGCCCAGAGCGCGAGTTCAGCGTTCCCGCCCGCCGCGCCGCGCTCTCTGGTTCCCCGCCGCGCTTGGCCTTGCCAGAGGGCGCGACGGGGAGCTGGAGGGAGGGCGCAGCGCGGCGGGCGGGAATGGCGAACTCGCGCTCCGCCGGGCTGTGCCCCTCCCTAGAAGCAGGGCTGGTGGGCGGAGACAGAGCCCAGCCCAGCGGAGCGCGAGTTCGGCGTTCCCGCCCACCGCGCTGCGCTCCCTGGTTACCCGCCGCGCTTGGCCTTGCCTGAGGGCGCGCCGGGGAGCTGGAGGGAGGGTGCGGCGCGGTGCGGCGGGAATGGCGAACTCGCACTCCGCCGGGCTGTGCTCCGCCTCTGCCCACCAGCCCTGCTTCTAGAGTAGGGCAGCTGCCCTAACTTGCCCCGTGGTGGGTACGCCCTTGGAGACAGAGAAAATGTTGGCTTCCTCAAAAGAGACCCAACCATTTCTTGCAAAGCTGGCTAAAATCTCGGGGGAATATGGGTGCCTACTTTGCGTGAGCACATTTGCCCTATTACACATTCAACAAAGTTTGTGGATGCTTCCTTTATTCCGGAAGGTTTCTGTGCCTTTAACAGCAGCATCACACAGCAGCTCATCCTCAGGGCCCAGCTTCCACCACCACATAACCACTGAAGTTCTTTGCTTCTTCAGCAAAGGCAGAGAAGCCCTACACAGAGGTACAATGCCACGCCCCCTTAACAAACTACAGTTCCCAGGATTTGGGGGGGGGGAGAAGGGGGAATCATTAGCTCTACATGCATGATGGGAGTGCAGCATAAAGAAATAGAAAGATAGAAAGCAATGCATTCTGTGTACAGTGGTACCTCTACTTACAAACGCGAAAGAAACAATAATGTTCTCTGTGCTAAATAGGCTCTTTCCATTGTTCAAAAAAGATTGGTAGGTTTTAATAGCGTAATTCCAACTAGCAAAATAAAATCATTGGTGTTTACCTCCTACGCATCATGGAGAGGCACACCTGTTTTCCAGGAAACTGGGATTACTGTATTAAATTAGCGCATTGCCTAGATCTTATTATTCACCATTTCAGAAATGTGTTGTGCCAGCAAAGTAGATAAATTTGGGGAGAGACCACAGCTGAACAGCAGAAAATGTGTTTCACACACAAAACGTCCCAAGTTCAGTTCCTGGAATCTCCCACTGAAAGGACCAGGTAACAGATTATGGGGAAAGGCCTTTCCCTGGGAGCCTGGAGAGAATTTTTTGTTTATTTATTTGCTTATATACTGCTTTTATGCCAAAATTGCTTTGAAGCAGTTTCCAGTCAATGCATACAGTACTGTAAATAAAATACACAATAACCGTTCCATTGGGACGTTAAAACATCCTTAATTAAAAAATACAATTTAATGAGCCATTTAAAAAGCACTACACTTCAATCAGTTTAGAAACAGCTGAGACAATAAAATCAGATGAAACTGATCAGAGAAACAGGTGTGTCTTTAGGAGCCGGCGGAATGCCAACACTGATGGGGCCTTTCTTATTTCAGCGGAGAAGACATTGCCCATAATTTCCTTCTCAAATCCTATTCTTTTTGATATCACAAATGTTCCAGCTTTTTTTTGGCCTACTTTTTGTTACACTGTAGTGCAAAAGCACGCTTTCTAATAATAATAATATTCATTCATTCATTTATACCCCGCCCATCTGGCTGGGTTTCCCCAGCCACTCTGGGCTGCTCCCAATAGAATATTAAAAACACGATAAAACATCAAACATTAAAAACTTCCCTAAACTATTTCCCTAAATGGAAATAGTGCAACAGGGGAGGCATTACAGAACAACTAATGAAGTGGAATCTTGTGTGGGCAGTCCTGTGTAAATGCACCACTAATACACTACTATTGCAGCAATGCAGAAAGTCCCCACAAACTCCCACCGAATGGAGCAAGCCCTTTGCTTCTAAATCTTAAGTGTTTTGACTGCTTTGACTTATCTTCTGAAAAACTTGATCATGCCATTTTCCACATCCCCCCCCCATGAAGATTCCACTGGATTAGCGCATACCCCCATGCATAAGTCTAGGTAGTTATTTTAACCATGGATTCAGAGCTTTGTTCCTAAACAGATTACTATGTTGGGGAGGTCACTTTGACAAATTATGAGTCCTGAAAGCTCTTCACTTTAAACCCAAAAGTGTGGGCCTATGATGAGAGAAGAGCACTCTTAACAGACGCAGAGATACTGTCATCTTCAGTCTTACTTTGCACCTGGTTCCTGGATGTTATATATCCGAATTTGCAAAAGAAGCACTGTGAATCTCAAGGAGCTGGCATAATGCTAAGGTTATACTGAACCTTCAGCAGCGTGGTCATTTGTTCAAAGTGTTTATACTCTGCTAATCAGCTGGAAAAGCTCTGAGGGTGGCTTATTGTTGCTGTTGTTTAGTCATTTAGTCTTGTCCGACTCTTCGTGACCTCATGGACCATAGCACGCCAGGCACTCCTGTCTTGCACTGCCTCCCGCAGTTTGGTCAAACTCATGTTTGTAGCTTCGAGAACACTGTCCAACCATCTCGTCCTCTGTCGTCCCCTTCTCCTAGTGCCCTCAATCTTTCCCAACATCAGGGTCTTTTCCAGGGAGTCTTCTCTTCTCATGAGGTGGCCAAAGTACCTGAGGGTGGCTTACAAATCGAGAAAAATAATGCACTTTTCACAAGTGTACAGAGGGCATAATTCTCTGATTACGAGCTGTTGAGGTGGTAGAGTCCTCTCTACTGTTTTAGGTGGTAGAGTCCTCTCATGGGACTGTAGCACTTCACTCTGCAGGTAGGGAGGCGCTAGCTGGAATGTGCTACCTTGTGAAAATCATACCCACATCAAAACCAACTGCCCCAGACAGGAAGCTGGTTTGAGAGCAGTAAAATGTATTAATTTAATTGCCGTAGTCAAACTATGGGAAAAGGCTACCACAAATAAGGATCTTCTTGTTCCTTGTCTGCTGGAATCAGCATTTTCCTGCATTATTCCAGGAATCAATTCAATCCTGGCATCCTATCATACAGCTGATTGTCTTCCCAGATTGGCATGTGAGACAAGCAGGCTCTCACATCTCCTGGGAGAAAAAGATAGCCTTGTCAGATTTGAGGCAACACACGGGCAACAATATCATGCTGTTAATTGTACATTGCTTTGCAAGATGGAGAACTTCTTTCCCCCTGAAAAGTTTTATTGAATTTTTTTAACGATACAACAAAAAGAATGAGCTAATCTGCAAAGAATTCTAACAAGAGAGAAACTAGAAGTGATGAAAAGAAATTGAAAACTAGAAAATTCTCTCTCCCTGCTATATCTTAACTTTTATCCCGTACAGAAAAAGGTGAGCCTTCTCGGCTCTCACCTATAAGCATCCCTCTCTTCTCATAGCCTGTGAAATCCCCTCTTCCCCTTCAAAGTATCATTCACCTTCACCTGCACGCGGTTCTTATCCAAATACAATAAGATAGAATGATAAAAGTAATAATAATAGACTACCAAAAGAAGGATAGATAGAAAAGAAGGAAATACGGTACCCGTAGATAAAAAGGGACTTCGAGCTATCCGTCTGTTGGTTATTTATCGATTAATGCAAAGTGAAGAACTTCTGAAGCATACAGCTAGGTCTCAATCTGAACAAGGGCTGTCAACCTTAGTGCAAGTTCTTAGGCCAGAAACATCAGTAGTAATAAAGCAGAGAACACACAAAGGCAGATGCAGAGTGTCCTTCCCGCACTTGCATTTAGAAACTACAACCAAATTCTGAGCATCTAAGTTGCTGGGTTTCCAAACAACCTTCAAAAATTTGTTGTTTCTCAGGGATTTCAAAGCAGTGTTCCATATGTATTAAAAGCCTTTTGATGGTTCAGTATGTGTTCAGACAGTAAACTGAGGTTTGGAAGGGTACTCTGCAATTTATCTGTGCAATAAATTTATTTATTTCATGATATAGATAGAGAGATAGTTTGATTGTTTTTTTTTAAAGAATCTTCCAAGCAATTATAGTACAGCCCTAACATGTCTGCTCAGAACTATTTCCCATTAAGTTCAACAAGACTTACTCCGAGTTGGTTGATAGAGGACCAAAAACTTACACTGGTTTAATAGTAATTTCCACCACGGACAGAATAATTGCCACATACAGGAAGAACAAGGATATAGTTTGAGTTCCTCACTTGTAGTTTTATAAATCATTTAATGTGTCAACATGGATAGAAGTTATTCATATTGCAGTTGTTGTATAAAGGATTTTTATGATCTGAATGTAATGGAAATCAATAAGATTTTGGAATGCAGAAATAAAGAAAATCATCAAATCTAGCACACAGGGAGCCACTTTATCTAAATTATATAATTTGGTATTTGAACAATCGGTATTGTTATAATGAGGCTAATAATTGGACTGTAATTGGAAAACTAATAAAAATTATTATAAAAAATAGTAATTTCTTGTAGGCATTGAGGGGAAGGATGAGGATTTCTAACAGAGAATTGCCAGCATTCTTACTAAACTACAGTTTCCAGGATTCTTTGGAGTAAGAGCCATGAAATTTACATTGACATAATCCCAATAGCAATTTGAAGTGTAGAAATGCAGAGGTCCAAGTTCAGACACTCACTGCTTGACAACTAGCCTCCCATCTGGGATTGTGGGGCATGATTTTTATGTGGCAGCTCTTCATCAGGGCATTCTACCATCTGTACACTTCTGGAAGCATATCCGGGACTGAGAAATGGAAATCTAGCATCCATTTCCATATATAGTGGTACCTCGGTTTTTGAACGTCTCTGTTGACGAACGTTTCGGAACTCAAACGCCGTAAACCCGGAAGTAAATGCTTCCGTTTTTTAATGCACCTAGGAAGTCAAACGGCTTCCACTGAGGTACCACTGTATTTTTCTCCATTTTCTTTATTACATTTGCAGACTGCCCTTTGCGTCTCGGTTTTCAAATGTTTCAGAACTCGAACGGTCTTCCGGAACAGATTATATTCGAAAACCGAGGTGCCACTGTATGTTTCTTCTGATCCCTCAGATTTGCACAAAATCTGAAAACTGCACAAGCAAACCACATAAAAATTCCTGTGCTCTGAATATTTAGTATTGCCTGACTGTGTCCTATCACAGTCATGTTATGCCCCGTCAGTGCTTGATTGGCATAATAAAATCAGAAGATTAGAAGGAAGGGAATAATACCTAAGGTAAAGCCCACTGGTATGAATGGGAAAGACCAAAGACGTTCCTCATATACAAATTCAGTTATGTGTGGGTGTGGACTCTTCTGGTTTAATCCAAATCACAAAAATGTGGATTAAGGTGGGCAAACCACTAAAATTTGACTGTGTGCTTGAACAGTGAAGATCTGGAGGTGCCCAGGATGTCCCTCTGCAATTAAGCAAAAGTGACATTTAGATGTGAATTTGCAAGAAAATATCCGAAGAATTTTGATGGGGTGTTGGTGGTGGAGAGTGAGAGAGTTTGATAAGGCTAGTGAAATTTCTTTGGGGCTTAGGAGGATGTTCATTCAACATTTTATGCTGCCACTCCTAAAGTAAAATAGCATGTTGAAGTGTTCCAGGTTCTCCTCCCCGCAAAAAAGACGAAGAAAAAGCCTCCACGGGGCTCCTTCTCTGAGCAGCTTGTTGGAATCCAGCCACTTTTACTCAACATATGTAACACCATTAGCAAAAGTAGACAGGCTGGGAGAAGCACAGATTGCAAGGGACAAATGTGAACCTAATCGGTTCCCTGCAAAGAACAAAGCTTGTTATTTGCAGTGCTGTCAGCACCTGATAAGCAATTTTCTTCTGTGCACGAATGTATATTTTATTAATGATGTTTAAGCCATATCTAATTGCCACTAACAGAAAGGTTGGCATTTACCTCCAATATACAAAACCGCACCTGCCTTCCAGCGAACCCAGGAAACTCCCTAAGGAATTGCTCTCATATTCTTCTGTTTTATAGTGTTTTCAGGCAACTGTAATTCTCCGCTCCCCAAACCTTCACAGTTCTCTTTATAGCTGTGTAATGATTAGCATCTTAAAGCGCAGCAGGGTTTCCCCCGCCCACCGCTGTGTTTCAAGTCACGTTTGCACTTAATGTACACACCAGACAGTGGTGTGTACTAGCATCAGATGCCGATTACCTGATTTGTTTCCCTGGACCTGAGTCTCCAGCCCCAAACTCCAATGTACGCACACCATTTGTGCGTGCACAATGGCCGCCTGAGCTGTACACACCTCAGTTTAACCGTGGCTTCTGTTTTCAAATGGGATGGAAGCTGATTTGAGAGAAAACCCATCAAAAAGGAGTATTTCTCAAGAAGTCTATGGATTGTGGCCAACTACATGTGCAGTTGGTTTTGAAGACCAACTGGAGCCACGGTCAATGGTATTGCAACAGCAGTGGGGGGGAAAGAAGAAAAAGAGTTTGGATTTGATATCCCGCTTTATCACTACCCGAAGGAGTCTCAAAGCAGCTAACATTCTCCTTTTCCCTTCCTCCCCCACAACAAACACTCTGTGAGGTGAGTGGGGCTGAGAGACTTCAGAGAAGTGTGACTAGCCCAAGGTCACCCAGCAGCTGCATGTGGAGGAGCGGAGACGCGAACCCGGTTCCCCAGATTAGGAGTCTACTGCTCTCAACCACTACATCACACTGGCTCTCTCCTTTAGACCATTTCCCTGCTCAAAATCCCTCTCCCCACTGCTCTCCTCTCATTGTGAATAGCAGCCAGTCCATGGGCGTAGCCAGGATTTTTGTTAGGAGGGGCAGGCCTTTTGCTAGGGGGGGGGCAGAACCTCAGTTTGCTATGTACAGTGGTGCCTCGCTAGACGAATTTAATTCGTTCCACGGGTCTTTTCTTATAACGAAAAATTTGTCTAACAAATCCCATAGGAATGCATTGAATTTTTATTATTATTATTTTTTGCCCATAGGAGCGCATTAATTGAATTTCAATGCATTCCTATGGGAAACCGCGATTCACTAGATGAATTTTTCATAAAACGAATTCGTCTAGCGAGGCAATCTCCGCTCGAAAAATCCTTTCGTTAAGCGGAAATTTCGTTAAGCAGGGCATTCGTTAAGTGAGGCACCACTGTATTTTTATTGATTTAGGGTGGGCAGCTGGCCCTCCCTGTCTCCTCTTGGCTACGCCCATGGCAGCTACAGTATCATACCCTCCCACATTTCTCCGATGAAAATAAGGATGTCCAATAATTTTATTATTTACACCCCACCCATCTGACTGGGTTGCCTCAGCCACTCTGAGCACTTTCCAACATATATATAAACATAATAAAACATTAAACTTTTTTTTAAAAAAACTTCCCCATACAGGGCTGCCTTCAGATGTCTTCTAAAGTAGGTTGTATAGTTACTTATCTCCTTGGCTTGGGAGTCGCATAACTCCATACCCCCACTCAGCATTTACCCAATGAAAAAATAGGGTCGTCCTAAGGAAAAGCCGGACATTCCGGGATCCAATCAGAAGCTGGGATGGCTTCTGTAAATCCGGGACTGTCCCTGGAACATAGGGGCACATTATTGATCCCAAGTCATAGAGAGAAGCAAGGTGACAAAGGGATGAGGAAGAGGTTGAAGGTTTTCCTAAAGTGCCCTGGAGCCTGTACAAAAGTTGCTTATTACAAAACTGCAAATGCTAATGAGATCCTTTCCTTCGGCATGTACCAAGAAATACAGAACAAATTCCTGATAAGGCTGATAGCACTGAAAACCCTTTTTTTCTAAAGCCTATGATCCTTTCTAGGTTCCAAGGCAAACAAGCTCTCCTGATAATCCTGTGGAAGATCATTCTATTCTATTTCATTTCATTTTTTAAAAAAAACAGAATAAAATACATTGGGTACATCAGACCGTGAGGTGGGATTCAGTTGAGTACTGGAAAATTTAGGATGGTGGGAGTCAGTTGAGTACTGGAAAATTTAGGATGGTGGGATTCAATTGAGTACTGGAAAATTTAGGTTGGGCAGTGGTAAGGAAAGTGGTGGGGAAATGTATAGTTATATTATTATTATTATTATTATTATTATTATTATTTACGCAACATCATATAACCACTCCACAAACAAATAAAGATGGATGTTTAATAAACAGGTAATCTGGAAGTGATGACTGACATTTCCATTTTGCGAAGAATATATGCCCCCCCCCCCGAGCTGGCCTACTATTAGGCAGAGAGGGAGGCTCAGGCTGCAATTGGTTAGTTATTTTTCTTATTGCTATGTTTTTGCTGTTGGCAAGAGAGCAGGTGAGCTACATATAGGGGGAAAACAACCTGGGTAGCATTGGGTTCTGTGTATCTTGACCTCAGGGAGTCACTATTCTGCTGTTCCACCTCAGGCAGCAAAATGTCTTGGGCAGGCTCTGCCGCTTTCTCTCGCGCTTCAGGAACAGCCTCTCCAGCTTGCCACGCTGGGTGGAAAGGCTGCTTTTATACCGTATCTCAAAAAATCCCCAGTCCTGTTGACCTCTCTGCCCGTTCTCCTCACCTTGAAGCAGTCGCTCATATGGAACAGTGCACACACTCTCAAGGACGGATAAAGTTGGTTAACCATCCCCTAAATAAATTCAGACAAGACGCAGATTTTTGGTTTGGTTTTTGGCAGACTTTAGGCCACAACTTTATTGATTACAATCATGTGACTAGTTTCATAGGCTCTGGTTCGACTAGCTCCCTGCACCCTTGCAGGTAGCGCTGACCCAGGGCACACCATAGGCATTCTCCTGTTTGCATGCAAGCTGGAGTTGCATTGGAGCTGTTCAGCTGGGGGGGGGAAGGCCTCTTCCTCCCCTCAGCTGCGCAGTTCAGCGAAGCCCCGATGCTTCTCAGCTCTGACTTGGACCTGAGAGGCATCAGGACTTGCTCACCATGTAGGGATGGCCCATGTATCTCGAAAGGCAAGATTCGCTGAAGATCCTTCCTACAAGCAGTGCAAGTCCTCTAAACTTGATAGCCCTTGAAAGTAAATTAGAAGTTCTTTTCAGTTAAACGTTTGCACTCTCTCTCTCTGCCCCCTCCAATCGCAAGAAACTGTGCCAGAGGATTTTGCCCATTCCCAGCTCACTTGCCACCCAGCAACTCTTTCACAAGTTTTTTCCCCTGCCAGCAAGCAGGCCCCGGTCGCAAGCAGAGGCTGGGTGATCCGTGGATCTTCATGGTGGCTTTCACTGTGCAATTGTCAAGATAAGTGAGTCCCTGCCAGTGGATGGAGCTGCAGACCCCCGGGTATGTTCTACGGACCCCCAGGGGTGCCCAGACCCCCTAATTGGGAGCCAGGATCATTGGTGCAGGATAAACATTCATAGTGGAATTTATGTCAGGAACCCAAACAGTCAATGGACTCCATAATCTTTGCTGACGTGTGTAAAGAACAAGTTTAGAGAAAGACAAAATGAAGAACTGGCTTTCTACATTGCAAAAACAATATGGCACCATAAAGACTAACATTTCTATTCTGTTCTGTTCTATTTAGTATATGTTGACATTACTTAGATGTTATATACTAAATAAAGGAAACCAGGTTATCAGTGGGTTATTCAAAGGTTATCAGTGTTTTCTGGGCTCCTGATGACCGAGAACATTTCCTTCTTACACCTAGTAGGGATGAGTGAATTTGTCAGTTTGGGTTTTGTTGGTTTTTATTTTTTCAATCTTAAATTCAAGTTCTCCACATTTCCACATCAGCATGCAGTTTCATTTTGTTGTTGTTGTTGTTTAGTCGTTCAGTCGTGTCCGACTCTTCGTGACCCCATGGACCATAGCACGCCAGGCACTCCTGTCTTCCACTGCCTCCCGCAGTTTGGTCAAACTCATGTTCATGAGTTTTATTTTATCTTACTTTTAAAATATCAGTATTTTAATGCAACTTTCTGTTACGTATACAGATGCAATTTCACCTAATATGCACATTCTTGTAAAGCATTGCTCCCCAATATAATGTATTTTCACTAATCATAGAATTGTAGAGTTAGAAGGTACCCCCAAGGGTCATCTAGTCCAACCCCCTGCAATGCAGGAATCTCAGCTAAAGCATCCATGACAGATAGCCACCCATATATGCATCTTTGTGCATGCTTTACTCTGGATGGAGCACTGCAACATCAAATGCAGGAAATTGCGAATGAGGTATATTTGCCCTTGCTGAATGAAATACCTTCCCCATCCCTACTACCTGGAAAGGGTCGGATTTTGAGCCAAACTAAATGTTCACGTAAATGTGCAGCTGAATCCAAGAACAATCTTAAAGTTCGACTTTAGTGCTGGGGTTTTTTTGTTATTGTTTTGTTTTAATATTCCACTCTGATCCCCAACTTCAAAGATTGAGCAATCCTCTGTAGGATTATTACCAGTCCTTTGTGCAGTTTTCATTTAAGTCTAATTTCATTTAATTCCCTATTAAATAGGTTACCCAACCGGGATTACTGTTCTGTACTCAGGCCTAGTTTATCTCTGTCTTCTACCCATTAAGAAGAGCCTTTTGTTCATGTGTTATTAGATTATGCTCAAGAGCCTGGATTACTTTTGACATGAAAGAACATCCACAATTACCCTATTTCAGAACGGCTTCACTTGTTTCTTGAACAAAGAGAGAGGGTGCGGATTAACAGCAAATCCTCACAGATTTTGTAAGTGTTGACACCCAAGCCCGCAAACTACAACATCTCAAAGAGAAGATCTCAACTCGGTGTTCTACTTGCTCTATGCAAATTTCCTTGTCTATGAGGAAACATAGGTCAACTCTAGGGTTGACACCTTTGGTTGGGCAAAATAAAGGACAGGTCAGGAAAAATACGGGACAGGTCAGAGGGGAATTGGGGGAAGCGGGGGCTAAAATTACTTTACCTGGTGCAGAAATGACTTCAAACTCTCTCTCCCATGACTCCACCAGACCAGGCCTGTGCAAATCCCCCCCCCTCATTCTCTGACTCACCAGCCTGTATTGAATTTCTCCTGCCAGCATAGCACAACAAATCCACTCTTTTATTTTTAAAAATGGACATTTTGCATTTTGGAAAGCAGCAGGGGAACACACTGGAAAGTGAGGGATGAATAAAGGATTAATGGGCAAATGTATAAACACCACCCATGCTCATGACAAACATTTTGCTGTGAAGGAATTAAGCCTAGGAAGATTTCAATACACCTTAAAATGAAGAATTGGCAGTATTCAAATAACTGACGTTCTGAATATGACACTAACATTCCTATCATAGTTGCTGCTGCTGCTCTGTGATTATTTCATTTGGGTGGAGTTCATCTGTCCTGGTGTCCCCCCACTTGCCTTTCGTTCTCCTATGTTTGCATATGGCTCTAGAACAGAGGTAGTACATTAAGTTGAAGCCACTGTTAATGGCCCATCTCTCAGGCAATCTCCTGAACTCAATAAGACGAGTCCCGCTATTAAGAGTCTGACTTCCAGTTTAACTCTCCAAGCATGGATTAAATTCTAACACTTACTAAATTCAGGGATTATGGGTGTCTGCCACCCACAATCTCATAACAATAAAGAGGGCAGGGACTTTAAGGCTCCCATCCTAAGCACATTCATTTGGAAATAAACAACCTTCATATTAGATAACTTATTTCCAGATTAGGGCTGCTGTCCAAACCCCCTTAGGGGGTTGTGGGGAGGGGAGTGTCAGATAGAGCAGAAGTGTCTCTCTGCTTACTTCTGCTGGCTCAGCCAGCTCCCTGCCAACTGCTGCTGACAGAATGAGTCTGTGGGCAGCTGAAAGGCTCGCTGGCAGTTTCCCTGCCAGCACAGCTTGGTGGAAAACACCAAAATGGAACATCTTGAAGGTGGGGCTCAGCTGGCCCAAGATCTACTAGATCCTAAATTGTTCTTACAGCCAGTGCCACTGGGCCCAATCCACCTGCTGCTCCCCCTGCTTCTGCCGCTGCAAGTGGCTGGGCTGTGGATGGGGCAATGGTTCTTCTGCTCTACAGAACCTCAGCAACAACAACAGCAAAAACAAACAAATAAAAAAAAATTGTGTGTCTCTGCCCATTCTTAATCTGAGAAGCAACTCTTGAAATGCACTGCATTAATTTGCCGAGCTCAATCTCTGTGTGTGTGTGTGCGTGCGTGCGTGCCAGGAAGCTGCGGGATGCCCTCGAGATCCCTGATTAGCCATGAACAGTTCCTTCTGGTGATGTAACGCTTGTAGCACAATAACTTTGCTGGAGAGTCTCCCTCTCTCTTTCTCTCAGCAAACTGGTCTCACAGGTTTCAGAAAGCTGTACTAAGAAAGCAGTAGTTATCATCCGAAATCGACGCCAGACTCCTAATTATTCATTTAAAGAGAACCACAGAACAGCATCAGTAAGGTTTTTTTGTTTTTT
Organism: Zootoca vivipara; assembly: GCF_965207765.1. NCBI lineage: Eukaryota > Metazoa > Chordata > Lepidosauria > Squamata > Lacertidae > Zootoca > Zootoca vivipara. The sequence continues at coordinate 26,916,971 of NC_142590.1, forward strand.
GTTAATCTATCCAATAGGCGTTTCTTGCTACGCCTACCACGTAAAAGGAAACAATGTTCTTCTCATGACAGGATGGTACAAATATGCATTCATTTGGCAGAGCACATTTTTGCATGATTTCTTCCTCTCTCTCTCTCTTTTTCAGGCTCTTGGCCCCATTCCACCTTCACTCGCCTTGCTAATAAGCCAGTCCGGATGCAAAAGGCTGTCGTGTTTATTTCTGATCAGTTATAGTTTATTCTCTCCAAACGGGGGAGAGAGAATGTGATGCTAACATCCAAGATGAAGGTCTACCAGGTTTGCATGTTCAGCACACTGCCTTATGGTTGTGAGTCATGGGCAACCTACAACCACCAGGAGCGATGCCTCAATGCGCTCCACATGCGCTGTGCCAGGAAGATTTTGGGCATCGCATGGCAGGGCAGAGTTTCAAAAAAAGATGTGCTCTCCCAAGCCCACATTCCCAGCACATTCGCACTTCTCTCTCAGCAACGTTTACGCTGGCTTGCTCATGCGCACAGAATGGAAGATGGCAGGATCCCCAAGGAAGTGCTGGCTTCCGGCACCAGGCCCGTTGGCAGACCAACTCTGTGTTACGAAGATGTCTGCAAATGTGACATGAAGGCTGGCAACACCATTCCCTTGCCGTGTGGGACTCCCTTGCAGATGACCCCAGTGCCTGGAGACAGCATTGACCTGAGGAGTCATGAGCACTGGGAGGCATGCGGAAAGAAGAAACACCATGGTCTACCTGCATCAACACGACTGGATGCCTTCATCTGCCCTAACTCAGGGGCAGACTTTGCTACAACGGTATCCTGAGCTCGGCCAAAATGTGGTGCCCCCACTCTTAGCTCTCATGCGTCCGAAAATCCTCTCACCTCCTCCCCAAAGCTGGGCAAGTGCTTTATTAGGAAGGAGATGGGAGGACTCTGGGACTATGTCAGAGCCCTTATGCCTCCTTCCCATTGCTGGGATCTCACCGCATCTCTGCTTGGTGCCCAGTGTGGGGGGAACCAGTCACGCTGACCTAAAACCATCTCTGTCCAGCTGCAACACAACATGTCTCTCCCATATCAGTCTCTGCAGCCACAGCAGGCTCTGTAACTCTCCATCGCTTTGACTTCACTCCCAAAGGAGCTTCCATTGTCTGATGGATGCCAACAACAACCAGTTGCCCTTAATTTAACCAATGCTGTGGCGAAGCATCTTTGTGACATTGCGTACTCACAGGTATGCCTCTCCTTTTCCAGTGGTAGGAGCAGCCCAGACACTGGGCAAAGTGAAGTAGCTGCCTCAGGTGGCAGCTGCTGTGGAAGTGACAAGGAGTGCCAGTGAGGTGCTGAAAGATAGAGCTATGTGTGTAAAACAGCTTTTGCTTTTGCCCTCTGAGGTAATCTGCTGTCCTCTGGTACAGTGGGAAAGGATGTCTCACTACCAGCGAAGACGTTAGTTTCAATAGCCAAATCCAGTCAACTTCTGTTGGGGCAGGGGACCTTTACCTCAGGCAGCGCAGCAAAATATATTGGACCAGCATTGTACAAACACAGAAAACAGACCTTAACCTAGTGGCTTCTACTAGTTGGTCCAACATCAGGCAGTAAGAGCTGTTTGACAGTGGAACCATCTCCCTCGGGTGGTTGTGGTCTCTCCTTCCTTGGAGGCTTTTAAGCAGCAGTCAGATGGCCACCTGTCATGGATGCTTTAGTTTAGATTCCTGCATTGCAAGGGGTTGGACTGGATGACCCTCGGGGTCCCTTCCAACTCCACAGTTCTATGAATCTATGATTCTACGGTCTTGCCGCTGTTTGTGGCAAACCCATCCTCTGCAAACCACTCACGTTCCTGATTCCTGGAGGGTGCTATTCCAAGATGGGCAAGCCAACTGAGCTGGCAGGTAGTCATTGGGCTGTCCTGGCATTGGTGGGCAGCTGGAATGGGCCAACAGAGTGGCAGCTTCACCTTGCCACCATCCTGGGTTTCACAAGTGCAGGCAAATGCAGTGGCCCAGGTAGTTGGCATAGCTCCTTATCTCGGTCTACCCATCCTTTTCTCTGCCACCATGACTGCAGTAGCAGCAGCATTACTCACTACTTGTCATGGGCCATCATTGCTGTGGGAACATTGCTGCCATCCAGGAAATCTCTGACTCTCAAGAGAGTTCATTCAGACCACATTTTGAAGCAAACTGTCTTGATTCCAGTAGTGGATGGCATGATAGGAAGGCAGTGCTCAATTTATCTCCTAGCAGCTAAGTCTCTGCTGCTCACAGGGAAAGAGAGGAGGATGATCAGAGTAGCAGAGAAGTTGTCATGCCTTCCCAATTCATACTTTCCAGACTAATGCAGGTGTTTTTTTTTCATTTTCACACACCTCCAAATGCTGTGATATAGTCCTCAGCTGGAAAAAAGTGCCTATAAAAATGTATATACGGTTAAAACGTATTAAATATGCATATTTTAGGATGAAATATGTACACAGTTATGTATTTTGTGGGGGAAAATCTGAATTTTCGTGTATTTAAAAAAACAAAACCAGATTGATGCAGGCTTTGACTTATGACTGACAGTGTGTGGAAATTTATATGGGTGGGAAACAGAATAGGTTGTTTCATCGAATGTGCTAAGGAAGCTAGGCTGCCAACCGGGCTCCTCTTTGCTGTGCTAGTCAGGGAAATGGATGTAACCTGGTGTGGCGGCCATTTTCCTCAGCAGCCCAGCCAGGGAAGTGGGGTGGCAAGTCTCTCTGGGTGGTAGCAGCAGCAGCACACACACACACAACACTCCCTTTTTGTGGAAAACAAAGATTAATTCTTAAATTATTTAATTCTTAAATAATAAATTCACGGGAGTGGGAAATCCACTCGTGTGTTTCCCCCCCCCCTCTTTTCAAGCAACGAGGAATGCACCCAGATATCCCAGCCACCCAAGAGGGTCAACCAGGCACACGGGGCAAAAAACTGGTCAGCTGGGATCTTGGAACGCAAAGCTGAAAATGACTAGAAATAATTATCTTAAATGTTACGGAAAGCAGCAGCTTGGGGGAGGGTTTGGAGCTGGAAAGAAGGAAGGAAAAAGGAGTTCTCCTCAGGTGTGATTGTTCAAATCGCATCTCCAGATTCATTCCTCTTTCATCATAAATCTAAAATACAGGTGGATCACATCAGGACAGAAGAAGCTTGTGGGTAATTACCTCGTACAGGTGAGAAACATAAGCCCCCACCCCCTAAACCATGACCACTCCCTGGGATCTCGGCTGTGGGAATCTGAGATGGAAGCATTACCTGAGAGCAGGTAGCTGTCATCTCCCTACCGCCCGCCCCCACATTACTGTTTTAGGAAGTTTGGGGTGTTTCAGGCAGCTGCTCCTGCAAATGCTCAGTGGCAGCAAAGGACAGGGGACAGAACTTTATTTTCTCCTCATCTTCCACCCTTCCCCCTTAAAAAAACACAACTGGCCATCTTTCTCCAACTGTTGCTGTGGACTGGGAGGCTCAGACAACGATCATTTTCTACTCGGAAGCTGCATCCTCTGCAACTACGGTTGCCAGATTGTAAAAAAATTATGCACATTATAGAGAAAGTGGACAGAGAAACCTTTTTTTTTTTTTTGCTGCCTCGTAACACAAAATGTCATGGGCATTCAGTGGATTTGATCCTTAGGACATCCCTATTTCCACTGAAGAAATGTTGGAGGCTATGGAGTGATGCCCCCTGAGCCAAGGAGATAAGTAAACTATACAACCTTCAGGAGACATCTCAAGGCAGCCCTCTATAGGGAAGTTTTTTTAAAAAAAAGTTTACTGTTTTCTTATGTTTTTATATATATATTGGAAGCCACCCAGAGTGGCTGGGGCAACCCAGTCAGATGGGAGAAATATAAATAATAATAACAATAACAGCAGCATCAGAAACAACAACAACAATTGTCCCTATTTTCATCAGAGAAATGTTGGAGGATATGACTCTGCCTTTTCTGCAGAACCAGCAGGGGTGGGGTTCGGACTTCACTCTAAAGCTGACTTTTGTTTTCCTTTCTCCCCCTTAAAATGATGGCATTGCTGTTGCATCAACCAACTTTAGATCAGGCTGTGACACAGTAGTGTATTCCGGCCGAACATTTGAAAGCCAATGCAATAAATGATAAAGCACAAGAAACGATAAAGCAACAGGTAAAACTGGGTCTCCTTGAAGGGTTTGGGTGGGAGAAGATACTGTATTGCTCAAATTGCTTAATCCATTATTCTTTTGATTTTGAGTGGGGAAGTGACTGAGGGCTTATTCACACTTACGTTTTGCCCTGCTCTTGCCAAACACAGGGCCACACATAAAAGTTCCATGTTCAAGCGGTTTGTTTGTTTGTTTTTGCCCTGGAGCTTTCCCTGCTCATATTGCCATTTGCTCTGATTGAGCTTTAAAGAGCAGGTTTTCACAGGGAAGAGCTCTGGAGCAAGCAAAGGGGAAGAAGTCAGACACAGAGCTTTAAAGCAACAGACCATGCCTGGAAAGAGTGGGAGAAAGGTGAGTGTGGATAAGCCCCCCTGAAATTGAAAGATTCCGTAATCGGCTGATTCCAAGGCATGACGCTATACATACATACATACATACATACATACATACATACATACATACATACATACATACATACATAATAGAGAAGAGTCTTTACCAGCATTCTTGAGAGGCCCATCTTTACTATCCTGACATCATCTGCCTCATTATGCCAGCTAATGCTGCGCTGCAAAAACTCTGTCACACACTTTGCTAACACACAATCTGATAAGATATCAGTTTCAGCAATAAATATTCAGCACAAAATTCTGCAGCACTATGGGTATCAACCTACACACAATGCAAATCAGTTTCCAGAGATCTGCTTACATCCTGTCCTTTACTTCCTCCCAGAAGATCTTTTCTGCACATAATAACCACAAGCATAGGAGCCAACTCCTAGGGGCCAAGGGGACTTTGGGGCCCCCCCATGAAATATTTGAGGATGGGGGCAGGCCCCTTCAAAGTTGATGGGCATTACCAATCAAATGGTGTGCATACACCATGTCGTGTGATTTTATTCAAGTTGCCACCCCTGACCACAAGTCAGTCTCACAGCCGATCCACCTGCCTCTCTACCTGCCCCGCATTTGAAGCCATCCATGCAGCACCGAATATGGCCTTATCATGCCGTATCTGTTCTCCCCGTGAACATGTATCATCTCATGCGAACTTCTAATGTTGTGGCGATACCTGTACATGCCTCCACCGTAAAAAAAAAAAAGGCCATATCTGTACTCCCTTCCCCCAGCTTATGAAATCTGAACTTGCAGTCCCTTGGGAAAAAGTTGGCTTAACTGTCAAAGCAATACAGGAACCTCTGGTTTAGTCAGATATTCTTTGTGTTTTGCTTCCCACTTCATGTATACGCTATCATTTAAAGAATCATTATTTAAGCTTTTGCAAAAGCCCAAAGGTAGAAATCAGGGTCATGGATTAATATGAATGGGCCAAAGATGAGGACACATTACCAGGTTGACATTTTGATTAAGTGCATTTTCTGGCAATGCCTTGTGCTGTCATCATGAAGATGAGACTTTGTGGGCAGGTATTTTGAAGGAAACTTCTAGCATAGGTGTGGGTGCAGGGGAGCCCTGGGTGCTCCACGCCACACAACATTTCCCATGAAGGGGCCGGGCCCCCACAATTTTTTGTGCCCGGGTCATGCACACCAAGGAGGGATATAATACGGATATAAAATTTACAGCATGCTATGGTTTGAGAAAACTACATGAAAATGTTATATGGATGATATCTAACACCAAGTAAATTGGCAAAAATGTATAAATCAAAATCGAATAAGTGTTGGAAATGCAAAGAGAAAGAAGGTCTTGAGGTAAAGTTAAAGCTTACTGGGAAATGATATATAATGAATTGAGAAAGATGTTTAAAATAACATTTGTAAAAATAAAAAAGCAGAAGCTTTCCTTTTGGGAATTATAGGGGTAGAACTACCTAAACAGTATAGAAATTTATTCATGTATGCAACTACAGTGGCAAGAATGTTATTTGCCCAAAAATGGAAATAAGAAGAAGTTCCGGAGAAAGAAGAATGGATACAAAAACTAATGGACTATGCAGAAGTGGCGAAACTTATTGGAAAAATAAGAAATCAAGATAACAAACTTTTTTATAAAAGAATGGAAATGGTTCGTAAAATATTTAGAAACAAATTGTAAACAGATAAGGACATTGGATTATTGTAATAACCTGCAGTTCCGTAAGAGTATATAATTAAAGTAGATGAATAAAAGAATAAGTTAGGTTAATTTAGAATACGCAAGAAATGATAAAAAATAAATTTAAAGAACCACAGAAAGAGGAGGAATATAGTTGCCTCACCTCCTCTTTTCTTTTTTTTCAAAAATTTTTTAATTGGTTTTATAAACACATATAATAAAACAATAAACAAATAACTCTACACAAGTTCAATACAGACACAGCAATAAACACACATAGATAAACAATAAACACACATCTCCTCCTCTTCTCTGTCCAGTGCAGGAGAGGGGCGCTGTGGCAACTCTCCACCCAAACAGAGCTGGGGCTCGGCGTGAATGAGCTGGCTGCTCCATCATGAGCTAGCCCAGTGCAGGAGCCGCCACTTCCTCTCCTCCACTCTGCCCCCAGGTCAGACCTGACCAAGGGCAAATCTGCCACTTGGAGCCAGGCTGCAGTGAGGGAGCCAGGGGGGTGGAGACCTAAAATGTGCCTGGGCATGTGACGTCAGTGCACACAGTAGATGTGTTGACGCCAGACACCCGCTTTCCCATGGCATGCACGGCCCTGGGCACCCACGGTCCTGGGTTTACACATGCACACACACACGCTTTACACCTAAAACATGATAAAAAGTAGTATGTGCTGAAAAGTCCACAAAACCATTAAAAAAGCAAGAAATCAGAAAAACCACATGGCAAACCTGACTGTTCCCTTAGCTGCCAAAGCCTGCACATATAAATGTGACTTGCACAATCTTGTTCTGCCACCAGGAACAGTTTTATTTTTTCCAGAAGATGGAATTCAGAATGAGGCTCTTCTGAGCAGAACTGGCTCAAGGTATTTTACCGCCTGAAGTGAATGACAAGAAGGTGCCTCCCCACATTGCACATACAGATGCTGACCAGCTGAATCTTACTTCAGAGCAACACCCTTACTAGGCAGATGGTCAACTTGGGGGCACAACACTGGCTGTGAGGTACAGACAGTTCAGCCTACCAATTGCTTGCCGCCCCACTCTGCCATCTGCACCTGCTATCTAAGGCGGCCACTTCATTCTGCCTAATGGTAGGGCCGGCTCCACTGCCTAGCAATTTCAGTATTCTGGAGATACACAGCTTTGTAATCTAATAACACAAAATTTGCTTGATAAGAAGAACTTGTAGAAACACAGAACTGGCACAGAACTGGGCATATTTAAGTTCATTAAAAAACCAATGGTTTTAAATATGTACCTAAATCTGTTGCAGGTTGTGGTCACTGCCTTCCTGAAAAAGTAGAGTGTGCTGCCATTTTATCATTGTTTACTATGGACAAAGGAAATCTAGAGAACAGCTTCACAAACATAACTAACCACAAGTGGAACTTGCCTCAAAATGCTTGGGACAGAGGATGCTGCCTTATGCCAAATCAGAGCAGTGCAGTGTCTTCATCCAGGAGTGACTCCTATAATTCCCTATTTCACTCAGTTTTCCATTTTATGTTTCTGAACAGTCTGGTAGCATTCAATGTGGAATTTGCTACCAAGGAGTGTGGTGGAGTCTCCTTCTTTGGAGGTCTTTAAGCAGAGGCTTGACAGGCATATGTCAAGAATGCTTTGATGGTGTTTACGGCTTGGCAGGGGGTTGGACTGGATGGCCCTTGTGGTCTCTTCCAACTCTATGATTCTATGATTCTATGTCCACACTGAGGACGCTAGTCCTCACTTGGCTACTTTGAGCTGTTTTCACATCGTCAGTTATCCATCTATTATCTTGATGATTTTTGTACTGCCCTTTACACAAGCCACTGGGCGGTGTATGATTAAAACATGCAAATAAGAATCTATTAAATCCATTAAAAGCACAGTCCATTAAAATAGTGTTTCCCAACCTTGGGTCTCCAGCTGTTTTTGGAACAACAACTCCCATCATCCCTGACCACTGGTCTTGCTAGCTAGGGATGGTGGGAGTTGTAGTGCAAAAACAGCTGGAGACACAAGGCTGGGAAACACTGCATTAAAACACAGAACAACAAATCGCTAAACAACAGTTACTAATAGCAGCAGCAATTGGATCTCTCATTCTCCAAATTCCCTCTGGGAAAGCTGCATTTTTGAGTACGGTACTTCTGCAAACCTCAGAACTATCTAAAAAAAACCCACCCTTGAGATTTCCCTGTGTCTGCTGATATGCTCCTCTTGTGTGTGGGCGATATTAGTATATGGCAGGGGTGGCCAACTCCGAAGAGACTGCGATCTACTCACAGAGTTAAAAACTGGCAGTGATCTACCCCCTTTTGGGGTGTTCAGGTCAAAGTTGTTTAGGGAGGAGGAAAGCCCTGTTTTTTAGGGGTTCAGGTCAAAGTTGTTGAGATTTTTTAGGAAGGAGGAAGGCCCATTTTTTAGGGGTTCAGGTCAGAGTTGTTGAGCTTTTCTGAGGCGGGAAGAAAGCCCTGTTTGGGGGGGGGGTGAAGAGCTAAAATGTTGAGCATTTTTAGGGGAGCCAAAGTTGTTGAGCTTCTTTGGGGGAAGCCAGTGATCTACCACAGACGTCCAGTGATCTACCGGTAGATCACGATCTACTTGTTGGACGTGCCTGGTATATGGGTTCCTCCAGATGAGCTGTTTATTCAGCATTCATCCTGATCTGCATACACAAAGCTTACGCCATGGTTGGGCTATGTCTGGTCTTTACTGAACATGCATTCTGATTTGCTTACAAGGTGATGACCATTCACCCTGATATTGCGGGGTGTTTACATGACTTCCCGTTAATCACTCGCTCATCCCACATTTCCTCCTACACTGAGGAGCATGATTGTAGAATCATAGAATTGTAGAGCTGGAAGAGACCCCAAGGGTCATCTAATTCAACCCCCTGCAATTCAGGAATCACAACTAAAGAATCCCTGACCTATGGCTACCCACCATCTGTTTTAAAAGCTCTGATAACAGAGACAGCTCTTACTGACAGTGGCCTCCTGGGCTGCTGTTTTGACTGTACAAGGAACCACACTCAAAATTGGTATATAGGGGAATAGCAGAATTTGTGGTGGGAGTGTTCAAAAATAGAAAAGTTCTGGGGAAATGTATTTACAAAAATATAGATTTGATTACAAGGCAGACAGTGCCCATGACCCCCAAGACTGACTGTCTTTACTTAACTTGTGTAGTCGTGATATGATGCAAATTAGAAACAAAGAACTTATAACACATCTATTAACAGCTGCAAGTGCAACTATTGCAGGGCATGGAAATCACTGCATTTATTAACTATGGACCAATGGCATAATGATGTAATGGCAAACAGCTTAATTGTAAAAACTGACACATAAATTAAAAGTTGCAAGAGGTCAAAAGAAACTCAACACCTTTTGTGCAGACTGGTGTCACTTTAGAGATTACACAAATATTGAGGCATATAGTCGAACAGAACTCATAGTTTACAGCACAATCTGGTGTGCATGAAGTACAGATGTTAATTTTTTTCCTCCCCCCTCCACCCCCACATCCTATAAATTCCTATAAGTTCTAATTGTTATTAACACAAAATACATTTTACTTATGGTCACTAATCTGAGCAATACACATGCAACTTACATCATTTCGTATCTGTAATGACTGTAATCATTTGGGTATATATAATTTGACACAACTTTGTGAATATATTCAGAGACATATTTTTGAGTGTTAATTGTTGTTTAATTTTTATGTAATTTTTGCATGCCATATGCTCTCATGTAAGCAAAGATATATCTCTTAAAGATGAAAATGAATTAAAGCCACATTACCAAAAGAAAGAATTAGTATATAGCAGGGGTGGCCAACTCCAAAGAGACTGCGATCTACTCACAGAGTTAAAAACTGTCAGTGATCTACCCCCTTTTGGGGGTTCAGGTCAAAGTTGTTGAGATTTTTCTAGGAAGGAGGAAGGCCCATTTTTTTAGGGGTTCAGGTCAGAGTTGTTGAGCTTTTCTGAGGTGGGAGGAAAGCCCTGTTTTGGGGTGTGTGTGTTGAGCATTTTTTCAGGGGATCCAAAGTTGTTGAGCTTCTTTTGGGGGAGCCAGTGATCTACCACAGACGTCCAGTGATCTACCGGTAGATCACGATCTATCTGTTGGACATGCCTGGTATATAGGATGGTTTTTATCCTGCCTTAATCCTGTCATACTCCATCTCAGAGCACAGACTTCTCCTCTGGTATTTTGTAAGGTGTCATGCCATACCCTCCAACATTTCTCTGATGAAAATAAGGATGTTCTGATCCATAATAATAATAATAATAATAATAATAATAATAATAATAACTTTTTTATATACCCCGCCCCTCTGACTGGGTTGCCCCAGCAGCTTCCAAGATATATAAAAACATAATAAAACATTAAACATTTATAAACTTCCCTATACAGGGTTGGCTTCAGATGTCTTCTAAAGGTTGTATATAGTTACTTATCTCCTTGGCTCGGGGGGAAGGGTTGTCACATAACTCCATACCATTCAACATTTATCTGATGAAAATAGGGACATTCTGTGATCAAATCAGAAACCAGGGCAGCTTCTGTAGATCTGGGACTGTCCCTGAAAAAAAAAAAGGGACACTTGAAGGGTCTGCATACACACTGATGGATAATGATGGTTAGACTGCTTATGCTCCATACCCATAAACCCCTCACGGCTAATTGGCACCAACTTTTTTTGTAAAGGTAATTTCTGTAGCAAAAGACACTCCCAGCCCCGTAACCACTCTTCAGATAACGTGGCAACCCTGGACTCGATAATGTGGAAATTGGCCTTCTTTTGGCTATGTTGTATAGTGCCAAGCAAAGCAAAGCAAAGATGTTTATTCGGCTGTACGCCCATCATAAAACACAACACACAACAAATCAAATAAAAACCGCAGACTCGTACAAACCACAGATAATATAACACAATTCACAGCTCACAAGGACAAATATTAACAATTCAAAAAACATATCGTGAAGGTTGTGTATAGTGCCAATTGATTTTAAATTAGAATTTCGCCCTCGGATTTATTTATTTATTTCAATCCAGGAATTCCTCAGTCTTTGAAGTCCTGTTAGCATTACGTTTGAAGGTAAGCTCCCATTCAACCCTTTGCCTCTCTGCTCCCTTTGTTGTCACGGACAGATTCCTTCATTAAAATTTCTGCCCGAGGCAGAAAAAAGAAAGAAATGCAGTGCTAGTGAATAAGTGCTGCGATATTTACATCTGTCAAGCCAACCCCTCAATCATCGCTCCACCTTACATATTATGAAGATGACACTTTTTATAAAGCACCGGCAGCAGCTGCCACAGCCAGAAGATAATTTGAGTTGCTATTACTTTCCTGAGCCATCTCCAAGAGTCGAAAATGCAGAGACCTACAGTGTGCCAGAGACCTACCGCGTGCCACCTTACTGTAAGTCGGATCTCATTCTTAAAAACAAGGCTTTGTGCCTTAGCACATTGCTAAGGACGGGCATCTCAGATGAACATAGATGAACATGCTATTGTAGGCAGATTTTACAGTCAGTGTTTGAATCACGGGGTGTGTGGTGTGGTGTGGTGGTGGTGGTGGTGGTGGTGTGTGTGTGTGGATGTAAACATCTTTGGGGAAAGCACTGGGGATAATGGGAAGTTCTAAACAAAAGGGAAATTCTGTTTATGGCACTGAGGAAAGTTCTAAATGAAAGATGTGTGAATGTAGTCATCAGCTTGAAGAAAGGATATGGCACCAAACACACACAATCCTATTTCCTTGATGTCTAAAATTCTATTTCCTAGTCTTCAAGTGACCAAGCCTTTCATAGGCAGAGTGTTTTGAGTAGTACTTTCTTAATCATGCCAAACCGCTTATACTGGAACACTTTCCATTCAAGTTCCGCAGTTCCTGTGAAATTAAATTCACACTGCAGAGGTTTTAATGGATTATCTAGCTTGTCGGTGTCACCACCAATCTCTTACCTAGTGTATTTTTACACCATGAGAATTAATGAAATCAGTTTCAGTTTCATGTTCTGTGTTCATAATGTTTGGCTTCTACACACTGGAGTTTCGGATACATTTCTTTAAAAACGTTTCTATTGAACGTTTTTAGCATGATTACAAAGACGATGTAAACAAAACTGTAACAAACTGAAAGATCTCGACGAAAGATAGTGAGTTAGAATCACAGCAGGAGTTTTTAAGACTTGTTTGGAACATATCCAACATACTAGCTAGATAGTATGCTTCCTAAATGATTTTTGGAAGGAAGGTGATTGTGTATGGGAAGAATCTTTACTGACCTGTGAAACGTGACAGAGAGGAATCTGCTCTGACCAAATCTATAGGTACATTTGCTGTGTTCTCTTTTCTAACAACATTAATTGTTAGGTACCAAGACCACTGATTCAGGTAATTTCCACAGGTTCCACTGGTTCATTGGAAGCGGCTATGAATTAGTACACGCTAATGTACTAATTAATATAAGAGATCCTTCTTTTTATTGTCAAATGCAGTAAAAAGAGAAAGCTTGGAGTCAGACAGGGAGCATATTTTGATTTCCGTTTTTGGAGAAAATTGTGTTCAGAGAACTAGGCAACTACCTCATCAGTCTGCTGTGCGTGGCAGATGGAAATTTTCACTTTGTATTGTGATCCGCAGCAAGGAGGAGTTGTTTTGTAGATATAATAAATGTCGGAATAGCAATAGGGACTGCTGGATGAGTTTCAATGTATTTTATCTCTAATGCTCTCTGGAACAGATTTAAGTATTTGAGTTATGGTGAAATTTTGATCAGTGTACTGTATGATGTTCGGGAGGAAAAGACAACATGGTTAATAGAATTATTCATTCAATGGATTGAGTGGACAGATATATTTCCCCCCCCTTTCTCCTAGTTCTAGAACTCAGGGTCACCCAATGAAGTGGATTGGATGTAGATTCAGAAAGGACAAATAGGGGTACTGTTATCATTCAGTGTATAATTAACTTTTGGCGATGGCCACCACACTAGATTGATTTTAAAACAGGTTAAATTATTTCACAGAGGACAAGTCTGTCAATGACTATTATGTACAAAAGCAGAGTCAGTATATTTCTAAAAATCAGAGGGTGGGTGCATACAATGGAAAAGCTTGTAAGGCCCTCTTGGGAGAATCTGGGCAGCAACTGGGGGAACTTTCTATAATAAGATTATCTGATCCGGTACAACTCCTGTTATGCAAGTCTACCAGGAAAAAAATTCCAATCATCATAGGCTATCCGAATTATTTCTTCACTCTCTAAGGCTGCCGTCCTCAGCACATTTACTCAGCAGTAATGGTCCTGTTGACCTCAAGTCGTAAGCATAAGTAAAGATGAATGTCACGAACATTTCCCAGAGAATGGAAGAGATAAAAAAGTGTGCTTTCCCATTGAATACACAGCAAAAAAGCATGTGGTGTTGCCTCTTAGACATCTTTGTCTGCTTCTGTTCAAGAATCTCCCTCTTCTTTTCAGGATTTTGTTCACTGATCAAGGCTTTGTGTATCTCTGTGTGTTGATCCTCCCTGTTTTATTTCCAAATCTCCAAGTCAGATGTGCTATGAGACTAAAAGCTATCATATTTTAGCTCTGTAAAATGGAACTTGTGTTTAACATATGACTCAAGATTTGATGTTTTGGAAGATGGTAAGGAAGCATGGAAAAGAGTTGCCCTCAAATGAAATGGATTTTGGAATGTAGGGCGTGCCTGTAAAATATATAGTAATTTTCTAAACTTGTAGAACCTTATTCAGTCATCGGTCTCACCTGGTCTCTGCGAGAGAAAGGCCTCTGCACATTCAGTTTCCAAATGTGGGGAATCTTTGCAGAAGCCCAATTTCTCACCCCTTTTGCTGTTTGAAATTCCAGAAAATCTTCCAAATTTTACAGCATAAAATGTTGATAGAACTCTCACCTGCGTGTTGGTGTCAAAAGTGTAGGTATAAGCTGTAGTTCAGTAAAAGTGGCAAGTTATCAGTTGTAAGAAACATGTATTACAGCTTTTATTTTAAGAGATAGACAGATTGATCAAGTAAATTAGAATAATAGTATTGTGCGGCCACTTCCAAACCCTATACTGTGGTTAATTTAAACCCAGCTTCATAAATGATGGTTTGAAGCTGTCTTGTTTCAAGATAAGAAAACAACAACAACACAGTTTGTCAAAGCTGAACAATATGACAAACTGTTATATTGCTAATCAAAAATGGAAACAAATGCTCCGAAATTCCATATGGCTTCATCAGAAGAGGAGGGTGTCTGAGTCCTAGAGAGACTAGATTCATTTCCATCATGATAAACCATTGTTTATCACGATGTCCAAACTCAGTCAGTGACTATAGTCCAAGATCATGCACTGAGTTTATGGCTGAAGCAGGGATTGTCATGACAGGCAGGAAAGGGATTATCCCAGAAGTAAATCTAATAATGTATTACACCACACAATTGTCATTTATAGCTCCTAACATGCCAAGGGGGATCTACTGCCAGGAACATTTCCTGAAAACTGCAACCTTAACCAGAAATTTAGTTCTTCAACTGTGCATGCTGTGCATCATATGGTATGAGTTCTTCCTTGGAAATTTAGCTTCGTATGCTTGCTTGTGGTAGTCATTCTGAGAATGGTTGACATTGCTTTGCAATATCCTACACTTAACCCAGTGTGGTAGCACTAGACTCCTAAGCAGATGTTCTTTGGTTTGTAGAGGAGGATATATCACAGACGGCAAAAAGCCCAACATCTGCTGGTGTGTTGGATTAGGGGGTGCAGATGCTGCTTGTTTGTTTTCCTTAAATGCCTGCTGCCAGAGAGGGAACCAAATGGGTGGACAAAATAAGCTGCCTGCTTGCGGTGGCGAGAAGTTCTCTTCGGTTGTGCCTTTTGCGACATGTCCTATTCAAAATTTGCCAAGATTAGTCTGGCGTGAATGAGGAAGAAGGAATTCTGACAGACTCATCCTTCCCTGTCACTTACAGTTATGGCAAAGATGTGTTTATTCTGGAACACATTGTGCAACAAACAAGAGCGCTGCCTTTAGATCTTTACTAATTACTAGCCTTCGTTTTATTGCAATGGTCTACTTTGTTCATTGCTCTGATTCAGTTGGGGTGGGGGCTGCCACGTTGCAATTGGAGAACGTGAAGCCACCTTTAAAGATGCAGATCAAACAGAAGGCAAGGCTGCTGTTCTTCCCCCAGTGTTCTTGTCTGCCCTCCCCATACTCTCTGCAACAGGGCAAATATTATCTGGGTTGCCTCCTGGTGACCTTAGGTTGAGTCAACGTAACCTATCTAAAGACTGAATCTCCAAGTTAGCTGTGTGTTTGTGCTGCTTGGCTCTAGGAACAAAGCTTTCATCCCTTTCACCCTATCTCTCCAAGCTTTGTCCTTTGCGGAAGCCAATTTGGAGCTACGATCTGGACCTTAATCATGGTTGCAATCAGCTTCTCCAAGCAATGAACCTTGTCCTCTGAGCGGTTCACAAGTTTGAAACCAATAAGACACAAATGCAACCAAAATGCCAAACGATTAATATTTTTCATAATTTATTTAACAAAACATATATATGCCACTTGATTATAAGAAAGCTTCTGAGCGGTTTACCAAAACCACGTTCCAGTGCAAAGATCAGGCTGTGTTTAAGTTCTCGCATTTCAGAAAGAGTGGATGTTTCGGAAAGTGTGAAAATGCAAACTGAATTGAATCATCTTCCTCATCACTAATCGGGAAGCAAGGATAACCACCCATCCTTTCCCATTATACAGGGATATATTATGCAGGGACATGGTTATATAATAGGGACATGGTTATATAATAATAATAATAATTTATTATTTATACCCCGCCCATCTAGCTGGGCTTCCCCTGCCACGTTATCTTCCAACACACATTAAACATTATAAGCCCTGATATCTCACCTCTCAATACAAAAAAGACCTTCAGCTCAAAAACTTCGCAGTATGCTTTTCTGCTCTTGCTTTTATATTTCTGAAAGTGAAAAAAATAAGCATTTGCTCAATCCTTGCAGTTGCTGAGTGCAATTTTGTTGTAATCAATTCCCTCTCTCCCACCCTGCCATCACCAAGTAGAGACATTGTCAAGAAGAAATGAATTCCTCTTCATGCACATGCTATAAAGCGCAACTGTTGGAACCGTTTGTCCATGACGCAGCTGTAGGGGGATGTGCTAACTCAAATTTACAGGCACCGAAATCTTTGTGATTTGCGATATTAGAAGCAGAGGCCCAAACTGTTGACTTGGTTGAACCTAGATCTTCTGAGTGCTGGTTCTTTCAGTGCAACCCTTTACACGCCTGATCAGAAATTTAATGAGTCTTACTCCCACCTAAGTAGGTATAGATAGGCTTGCAGCCTTCGTTATTGGTTTGGATTTTTTAAAATAGCTTTTCAACCCTAGTGGCTCATACAGTGTCTTGCAATAATCATTACAAAGCAGTTGTAATATCAGTTGAAACAGCAATTACTTTGAAAGCTACAACTAACATTACACAACAAGAGAAAGCAAAAGAGGAAATGGCAGAAGAGAAAACAGAAGAGGGCCAGAATGTGCCAATTTGACCTATAAAAAGGTAAAGGTACCCTCTGGTTTTTTAGGGGGCTGGGCCCTCTCAGTGTTCAGAAGGTGTTTGGCCCCGCTCCCCTGGCTTCACATGATGTCACACATGTGACCTCAAGACATTGCGTTTGGTCCCCTCAATCATCTTGAGAAGATGGGTACTAAGACCCAGGTACAAAAGAACTATTAAGTATAGGGACTAGGCCATATTCCCCGTTAAAATACACTTTAGGGGTGGGAGTATCTGTTAATTCTGAGCACTCTCGGTTTCTCATTTTTTCCAATATAAATTCAGTTTTCTACATCTCCACATCGGTTTGTGATATACGTATATATAGACACTGAAAATTCATCAGCGCTTCAGTGTAGATTTCTCCAAATACATACATTTTGGCAAATTAATTTTACCAAATATAAAGCATTAATGTTCTTTTCCAGCCCCCCCCCCCAGTATATAGCTGGGAAACTGTGTTGCAAAATCCAGGCACTTACTAATTGCAAAAGATGGCTGTGTTTCGGTTTCCATATTGTTTCAGGAAGTGTGGATGCGGTAGTTTGGCCTTTAAATGCAAACTGAATCAAATTTCACTCCCCTTTCCTATTCAGCAGGTTTTCTCTTTCAGGAGTGTTTGTGAGAACCAGTTCTGAAACTGCACTTAAAACAATGCTGTCCTGCTTTTTTACATAACTGGTAGGCATGCTAGGTTCATAAACCCAACCTGTGCTTTTAGTCACTTCAAGCAGGGTATCCTTCAAGTTTAAAAACAAACCCAAATTATATACCAAGGAAGCCCACATGCTTCACTAACATTATCCCTCCAATTTTGCGCTAAGAACCAATTATCTAAATCATGCAGGCCTGCTTGCAGTTACATAATATCTAATTCTGATATTAGGGGTTTTTACAGAATACAAAGTCCTTAGAAAAGACCGGAGAATGTAAGAGTAAAAAAAGAAAGTAGATGTGATGGACAGGCAGGTTGATGGACAGGCACAATGAACCACCCTGTTTCCTGAAATCATGCCCAAGCCTCTTTTTGTTTTTCCAAAGCCATGAGGACTAGAAACATTTCTTTTTTAAGAAAGAAGGAAAAATTGCATTTTTCAGGAAGGACTTAGAGGCCAGAGGTCTGTTCTGCATGTGAAAATTCCTGAAACTCACGGCAATCATAATAATGGAGAACCAACGCCCTGAAAGCCATGTAAATATGCTGGTTCTGGGTGCAAATGAAGCCACCACTTCTCTTAGCCTGTTGAGGGGAATAATTTAGGTCTCCAATGCATGTCCATCGGTCTTCAGGATGCGAAGAAACACACCACTTAGAATGGTCGTAATAGGATGAGAATGAGGAGTTCCATGGCGTGCCAACAAGGTTTACATTGTAGACGTGGTAAGGAAGGGAGCAATTGGAGAACAGTCGGCGTCCTTTGCGTTGCCAGGATTCCACCAGGAAGTTTGTTTGCAGTTTCTGAGCCATCCAGGCTGTGTAGATATCTGGCAAATCAGGGGTTGGGGGCAAGTGAGAAATTATCACTGGCTTTGCTTCTTAAATTGACTCCATTGGGGCTAATGTTTGTATACTTTGTTTCAGTTTGCCACTGAGGGAAGAGAATGCTGGATTAGGCAGGCCTCTGGTCTGATCCAGCATGGCTTTGAAGTTTTTAAGTAGCAAATAAACCATGGGTAGGCAACCTAAGGCCCATGGTCTGGATGTGGCCCAATCACCTTCTCAATCCGGCCCGCGGATGGTCAGGGAATCAGCGTGTTTTTACATGAGTAGAATGTGTGCTTTTATTTAAAACGCATCTCTGGGTTATTTGTGGGGCATAGGAATTTGTTCATTCCCATCCCACCCACCCCCCAAAAAAATATAGTCCGGCCCACCACATGGTCTGAGGGACGGTGGATCGGCTCGGCCCACAACTGAGAAAGGTTGCTGACCCCTGAAATAAACTCTCCCTGCTTCTCTGTCTCTTTTCAGTTGACACTCAATATCTTATGGCTTTCTATGAGAATTGGGCATGCTCAGTACTCATTAGGCTAGTTTGAAGGAAGGTCACCCCCCACCCCACTTTGGTTTCAATTTCATTTTGTTTCATTCCATTTCATTCTCAGTGGCTCCAGTCTTGTCCGCAAGGAGACCCTGAAGTTTCCTGTTAGAGGGAATTGTATTTTTTGAAGGACCCCTAGATGTTTGTAATGATTAAGGTGGCGGGTGTTCAATTTTGATTAAGGTGTTCCAGTGTTCAGAGTTTGGGTTGCAACTTCATTGCCATTATCACTATTTTTCTACCCTCAATGGGAGGTGAATGATTATCCATCCCTTTGTTATTAAGGATATGCAAATATATAGATATTTTCCACAAAAGTGATAACTTCATGATAGATATCCTTACCTTCGCGATCGTACCGTGTTTTCGCAAAGTTGAAAAGAATTTCTCCCTGGGCTGACTGAAGCTTGATAAGGCTTTGATTTGAAGGAACTGAAGGCAGCTGTGCTCTTGCACACATTGTTTGCAGGTTGAGGAGGTCTGCTTGAAAGGGCTTTGGGATGGAACAGTTGTAGACATTTGGGTTGTAGAATAACAATTGCTTATCTGAAGAAAACAGAAACAAAAGCTATGTTTAAAAGAAAAAATCGGGGAAAGTGCTAAATCCTGTCCTAGTTTTGAAGAATGTATGCAAGCAGCATTGGTACAAGCAAGTTTTGTAAGAGGAGGTAGGCAGGATCTATTACACACCCATCTGATTCCTGAGTTTCTAGAAGGAATTGTTTCCTGCTTTACACTTTTGCATGCAGCGCTGTTTCCACACTGCTGCGGTTCGTCCTCTGCCAAAAACTACGTTATTTGTCTTGTTGTTCCCTTGTCATTTACTTTATTCCACTCCATACACTTCAATGCAGCGAAAACATGGTGCAAATTGAGAGAAGGGTATAATCAATCATGTATCCTTTGCAGACTTAAAGAAACAACAGCCAACACCTATCATATTCATAGCTGCCAAGTTTTCCCTTTTCTCGCGAGGAAGCCTATTCAGCATAAGGGAAAATCCCTGAAAAAAAGGGATAACTTGGCAGCTATGATCATATTCCATGGGTGAACACTTGTTTCAGCCCACTGGTTCCTTGTGGGCTGATTTGTGTGATCATGCAGTCCATACCGCTAGCATAGTCTTATAACTCTCCTAGCAGAAATGTCAACATGGACCTCTCCCCTGACATTTTCCCAGGTACATCAAGGAAATTTTTCCTCCACCCCTGCTTAGTGCTTGTGTGAAAGTTGATGCTCTTGAGAGTCTTTGAGCAGATATGGTTCATCTTTAGCCATAGATCCTGCTTTGGGGCTGTGCTTCACCCAGGATCAGGTGATTATGTTGCCCAATCATAGGCATCTTCATTCAGAATAAACTTGGAAAAGCTGTAGACCAGGCTTCCTCAAACTCGGCCCTCCAGATGTTTTGAGACTACAATTCCCATCATCCCTGACCACTGGTCCTGCTAGCTAGGGATCATGGGAGTTGTAGGCCAAAAACATCTGGAGGGTCGAGTTTGAGGAAGCCTGATATAGACCAAACTTTTCAGCTGCAATTCCATACACACTGACCTGGGAGTAAGTCTCATTTAATTCACTTCTCAGTAGGTATCTGAATAATAATAATAATAATAATAATAATAATAATAATAATAATAATAATAATATAACATCTCCATACTTTTGAATCTGAATGGAAAACTGTTAACAGTTTGAGACAGACACATTAGATTTGCATAAATGCAGTTTATTCCATGTGGAATTGAGAAGCAGCAAATATAAAACACTGAAAAACTTTCCTTTTTTCAAAAAGTCACCTTTTAAAGTAACTGCACACATGCATGCATGCTGGAAATAAGAAAAAGGTGTTGCAATGTCCGCTCTGGAACTTGAAAAAGGTTCTAGCTTTCATGGTTGACAAGGCTAGTTTGAAAACCCTAACAGCAATAAGTCTATGTCCCTAAAACAAAAAACCAATGTAACAGAAACCCATATGATTTCAATGTTTGTGATAAAGGTTGTAATCCTAAGCAAACATATTAAGTGTTGCTACGTTGCTGAAATCTGTTTCTTTGTAGCTGAATATGTTTTTTGAGTTGAGAGATAAGGCAATACCTGAACTTTTAGGATTGCAGCCTTAATCTCACACTTACAGTTCAGATGTGTCCTTCAAAAATCAAGGTAATGGCTTATCTCTGAACTCTAAACACATTCAGTTGCAAAACACTCCATTTCTGGGACACTTAATATGTGTGCTTCGACTTACATCCTTATATCCGGGTGTCCCTTTGTTCTTATGCCTGGACAGCTCAGTTGGTTAGAACGTGGTGTTGATAATGCCAAGGTTGTAGGTTCAATCCCCATATGAGAAAACTGCATATTCCTGCTTTGCAGGGGATTGGACTAGAATGATGCTCAGTGTGCCTTTCAACTGTACAATTCTATGAATCACAATCATTGAATAGATCTGTGTTTCTGGACATATAGCACTTATTGCTCTTAGCGTTAAGTCTTTATAAACTTTTTCCAGCTAACGATTATAATTTGCCACATGCATGAAAATGGTATGCCAAATTGGTTGAGGCCTGCAGTCAATGTGTGTTGGAACATGAGCCTTGGCACTTAGCAAGTTTCACATTCTTGATTCAAAACTAGAAGTGCTACAATTACGATTTAGATGACCGACCTGTAAGTTTCAAAACAAGCCATACATAAGGCACATCTAAGGTGACAAACACCGGCAGCCAGAAACTCATGTAGACATGTTTGTGCTCACTTTCTAGATAGTAAGCTATCATTACCTATTTCCGCAAACTGCTCATATTGGAATGTTATGCAGATTGCTATCTGTCCATTGTACTTTCCCGTGCGTGGATATCCATAGCCGTCCTTGGGAAATGGAGGGAATTCGGGAATACTGTGTATAACCCAGAAACCTCGGGACTGGTCCAAGAGCAAAAACCCTGTCATTAATAAAGGAAGAAAAATGCAAGGAACTGTGTCATCGTGAGAATTTTCATGAACATAAAAGTCAAAAGCCTCTCTCCATTTGCATTATCCCAGTTAAATAATTTAATGGGCTGACTAAAACACAGGAATGTGGCGTGGAATCTCTTTTCCTAGCACGGGATCCTTCTATTCACCCAGCACAGTCTCACGCATGTCTTCCACAGTCAACAGTGACAGTGTCTGCCTAGAAAAAAGGTACATGACCAGCAACTCACTCGTTTTCTCAGTGGATCCTGAACATTCTGGGGTCAAACTAGACATGATGTGAAAGTTCTCTAACTGGGGAAGTGGCCAATGGGGTGTAGTGGTTAAGAGCGGTAGACTCATAATCTGGGGAACTGGGTTCAAGTCTCCACTCCTCCACATGCAACTGCTGGGTGACCTTGGGCCAGTCACACTTCTCTGAAGTCTCTCAGCCTCACTCACCTCACAGAGTGCTTGTTGTGGGAGAGGAAGGGAAAAGAGAATGTTAGCCGCTTTGAGACTCCTTAGGGTAGTGATAAAGTGGGATATCAAATCCAAACTCCTCTTCCTCCTATACTTCTGGGCAAAGCTAATAGCAAGAAAACTTCAAGGAGGAAAGCATTAAACACATTCTTCCCAAGGGCCACTTTCCTGATAGTTGAAGCTACTAATTAGTTAAAAATCTACCCACAACAGCCTACTGGCCATTGTAATCATAGATCTTCCCACATCTTGTGATTAGTTTGGCCTTCAGGTGCCAAGATCCCAGCAGAAGTTGATTTTCCCTCTCTAGAAGAGTTTTTTTAAAAAAATCTTCTTTCCTCACTGCAGATAGCATTTCATCATGTTCCTTCAGGGGCAGATTTGCATGACCTTTTAAATGTGGAGAAATATGGGTTGCTAGATATAGAGCAATTAGACTTGGAGACATCAAGACTAAATCTGTGGGGAAATAGCCATTTCTTCAGTGTAGGTTCAGATTGCCAAATTCTACACACTTAACTTTCTGCTACTGCCAAACAGCTTCCCAAAAGAGTTCAGTGCCAGAATGGCATATGGATGCCAAGTTCTGCTCTGGGGTCACCCAGATATGAAGGTGCAGAATTCATATTTCAGGCAATATCTATCACCTATCCATTTGTTGTTGTTTAGTCGTGTCCGACTCTTCCTGACCCCATGGACCAGAGCATGCCAGGCACTCCTGTCTTCCACTGCCTCCCGCAGTTTGGTCAGACTTATGTTGGTAGCTTCGAGAACACTGTCTAACCACCTCGTCTTCTGTTGTCCCCTTCTCCTTGTGCCCTCAATCTTTCCCAACATCAGGGTCTTTTCCAGGGAGTCTTCTCTTCTCATGAGGTGGCCAAAGTATTGGAGCCCCAGCTTCAGGATCTGTCCTATCCATTTAGTATGCCCAAATTATTTGCTTAAATTCTTCTGTTTTGTCCAGGAGGTTGAATACATTTCTTTCCTTTTATATTTTTTTTGGAGGCAGAGATGAAGGTTTTCATCCTTTAAGTGCTTTCCCATTCAGAATGGCCATTACAATGATTTCCCACTTCAACTCCCTCACATAGCAAGGAAGGTGTGCAGGGCATGGTGTGGTTTCTGGACCCATACTCATCTATAGCAGGTGGAAACAGGCCCCAAAGCCACTTTATAATACCTTTAGAATGTCCATGTGTCCAGCTGTAATTCATTTTGTTAGGTGGTCCATCATTATACATCACATAGGCAGTGCTGTTTTCCTAAACAGACAGACAGACAGACAGACAGACAGACAGACAGACAGACAGACAGACAGACACCAGTCTATTAAATATGTTATTTAAGGAAACATGATTCTAAAAAGCAGCACTCTTCTTATCATTGAAACAAGAGGGTCTGAAGCCAAAGGCATAATCTAGATACACAGCTATAAA
Source organism: Zootoca vivipara (assembly GCF_965207765.1). Lineage (NCBI taxonomy): Eukaryota > Metazoa > Chordata > Lepidosauria > Squamata > Lacertidae > Zootoca > Zootoca vivipara. Next base: position 26,940,727 of record NC_142590.1, read on the forward strand.
TCACCTCTAGTGTTGTAAAAAGTAGGGATGCTGGGAAATTCCAAAGAAAACAGAAATTGGAGCAGAAATTCTTACATCCCTAGTGAGCAGTCACATTGGCCCATAGCCCATGGTATTAAAATTGCCCTCTTACAAAATTACCCTTTGTACAGGGTGAACTTTTCGCATTGCATTTTCTCCTGTGTGTTATAAGTGGATGCATAGCACTAGTTTTAAAAAAACTTAATTGTATTTAAATGTAGCTGCTGGAAAGATGGCAAGAAGCTAATACTATTTTGGCAGTCTGGCCAACTTTTTAAAATATATATTACTGCCTATTTATTTCAATATAATTAAAAACTCCTAGTAAAAAATGTTATTTGTAATGAATACTAACAAACATTAACTACATATTTAAATATACACACTATTTAGAAAACAGTCCCTAAGAGAATGCAAATTTAATAGCTTGTTGGCCATTTTAAAAAAGAATCATAGATTCAGTTCTCGAAATCAGAACAGATAAGAAAATTAACTCATTCAACAAGGTGCACATCAAAAGACCAAGTTAGTAGTCTGTCCGACTTTACATTTTGCAGAATCCTTGCCTATGATAATCAAAAGAGAGCTTGCACCTGGGTCTTTAAGAAAGTTACCAGGCTAGAGAAACAAGCATACTTGCATTAAACATTTCAGACAGCATTCTCCCCAAGATGAGCGAATTCTCTGTCTCACACCCAACACACCAGGGGAAAAGCTTCTTTTTGACACATGGATACTTGTGTGTATATCTGTGTGTTTCAGTGTTTAGTAGCACTCACAGATTTGGGACCAAACAATGTGGAAATTAGCTGTGACGCTGATCCTTCCTGTTAATTATTAAAAAGAAACCTGGTATAGTACAGTGGTACCTCTACTTACGAATGACTCAACTTACGAATGTTTCTACTTACGAATGGAGCTCCGTCCGCCATCTTGGATGCTGTTTAGGTAGGATTTTTTCTACTTACGAATTTTTAGATAGGGTTGCTTCGACTTACGAATTTTTTCTCCCAATGCATTCCTATGGGATTTGACTTACAATTTTTTTTGACTTTTTGAATGTGTGTTCGGAATGCATTAAATTCATAAGTAGAGATACCACTGTATAGCTAAATGCCTGCAGACATAGGTTAATGGGAGGACCACCACAAACCTAGCCTTCTCAGTGCTCTTTCATAGGAAAAGGTCTCCTAAAGCAGGGGTGTCCAACAGTTTGATCATGATCTACTGGTGGATCCCTGGTAGGTTTTGGTAGACCGCGGTCGATCGCTGGGTCCCTTTCCTTAGCGTAGGTAAAATAGAATCTGGCCCCGCTCCCTCACCCCGCCCTCCATTGTTGCATGATCTGCAGAACGGAAGACAGAGATTACTCAGTGAGGCTGTTTGTCCAGAGATGTGTTGGTGAGTGGCTGTTCCCCTTTCTTCCTCGAGGTTAGGCTCTTGAATTCTCAGAAATCAGAGCTTTCCTCATCCCTAAAAAAAGCTCAACAACTTTGACCTGAACCCCAAAAAATGGGGCTTTCCTTCCTAAAAGGAAGATCACTGCCAGTTTTTAACTCTGTGAGTAGATCTCAATCTCTTGGGAGTTGGCCACCTCTGTACTAAAGAGTCTAAAAAACATGAGGACTAAGGGGGGGATTCAGTGTTGTTTGTGTTTTAATGTAACACTAACTAATTTCAACTTCTCGAACCAAAGCACAAACCAAAACAGAGTTATTCTTCAAAATTTGCACTTCTACAATTTTTGCAGTGCAGTTCTCCAACCAAACAATGCATACGTATCATGGGAGAATGTGCATTAGATGCATACGTACAAAAAAATATTTGGGGGAACTGCTTGCAAAAAAAAAATGTGCATATTTGTCAAAACGGCATACAAAAATAAGTTTATTAGGAAAAATCTGTACCAATTTTTTTTTTCACAATTTTTCACAAGGTTTTAATTCCTTTCCCTCCATGTGCGCAAATTGCTACAGAAATCCCGAGAACTGAATTTAAGATAGAAAAACATGATGAATGAAGGATTTAAGATGAGAAACTAAAATGGACAAATTTGCCAATCCCTAATGAGGACTCAGGGACCCAGGTGGCTCTGTGGGTTAAACCACTGAGCCTAGGGCTTGCTGATCAGAAGATCAGTGGTTCGAATCCCTGTGGCGGGGTGAGCTCCCGTTGCTTGGTCCCAGCTCCTACCAACCTAGCAGTTCGAAAGCACATAAAAATGCAAGTAGATAAATAGGAACTGCCACAGCGGGAAGGTAAACGGCATTTCCGTGTGCTGCTCTGGTTCGCCAGAAGTGGCTTTGTCATGCTGGCCACATGACCTGGAAACTATACGCCGGCTCCCTCGGCCAATAATGCAAGATGAGCGCGCAACCCCAGAGTCGGTCATGACTGGACCTAATGGTCAGGGGTCCCTTTACCTTTACCTTTAATGAGGACTCACCTGCTTGGTGTTTTTTTTCCTATGGCCGCTCAAGTCACCCTTTTACCTAGGGTAGCCATATGCCCCACTTTCAGAGGACAACCCTCTGTTTGGTCATCATCTACTGAATGACCGCCCAGTTCTCCAGCAATGAACTTCAAGGATGGAGTGGACTGAGCAGGCACACAGGTCACGTAAGGACACTCTTCTCTACTACAGTGAGATACTGCATTTCTATTTCTATTTTACAATCATTTCTAAATTGGTAGCTATAACCTGTAAATTAGCATGTGAGCATCTTATGCAAATATATGTCCTCTTTTGACCGTGTGTGTGTGTCACATTTCCATTTTGGGGAAGAGGTGCTTCAACAGAAAATGGTTCATCAGAGGAGGTGTCGAATGGGGTTCAACAGACTGTGAGAATGGCATTAATTGACCCACGTAGATCTAGATGGGCTCAGACATTCAGTGAGGAAATTAAAATTAATAACCTCTTATTAGTTGGGTTATGGGACACAGGGGCTGATATTTCCTCAGTATCTAAGAGGCTATTACAACCTGGCCAAAGGTTAATAATAATAATAATAATAATAATAATAATAATATATTATTTATACCCCGCCCATCTGGCTGGGTTTCCCCAGCCACTCTGGGCAGCTTCCAACAAAAGATTATAAATACATTAAAAACTTCCCTAAACAGGACTGCCTTCAGATGTCTTCTAAAAGTCAGATAGTTGTTTATTTCCTTGACATTTGATGGGAGAGTGTTCCACAGGGCGGGCGCCACTACCGAGAAAGCCCTCTGCCTGGTTTCATGTAACTTCGCTTCTCGCCATGAGGGAACCTCCAGAAGGCCCTTAGTGCTGGATCTCAGTGTCCGGGTTGAATGATGGGGGTGGAGATGCTCCTTCAGATATACTGGGCTGAGGCCATTCTGGATTAGTTGTAGTTTCCAGGTAACCTTCAAAGGTAGCCCCACACAGAGCGCATTGCAGTAGTCCAAGTGGGACTACTAGAGCATGCACCACTCTGGTGAGACAGTCTGCAGGCAGGTAGGGTCTCAGCCTGCGTACCAGATGGAGCTAGTGATCCCTAGCTAACAAGACCAGTCGACAGGGATGATGGGAATTGAAGTCCAAAACATCTGGAGGGCCGAAGTTTGGGGATGCCTGATCTAGAATCTATGTGGATTACGGTATGAAGCTTCAAGTTAATTTTAACTGGTGTATTTTAATGTTGCCGTATGTATTATGGATATTTTTTTATGTGTGTTTCCTGTTTTGTAACTTATTTGCTTGGCCCTCGTTGGCTGTAGAATGGTTATAGTAATATATTGCTAGTGGTCCACACCCCTGCCCTAAATATTCTTACTGAGATTTCCCTCAGTACTTTTTTAAGGGCCTTTCTGTCTGATTCATTTGCTTTTGTACCGTGTTTCTCATATTATAAGACACGTCTTATATTTATTTTTTCCTCAAAAAACACACACTATGGCTTATTTTCAAGGGATGTCTTATTTTTTTCCTCCTCCTCCTGCCGCGGCCGGCATTGCTGCTGCGCCTATCACTATGTCTTATTTTCGGGGTATGGCTTATATTCCTTGAATGCTTAAAAATCCTGCTATGGCTTATTTTATGGGTATGTCTTAAAATATGAGAAACAGGGTAGTTATCACTTGCCTTGGACTTGTATGTTCGGTAGAGCTGCTGCAGCGTTTGCCCCAGAGCACTTTCTGTCATGTTGACGAAATATTTGCTCAGTTTCCAAATCGGAGCCGAAGAATCCATAAACATGTATTTCAGCCCAGTTCCAGCCACATCGTGACTCATGTGCTTAGGGAATTTGTAAAGAACATACCTAGGGAAAAAATGTGTGGGGTTAAATTGGTAGTGCTTTAAGAAAAGGTTTGTTATGCATCAAAATTATACCTTAAAAACAAATTGTAGCTAATGATGCAAACATGGTCAACTTTGGAAATTGTCAGTAGCTAATTATGTAAACGCGCCAGCTTGAAATGAGTTTTTCAGATACACCTCGCTTGAACTTCAGGTATATCATTGCATTTGAAAGGAGTGGCTAGAATTCAGATGACAAGTTAATGGTCTGAATGCCTGTTGAACAGCCATGTCTTACAATATTTCCTATTTTTTGATTAATTATATTTTTCCTGGAAGTTCGGACCTATATTTTGACATCCTGGTTTGCATGCTGTTAGATTAAAATCACGTTGTTGTGCCTTCATTACATGCTATTATATATAGTTGATTCCAATTATGACCTTGAAGGGACCGCAGAGGGCTTGTGTGGGATGCTTTAACTGCAGAAGAAGTCTTGGACACTCCTGAATTAGCAAGGGAAATGCAGTTCCAAATGCCCCTCTGCTTAATTAAATGACCTGGGATCCGCTGGGAATAACATTACCCTGTGGGTGGAATTCGATGCAAATTCTACTCAAAGTAGACCCATTGAAATGAACCAACATGACTAATTTAGCCATGACGAATAAATTGCATTAGCTGAATACAACCCAAACATCTGAGCATTCTTAGAAGAATCAGGGAACACTTGGTGCTGAAAAGATGTGGTCTTTGCTAAACATCTCCCCACCATGTGATGTTGTCTCTCCAGCTAAGTATGGGGGGAGTGGAGAGCAGAAGGGCGGGCTTGTAGCAAGCACCCTATCTTTCCAAACTTAATACTTGCCTAAGTAAAAGTTGTCTTTGTTTCTATATAATATGAAGTACAAGCCAACTTTAATAAAATATTGGGGTGGGGCAGGTAAGCCCCGCCCCACATAATGCACCACAAGACATGGCACACACACGCGCACGCACACACACACACACCATTTGAATGGCAATGCCCATCAACTTTGTGGGAGCCTGGCCCCCTTGAATATTGGGGGGGGGGGCTGAAGAGAGAAAATGAGAAATTGAGAAATTCCTCCAAGCTACCAGGTTGTTTTTGTAAAGCAGAGATATCTTCTTTTAAAGGCTACATAAGAAATACCTAATGCAGATGTGTATGAGCAAATAGTCTAGTAAACCTTTTCTAGGCCAAAACTGGCCTATAATATAGCGGCTTGTTTGTTCTGTTCTGTTCTGGAGTGTCATCTCCAAGTGACCAGAAGGGTTGCCAGACTCTGGACTCTGGAAACCTTAAAGAGAAACTAGCAGACCCTTTGTTTAATTTCCAAGCAAAGGGTCTGCTGGTTTCTCGTTAAGGTTTCCAGACTCAAAAGAGAGCAGGGCAATTAAAGGCACAGAAGTCCTGTCCACTATTGAGTCTGGCAACCCTAGTGACCAGAGAGAAACTCTTTATAGTAGCTGTGTGTGTGTGTGTACACACACACACACACACACACACACACACACACACCCCACAAATGAATAACACAGACACAAGCATTTAGGCATGTTAGGAGAGTTAAACTTTTGTGTGGGCTAGTATATAGTATACAGTACTTATCTGCAAGGCTGTTTTATGAATGCAAACTAAACAAGATCACATTGTGCATATTTCTGAGATTTTTAAAGAACCCATTTCCTATACAGTACAGTATATAAAAATGAGTTCTTATCAATTCACCTTGTAATTTTCATGGGTCTCAGAAAAACATGTATTTTTTAAATCTACTCTACCAGATCACAACAATGCCCCATCACAATAGCTAGTGCTTTAAATGAGGATGCAAGCAGATGAATAATTAGTGCAGTTATGACATGCACCTGCTGAAACTTATTTCACCTTTCTGCTAAGAGTTGCCATTAGAAATGAACGCACTCTTTGCTTTTCTGCAAGGAGTAGTAGTTTTTCATGCAACAGTTTCACTTCTGCTCTGCCCCTCGTTACTTCAAACCACACAAATGTGGAAGCCATAAATACTGTCAGTTTAAAATAGCTGGCTTGGGATTTTTAATTCGTTTTTGTTTTGCAAGATGGTGGTGGTGGGTTGTTCTTGTTTTTACAAAACTTAAAAGTCACACTGAAAGAAAATTTGGCTGTTTCTTCCTCCTACTTTGCATAGATGTACACAAAGTCAATGGAGCTTAGCTGAGAACCTAACTACAATGCCTGGTTAGCAATGAGATTGTGAGCTCTAAAACATTTAATACCAGGACGGGGGGGGGGCACTGTGGTGTGCAGGGAGCATAACGTCATAGCTGCCAAGTTCTCCCTTTTTTTAAGGGAAATTCCCTTATGCTGAATAGGCTTCCTCGCGAGAAAAGGGAAAACTTGGCAGCTATGCATAACGTTAAGCCTTCCCTCCCCAGCAGCAATCCTGGTACCCTCACCCCCTGCATATTTCAATTAGTGCAGTGGTACCTTGATTCTCAAAATTAATCTGTTCCGGAAGTCAGTTCCAAAACCAAAGCATTCCAAAACCAAGGCACACTTTCCCATAGAAAGCAATGCAAAATGAATTAATCCGTTCCAGACTTTTAAAAACAACCCCTAAAACAGCAATTTAACATGAATTTTAGTATCTAACGAGACCATTGCTCCATAAAATGGAAGCAATAAACAATGTGCTGCAGTCACACAATCAATAAGTAGCTGAACTGGGTTCCACACAGTCACACAAACAAAAACAAAAGAGCCGCAAAAACAAAAACGCAAAATAAATAGCAAAAACAGGCAGACCTCAGTGTAACACTCAAAATGGAAGTGTGGCACTTCAATTGGAAGCATAACACTCAAAATGGAGCACGTTCGGCTTCTGAAAAAAGTTTGCAAACACTTACTTCTGGGTTTGCAGTATTTGGGTTCCAAGTTGTTTGAGTACCAAGGAGTTTGAGAACCAAGGTACCACTGTATTAGGAAAAAAAACCCATTGCCAGTTGGGCTCTGTATGCGTAACAACATGATGTCCTTTTTTTAAAAAAGCCATCTGCTAATGTGGACCTATAGTCAGCAGATTTAAATGAACCTTGGAGACTGAATTTCAATAGCACATGCAATCATCTCCGAAAGACTTTCTGCAACGGTTGACAGTACTGTCTCCGCAGGTGTAAAACAAGCAACTTGTTTCTCCTATCTGTCAGCTTTCACATACTGATACGCCTAGCTGCGAAATGAGCCTTGATTAACCAAGTAGATGATGTGCTTCAGGGATCCAGATTGTGTCACCGTGCTAAGGCTGTCATACGAGGAGACAGCTCACTCCCCAAGATGGTTATGCGAGAGATATTTCTGAAGAACAAGATTGAAATGGAGACATGATGAAATAGCTGCCTGCTGCCTCCTCCCTAGTCAGCCCTGCACTGCCGGATAAGAGAGGGAGGGAGAGGGAAGAGAAACACTTCCATGATGAGATGCAAGTTTGGCAAACGTGCTATTCTTACTGCTCATGTTTCCCCGAGGCTTGGGATTGTAATGCATAATCATTTTCTCTCTTGATCAAAAGAAACAAGCCCTCTGTGAATCAATGGCTGTTTTGCAATTAGTCATAATGCGATGATGTGCATAAATTGCGCAGAAAACTAATCAGATTTCAGTAGCTTACATTTCATTTTCTGGAGGTATAGTTCAAAGGTAACTTTAACAGCCTCTGATATTAATTTGCTAATTATTTTCTCTTAGAGTTGAGTGTTGGAGCTTCATGTTGTTTTACACACACACACACACACACACACACACACACACGCCTCAGCTTCCTTCAAACCCACCTGTTTTACCTACCAGTCCACTGGCTTGCCATCATCATTTATGCAGGAAATTTGAGATGCCCGCAGGGGCAGGGCAGTACCAAAGAACAGCAAAGATATGCTCCATAAAATTCTGACAGTCATCTTGGCTCCATCAGCAGATCGCAAAAGGGGAAGCAGGCAAGACGATTTAAGCTTATCTGAAGCTCGCTGGTCTCCTTCCATTCAATTCAGTTTCGTTTTACAGTCAGCCGTCAGAGCAGTGAAACTACCACAGCAAAAATTGGCATGCTGTCACTTACTGTATAGTACTGTATACAGTATGGGTAGGCAGACTGCAGGCTTGTGAGAACGACCTACCTTTTCGTTTGTTTTTTAACTAGATCTCTCAGATCCACCCAATGGGACCAAGTGTTTGTATATAGAGATATACACTTACAATTAAAAAAGCTTAGTCCAGGGTCCCCCCCCCCATTACCAGTGCTCTCAGCCTTTTCACACAAAACTCTAATCCTCATTTTCCAATCCCCGAGTTTTCTTCTGAAAAAAAGAAAGAGATGTAGGGCACACTCAGACTATCCATTCACTGCATATCCAACACATGTTTCAAGTACATGAGGTCCCCCACATAATCCCAGGAACTGTTGCTTAAGGCTGCGGGGAATTATAGTTCTGCAACAGAAAACTGCAGTTCCCAGATTTCTTTGGGAGATAAAGGTAAAGGTAAAGGGACCCCTGACCGTTAGGTCTAGTCGCGGACGACTCTGGGGTTGCGGCACTCATCTCGCTTTACTGGCTGATGGAGCTGGCGTACAGCTTCCGGGCCATGTGGCCAGCATGACTAAGCCACTTCTGGTGAACCAGAGCAGTGCACGGAAACGCCATTTACCTTCCCGCCAGAGCGGTACCTATTTATCTACTTGCACTTTGACGTGCTTTCGAACTGCTAGGTGGGCAGGAGCTGGGACCGAGCAACGGGAGCTCACCCCGTCGCTGGGATTCGAACCACCGACCTTCTGATCAGCAAGCCCTAGGCTCTGTGGTTTAGACCACAGCGCCACCCACGTCCCTCTTTGGGAGAAGTGTGCAGTAAATTAATAATAATAATAATAATAATAATAATAATAATAATAATAATAATAATATAATAATAATAATACCCGTGACAAATTTAACATTCAACATTGGCCAAGCAGACCAAAATGAGTACAGTACTTTAAATAAACAAGCCAATGCCACTTATAGCAGATTAACCAATTATCTGAGTTGTAACTAATGTTAAAGAGTTGGAAGACAGGTGGTCTTGTTGATTGACTGCAAGTCGTTCTGAGATCAACTGGGCAACCTCGTTTGCCTATCCTTGATTTAGAGCATAGAAGCAGAAAGGGAAAAGCAAAAATGCATTGAAAATTATTTTATTTTTTTTACATTAATAACCCGACTTTCACCCCAGGAGCTGGAAATCTTAGCCACATCTGTTTATCCTTGCAACAGCCCTGTGAGGAAGGCTTGGCTAAGAGATAGTGACCTCCAAGGTCACTCAATAAGCTTTGTAGCTGACAGAGGGATGCGGGTGGTGCCGTGGTCTAAACCACTGAGCCTCTTGAGCTTGCTGAGCATAAGGTCAGAAGTTTGAATCCCTGTGACGGAGTGAGCTCCCATTGCTTTGTCCCAGCTCCTGCTAACCTAGCAGTTTGAAAGCATACCAAAGTGAGTAGATCAATAGGTACCGCTGTGGCAGGAAGGTAAATGGCATTTCTGTGCACTCTGGCTTTCGTCATGGTGTCCTGTTGCTCCAGAAGTGGTTTAGTCATGCTGCCACATGACCTGGAAAAGCTGTCTGCGGACAAACGCTGGCTCCCTCGGCCTGAAAGCTGGGATGAGCACCGCACCCCATAATCAGATTCGACTGGACCTAATTGTCCAGGGGTCCTTTACCTTTTTACCCTTTTTGTGCTCACAAAGTAGGCAATGTGACACTTTTTATAAGACCACCTTATTTTATTTTATTTTTAAAAAGCATGTTTGCTTTTGAAATTCCTAGAGCTCACCTTCCAGTAGAGTTAATTCTATGCTTGCATACAGAACAAAGCGTGGCTGATTGTGCTAGTAAGTTGGCAATCTCTTCACTCTGAGACTCCTGGAAAGAAAAATAAACATTAGCATATCAAGGCGTCATTGCTGACAATAGCGCCCATAGCATGGGTTACAGGACTTCATAGTGTTGCTGGAGAGCCCAGTCCATCCTTTGATATTTCATTATTTCGATATTCAACACTCAGTGACTCGTATTTGAATGTGGAAACTCATTCTACCAGAAGGCACTGTATTTTTTGGGGTGTGTGTGAGGTGATATGTGACTTCTGTGTTGGATCACACGTGCTTGCTAGCACTTAGCGTTGAGTGATGGATTTGGGTGCATGAATCAGCCTACAGTTTTCAGCCATGATTGCAAGCAACACTGAGCCAAAGATCTTGGATGAACAAGCCCGGATGCATAAGGTATGCAACCCCTTTTGCAGACACTTCGTTCTTCCCTTTTTGGGAGCACCAGGATGAAGCCCGTAACCTTAGCTTCCCATTACATGCAAAGCCAGAAACTATGGTTCCTGTCTTCCAAAAGGTTAGGATACAAAGCCATATGGTTTAGAGGTTGCTTAATGTCCTGGCTTGGTTGGAAGACATTGACCATACTTTCCATCGAGTGCAGCTTCCTCCCAATTGAAGTGCAGAGTGTTTGAGGACTGGGACATTTTCAGGGAAACCAAAATGCTTGTTTACAAAGCTATTGTACTACCAACTTTACTGTAGGTTTGTGAAACATGGACCACTTATAAACACCAACTCCTCGAAAGATTCCATCAACTGTGTCTCCGAAAAATTGTACATATCTCTTGAGAAGACAGGCCAACTAATGCCAATGTACAGGGAGAAGCAAAGATCGCCAGTGTCGAAACAAGTGATTCTTCAACATCAGCTTCGTTGGACTGGTCATGTTGTTTGGAAGCCTGATTATTGTCTTCCAAAGACTCTATTCCAAACTTAAGAATGGAAAGTGTAATGCTGGTGGACAACAAAAGAGGTTTAAAGATGCTTTCAAGGCAAATCTAAAAAAATGTAGTATAAACACCAGCAACTGGGAATCACTGGCCTATGAGTGCTGCAATTGGAGAATACAATGGGCGTAATGGACTTTGAAGAAGCACAAACTCAGGATGAAAGGGAGAAATGAACAAAGAGAAAGGGATGTTTGGCAAACCCTCCCGTGATCAACTCCTGCCCAGAAACCTACCGGTATGTCCCCACTGTGGAAGGATGTGTGGATCCAGAATTGGCCTCCAGAGTCACTTACGGACTCAGTGTTAAACCATGTTCTTGGAGGACAATCTTACTCGGCTACGAGTGATAGAAGAAGAAGAAGAAGAAGAAGAAGAAGAAGAAGAAGAAGAAGAAGAAGAAGAAGAAGACGAAGAAGAAGAAGAAGAAGACGAAGAAGAAGAAGAAGACTTCCCAGTCTGCATGTAATGAGAAGCCATGTGCTGAATTCTGGCTTGTTCAGCTGCTCACACAAATCGAGAAGCAAAGTGGCTACAATGGAGCCCAAGCCAGGATTTTTGGCTGACCACCGTATGCGAATGGGGGCTCTGTTTCATCCCCTACTTTTACAGTGTAAAAGAGTTTTGTATGGTTTTATATTCGAGCTCTCAACCACATAACTCAATGGTATTGTACTAAGTCCCTTGAAGGACCTGCTAATGCACCAACAGACAAATGATAGGAGATTCATCATGAGAGAAGTCCTTCTGTTTCAGGCTAATTTTTCTTTACACCTGCTTTTAAGTCTTTGTTGTAATGCATTTGGCAGGCTTGATTACACGGTATGATGGCCACGTGTCAGTTGCATGCATTTTAAATGGCTGCTTTATGTGCATTTTAATAGTTATTATGGAGGCGATGTGTCGGCAGGTTTTGCACCTGCTATTCTGGGAAGATCCTATTCTGAACAAGGCTATCGTGTGCTAGTTCTGAAAATAGCTCTGAGCAGCTTTGAGAAATAAGTGAATGAATGAACGAAGAATCTCAGGTGCATGAAAAGAAAGCTGAGAAGCAGCCCAGTGGATTTCTATTGCCAATGAGTTCTATAGGTTCTAAAGGCTCTTCACCCACACTTTACATACACCCTGATGGTAAATATGGCATTTCATGCTAAAGGATAATTAATCCAAATATGATTTTGAGCTTGAGCTTAGTGAAGGCTAGCAAGGAATCAAATCACCATTTTTGTTGGTTGTTATAAATACAGGATATGCCTTCCTTCCTTCCTCTTCCTTCCTTATATAAAAGCATTTATAAACTGCACAATTTGTAAGCAGTGCACAACATAAAAAGACAATACCATCATACCAAATGTTGCTGACCTGTAGATAAGGCTCCATGAACTGAAAGCAGAGATGTTGCAGGTGCCCTTGTTATCCATGAAAATCTTTCACTAAAAACAAATGGAAAAAAATGAGAACACAATATAAAGCCAGTAAAGTATAGGCACATATAAAAATTGATTAAAACAGGAATTAGGGGGATTGAAATACATAAAGCGGGGACTGGAGAAACCATGGGCCAGGGATATGTCTTTATAAGATGTCTGAAGCAATTGATCGTTGCAGCTTCGCAAAGGCACTGGGGAGGGCATTCCATAGTAAACGGACAAGAGACCATTGTTGGCTAAGTGCCCTTTGACATACTGCAGGGTGTGGTGCCACAAGAAGAATTTCCCCAGATGACTTCCATGAACCCCACCTCCTTCAGTTTTAAGTGGTACAGTCCAATCATGGATTTACAACAAGAACGGGGAATCTCAGACGCAGAGCCTAAATGTGACCCTCAAGGTTCCTGCAACTGGCCCTCAGGAGTCTTCCGCAGGCCACACCCCCTTCCATCACAGCCCTCAAACGGCTGTGCTTTGCACCCTCCTAGACTGTTTTTGTTCAGCTGGAACATGTCCTTGAACCCAGATGAACTGGAAAGTGTGGCATTTATTTATTTTTAAACTGGAAAGTGTGGCATATATTTTGTACACCAATCGTGTTTCTTGCTGGGCTGGATGGGGGATAGAGAGGGATGGACGAGTGTGTGGATACTAGATTACTGTACAAAAGTAACATTCACTTTAGTCGCTGTGCCTACTTTGCCTGTCACTGGCATGTGGCCCTGGAAACTTACCCAGAAAGGAATGTGGCCCCCGGGATGAAAAAGGTTCCGCGCGCCTGATTTACAACCTCCATGAGAATTTGACTGCTGTCACAGGAGTGAGTTGTAAAATTTAATGTCACCTCAGAGGCAGCATCCCAAGAAATCCAGCTTACTTGAAGGTGAGGCGTCAGCCCCTTCCAGCCTCCTCGGGAGGTAAATCGCCTTTGGGAAGCTGCTAGACCGGCAGGTGAGGTGGAATGTAATTTTCAAACCTGTAGTACAAGAGATGATGATTCTTGCCTGCAGACCTTCATGCGCATCGTCAGCACTTTATAAGAAACTGGACTGACATATATAGGACTTAACGACAAAGCTAAAAGGAGCTCTCGTGTAACCTCTTCAGAGTTACAACTAACAAATGCAGCAAACATACATTTACAAATATTGTGTAAAACTTCACTAAGATGGGTAGTTAAATTAAGTTGGGCAGAAGTGTTCAAATCAGGGTTTCTGATTTTATTGGTGTGTATACACAACGGGAAAGGAAAGCGTCTATAAAACATAAAGCAGACTTTTATTTTATTTTTCCCTAGTCGGTTATCTTAGTAATAGCATCGCTTTATATTTCAGGTTATAAATAGGCACAAATTATACCCCGTTTCTCTCGGCAGAGGGAAGATCCAGCTTTCTTTGGGAAGGAGATCGCTGGAGGCAAAGGTCATAGCCCGCACACGGCTTCCCCTCAAGAACCCTGGGAACTGTACTTTAAGGGTTCTGGGAATTGTCGTTCTGGGAGGGTGTAAACTACAGTTCCTTCCCAACAATGTTTACAGAGCCCAAACACAAATCTCTACCTCTTCTTCTGCTTCCCACTCAAAAATTGTGGCCTACCTGGTCTTTCATTTCCTTTTGCAGGTAGCCATAGAGTGCACCGTCCTTAGCTGAGGGGTGGAGAAGAGGTTTGGCCCCTTCAGAAGACTTAAGGGCGGTCCAGCCAGAAATATCCATGACAAACGATTTTTTGGCAGCTTTGCTACTAACTATTCAAGGGGTCTCCAGTTGTAGTTTTGATGCCATCCATCCATCCTCTCCTGTCCAAATTCCTCTAACAGTGGAGGTAGAATATAGCTATCATGGCAAGTAGCCATTGATAGCTTTGTCATCCTTTAATTTTCCTCTAAAGTCACTCACTAGAGTAAGATAACTCATGAGGATGAAGCAACTTTTCAAGTGACAAAAAAAATTGTTCTAATAAAGCAGAAGTGTTTTTAAAACGAGGCTAAATTCATATCAGTAAAGAATTTCCAAGTGGTCCTTTGTTTAATCTTGGTAATCAGAAGATAATAACAATATATTTCATCTAAACTTCTTGGGTTATTTAATTTGATCCATTCATCTAATTTTTAATCCTATCCTAGAGGCTCAGGGTAATCTCTAATCGGAACACTTAATTGTTTGCTTGGACTACAAACAAACTAAATCAAATATTTCCTCTGGGTGAAGGTAAATTCATTCAAGGCTTCAAAAGAAATTTTATATTATGGAGGTTTGTGGAAAAATAAATTTCCCTCAGGAATTTCTCATCAAGAAAAAAAAAAAGATCCCCAAAATCCCCATTGAACTTTCCCAGCATTCTCTTTGTCAATAGATATGAAAATGATGAGTAATGAAAATCTCCCTTTGAAATGCTCCAGTCAGGCAAGATCTGACATTTTAAAGAGTTGTTGAAAAGGAAGAAAGGGCTCCGTTTTTGCATGAGGTTGATGCTTCATGTCACTCCTCAACATTTGATGCTGCATTTTTTTATTTTTTTTATTTTTCAAAAAACTGTGATTCTGCCTGGAGGCCAGGCAACATTCAATTATGCAAAAATGTATTAGGAGGCAAGCTACCTTTGTGCATAGATCATTAATGCATTAACTGTGTTGTTGTTGTGTCTGATGCTTATCTCTTTGAGCATTGCAGCTGAAAAACAATTAACAACTGAAAGAAAAACATTAATAGTGATGATGGACAGTGGGAAATGACTTATGCGAATTTGATTCTTATCACTGATAGATGTTCCACTCCTTCCTGGGCATTTGATTTAGTAAAAGTTACTATATAAGTTTCATCTGGATGTAGCTTTTGTGTGGTTATTTTTTTGGGGGGTAGGTTGTCTCACCAAGAAACAAGTTCAGAGGTGCTATAAACACTGTGAGCTACTCTTTCCCAGGGAGCTTGACCTACTAAGAATATTCAGGAAACCTATATGCAGGTAGTTTTCCTGCAGTGCCATATGTCTAACTCAAGGTGCGAGACAGATGAGAGTAAATTCTGAATGTGTATCGGTAGGTAAAGTGCACTGAAGGTGTTGACATACAGAACACTATGCTGTGGATGTCTATACAGGTGAAACTCGGAAAATTAGAATATCGTTGAAAAGTGCATTTATTTCAGTAATGCAACTTATTATTTTTTCATTTTCTTTTAATTTTTACAAATGTTTTCTTTTGGAAATTCCACAGTAATAAAACAAATAGTTACAATAATACAAAAATAAACATCGCTATTACATTTCATTAATTACATTCCATTTATAATTGACCCGCCTAACGACAAATAATTACAATTACAACAAATAAAGGCTTGACGTATCTTGCTTTGCATGTCATGTATCTATCTCGTATATTGGTTTCACCTTTTAAGTTGCATTGCTGAAATAAATGCACTTTTCGACAATATTCTAATTTTCCGAGTTTCGGCTGTAGATCTGGCGCATTTTGCATGCAACCATTCATGTTAAAACAATATGATAATTCTAACCAGGTATGGATACACACGAAGGCATTTGTACCAACCGACACATCCTCAGGCTTCTAGCCCTGACTTATTCTGTGCAAAATTGCTTTTCTCCTCCAATTACAGAATAAGGATGTGGAATATGTGAATTCTGAATATGGGAAGAACGCGGTGAGACTGCTGTACATTAGACGAGAAGGCACGACTCACTGCATCAAAGAACTGGAAGTCTCTGTGCATATAAGGCTGAACACCGTCAACGAATTCTTGAATTCTGACAACAGTCAAGTGATCCCCACAGACACCATAAAGAATACAATCCAAGCTTTGGCCAAATGCCGAGGGGTATGTTTTGCAAAGCACTCTTCCAACCGTTTTTTATTTCATCGTTGTGTAGCTAGATATTGTCTTAACGAATTGCATTTTTATGAATTGCATCCTATTACAAAATCAGTCCTCAGGCAAAAATAGTAATGAGAGTCTGTGACGATTCAAAGAGCAAGGAACAGAGAGAGGGGGAGATTTGGCCACAGATGGATCGTATCATATGATACGACTCATCTGTGGCCAAATCTCTTTCTCTTTCCTTTCCTTTTTGGTATTATAACTCTTACAGCGAGCTAGGAGTGTCAGCCAACAACAACTGGCAGATTTATCTGGATGCAAGGGTAAATGTAAACAACTTTCCAAAGGAAAGTAACAACAACATTCTTAAGAAAAGCTTTCTCCAAAGAGGAAACACAAGATGGCTAGTATAATTGTGGGAAGTGTGCAGTCTTATAAGCCTTTCAATTGATGAAGCATGGCACAGCTATTATTCATGTACAGCAGGGATAGCGAAGCTGTGGCCCTCCAGATTTGTTGGCTCCAAATCCCATCAGCCCCAGCCAGCATGGTCCATGGTCAGGAATGATGGGAACTGTAGTCCAACAGATTCCACTAAGCTTCCATTGAGTGGAAGCATCTTGCACTAGCCAGAAGAGATCTATTTCATATAATCATAGACTCAAGGAATTGTAGAGCTGGAAGGGAACACGGAGGTCATCAATGCAGGAATCTTGAGCTAACCCAGGGATTTGTTTTGTCTATAATTTTTGCTAGCAGTTGGAAGAATCACAGATCTCCTTATTCCAGAGTATTATGGGCAATTGGCTCAATAAAGGCATTCATTTTATAAACTACTAGTGGATTTTAGCCCGTTTAAAAACGGGCGCTAGAGGAAGCGGCCTGCCGGGACTGGCTTGGCGGTGGCGGGTCTTCCCGCCACCACCAAGCCAGTTCGCAGCGGGGGCTTTTCGCCGTTTGCCTTCCCCTGAGGGGGAGGCAAACGGCGAAAAACCCCGCCGCGCCGCAAATCGGCTCCGGGACTGGCTTGGCGGTGGCGGGTCTTCCCGCCACCGCCAAGCCAGTCCGCAGTGGGGGTTTTTCGCCGTTTGCCTTCCCCTGGGGGAGGCAAACGGCGAAAAACCCCGCCGCGCCGCAAATCGGCTCCGGGACTGGCTTGGCGGTGGCGGGTCTTCCCGCCACCGCCAAGCCAGTCCGCAGCGGGGGGTTTTCGCCGTTTGCCTTCCCCTGGGGGAGGCAAACAGCGAAAAACCCCGCCGCGCCGCAATTCGGCTCCGGGACTGGCTTGGCGGTGGCGGGATGTTCCCGCCACCGCCAAGCCAGTCCGCAGCGGGGGCTTTTCGCCGTTTGCCTTCCCCTGGGGGAGGCAAACAGCGAAAAACCCCGCCGCGCCGCAATTCGGCTCCGGGACTGGCTTGGCGGTGGCGGGATGTTCCCGCCACCGCCAAGCCAGTCCGCAGCGGGGGTTTTTCGCCGTTTGCCTTCCCCTGGGGGAGGCAAACAGCGAAAAACCCCGCCGCGCCGCAATTCGGCTCCGGGACTGGCTTGGCGGTGGCGGGAAAAAGGGGAGGAATTCCTCCCCTTCTTCCCGCCGCTGCCAAGCCAAAGCGGGCCTCCCTCCGCGCCCGCTGCCGCTTCGGCTTCCTCGGGTTCCCCGAGGAAGCGCCGTCCCATGCCGGAGGTGTGCGGCAAGGCTGCCGGGGGGGGAGCGCTTCTCTCCCCCGCCGCCTCACCGCGCACCTCCAGCATGAGACTGGGCTTCGGAGCGGCGGTTGGCGGAGCGGCAGTTGGCTGTTCCCTGTGTCCCGAGAGCACGGGTCCAATCCCTGTGTCCCTGGTTGTCCCTCCGTCCAATCCCTGTGTCTCTGGGGGACATGCGCAGTACCCCAGGGACACACGGGACATCTGGACGCAGGGACAACATGGACATTATTATATAGGATACATTTCATAATGTTTGCTTGACTGCTTCACCCATTTAATCAAGAGATTTGCAATGACATGAACGTATCGCAAAAAATAAAATAAAAAAAATTACAGTGTCGTGTCTCGATATTTATCTAAGGGCAGAAACTGATGGTGTCTGACGACCCTGTTTGTCTTACTAGATCAGAACAATAGAGGAGTTTGGCCTTGATATCTGTGATCACTTCCTTACATCGTTTTGTCACGTGATATACTGCAATGCCTTCATCCAAGAAGTACCATGGCAACGCTTAGAAAAGGTATACTGAGCTTATACACCCCACCCACCTGACTAGGTTGCTCCCTGCACACAGGTGGGAACAAGTGAAAAGTGGGGTTGTCAGAAGGTGGGAGGGAGGGGGGACCAAATGTGGGCGGGGTTCATAGGACACTGAATCACCTCAACATTTATAAGACTCCCCCCCCAACCAGCTCTATTACTTAAATCGCCTACATTTATTTGCACGTTTTCCATATTCTTCAATCTCTAGGATGGTGTCCCCCACGTCCATGCTTTTCTCTATAGCTCAGAAGGGGTTCGGTTTTGTGAAGTGGAACGGACTCTGGAAGGCAAGACACAAATTTTCATTCTTTTGACAGAAATCATCAGAAACGTAACACTTTTGAAGGCTATTGAAGCGTTTGTGGGTGTTAGAAAGGGAGGTGGTATTTCTCGTGTATCTGTTTACCTTGCCCCAGAAGGCAAGAGAAATACAGTATTCATATCAAGCCCCCACTCAATTGCCCTGTTAAAAAGTGCTTTTTAATTTATCTGCATATATCGATTTTCTCATTTTAAATTATTTCATTGTAAAAAGAACTGACTTTTTCTCTCTTCCTCTCTCTCTCTTGCAGGTAGTCCGATTGTTTTTTCTGGCATTAAGGATCTGAAACTTATGAAAACAACCCAGTCTGGATTTCAAGGCTTCTTCAAGGATAAATACACCACACTTCCAGAAAGAAGAGATCGAGTGCTGTCAATAGAAACACTGATCAAGTGGTGTTATGGAGAAGGCTCAGACTGTCTTGATTATGACTGCATATGGTACTGTAAAAAACAAACCAACTCAACCCCATTTTTGTCTAACGGTGCATGAAATTTGTCCACAGTAGAAGGGATGGCTGATATTGAGTATGATTACAGCCCTGTGATGGATGGATAAAAGGAAATATTTCAATCAGAAATATCCGAACAGGGGAAGGGTGTGTGTGCTGTCAATTTGCAGTGGAAACAAGCTCCTGTTTCCTCACTGTGAGAAGTGAAGTTACAGGGAACCAGGTAGAGGGCCTTCTCAGTTGTGATGCCTTCACACCAGATGTCAAGGAGATAAGAAATTATACAACCTTTAGAAGACACCTGAAGGCAGCCCTGTATAGGGAAGTTTTTAATATTTGATGTTTCTGTATATGCTGGAAATTGCCTACAGTGGCTGGGGAAACACAGCCAGATGGATGGGGTATTATTATTATTAATTGGGGGAATATTTATTTTGTTTCTGTCTCACTCTTACTGTGGCACTCCACTGATCCAAGGAATTGATCAGATGCACCCATGTGTCCCTTTAGCAGTGTCGCAGCATCACACAGTCCCAGAC